>NW_026526655.1:98248800-99508800 GCF_024362965.1 Panthera pardus
AGTCAGAAAGACAAAGCTAATGGGGATGCCATGGTATAAAGAAAGAATAGAAATTAAGAGGAAGAACAGACAAATCAATGCTACAGGAAAATGTTATGGCATATTATTAAGAGAAAAGAGAGAAAGACCTTCAGCACTTCAGAAAGACCTTCAGGATCAAAGGTCTGGAAAAATTGATGGGAATTAACTCATTTACACTTCACAATAACCTAGTAAGATAAGTTTCATGATCTCCACTTTATGAATGAGGAAGTTAAAGAATTGTTGAAGAACACACGTTGGCAATAGGCAAAGGTAGAGACCAACCTCCTATTGCCAATTCCCTTGGCCAACAGGCCAGACCCTGGGGAAGAGGTCTCAGCCCAGTGTATGGATTGAAAGCACAATGGGTCAATATCACACACCTGAGGGACTAAGTGGGTCCATCAGCTTCCAACAAATTACTTTTACTATAGGATATACCCTTTTACAATGGTTCATTAAAGTTCTGTGGCTTTTGAATGATGGTTTCTCTTTCGCCATACTTTTCTAAAAACCAATAACCCTATACTTGACATGTCTCCATTCTTAAAGTGACAGGCATATAGTAACCATATTAATTTGCTGGGGCTGCCTTAATAAAGTACCACAAATGGGTGCTTCCACAGCAGAAATGTACTGTCTCGCTGTTCTGGAGCCTGGAAGCATGAGATCTAGGTGTTGGCAGTATTGGTTCTTTCTGAGATAGGAGGAATCTGTTTGATGGATTTTCTGTAGTTTCTAGTGGTTTGTTGACAATTTTTGGTGTTCCTTGACTTGTGGAAGCATTGGTCTGCTCTCTGCCTTTATCTTCACATGATTTTCTCCCTATATTCCAGTCTCTGTGCACATTTCTCCTGTTTATGAGGACATAGGTCATATTGGATTAGAGGCCATCCTAATGACCTCACCTCATCTACTGGAATTAGCCATGACCCTAATTGCAAATAGGGCCATATTCTAAAGTACTAGGGTTTAGGATTTCAAAGTATGAATTGAGGTAGGGGGGGATACAATTCAACCCATAAATGCAACCTGTAAATTTGTCAGCGTGTTTTACAAAGAATTGGTTCATAAGGCTTCATAAGGTAGAAGATCCAAAAGAGAAGAAAAACAGTGGGCGTTTAGAATATTACTTATAAGAACTATAGTTGCCAATATCCGTATAAAAGGAGTTGGCTTTAATGCTGAAAATCAATTATACGAATATGTATGATGTGCAAATATATTTTATGTAAACCTCTGAGAATCAAATGAGATACCATATGTGATAACACTTTGCAAGCTGTGTGCTATTCAAAGTAAGGCATTAATTTTATTGCTGTCACTATGTTTATATAGGTAGCTTATTTTTATTGTTACATTGAACAATTCTCACTTATATGGTCCATTTCTTTTTACTTCAGTTATATTCTTGATTAGTGACATATATGTTTATTTCCTTCTAGGAAACTGAGCCTCTCCATATTTTTCATCCTGATTATTCTAAAATATCTTTCCCTTTTCTCATTTAAAGATGGAGTAAAGTTCTGGCATTGGATTGTTCAAATGGCTAACAATAATTAAGTTAAGGAACTTAAATTGTCAGCACATTCAACCCATTCACTGTAAACCAGTTCACACAGTGATCAATTAGAAATTGAGACAGTATCCTGGTTGTTTCAGTTAGATCTAGCTAATACCTGCAATGACTTTTGTCTCTTTCTTTCTTTGACTAAACACACAGGTTGTTAATATGTAGTCCTTTGCAGTTTTGAGAAGGTGCAGACGTGACACAAGCACAGTCAGGCTGAGAGGGGCAGCCCCTTTCTGCTGAGGGAGTGGAATTGACTGATCAGCAGCCACAGCTCAGTGGCTTGTTTTTTGCTTTGCCACAGCCTTGACTCTCATTAATTTTTAATTTCCTGAATTTTATAAGGGGAAATAATGTACCATAATGACAATCACTGCAAGTCTTAAAGTGTGTCTCTCAAAAAAGGCCAAATCTCATTTCTCTATGTAAAATATAATAAAGGCTATAATCTAGATTAGAAGTTTAGAAGTAAAGTACCTTGACATTTTCAGCCCCTGAGAGAACCCTCCCCACCCTTGCTGTGCTTCCTCAGCTTTCTACAGAATCTATGTATGTATCATACATACATACATACATACATTCCTCAGCTTCCTACAGAATCTATGTATCTATCAACTTGTAAAAATGCATAACCAGCCAGACATCAAATTATTCATTATGCCAGTATGTAAGAGCCGCCATGTCTAGAAAGTGACTTAACAAAAATAGGTATAAAACCTGGCTGCTGTCTTGAAGGAGTTTATAATCTACTTGGGGAAATGAGACCCGTTTCTTTTCTTGGCACCAACACAAGTCAAGAAGCAGAGGATGATAAGTAACAAATGAATAGTTCTCCATGTGCCTGATTCATTACCAGGAGTCTTCAGAGCCAGACTACATCTAGCCACAAAAACACCTTTTTTCCTAGAGCTATAGAATGAAGGGTCTCTAAGTTGGCCATCTGGCAGAGTGGACTTATCAGTCGAGAAACAGGGGTGACAAGGACACAGAAGGCAGCCGTTGCAATTTGAAATGTGAATTTGTTTTCTAAAAGCTTTTCATTAACAAAATTATGTGCAGTGAATGGGGGATGATGGAACTAACCCACTCCCTTCCCTTGTGGGTAAGATAACATTTATGAGCTTTAAATTTCTAGCAAACTTGAAGTCGCTCAAACCAGGCAAGGATGGAGATTAAAATCACCTTCGATGATGATAGAAAGTAGTGTCACCATTGAGGTCTCGGTCCTCCTGCCGGTGGAAGCAAATGTATTTTCCCTATTTAAAAGGATTTCCTTCTGGCCTCCACCCTCCCTGGTATTTGGTTGTGATGGGGTTCTGTTTGACTGATTAATTTTAGTTCTTCTGCTTCATACAAGGTAGACATTGATGAATTGATATATTAAAGATGTGATTAATGGGTTTACTGTTTTCTATTCAGTTGTAATTATCAGGTGATAGTTTCAATGAAAAATGCTGGGAAAATGTAACTTTTCACTCCAGATAACTATCCACCCTGTCTGGAAAGAAAATGGGTCTCTATTTTCAACATATTACTATAGAGCAAGGCCATGAGAGTGAGCGAACACACTGGTTTTGTGAGTTTTGTAGAATAAGATTGATTTGGAAGAGTGCCTGTCTCCAAAAAATTCTTAGAGAAGAAATCTCTGGCTCAGAAAACTTTGTTTTACCTTAATTCTGGACTATTTTACTAGCTTCCACCTAGGCCTTCCAATCATTTCTGGCATTTAATCCATTTTGCTTTGATTAATATCCCTAAAGTACTGTATTAAATCATATCACATTTTTCTCCAGAAACTTGCAACATTTTTGTCTTAATATACTAGGAATAATTAAAATCATCAGCATGGCACTTAAGATCCTGTGATAAAAGACGGACCCTTTTTGTTGATGTTTCAATTCCAATCCTCTGATCTCCCAAGCTTATCACCTCCTAGTCATCTCAGCTGGCCATGTTCCTACTGAACTAAGCCTGACCTTGGCCTTTTTTCCACCTATTTCTGTTAGGAAAAATTGTGGATAACTCTAAAATGACCCAAAAGATTATTAGGCTACCCCAGGAAAGAGATTATGTATATTGCATAGAGCACACCCTCTGAGTTATTTGATTCTGTGTGGTTTGTGCATGTCTTCGTTTTGGAGATATTATACATCTTTTTAGAGTGAGATGTTAACTTGTAAAAATGCATAGTAATAGAAATGATACTTTTCTATATACATGCAGATAAATTCTGCTCACTGGAGGTTCAATTTACTTTCCCTCCCATACTGGTGGAATAAGCTGGTTTGGGTTCTATCAAACACATTTATTCAGCATTTCTGATGACCTTGTAAGTTTGGTGTGTGGATTCTCCTCTGAAATGTTATGGCGTTTGTTTTCAGCTCCCTTACTGTCTAAGGAGTTACACAATTTTTTTTGACATACGTTTGTTTTATATCTGTATCAGTACTCATGATTTATCTTTTCTGAAAATTATCCTTCAATGTCATCAACCCAGTTTTAAAAGCAATTTCAGGTTCTCAGTAAAGTTGATTGGGAATTACAGATGGTTCCCTTGTACTACCTACCCCTACATAAGCACAACCACCCCCACTAACAACATCCAGCACCATAGTGGTGTATCTGTTACATCGATAAACCTGCATTGACACATCGTAATCACCCTAAATCCATAAATTACATTAAGGTTCAATGTCTATGGGGTTTGACAAATCTACAACGATATATATCCACGGTTATGTATCAGGTCGTTTTGTGTTTTACCAAAATTGTAAAAATGGAAGTAAGAAACAATAATTTTGTTGCCCTAAAAGTCCTCTGTGTTCCATCTATTCATATCTCTCTTCTCCCAACCCCTCTCTGTCAATTACTTACCTTTTTACTGTCTGCATAGTTTTACCTTTTCCAGATTGGTATACAAATTAGAGTCATACAGTATATTAGTTTTTTAAGATCAGCCTTATTTATTTAGCCATATGCATTTTAGATTCCTCCATGTTTTTCATGGCTTGGTAATACATTTATTTGTAAGAATAATATTGCATTATCCATAGGTACCACAGTTGATTTATTTATTCACCTACTGAAGGACATTTTTATTACTTCCAAGTTTTGGCATTTACAAACAATTTGCTCTAAACATCTGAGTGCAGGTTTTGTATGGACATGTTTTCTACTGATTTGGTAAATACAAGAGTACAATTGTAGGGCCATATGGCCCATATGCATAGTTTTGTAAGAAACTGCCAACTTTCTTCTGAAGTGGCTCTACCATTTTTCATTTCCACGCACAATAAATAAAGAGTTCCTTTATCCTCACTATTACTTAAAATGCTTCCAGAAATCATTGTATTGTCAGTGTTCTAAATTTTGGAATTTGAATTGGTGAGTAGTGGTATCTCTTTTTTTTGTAATTTGCAAATTTGCAATTCCCTGATGACATGATATGGAGTACTTTTTCATATGTTTATTTGCTACCTTATATCATCTTTGATGAGGTATCTGTTTAGATCTTTGTCCCCATTTTTAGTTGCGTTGTTCATTTTCCTATTGTTGAGTTTTAATATCTATTCAGTTGTTAATGTTTAACTCCATTTTCAATATCAGTTGTATATTAGAATTACCTATAGAACTTTCTTTTTTTTTAATTTTAATATTTATTTTTGAGAGAGAAACAGAGAGGGAGACAGACTCTGAAGCATTCTCCAGGCTCTGAGCTGTCAGCACAGAGCCTGACATGGGGCTTGAACCCAACCACAAGATCATGACCTGAGCTGAAGTCAGAAGCTTAACTGACTGAGCTACCCAGGTGCCCCACCTATAGAACTTTCAAAAAATAAAGCTCTAGCTTCAGTACTCCTTACTCCAGACCCATGAGTCTCAAATCATGTAAGCAAACAGACTCCCTAGAGAGTTTATTACAATCCATATGTTGGATCCCACCACCAGAATTTTTATTTCTTACATTGGGGCAGGGCCTGAGAGTCTGCATTTCTATCAAGTTCCCATGATGACACTATACTTTGGGAACTGTTGCTCTAACCAGTAAATTAGTTTCTCTGAAGGTGCTTGCCAGGCATAGATATTTTTGAAACTCTATGTTGGTGATTCTACTATTTAGACAATGTTGAGATCTACCCAGAAGACTGACCTCATAGTGTCTTCTCTGTTTAGTATAGGTTAAAATTTCTTCAACCTCTTCTTTTTCTATATCACCCTGTTTTAATGTCTAATTTTGTATCTTACATTTTGTTCACAATTACCTATTTAAGTGCATGTGTTTGTAATCATAGCTTGGAATTGTGCTTTCCTAGGTGACTTTTCAAATGAATGTTTATTGCCTGTTAAATTCTAGCTTTATATATAAATATATATTTTTTTGAATTATAGTTCACATATAATGCTATATTCATTTAAGGTGTGGAACAATGATTTGACAGTTCTTATGTGTTACCCTATGCCTATTGCAGTAAGTGTAGCTACTGTCCTGTCACCATAAAACATTATTACAATATTATTAACTATATTCTCTGTGTTTTACTTTTTATCCTTGTGACTTATTTATTTATAACTGGAACTTTGTACCTCTTAATTCTCTTAACCTATTTCACACCGTTCCCATCCACCTCCTCTCTGGAAACCCACCAGTTTTTTTCTTTGTATTTATGGTTCTATCTCTGTTATCTGCTTGTTTTGTTTTTTGGATTCCACATATGGATGAAATAATAGGGCATTTGTCTTTCTCTGTCTGCCTTTCATTTAGCATAATACGCTCTAGGTCTATGTGGTCACAAATGGCAAGATCTCATTTTTTTTTTTTATTGCTGAGTAATATTCCACTGTGTATATGTACCACATCTTCTTTATGCATTTATCTCTTAAAAGACCCTTAGTAGAACACTACCAGATGGACAATGGTGCCTGGGGATACAACCACATGATCTTTCGAATTATTCTTCTAAAAGCTTAACAATGAAGGTAAAACTGAAGAATTTTTACTCAGTTAAAGTGAGGGAGTAGGAGTGAGGGACAAAGGGGGAGAAAGAGAGACAATCTCAAGCAGACTCCACACACAGAACAGAGCCTGGCACAGGGCTCAATGACATGATCCTCGGATCATGACCTGAGCTGAAATCAAGAGTTAGGAGCTCAATCTGCTGAGCCACCCAGGCGTCCCTGTCTATTATCCTTTTAAATAGAATTGTTAAAACATTTTGATACGACCAATGAAATTAAACAAAGATTCATAGATTTACCCACAGAGTTATAATCTATTAAGGCTACAATAGAATGTGTATATTCAGATTTCAAACTGAATATAGATCTGCCTAACCTAAAATCTAGATGAGTTTGTCTTGTTCTAAAATTTAGTATCATAGCTTTTCTGCAGAGAAATCTGGTGATATTTAAGTGAACTTTGACTCCTTAAATTGGACTTCTCTGAGGTAACAGTTGACAATATTTAAGGTGGGTGTATTATACCATAAGTCTGAGTCTTCTCACTAAAGAGTTACCTGCTATTTTAAATAAATCCAAAACAACAGATCTACAAAGCTGAATAAAGTCTATTTTCTCTGGTGTAAGATAACATATTTCAAAAGATGATGAGATATGGAGTAACCTCTAGATAGCATTTTGTTCTTTTCTCACTGATGTTCAACTGTTATGAATCACTGTTTAATACAATTCTCATTTTCCTTCTAGGCTTTTCTTTTATCTCACTATAAAATTTTTTGAAAGCAACTCTTCTGGAGTGCAGGTATATAAAAGTCCTAGTGTGTTAAGACTTTAAGATATTTTTCTGGTGAAGAAAGAAAAAAAAAGAAAATAACAAATAAAAAAAAAGAGAATCATAAAGGATTTAAATAAATATTGCTTATTTATTTTGAAAACATCAGGTTGCCACTCTAGTACTCCCAGATTACATTGTGAGTGTTCATTTGTCTCTTTTTGCAGGTAATTTTGATTTTGCTTTGAGACAAAGGCTGAAAAAGAAACATGCATGTGTATGAGCATGTGTGTGTATTTTTTTCTTTACCTAGTTACCAAAAACAATTCATAGGTAAGAGTATGCCTGTCATGGCTTGGTAATGTAATAGTTATTGCAAACTTAAATGCAGGAGTTATTGAGGAATGAACTTCTTGCCTAGAGTTGATAATCTCAGGTCATGTGATTCATATCTTTTTTAATTTCTTTCTTTCTTTCTTTCTTTCTTTCTTTCTTTCTTTCTTTCTTTCTTTCTTTCTTTGTTTCTTTCTTTCTTTGTTTCTTTCTTCGTTTCTTTCTTTCTTTGTTTCTTTCTTTCTTCCCTTCTTCCCTTCCTTTTCCTTCCTTTCTTTCTCTCTCTCTCTCTTTCTTTGTTTCTTTCTTTCAATTGAAAGATCATTTTATAATAGGTAGCCAGTGACTTGGGTAAAGAGACTGCTTTGGAACTCATTGTAGCCCCACAAATGCAGGTTTTAGGCTTTATTCCTAGGCATGAAGAGCAGTTCATTTTTGTGAGGAAGAAATGGAAATTCAACAGGAATGCTGAAAGAGTATAGGCTAGAACCCTAGCCTCAGCATGAAGAGTTGAAGGTTTATAGGATAAAGGACATTCTGAATCTCCAAGTGGATGACAATGGAAGTCCCTCAGGATAAAGTTTCAGTGTTTGGACTGCGGGGACAAATTTTCAGATTTAGAGAATGAACTAAGAGAACTTGTATTAGGTTTGTATTGCCATGTAACAAATTGCACCTAAAACAGTGCACATTTATTAGCTCACAGTCTGGCACTCCATAGCTGAGTTCTCTGTTTAGGACATCAGAGGGCTGAAGTCAGCGTGTTGGCTTCTCTGGAGGCTCCGGGGAAGAAGCCACATACAGACCCATTCAGCATATCCACAGAATTGTGTTTCCACCCACCTTCATCTCCCTCTTAATGAATCATTCATTCTTCTAACCTCTTTGACTTGTTTCTGACCACTAGATTCAGACTTCCTGGGCTCCAGTGATTAACCCAGATCTACAGAAATAATCTCATAATCTTAAAGTCAACTATTTGGGATTTACATTACATCCATAAAATCTCTTCATAGCAACACCTAAATTAGTGCTAATTGAATAACCAAGATTAGGTATGTATACATCAGAGATGAAGAATTTGGACGACCGTTTAGAATTCTGCCCACCCCTGAGCAGTAAACTCACACTCAAGCAATCTGTCAAGCTGACAGCTTATTCAGATCAAGGAGGCATCATTGCAGAGTGGACATTTATGGCCAGATCAAAAATTATACCATTTTAGCAGTAACACAGTATACGAGTTAAAAGCAAAGACAGAAATTACCATCAGAATTAGGTTTTCTCTCAGCTTTTTACTGCTATGAGGTCTGACTTCTTTGGCATAGAGTATGCCTTCACATTTTGGGGCAATTCAGGGTTGGTAGGGCCTCAATAGGTGATAGTGAGCTTCCTGTCAAAAGAATACATAGAAATTTGAAAATGATGTGACTCTTTGCATTACAAATACATGTAGGAAGTCACAGCATTTAAACATTGTTTTATTAACTTGTTGCAGGGTCTTGCCCCATGTCAACTCTTACTGTTTTCTCTATAACATATGGGAGACAATATAGTTTGATAAAGAACATACTGGGATTCAAAATCCCCACTTCTTACTTACTGTGTGTATGACTTGAGCAAATTAATCTTAAACCTTAGTTTTATTTTTCTGTAAATTGGATAACATAGTAGGACCAACCATGTAAAGTAGTCATGAATAGTAAATGAAATACAATATGTAAAGGGCTTACAACAGACTTTAGTTAAGTGTTTAATACATGTTCTCTGTTGAGTATTATTTATCTAGTTACTAAGCCACATAAGTCTTTGGCTATTTTTGAACCGCTTTTCCATCATTGAGAATAGGATTGGAGTGGATTCATTCATTTACTGTCCATTTGTTCATTCAATGTCCAACCCATATTTATCAAGTTGCAAAGTAAGCAATGGAGATACCAATTTAAATAAGAACTCCCTAGTCCTTGAGGCATTTACAGCCTAGAGATTCTAAAGGGAATAATTTGTGTTCTCTCACCTGACTCCATTCCTACTCAGATTTAGGGAAAACCTTAGAGCATAATGCAGTTTTAAAATAGAGCAATAAAACAGTTTTCTCCCTTCCCCAAAACACTGTAAGCTCTTGGAGTTTAGGTACATTATATTATACATATTTTATTTCACCAGAATTTGGCACAGTGGGAAGCACATACTTAGTGAATTGATATAAACTAAAAATATTAGAAATAGGTATTGTCCTTAGGAAAATAAGCAATAGTATATGCTAGTACCAGTATCTAATGATGAAATATCATTTTAAATAAGAAAAATATTGATTTATTACATCAAGATTAGGGGCTTAAAACACCATTCAGAATGAAACAACATTGAATTCTATGCTTTTATGTAATGCCTCTAAACAAGGTCCCAGGTGTTTTAGAAGCTGTGCTGTTTTAGCACAATATAATATACTGCTGACTTTACACCCATTTATTCTAAAACAATGTGGATCTACTTTTGTCTCATTTATGGAACAGGCAAAAAAACCTTCATCTGGTGAGCCAGCAAATAAAACTCATTTTGAAGAGAGGGCTGAAAATCTATCCTAAAAAAAATAATAATAATAATTGGAGAGGATGCATATATTTATATCCAGAGATGTTACAACATCATTAGCACTTGTGGAAAATTGTAACTTACCTGTATGACTAGCAAAGGAGAAATGGTTAAGTATAGTGGTTAAGTTATAAGATAATCGTAAGATGGCATATTAGGCAGCCTTTGAAAATGTGAAGAATTTTTAGTGGTTTGGTGAAAGAGAGCATAATTTAAATGGAAAGAACAGCAGAGTGCAAAATAGATGCAATATTTCCAGTTTTCATAATTCTATTTTAGAACCTTTTTTCTAAGTAAAGAGGCTATTGGTTATTTTATTTCAGCCAGACATTATTTCAAAAACAACTGGCACCATGGTTGGTTGCATTGTGGTGAAATTTGAAGGATGTAGGTAAGGTCTCCATAAACACCTGGCTAAAAGCAGACACTGTACAGTTAGGGACTTGTGTTGTATATTGTGGGCTGGTACTCAGATCCAACCCTGTCTCTTCCTATTATGTCTTTCCAATGTATAGATGTGTGGAAGATAAAACTCACATTTCCTTCTCCCTTGAAGCTATGACTCTGATGTGAATAGTCTGTGAATTCAATTCTGACAGTTAGATATACCTCTATGCTATTTTGAAGTAACAGAGAGGTCATTTTCCTGCTTCTTTTGGCTGTTTACAGAAAGTGGAGATGTAAAATTTTATAGTAGTACCTTACTAGTGAGCATTCTGTAAATCTTGTGAGTTTGAGAGCAGTGGAATTTTCTTGATCCAGATGCCCATACAAGTCTAAATCTGAGTGGTAACTTGTAGCAGAGGAGGCAAACATCCCCTTAAGTAGGTCGGTTCTATGTAGTTCTGGATCGTTATTAAAGGCACAGCATATGGAATGATCCACCTGTGCCTCAGTTATGCTATAAGTGCCTAATGCTCTGTAGTAACCCTCTTTCTGCTGAAAATACGAGAGTGGTTTCCATTTTCTGACATGAGCCAAATGAGGACAAATAAGCCAAATGAGACAAAATGTGCAAGTAAAAGAAACTTAGAATTTTAGGTGACACCATTGATGATATTTCGGCATGAATATGTTTTCAGCTCTTTTCCCATTAGTAGGTATTAATGTTAAACATATGTTTATGTACATAAATCTATGGGTATTGGGGAATGGATGGAGAACATCCTCGAACATGACATAAGTGCACCTACTACAGACTCTAAAAATAATTTCAGTCTATCAAACCAATATGTTGAATAGTTGTCTTCTGGTGACACAACTTTCAAACATCAATTTAAAAGAGGAGTTATATATAGGTATGCATTCTGGAATGCTGATGCTTTAGCCAGATACTCTTCCTCCTCCTCCATTCCTGTCTAATTAGACGTCATGATTAGTCTCTACCTCCCTAGACACCCTACCCCAGGTGAGAAGCGTGCCAATATCTCTGAGTTTGGAGATATCCTACAAATCTAAATAGTTGAGATTTCTTTTAACTCAGTAAGCATTTATGAAGTACCAACTGGGTATCAAATGGCTGCTGAAAACTTCGTGGTGATTCAGATATGACTCTTAAAAAGCCTGCAAACATACAAAATGTTCTACTACTCTATTGGGAGAGGTGGGCTTATGAAGTGACATACCAGTAAATGTTTAAGTACCAGTTTTCTGAGGGAAAATATGAATGGATATATGCACATAAGTTTATTATAAATATTATTGATATGAATAAAGTGTTACACACATAATTTAAATTATTTATTGTAAATTTTATGTAGCTAATTGCTCTTCAAAGAATGCTCTCAGTGGTTTTTTGGCTGAACTCTTATTATCTGTGGCTAACTAATGGTTGCAATTGACAAACAGGTATAGCTCCAACATGAATAACAACTGATGTTTTTGTTTATGTTAACAAGTAAGATGAAGGAGAAACAGCAAAGATGTATGTCAGAACCTTCCTTATTCATCATGACAGAGCATCTTTGGTCAGCTGGATGATAATTTTCAAATCTTGAACTACTATTTTTTTCATTTTTTGTGCTATTCATAATGCAGCATCTAGAAACCATACATTTTAAGTTTAATCTGTTCTATTAACATTTTCTCAACCATTTTCTTAAGTCTAAATGATCCCTATGGCATCATGGAAGCCACAATTTGTGGTGCTTGTCAATTTTGAAGATGTACATATTTCTATCATGGTTGACTTCAAGCTACAAACAGGATGTCACTGAACATGCAGATGGGAAGAGACTCACAGTAGTACATCACTGCTAGTGTTTTGACCATACATGTGAAATAGAAATAAAGAACTTCAAAAATATACAAAATAGTAAAATGTAGTAAAATTACTAGGAAGTGATGAGCTTTTAATTTAGCCTTTAATTTATTTAATTGTAAGTGTATAGAATTTACCTTTTTAATAATAGTTATGTTTAACATCTGGCTCAAGTTTCCTTAAAATTTAAGCATCAGCCCTTGTGAACCTATATGGGCCAGTTCTAGCTTACCACTATGCATGTGACAGCTACTAAAGGTACAGTGAACCATAAAGAAAAAAGTGGTTATTTCTACTGGGGCCATCAGTAAATTAGTCCTGAAGGATGAATGGATGCCAGTCAAGCAACATGGGAAGTGCAATGAGGAGTGTCCCATGCAGAGGAGTAGAATGTCAGTGGTGGGAGGCATACATCAGGACCTGCACTAGCCTCTTATGATTAATATGGGGTGAGGTCTACAGAGGTCAGGTTGGGAAGGACCTTTCAGGTCAGACTAAGCAGTCTAAATTTCCTCTCGTGATTGACAGCCTTTAAGGAGCTTTACAATCAATATGATGTTTCAGATTTGCATTTTGGAACAGCTGTTACTGTGGTAATGTGGAAGATGGAAGAGAGGCAGAGTCATCAGGCAGGAAGCCCATCCTGGTCCCATCACAGCTGTATCCTTAACGCTGATGTGGATCCTTGCACTTGTCTTTGGTTAGCAACCCCACGTTTTCATTTTTAGTGTCTCATTCAAATTTGGTTCTTTCCTCAGCAAATCCCAGATTCAGTCCCTAACAGTTAAAGGGTTTTTTCCACCTACCTACTCATACTGAGAAGGCTCAAATGTTCCCAAACTCTTCCTAATCTATGGTAACTTTATGGAGTGATGACCACAGATAGATTGTTAACTGAAACTTGACTATACCTCCAAATTGGGAGGAGAATTCAAATCCGGCAATATTTGTTGATATCATTAGGGAAAGTGATACTCAAGACTTTAAACGCATTTGCCTCAGTGATGATAGTAATTCAGGCAAGCAGTGTTAAGAAACTTACTCAGAAACTTAGTTTAATTTTTTTAGTTTAATTATGTAAGATGTATGTAGCACAAACATATACTAATCTTTTGTAATTGGATGAATTTTCTTTTCAAAGAATGCCAGACCTTGCTTGTTTTTTTTTTAGGAAGTTTAAATTAGAGTTGAAAGACTTATGGCTTCTTGTGACAAAAAGAAGAAATGTAAGCAGCCCTGTCTCTGGGGCATTTTCCAGATTATAACTTGAGGCTTCTGGGTCCTTGCATATGTTCTAGACATCTGTACCTTCTTGTTTGCCTCTTGTTTCTGTTCTGTTGATAAAGGAATATGCAACATTGGCATGTGGGGAAACTGCTTGGACACCTGAATTTATTTAGGGGAGGCCAGCATTTCTAGGCAATTTTGGTGCTTGGTAATGGAATGAGAGCAAGAAAATAAGGCTTGAGATTTTTATTTGAAAATGACTGAATTTAGCCTTCAGTCTTAATAAAGCTCTGCTTCCCAGTTGCAGAATTTCTTGAGGAATATGGTTATAGAGCTGAAAAATACTGCAGCCATCATGTTCAGAGTTCAAACAAATGAACAAACAAACCTTATCAAAAATCTGTCATCAAAAGGAAGGAAAATACCCCCCCCCCCAAATCCACAAAAAACATGCACACAAAAAAGTTGAATACTGGGAAGCCCGGGTGACTCAGTCGGTTAAACATCCGACTTCAGCTCAGGTCATGATCTCAGTTTTTGAGTTTGAGCCCCGCATCAGGCTCGATGGTCTTCTTTTTCTGATTCGCTTATTTATAATTTCATTTTTTTCTGTCTAATATGTCATACATAAGTCTCTTCCAAATGATATGAAACAGAAAGAACACTTTTGCCTCCTGTTGCTTTTAGTAATGAAAATTCCATCAGCATTTAAAAAACATTTATTAATCCAGTTCATTCCCCAAACCATCTCAGGCAGCTTAGAACAAAATCAAGGACATTTAAAAGGACAAAGAGTCAGAAGCACAAGAAAATAAATTGTAATAAGTGTAGATCATGACAGGAATATTGGAACGTATATAGAAACTGTGAGGAGCTTTGTTGATGGAACAATAGAGCTACAAAATTGGCCCACTTGGGCTTGACAGTCAAAGGGCAAGAGCCTTGAACAGTTCCGTGAGTTTTATTGACTTACCGCTGAGTTGCTTTTCACATGAGATACCATGTGGGACTGTAATGTATGATGTACACCTGATTTCCCAAGCAGCTTGAGGTATATGCACTAAGGAGTGTCTGAGGCTGCTTTCCTTGTAGTGCTCACCTCTTTGGATCAAAGTAAATGATTGTCACCTTGTCACCTACCTGGTGTCTTCCTCATCCCAATCTGTCTCTGGATTCCAGGGTCCATCATACCCATTGCCTTTTGCTGTAGCCTAGGAAACAAAGGAATCTAGTTTTTCAGCTCCAGGGAGACTGGAGCAAAGGGTGGATGACAGAAGCAATTAGATACATTTTAATCTCCCCTCCCAGCTGCCTCCCTCCCTGATTTTGTTTCATTTCCACTTATAACAAAGAATTCTGCTGGGTTACCAACGTTTTCTAAGGTCTTGATTCTGTCAAGGTCTTCATCTTTTCGCTGCAGTTGTGCATAAGCAGAAAGGGCACATGTCCTGAGTGTATCAGGAGGAGGTAGAGCTACCCAAAGCCTCATCTTAACACAGACACCTGGAAAGGGGATGGAGGCAGGGCTTACAAATCTACTGCAGGAGTATTGAAGGACCATGAAAGTCTTTGGGTGATACAGAGTAGTAGATTAATCTGTTCATCCTTCAGCCCAATATCTAAAATTTCCTTATAGCCCTCTTTCATTTTCCTAATGATCTGCTCTCACCATTGGGCCCTCTCTTTCTCATTGGGTTGTGCTCCATCCTTCTCTCTACTTTAGTCTTTTGGCAATGTGGTACTTGTTGATCTCTCTTTCATTTTCTCTCCACCAGTATCTTTTGTCTGACAATCTATCTCTCTTTCCCCTAACCCCCACCTCACCCCCCCCCACCATCTCTTTCCAGATCATTCCTTCTTTGTATCTTCTCCATGCTTTGTTATGCAAATCTGGCTTTTCTGGGCTTTTGTAATTAATACATTTGGTTAGGGAGGGAAAGAATGATTATAACTATTACTATTTTTTTTTCCTGCTGCATTCAGATTTCATTTCTCAGTCTACCTAAGGTCAAACTTTCAGCTGAATTCACCACTCCCTCTACCCTCCTTCTGGTGGTTAAATACACAACAAATAGTATACGCACAGACCAAATATTGAGGAAGAGGAAGAACCTATTTGAAATGGCAAATTTTTTTTTGAAGTATTTGTAAAAGTTTTCCTATAGAACTTACTACCCACTCCTACTCCATTTGATGGTGGGGTGGGGGGGCTGAGATTTATTTCTAGTCATCTGAAAATTGACCACAGACCCGTTGTCATTTGTACTTTGTGAGGACAGATATTTCTGGACATATGCAAAATAGCCCAGAAATTGTAGAAAAGAAAGGCTTGTGGAGCCCATGACAATGCTACTGAAATAATTATTACCTCAAGAAAAGTATTTTTACCTGACTGTATTCTGTTCTGATTAATCTTTGTTATTTTAATGACAGATGGTTTTGACTTTTAGTAATATTTTTAGTAATATTTCACAAAAGGTGAAAAGCCAAACCATGTGGTCTGAGGTACAGTATGGGGAGGAGTAAGCTGTCTATTTAGTGACCTTCCAGCAGTCACACATGAGGCAGTTTTTACATGCTGGGGCATGCATCCCAAGTGAGTCTCAGGAAAAGCACTTCTGTAAGGAGTGGAGAACGTAGTCTCAACAAATAGCTTTTCTATGACCCAAGAAGAGTCAAGTATGCTACCCCAGACACCTAGAGAGATTGGTGACCTCCATGTCCCCCCACATGACTCTGGATCATGATCTTTACTTTAAACTAGATTTTGATAGGAGGAGATTTAATCCGTGATTCGTAGGCCCAGAGCCATTTGCCAGGGGTTGCTATTAGTAGAAAATCAATTTAGAAATGTCATCTGAGGATGAAGCTCCTTGGTATTCACAAAGCCAAAAGGCATTCCACTACCCACCTTTCAGTAAAAGCTCCTGAGTCACCCAGTTTCGCCTGAATTTGGGGGAACACATCCAAAAATCACTTGTGAGTCAAATCCAACTGAAAATATGTAGGCTTTTTTTAGCTACTGCTTTCTCACTGAGCTATTTCTTGAAAACTGTGGAGAAATTTCTACTTTTTATTGGGCCCATTACATGAATTATGTACATTTTTATATCTATTTCATATTTATCCTCTATACTACAAGCTTTTCCATAGGTATACCTTTCATCCTTGTGTATACACATGGTGACATTATGGCAGTTTTCACTTTTTGGTCATCTAAAGGAAATGAGAATTTCCAGGGTCTTTGAAAGGAAAAAAACCCTAGGTATCCTTTAGTCTATATTTTTAGAGGCTTGCATGGCCTCTAAATCTACTGTAACATCCACAAGTAAACATAAATGTGTATGCATTGAAAGCTCAGTGATAAGAAAAACACATGGACTTCTTTGCCCAGGGATATATCATGGATCCTTTTAGTATTTTCTTAGTATTTCTGTGTGTTAATTTTGAAGCAATGCAAATAATAACAACTATAATTATTGAGTGTTCACTACATGACAGGAACCATGCCATACACTTTACACAAATCATTGCTTTACAATTATTCTACAAAGAATTATTATTTTCATTTACCCTTTTTTTCTTTCAAAATTAAAAAAAAAATGGAGATTGAGGGATGTTAAATAACTTCCCAAAATCACAAAATCAGTAAGTCACGATTTGATATAAATATGCCAAACTACCATTTTGGGCTTGTTAGGCAATTTTCTCTGCTCTTGTCACACTATACTTCTCTTAAACCTGTTGATCATATTATTTCAGCAAAGTGCTATAAACTCTATTGAACATTTGCCATAGGTAGCCATTGTTCCAGTCACTCAAGTTACAGGATGAATAAGCAGGTCCTAGGTAAACAGAGCTCATATTCTAGGAGGCAGGTCAGAAGAGCAAACAAGTGAATGTAGTGCAAGGTAGTATATGTAATAACATAAGTGACTGCTAGTTAACTGGAGGAGGCTCAGATCGGGGAAAGATTAACTACCTTATGCTGCCCCAGAACGTTCAGTGGGTTGGCCTGGCAGAAGATTGAGGACAATGACCTTCTAGAAAAAGGGAAAGCATATGCAGTGTCATCTAGTGGTGAAATAGCATAGAGCAAAAGGCAAGGATAATACTATGGTTTGGTCACAATGAGTGTGTAGGTGGGAATGAGGCTAGAAGGTGATTAGGTAACAAAAAAGAAAAGAACCTTATAATCCACTCATACAAGTTGGATTTGTTCTTGTAGGTCATAAAGACCCATGAGAAGAATTTTAAGCAGGGATATGATTAGAACAAGTCCTACCTGGAGTAATTATAGGGCAACAATATTTTTTTCCCCAAGAAAATAATTCAGTAGTTTTTGTTTTGTTTTACTGGGGAGAACATGTTCAATAGAGTTTTCTTTCATCTCATTTGATAGGTCATCAGATGTTAGGAATGAAAAGTTCTGGCTGGATTTAGAAATATGGTAAAAATCTTTTGTCTATCGAGGAGATAAAGTTTTTGTTCAACACCCCAGTTCCATAAATGACAGAAATTTTCTCCCCTTCTCCAAGAGTACCACTTTCTTTGAAGCCCTCTTGACTGCAGTCTCCATTCTCCTACACTACAGTATTTTCAAGCCAGGGGAAAATATTTGTATTGTCAAGGAAACCATATATTTTATTCCTTTTGAAGTTCATGACTCCCAAGTTAATCCACTTTTCTCCTCATTGTCTGTCACTTATTTATTAGTTAAAACCCATAGTTACAAAAGACTTTGGAAGTTGGACCATTGGCCTCTTTTTCACTTCAGTTCCCCCATGGTTTTCAGCCACTTCAATATCTTTGTGGTCAACCCATATGAAATAATATTGTGAGAGTTTGCAGAACAAAAAGTATACTTCTGACTTTGGAAATAAGGGAAAAATCTCAGTAAAGGCATGTCCTATCATTACGCTCTTCCTTACGTAAGTGAAACTGTAATGCTCAGCCACTGGGGTCTAGGGAGATTTCCTGGGTCGAATAAATAATATAAGCAATGACACAATGTGGAATGATGACAAAAGGGCACAGAACCCTGTGTGACTGGATCACAAATGGTATAAAAAGGACAGTGTGATATAAGGCTAAGAAAGCTAACTTGTTTCTACACTGTGGAAGATTTTTTTTTTGACATCAGGAAGAGGAGACTTAGTTTCAGTTGGCTGGCAGTGCGGGGAGGTGAAGATGTTTGAGAAATGAAAGGATCAAACTACACTTTAAGAAATGAATGCCATTGTTCTTGAGGATGGGAAAAGAAGTGGAGAGAGGGAGAAGATAGATTATGAACTGATGCTAACTTCTTTGTTTATAGACCAATGTATGGGTAAGATTACCCAGGAATAGGAAGCATAAGGTAGAAGGAGAACAGCATCTATAACCTCATCTTGAGGAACAGTAACACTTTAATCCCAAATGGGCTGGCATGAGTACTTCAATTAACTTGAGGAGTGGCTGGAGAAGAAGGAGGGAAATGAAGAGAATACTTTGTATATGAAAAGGAGTAAAGGAGGCAGGCTCTAGGTAGAAAAAAAGTCAAATGCTAAATACAGACAAGAGGTCAAATAAGATGTGGGCTGGAGCATAACCATCAGCATTAGTAACATGAAGGCCATTAATGGTGTTAGCTTATTTGCAATTTGGTTGAGGGCAGCCTCCAGCTTAAATTTGGTTAAGGGTCATGTTGCAAAGTGAGACAGACATAAGAGAGGTTTCTAGTTAACTACAAATGGTAATAATTTGAAGGTAGATATGTGTTCAATCCGGATTCCTAACTGCCCAATTGTGACTAGACTTTTCTGAACCTTAGTTTCTTTACAATGGATAAGAAAATGAAAGCCAATGAGATTGTATGTAGAATAAATGAGATTGTAAGTGAATTATTTGATGAAAAGTATTCTTTTTTTTAAATAAATGGTTTTACTTTTATTTTATTTTATTATTTTATTTTATTGAGAGAGAGCAAGTGAGAGCATGAGCAAGGGAGAAGCAGAGGGAGAGAGAGAATCTTGACGTTCCACGCTCAGCACTGAGCCTAATGTGGAGCTTGATCCCACAATCCTGGCATCGTGACCTGAGCCAAAATTAAGTCAGATGCTCAACCAACTGAGTCACCAAGGTGCCCCAAACTCTACCTCTTCTTGACCTCAATACTCAAACATGGTGACAGTTGCATTATTTAAATTTGGAAAATGATAAAATATTGAAGAAAAGAATAACAGGTGTAAAAATAACTTTTTAGTTTTGACTGAGGGTAAAAATGACATTAAGAGAAATGGGGAAATCAAAAGAGTATGTGGCTTAAAAGAGAAAAGAATGAGTTAGATTGATGATTTTCCCTTTTTAAAAATTGAGATAAAATATACCCAAATATAAATGTACAGACATTTTGCAATTTTATAAATTTTGACAATTGCTTACAACTATCTAATTCAAAACCCTTTAAAGGTATAGGTAATTTCTACTAAATATATTTCCCTCATTCTTCCTTTGTGGGCAATCCTTCTACCTCTACCCCTCCCCCCCCCCACACACACAAAGTAGCTATTGTGTCATTTCTATAACCACAGATGAGTTTTTCCTATTCTAAATTTCTGAAGTCAGACTATGTATATATACATTTTTTGTCTCTGTCCTCTTTCACAATGATGTTTTTGGGATTTATCTATGTGGTTTTATGCACTGGTAGTTTGGGTTTTGTTTATTGTTATATTTGAATGTATAGAATATGCTACAGTTTTTTGTTTTAAAATCTATACATGTGTTCATGGACACTTCTTTCGGTTTCCAGTTTTAGACTTTTATGAACAAAGCTTCCATAAACATTTTTGTACAGATATTGCTATGTAAGAAATTTTCACATACCCAAGCCAGAAATTCCCGTATTTCTTTTTGAAGTTTATAGTTTAGCTCTTACGTTTAGATCTGTTATTCATTATGGACTTAATTATTGTGTGCAGTTATAGTTGGCTGTAGAAGCTCATTTTTCCCCTATATGGATATAATGTGCATCCATGAAATATTTGAAAAGGCTTTTCTTTCTGTATTGAACTGCTCCAAGAATTCTCTCTCTCCATTCTCTCCTCTCTTTCGTCTCTCTCTCTTTTGCCCCTCCCTTTTTTTCTCCCTCCCTCTTTCCCTCTTTTAAGGAATCTGACTATGGTGTATCTCAGTGTGGTTTTCTTTCTGTTTATTCAGGTTGAGTTTTATTTAGCTTCCTTTAATAATTTTTAAAGACAAATTTGGAAAATTTTTAAGCCACCATTTCCTCAAATATTTGTTTCTTCCCCAAGTTCTCGTTCTTTTGAGAGTCCAATTACACATTTGTCAGACTATGCAATGTTGTCTCACAGGTCACTTCAGTTCTATTTTTTAAATTTTTTTCCCTCTTTGTATTAATTTATAATTTTTATATTTCTGTCATAAAGTTTACTAATAATTTCTTCTCCAGTATCCAGTCATCTGTTAACCAGTAAGATATTTTTATATTTCAGACATCGTATTTTTTAGTTCCAGAATTTAGTTCTCAAATTCATTTATACGGATTCCATTAATTTTCTGAGAACTCCTACCTGCTCATATATTATATTTACGTTTTTCAAAATCCTTGAACATACACATAATAGTTGTTATAAATCCCTGCTAATTCCAATCTGTGTGGTTTCTTTGGAACTATTTCCATTGGGTAGTTTTTCTCTTGGTTAGGAAGAAACTAAAGGATTTCATTGTCATGGTAATTGTGACATAAATATTATCTTAATTTGATTTGACATAGTCCCAAGTAAATTTGATATTCCTAATTCCAATTTAATTTTTAATATAATAGCAATAGTATTTATTGCCTAAATTAGTATAGAATAGAAACCTCAGCTATTATGGTGGGGAATGGAAAACTATAATTACACATGACAATGAAAGCAAAGATTCTAATTACTTGTATTTGAACATTGAATAAATGCTACTTTGACAGAATGTGTTGAACTTACACGTTTAGGAGTAGAATAATGGAGGAAGAACTAGCGATGTTTTAAAAGGGCATCAGCAAAAAAAAAATAAAAAAATAAAAAAATAAAAGGGCATCAGCAAAGATAGAAACCTAAGCAGAGAAGATGCTCTTTTCTGTTCTCTTCATCTTCCAACTTGTCTTTCTACTTTAGAAAAAATTGTGCTGCAGTAAAGCACTCAGATTTTCTTTATAGATCCTGTTGGAAACTTTTTCAGAGCAATTAATCACCATGGAGGAACCTAGCTGTTCTTATACAGCATCTATCTATTAATTAATTCAGTTTTCACTAGAGAGCTGATATGTGCTTGTCTTTCTAATAGACATTATAATAGGTAGAGAGAGACATGGTTCCTAACATAGGGAGTTTAGAGGTGAGTTAGTATATGCTTTCATGCTCTTAGTTTGACAGTTGTGTAGTTGCCACTAAGTGCTCTAATGAAACACCTTTGGTTCCCAATTCTTGTCAGCGATCCTGACAGATGCATCTATCTCTTCTACTTATTCCATTGATTCCTTGAAATCTCATGGTTTTGTTTTCTTTTGTTTTATCAGTAAAGAATGAGGATGAAAATAGGATTCTGTAGATATCATGGTACTCCAGATGTAGCATTGCAATTGTTTTATCTTTCTGTTTTAAGGAGATTGGGGAGAAAGGTGACTCTTACCAGTGTATGGTATTCCATATATATAATACTGTAGATTCCATTTCAAGTTTTAATGATAGTATAAGCAGGATATTGAAAGACAGCCAATAACATCCATCTCTTTAAATAAGTATGCTGCAGGGCTGAAATAACTTTGACTTTATTGCTTTTAAACTTCATGAAGCCTGGGTTAAGCTCTTGGCTATGTTACATCTGAGAAATACAGACCTCATTTCACCTGTTCCACGCTACAGCTGCAGTTTTATTTGGAAAATTGATGAGGGCATTAAGTTCTGAACTCATGTTGATTCTAATGTAAATAAATGGCATCATTACTTCATAGTTGGGAGTGCCACTAATCCAGACCTTAAAATTAAGGGTTATCTTGTTGATTGGGGGAAAATTAAGGCAATCAACTTTCAAGGCTTTAATAAATGAGATTGAGCACTTAAAAATCATTTTCAACCTGGCTTTAAAAGTAGATGACTAGAAAATCAATAGCAGTAATACATGCCTGTGGAAATAGTATGGGCTATATTTAAGGATGTTTTTATTCTGTTGTTTGAGCTGAGTTTATTAATATGGGGCTTAAAAGTAATCATATAAAGTGCTGAGCATATTTTAATAGGAGGAAACACACTGTATGTTTTGGTGGTAGTTAATATAAGCACAGCCATGAAAAGTTGAATTTTCAAAAAGGAAAAAAAAAGATGATACAGGATCAGCATGCCTAATGTAAATTCATGAAATTGAAGATTTTCATGGGAAGCTTGAGGTATAAAGGACTCAATCCTATACCTGGATATAATATTTACATAGATGTGTTTGTGAGTATGCATCTGGTGTGTATATATGTGAATATGTGCATATGTGGTGTGTGTGTGTGTTATTTTGTCTTATTCTTTACCAAAGCGATGCTGTGCTAAGAGCTATTTAGCACAAAGTAGGCTCTCAATAAATGTTTGTGAGCTAAGCTTTCTGTTACTCCACATTGTGTGTCCAGTAGTGATCTGAACAAAATCAGTACTTGGGATGTGTTTTAAATTGTTAACAACAGAAGGCAAATGTGTACTGTCATACACATTTGGGGAAGTTTATTGCTCAATTTCATGGATACAGAGTCGTGTATGGTAGAATAATTAGTAAAATCATTTTATACATCAATATGTGCTTGAGAACACAAATCTGACCACTCCAAGACAATGCTTTTGGTTGTTTTTATTATTGTTTGCTTTTAAGTTTGGGAGAGATTTGTAAGGTACTTCAGAAACAATAGAAGAAATTGATATTTGCATACATATCACTTTGGAGTTGATTCAAATAAAACTTTCAACATCAGTCTAATGCATATTTAATGAGATGTGTAATTAATGTGTTTTATTATAAACATAAAAATAAGTGTCCAGGATAGTATGTCCTAGATAGTCCTCATTGTCTATCTTGCCATCCTCTGCTCTTAGGGCCACAAACAGAGCAGCCATAGGAGTCTGAGGCCAGACAAATCTCTGCTATAAGGATGATCTTAGCCATAGTAATAATAAAACTGATGGCTGTTTCAATATAACTGCATACTAGATCCTATGCTATATACTTAACATGCATATCTCACTTTATTTTATTTTTTTAATTTTTTTTAACGTTTATTTATTTTTGAGACAGAGAGAGACAGAGCATGAATGGGGGAGGGTCAGAGAGAGAGAGGGAGACACAGAATCTGAAACAGGCTCCAGGCTCTGAGCTGTCAGCACAGAGCCCGATGAGGGGCTTGAACTCATGAACTGCGAGATCATGACCTGAGCCGAAGTCGGACGCTTAACCGCCTGAGCCACCCAGGTGCCCCTCTCACTTTATTTTAATTAAAACCCAGTGAGATAGTTGTAGTTTTCAGATGAAAAAAACATTAAGACTGAAGACCTGAAAATGAGGGCCATGTAATATAATGGAAAGAACCTGTGATTTGGAATCAGATACACTCCATTTCAATGCATGATTCACCACTCACTGTGTGATCTTGGGAAAGTTACCTAACCTTTCTGTATCCCAGGTTTGTAAAGCATACCAAAGGATTGCTAGCTACTGTTCTCTGTTATAATAATTTATTAAGCGATGCATGTAAAACCCCAAACATAGTACCTAGAGCATTTTGCAATATTGGTCCCTCCTTCTTGTATTCCTAGGACCCTCTTATGTAAATGCAGTTAGTATTAACCTCAGGCAGTGTTCACTCTGGATTCAGTGAGGAAAAGGGGACCTATGACCAGTGATTTTCCATGTAAGCTAAAGACATAGGTGGAGGCAGGAGCCTATGCATTTTCCTTACCCTCCTCTCCTCCCAGCAGAACCTCAGTTGCCCATATGGCTTGACACAGCCTTGTGGAAGACATTTTGGTGAACAAATGGCCTCCTCATATGAGGAGAAAAGTGTGTTGGAGGTCCCAAAGATGACCCCTAGTTTCGATGATTCACTGGGAGGGCACAAAACAAAGGGAAAGGTGCATGGAGCGAAGTCCAGAGAAAACTAGGCACAAGCTTCCTAGAGTTCTACCTCAAGTGGAGTCACACAGGACATGCTCCATTAACCTTAGCAAGTTGTGAGAACACGTGAGAAATGTCTTCCAGGGAGGCTCATTAGAGACTAAACTCACAGGGACTTTATTAGGAACCATTCACACAGGCACCCTCTGCCTGGAATGTACCAAAATTGCAGACATTTCAAAGAAAAGCAGGTGTTGAGCACAAATCACATTATTTGCATAAACAGTCTAGGTGAAGTTAGCCATTCTTATCAGGGAATGCTGGGAACCCTCATGACATCCCAGTTCCTAGACTGCAGGCAAGGGCAACTTTGCAAGTAGGTGTTTGTATAGATAGCAGATTGAGGCTTGCTCAGGTTGTAGTAACTCTTGCTAGTATAGTTTCAGGCTATGTTTCTTTTTAAAACTTTTTATAATGTTTATTTATTTATTTTTTGAGAGAGAGAGAGAGAGAGAGAGCGAGAGCGCAAATGAGAGCGAGTGAGTGGGGCAGGGGCAGAGAGAGATGGAGACACAGGATCCAAAGCAGTCTCTTCTAGGCTTCAAGCTGTCAGCACAGAGCCTGACGCCGGGCTTGAACTCACAAACTGAGATGATGACCTGAGCCGAAGTCGGATACTTAACCAACTGAGTCACCCAGGCGCCCCTGGGCTATGTTTCTTCTTACCTGAATAAAAAGGCACTCTTTTCTTGACGAAGACACAGTTCTATGCCAAGACATAGGAATTGGAAAACAGGATGTGGATGGATTTTTGTTCTCACCTGTCTCTTTGGTTATGTACTTTTGGGTACTGAATAACCTGCTCAACTTTAAACAGCTTCTAGGAGAGCTCACATTGTGTGACTTGTGCTACAGTGGACCCTATTTTTTTCTTCATTCTCTAATCCTTTAAATAATCCAGTTTGCCTTCTTTTGGGTAGTTCTTTGCACATACAGCAGGTTTGTTGAATGCTTTACAAAACCTTTGGATGACTTCTGCATTAGTCTGCCATTTGGTAGTGATTAGAAAACTTTTTTTCTAATAAAACAATTTATCTTGTTCTAATAAAAACAATTTATCTTATACTTGGAATTTTGTAGGCTTTTAGTAACTTATTTACATTTGTGTGTCTCTCCCTTTTTAAATGTTTGTCTTGTTTTTCCTCCCTAAGCTTCTCTAGGAGGTAATTAGGACTGTGACTAGATAGTTGAGACTCATTGTAGTTAAGTAACCATATTATGGAAATCTGTTGGAAAGACTTGGACCCAAACACTGATTTTCTATTTCTTGAGTGAGCATCCTTTCTGTACAATCAACTTAGTATCATAAAAGTCAGTTCATAGAAAGAGTCATAATAGTTAGGCAGCCTCAGTCCAATTACAGACAGTCCCTGCTTTTATGACCCCTTGCAGCAAAAGGAAGCCCAGGAGAGTTATGACCAAGAGGGTCATTGCTATGGTGGGGTTTGAGAGGCCCGAGCTAGAGTAGGGTGGTCAACTATTCTAGGATGACTGGAAATTAACAGCATCTAATGATCATTGCAAACTAGTAAAATGATCAAGACCCAAGAAAGTCTACTCATCAAATCAAAATTCATAGTAAAGAGAGATATAAAAGAACTCAAAATTCACAGTATGGGGAGATGTAAAGGATGGGATGGACATATTCAGAAATGAACCAGTGAATGAGGGACAGAGTCAAACACAAAGACAGAGATCCAATTATTTTACCAAGAACTGGGCTTGAATCTCTTGATGTCTAAGTACAGCCTATTATAACGCAAATTTTTCTCTCATTTGAATATAAGTTTTCCAATAACTGGGTGTCTTATCTATTTAAAAGCCACTGTTTGTCATGAATAAGGCTTAACTCATTCAGGTTTTGTTCACTCTCACAAATGTTGAAATAACCATTTGGGAAGGAGAGTTCGTTTTATGGAGACATCCCACTATAAAAGATATTTAGTATTCAATAAAGCTTGCAGTCCTTTACCTTAATGTTGTGTCTTAATATATTGATTCAGGTCTCATCGGAAATCTGAGACACAGGTTCCATGATCTATGCACTTAATAAACCTTTAAGTAACGAACAAGATATACTTGAAGGCCCAGATGCCTTTTGTTTCTGTTTTATGCATGCACTTTTATGAGCTTGATTATTAGCACCCAGACTGGACCTTGGCAACATTGTAGAGTTAGAAAGGTCTTTCTAGCCCTCTTCTGACTTCCCTTTCTCACCACCCTTGATATTTGTGCATTCTTTCTTCAGCTGCCTGAGGCTGCCATGCTGCTAAGAATTTAGTTTCTGCCTTTTCCTTAAAGGATTTGCATCTCCTAGGGCTACTCCATATACCAGACCAAGTTTTAACAATACTTTGGAAGTCATTTGTTAATTTTTTGACTTTTCATTTCTTGTAGAGAAGGATCTTATCCATCAACTCATATATTTACACGAATTTAGGGTATAGGGAGTGGTAGTGGTGATCTGAAGAGAACACAGATGCCCTACCAGCTGCTTCCCAGAGAAACTACAGTCCACATAATCAGACTCAAAACCTCCAGATCATCAGCACAATAGAAACCTAGCCTCTCCCACATTTGTTTCCTCTTCGCATACCTTTTAGGAGGTATGCCACACTTTATAAATTCTGTCTCATTTCAAGGGAGATTTTGATGTTCATTTAAACCTGGACTCTCTTAGTTAAGTATCATAGCTGTAAAGGACACAAAATGTTGCCAGATAATTAATACTTAGTCTGGCTAAGCAACAAGATCAGGTAATTTGTTGGTAAGGTGGGACCATAGTCTACACATCCTGAGAATGGCCTTGGGTTCCTTGCTTCTGGGCCCACAAAATCCATGAAAGTGGTACTAAGATGCAAAGACCATAAAAGCTCTGGAGTAACACTGACAGGATGGTGGAGACATCAGAATGATGAAGCTTGTGGTAGGTGGTTTTGGTCACGTGATCTTTTAATTTGAAGGTTTTTTTCCTAAAATATTAACTCTTAGGAACTTTCTCTTTTTTCAAAAAAGAAGCACCCTAAGATGGGTCAAATAAAGAACAAAGTTCTCACTGGCTCTTATAGGAAAGAAAGACATATCTCTTGAAATGATATGTCTAGGCATTATCCAGTTATCTATGCTGAAAGCAGAAGATAGCACAAGGGAAAGATAAAGTGTGATCCAAAGAATAAACTGCTATTCTTGTTTTGATGGATGGATACAACTGAGGGAAGAAACAATTTGTAATAAGAAGGAAGAGATACATTGCGTGTGTGTGTGTGTGTGGTGTGTGTGTGTGTGTGCGCGTGCGTGTGTGTGTGTGTGCGCGTGCGTGTGTGTGTGTGTGTCTCAAGAGGGACCTTGGGTTATAATGGACTGGACTTAAGTATGAATTATGTCTGCCTCCACAAAAACTGTCCATCCATGAGCCTTAAATCTTGTTCTTGATGATAAAGAACTCCAGCTTGTGCATGCAAAAGTCCTCCTTGTATAGTTCTTATTATCATCCTCATCATATATTCTCATGCAAAGTTTACTGGCTATCTGAGCCTCACTTCATCATCTCTCCCTAGTGGTCAAAAATTCCCATAGAGCACTTCATGAGCCAAGAACTCTGCCAGGCACTGGGAGTATGCAGTGAACAAGGCACTTTGTATTAAACAAGATAGGCTACTCCTATAGACATCAACCTTGAGTGGAAATATTTACCCTTTTTTGCTTTGTGTTTTCTTCTTCTTAGAATATGCAGTGATGTGCTTTTGTTTGCTTTATTGCTTTATAGAGACTTGCAGACTCCTCCTAGGTGATTTGGACACAATGTCAGTCTGAGTGCCAGCTCAACCCCCATACTATTGTTCCTGGGCCTGTCATGGTCTTTTACCCCAGGGAAGAATTCTGTCCATCCAGTGCACTGATTGAGGGATTAAGAAAGGACCTTACTCCATGATAGTTTATGGAACCCAAGATTGTGAACTGGTCGTGTCCCCCAAAGTCTCTGTCTACCATCCATCTCATGCAGGCTTTCAGCCCTGTATGCAAATAGGACCATCTCCCCTAAAATCTTGACCATCACTCTGGAACTCTCCAAATATGGGCATTTAGTACGTCTAAGGGAGTTGGTTTGTGGGGTATTTAAGTGAGGTGAGAGAGCCCTTCTCTGTAATGAGTCCCAATATTTTGAGCAGACACACAAGAAATAATAAGAGACTAACAGAGGATAACCAGGTAGTTTATGTGACTAGTGCCATTTAAATCCTTGCTCAAAGCATATATGCTCATCATTAACACACCAAGCATAGATTATTTCTCTAAATTCAGAAAAACAACAACAGCAGCAGCCATAAATGATGACAGAAGAGGCGGGAAAAGATAGGCATAAGAGAGAGGTTACAGGAGGCAATGGGGATGATAAATAACTTGCAGCTTGAGAAATACAAATTAGGACATATGATAATGGCAATTAAACATTTGTTGAATCCCGTGTATAACATATTTCTATGAACTATCTCATTTTATCTCCACATTAACTCTAAGAAATAAATATTATGTGTGTTAGCCTAAGGTTATCCAGAATGTAGAGTCTGGGAGGTTTTATGGACCATTACTTTAATTGAGAATACAACTCCAGGGATAGCAGTGAGGGTACAAGAAAATGAAGCAGAGAAGGAGGAGAAGCCAAGATGAGCATGCTTTATCAAGGTGGTCATGACTGAGGATTACAGATTGCTTGATCAACAGTACAGTCCCCCCGAGAAGAAACCTTGTGTCTGAGACATTTCTCCAGGGGGTACCAGGGAGGTGAATTTATCCATGACCTGTGTTTCCCGTGATCAGAAATTATCGTCATGGCTTTAATGTTCTCCCCCAATGATCATCCCAGGTGCCCATGCACAAGAGCCATGGCAGTCAGTATGGAGGTCTCAGGATGGGAGAGGAGAGGTAGCTGGGGAGGCACTCTCAGCCTGTGCCCATACGAAGTTGGCCTGATCCCAGAGATGAGCGATCTAAGACCGATGAGGCCAGGGGACTTGAAATGATGCAAAAGTGCTATCTAGTTCCTTGCTGTTTTCTCCATTTTACAGATGGAGAAAACTGAGGCTCAGAAAGAAAGCTAAGTATTTTGTCCTGTTAAAAAGAAGATTAAAATGCAGTCAGTGATAGGAAGAAAAATTTAACACAGAGAGTCTCAACTGCTCTCTCCAAACACTCAGTTACTAACTATTGATAGACTTACCTTGAAAACTTTCAGACATTAACCCACAGGGTGACATAGACTAAAATTTTAGAGTGTCAAAAAGAATTTTAGAAAAGCTGTGAATAAGAAACTCTTACTAAGTTACTACAGGACAATGGGAAGTAAGAGGCATGTCTTCAACTAGGTCAACCACATTCTTCAATCCTGAATGCCTTTGATGCCCTTGTCCCTTGCACAGAGTAGAGATCTGAGCTACATATTGGTTTTTTTTTAAGTTTCTAAAATATTTATTAATTTTTAAGAGAGAGACAGAGTGTGAACAGGGAAGGAGCAGAGGGAGAGGGACACACAGAATCTGAAGCAGGCTCCAGGCTCTGAGCTGTCAGCACAGAGCCTGATGTGGGGCTGGAACTCATGAACTGTGAGATCATGACCTGAGCTCAAGTCAGATGCTTAACTAACTGAGCCACCCAGGTGCCTCACATATTGGCATTCTTAAATGTACTTGACCATATTCCAGAAAAAGGAAAGTGGTGCTCATATTTGTTTGGTATCTGCTTTGTGCCAGAGCCTGCACAACACTGTAAGGTAGGTAATAGTATCACCATTTGACAGATGATAAAACTGAGGTTCAGATGGGGAAAGGGAGTGCTCTTTGGTATCTTATATTGTCCCTATGTTCTATATAGCAGCTGTATATTTTGATTTTGATCTATATTTGCCTTCTGTATTAATATTCTGGAAAAGGGGTGATAGACCCTGGTCTTACATTACTATAATGTAAGAAACATGTTAAAATTATAGAGCCTTAAGCCCCACCTCAAACCTGCTGCATTCAGCTTTCCATAGCTAAGAAACCAGCTATCTGCAATGTGATTATATTTCACAGAGGGTCAGTTGGAAATCCAAGGTTAACAATCAAAAGGGCAGACTGAAAACAGTGAATATGCCTTTAAAGTGCATGAAATAAATATATAATATTCAGAACAAGGGTTGGGAGAGAAGATGGTTCTACTCTTCTTTGTAAAAAGCGTATGAAAGGAGTTTTATATGTGGAGTTGCTTACTTGTACTTTAAGGGCCAAGTTAGGAAAGAATGATTTTGCTGGGGATTAGGGACTGTGTCCATGTGACTCAAGGCAAATCAGACACAGACCAAGAGGCTGGCAATTGGGAAAGCCTGCTAAGGGCAGTTTTCTCATCCTCGTTAAAGCAACCAGCCAACCAACATGCAAACAAGTAAAAAGCTTCTCCCAGCTGGGTTTCTGTGTTTTGGTGGCAGTCAGCATAGTCCTAGAACAGACCGCTCTTTCTGCCCTGCAGTATCCCTGCCCAGCCTTGCCAGCATACCAGTCTGCATCTGGGTTCTTCCTCTCCCCTCACCGCTGAATCCATAGCTCCCCCACCACAACTCCCACCCCCCTCCCACACACGAACAAGCTATTTTTGAGCAGGGCAGCTATTTTCTGACATTTGGCACTGAGCGATCATAATCAGATACAATTTCCCAGCCACACAATTGCACTCCACGTGCAGCTTCAGGTATAATTATAAAGGCCGTCCCAGCATCCGCTGCCTACACTGTACTTAAGGGGGAGGGATGGCCTCTCATTCTCTATTAAATGTTTTGAAAGAAAACCTGTAGGCATGACAAGGTTCAGACACCAAGACGAAATGGGAATTGAAGTGTCCTTGCTTTGATAGGCATGTACAAGTTTTAATTATCTGCACATCCAGGATTTAATTTTTTTTCATTTTGCCATAAAAAGCAGAGAATGGTGACAATCTGATTTCACGTGCACACAGGGAATGAAATCGGTTGACAACATTGTCCACACTTCAGTCACTGTCACTCCTCCCCTTATTTTTTCCTTTGTAATGTTTTTCTTCCTCATTCTATATAAAATGAAATACAGAAAATATGAAAAATATAGAAATACGCATATAGATAAACAATCTATGGCCCCACAGTTCAGATAAAACTTATGTTAATATATGTATATATTGTCATTCAATCTCCTATTCATTCACAGTCAAACACACATGGACAAAATAATTAAGGTTATATTGTAGCAGTTTTATAAAACAAATAAACTTGGGGCACCTGGGTGGCCCAGTCAGTTAAACATCTGAGTCTTGATTTCAGCTCAGTTCATGATCTCACTATTTGTGAGATCGAGTCCTGCATTGGGCTCCTTGCTGACAGCACAGAGCCTGCTTGGGATTCTCCCTCTCCCTCCCTCTCTGTCTCTCTCTCTCTCTCAAAATAAATTGAAAAAAAAAAAAAAAACACACTTAAAAAAATCTTAAAAAGATAAACTTAAAAACTTTCTGATTGTGAATATTTGGAGATTTTTTTCCTTATTATTTTAGCAAAATTACACTTGTATATCAGCATTTTATTTCCTTTTTCATCACTATGTCTCTTGATATTTTTTCCAGCCAAAACCCCAACAACTTGGACTATGTGTCTCCAAGAGGCAAACAGCAAAACAGTTGGTAGTTGGTTAAAAAAAAAAAAAAAAAAAAGCCTGACTTCAATTCCTGGCTCAGTCTCTTATGAGCTAGGTGGCCTTGGGTGAGCCTATAAACTATTTCATCTGTATCTGTTTACATGGAAATAATATTTCCTAATTCTTAAAATTGTGCTGTTTAAATAAATGGCATATAGTTATCACTTAATAAATAGTTTTTTATTAGAATATTGTCAGCTATTATTTTTATAGAAGAATCACATAAAAAGGTTCTATTGAAATCTGGTTGGCACATGTTCAGCTCTCAGAAATAAAACTGAATCAAATTTATGGTGGAGTAAATTTTTAGAGGCTTGATATTTCATTTTTTAAGCATCCAATCTATTCTATACACACATATCAGCATTTTTACATGACAATGAAAATAGTAGAGAAAGAAAATCATTAGGTTATAGACGTTAAGTTAATAGGGGAGGCATTAAAGATCAAATAACCTAGATTAGATTTAATCTTTAAGAAGGGAAACTGAGGACCAAGTATGTCCCATAAATTGCCAGGACCCATATTTGAGAGGGGGCAGGATTGGGATTAGAACCAGTCCTCAAACTTTATCTCCCTTATCCCACACAGGATTCCTGCATATTCACTAGAAATGCCTCAGCTACTCTCACCATTGGAAGTTTCAAAATTCTATTTATGTATCTACAGTAAAAACAAATTTAAATTTAAATTCACATTACATATTGGTCAAATCTGCCAAGAGTCTCCAGGTATTTCATTATTGTTATTAATTATTGCTGTTCTTCCCCACCCACCCTTCCCCCAGTTCCTAAAGCTTGGTTTTATTGAAAGAACTATTTTTTTTCCACTGAAGCAAATCCCAGGTGAATTTTTATGTTATATGTCAAGCTCCCTTATGAATCTGTCTAAAACATCTAAGGAATAAATCCCAGGGCAGGGAGAACTTGTATTCACACATCTAATTAACCTTTAATTGTCTATGTGACTGCCTTGCAGTTCAATAGTTGCTTGATTTTTATTATCCATCTCATTAGTATGATTTAAGTGGCTTTTTATGTCAGATTTTATTATATCAGTTTGCTTACACAATTTCAGGACACTGTGGGGAGTTCCCACATCACTGTAATGTTTAAATGCTATATACCTATGTGTTGTTTGTTTGATTTTTCTCTTCAGAAAAAAAGTGCTTTGACCAATTTTTCCCACTAGGGTGTATAAGTAGTCTATGAAATTTCATAATGATGGCAAAAGCCTTTCTATTAATTGTGCATAAATTATCAGCATAGCCAGCCAGCTCTAATTACTTGTTTTTCTACTCAATAAGGCTGCAGAGTGACAGAGCTGATATTCTAAAACAAGTGGGGTGGTGAAAGAAACCTCCCCAAATACTTCAGTTCAGGGCAAGCCCACAAATATGCATGTATTTTTAGATCAGGCTTTATCATCATGAAAATATAATTTGTTACCAAAATCTATGGGTTGCTGTTAATTGTGTGTCTTTAATAGGATGGTTAAGATTTAAAATAATCAATTACATGTGTAAATCTTATTCCCTACCACTTATCCTTTTCTTAGTTTTGCATGCCACTTTTATTTCCAACCAGAGAGTAAACTTACTTTCAATCATATAATTTGCATTTTTCACATGCCAGCGTTCTTTCCTTATTCTACTAACTTACTCGTTACTAAAAATTAATATGAATGCAATTTAATTCTGTCCACATTGGGCAGTATGATTGTCTCTGCTGTTGACTCTGATTATAGTTTCCTTTAGCCTCCCTGAGCTGTTGATTTATTTTCTTTGTCTCTTTGGCTTTAATATAGAATAAGCAGCTTGACTTATTTCTGGATCTCTGTCTCTGTCTCTGTCTGTCTCTCTCTGTTTTAGAGATGTATAAAAATCCTCTATTTCCAATGTTTTCAATTTATCACTAATAGTGAAAATGTTCAGTGGTAATTGCCTTATGTACAGGAACAATGAATGGTATGATAAAGAATGAAAGTACTGGGGTGCTTGGGTGGCTCAATCAGTTTGACTTTTGATTCCAGCTCAGGTCATAACCTCATAGTTCCTGAGATCAAGCCCCATTTCATGCTCTTCCTTGATAGCACAGAGCCTGCTTGGGATTCTCTGGGGTTTCTTTCTCTCCCTCTCTCTGTCCGCCTCCCCTGCTTACATGTGTGTTCTCTGTCTCTCAAAATAAATAAATAAACATTTAAAAAATGAAAGCACTGTGGCATGCTGTCCAATGTACAGAGAAAGAACCCAAAGTACTGAATTATTTTCCCTACTCTGTCTTTGATTTACAGTTTAGCCTTGGGCAACCCATGCTTCCTACCCTATTATTTTCTTATTATTTCCATCTGGGCAACAAAGATAATTGTATTTATGGGTAGGATAAAGGAAAGATATGCCATAAATTTCTTTGAATGGAAATTATTCACAAAACTCAAGGATTAATCTAAAATATAATTTATCCCACATTTATTGAGCACCTTCTATGCTGTAACAATTGTCCTGGGCACCAGAGATACAAAGTCAAGTTTGGCATTACATAGGTGCTTATTATCTGACAGAGGATAGAAGAGAGAACTGAATTACAATGTGTTTGAAACACTATCTGGAATCTCATGATAAATCCAAGTGAATTACATTGTAAGGATAGTATGTCTATTAGCAATCTGAAGAAAGACAGTAAATAAAGAATTAGAAGTTCACTATAGTAGATTGGATAATTGTTTGCAGTGCTTTAATCCCTATGTGGAAGAACTATACATTGATTTTATTTGCCATGTGACTTTGTAGTACCTCCCATTAAAGTTGGCAAAGTGCACATCCCTCTTCCATTGGCTGGTTTAAGTGAGGTGATGTGCTTTACCCAGTGGAATAAGGGGAGAAAAGACATTTTGCTAGTTCTGAGCTGAGCCTTAAAGACTCCTGGGAAATTTTTTGCCAATTTCCTTAGATTTCCTACCCTTTGCCAGAAAAGACCATGTTTCAAGTGACTGTTGCTCTTTAGCCATATTGGAAACAAAGAAACATGTAGCTGACTGAACTCCACCCAAAGCCTGCTTGGGACTAGCAAGCCCACCCCACTCTACACCAGCTGAATCTCAGACGCACCTAAAAGCACAAAATAAATGTTAATGTAGGTTCTAGAGATTTAGAGGTCATTTGTTATACAACAGTCTTATATTTAAATAAAAAAGCTATTTAATAAAACACCTTTTTGTAAGCCCAAATGAAATTATTAATAGAGTAGATGGTCATCAATGAGCAATAAAACTATTTAATGGACGATAGATGGGGAAATGAGTATTTACATGACTCCACAGATCTCTTTCTGGGCACAAAAGAACAAATCCAGATTCGATGGAGAGGTCAAGTTTTCATTACCTTAACCTGTGTGCTATTCAAATTTCTGGACAACCAGACACTATAATGCACCACATCAGGTAACAGATATACTCCTCAGAATGACGTGTGAAGTGTTTTTTCCAAAGTGATTAACTTGAAGTTAGTAAACCCTGAAATCCTTTCTTTTGCAGAAAATACACACTATAGAGGGAGAAGTTCAATAGTACCTTGAGTTAACATCACAAAATTCAGTACAATGCATTCTGTAAGACAGCTGACCGGTGTTTTCAACAAGCCAATGTTTCCAAGAGAAAAACTGACAAGTAGGCAGAAAAAATAGAACCGTTAAATGCAGGTTGTTGTTCTAGATTGTATCCCGGTTTGAAAAATTGGGCTATAAGAGACAATTGGAGGCAAGTAAGGTAATTTAAATATTGACTGGCTATTAGATCTTATTCAGAAATTATTTTTAATTTTATTTGTTTTAATAATGGTACTGTAGTTAAGTAGGAAAATGTTTCAACTTTTCTCTTTAAAAGTTTTTTAAATTTATTTTGAGAGACAGATTGGAGGAGAGACAGAGAGAGAGAGAGAGAGAGAGAGAGAGAGAGAGAGAGAGAGAGAGAGAGAATCTCAGGCAGGCTCTATGCTGTCAGCGCAGAGCCCAATGTGGGGCTGGAACTCAAGAACTGTGAGATCATGACCTGAACTGAAACCAAGAGTCGGATGCTTAACCAACTGAGCTACCCAGGCACCCCTCAACTTTTCAAGATATGTATTGAACTATTTACAGTTTGTAGGTCATATGTAAATGATTTGAAATTACTTAAAAATAGATGTTATAATTATGGCAAAATGCCAATGCCTATTAAATTGGGGGGAAAGATGCTTAGTATCTTTTAATAATAAACAGTAGGTTTAATATGACTTTATTATTTCTAAATTTCTGTATGTGTAATTCTTTTTTTCTTTTAATAAAAATATCTCATTGACAATGTGCTTAGAACCCAGGGTAAAATCATTTAGGATGTCAGTCTATGCAGTCTGGTCCTCAATTTACTGTTGATTTAGTGTCCTCTACTTATCTTACTTGTTTAAAACCTGTATGCAGAAGACATGCATAAGCTACATAAAGATCAGTACCAAGTTTCACACTTGTTTTCACTTAGCACAAGCAGTTGGTGGATATTTGTGTAAATACATTAGCCACTCAAAGATGATATAAAGAACCTTCTTTTTATTATTGGTTATTACATTATCAACTGAATATTGCCCTTCTTTGCCCTTATTAGTGGAAGCACAGTCTATGTTTATGTGGCTTCTCATCCTAGGAATTAAATCAGTTTAATTAAATCAGTTTAATTAATCAGTTGGTTAAATCAGTTTAAGCAGTGCCCTCTTGAACCACTAGTGGGGCCAGGCAACCACCTGGTTTAAGCTAGTGAGATATCAGTCACCACAACTATCTGAGATTACTCTGTGTCAGCTAATACAGAAAGCAAGGGGACAGATTGTGTGTTTAAATGCCTATTGCGTCTACACAATTTCTTTCTCTAGGTTCCTATCATGGGACAAATATGTTTTGAAATGAGGATTATGATGTAAACAGATATCAAGAAACAGTGTTTCAGTAATAATAAGGTGACCATCACCTTAATTTTGACAGATTAGCTATATCGGCTTTTAAAATCTTCTAATCAAGTATCTCATACTTGTAATTGGAAAGATACTGGAATTGATTGACTAGTGTTGCAAATTCCTCAAATGTAAATTTTTAAAAAGGGAGTGCATAGTAATTTTCATACAGTGATTAGCCATCCATATTCATCCATTAATATCAAGAATAAAGATTTCTCTGTTCTTATAGCAACAGAGAGCTCAGAAAAGTGAGGCCTTTCTAAAAAAGATGAAAAGTGATAGTCATTATCATGTGGCTATAATCTCTTTCAAAATATTAATAATGAAAATGATGATGCAGTCATTCAGTTTGAGCTGGCTAGATCCCCAGAAACACACCAGATATCCCAGATTATATTATTTATGATCTTCTTATTAAAACCCTACTAGATCAATAAACTATTTCCTGTTCCTTCTTTTGCACGTAGGAAAACTAAAGTAGAATGGAAAATAAATTCTGAAAGAACATTTGTTAGTTCAAAGTGAAGTGAACACCAGAACTCAGGACTTCTTGAATCTAAATGACACATTCTTCTCACTACTCTTTCTTAAAAATATTTATAAAGTTAATGGGGAGGAGCATCTGGATGGCTTAGTGGGTTAAGCATCTAACTCTTTTTTTTTTTTTTTTAACGTTTATTTTATTTTTGACACACAGAGAGACAGAGCATGAACCGGGGAGGGTCAGAGAGAGGGAGACACAGAATTGAAACAGGCTCCAGGCTCTGAGCTGTCAGCACAGAGCCCGACGCGGGGCTCGAACTCACAGACCGCGAGATCATGACCTGAGCCGAAGTCGGCCACTTAACCAACCGAGCCACCCAGGCGTCCCAAGCATCTAACTCTTGATTTCAGCTCAGGTCATGATCTCACGATCGTGGGATCAAGCCCGGCGTTGGGCTGGGCACTGAGCAGTCTGCTTTAGAGTCCCTCTCCTTCTCCCTCTGACTTTTTGCTGCCTGCTGGCATGCTCACTTTCTCTCTGTCTCTCTCAAAAAAATAGGTAATGGGGAGGGAGTAGTTTCATCAAAAGTCTTGCATGTTTACAATATTATTACTTTAACAGTAGTCTTGGTGGGGACGAAAACATGATGAAACAAAATAACAGATGAGTAAATTGGTGTCATGTGGACTAAAGCTTTATATGAAAGACCTTTTTTTGTGGCATTAGGTAAATTTAGCAGCAGATAAATATAATCAGTATAAAATGAAGTGCTATATTAAGTCTAATATTCTAAGAATTAAATCCAAATATAGCACTCTGTATATGTGAAACAAGAGCGTAGGGGCTGTTTATTTATTTTTTAATTGTCTAGATAAAAGCCACAATTTCTATATTACTCCTAAATGTATAGATTCAAGCTTGAGTGCTCAAGGTTAAGCATTATCATGAATCATTGATACTGATTAGAAAGAAGTTGTAGCAAGGAAGCAATGGATCAGCAGATTGGAAAGGAAAGATAATGTTGTAGAATATTGGCAGGGATTTGTTCCTTGTCAATAAAATTGGCTGAAAGACTTAGAGCTTGTAATTAGGAATGAGATAAGAACGTTATAGCAATTGTGAACAGTATGGATTATGATGAATAATCATAAGAATGATTAGAGAATATACATGTATCCATATATGTAATGAGAGCAAAATTTAAGAAAAATGGAACAGGGGGCACCTGGGTGGCTCAGTCGGCTAAGCATCGGACTCCTGGTTTTGGCTCAGGTCATGGTCTTATGGTTCGTGAAACTGAGCTCCATGTCAGGCTCTACACTGCAAGACTGACAGTGCAGAGCTTGGGAGCCTGTTTGGGATTCTCTTCCTCTCTCTCTGCCCCATCCCCACTCATGCTTGCTCATGTGCATTCTTTCTCAAAATAAATAAATATTTTTAAAAAATGGAAGGAAGAAAATTATTTTGTTGCATTTTAGAAACATTTGAAAAAATGCACATATAGTTAACGGTAAGCATGGAAATATTTGGCAGAAAGTCAAATGTAGTTTAAATAATCTAAAAACATTAATATAATTTCCAAATAGCCAGGTGATAATACAAACATCAGAATGTTCTTAAAAGTTTTCCAAACATTAAATATTTGAACAATTTTGCTTCATCCATTGAAAATAATTCTCCTTTATCTCTACCCACTCCAATCCACTTCCCTGAATGAATTGACAAAGAATTGCTTTCATCAGGTTACTGCTAAGCTAAAAAAAAAAAAAATGACAGTAGTTTCTCTTTAGCACATCAGGACTGTGACTGCAAGAGAGGAACGTATTCCAACGTGCTTGTCAATATAAGATTCCCTTAAACCCTTGTGAATACATTTTCTTCAGTTTCTATTTGTAGCCTCTGTATGTGGCTCTGATTAAAGGATCTACAGAAGAAGTTTTGTAAATATTAACTTTATTACTACATCAGCATCGACACCCCTGTCATTACTAGCTCTATCTCTAGATAGAGATAGATAGCTCTATCTCTAGATGGAGTCATGGTCATAGCTTACTTTTTCTATTTAAACCAGCTTTCTCCTATTCTTTTGCATCGTAGCCCAAATGAAATCCTTATTTCAAAAAGTCCCTTTTAGGACTGTTCACCAGTTATTTTAAAAGGTCTGTTAATGCTCAAGTCACAACTTCTCCAATACCATATCATATTAAATTTAGTTGTTGATATGCTCATCTTTTCCTATTAGACTATGAACTTTCAATGATGGAAATTGTGTGTTGTTAATTTTTCCTCCCCAGTGCCCAGCCAGTATTTAGGAAAGCATGTTATATAAGTGAACAAGTAATCAGCAACCATTTATATGGAAAAACTTGAAAAACAAGATAGAAGGTAAACCTATGACCTCAAAGGTTTATCAATGTAGTGAAGAGAAAGCAACATTTGCACACAGAATAGATGAGCAGGACTTCTCTCCTAGATCTATAGGATCTTAGAGTGCATATGAGGGACCCACTTTGCAGGAATATTTGAGAATTAGCTACAACAAGAAATAAAGACGAAACTTGAGGCAAAGAAAATAAAGGAACACTGGTGGGCTTGGGTATGTCATTTTCAGGGACTAACAGTGAGTGGACCAGTTTTTCTAAAGAAAAAGGGAGTTGAGGTGGCCATTAGAATAATGTTTATAGGCTAATTATTACCTTATTTGAAATAATCATTTTTCCTATTCAGAACATTAATTTAACTGATTATAATGGGCTGAGATTGTGATGGTTTAATTAAGGTTAAACAAGGAAATCTAGTATTTAATTAGGGGTGAAAAAAACCCTATAGTATTCTAAAATTCCTATGCCTGCCACCTTTACCCCAAGAATTATCTGGAAATTCTTTTTCCAATCAACAGAGCAAAAACCATTTGTTCTATCTGGTTTTATGTCTGTATTTTAAAGATTGTATTCAGAAGGTTTCAGAGGAAAGACTAGGCCAATTAATGGGCAAAATGAAAACTTCATATATTGTCTCTGTCCCTCACACCCACTTCAAAAGCCTCCTTTATCCATTCTTAAAATGGACTCTTTATCCAGATGAACAAATATTCAGCCCCTTATTGACGTATGGGTGATATTCTCATTCCTCTTTCTATATGTATCTGTGAATATCATGGAAACTTTGCTTTTGGCAGTAATTACTTGATGTTTCCCAAATATTGTGGAACTGGTAAAATGAGAATCTAATATTTATACTAAGGGAGTATTAGCAACTTAATTATATTTTTAATGTTTATTATTATTATTATTATTATTATTATTATTATTAGTTGTTGTTGTTGTTGTTGTTGTTGTTAAGGTCCAAGTAAATACAAGCCAAAACTTGGATAGATAAGAAATATTGTGGGCTTCTAAGAGATGAACCTGGTCCCAGCTGTCATCTGGTTTTTCTCTCCACTGAGAATGAAACCAATGGAAATAGGATTGAAAATGAAGCAAGAATCAACATTAGACTCACCCATCTGGACATTAGGCAAATGCTTTCGTGTGTGCTGTTCACTTGTAATGCTTAGGTTTTGAATTTCTCTAAATCAAACCTAAGCCCATTTATGCTTTATACATTCCCAAATAACATAACAAAAGATCTGATCTTTGCTAATGTTTATTACTTTCCCAACTGTGTGGGAAGAAGCTCTTTATTTGTACCATCTTATTTAATATTCACATTCCCATATAGGTCCCTAACTACAAATTCTGTAAGGCTTAAAAAGTTATGTAATTTGCTTAAGCTCACACAGATTTTAAATGGTGGATGTTGGGCTCAAATCTTGATCTATCTCCAAAATCCAACCTCTTAATGTCTGTTTTATATGTTAATGGATCATTAAGTATACATATTAAGATCTATTTTTTCCCACATGCAGGTAATCCCACTGAATATAATGAAATTCATAGGAATTAGAAGGTATCTCCTAAAGGCACTCAGACCATCCTCACAGTTTCAGCAGGGTAGCACTAATCCTTTCTTTCCTCCTAAACTTTCCTCCTTTTACATTCCCTATGTAAATAAATGCACAGTCTCTTTCATTTTATAGGTACAGCTTTCCCCAATTCTATATTTATTATGTCTTCTGCTTGTTCATGCTTTTATATATTTCTATATTTATTTCTATATTTCTATATTTATTATTTCTTCTGCTTGTTCATGCTTTTATATGTAATCCAGTATTTTCAAAATGAGATTTGATACCATAGTCGGTCACAAGATGCAAAATGCCTCTCTTACTCTGTGCAGAATGAGTGGTTATCCAGGGTTGGGTGCTAGGACTGGGCATAAAGAATTTATCTCATCCCATAAAGAGATTGAAAATGAGTCGGTAAGACAAGGCATTTGCACACCAGCATATGGAGACTGTATTTACTATGTGCTATTAAGAGCTAAAATGTGCAATGGGCTCCAATACCAGTAAGACTTTAGCAGATACATATGAAAAGACAGAAGTAGTGGAGGATAATTTCCTATATGAGATGACCCTATGCTCGGTCTTGAAGAAAACTAGCTTTTATTGAGTCCCTACTATTTGGCAAGCAAATACACGGACATTTGATGTATGCTTACTCATTTGCTCTTCATAAAGGAGGCATTGTCATTGCACATTTTACAGAGAAGGAAACTGAGATTCAAAAGGAATTAATTGGGGCACCTGGATGGCTAAATTGGTTGGATGTCTGACTCTTGATTTTGGCTCGGATCATAATCTCACTGTTTCTAAAATCAAGCTCTGTGTTGGGCTCTGTGCTGACAGCAGGAAGCCTGCATGGGATATTCTCTCTCTCTCTCTCTCTCTCTCTCTCTCTCTCTCCCTCTCCCCCTCTCTCTCTCCCCCTCCCTGCTCACATAAACACACACATATTCTTTCTCTCTCTTTCAACACTCTCTCTCTCTCAAACAAACATTAAAAAAAAAACAAGGCATTAATCAACTGGATAAAACCATACTGTAACTTTTTGGTTTGTACATTGTCCCCATATAATCTGAATCTATGTTTACTGTTTGTTTTGTTTTGTTGCATTACCTTATAATTGTCTCAAGGTTTGTTCTATATTGCATAGGTTATATTTACTATTTCTTACCCAGACCCATTGCTCTTTTTGGTGACAGCTCGTGTGTGTGTGTGTGTGTGTGTGTGTGTGTGTGTGTGTGTGTGTGTGTGTATTTGAGAGATTACCCTACCCCCACGCTCAGTGTGTGTCCTTCTGGTAGTGCTGACATCTTTCCATCAACTCTAGAGATAGACATGCGACATAGGTCTGGACAATCAACAAAATCCGTTTCCCAGACCACAGTAATTAGTTCAGATGGTATAAATGGCCACTGTGTGTATTGGGATAGAAAAATCATCTTTTACTTTCTTTTTTTTAATAATGTATTTATTTTGAGAGAGTGGGAGAGGGAGAGCAGGATCATGAGCAGGGGAGAGGCAGACAGTGGAAGGAGAGAATCGTAAACAGCACCCATCCCCCCCCTCCCACCACTGTCAGCAAAAAGCCCATTGCTGGCCTGGAACTCATGAACTGCAAGATCTTGACCGGAGCAGAAATCAAGAGTCTGACTTTAACCGACTGAGTCACCCAAATGCCCCAAGGTCATCTTTATTTTAAGGATTTAAGCTCCAAAAATAGAAGCTCATGGTTTTTAATTGCCACATTGCTACCAAAAGTGAGAAGGTATTTGAGAAGGATACCATTAGAAAAGAAAGCAAGGGTCAAGTAAAAGAGAACAGAAGGACTTGAGCACCAGGAATTTGCTTGCTTGGGCATGTGTGACTTAATTTTTGTCTCAACCACTTGGGTTTGAAGTTCTGCTGTATAAAACCAAATGAACCCAGAGAGACGCAGAAGGTATTATGAGAATGGTTGACAATTTTGATGTGGCAAGATGAAACAGGGTTATAATAAGGAAAGTGGCATGTTTTAAATAAATACATTCAGGATGTAAAGCTAAAATGAAGTGGAGATACTGAGTAGGAGACAGGAGGAGTCAAAACCCTTTTCATTAGCTTTCACCTCTCACAGGAAAGGAGAATTTGACTGACCTAGGCTGCTGATGTACTGACATTTAAAGGAGCATAGCAAAAATACACTGAATATTAAAATGCACCGTAGAAATAATGTGCATCATATATCTATGATAAAAAGAAAGCTGTAACTGTAGTCACATTATCACAAGTAGGAAATCTCTTGTGAATTGTACTTACAGAAACAGCCAATATTTTCTGCATATTAAAACATTCTCCAAAATGATACAATTGCTAGCAGCACTATAGTTCATCTTACAAGACAAATACATTCTAAAAATAACATAGATGAACTAGAAAGCACATTATTTGTTCAAATTGTATTCTGTGGTCAATCGAGATACACTGCTAGTTTCTTGCAATTTGAGGTATGTTTCTAAAACTGATTTTCACTTGAGATTTTGAGAAACAGTCTGGTCAAAATCTTTCATGACCTTATTCCATCAAAAAATGGCAACATTAAAAAAATCTTTTGTAAAAACTTTACAACAGCGAAAATAACCAAGCAAATAGTTCAAATAAAGAGCTTCATAGCATAAATAATTACTTTTGTTTTCTTCTGAGAAGAGTCAAGGTATCAATCTATTCCAGCAGATGGATCTACATCACAGGAGTTAATTCAGTCCAAACTTTTTTTTCTACATTATCTAAAACTGCTGAGAAATAGCTTTTCTTTAAATAAATTACTTAAGTTAGTAATTAAAATATCGGAACAATCCAAAAGTTACTAAGGAGTTCTTAGGTGCCTTGCACATATACATACATTTTTTAATATAAAAGCAAATGGATTTGATCCATTAAGGAAGAACTTCAGTTTCCTTACTTGTCAAACTTTGATGGTAGTAATACTTCAGATTCTTGGATGAATAAATTAGTTTAATGTAGATAAAGCACTTGAATCACTGACTGGTGCCTGATAAATATTCTATAAATGGTAGTTATTGTTACACTGTGAATAGATATATCCTGTGAATATATCCATTCACAGAACTATGAAAGCATTCAAAAGGGAATGACTAGTTCTATTTTGAGACCAGAGAAGTCTTTGTAAGAAGGGATAATTTTAGAAGATCATTAAGGATGAGTAGAAGCTTATTAAATGGAAAAATTGGCTCCCCAGGGAAAGACTGATGGGTTAAAATTCTGGAGCCATAGAAATGCTTGGTAAGTTCAGGGAATGATGAGCAGACAATTGGGTATGAAAGGGTGCTTAAATTTCATCCTCTGGAGTGTAGGAGATTATTTATTTAATTTTAATTTTTTTTTTTTTTGCAGACTAGAGGTATAATAAAGTTTCACTTCCAAAACACCCCTGAATGTCATTTGAATATTAAGTTATTGAAATAGTATGGTATGAAGTCAGAATTGTCTGGTTCCAAACCCATCTGCTACTTAGTGATTTCCTATTTTAAAAATGTAAAAAATAGTTCTTACTGCAGAGATTTTAACTTAAAATGAAATTTATAGACCCCCATATATATTAGGTACCATGTGGTGTTTTCCTACACATATGGTGATGAGTAATTAAGACATATGCACTATAAAAGTGTTATGTACAGTATGATAATTAATATGTTTATGTCCACTTTAAAAGTTGTTGGCTGAATTAACAAATATGAGACTTCGTTAAACTCTTTAAAGAACAAAAATTTCAAGCAAAACAAAAACAGAATAGCATAACAAATTATAATGAACCCCATCATCCATCTTGCCCATCTTGTCTCTTTCATACTCCCATTTTTTTCCTCAACTTCCTTGATTTGAAGCACATGTCAAAGAAATGTAATTTCAATTGTAAATAACATGCATCTCCAAGAGATAAGGGTGTGTGTGTGCGTGTGTATGTATGTATTTAAGAAATAGAAATATATATATAATTTATGTATAAGGGTATATATATATCCCAATACCCTTATCACACATAAAAAATTAACAAAAATTCTATAATAATTCCAAATATCCAAGTTGTGCTCCCAATTGTCTTCAATTTGTTTGAATCATGATTCAAATAAGGCTTATATTCTTTTTTATTTATGTCTAATGTTTTTATCTGCTTCTTTTGCGACTTTGTAATCATTATCTTATTGTTGAATTGTTGAAGATACCATGTTGTGTGTCCTCTAGTTTTCCACCTTATGGATTGTGCTTACTGCATCTTTGTGTTAGTCTTAACAACATCTTCAGGCTACAGTATTTTCTATCAATTGTTTGATAAAGAGGCTGGATCAGATTTACACATGCTGTTTTAGGGAAGATTATTTTATAGGCAGCATTGTGTGTGTCTATCAGGTGTTATATTTTGTTTCATCTTTCATTTTGTGATATCATCAGTCATTGGTAACCATTATTTAAGACTTGAAAAAGGGTGGTGATATAATCCTATAATTCCCTCTTAATTTATGTAGATATATTTCTGTAAAGAGAAACTTCTCCTTATCAACTATTTTGTTGGTTACTCTAAGATACAACAAGATAAATGCTTGAAGCTTTTTATTTATCAGCTTTCAAAACCATGAGTAGATACCCTAATAGTCTCCAAACATAATCATTGGATTTGTAGAAAATGGCATTATGAACAAATGGATTGAGAAACATTTGATGTGTTTCAAATAATTGTACTTGCTAATCTTACTGAAGCTCAAATGTTCACATTTGTGCTCATGGGAGATGATTCAAGTTGACACTTCAATACTTTTAGGAGCTTCTTTTCTGACATATAGGTACTTCAGGCTCATCTCATGTATTTCCTGCTGCAGCCTTGGAATTTGCCATATTTCCAAGAAACACTGGTTGCTTTCATTAGAAAATAGAATTTTCTCTAGAATGTAAGATCTAGGAATTAAGGATAGTTTTGTTATTGAGTTAGTCATTATTTGTATGTGTTTTCATTGAACAAGCATAAGAGATTTTCTAAAAAAAAATTACATACAAATTTATATTGATGACCAGTTCAAATTCAGGGCTATAGGATTTTAATTTATTCTCACCAACTTTTTTTTTTCTTTCTTACTCCCATGTCAAAAATCCTAGTTTTCAACAAACAAATGTAATTACTCATTTGCTTTAACTAACACTACATAAAAAATACATACTAGAAAACTATCACTAACAATATGATTATCCCAAAACAGTTTATAACTTATTATTTGCAAATATAATTTTACCCTTAGGGTATATATCATTATGGATGTACAGCAAAAACACACCATGTTTTATGATTATTTGGAGTCATTCCCTCTCTAGAATAGTGCTGCAAGTTAGGTAAGGAGATAGGTTTTCCTTTTCCTTTTAAAATTTATGGATTTCTTTTTAAATCTCAATTATACTTTATAATTATGTAAAATGTGCACATGGCTTCAATGCCAAATCTCCAAAGTATATTCAAAAACCACAGGCTATTTAGACATGAGATATGTTTTTTGACTTGCTTCATTTCACCAGGAGTATTTTGACAGCAGTTGCTGGATGCAAAATTCTTTGTAATTCTAGTTTCAGAAGAGGCTTAGTTAGGGGTCACTCATCTTGAACCAGTTCTCATCGAGGAATGAAGATCTGGCTGGCACTGAGGACCGAGGTAGAGTAACAATGTGGAAACACTTCTGAAATTGCTCAGATCTCTTTTGCTTATAGAAAAAGTACACCAAGTGTCAAGTAATATTATTAAAAATTGGGAAATTAAGTAAAAATATCAGCCACAGTCTCCTACTACTGTATCTGTTATAGAGTTGACCCTAAGAGATTGCTTATAACTTGAGATTCTGCATTTTTTGATATTCTTTCATAAACATTTCCCATGTTGCAGAATATTCTTCATATTATTATTTTAATGGCTACACACTTTTCCATCTACTGGATGGAGCTTAATTTAATTTGCTGTTGTATTGTTCTAGAGCATTTAGGCAGTTTCCAATGAATGAATGAATGAATGAATGAATGAATGAATGATTGAATATGTGATCATTTTAAAAAATAATCTCAACATTGTCTTCAGCTGTGGCAGCAGTAGCAAGTAGTATTTTTGATCATCTGGGCACATAATACTTTACCAGGTCTTGTTTGCCAATTAGAAGAAATATTAGCCAATTAGAATGCAAGGTAGAGTAAAAACATTAGTATCTTGTATCAGCTGCTAAGAGAGCAAATGGAATCCAATAGTATCTAAAAATCTGACCTGAAGTTGCCCTCTGTGACCACATCAGACTCTTTTCAAGATTTATATGTATTTCTCTGCTCCATAGAAAATGTACTTTCATCAGTCTCTCCTCTTGCAGATTATGCTGTATGCTACGTCACTGAAACACCCATGCCAAACACCCATGCCAAAAACCCATGACTGACTGCTGATCCTGTTGCAGATCTAGGTTTCTGTTGGGGTAAACCAAACCTGGCAAATATGCTGCTAAAATCACCAGCCCCAGCATTGAATCCCAAAAGAGCTCTGTGGTCTTATGTAATAATTGTACAGCAGTCAAGAAGGCAAATAGAAGGAACAAGTTGGGGATGTTCTGTAGTTGAAAGTAAGAGCACAGGAAGAGGAAAATATGGAGTCATAGGGCTAAGTGTATGGAAGCTAGGAGACCCCGAGATCCCTGGGTACAGGAGATGGAGTGTTGCAAGATGTTGGAATGATCAGACACTCCAATATTCCTGGGCACCACCCTTGATTTGATTGAAGTCAGAATTCAGAATTTGTGCACATTTATTGCTCTTAGGGTACAGGACTAGGAATATCTTGGAAATGGGGTTAATCAACCATAGGCAGAGCTGCGATGGAGAATGCCTCTCAGAAGATGAACCATGATGGCTTCAGAGAGTTAATTTCTGGATGGTTTCAGGATCATATGGGACATTCCTAGAGATGTTACCGTAGTTGGTTGGGGCTTGGATTTTTCAGACCACTGGTGAAGAGGATTTTTGAAGATATAAGTGAGTACAGGCAGAGTAATAAAACTTACTCATTGAACTTGTTAGCCATGTTTGTCATTTAAATTCAGAGTGGCATTATTAGAGTTCTGGAGAGTTATAAAGCAGGTCTGACAGGTGACATGATTTTTTTCACATTGAACCTTGACTTAAATTAAAAAACTAATATTTGAGATACGGTGAGGCTGATTTTTTCTAAATAGTATAATTGTGGATTTTGAATGTTTTATGCTTAATTCCTCCAAGATTAATTTCTTTGTAAACCAGAAAAGGTGACTATGTTTTGAATTAGACATTGATATTATGCAGGGAGCAATTTTTTTCAACAAAGATAGTTCCTGCTGAGATTTAAATGGGTAGGGCCCTAGTCATATGAGTCATGAAAGATGTCTAATTGTCTCTTCATTTTATTGGAATATTATTTCATTGGAAATTTTACCAACTTCATTAAGACATGAAAACCAAGAGAGAAAGAGCTATTCAGCTAAAATAATTGGCTAGAATTTTTCATTTGTGAGGTCTTTTGCCAACCTTAATCATTAACCTGGCCTTTAACAACTTGTGCATTCTTACTGACGGCCTCTCATCCTGAATTCTTCAATCTAAGTGAAATTCTCCTCCCTTGAGATAACCTGTGTACTGCCTCTTCACCCATCTGAGCTGCTGAGGAAATCTTACCCTAAGAGAGTAGTAGTGACATTGAAATGTGTTGAGAAGTGCAGGAAGGGCTCTTTGACTAATTCACGATGCTCAGGAAGCCATTTTATCCTTCTGTGGAGCCGTTTCTTAACATCACATTTTGAAATACATGGAAAAATTGGTGAGACAAAGAGTGGAGATTGGGAATCTTCTAATTCTTGTCTGTGTCAGATACAAAATTTTACTTTTTTCAAGACCCCTAAGAAGGACAGCTAAGAGGAAACCTAAGGGTTTATTCAGGATAATGGTTTATAATTCTTTTATCACAACACACAAGACAGATGGTAGCTCAAGTGCTGCCTCCTCCCACGGGTTATTTTAAATAGCTCCTCAGGTGTTTTGGATGCGCAGCCAAATTTGAGAACAACTGGCTGGTGGAGAGATGACACAGGGGTCATAAGTCCTGGCTCTGGCAACAACAAACTGTATAAACTGAGACCTGAGTTTTAAACTTTAACAAACCTGGATAAATATATCCTAATTTATAAAATAAAAGCTTTAGATTAGAAGATTGATAATGGTTTTTTTTTTTTTTTTTAATGAAAATTCCTCTATTCTTGCCTTCACAGTCAACTGTCAGCCTGCCTCTCTGCCCTTGCTGAATTATGTAACACTCTGTCAGTGGCTCACTGGGGCAGATTGATTACATGAAAACTTTTAGATCATTCAAAATCCAAGTGATAACATAATTGAAAGAAATGCTTTTGTATACTTTTAATAATGGCTCTTAACAAAAGATTAGTTAAGTTTTTTCAGATACAAAGGTTTGTAAAAGGGTTTTTATAGTGATATATGTATTTTTTGGTATTCAAAATATAAAAAAAAACCCTCAGTGGCCACCAATTAATAAATTTTTGAATATCCTTTCAAGAGACTATAACATAGCCATAAAAAATAATAATGTGGATATGTTCTTACCTATATAAATAGATGTTTGGTATAGAGTAAGTAAAAAAAAGTGCTGTAAACCATGTATGTGTGTGTATGTATATATATATGTATATGTATATATGTGCACATATATACATATGTATATGTATATATGTGTACATATAACACATATGTATATGTATATGTGTGTGTGTGTGTGTGTGTGTACATATACATCTAAACATAAATAGTAAAATTCGGAAGATGATAAATGAACATTTTAGCAATAATGCCCTCAGATGATGCTACTTTTCCTGTATAATTTATAATAGGGTTCTAAAATTTTAAAGCACATTATTAATTAAATTTTTAATAATTTAAAATTTCTCTAATTTAGACATAACTAATAGGAAAGTATACTATTTCAAAATGTGCTGGTGACCTCTTAAGGGTTTATATCGAGATTTTTAAAAGCTTCAGAAGGACAACTGGAAATCCTAACTAAGGCAGCGTTTTTTACTCTGTCCAGTTCAGACCAATACTCACAAACCTAAAATAATTTCAAAGTTATAGGGCAAGCAGAGGCTGACTTGGAAAGGTCAGTTTATTAAGTCAAACTATCCATTGTCTTTCCTCTTCATCCCATTCCATTTTAATTTCATCATTAAAAATTAAATGAAAGGACAAACATATGATGATGAAAAATACACTATTAGGTATCTTCTGATCTCGGGAATGGTTTAATCCTGAGAGAATAGCTGCCAACTATATCCTCATGCCAAAGAGGCGCATAGTGTCAGGTCAACTAAGCAGAACTTGTCAGTGAGGTGGCCAACCACCAGTTTTGCAACCCTTAGCTGACCGACTACATCTAGTCTATTAAAGAGATTTGAGAGCCTGAGGAAATTTGCTGTAGGTAAGAAGAAGATTTGGGAAAAGATTTATTAGACTACTGTGTGCTTCCCCTACCATGTGCCTGCCCCTCCCCATCATGGATGAGGGATGGAGAAGCTTTCCCCTCATTTCAAGTCTAAAGCAAGAGGCTGCACAGGGACTATTTGAATGATTGATCTATGTTCTTTAGAGCTGGGATGTTGGTGCATTCATGCCCAGTTGATTCCTGAGAGAGAGAAAAGCTAGGGATGGTGGCTGGCTAGTTGCTCTCATCCAGAACAAAGATTTGCCACAGTGAAAATAAACTGCTGGAATGTCCCAAGTCTATCAGGACATAGTTCATGTTCTCCAGGGACCAATGTGGCAAGCTTAACTAAATTACCTTCAGGTTAAATGTTTCTCCTCTCCTCCTCCTCCTCCTCCTCCTCCTCCTCCTCCTCCTCCTCCTCCTCCTCCTCCTCCTCCTCCTCCTCCTCCTCCTTTCCTCTCCCCTCCCCTCCCCTCCCCATTAGAGATTCTGAATTTAATCATTTGGCTAATATTGTGATTGATCCATTGTGATGTTCTAGTTTTATCTTAATAATTAGTAAGAAATGTGTGAATCCTGTTTCCCAACCACTTCTTAACTAATGGTGATACATTTTTAAACCAATTACAGTATTATGGCTTTACAAAATTGTAAATATATTTTTCCTTCTATATTTATTAGCTGTTTTTTTTCCTGTTTAAAAAAAGTCTTCCTTTTTATTCTCTTTTTTTCTTTTGTTTGAACATTACTATGGCCTTAGGGATTTTAATTTAAATTAATGGATAACAATTAAATGCTGTCATGATTATTTTTGCTCTTACATTTATTGCATATGTGACAGTGGGTACTCCTTCTAGCTGGCTCCTTTATCTATTTGTGACATGACTCCAATAGCTACTTGATTACTTCCTGTGCCAGAATCCCCTCATACTTTGGAAACCATACTTTGGAATCAGCCCTTTCTCTAAAGAGCTCTGGTTGTTTTCCATGGGAAATGATCATGAGAAAGCAAAATCTAGGTACTGGGTGTGCTTACTGCTACTCACATGGTGCCATGCTACCATTGCATATGGGTCTTTTGAGTGGACAAAGGCAAGTGATATTTTGAAAAGGAAATGAATTACTTTGCATTGATATTTCCATTACAAATTTAACATTATAGATTTATATTTACTTTAGTTAATTTTTTTATTACACTGAAAGTTTTGGCTCTTACCATTTTTCATGGATTTTAATTTATATTAATGGGTTATAATTTACTTCATCCTAATTGTGTGTGTTTATGTGTGTGTTATTATTAAATTTACTGACTGAAATTTGGTTACAACTTCTTGACAGGTACACTTAACAGATATACAGTACTTTAAAGATACTCTACCAAGAAAATACAGTAGTAATACTGTATTTGAAGAAATATTTGAAGAAATTCTTTAATCTGTATGACTTTGTTAGCAATTAAGTTCATTTGTCTCTGTGTTAAATTTTAGCATCTGCAATTTTTTTATTTTTGATATTTTATTTTTTAAATGTGCAAATCCTTTATACAGCTCAAAAGTTAAAACATTATAAAATGTATATTCAGAAAAAAGCTTACCCTCATCTCTGTCCCTCTCACCTCATTGTCCATAGGGAGCCATTTCTTTTAGTTTCTTATTTATCCATGTTTATTACTGTCATGAATTGGTCACAATGGCAGAGGATTTATTTGCACAAATATATTAGCCACAGAGTGACAGAGCCATGAATCAAACCAGGGCAGTCTGTCTGTCAAGGCAGAATATTCCACTCCTTTGCAAAGGCCATAGTGAAGTAACACTGTGGAAAAAACAGGCTTTAAAATCAATAGGTTATCTGATTTACTGTCTGTGTGACTTTGGGCAAGTTCTTTAACTTCTCTGAGCTTCATTTTTTCCAGTTATGAATTAGGGATAATAAAACCAACTATGCAGAAATGTAACAAGGTTTAGACCTAATTTACACAAAATTATCATCAGATTGCTAAGCATAGAGTAATTATTCATCGTATGTTGTCCATTGTTATAACTAGAAAAATCAAATTAATGCCAGTCATACAGAAGGACAATAGAAAATTTTTACTGTTAGGCTGTCAATGAAGTACATTGTGATCTGATTGCATGATTGTATTTAATAAAATTAAAATGTCCTAAGAATTGATGAATTTGGGGATTATTGGGCCAAAAACAAACAGAACAAAAAGCAAGCAAGTCTGGGTTTAGTAGTTCATGACTTCAAAAAGGTTACACAAATTTTAGAGGTTTGGGCTGATATGGCTTCATTTTCAAAATAGAGATTTTAATATGTTAGTGGAAAAGAAAGTTCACTACTACTAGAAGGACTATAAAAACAATAGAGTAATTTCTTGCTGAAATGAGTCTTATTTAAATTTTGTATTATTTTTTCATTGCTTTCCCTCTCTGTTTGTAATAGAAGATTTTTTTTATGCTTCTTATGTTTTAAAGAATTTGCATCCTGTGTTTAACACAAAAAAAGGTTGAACCATGCAGAGGTGGAATTTAATTTGTATAAAATCCTCTTAATAGCATGGTCTAATTAAGATACCCATTAAATTCATGTAATGCTAATTTAATTTGAAGGCAAACGTAATTGAGCACTATTGGATTTCTTTTAACATGAAATTAACAAAGTGGACGTAAAATGGATGTGATAATTGGATATTGTTATCAGAAATATTACATGAATGAAAATTATGACTGCTATCTTGATGGTAATCATTGATTTACAGAATGAAACATACTGAGCTTACTAGGGTTACTAGCATAATTTATATAAAGGTATATGAAGAAAACTGTTAGTGACTGTTTCTGAAGCCAAAGGTCACCCACCAACTTTTTTCTGACATTAGTAAATGTCTTGGTCCCTGTGTTAGAGAGTTTGTTATGTTGTTGAATTTTATAATAGTAGATTGAGCATATTGATTTGCAGTAAGGGAACAAATTTCAAGTTATTTTATCTCAAGACTCTTAGACATTCTTAAAAATTATCCAGGACTTCAAAGAGCTTTCATTGATGTAGGTTTATATCGATAATACTCACCTTAGGAGGAATTAAAATTGAAAATAAAATTAAAACATTCATTAACTTATTTAAAATAGCAAAACCATTATATATGAATATAAATAGCATATTTTAGCAAAACATAACTACATTTGCCAAAAAATACTGGAAAAAAAGTGACCTTAGTTTACAATTTTGGAAGCTTCTTTGAAGTCTGACTTCATAGAGGACATCCAGTTTCTACTAATTTTCTCTGCATGAAATGTGTTGTGATATGTTGCCTTGGTTGAAGCATATATATATATATATACAAAGAAAATATAGCCTCACTTAGATATTTGGCTTGGAAAGTGAGGAGTATGTTAGCGTTTTCAGATAATTTGTTGGTGTTCTTCTTTAATGTGACACCCAAACTCTACAAGTGACAGTCTCCTTCCGAGATCAGACAAATCGGAATCGTTCAGGATGGCAGGGTCGTAGACTACAAGTGGCACTTTCCTAAAGGGTAGCTGCAGTGGAATATCTGAAACCCTATCAGGGAACTTATCACACTCATTACACATTGAATGGAGTCCTTATTCATGCACGATTACGTAACATCATTCATTGCTCATGAAAAATATATGTTCATTGACTTATGTGGATCTTCCAAATGTTGACATACTTCAGTATAAAATGCATGAAAATTGAACTTGCTTATATCACAGTGTTCTCATCAGAAAGCTGTCAGTATCTGGGTGGCAGATGCACATTTTCCAGAATTTGATTTTTTTTTTTTTTTTTTTGGCCTGCAAACTGTCTGCTGTTTTCTTGCAGTGACAGATTCAGTAGTTTATTTTTGAGAAAGTGTCTGCTAAATACCCAAATCTGAATAACTATAGCTTTTGATAATTCTTTCAAGTCAGAATCGTGTTAAATTAAAAAAAAAAAAGAACCTGTTAATCTCAAAACTCAAGCAACTGCACATGTGCTTTTCCTTGAAATAACCACCATGCAGAATTGTTTATACAAACTCCCCACTTCACTGAAGATATTAAAAATTATGTAATCAGAGGTTGTAAATAAATTGTAATATTTTCTCTGGTTTCAACAAATGTATTTTAATATGAAATTGGCACTTTTTTTTATCCCCTGCAAGTGAGTAGCATTGAAAAGTACAATGACTACTTGTACAGTTTGGTGCCACTGCTTTGAATCATGGTAAGGCACTGGCAGTTTTACTCATGATTGCTTTTGCATCATCAGTACAGATGTCAATGCAATGAAAAGGCAAAAGGATGTCTTATAATTATTATGGAAATAGTTTTGACTCTTTTGACTCTGCGGATTACTGACAAATGTCTATGGCCTCCCCAAGGGTCTGTGAACCAGACTTCAAAAGCACTATGGTTAGGTCCATGTCTGCCTAGATGTCCTGGAATTGGGGCAGAGATGACATTTACAAAGAAAGGTGGGCTTCTTTCTATGATGCCATATGCACAGTGAGATTGTGGGCAGTCCAAGAATGTCCATCCTGGCCTGGCCCGTGTCCTTTTCCTTCTCTTCACTCTAGCCACACATCAGCCACCACCAAACAGACGAACAAATACAACAGAGAGAATATCTCAATGAGATGTTTCTGCCAGATCATTTGGGGGCAGAGAGTGGACAAACTGTAATAGATTGCAAATTGTTTTTAAAAATCTAGAACAAGTGAATGCTCTTGTGAGTTAATACTCAGATAAAGTCTGATTTCATATGTTAGCCTCAGCTCTTGAGGACCAGTGGACCCTGAGGTCACATACTTTATAACTTAACACAGGTGTTATAAATGTAGAGACCAGTCAACTTTGTTTTGAAGATCTGTGTTGAGAAAAGGATGTTGCTGCTGATTATTTACAGTACCAGTATTCCAGGTATCCAGTCCAGAAGAGTGCAGTTGGCGGGGGGGGTGGTATGAGGACACATCAAATGGTCCTGCTGCCGTCTTAAGGATTGACCCTTCCATTCAAGGCAGAAACAAAGTATTCTGGAGACACTGAAACATGTACCTCATGCAGTCTTCCATTCTTATTTTCAAAATGTTATTTAAACTGCATATTACCTAGAAAGAAATTAAAAATAGAGATTACTTACCTTGTTTTTATTTTTTTGAGGATTTGAGGATTAATATGAGCTTTAGTAGGAAGAAAATAACTTTGCTAGCTCCAGATATATACAATGTACCTATTGTGTTGGTTTTGATATAAGATTTGGGTTAGAAAGAGGACTTCGACTCTTCAGAGAATGAGGAAAATGAAAGTGAATAGAGTAATTTGGGAGGTTCAAATCATGCAGTGGTGGAACTTTGCTACTGCTTATATTTAGAAAGACAACTGGAGATAAATACCTGGGAAGAACCATTAGTGAATTAATGTACATTGTACTTTGCTTAAGTTCTTCTTATTCATTGTTTAAAGGATATTGTTTTCCTTTGACTAGTTTGAAAAGGATGTTTCCTAAGTCTGGGGTGAAATTTTCATTTCTCACATTTTAAGATCCTTAAGCAAGCAAGCAGGTTTTATTTAAAATATTTAGCCTTGCGGCACCTGGGTGATTCACTCACTTAAGCATCAGACTGTTGGTTTTTGCTCAGGTCATAATTGCATGGTTTGTGACTTTGAGCCCCACATCCGTGCTCTGTCAGCACAGAGCCTGCTTCGGATCCTCTGTCTCCCTCTGTCTCTGCCCCTCCTCATCTCATGGTCTCTCTCTCTCTCAAAAATAAATAAACATTTAAAAAAAATTAGCCTTGAAATGAAGGGGTAAACAAATTGATAATATTGATAATGGTGTTTTTAAAGTTCTTTGTGTTATGTAGGTGACCATTACTGGATTAAAAGGAATTTTTATTTAGGACAAGCTTCTTACAACATTGAAGACTTTGAGATGATCACCTGGTCTGTTACTTTTACTACTTCCTGTAATCCATACAGGAGTTAGTTTAGCATAATGTAGCACAGGCTACCCAGGGAAAGATCAGTGACAAAACAGCTAGTAGAAACCACACTGAAGTAATTGGTTAATTATGCAAAGAACATTTCAGGTTCAAGGACTTTATTCTATCTTGGGTTCTTCTAAAGATATTGGGCAATGTTTTTTTGTGTGTGTGTTTATTTTTTCTTTTTTCAAATTATTATCCCACCATTGATTGTTTTCTTATTTGCAAAATGATTGTAAATGCAAATATTTCTCCTTGGAGAACAAAATGAGATTTCAAATGGACTTGTACTGAAATCAGTTAATGTCTGGAATGAAAACTTGCTCAAGGTACTGAGAGTCAGTCTGCCTAAGATTCCAAAATATTTTGGCCAATCCTGTCTTTATTTCTTAAGGAATTATGGAAAGAATGAGAATGAGTGGGAAAAATGGGACAAGTATACTGCACTGTAGTAATCAGAACATTGGTTTGTATAGAATGGTAGTTAGATTCTACTGAGGTCTCTGCCATTAGCAGATTGTGATCTCAAGTGAATTTTGAAAAAGTAATTGGCACATGATTCCCTAATTCAAGATTCTTTGAGAACAGGTGGAGGACTGGACACCGTATCCGACAGTGGGCTCAGTCACTGAAACATGCTTTGGTGGGCTTTGGGAAACTGGAAAGAGTCTGAAAACCCAGAGAATATCAAACCTTATTTGACATTCTCTCTGACCTCAGACTGCCTTCTCTTAATCTAACATCTTGTCTTCTTTGCCCATTTTATTAGATGACAAACTGATCTGATTTTTTGACTTCTCATTACTTCCTATGACTCAGAAATAACTTACACCAACACTAGTAGACACAGAAGTATCTCTGATTCATCTGTAGCATAAATACGCGTAGCGGAAGAGGACATACCAAGCCTGCCTTAATTCAGCAACCCAGCCTTATCTAAAGCCCTAATGGCCTTTTGATTGTAACAGTCATCCTCTGGACCCTCCTATCTCTATCCTCCCCATCCCTTCACCTTCAGGGTGACCACTTGCTCCACCGCATTGTGAACACCTAGGATAGCTCCAGCTTGAAAGCATTTCTACCAGTCAGCCTACACAGAATAAGGAAAATAATTATCCTAAGGAATCCCTTGGCTCCATGAGCCAGGTGTCTCTTTTCTTCATCTTGACTTTCCTTATTGGTGTGCCACAGGGAAGGGGAAGCAGAAGACAAAGTACCAAGTCAACTTGGTTTCAGAATGAAGAGGAAGGAGGTGCCCCTCTGTCCTAATAATACTCCAGAAGAGCCAAGCATTGTAGGAGCCTCAAGGTTTTTGGCAATTTGTATACCTCTGTCAGGGTTTCTTTCATTCTCTGATTTTAATTTTCTGTCTGTCTTGAAGAGGAGAAAGCTAGAAGAGATTAAATATATCATAAGCATCCAGTACATTTTACATAAACAGGCTCATTCAACTCTCTCAGCAATGGTTGCTATAATCCCTATTTAACAACAACAAAATGGTGGCTCAGGGAAGGTAAATTGTTTTCCCAAGACTTCATTCCTAGTAAGTCTGTGTAAATTCAAATTTTGTTCTCATTTTTCTGTCCATATCCCATTAGTTACTATATTCTTTTCATTTCTCATTCTCTTTTCAAGACTCCCCCCCCCGCGATAGGTCACTTTGTTCTTGTCACTGCTTTCAATATTTATGACAAGCAGTGTCCTTCCCAAATGTGTAAGGCAATGAAGAGCTTTTTCTTATGGGATTTCTCAGTAGAGAAGTCATGAATGGCATTTCTCACAGAGGCCACCTCCAAAGGATCCACACTTATGGTAATAACAGATGAAATGACCTGCTGGATGTTGCCAAAGTGGGCGGTACTTAAAAGTGTTCTCAGAAATATTCTAAATTTTAAAATGAACTCAAGGTCTTGCTTTATAACTTGAAGTCAATGCCATTTAGCTATTTTATAAAGATTCCTGGCCACAACTAAATTCCATTTTAAACTGTTAGTGTTCTCTAATGAGGAACTTTATAAAGTCCCAATAAAAGCCACAATTCAATTCAGGAGTTAGAATAACGCAGTGAAATTAACCACGTAAATGCTCAATGAAGCAAATGATTAAAAAAGAATGGATACAAAAAATAAAGATTACAATGGATAAAATTACATTTTTTTTTCTTTTTTGGTACTCCTTATAGGTCATAATTAAATCATAGTGGTTCAAAAACATAAAACCAACTTCATCCCTCACCAGGTGTGGAAAGTAATGAGAAATGTTTTCTAGCTTTAGAGTGATGACACAGATTGTATTGTTTTCACTTACATTCCTCAATGCATTATAATTTAGTATTAGCTTTCTTAATGATCACTAAATTTAGCTACTCTTTTGGGGTAGTTTTAAGCCTCTGCCTCGCTGATAACCACAGACATAGGCCTCTAGTCAGAACTGAAATACTCTTGCAGTTGAGAGTCCTGCTATCTTCTACAATGAGGACAATATTTTGGTATATAAGAAATAATCATGTTTATGGTTTGAGATTTAAAATAATGCTTTCCAAATTCTCTTTAGTTTACTGATTTCCTTAACATGCAAGAACTCTTTTCTTATCAAGATAAGATGCTAGCATAGAGTTAGAATCATCCCTGTTTTACAAGACAGGAAACTCAAAATCAAAGAAATTAAGTGTCTTTCTCAAGTTCCTGAACTATATACTGAGATTCAAATCCAGACGTGTTGACTTTAAGCCCAGGTTCTTTTGTCTAGACTGCAATTCAAGTTTTGTTTTTTTTTTTGTTTGTTTGTTTGTTTTTTATCTAGACTGCAATTCCCTCCTATGAGTGGAGATAAGCAAAACAAAATTAAACCAAGAACTAAGTAGGGTTGTATTTTCAAACACATCCTCTTTACATCATTAAGCAGCTACTAGGTGCCCGCATTGCTCCTGGCAGGCATCGCAGATGGGTGAGTTAAGACAGTGCACATGCCCTCAGGCTGTAGGTATGTCAGCAGCTATGGAAACCACAGTAAAATAAATGGCTGTCATGAGAGCAGCAGGAACAAATCACCAGGAGAGCACAGTGAGGAAGTAAAAGCCTCACCATTAGGAATTCCATCTAGCTCAGAAAAACACCCTTTCTCACTTCAAGTGTGTTTCTTAAGCAAACATCTGCTTAACACAGATTGAAACCATCATGACTTTGTTGTAGATGTTTGTTTGTATAAGTAAAACTGGAAACAACCCTGATCTCATGAACCCAAGCAGAGTACCTGCTTGGATCACCTTTGGAAACAAGTGCAATGAGCTTATCATGTTTTTATATTCTTTATTTCTCTCTCACATTCTTTGTTGTCAGTGGGCCCATGGATCACTGGTAGCCTCACATGGGATAGTATACTTGTTCCTGTATAACACGGAGTGTGAAGACAGAAGTTGTAGTATAAATTCAAAGGCTTTCAGTCTTACCACATTCATTTTTCCAAACACCATGCTGGTTCTAGGACACAAAACTCTTGGAATGTGTAGTGTTCCAGTCACATTGTTATTCTAACAGTTTCAGTCCTGATTTCCTAGTTACCTTTGTGGAGGGGTTTCCAGACTCCTAGGTGGTAGCCAGGGGCACGAGCTCACTCCAGGAGCAAGCTCACACAGTCCCCCATTGACAAAGGCATTATCCTCTGTCCCATATATCACTGTCACGTAATAGAACAAATAGACAATGTCGTTGAACATTTAGTTCATTCATCCTGGTACTTTGGCAGTGTAAGAACAGGGCATGCTGCTAACCATTCTCATGGATCTCTTAAGAATGCAGGATGCAGATAAGCTTTTTAGTTATGATCCAAGGTGTAGCTTGTACTTTACCTTCTGCCTAAGCCTTCCAAAACCCCATCGCAAACCCTCCTCTAAGGTGAAGTTCACCAGACCGTCATTATTTCTAACCTGATTAGGTTTTTATTCGTTGGCTTGTGACTCTTCTCAGGTAATATTATTACTTTGAGCCAGGCTCACTATAGTCAGAGCAACCAGGAGTGGTTTCTGTAGTGCTGAGTAATAGGCATACCCTGTGTTGTTCTTGATTAAGTTCCATCTGGGTTCTGGTTTATTTCTCTCTCTCTCTCTCTCTTTTTTTTTTTTTTTTTTTTTTTGATGATCCATACTCTTTGCCCTTCTCACTAATTTGCTTATATTTTACTAATCAAATTCATTTCTTCTAACTTACTCATACAGTATGTTCTACTTACATCAGTAACAGAATTTTTCCCAAAATACATAACCACATGATCATGTGTATATATAGTTTTTAATCACATATATGTATGTATGTGTGTATGTGATTTGCTACCAACTGTGTATTCCTAAATATCTCCCTGTGAAAGAGGTTCTTGTCTCCTGATTGTTAAACCTCATCACTTGTAATCTCAAATTCCATGAAGTGGCACTGGTGATTAATTCTCATTGTCAATAGGGCTAAGTCAGTGAATTACTGTTACTTGACCATATCAAGGTCTCTGGGTGAAGGGCTCTGAAATCAGTATTTCTCAAAAGTTGTGAGGTTGGTTTTAATGTAAAGGCAGACTCTCAGTTCCAGCCTTTTGGAACGTCCTGTTGATTAGTCTCAACACTAGACTCAAAAAATTGCCTATCTTCTTCATTTATTGTCAATATTTATTGGCAACAGTTTTCATTAAGCAACACAAATTAAATTCTCTGCCTAACGTAGGGTGACAGTGGTAGTTCTTCCTGATTCCTGATTGAGTGAATGGAAATACAAGTCAGTTGCTTACTGATTCTCTAAGTATAGATATAAAAATATACAAAGCTCCCCTTCCACCTTCTATTTTCTCTTGGTGAAATCCAGTTGTCATAAATGCAAATTAAGGCCCTAACATATGCTGTACAAAATCTTGGGGTAAAGTATTCAAAATGAGATGCAGACCCTACGTTGCCAAATTAAGTCATTAAGAAGTACTTTAAATGTGTTGAGTGACATGAAGGGGTCCAGGATACTCACTTCATCTAACAGGTGTACTAACCTGGCTTTGAATGTGGCAGGGTACATTCTTTATTCCTTGTAAGTGAATTGTTCCAAAATATTTCTGGTTGAAAACTCTACTGAGACAGTTTATTGCTCCCTATATAGTATACTTGTTTTTGTTACCCATCTATTATTTTCACAGCTAAATTAAGTCTCCTGAGGTAAGCCCTAAAAATGAATTAGTCTAATGCACAAGCCAAGACAGCTGAAGACTATATGAGGTGACAGGACATAGATTTTTAAGGAATTTTTCATGGAAATATATTTCTTGGGAATTTTCTCCATCAGTGGTTCTCACTCAGGTTATATCATGAGAATTGACAGTATATCATATCTCTCTCATAAGGTGACTAGCTTATTTTGGATCCATTTTTTTCTCTCAGCAAAAGCCAATTAGAATGTTTCCAGGTTGATTTTGAGGTTGTCTTTGACATTTGGGACACACAGTCACAACATTTTGGGTCTGAGTTCATGTTAATGGCATAAGGAACAGAAGATTCTAACCTGTAATATGTGCCTTTATACACTGATCTTCCCACTAAAGTTCACTGGGGCAGAGTTTTTAATATGGAAATTCTTTCCTTACCTGAAGAATCTTCAATATTTCTAGATTTTATGCTATCTGTGGAACAAATCAAAATATCTTCTTAACTCCAAATCCAGGCCTTCTCAGAAACTCTGAAGAAAGAGTGAGAATGCTGGTTTTGCACTCATTCAAAGTCATGTGTGGGCGGTGACATATCAAGCCAGCCCTTAGTGGCACAGAACTCTCTAGTGACACCAGGCAGGTTTCCCATCCTCCCGTCTTTTTGCAAATGGATGAAAAAAGAAATGAATGGAGAAAGCATTGAACTTACATGAACATCGAAAACATTAGAGGGGGTCAAAGTGGCTGAAGTATATAAATGATGAGAGACATTTCCACCTGCTTTGCTTTAGTGATGAAACTCCTGAAAGCAGACTGTACATGCATGAATCTTGGGAACTTTTGTCCAGACACACTCTCATCTGTCTCACTGCTTCTGCAATTCAGAAGAGCTCCCCAAGAGCAAATTAATCTAACGAGCTCTGTCTTAGATATGGCTCTATCACCACATTATCTACTGCTAAATTCCCTTCCCAAGAGGTAAACGAACAAGGAGACCACACTAAAACACTATTCATTTCCAACTAAAGCCTATATATTATTTCCCAGGAGGCATCAAGTGGACTCCCTTTCAGGGTTCTATATCTGAATCTCTGACTGAGTCTTGTTGGGCTTCCCAGGGGAGTTTTCCTTTATTGTATGAAACTATGACTCCTTGAAGACTTAAGCCCTCCAGTGTGTGTGCATGTGTGTGTGGGGGGAGGGAGAGTGGGGGGGTTGTTGTTGGTTTACCACTAGGATAAAATTTTGAAAAACTAAAAGATTATTAATGGTGGGAGCAGAGAGCTTTTTATTCCAGTTTTATTAAATTCATTTTGGCATAGGATATTTACCTAAAATTAAAATTTATAGGTATATTAAATATGTAAAATGATACCATCTGAGCTGGCTGAAGGGAAAGGTGAAATCTGGTTTCTTGGTCTTTCTCTTCAACCTATTCTCTTACCCTTCACCAGGTTATCCTTAAAGCTTCTCCTTGGACTTGTACCACTTTACAGAAAGGCATTTTAAATATCATAGATGTAGTGAGTGCCTAATTTCATGAAGGAGACAAGTGAGACTCAAAGCAGAAGAGAGCTTTGTCTAAGACCCTCTAACCAATTAGTCACAGATGATATTCTCTACACTGTGTTGCATGGCATGACATCTTTCAATTATCTGTGATTATTACCTCATGATACATATTCAGTAGCATCCTGGGGCAAGCAAGCTGAACATACTACCCAATCAGATAGGGCAGCTGTGAATGAGGAGAAAGTCTGTGGGAAGCTTATGGAATGGCTCCAGGTGTCCATCTTTCTATTTCACCTTTGCTACTGCTTTCCCTGTCTCAGGGGGCCCATTTCCCATTGGCTGTCCCTCAAAGTAAGCGGAAAGTGAGTGTGTTTAATTTAGACATTCCTCAAGTTCTTTGACTTGCAATCAGCACATCTTGTACCCTTACCTCTCCAGCTGTTCTCTGTGCTGAACAAACCAAGACTGCTGAAAATGTCAGAGCCATTTAGTGTCAGGGAATTTCCCCAATGGCTTCAACATTCTTAAAGTGACTAATTTAATTGGAGTTGTAAGGCATCAGATAATAATGATATCCTTTGGCTATGTTCTTAGTAGGTTGTACACCTGTAATGAAATCCATAAAGGAAAATTGAAGTATATTTGAGAAGCAAATCTATTGAATTTCATGTGCAGTAGGTAAAAACATGTAATGCTTTACCTTTGTTTTTACCTTCAGAGACTTAAGTCTGTACGGTAAGAATATTATATTAATAGTGTAAATTCCTATTGCATCCTAAATTCACACAGTATTTCTCTAAGTGGAAACCCAATCATTAGACATCAGACTTGTAAAACTGAGATATAATGTGGGCTGCTAATTGTATTTACTATGATTAATTTTTTTTGTCTCCTCTTGTTCCTTTTGTGTTCTGAGGTCCTTTCTGCTATCCCTTGTTCCTCCTGCTGAAGGAATTTGCCATGGTATTTCTTTTTTTGGGGAGGGGGGCGGGGGGAGGGTGGGGGGGTGTACTAGGGGCCAGAAGGTGGTTATTATAATTTCTCTTTTTCTAGTATATGCACAGAAAGCCTGACAGCTAAGTGTTCATGCACACACACATGCACATATACACACACAGAGTCCCTTTCCAGTGATAGCCATGCTCCACAAAGGAAGCAGACAGGCTGGGAAATCAAACACTGCTCTCCTGCTCACAGATCCACTTCTGCAAACACAATATCTTGGGTACCTATGATGATAGCAATGTCCGCCCGCCTGTTTACCTTAGACGTCTTGTTTAAACCAGCCAGGTGGCCAAAACCAGACCGTGATCTTGCATCAATAAAGGGAGCTGCTGCCATCAGACACCAAGTACACCCCAAACTCTCCCTTAAGATATCATGGTTTTTCTGCACTTTTTGGTATTTCCTTGGACTACCTTTCTAAGAACATTTGTGTAGCAGATAACCTTGGAAGATAGAGGTATTATTCTCTCCCTCCAGGGCAGAAGACCATATGATAAAAGGATAAAAGTTGGACAGGTCTGCTTCCAGCCCCCTTCATAGACTGAGTGTTTTATAATCTAAGGGTTCCTCAGCTATGGCATAAATCTGTGTGCACAGCAACCCCCAGGCCCAGCTCCACATGATTCCTACCAACTCTCCCCGTGTCACTTGAAAGACAAGGGCAATTGATTTGACAAAGGCAAACCTCATGCTCTCTCCTGTGTTCTCAGTAACAGAGTCCTTTGTCTCTGATCCAGGAATCTCCTATCTTCTTTGAGTATCTATGAGACTAGCTAGCTAATTTGTAACTTTCTGACTGGTAAATATCAGACCCTTTACAGTTCTTGACACCTGATTTCTTTCTTCTGGAACCTTGGTCTTAGATCTCAATTATCAACACCTGTTGCACCATCTTCACCCCAGCGTCCTTTCCCAGTTTTAAGGGTTCAGCCCATATTTCTAGTATCACTTCCTGCTGTATTAACCATCTAAGGGTTCCTCCTTGTGTCACAATGAAGCAGAAAATTTTCTGTAGGTGCATTTCAATTTATATGCCAGTTATAATTATTTGATAGTGACAGCCTCGAGCTTATGATAGATTCAGAAGTTATGTCTAAATTCAGGGTGAAAGGGTTATATGATCTACAGTGCTAGGAAGGAGAATTGGTCTAGATGTTTCAAATCCAAAACCTCTGCATTAAGACTGTGGTGTCAGGCATACCCAGTACTAAATGATATGGAGAATTAATGACTAGAGCAGTACTTATACCTAACTTGAAATTAACTATTTTTGATGATGGTGAAGTCACTGTTTATCCAAATTGATAACTACTCAGGCTGTTTACAGAGGATAAATTTGGTGAGTTTTCTTCAATCCTTGTCTTGATTACTATATGGCCAGACAATTAGGATCCTTCTAACTAGTTTTAAAGGTAGAAAAGCCCAACTAGTTTATACTAGTTGTATAAAGCCACTGTTAATTTAACAGGTTTATAGAATGCACTGTTAATTTATTAAGTTTTTAAATGATGACATTTCTTCTTATTTTTCAGCAAGAAAACTGGGAAATCTTAATGATTTGTCTTTTTTTTTTTTTAAGATTTTATTTTTAAGTAATTTTTACACCCAACCTGGGGCTTGAACTTACAACCCTGAGATCAAGAGTCACATTCTCTGTGGACTGATCCAGCCAGGTGCCCCTTGGCCTTTTTTTTTTTTTTAAATGAAACTTTGCCAGTTACTTTTAACCTATTCTTTGCTTTGACTACTAGAAAGCTGAGGAACACCTTTCTTTATTAACCAGCAATGGTTCTCAAACTTTGATACATATTGGAAACCAGAGAAATTTTAAGAATACTTGAGTTCCACTCTCACAGATACTTACTTAAATGGATCTGAGATTTTTTTTAAGATCACCAGATGATTGTAGTATGCAACAGTAATTTAAAAGAAATTGTAAGATTTTTCCATTTAGCATTTTAGACTATCTAGAGTTTACTTTTGGGCTGCTATATAGTAAGGTTCTAACACTTATTTTTCCAAGTAGCCAAATTTTCTAACATTATTTATGAAATCCTCCATTTTTCTAAAACTATTTTTGTTTTCCTTACTAATTTTTAAGTGATGTTCTTACAAATGTAAATTCCACATGTCTGATTCTATTTCTGGGTTCTCTCTGCTATTCCATTGATCTACTTGATTATTACTTAACCAATATCACTATTTTAATTGCTGTATATATGATGTTATGATAGCTGACAGGACAGCATTTTTTTTAAATGTGGAACATTGTTTTAAAATGTTCTTGGTCAAGTTATTTTCCTTTTCCAGAAAAAAATTTAAAATAAACTCATTAAGTTCCACAATCTAGTGTTCTGGGGGCATTCAAACTAAGTCTCTGTGAGCAAGGAAGTGTAGAATTCTAATTGCCCAGACCTTAGTTCCATGCTCTATTCTTGAAGTTCCATTTAAAAGCACATAATTGAGATCCAGAAAGAAGGTTTTGGTAGATAGAGTATGCTGTCAGGACTGTATGGTAAGGAAAATTTGGAGTTCTGTTACCCAAAAAAGCAAAAATATCTATGAAGCATCCAAAATCATCAAGTGCCCACTGCATTTCATTTACTTTTTAAGGAATTGGGAATCAGCCCAGGATGTGATACTAAATGATAGTCCTCCAAGGAAGAAGTTATAGTTACAAATGAAGAATGCCATGCACGCATCATTAAATTTACTTTTCAACATTTTATTACTATGGCAACCTTCAAGTTTGTGTTGTATCACAAAAATTTCCCTACCTTCAACTTTTTAGTTATTCAGAGCATCCCCTTAGTTTACATTAAGATAAAGAAATTGGAAAGATGGATGAGAGATAAAGGAGACCTTAATAGTTGGGAGAATTTTATTAAGTACAACCAGGAAGGGAGTCTTTTAGAATTAAATTACATTTTCAAGGTCACAATTCCTATCAATCTGTCCTCTGCAATATCAGCTTCACATCACCCATACAGATGAGCACTAAGATCTTGCACTTTGAATGACTACTTTGTGATCTCTGATATGAGATTCTATTGAAGACACCATGGCTTTTTCTGTCTCAGGGCCTTTGTACATGCTCTTTTCAGTGCCTGAAAATTTCTCTGTCCTCTTCCTTCCTTTTTATTGAGCTAACTGCAACTCATACAATAAATATTTTCCTGGTATTTTTTTTAGAAACACCTCAGTGACTTAGAGTGACATTCAAATTCCTCCATAGTTTGACTACCACTTATTTATTTATTTATTTATTTATTTATTTATTTATTTATTTATGGTATATCTCCTAATAAATCAACCTAATTGCCTAAATGTCCTTTTCCCTCCTATTATTTATACTCTGTTACCTGCCTAAATTAACTCTTTCTATAGAAATCCTTCCACTTGGGAATAGTAGTTTTGTTTTGTTTTGTTTTGTTTTCCTGTTAACATGCACTTTGCTTGTATTTAGTTACATTCTGACTAGAATTACAGGGCTCTCTCTGAAAGTATGTGTCATGTTTGCATCTGTCTATACTCAATGTTTCCTCCAAGCAAATTTTGTTATTCCAGAGTAAACCCCAAACTTTATTCATTTACATGCCTTCCATAGAATTTTGAGCAAGTGGCAAGAGATACTTGATGGCAGTGTTTCTCAAACTTTAAAACTCATCAAAATCACTTGGAAAGCTTGTCGCAACACAGCTTATTGGGCCTACCTCTAGAATTTCTGGTTCAGAAAACCTGGGAGGGAGGCAAAGAATTTGCATCTCCAGCAAGTTTGGGTGATGTTGACACTACTAACTCAGGAACCACACTTTAAACCACTATCCTGTAACAGTGTTTTCAAATGTTGTTTTATATTAGAATTTCCTTCTGAAAGTTAAACAGCAACAATAAAAAAGACTGTATCTGTGCTCCATCCCATACAAATTATCTTAAGATCTCCGAGGGGTGGGGCTTTTCTGATGACAATAAAAAATATCAACAACCACAACTCCTCAGGTAATTTTAATGTGCAGTTGGGGTTAAACACCACTGCTCTATACATGTAGTGGATAAAGAAGTGGAGTTTTGAACATGGAAGATACTTGCTGGGAGGCCAGACCAAAACAAAGCAACTGCTATAACTTAGCAAACAAATGTGACTTAGAGAGTACATCACACACTTTGATGTATTTACAGTTAAGATGCAGATAGTAAATTTGGGATGGTATTTGAGGTGCTGCTGTTCTAACAAGCTTGTAGCTGATTACAGCCCAGGAAGCACACTTATTAGGGAAGAATTTAGGCCTCTGTGAACAAACAGGGTCGGGGCAAACAAGGGATGAGAAAGACAGACGGACAGATTAGACTGGGAAAGTAAAACAAGACTGGAGGACCCACATCCTATTGGATGCTTTCAGAATTCCCAAGTGGGAAGGAAGGGAGTGTGCTGGGAGATTCCCCTGCATAGGAAACTATTTGAAAGCCATAGGTTGAGATTTTAAATGAATTTTGGGAGAAAACATTCAATTTTTCTGAAACTGTCCCAGACTAAGTATGTCATTTCTACCTCATTGAGTAGGCAGGTATGTGAGCAAAAAGGCAAATGCAGCTTCTAGTGACACGTCTTAAGAAAGCCCTAGAGAGAGAGATTGTTAAAGCCCATAGGCTTTCTCCATCTTCTTAGTTGTCTTAGTTGAGAAGGTAATTTCCATTGCAAAAAATAGGATTTTGCTTTATTCCCAGTAGCTGGCATTAAATTAGTCCCATAGAATGTGTTTGGGGACCAAGTTGATGAGCAGAGATTGTCTAAGCAGCAGGTGCATTAGATTCATTTAATCATTGAAACCACATGCTCTGCACATATTTCAGCTTTCTGAGTTGCGTTGACTTTTATTTGCAAAACACCTATCTGAAGGTGTGCTATAGTGGATGTCTAATTGATAGTGCCTGTCAGATTTTATGTTCTGTAAATGCCAAGCACGTTTTCCCTAATCCATTTTTTCACAGTAAGCATTTGAAAAAATGTAATTCCTTAGAGATTCTAAGCAAGACCTACTTTCTCACAGATGTTTAGGGTGAAGAGGAGAATTCCCATCTCCAGATTCAGCCTAAATCTCTTGTACTCAGAAATATGGTCAATATGTGAATAGAGGGAGGGAACCTCTTTATGTCACTGATCCAGAATCCAGGCTGCTGCCTATGGGTGTCTTCCCTCTTTTCTCTCATTAGAGAGAGAGGGAGAGGGAGAAGAAGAAGAAGAAGAGAGAGAGAGAGTGTATGTGTGTATTCTCTACCAGTGATGGTTTGAATGGTGGTCTCCCAGAAGATATTTCCACATTTTGGAACTTGTGAATATGACCTTATTTGGAAAAAAAAAAAAAAAAAAAAAAAGGTCTTCGCAGATGTACTTTATTTAGGGATCTTGAGATGAGATTATCCTCGATTATGTGGTGCATCCTATATCCAATTCTAAGTGCCCTCATAAGAGAAGAGCTGAAGACACAGAGGAGAAGGTCAGGTGAAAAGAGAGGCAGAGACTGGAGTGATAACTCATAAGGAAGGAATGCCTGGCACCACCAGAAGGTGGAAGAGGCAAGGACCAGAATCTCCCTAGAGCTTCTGGAGGAAGCTGTTCCTTTAGACACCTTGATTGAAGGCTTCTGCCCTCCAAAATTGTGACAGAATACATTTCTGTTGTTTTTAAGTCACCCATTTTGTGGTAATCTGTCACAGAAGGCCTAAAAAATGAATACACTTCCTAATAGCAGGGTGGTGAGCAGGAAAGGTGAAAAAAAGAAAAGTTCCCTGGCCCTCCTAAAAGGTCATTTTGTTTAGACTTTGTTTCCATGCATCTTTTGTGTCCTCCCAAGGGGCTTCTGCTGACAACAGGTTGTCAGCAGCCCTTCAATAAGACAGAGACTTTCTTTACTTCTATCCTAACTTTAAAGCCAAATATAGCTTCTTGTAAAGGCCTGAAGCTAAGGGGATTCTCTGCGGTTGGGTCAGTGAGCAGTTTTGTGCTTGTGTGTAGGGTTGTAGCCAAAGTCTTCAGACCTCCATGGACTAAATAAAATTCTAGAGATTTAAAAGAACATTCTCTGTGGGAATGCCTGTACACCAGCCTCCCTGTGTTACTTTTTCTCTCATAAAATAGGCAGCGAGAAAGATACTAAATGTCCTAGGAGAATCCACAGACTTCCAAGTCTATTTCCCATAGTCTGGTTGATGTTATTAGTGGTGATATAGTACGTCTTCTCACTGTTGTTCAGTTTCACTGTGGAATATCAGTATTCACCTCTCAAGTAATTTATGAAATTAATAAAAAACAAATAGTTCCGACATGGCCTATTTTTTCCCTGCCCTTACCATCCCAACTGCCATTCCAACAAAGACCCACCACTTCTCCACATACAAGTAAACTGCATTTGATTTAAGATTCTAAATGTTCCTGCTCCTACTTGGGTCCTCAGGTAGGTAAGTAGCCTACGTAGATACAGACAAGCTACATGAGGCTAAATGACTCACCCAGTTATATAACATTTCACTCCCATTATTGTCTTGAATATTCAGTGCCAAGGCTTGGAAAGAAGGAGAATCTATCTGCCAATGAGAACGATTTGTAATCACTTAAAAATGGAGTACAAGGAAGGAAGGAAAGAGCAGACTTAAATTCTAATGGCCTGTGGAAGACAGGGGCTTAAACCATAGAAAAGACGATTGAGAAATCTTGCAGTCCTCAAGTATTGTAGCAGAATGCAAAGCAGAGGATATAAGCTGACAACCTCTGATCCAGGTCTGACCTGCACATGTGCCTCTGAAAATTTTTTCCGATTTTTAAAAATCAGGATTATTTTACCTAAGAAAATGAATTTTTCTCTTGAGAATATTTGGGTGATATGGCAGCACTGCATTGCCAGGAACGGGTTATGGAGGCACTAAACCTACTTGGCCAATCACGCTGAAGTCAGGCATAGTTAAAGGGAGAGAAGCATATGGACTAAGGTGTTGTGTGAGACCTTGAATAAGTTTATTATTTTTATTTACTTTAAGAAAATTTTGTTGATGTTTGTTTATTTTTGAAACAGACAAAAACAGAGCATGAGTGGGGGAGGGTCAGAGAAAGAGGGAGACGCAGAATCCGAAGCAGGGTCCAGGCTCTTGAGCTGTCGGCATAGAGCCTGATGCGGGACTCAAACCCACGAATCATGGGATAATGACCTGAGCTGAAGCCGGACGCTTAACCGACTGAGCCTCCCAGGCACCCCAAGACTTGAATAAGTTTATAAGTTAAAACATCGTAAAATAAGGTGTAAGATATGAGCCCTATATTTTAAGAAATAGATGTGTAATTCAAAAATAATGTCAATTGTGGTCCATTTTTTCCCAACTTCCTCACAATCTGACCTGACTCTCTAGTCACTAACTTTGTGTTGTATCTTAGATATGTGATTAATATTCTTGAACCCCTAATGCCTCATACACAAAATACGTACCTCATAGGGTTTTTATAAATACTGAATAAGAAAGACAATGTATTTTAAGTACATACCATGACTGGGACATAATCAACACTTATATAGGAGCTGTTATTGTGATTGTTATTATTAACAAAGTGATATTAGTTGTCATTAATGACTTTGGATAAGAAGGGTTCAAACAAAGAACAAGATGTTGAATGGCTGAGGCAACCAGTATGGTTGGAAATAATAGGAAAGTTAGTTACTGCTATATTGTGCTAGCCCTTGGAAAAAAAATGCATGGTGTTTAAAGAAATTGCTTGATAAAGTTCTGTATGGCTTCAGTAAAAAATTATGTTCCATTTTCACAGCATGAAAGAAGCAGTTAAAGCAAGAAAAATGTGTTTAGAAGTTTGAAGAGTACAGGTGTCTGGTGGGTTGAGAAATGAGATTAACCCTTCACTGACTAGTGCTCCATTTTCCATCAGAATAAATTCTTTAAGAAAAAAGCATTATTGGGGCACCTGGGTGGTCCAGTTGGTTGAACATCCATCTTCAGCTCAGGTCAAGATCTCACAGTTTGTGACTTCGAGCCCTACATTGTCTCCATGCTGACAGCTCAGAACTTGGAGGCTGCTTCGATTCTGTCTCCCTCTCTCTCTGTGCCTCCCCTGCTTTTGTTCTGTCTCTCTCTCAAATATAAATAAACATTTAATTTTTTTTTAAAGAAAGAGAAAAGTGTTATGATGGCTCATGAAAGCAAAAACAGTGATAGTGTCCTCTTGTTTGTTTTCTATTTGTCTTTCTCCCCCAGATCCATTTGAGTATCAAAAGTAACTTCCTAGTCAATCTGCTTTTTGGTAAGATTGTTCTTAAAGTGTGCAGTTGACATAATTAAGTGTGGTTTTGAGGTTACCTTGTATAGCCCAAGGTGAGACCTCCATAGGATCTAATTTTTTTTCCATTTAAAAGCTGTTTTACAGACAGAAGCTATAGATCAGGACTCATTACAAAGGCATCTCATTATTTTTAATGAACAATTCCATTATTTCTGACTCTGCTGAAAGAGGGACATAATTCTGTTAAGGAGAGAAGCTTGTTAAAATTTGGTGGTCAGAAACAAAACTTAGGACTTCCAATTAAATTCTGAGGTCCTGATTATTAAGTTTAAAGACATAATATTGTATGTTTATGTGGGCTTCATAAAGGTGCATTGATATAGGGAGTATATTTTGTTTGAAGGAATAATTAGATATGTTGTGATTCAGTGTTAGTGAAGTCTTTGAAGTTCTTCTCAAAATGAGTAATTTTGGGCAAACATTCTCAGTATTTGAATTCATTGAACTAGTCAAAAATTTTAATTGTGAAAACTTTGGCCAAGTTATCTGATAACTATAAAATTTGATTTGGGGTCTTAGAAATACTCATTTTCTTCCTGACCTTTGGGATGTGTCCATTGTTAAAACTTAGATAGGTAATGAGTTTGTCCAAAAATTTTTGGAACAAGATCAATAAAAGGAAAGAAAGAAAGGGACTCATTTTTAGAGCAGGGGAAAGAGTGATTTACAGAAGAAAAGAAGATAAAAGAGAGCAGGGAAAGGAAAAATAAAGTTCACATAAATTGCTTATCACTGATATCATTAAAGTGAACCATCTTGTAGTAAATACCTGCAATCTGTATGTTCCCATAACCTATAAAAGGAGAAAGGAAACCAAATATAATGGAACACCTGTTATGTGGTGTTGTGCATGGTGATAAGGATATATAGCAAGTAAGGCAACATTTCTGTTTAAAATTATAGAATGTGTTTGTGTGGGAGTATGTGTACTGCAGGAGACTTATGTAGAAGAATAGTGGGAATGAGTAGATGAGAAAGTAGACAATTATATTAGAGAAGAAGAACATACAAGCTATCTCAGGAAAGCTTAATTATATTTGTACTTTAAGAATAGAATGACACCCTCTAGAAATAAATGGATTAAAGACTTAAAAACAAAGTCTTTCAGTCTAAGTGGTCAAACAAAGTTAAGAAAAAAACAAAAAGAAAAAAACAAACAAACAAACAAACAAACAAAAAAAAACAAAGAGAAAGAAACCAAAAACCAAACCAAACAAAAACAAACAAAAAACAAAAAAAGATAAAAACAAGTATATACGCATCATTTTTCCCTCAAACTCTTGGTGGAAAAGTTTGGGAACCAGGACTGTGCATATGGGAAGATTGTAAACTGGACCTTTCAGGGATCTGATGAGCCAGTGGAGTTGGTACCAGATGGCCCTGCCAGCCTCCAAACCTGGAAGATTAATGTGTAGTTTCAATTTCCTAGTAATTCTTCATAGGCCCTAACACCTTAAATTTTGTAAGAAAATTTGTACTCTACTCAATTCCATTTCTATTTCCATGCTCTTTCTTTCTCTGTGGTCATTAACTGGCATTAAAAAAAAATTTTTTTTAAGGATTTTTGTCAGCTTTTAACTTAACTTTGGCCGGAAATAGGTATTTTCCTCCAATTATGTTTTAAATGGAAACTTTTCAGTGCACCTATTTCTAACTAGTCATAATTCAGTTTGATAACTTACAATATTACCATGTTAGTCATTAGTTGCTATTATTGGAGTTTTAAACACTTGTTCAAATAAATCAGCCTGTCAGATCTATATACAAGTTATTTTCAATTTTTAAAACTTTTCTCTGTAAGTTAATGTCATAAACTAAAAATAATTGTGGTCTTTATACATAGTTTAAGGATAACTCATCGTGAGAAGGCAAGGTATAATTATTATTCAACGTATTTATTTTTGCCAAATAACACGTTACTAAATTTGATAAAATTTCTTTGTGCATGATATGTGCGACCAACTCATTAAGCAATGCCTTCATCAGATGTATTAGCATGTGAAAAATGGGTTCAGCTTCTTTGTGTTTTATGAAATTCAAGCACAATTTTATTCATGTGTAATTAGTTTGGGTTTAAAAGCTTATACATTTATAACTACTCTGTAAATATTATTTAAACCTGTGTTATGTGCAAAACATTATACTAGTTGCTATAAAGCTTATCAAGATGGATCAGGTTTCAACTTCTCCCCTTGAAGAAGTTAGAGTCTATCATATTAATATGATAATCACATAAATGATGGCAAATCGCTCACAAAAAGTGAAATAAGCAGGCTTTTATCACAGGTATAAAGACATGACTTGAGCATCACTCTCCAGATGTGTATCCCATAGTTTGTGTCGCATATGCCCTGTGTTCATACCTACTCTTGGGTGAAATTATTAAATCTTCTAGAAAATGAGCAAACACTGATTTGTGTCAGACATGTGTGGATGCTTTCGCCCAGGGAATGTGTATAGCTGGAGGGTCTCAGTGTCCCTCTTATATAAATAGATATAAGAAGAGACTATGGATAGTTTATAGTTCTTTAGCAAGTAAAAAGTTAAAACACAAAATTCAAAAATGAATGTTCCAATGAATTGTAATAAGGGTGATGGACAGACCTACTCACCTGGAACTATTGACTGATCTCTGTACTGGATGTACATGGCCTGACATGTTAGGGATGGTGCCCCATTGCTGAGTTATTTTTCTGTTTTTTGTTTTTTGTTTTTTTTTTTAAGATTATTTATTTACTTATGTTTTGAGAGAGAGAGAGAGACAGACAGACAGACAGACAGACAGAGAGGAGGGGAAAGGATCCCAAGCAGGCCCCACATTGTCAGTGCAGAGCCTGGTGTTGGACTCAAGCTCACAAATCATGAGATCATGTCCTAGCTGAAACCAAGGGTCAGACGCTCAACCAACTGAGCCACCCAGGAGTCCCATCATTTCTGAGTTTTAAAAAATGCCCATATCAACCTGAAAATAGCATTTGGTATCAAATCCAGATACTCTATTTTTATTTTTTATGAGTTGGGCAAACATTTATGGTTGGTTCAGAAAACAGTCATCCAAGAGTCCATTCATTGTTTCATGTAGGAGTTCTTCCTTTATTAAAAGTGAAAATAACATATTTGGGAGCTGTAGTGTATTAATATGTGTCCCCCCCCCCCCAAAAGATATGTGTAAGTGCTAATCCTCAGTACAGTAACTGCCACTTTATTTGAAAACAGGAATTTTTCAGATGCATTTAAGCAAAAATGAGGCTACACTGGATTAGGGTAGGCCCTCTAGGGAACTGATAACAGGAGTGAATAAAAGGGGAAGGGCATGAGTAGGCTATGTCATCTTTCCTGCCTGACCACTATCTTCAATAAATGGACATTTATGTTAAGAGATTTCATATCGAATGTACTTAATATTAACACCTACATGTGTCATCTGGAGAAAATTATGACACTGTTTTTTTGTGTTTTGATTTTTTTAGAATAATTAGGCTTTCTCATTGACCTCTAGTTAGATCTTCTAAAAAGGGAGATTTGTGTGAATATTGTGTCTTACTAAAAAGCATTGACCCTATAGGTGACCCACTGTCACCTGATTTGTGTTTGAGACAAGGTCCCTGAACTTGGTTTTGAGACAAGTTACTCTGGCTAGATCTTGGACGTGAAATCTTAGAAACATTTACTTAGTTTCTAGTATGACTTAACCAAATGCTTCTTAGAAAGGTCACCTTAATTTAATTCTTGACTTTGTTACTTATTGGAAAGTTACCTTGTACTTGCTAAGGAAACTCTCCAGACCTCATCAGTTACATGAGAGTTTTGTAGGAGATCCCTTTCAGCTTTCTTGAGTCAATGACTTAGTAGATTAACAATTTCCTTAAAATCACTTGTAAAAACTCTGAGTTATGCAACTAGAATTTACAGTTTACTCACTTGTAAGCACAGGCTTTCAAATAATTTTAATTAGCTCTTGTTAAATTATAAAGCTTATTTTATTTGTATTTCTTATAAATGAACTGCAACTCTTATTATTAGATGATTTTGCTAAGAATAAAGGGAAAGGCAGTAATTTGAATTTCAAATTTCTAGTCCATCAAATATGAAATGAATATTTAAAGTGAACAATAAAATTAGACCACATTTTTGAAAAATATATCTGCTTGCTAAAGCCAGAATTATACAGCCACGACCTTTAAAATAAAATAGAGTTTCAGATAAATGCATTACTTGTAGATTATACTTTCTGGAGAATTCTGCCCAAAGTGATATATGCCCATTCGTCTTTTCTTTCAAAGAAAAAAAATATTTAAGTCAGATGAGTGTTCTAGAATTCTAAAATAATATGAATGGCTTCCACTCTTCCATGTTAATATGGATTCCCCCCCCCAAAAAAAAAAGAAAGTTTATAATCTTTGATGTCTAGTCATGCTTGACTTGGCATTTAAAACTTCTCGAGTAGATTTGTGTCAGAATATGATTAACTACTGGGGACTCTAGAAAGAATGTGGGGCTGCTTGGTTTTGCTTTCTTTTTAGGTCTGCTGCTATACTGGGTGCTATATTGGTGGCAGTCTCAGGTAAATGGAGGCAGAAACAAGGTAAATGGAGTTGCCTATAGCAAATTTGATTTTGCTTGAGAAATGTAATACGTGTACATAATATACATGACAATTACTACACAAATTGAGGCATATGTGTTATTGTCATGAAAGCATCAATGAAAAAGAAACTAAATTTTGTAATATAATAGTATGGGGGGTATTATTACATAATTTGTATGGTAAAATGGAAAAGAAGCAGTGTCTCTGGAAGGATTCAGACAATAAAGTCAACACATTGCATTTCTCTATCTTTAGTCTTCTTCTCACATCTTACCTTACCCACATTCATTAGCTAAATAACTCAGGGCCCCCAGTTTCTTCTATGTATATATTTTATTTTTCTGCCCAAATGTAGTATAAATCAATTTTTGACTGATACATTAAAAATATGAGAGAGATGCAGGGCATTTATAACTCACTAGGGACTCCTTGGCATTTGGTTGCTCAATAGTGTTATGGTACTTTATGAAAATGTGGGCAGTAGTAAGATTTTTGCTATGTGTGGTCCAGCAACACCATGAAAACATCTCTTCCTCAATGAAATAATGACAAAGTAATGAAGATTCCCGCTGCATAATGAGCCCAGAGGTTAACAAAGGAGCTTAATCATTAAGAGCTTGGGCTCTCCAGAGTCACACTACCTGGATTTACCCAGCCCTGCTACTTAACTAGCTGTGTGACCTTGAACAGTTTACTTAATCTCTTTGCAGATTGCATGCCATAAAAAGTAGAATGGGAATGATAAGAGGACCTTCCCCTGAGGAATGAGTTAATACATATAAAGCCCTTAGAACAGTATCCTTAACATTATAAGCACTTGATGAATCATAGTTGTTATTATTAATGAGAGTTTAAAGATAGGTAAGAGAGGCAATTTGGGGGAAGGAACATTAGTCTGTATCATCTGCAAATATCCAGGGAGCAATTATATAAAATTCTACTGTTGAATCTGCAGTTTGAATATTTTAAACTTAGGGTACCAAGTTTGAGATTCTCGTGGTTGGCCAACCCAGAGCATGTTAAACTATATTTTGATTACATTTTTTGCACCTGTAGCTAGCTCTTTCAGAGCTGATCTGTGGAGCTCAGGCAGTCCATGGAAGTGAAATTCTAAACTCCTTTTCTTCCCTCTCACTAAAGAAGTATATGGATAAATGTAGAGGTAGTAGAAGGGTCATAACAACTTTGAGAGACTCAAAGGTACAACTGATTAGGGAATGGTCATCTTACTGACAGCATTTGTAGTCCCAGCCACATCAGGGGGATGAAGAGGAACAGTAGCATAGGGCAGACAAAGGATGCTATGGATGCTATAGAGGCGGTCTAGACTCCCGTGACATAGCATAGGCTTCCCATAATTTCATAAGCACCATATTTCATGACATAGTGGTCAAGAGAAAATATATGCTTCATGGTGTGTTTGAATGTTGCTGTATGCCTTACCCTTTTGGACCTAATGAGTGGGCTCCACTAACTACAGAAACCAACACAAAGTTAAGAAGGTGGTTGTACTACTGTTTGAGATAGGACAACAAGTGTGTTTCTCATGAGCCCCTGCCTAACAGCCTGACCAAGAGCAGCCTCTCTATGTCTCTGTCCTTCCCTCTCCTCACTCACACTTTATCTCAGCCCAAAGAGATATGAGCTTATGTTTTTCATGTACCCTTTTATCTTCCTCATCATCATTTTGATTGTGATGCTGCCCACAACTGCCACAAGAGATAAAACACAAGATTCTTCCCCAGATGTAAAGTCCTGTCTCTGTTGCCATTTTCTTGCTTTCTGAGCAAAGGTAGAAGTGACTCGTGGCTTCTTCACATCTGTCAAAGAAAGAAAGACAGCTGTCTTTTAGAATGACAGGATTAACTTGTTTAAGACAGACCTTACAGAAAATTTCTCCTGTTTCCTGATTAGGGGAATTTGTTTGGAATCTGTATAGATATTAGAGGCCCTGGCATTTTGGTGTGCAACAATTCCTAGAAATATAAGCCTTGTGATCCCAAGAAAATGTGCTTGTTCCAATAGGCTTGTACAGACTACGCATTGGAGAAGTGATGGGGCCCAGCTGCCCCCGCATACATCAATCATTGCATTGTATTTATTCAGCAATGTAATTTTAAACCTGGGGGCAGTCATGGGGTCTACAGGAGTTATTTTTGCTTTAGCAACCCAATTAGACTAGTAACCTCATGGTTCTGGCCACCAGAGACTCTACCTATCATTAAGCTTGAACATAATTGGAGATCATAATATACAGCTGATCAGGTCAGAACCAGTATTATATTTAAACTAAGACTAAAAATTTTTAGGCCTGTATGATACTGAGTTTTGGTTTAAATATAATACTAATTGGTGGGACTTATCTTTTATCTTCAGGATTTAGAATTCAACTCATCACCAAGAACTTCATCGGTATGATATTTATCATAATAGTATTTCTGTCTCCAATGCATCACCTAATAGTAGACATATGTTAGGCATTTAGCTTCTTTTTTTCTTTTTTTTTAAACTTTATTTACTTATTTTGAGAGACAGCATAAGCAGAAGACAGACAGAGAGAAAAGGAGAAAGAGAGAATCCCAAGCAGGTTCCCCACCATCAGTGCAGAACCCAAGGCAGGGCTCAAATTCACAAACTGCAAGATCATGACTTGAGCCAAAACGAACAGTTGGATGCTTAACCAATTGAGCCACTCATGTGCCCCTAGCTTTTTTTTTTAACATGTGGATGAATGAATACATGACTATAAAATTAATATTCCATTTAAATAAACATTCCAGTGAGCGGATTAAAAGTGTAAAAAGCAGGAAAAGCCGCATACATAGTGATTTTCTATTATATTTTATTTCTAAAGTTTACATAATTTGGCTTCTGTGAAAAAGAATACCTAGGAAGAAAATGGGTCATCATCTCCTTTTAGCAGATGTGGGAAACTCTTTATTCATTTATTTATTTTTGAGTATGAAAACATGAATATTTAGACCTCCGAATAGGAGCCATATGATGGGTGTTCATCAAAGACCCAGAGGCTTCCAGTTTTGACTATAAGAGGAGAGTTTAGAATCTGGTCTCTCCACTACCCTCAGATATGTTAGAATTAAATGAGCATACTTTTGGGACGCCTGGGTGGCTCGGTCGGTTAAGCGTCCGACTTCAGCTCAGGTCATGATCTCACGGTCCGTGACTTCGAGCCCCGCATCGGGCTCTGTGCTGACCGCTCAGAGCCTGGAGCCTATTTCAGATTCTGTGTCTCCCTCTCTCTCTGCCCCTCCCCTGTTCATGCTCTGTCTCTCTCTGTCTCAAAAATAAATAAACGTTAAAAAAAATTTAAATAAATAAATGAGCATACTTTTTTTAAGGTTTATTTATTTTTGACAGAGAGAGAACATGAGTGGGAGAAGTGCAGAGAGAGAGGGAGACACAGAATCTGAAGCAGGCTCCAGACTGAGCTGTTAGCATCGAGCCTGACATGGGGCTGAAAGTCATGAACGGTGAGATCATGACCTGAGCCGAAGTCAGACGCTCAACCTACTGAGCCACCCAGGTGCCCCATAAATAAATGAGCATACTTTTAACTTTTAAAGTCACATGTACAGCTGTGGAAGGGAGACAGAACCAGAGAACCAGACTTGGAAGCACCTTACAGTTTATATGTATGAGTCTCCTTATCCACCCGCCCCCATGAAAACTGGGGCCAGGGAGGAATAGTTATACAACATACCTTTGCAACAGAATATGAACTGGGGCCATGATGGAAAAGAGGTGTATGATATAGTAAATAAAAAGTAAAGTACTAAATTTTATATATGATTCCATTGTAACCACCAAAAATTACAACATATAAAAGATGACTAGTGATTTTTTTTTTTTTTTTTGCATTTTTCAAGCATTCTCCTATGCAGGCATTAGGAAATTTTTTTTTAACTTTTTTTTAAATGTTTGCTTATTTTTGAGAGAGAGAGAGACAGCGTGAGTAGGGGAGGGGCAGAGAGAGAAGGAGACACAGAATTTGAAGCAGGCTCCAGGCTCTGAGCTGTCAGCACAGAGCCCAGTGTGGGGCTTGAACTCGTGAATCATGAGATCATGACCTGAGCTGAAATCAGACACTTAACCACTGAACCACTCAGGTGCTCCAGGAAACATTTTTTTAAAGGGCCAGATAGCAATTTGTTTTAGCTTCACAGGCCAGGAAGTCTTTGCAGCATGAAAGTAGCCATCGACATTGTGTAAGTGCATGATCATTAGTGTGTTCAGGGACCTTGCAAAATAAGGGATGGCCGTATTTAGTTCAGTGGCCACAGTTTGACCACCCCCGTTTTCTTCTCTCAACAAATGTTCATTTATCAAACAAATGTTACATATTAGGTGTTGTGTTTATATACTGGGAACAAAGGTGAATAAAATCCGGTCCTACTGTCCAACTATATCCCAGTCCAAATAATAGTAATCGCCTTATTTTTAAATTAAAGTCATCTATGAATTAATTTCCTCTTTATCTTGTTGACATCTTTCTAGTGGGTGTAACCTGAAAGGTAGACTCCTTCCTTCAACATGCTTTGAGAATCTAGGGAAGGAAGAAATGCAAATGAGTAAGGAAACTTTGAGCCTATATGAATAATAATTTTTCACTGAATATAAATTACCCTCAAAATATGTGGATACTACTATTGTTTAGCTCTGCAAAGGAAGAACAGAATTCCGTGTTCATGTTGAATTTTGCCTTCAAAGACAATGGAGTCAGTGAACTACAGAATCCTTGCGATCCTTATGGAATATTCATGCTTGGCAAATCCCACTCTGTGTACTATTATTGCTCAAAGAGTGCTCAAGGGATATTGAGTAAATGCTGCTAGAGAGGAGATAAGACTTCAGAAAAGAAGAGTGCAAATAGAAACGTACATTTTTACAAAGGACTAAATTGTGTGAATGCTAATAAGAATGCAATCTAAGTTTAATCAGGAGCGCCTTGTAGAAGTGGGGTAAGTACAAATCTGAAACATTCTGATGGCTTTGCCAGAGGATGTTCTACATGCTAAAACTTGGGCAAAAATTCTTATCAAATAATGTTGTGAGTTTTAAAAATATTCAGTAACTATACACTGATAATTGTGCCCTATAATCAGTAATTTGAGGTTTGAGGGAAAGACACATTACCTCTTGCCCAATGGGAGGTGGTGCAATGGGAATTTAGTAATCTAACATAGAAATGTTGGCCATGAGCTTGCCTTTCCCCACATGGAAATTTCGTTAGCTCTCCAGTTTGGATGAGTCTAGGGAGCAGAGGGAAAAACCACCTCAAAATCCTTTCCATCCTACGTGAAATGCCTGAAAACGGAACAGTATATTGTAGACACACTTATACTCAGAGACACAGCTGGTTCTCAAAAGACAAGTTCAATAAGGAAAGAGAAGCGAAAATAATATAAAAACGGGGAGGGGGACAAAATGTAAGAGACTCCTAAATGTGGAGAACAGACAAAGCGCTGCTGGAAGGCTTGTGGGAGGCGGAGTGGGCTAAATGGGTAAGGGGCATTAAGGAATCTACTCCTGAAATCATTATTGCACTATATGCCAACTTGGATGTAAATTAAAAAAATAAATTTAAAAAAAAGACAAGTTCAATTTAAAGTTCTTTCAACGTGATGAAGAGTAGGGTAAGCCTGCAGGTCCCATGGTGTTTTAAAGCTATGCACAGTTTTTTTCCTGCTTAAGGATTTATGTTGTTTACCATCTTGTATCCTTCTAACATTGATAAGTTTATCTTTGGCAAAAGATGCTTCCCATTCACTGCTCACCACTCACTCTGTTGTGTTACTTCCAAGGAGCACATAGAGAGAATGCACATCTGGGCTGCATCACATGTTCCCAGGCCTCTCACCTTAGAATTGCTGCCAAGCCTCTTGTTTTCCTTATCTCTAAAGGTGAATAAAAGTAGTACCTACTTTACAGGGTTGCTAGAGTAAAAGCAGGTAAAGCCTTTGGGGTACCTGAAAGTATCTTTTCATAAAAAACTAGAAACTATTAATAAGAATACCAACAAAAATATATTTATGGTCAGCAAAAGTTCAAGCAGCAATTCAGCCCTTGTGCTTATTCTGAAATTAATTTCCAAACTTTTCCTGAATTATCAGCTGACTACTAAGACATTGCTTATAATTAACAATCCTGGAGCCAGAAACTTGAATATCTTTCTTCTTTTTTTTTAATTTATTTTGTCATTTAGCATAGTCGATCACTAGCGATTTTTAGTGTAGAGGTAGAATTCTTCACATAATATGTGGCCGTATCATTCATCAACCAAATAGGGCATTTGTAAAAGTAAAAAGGATATTAAAATAATTAAATGCCACAATTATCACAATATTGATTGATTAATACAATGGATTTATTGATTTTGTAGACCTGTATAACTCGAAATGTATTTTCAGAAATAAAATTCTTTCAAAATATAAAAGCAGCATATACATTTTATTAAAGCAAAATTAATCTTCCTTTGTATTTATTACCTGGATAGTAAAACTATAGCATATGCAGCTTAATTATTCTTGGTACACATTTTCATACTTTAATCAATTGTTATTTGTATCTGTTTCAAACCTCATTGCTTGTATATTTCTGAAGAATGTATATTCACTTGCAATATGGTCTTATTTAAATTATTTTTCATAAAAATATGAAGTCTTCAAACATGTAATCTTCAAAATTGCATTTTATGGCTAATAACTTTGAAATTATTGAGATCCTCATTTGACGCTCTTTGTAGACCATAATATTTTTATTTGAGAGCATACTTTTTTATATACGCTAAACTCACTCCTAATTATGAGTCAGTTTCTTAAAATAAATCTCTTTCTCTTTATACATGAATATGTGTGTGTGTGTGAGAGTGTGTGTGTGTGAGTGTGTGTGTGTGTGTGTGTGTGTGTGCAGATACACACACATAAATATTCATATATACTTTTGGTACTCTTGTTTATGTCTCTCTAGAAAATCCTAGTACAAACAATAAACTTTGTAAAGTTCTACTTCAATTTCATGAATTGAAAGGAAAAAAAACGGAACTACAATTGAAATTAACTTTCTGTTTGATGAGTCTAGCAACACTGATGTAAAACTAGATTCATTTAACTGTTTCCAAAGTTCTTTTATTCAAGCCAATAAATTAGCAGCTATCACTTTGTATTTTATTCTTGTACATGAAAACTTGGAAGTAAAAGTAAGCAAGATGAATTTAGAAGAAGAATAATTTGATCTAAATAAAAAGTCACTTTGCATAGAATGGTATATAAATATGTCTTTTGTTGCTGCATGTATTAAATCTTTTTTTTTTCCAGCATAGTTATCTTAAATTAACTATAGTATTTGAAGGCCATTGAGGTGTTTTTAAGTAGACTTGAGTTCCCCAGTTTTAGTATGATCAGTGATATTGTTACAATTATTATGGGGGATAGTCACTAATGAATGACATATATTTTGTGCAAGTTACATTGTCAACTTTCTTGAGAAGCAGAAATCTCATCATTAAACTGTAATTTTTCATTTATTTCGTTATTTCATGTCATTTTTTCATTTATTTCTCCTAAAGTGGATTATTGTGAAATAAAGAAATAAAATGATTATTTTATGCCACAAAATGAGGAAACAACAGTTGTGGCACCACACATCAGAATACTCTATCTCTTGCTAAGGCAGGGCTTCTTCTGTTTCCCACTCAAATTTCACATATACACTTCCAATATTTTCTACATTTTCCATCGGTCTTGCTGACTAATACCTTGGTGGCTTGAACTTTTTAGGACTGTGGGACTGGCTATGGCCCTGGTGGAAGCAAATGGTGCCCCAAGTGGGTCCTCAGGGGGTAGTATCAAATTCTTCTGCTTCTTCCCCAGGAGATTTGAAGCATTTCTGAGTGTGTCTCATTTTATCAGAAAGAGCCCGCCACGCTCTGCCTTAAAGAGTTAAATTAAAGTTGTGGTGCATTTAGAAGGATTGGGAAAGAATTTAAGGTATGGATCCTGTTTATCTTTAAATTTAACCACCAGTTAAAGCAAGAACTCTGTTCCATGAACCTAAGCGTCCCATGTGCTAAGAGAGATCACAGAAACTCACAGTACAAAGTGGAGAACTCCCAGACCTACACCAGGTCATTTGAATTCAACTATTTAAAATAAAATGGCATTGTTTAAGAATGAAAATTCTGGAACAGATGCCAAATCAGAAAGGCATCAAGGCAACACTTGTAAATTGGACTTGTCCCAGAGAAACTAGGACACACCGTTAGCCTAAGTATGAGTCACCACCTGACCTGACTGCCACTTACAAATAATTTATCTGGTATATATATGTAAAATATTTGTCAATTCACTATTTTCAAATTTAATTATCTCAACTTTCATTTCCATAATAATTATGTTCTCCTATATGTTCTTAAAATATCTTTCATGCTTTTGTAATTGTTGGATATCATAAGAATAACAATGTGAGTCAAATACTTCAAAATTAAACCCAAACTCAGCAAAATGTGTTGCTTGCTCATGAGTCTCACCACTAGTTATTGGTATGGGCAGAGCTAATGTATTTTGTTATGGAGCACAGCTTTTTTAATATGTGTGACAGTAAATGACAGGTTCACAGGAGAGAAACTTATTGTTTTAATACTATTGAGTAGATTATACAAATATCTCAACCCATGTGAAATTACATATAATGAAGATTGAAAGAATATGACCCATTGCAGAAATGCTCAGTTACGTATCTGTGCCCCAAACTGAGAACCATAGCCTTTAACAACAGGGAAAATATTTGTTGACCTTTCATTTCTGTATTGGAGGACCATTCTACACCTCTCTGATAGGAGAAATCTTGTTTCAAGTTTCAAAAGTCATGCCTTTCATTACCTACTCTCTCTCCCATGTTTTGACCTCAACTTGTAGTTACATGTAATGAATTGTCATCATGTTCTCTCATATGTACCTGTTTATGTTTCTGTATTCTATAAGTCTCTGTCTAGGACAGGGCCAAGTCTTATTCTTTGTATTTTAACAACCACTTAGTGTGATTTAAAATAGAGTAAATAGCTCAAGATGTGCTTGTTGAAAAAAAAATGTCAAGATTGCGTTCACTTTCTGGTCATAATTGTCCTACTGACCATCGTTAATGATTACCATTTTTAAAATTCTAATTAATGTATAAGTCAAAAATTTTGTAGATTTCAGTGTGACAGTTGAACTCCAAATAACTCTAGCTTGAGACAAAAACAGTACCAAAAACCATTCTAATTACTGTGATGGCTTTAAATAAAGGTATATGCAACCAGAATTTGTGTAATTTTTAAAAACCAGTAATACAAGTATGTTTAAGACCACCAGTTGTTCAGCCTATAGTAATTGACATATCTATCTGTACAGACATATCTACAGACATATCTATCTGTAGCAGCACGCTGCTCTAAAAGCATCTTTGGTATTGTGGCTGGGAAGATGGTCTTATATCAACAAATGAGTTATATCTTTCTGCAGAAACTTTGTCTCTTTCACATTACAGAGTATCAGACTCAGTGTTGAATTGCTGACACTATAATAATGAAAAGAGTTTTCAGGTGAAAGGTTTTATAAACTACTTTATTTTTTCAACATACTTACCTACACAAGAAAACAATTCAGTTCAAGTAGTTAAAATGACATATTTAAAATTACTTAGTAATTTGTCATTTAGGCCGCCTTTAAGCCATCAACATTTTTGCTAAGTGAAACAGGCTTTCTCACACACAAAAAAATGAACTGTTGTTTCTTTTTTTTTTTTTTAGTGTGAAGAACATAGTGTGTTTCAGGAAGAAACTATGTTTAAAACATCTCTCTTTGTCAATGTCATGAGGCTTATCCTAATCAGAGCCCCCACTTGATGTCTGCAAAATTTAGAGTATCTTTAAACACAGAATCTACACATGCTAAAATACAGAATATGTTGTGTTTCTATTTCAAGGGAAAATTGTGTTTACCCTATTACCTATCATCATAATACCTGTCTGAATTGTTGTTGTAAGTCATTCATCATCTTAGAAGTAAATAATTTTCTGGGTGTGTTGAAGGAAAAATACATCAATATAGAGAATCATGATGGTGTGATTACAGTAATTATCCCATGTAACACGGGTAGTTACTACTATTTAGTTCTCTTCTAATTCATTATAGAGCTAGTAAAAGTCACATTAGGGAGGATATACAAGGTGAAATAACATTAAGGAATTTTTACTCACTGGAAATGAATAAAAGGCTTTGAAGTAGATTTGATTTACAATATTTTTCTGGCTAAACTCTAGGGTAAATTTTAATGACCTATATTATAGTTTTGAGAGGGATTAAAATAACTTTCAACTGGCAACATTATTATAAATAGTCATTGAAAAGATGAAAGAGTCAGGAAGACAACAGACTTGAAAATATTCTATTTTTCTAAAATTTATCATTTGTGTTGTTGATTATCGGTTTCTTTTTCTAGATCCTGGATTATGCAGAGACAGAAATCACATTTCTGGAATATAGTGGTATATGGAAAGTGATATGTGGAGTGCTGGGTCTCCCTCGTGCTAGTGTGTGAGAGCTGATTGTTAGGCTTTAAAGAACTGTTCAAGCTGTTTGGTGTTGCATTGGTAGTTTGACATTAGGCGTGGTGGGAGTATTTCTAATACAGAATTAGGTAGGGAAAGAGTTTTTCCCCAGAGAGCATGTGACTAAGCATTTACTGGCATACCATCAGAAATTTTTCAATAAATGGTGAGTGAAAAAAGAATGAGTGAATGATTAAAACAAAACAACATAGTGATAATCTGCAATAATACAAAGAAATGCAAACCATTCATGACATAAACACATCATTAAATAAGATAAAATATTGTCATTTGGTGTCACACAAGCTTCTCTTTCTAATGTGGGCTCTTGCACTGACTTGTTGTGTATTCTTATGCAAGAAATTTACATTCTTTGTAATATAAGCCTCTTTTACCATGTGAGGATACAATGAGACATCTACACCCTGCAGGAGGGTCCCCCACTGATGGCATCCCAATCTTGGACTTCCAGCCCCAAGAACTGTTGTGAACTAAAAGCTGACTTTAAAGTGGGAAATGATGAAAATGAACGCAAGTTTTCTTTAAAAACAATCAGTTTAGGGGTTTATGCAGAGGATGAATTGTACATTGTGGAAGCAGGGGCAATGAATTGTGAAGGCAGTCCAATTGTACTTCAATGACAACTTTGAAAATGTTGGTACAGTCACTGGTTTGTCTTGGGGCTCTGAAACACCACCACCTGTGGTCTTAAGGCTAAGTATGGTTTGGGGTCTATGCATATTAGCGAACAGGACTCAGTAGCTGTAGAGGAAGATGCTGAGTCATGTGAACCCCCTAAGTACATCTGGAAAATGACCTGCTTCTGGAAGTGGTAGCAAGTTTCCACAGAAAAAAGCAAAACTTGGAGTTGATAATGTTGACGAAGATATTGAAGATGATGATTTTGATAAGGAGGAAGTGAAGCAAAAACTTCAGCAAACAAATGTATATGTGATACTATATGTAATACTCAAGCCAAAAAATGCACAAAAATCAAACCAGAATGAAAAAGATGCAAAACCATTAACACTAAGATCAAAAGGTGAAGAATCCTTCAAAAAACAGCAAAAACATTCCCAAGACACCAAAAGAACTTAGTTCTGTAGAAGACAGTAAAACAAACATGTAAGCAAATATAGTAAATGTGGCTATCTTCCTAACCTGGAAGCCAAGTTCATCAACAGTGTGGAGAGTTGCTTCTGGATGACTGACCAGAGAGGCTATTCAAGGTCGCTGGCAGTGAAGGAAGTCTCTTAAAGGAAATATTTTTTTTTAGTTTGTTAAAATTTCCCATCTTATTTCATTTATGTAGTAGTTGATATACTAATGCAAAGTGTCAACTTTCCATACCATGTCTGATAATTATTATCCAGGTCCCATTGCCAAAAATGTGTTCTCCAAAATGTCTGTTTAGTTTTTCAAAATGGAGCTTTTCCTTTGCTTGGTTTTAAATATGTGTGGAATGTTATGATAGCAGTGGTGGTCAGACAAATGGAAATGGGGAGACAAAAATATACATGTGAAATAAACTCAGTATATTAATAAAATACAAAATAAATTATTTGAAGCTTAAGTAACTTTCTCAATGGTGTGTGTGTGTATGTGTGTGCATACACATGTATGTATGCATGTGTGTGTGTGTGTGTGAGAGAGAGAGAGAGAGAGAGAGAGAGAGGGAGAAAGAGAAATGTGGGTAATAATGTTCACCATATAGGAATATAATGGAGATTGACTAAAATGTATGAGATCAAATCATAGGGAATGGATTTTGTTATACATCAAAAACAGTTAGGTCAATTATTTCACATGGCTTGACTTTTATAGTAGGTATGCAATAAATATCAGAAGGGAGACAGAAGTAAAGAGAAATAAAAAAGGTTAGGAAGAAAGAAAAAAAGAATATAGAAGCTATCATAATTTTACTCATTTTTTTCCTCTGTGTACGTACACATTTCCTCTTGCCCAATCATCCATTTCACTACTATTGTCAGTGACTTACACAGCAAAAACTAATTTGACTTAAGACATTGAAGCCCCTACAGATGCCATCTGAACCATGCAATATATATTTAAATGTGTAATGTCTATTAGTACATTGTAATCTTTTGATAACAGTCCATTTAGACTGTGTTTTGGGGACGAAGTTAAGAAACACCTTTTAATATATTTCTGTGGCCAGCTCATTTTAAAATCAATATATGTCCTTAAAAAAATCCTAACCATATTGAAGTTTAAAATAGCTGTATATCAAGGAGAACACATGTAAATATTAATTAGGACATAAATCAGATCATGCTGTGCATACTGTTCTGCAGAATGTATTTCAGACTAACAAATATGCCATGGGTATCTTTCCATTGAATGCAGAGAGATCTATTTCGTCTCTTATTTTTATATAATATTCCATAGTATGGATGAGTCAAAGAAGACTAAATCAGTCTTCTCTCACTTTTGGCTTTCACAAACAATGCATCAAAGGACATTTGTAAGTGCATGTATATATGTGTGTATATATATGTTTTTGTATATTTATGTATGTACATACACACTCTATTACATATGTAGGCACACACATATTGTTTTCATACATGGATAATTATATATGATAAAGTCTTAGAGTTCGAAGTGCTTTAAATTTGGCTAAATATGACTAAATTATTCTCCAGAGAGGTTAGGCTAATTTATATTTTCTGCAAAATAAAAATTATCTTTTCTCTGTATATAAAAAAATGGTTTATAAATCATCTATGGAATATCTTCAAGTTTGATATATGAAAAAAAAATTTGCATTACTTGATAATTAATGAAGGTGATTATCTCCACATATATTTATTACTTCTCAATTTTTTCCCTACATCTTATGTTCATACTTTTTGCTCGTCTTTCTATTGGGTTGTAAGGCATCTTTTTAAAAATATATCATTATGTCAGTTTGTTCCATATAACGTTTACATTTTTGTTTTCCCTTAACATTTTCTGTGGTGCTTTTTACTGTGCCATTTAAAAATTTTATGTGGTGAAATCTGTCAATATTTTGTTTTAAGATTTATATCACACACACCTTTCCTCACATTTTCCAATATTTTATACATATTTTTATATTTAAATCATAGATTGTATGGAATTTATTTTGGTGAAGTTAGGGAGCACTGGCTTATTATGTAATGGCTGGAAGTTATCCCAATAACACTTTTTGAATAATCCATCTTTCGCTTGTCCATTTGAAATACTTGTTTTCCTGTATTCTGATTATCATTGTGTCCTGGGTATATTTAAACTTCCAAAAAAATTTTCCAGTGGTTATTCTAGTCTTGCATCTATAAGATCTTGTTGTAATTTTTGTTTTTTTGTTATATGTTTTAATATAATTTAGGATAAGTTATTTTTCATTATTCTGTGTGTATGTGTGTGTGTGCTCTTGATTTCTGCTTGGGTCATGATCTCACGGTTTATGAGTTAGAGCCCCACATGAGGGAGAGTAGAACCTTTCAGTGCAGAGCCTGCTTGGGATTCTCTGTCTCCCTCTCTGCCTCTCCCCAACTCAAGCTCTCTCTGTCTCTCCCAGAATAAATAAACATTAAAAAATATTTTGACACATTGCAAATTTAAACACAGAGAGACACACAGATGTATACTCATTGAAATTTTCACTGAGCTTACACTAAATTTACTAATTGGTTTATAGAAAACTGACATGATACAAAAGGGAATCTCTGCATTTCACCATTTTTTTTAAACTTTTCTTCTTGCTTCCACAGTCTTGTAACTTTATTCATATAAGTCTTGTATATTTTTAGTAAAGGCATTTTCTTTTCTTTTCTTTTCTTTTTTTTACTGGTTGATGAATATTTATTGATTGAAGCAGAGTTAAACTTATAGGTTGTTCTTTTTTTTTTTTTTTTAATATATGAAGTTTATTATCAAATTGGTTTCCATACAACACCCAGTGCTCATCCCAAAAGGTGCCCTCCTCAATACCCATCACCCACCCTCCCCTCCCTCCCACCCCCCTATCAACCCTCAGTTTGTTCTCAATTTTTAAGAGTCTCTTATGCTTTGGCTCTCTTCCACTCTAACTTCTTTTTTATTTCCTTCCCCTCCCCCATGGGTTCCTGTTAAGTTTCTCGGGATCCACATAAGAGTGAACACATATGGTATCTGTCTTTCTCTGTATGGCTTATTTCACTTAGCATAACACTCTCCAGTTCCATCCATGTTACTACAAAGGGCCATATTTCATTCTTTCTCATTGCCACGTAGTACTCCATTGTGTATATAAACCACAATTTCTTTATCCATTCATCAGTTGATGGACATTTAGGCTCTTTCCATAATTTGGCTATTGTTGAGAGTGCTGCTATAAACATTGGGGTACAAGTGCCCCTATGCATCAGTACTCCTGTATCCCTTGGGTAAATTCCTAGCAGTGCTATTGCTGGGTCATAGGGTAGGTCTATTTTTAATTTTCTGAGGAACCTCCAGAGTGGCTGCACCAATTTGCATTCCCACCAACAGTGCAAGAGGGTTCCCGTTTCTCCACATCCTCTCCAGCATCTATAGTCTCCTGATTTGTTCATTTTGGCCACTCTGACTGGCGTGAGGTGATATCTGAGTGTGGTTTTGAATTGTATTTCCCTGATAAGGAGCGACGTTGAACATGTTTTCATGTGCCTGTTGGCCATCCGGATGTCTTCTTTAGAGAAGTGTCTATTCATGTTTTCTGCCCATTTCTTCACTGGGTTATTTGTTTTTCGGGTGTGGAGTTTGGTGAGCTCTTTTGGATTTTGGATACTAGCCCTTTGTCCGATATGTCATTTGCAAATATCTTTTCCCATTCCGTTGGTTGCCTTTTAGTTTTGTTGGTTGTTTCCTTTGCTGTGCAGAAGCTTTTTATCTTCATAAGGTCCCAGTAATTCACTTTTGCTTTTAATTCCCTTGCCTTTGGGGATGTGTCGAGTAAGAGATTGCTACGGCTGAGGTCAGAGAGGTCTTTTCCTGCTTTCTCCTCTAAGGTTTTGATGGTTTCCTGTCTCACATTCAGGTCCTTTATCCATTTTGAGTTTATTTTTGTGAGTGGTGTGAGAAAGTGGTCTAGTTTCAACCTTCTGCATGTTGCTGTCCAGTTCTCCCAGCACCATTTGTTAAAGAGACTGTCTTTTTTCCATTGGATGTTCTTTCCTGCTTTGTCAAAGATGAGTTGGCCATACGTTTGTGGGTCTAGTTCTGGGGTTTCTATTCTATTCCATTGGTCTATGTGTCTGTTTTTATGCCAATACCATGCTGTCTTGATGATGACAGCTTTGTAGTAGAGGCTAAAGTCTGGGATTGTGATGCCTCCTGCTTTGGTCTTCTTCTTCAAAATTACCTTGGCTATTCGGGGCCTTTTGTGGTTCCATATGAATTTTAGGATTGCTTGTTCTAGTTTCGAGAAGAATGCTGGTGCAATTTTGATTGGGATTGCATTGAATGTGTAGATAGCTTTGGGTAGTATTGACATTTTGACAATATTTATTCTTCCAATCCATGAGCAGGGAATGTCTTTCCATTTCTTTATATCTTCTTCAATTACCTGCATAAGCTTTCTATAGTTTTCAGCATACAGATCTTTTACATCTTTGGTTAGATTTATTCCTAGGTATTTTATGCTTCTTGGTGAAATTGTGAATAGGATCAGTTTCTTTATTTGTCTTTCTGTTGTTTCATTGTTAGTGTATATGAATGCAACGGATTTCTGTACATTGATTTTGTATCCTGCAACTTTGCTGAATTCATGTATCAGTTCTAGCAGACTTTTGGTGGAGTCTATCGGATTTTCCATGTGTAATATCATGTCATCTGCAAAAAGCGAAAGCTTGACTTCATCTTTGCCAATTTTGATGCCTTTGATTTCCTTTTGTTGTCTGATTGCTGATGCTAGAACTTCCAGCACTATGTTAAACAACAGCGGTGAGAGTGGGCATCCCTGTCGTGTTCCTGATCTCAGGGAAAAAGCTCTCAGTTTTTCCCCGTTGAGGATGATGTTAGCTGTGGGCTTTTCATAAATGGCTGTTATGATCTTTAAGTATGTTCCTTCTATCCCGACTTTCTCAAGGGTTTTTATTAAGAAAGGGTGCTGGATTTTGTCAAAGGCCTTTTCTGCATCGATTGACAGGATCATATGGTTCTTCTCTTTTTTTTTGTTAATGTGATGTATCACGTTGATTGATTTGCGAATGTTGAACCAGCCCTGCATCCCAGGAATGAATCCCACTTGATCATGGTGAATAATTCTTTTTATATGCTGTTGAATTCGATTTGCTAGTATCTTATTGAGAATTTTTGCATCCATATTCATCAGGGATATTGGCCTGTAGTTCTCTTTTTTTACTGGGTCTCTGTCTGGTTTAGGAATCAAAGTAATACTGGCTTCATAGAATGAGTCTGGAAGTTTTCCTTCCCTTTCTATTTCTTGGAATAGCTTGAGAAGGATAGGTATCATCTCTGCTTTAAACGTCTGGTAGAACTCCCCTGGGAAGCCATCTGGTCCTGGACTCTTATTTGTTGGGAGATTTTTGATAACCGATTCAATTTCTTCGCTGGTTATGGGTCTGTTCAAGCTTTCTATTTCCTCCTGATTGAGTTTTGGAAGAGTGTGGGTGTTTAGGAATTTGTCCATTTCTTCCAGGTTGTCCAATTTGTTGGCATATAATTTTTCATAGTATTCCCTGATAATTGCTTGTATCTCTGAGGGATTGGTTGTAATCATTCCATTTTCATTCATGATTTTATCTATTTGGGTCATCTCCCTTTTCTTTTTGAGAAGCCTGGCTAGAGGTTTGTCAATTTTGTGCATTTTTTCAAAAAACCAACTCTTGGTTTCGTTGATTTGCTCTACAGTTTTTTTAGATTCTATATTGTTTATTTCTGCTCTGATCTTTATGATTTCTCTTCTTCTGCTGGGTTTAGGCTGCCTTTGCTGTTCTGCTTCTATTTCCTTTAGGTGTGCTGTTAGATTTTGTATTTGGGATTTTTCTTGTTTCTTGAGATAGGCCTGGATTGCAATGTATTTTCCTCTCAGGACTGCCTTTGCTGCGTCCCAAAGCGTTTGGATTGTTGTATTTTCATTTTCGTTTGTTTCCATATATTTTTTAATTTCTTCTCTAATTGCCTGGTTGACCCACTCATTCGTTAGTAGTGTGTTCTTTAACCTCCATGCTTTTGGAGGTTTTCCAGACTTTTTCCTGTGGTTGATTTCAAGCTTCATAACATTGTGGTCTGAAAGTATGCATGGTATGATTTCAATTCTTGTAAACTTATGAAGGGCTGTTTTGTGACCCAGTATGTGATCTATCTTGGAGAATGTTCCATGTGCACTTGAGAAGAAAGTACATTCTGTTGCTTTGGGATGCAGAGTTCTAAATATATCTGTCAAGTCCATCTGATCCAATGTATCATTCAGGGCCCTTGTTTCTTTATTGACCGTGTGTCTAGATGATCTATCCATTTCTGTAAGTGGGGTGTTAAAGTCCCCTGCAATGACCACATTCTTATCAATAAGGTTGCTTATGTTTATGAGTAATTGTTTTATATATCTGGGGGCTCCGGTATTCGGCGCATAGACATTTATAATTGTTAGCTCTTCCTGATGGATAGACCCTGTAATTATTATATAATGCCCTTCTTCATCTCTTGTTACAGCCTTTAATTTAAAGTCTAGTTTGTCTGATATAAGTATGGCTACTCCAGCTTTCTTTTGGCTTCCAGTAGCATGATAAATAGTTCTCCATCCCCTCACTCTCAATCTAAAGGTGTCCTCAGATCTAAAATGAGTCTCTTGTAGACAGCAAATAGATGGGTCTTGTTTTTTTTATCCTATATCTTTTGGTTGGCGCATTTAATCCATTTACATTCAGTGTTATTATAGAAAGATACGGGTTTAGAGTCATTGTGATGTCTGTATGTTTTATGCTTGTAGTGATGTCTCTGGTACTTTGTCTCACAGGATCCCCCTTAGGATCTCTTGTAGGGCTGGTTTAGTGGTGACAAATTCCTTCAGTTTTTGTTTGTTTGGGAAGACCTTTATCTCTCCTTTTATTCTAAATGACAGACTTGCTGGATAAAGGATTCTTGGCTGCATATTTTTTCTGTTTAGCACACTGAAGATATCGTGCCCATCCTTTCTGGCCTGCCAAGTTTCAAAAGAGAGATCAGTCACGAGTCTTATAGGTCTCCCTTTATATGTGAGGGCACGTTTATCCCTTGCTGCTCTCGGAATTTTCTCTTTATCCTTGTATTTTGCCAGTTTCACTATGATATGTCGTGCAGAAGATCGATTCAAGTTACGTCGGAAGGGAGTTCTCTGTGCCTCTTGGATTTCAATGCCTTTTTCCTTCCCCAGTTCAGGGAAGTTCTCAGCTATAATTTCTTCAAGTACCCCTTCAGCACCTTTCCCTCTTTCTTCCTCCTCTGGGATACCAATTATGCGTATATTATTTCTTTTTAGTGTATCACTTAGTTCTCTAATTTTCCCCTCATACTCCTGGATTTTTTTATCTCTCTTTCTCTCAGCTTCCTCTTTTTCCATAACTTTATCTTCTAGTTCACCTATTCTCTCCTCTGCCTCTTCAATCCGAGCTGTCGTCGTTTCCATTTTGTTTTGCATTTCGTTTAAAGCGCTTCAGCAACTCGTGACTGTTCCTTAGTCCCTTGATCTCTGTAGCAAGAGATTCTCTGCTGTCCTCTATACTGTTTTCAAGCCCAGCGATTAATTTTATGACTATTATTCTAAATTCACTTTCTGTTATATATTTAAGTCCTTTTTGATCAGTTCATTAGCTGTTGTTATTTCTTGGAGATTCTTTTGAGAGGAATTCTTCCGTTTGGTCATTTTGGATAGTCCCTGGAGTGGTGAGGACCTGCAGGGCACTTCTCCTGTGCTGTGGTGTATAACTGGAGTTGGTGGGCGGGGCCGCAGTCCGACCTGATGTCTACCCCCAGCCCCCCGCTGGGGCCACAGTCAGACTGGTGTGTGCCTTCTCTTCCCCTCTCCTAGGGGCGGGCTTCATTGTGGGGTGGCGTGGCCCGTCTGGGCTACTTGCACACTGCCAGGCTTGTGGTGCTGGGGATCTGGCGTATTAGCTGGGGTGGGTAGGCAAGGTGCACGGGGGCAGGAGGGGCAGGCTTAGCTTGCTTCTCCTTAGGTGATCCACTTCAGAAGGGGCCCTGTGGCAGCGGGAGGGAGTCAGATCCGCTGCCGGAGGTTTGGCTCCGCAGAAGCACAGAGTTGGGTGTTTGCATGGAGCGAGCAAGTTCCCTGGCAGGAACTGGTTCCCTTTGGGATTTTGGCTGGGGGATGGGCGGGGGAGATGGCGCTGGGGAGCGCCTTTGTTCCCCACCAAACTGAGCTCTGTCCTCCGGGGGCTCAGCAGCTCTCCCTCCCTTTGTCCTCCAGCCTTCCCGCTTTCTGAGCAGAGCTGTTAACTTATGACCTCCCAGACGCTAAGTCGCGCTTGCTGTCGGAACACAGTCCATCCGGCCCCTCCGCATTCGCCAGCCAGACTCGGGGGCTATGCTTGGCCAGCGAGCCACCCCTCCGCCCTGGCTCCCTCCCGCCAGTCTGTGAAGCACGCTCCGCCTCGCCGCCCTTCCTACCCTCTTCCGTGGGCCTCTCGTCTGCGCTTGGCTCCGGAGACTCCATTCTGCTAATCCTCTGGCGGTTTTCTGGGTTATTTAGGCAGGTGTAGGTGGAATCTAAGTGATCAGCAGGACGCGCAGTGAGCCCAGCGTCCTCCTACGCCGCCATCTTCCCTCGGATCCCCCTGTCAGCACTTCTTCTAGGGTAGATATGTAGAAGTGTAATTTCAGTGACACAGGAGATACATAATTTAAAATTTGCAGACACTGCCAAATTGTCTTCCATATTGCCTATATTAATTTATACTTTTATCATCACAATATGAGAATTGGCTATTTCTATAAATTCTTATTTGCCAAAAATGTTTTTAATACACTTGTATATTTGACATTCTGATAGATAAAAATACACAAAAGAAAGATGTCTTTTGTAGAAGTTTTTCATGTTTGGGTTACTGGAAAAGTTGAATATCTTTGCATATTTCATTGGTAATTTTTATTTCATATTCTATAATAAGACCATTTATATTCTTTGCCTTTTGAAATTGAACAATTTTGTTCATAAGAATTTTACTTTTTTAGATCTTGCATAGATACTGAAAATATGTTCAACTGTCTCACTTAAATTTTAGCCATATTTTTTTTTATCATGCACATTTATTTACATTTTCTAGTATGGATATTGCTTCTGAATTTAAAATTTTTGTTTATTCTTAAAGGTATACATGTATTTTTTCTATAATTTCCTTTAATTCTCATTTAGAGAATTTTTGGTGTGTGTGCATGTGTATACATTTTGGAAAGTTTGATCATCAGTTTATTTCTGGAAATTATTTTTTTATATTAAAAAATATACCAGTTATATTAAATATAATTAACACATAACATTGTATGATTTTAAAATTTATTTTTTAACGTTTATTTATTTTTGAGATAGAGAGAGACAGAGCATGAATGGGGGAGGGTCAGAGAGAGGGAGACACAGAATCCGAAACAGGCTCCAGGCTCTGAGCTGTCAGCACAGAGCCCGACGTGGGGCTCGAACTCACGGACCGCGAGATCATGACCTGAGCCGAAGTTGGCCGCCCAACCGACTGAGCCACCCAGGCGCCCCATGTATGACTTTAAAGTATACAGTGTGATGATTTGATACATATATACACTGCAAAATTGATTACCACAATAAAGTCAGTGAATACATCCATCATCTTACATAATTACACTTTTTGTAGTGACGACAGTTTAAGATCTTCTCTCTTAGTAACTTCTAACTATATAATACAGTAATGGTGAACTATAGTCATCATGCTGTACATTAGATCCCCAGAACTTACTCATCTTATAATTGGAGTTTCATCCCCTTTGACCAGTATCTTCCCATTTGCTCTACCTGCTGGCCCCTGGCAACCACAATTTTATTTTCTGTTTTTTATGAGTTCAGCTTTTTGTCTTTGTCTATCTCACTTATCTTGCTTAACATAATACTCTCACAGTCCATCTCATGGTTGTTTTGAATGACTTGATTTCCTTTTTTTTCATAGCTGATTAGTATTCCATTATATTTATCTCTTTACATCCCTTTATATATTTCATATTTTCTTTACTAACTCATCCATTGATGGACTTAGACTGTTTCCATGTCTTGGCTATTGTAAATAATACTGCAGTGAACATTAGAGTGCAGACATCTCTTTGAGATAGTGATTTCATATCCTTCAGATACACCTAGAATACATGGATAGATAGAGAATGGGATTTCTAGATCATATGGTGTTCTATTTTTTTATTTTTTGAGGAATCTCCATATTGTTTTTCATAGCAACTTTGAAATTACATTTTCATCAACATGCACAAAGCATTTTCTTTCTCTGCATCCTCACCAGCATTTGTTATTTCTTCTCTTTTTTATAGAAGTCATTCTAGCAGGTTTGAGGTGTCTCATTGTGATTTTGATCTGCATTTCTCCGAGGATTAGTGATATTGAGAACCTTTTTATGAGCATTTTGGCCGTATTTTTATTATCTTTGGAAAAATGTCTATTCAAGTCCTCTGCCCATTTTCAATGTGATTATTAATCTTTTTGCAATTGAGTTATATGAGTTCTTTATATGTTTTCAACATTAACCATTTACCTTATACACGGTTTGCAAATATTTTCTTTTACTTCACAGGCTGCTCTTCATTTTATTGATTCTTTCCTTTCTTGCATAGAAGCTTCTTAGTTTTATGTAGTTCCACTTGTTTAATTTTGCTTTTGTTATCTGTGCTTTTGGTGCCATATCCAAACAGTTATCAAGGAGATTTTCTCTATGTTTTCTTCTAGTCTTAAATTAAATCTTTAATCTATTTCATGTTAATTTTTGAGGGTGGTGTGAGAAAAGAGTCCAATTTTGTTCTTTTGTATGGGGATATTCAGTTTCCCAACATCATTTATTGAAAATATCCTTTGCCCAATTGAGTGAGTATTATTGGTTCTCTTGTCAAATATTAGTTGACCACATGTGTATGGGTACACTTCTGGACTCTTGAATTCTGTTTCATTGGTCTATGTATCATTTTCTGTGCCACTACTGTATGTACTGGTTAGATTACTATAGTTTTGTAATATACTTTGAAATCAAGAATTGTGATGTTCCCAGCTTTGTTCTTCTTTCTCCAGATTGCTTTGACTGCTCAGGGTCTTTTGTAACTCCGTACAAATTTTAGGATTATTTTCTGTGAAAAATGACTTTGGGATTTTAATGGGGATTGCACTGAATTTGTAGATTACTTTGGGTAGTATGTAAAATTTAAACATTTTAAATCTTCCAATCCGTGGACACAGGATTGCTCTTCATTTATCTATGTCTTCTTTAATTTCTTCGTCATTGTCTTACAGGTTCAGTGTACCCATCTTTCACGTCCTTGGTTAAATACATTCCTAATAAGTATTTTGTAGTTTTAATATTATTGTATTTTTTTTTCTCTCTTTCAGGTAGTTTGTTGTTAGTATAGAGTAATAAAACAGATTTTGTATACTGAAAATTTACTGAATTCATTTATTGTTGTAATAGTTTTATGGTGGAGTCTTTAGTATTATCTTTGCATAAGATCATATCATATGCAGTCGGAGACAATTTTACTCTTTTTCCTATCTGGATGCCTATTATTTCTTGTTATTGTCCAGTTGCTCTGGTTAGGACTTCCAATCCTGTGTTAAATGGGAGAGATGAAAGTGGGCACCCTTGTCTTATTCCTGATTTTTGAGGAAAACTTCCAACTTTTCACTGTTGAGTACATTGTTAGCTGTGGGTTCTTCATTTATGGCCTTTTTTACATTGAAATATGTTCTTTCTATACCCAATTGATTGAGATATTTTACCACGGAAGGATGTTAAATTCTGTCAAAAATTTTTTCTGCATCTCTTGAGAGAATGATATGATTTTTATCCCTCATTCTATTAATGTGGTGTGTCATGTCTATTAATTAGTGTATGTCGAACTGTTTTTGAAACCCAGTAATAAATCCCATTTGATTGTGATGTATGATCTTTGTAATGTGTTATTGAATTCAGGTTAATAGTATTTGTTTTTTGTTTTTATTTTATTTTTATTTTTAATATGAGATTTATTGTCAAATTGGTTTCCATACAACACCCAGTGCTCCTTCCAACAGGTGCCCTCCTCAATGCCCATCACCCACCCTCCTCTCCCTCCCACCCCCATCAACCCTCAGTTTATTCTCAGTTTTTAAGAGTCTCTTATGGTTTGGCTCTCTCCCTCTCTAACTTTTTTTTTCCTTCCCCTCCCCCATGGTCTTCTGTTAAGTTTTTCAGGATCCTTATACGAGTGAAAACATAAGGTATCTGTCTTTCTCTGTATGACTTATTTCACTTAGCATAACACTCTCCAGCTCCATCCACATTGCTACAAAAGGCCATGTTTCATTCTTTCTCATTGCCAAGTAGTATTCCATTGTGTATATAAACCACAATGTCTTTATCCATTCATTAGTTGATGGACATTTAGGCTCTTTCCAGGTTACTGGTATTTGTTAAGATTTTTTGCATTTATATTCATCAGGAATATTGGCCTGTAGTTTTCTTGGTTTGTAATCCTTAAATGTCTTTGGTATTAAGGTAATGTTGCCCTTGTAAAATGAGCTTAGAAGTGTTTAATCCTCTTCAGTATTTCGGAAGAATTTACGAAGGATTGGCATGAGTTTAAGTGTTTGGTAGAATTCACCCATGAAACCATCTGGGTCCTGGGCTTTTCTTTTTGGGAATTTTTTTTAATGTTTATTTATTTTTGAGACAAAGAGAGACAGAGCATGAATGGGGGAGGGTCAGGGAGAGGGAGACACAGAGTCTGAAACAGGCTCCAGTGTCTGAGCTGTCAGCACAGAGCCCGACGCGGGGCTCAAACTCACGGACCACGAGATCACGACCTGAGCTGAAGTCGGATGCTTAACTGACTGAGCCACCCAGGCGCCCCTCTTTTTGGGAATTTTTTGAAAACTGCTTCATTCTCCTTAGTTTTTATGGATCTGTTCATTTTTTATACTTCTTCAAGGTTCAGTCATGTTTCTAGGAATTTATCCATTTCTTTTAGTTTTGTTGTTCATAATTATGATAGCATCTTGTAATTCTTTGTATTTCTGCCCTGTCAGCTGTGATATCTTCTGTCTCATTTCTTATTTTATCTATTTGAGTCTTCTCTCTTCTTTTCTTTTTTGGTACAGCCAACAGTTAGTCAATTTTGTTTATTTTTTCAAAACAAACAAACAAAACCCCAACTCTTTGTTTTATTGATTTTTTTGTTTGTTTGTTTTCTCTTCAGTCTCATCATTTATTTCTTTTCTAATCTCTATTATATCCTTCCTTATGCTACTTTGGGACTTAGATTATATTTTTTCTATATCTTGAGGTATAAAGTTAGGTTATTGATTTCAGATCTTCCTTTTTTTCCCTAAATGTAGGTGTTTATCATTTTAAGTGATTTTGATAAATGTTGGCTTGGAGTGGCTTGAGTTGACTCTAAGCCCCTTCAGGATCTCTGGGATTGCAAACGGGATTGTCTCCTGCTGGGTCCCTGGATTGACAGGTCTACTGTCAGACTTTGGTTGTGAGGGGAACCAAGTATAGGGCCCTTTCAAGATCTCCAGTGGCATAGGTTACTGTATTAAAAGGACTGTTCACACACTGTGGCAGAGATAGTTTGGAGCCCAGTTAAAGGGCCCTTGCAGAATCTATGATCTGACTAAATTTGGCAGCTTTACCTCCAGGGGCTCCAAGACTGTGGTCAAGAGGAGCTGAAGCTCATTCATGAGCCACTTCAGGGCCTAAAACTGTGACTAAATCTTGAACGTCTTTTACACACACGTGAACGTCAACACACACGTGAGTGAGGTAACTCCTCCCAGGTCCCTTGGCATGTGGTGCTAGTGACAGGACCAAGACAAATAATGGTGTGGTGAAGTCCTTAGGGAAATAGAACTGTTTCTGAATATGTAGCTGCGAATTTACTCGGCATGTCAGCCACCTGGGAGCAAATCTGCCTTCTGATAATGGCTCTCCTCAGTTTTTACCTTCACTTGGGTTCCACATACTCCTACCTGGCTCTTAAAACCCCAGGAAGTCATTTTTATCTATGGATGAATGCCACGTTATTGTTGCTCATAGGGTATGCATGAGGGGGACATCTTGTTTGGCCGCCTTGCTGATACCCCTCTATTGTTGTGTATTTTTGTGTATGATGAGTGAAAAGCATTCAAGCTTATATTTTCCAAATAGATATCTTATTTTTTGAATATAATTTATATAAATCTGTATTTATGAATTTTCTATTTATTGGGATTCAAGGTCACACTTAAAAACAGACCAAAAAAGCATTCAAAGAGAAACAGTGTTAATGGAAATGATAGAATTATCATGTTTTCTTTCTGGAATATAAGTTTCCTCTGTCTGTCTTTTTCTCCCTTCTTACCTCTCTCTCCCATTCTCCCTACAAAGAGGGTTTGGATAGATAAATTAGGTAACTGTTCTTTGCGTGACTGAATTGTTTGTGTTGATACTCTGCGATTGCATATTTATGTCAACACTTTCTGATTATGTTCCATTTGTAAAATTTGAAATCACAGGCTCCTTCCCAGCTTCAGGAGATAACAGATGAAATATGAGGCAAAGAAATGGGGAGGATGTCATGCTGATTGCTTTCTGGAAGACTCAATTTGTAAGCTAGTGAGAACCCATATCTTTCCCAGTTGACCTTTCTTGTTACACTTTTTGTACTCTTTTTCTTCTAACACAAAAATTATCATGGGAATTTGTGGGAGATTGTTTGATTCTGGGAACTGCATGTGTTACTTCTTGTAATTTATAGCAGCTCTCCACAAATAATTTATTAGTGCTTGTTGTTAAATGCTCTGTGAAATATCTACCAGTCCATACTCTCACAAAAATATTGAGACCTTTTCTCCATATGCAGATTCTTTCTTAATTACATTTATTCCTAGTACTGGGATATTCCCAACAGTGATGTCAAAAAGAATGATATCAGCCCTCCCCTGTGTTCTAGGGTCCTCCCAGTTCCAATAACATCTTTCTATTGTATTACCTGCTGTTCAGTGAATTATTAGCCATCTGCTACTGGCTTAGTACTGTGATTTAAGTATTATATTAGGCGGGTACAAAGGGTAAGAAGATAGATGTAACATTCTCTTTCTCAGTATGCCACTTAATTTGCTTGACATATTACACCTTGTAAGTTCCTGTGTCTGTCAACACATCCTCTCTACCCCCAACCTAGCCTGCAAGTCTGAAGTGTGTTGTTGATTTTAAATCTGTTCCCCTTCCATAGCTCCATATAGTGTATAGGATGGGCAAATAGTTTGTAATTCACATGTAGGTTCAGTTTGATAGATAATGGTAACTGACTGTGCTGGGAAAAAACTGAGGCCATGCATTTGCCACTCAGTACTTGTCCAATAGGGAAGATTTGGTGACTAGTGGTTTGGTTTCTATTTTTGTTATCTTTTTCCAGTGTCATATTAAAAACATCGATTTTCATACATATAACATTTTTTCTATTCTATCGAATGCATTCATTTAGCTATAAAAATTTAGATCATATTTTTAAAATATTAACTAAAAGCAAGTTCATTAGTGAATTTATTGCATGTCAGTACTAGAACCTATGAATACTTGAACTTGAATTTCTTGAATGACAGTTATATTCCACTGTACTCTGTCAGGAAACAAAGAATCCTAATGAATTAGTTAGACTTATAAAACTGAGAAAAAGTGTTTTGCATTAGTGTGAACTTTAAATTGCAAGTTTTTTAATTTTATTTTTCTAATAATTTCATGGAAAATGTTAAAAAATTTGAGGGTCGCCTTGGTGGCTCGGTCGACTTTGGCTCAGGTCATGAGTTTGTGGTTTGATTCGTGAGTTCAAGCCCCACTTTGGGCTCTGTGCTGACAGCTCACAGCCTGGAGCTTGCTTCAGATTCTGGGTTTCCCTCTCTCTCTGCCCCTCCCCTGATCATGCTCTGTCTTTGTCTCTTTAAAAAATAAATAAAAAATAATTTTAAAAAATTAGAAGTATGTAAGGAAATTTTAAGTGGAAGAAAAATGACTTTATGATCCTGACTCACTATACTATTAAAAGTTTTACATACACTGTTGCGTTTTTTGTTATGTGTGTGTTTTTATAATTCAATTAAAACTATACTGAAAAGATAATGTATATCCTGTTCATTTCACCTATCATTAAAACATAAGTATTCTCTGATGTTTGTAAACTCTTCATAACAGTATTTTTTATAGATTTAGAATATTCAATTAACTGAATGTGTTTACTTCACTGAAGCGTTCCTAATATGGTACATTTACATGGATTTCTCATTTTTACCACAATTAACAATGTCCCATTGAATGACGTAATATATTTTAGATTATTGTATTTTACCACAAGTGAAATTCTCAGAGCAAAGGGAAAAGTATTTTAAGGTTTTGACTAAAAACCTTCTTTTACAATAAACAAGTGTATGTAACAGGATCCATCTGTGCAGTGTAGCTTTTCAACTTTGTTATTTTCTTAAATAAACAAGTCATGCTGGTATTGGCAAGGAAGATCCCATCCTGGCAGGTAATAAATTTTTAAATGGCTTTGTTCTGGCAATGATTCTGGACTTTAGATATCTCTTGTTGTGATAGATACCATGGAGGAAATAAAACTATAGAAAAGTTGTTATTTTCAAGGACAGTTGATTGAGTAAAATGCAATATTAGATTTCAGACCACATATTGTATAGTGTGCTCTTTGAAATTTCTTCTAGAAAATATGGAACTAAAATTTTTTAAAGCAATTATTTTTAGTTTATTATCAACTTTAGGTTATAGTAGCAACTGTGTATGATTATTGGAAACTAAAAAAATTCAATTTTTCAGCATATTTTTCTAAGTTTAAAGTTAGCAGAATCCTTCACTTGGGATGATTTCTGCACCATGTTCATAAGCAGGGTCCTTTTTATATAAATCTTTGGTACATCAGCAGTTTTCCCAAGGACCTCACCTAATCTTTGGAAATTCAAGTAATTCTCTTTGGAACTGTCTTTTTATGATCCTCCCGTATCAGCTTCCCAGATCTCTTCCTGCTAACTGATCTATCTCTGTTGGAAAGTCATTTGCCAATGGCTTTGAATGTGATTCTTCAACATCACTTATGTGAAATCCCAGATCATTTGCAGAAATGTGAAGTTCCATAATCTGACCCAGTTGCACATGGATTTTAAACATCTGATACATTTTTTTTTTTGAATAACAAAATGGGAAGAGATAGCTGTCAGTGGTAGCCAGGAGAACTGTTTGAATAGGGGTTGATTTGATAAATCATCAGTTATATAGCAAATATTTTTGTATTATGAGTCCTGACCAATATCAGGACTTTAAGATTGTGACTAATAAATGTTTGGATATAAAGAGCCACGTATATGCTGTGATCCTACTGTGCAATCTGTCCTTCTAACCTAGTGTCAGGGTTTACAGTTCACAGTCAGGAGGGGACAACTCGATGGAGATATTCTTCATACTAATCATGAGGATTAGCTGTATTGAAAACAAGGGGTTTGTAATATTGGCTTCACATTAGAATTGCCTGGGGAGCTTTTAAAAAATGCCAAGTATGCAACCCACACTCAAATAAATTAAATTAGAATTTTTGAAGTTCGGCCCCAGTCATTAATATTTTTTTAACCATCCTTCTAAAAGAGAAAACATGAGTATGAACTCATGTTCTGACTCTTAATCCTAAGAGAGTCATTTGAGAGTCTTCTAGATTGAGAGTCTTAATCCTAAGAAACTCATCTTCTGACTCTCAATTGCTAAGAATTCTGATTAACCATATTTGGGGATTTGGTATCTGAAAATTAGCACTTTTAATTGGCCTCTGTGACTGTGATATAAGTTATCTTGGAGAGCCCTTTAACAGTGCTGACCTTCAAAGACAAGAAATGGTATATAAAGAGATTAGGGGTGACTGGGTGGCCAGTTAGTTAAGCACCCAACTCTTGGTTTGGGCTGGTGTCATGAACTCACAGTTTGTGAATTTGAGCCCCACATTGGGCTCTGCTCTGACAGCATGAAGCCTGCCTGGGATTCTCTCTCCCCTTCTCTCTGCCCCTCCTCTGCTCTCTCTGTCTCTCAAAATAAATAAACAAAAAAGAGAGATAGTTAATCTTATCCTATGGAATGGCAATGCTCAATAATTTTAATTTTTACTTTTTATTTTCTGATTAATATCATCAAACATTTTTACTTCTCTGTAAGACATTGGCTACTTCTGCAGATAACAACTAAAACTACTTAGCATGCCAATTTTACCTGTTTTGTGGTGAGAATTGCTAGTTATAAAGGATTTCACTGCAACTAATCAAATACTGGTGCGCTGGGTATATGACATTTTATACATAATTATTTACACACACACACACACACACACACACACACACACACACACACACTGTGTCATAGCCATCACTTATGAAACAATTACCATTAAAAGCATCTCTAGATCAGTGCTTCTACAAGTTCATTGTGCATCCAAATTACCTGAAAATCTTGCTAAAATTTCTGTTATGTTTCCAATTCTTATGACTGAAATGAGACCTAAGATTCAGCATTCCCAACAAGTTTTGCAGCTTTTGCCACTTCCTTTAAATTGGACCAAAATTTGAGTAAAAAGGTTCCAAGACTATCTCTGTGTATACATCTGTCTCATAGGACTAGATCCAACAAAATGGACCATTCTCTTGATATTGACCCATTATAACCTTCTCATAATTAAATACACTTGAAAAATATATTTACTAGGTATTCCGAACCTTCCAGGACAGAACACTTTAAATATCAAACATCAGAGACCTGACCTTGTTTATTATACCCACTTAACTGAGGCTTAGAGAAAAATAGTACTTCACTCAAGGCCACACAGTTTGAATGGCAGGACTGGAGTTTATATTCATCTTCATCTGGTTCCAGTCGGCTATCTTAGAGTCTTACAGTCTGTCATCTAACTGAACAATATAATCTTGTCCTGGCTTCTCTGCCTCCTACCACCCCCTCAGCTGACCTCTCAACCTGTTGTTTGGTAATGATCAAAAATGGGTGTTTGAACTTTATCACATGCTACATATTGCACCTTGAAAATAGTTGTCTAGGCAAGACTATTAATTATTAACATCATTCTGGCATACATTTAAAAAAGTAAAATATGGAATTGTTATTGCACATTTGGGTAGCACCTCCCTCTGTATTCAAGTCTTTTTATACTAACTGGATTTGAATTTCTTCTGCAGAAAATGACGATTGACCTCCATCTTTATTTTTGGATGAATGAAACCAAGGAAATAAATGCTAAGTTACTAGAGGGTTGGCATGGATCTTATAGCGTTTCTTCTAATAGAAAAATAACTTTTATTGATCTCCTATTCTGCACTGCATATTATGCTAGTGACCTCATGCACAGATTATGCCACTCAGTCATCACAAGCTACTAAATTATCCCCTACATTGTATAGATGAAGAAACTAAAAATAAAGGTGTTAAAAACATGCCTGCCATTAACAGCTGCTAAATGACAATGGCAGTGTTTGTCTTCTTAGTAAATCAATATAGTTAAAGGAGTATCATGTTTATTTCTATACAAACTGCAGATAAGAATTTGGAGTACATTAGATGAATTTGTAATATATTGTGGTAAAATAGATCTGTTTTTATTTTGGAACAAATGAAGGCATGTTTAATCTGATGATCATTGCAATAACTCTAGCCTGATTGAGATTCATGAGGGTGGTTATTTATGTGAGGAAGATAAAGTAATATTTTGCAGAAGGCACACCCAGCCACCAGTATTTTTACATGTGATTTATAAAGTGAAAGTGAAAGCTTCCTAAAATAAAAGATATGGAGTGTTTCACTTCCTGTATCTTCGCATTTGTAATAAACCATGCCATGATGAATGAATCACATTATATTGATTAGGTTTTTGCTACAGTCAGTTATCATTTTACTTACTAAGCCCTTCTGCTTGAGACTAAGAATTAAACAAATGGCTTAATTACAATGAAGGGGAATCCTTTTTCACTTCCAACTAGTAGGCAGGAAAATTAGAAAAGAAAAAAAAAAAACACGTTTTGGTGATGACTAATTTCTCATTTATGATAAAATCATGAATATATTATAAAGCCTGTGCTTGTCTTACTATTTCTGGATTAGATCCAATTTCCAAATATCTGAGTGAATTTTTACTTTTTTGTTGTTATTGTCATTCTGTTTCATTCTTCCTGAAAATTGTTTTCACACTAGTCCTATATTCCCATACGAGTTCTATGTTACAGCCATGGGATAAATTTGGGGCTGTACTAACTCTGGATTCTTCTCCTTTGCCAACTGAAGATGTTGGTTGATCAGGTCTGCATGTTTGCTAGCGAGTGGTTCTTTCTTCTCTCTTCTCTTCCCCCATGTCTTCATTTCATTTCTGCTCCTATATTGTAATTATTATTTACAGAAGCCCTTGAGGGCAGCATCTATTTTTTTTTAATATTTGAATCTCCAGGCATCACACATGATGAGCACTCAGTAAGCTCAATAAATATTGGTGGACTTAATAACTATTAAATACCCATGCAGAAAATTGACTAAACATTACTAGCAAACTTTCTATAATTTGGGCTAGACATTAGTAAAATGGTAATTGCCTTTTCTTATCTATATTTACTCTCAAATTTATCATGATGATATGATTTCTAAGGAAATGAACTCTTCAGGATAAAAGTAATCATTTAGGCAATTCCTTATATTTTCATTTGGATCGGCACATGGACGCGTCTCTGTAAAAGAAGTCTTTTCTTAGCAGGTTGTTTATGGTTAGAAACCCATTTCTGTCCTCCAACAATCTGAGACCCTCATTTTGGTTTAGAGCATAGATTTCCTGAGTAGCAGTGGCCATGGTAATATTGTACACAGAGCTGGAATGTGGTTTTCAAACAAGGTCTGATTACACCCCAGTGGTTCATGAAACTCTAATGCCGGGCAGTCGTTTCAAAGCATTTTATTTGTGAACACCTCAAATGAGAATTCTAAATTTTATTTGCTTGGAGCAGAAATTGAAATACAGAGAGGCGGAGCTGAGATCTGTTGTTACAATGTGAAAAAACATCTTGGCTTCCAGTGCAGAGAACACTTCCAGGGAGAACCATAAATGGTCTGTGGAATTATTCCTTTTCTACCTAGTATGATAATAGAGTAATTGTTCTCTAAAAGGCCTGGCTGTTATTGTAATGGTACTAACTGCTATGTTTTAGACTCTTCTTGTTCATATTATAGTATTTATTTAGAACTAAATATTAGAAGACTCTTGGGCCAGTGAGTAAATCTAGGATGTGAGTTGCCTCTGCATTTTGCCCAATTAACTTCCTAGAAAGCTAAAAAAAAAAAAAAAAGTAATAATTAATTAATTAATTAATTAATTTAAAAAAATAAGAAAGTCTTTATTCTGTTACTAGGAATAACTTAGATTTTAAAGCTAGAGGATCTGGATTCAAATCCCAATTCCCCACATTCTAGTTGTGTGTCAACAGGTAATTTTTATTAACCATCTGGGCCTCTTTTTACTTATCTGTAAATTAGAAATAGTTGACTAAGTAGTTATGACTATATATTATAAATATACATACACACACAGAAAAGAAACTGCCCATACCTGACACACTGAAATGTGAATAGACATGATTTACTCTGCAATGGCAAAACGCTGTATGTAATTGGTGGTATAGTATTAAGAGATAATTGCTGCAACTTTGCCAAAAATTAGATTGAAAACAAACCCTAGGTGTTCCTACTACAGAATTTTTTTTGTATCATTTTAATGAAGAAATACTCAGTTTTTATGTCTATAAGTTATCATAAATTCCTGATGCATTATGACACTTATACTATAGGTTATGAGTTAACAAACTAGCTATAAGGAAAAGATAGTAAATATTTTAGACTCTATGACTCATATGGTCATGATAGCATCTGCTCAATTCTGCCATTGTAATAGCATAGACAATATATCAACAGGTGAGCATAGCTTTACTGCAGTAAGGCTTTATTTACAAAAAAACAGATGGTTGGCCACATTTGTCCCATGACCCCTGCAATATGTCATAGGTAGTATAGTTCATGATTGTAGATTATTAGCTAGTATTGCAGAAATTAAAGCACTACCTAACTACTACTGAGTTGATGAAGGGGTGTGTGTGTGTGTGTGTGTGTGTGTGTCTGTGCCTATGTATATTTTATTTCTGAGTTTGTGGGAGTGAAGAAGAGGAAGCTGTCAGTCTTACTTCCAGTAATGTTTAGGACAATAGGAGGACTTTAGATAATGCATCGTAAATTGCTTTTTGGAGATACATCTGCTAGAATACATTTTTAAGAAGGATTACGAAATCCCGCCTTCAGGCTCTCTAGCTGATTGCAAGAATGCTTCACACTCTCATATTGTACAATCCTTTTTTTTTTTTTTTTTTAAGAATTGAGAAGTTAATTTCTGTTATAGTGTCTGTCACGGAACAAGAGCTGGAGCGTTAGTGTAGATTACCCCTAGCCAAGTAAGCCCAACATATTGAAATATGTTGACAAGTGGTAGGATATAGGAAGTGACTCTGCAGTCATGACAGGATTCTCCACAGGTATTTTTGAAAAATAACTCTCCTATTTAAAATAGGATGTAATTGATGGACATCCATTTGCCCACTCACCTAGAACACATCTGTTGGCACATCTGTACTTTATATTTTATGGAACTTTCTCTTGAGGCTTATATTTGAGGACATCTTCTAAATACTGTAACATCAGTGTCCAGGCAAAAAAATATTATGAATATTGTGAATATTAGCATCTACATCTAAAATGAGGGAGAGTGATAACATGCAGGTTTTAATAAGAACTTTCAATATTTTTGTCACTGATGTCTCTTTTGGGAAATTCATACAACATTATTTCATGGTTTCCATAATTTTGTGATCACTCCAGCCTACAGTTACTTTCTGACCTTTTTGATCTCCTGTGTGTTTGCCATCAAAACTATCTCACCCCGTTTTGTACACCTGGGTCCTGTGTTATAAAAAGTTTGTGAAAAGATTGAAATAATGGCTTGAAATTGAAGATTGAAATACCCACTCTCGTTCCACATTATATACTCTTAGAAGTCTAATTTTATTCTTGAAATCCTTAGCTTTTAAGAATTCAATATTTTGTCTTTCTTTTTAAAAGCTAATGATGCATTTCTTCATTTCTTAGAATAAGTGGTCAGTTGAATAAAAATGTGTGTAAAAACATTAGTGCAAACCAAAACACATTTGGTATTATTTGAATGCAGTGAAATAATTCTTTTTAAGTATAGGATACAAAATATGAAGTACTGATGAATATAGCCCTGAAAAAAATAAAGCAAACTGATTTTTTTAATTTGTTAAATCCATTCCCTTAGAGATTGTTTACAAAGGCAATTCAAACATACATTTTGGGGCCAGTCAACTACATTTTCATTAAACTATAGACCAGACACTGTACTAAGTCCCGGAAAAGCAGATATGACTAAGACATGGCCCTTACATTGGAGGAACTTGGAGAGGAGATGAATTTTGACTGCTACATAGTAATGGAAGTCTTTCCAGGGTTCAGTCATACCAGCCAAGCATTTTGCATTCTTTGAATTGCTCTATTACAGCTTTTTGGAAAACACCATCAGACTGCCTAGTGCAAAGTCCATTACAGTCTAATGTATAGATCAGTCCCACATTCCCAATGACTCTCTTGCTCCATTTTGATTCTTCGACACCAAGAATCTGGAGTATAATGGGAAATCCGTCACTCTGTAATCACTTGCAGATTTCATTTGCTTTTTCTTATGGATATTCTCATCTGTTCTTGATATTTTCTTCTCCTAAAATAATACCTATCTATTTCATGGGGACCAGATAAGTTGGCATGAGGAACAAAATAACAATTACTTTTCATTAAGTAAGATCTAGTTCAGAGATGCTTATTGTTCTGACTGTATTCCTGATTTCTGAAAGGACCTTTAAAAGAATTGCCTCCAGTGGGAAAAAGGGAGGCTCTGCATGGGCTGACTGTTATGCAACAGCAGGGAATATCTGTGCATTAATAACAACAACAAATGCTCTGAAAGAATACATTTTGTGAAGTCTATGCTAGATCAGAGTAGACTGAGCATGACTCAATGTTAGAGTTTTAAAATGCTTTGGAAAGAAGATAGCCTATTTTTATTTCTTTGTCATCTAACATTATTATCATGAGAAACAATTAATTTGCTTTATTTTATGTCCCTGTTACAATCTGTGTTGTGAGACAGAGCCGTGGCATTATGTTGAAATCATAAGAACAGATAAATAGCACTATGGTGCTTAGGGAAGATTACATTATTTCCAACCATGGACAGTCTGGCAAATTTAGCAAACACCTGACCTGGTTTTTGCCCAGTGGCAAAACTTAGAAGAGATGACGTAAAGCATTTCTCTATGACCCAGCCCCATTTCTTCAGTAGGAGTGCTGAAAACTAAGATTCAAGTCCTAGGTCTTGTTGTACTCATTTCCAGCATGGTATAATTGACAGCATTTCCTAGAACAGTCAGCGGGACTCTTAGTTCTTTCTTTCTCTCTTTTTTACTCTTGCTCTCTTTCCTGGTCTTTCTCTGAAAAGTAAGATACTTTTAGACCTGTTCTTCCATCTAGCCAAATCCAAATCATCCTGAAAGACTTCAGACTGGGGGCACTTGGGTGGCTCTGTCATTTAAGCATTTGACTCTTGGCTTCGAGTCAGGTCATGATCTCACGGTTTGTGGGTTGGAGCCGCACATTGGGCTCCACATTGACAGTGCAGATTCTCTCTCTGCCTCTCTCTCTGCTCCTCCCCTATTATCTCTCCCTCTCTCTCTCTCTCTCTGTCTCTCTCTCAAAAAAATAAACTTAAAAAAAGACTATGGACTGGCATTCATCTTCTCAGGATTCAGGTGCCAGCTGGAAATTGGAGACATGGTTTTAGAGACTCATTCAACCCTGACATTCTGTGGTTCATGATATTTGAGTTTACTTTTGATCCTTCCATTTTTTTTCTTTTATATCTGATAATACTTCCAGGATGTGGTAACCACTCTCAACTATTTAATTGTAGAATCGATTCTAAATTGCAGTCGATTCTAAATTGCAATTGTCAGATTGTTGTTGTAGTTATTCTATTATTATTATTATTATTATTATTATTATTATTATTATACTGCTTTCAAATAGTATTGGATATGCCCTTAAAATTGGGTATACTTTTTCCCTCACTAAGTAAAAGTCTATATAAAATTTAAGTTGGGAAATTTTAGCCTTCTTTATGATACCATCTTCCCAGGGGATATTTATGTTACTTGTGGAACAAGTACAAAGGGCATTTATATATTACATGCTATCTCTGTTCATCCTGTAGTAAAACCACCTTCGCTCTCCAGGTTATGTATGACTCATGTTTTCATTCCTTAGTCAGGGTTTCCGTTTGGAAAGCTAAAGCGTCCTGAATGTCTAAAGCTTTGTTTATCACTGCAATAGCTATCATTTACCAAGTGTGTCTTATGGACTAAACATGGTACTAAGTACAATTATATATATTCTTTCTCCTTGAATCCTCTTAGACCCTCCTTACTGAGGTGCCGTAGTTTCCCCCCTGTTGCAGATGAGGACACCGAGATTATGAGATGTCAAGTAAATGACTCAACGTAAGATGAATTCTTCCTATTTTATTTTTTCCTTCGTATGTATTTTCTTTAATTGGCAATATTTATTTAGTGCCTATTGTGTGGCAAGTACTGTGCTGAGCACTAAGAATATATGGGTAGGCAAAACCAGAGTGGTCTTTGTTATCATGTAGCTATTTAACAACTGATGGATGTAGAATCCATATACAAGTCCATCCTTCTCTAGGGATGAACTGTTCAACACTGTGTCTTTTAAAGAACGTTTTTGTTCCTTCCTGCATCACTATTAAGAATGTAATAGGGACAGTGAGTATGAGTGAAGTTCTAATGTGGTCCCTGCTTGACTGACTTCATCCTGCTCTTTCGTGAGAATGCAGGTTTTCTCCCATCTTAGACTCTGCTGCTGCTACTTTGGCCTGCAGAGAGTCCAAAACACCAGCCCCCTGTAGCAGTGACATCCCATCTTTCAATATTTATTCTCCTGGACCTCAGAGATTCTCTTACTTCCCAAAGTCCCCTCATGAAATGTTCAAACCCACTGCCTAGGTGAGAGGTGACCAGCGCTAGTATTTCTGTGTCATGACACAAATACAAAATGCTCATATTTGTGTAGGAAAGCTACTTGTAGCCGTGATAATAGGTTCAAAGATTCCGGCTGCCCCAGATCTCCTCTGACCACCCTGGGCAGAGAATCCTTGTCCCAGAACCCTGTAAATTATTAATAGCATTTGGAGTAGTGAAGATTTTTTCTTAGTCTATTCCCAGCTTAAGTTGGTTTTAATGTATTTTATTTCTCAGGTAACCCTGAGCTGAGTCCCGTGGGAGTTAAAAGTCAAGTGGACCTTCCTGGCAGTTACATAGAGAGAGAGCTCTCAGGGACTTTCCTTTTCACCCTCTGACCACTTTATGAGAAATGAAAGTTCAGGGCATTGATTTCACTCTACCTGTACTTCACTATGGCTCTCTATGTGACATGTTCATATGGCGTTCAAAGTTTAGAAAGAAGTGGATCCTGTAGTACAGAGAGAAATATAAAAGGCAGAGGCTAAAGCAAAGACAAAAGGGGAAAAATAGGATGAGGTCAGCACATGAAAGTGTTTTCTTTCTCTCCTCCTGGGCTGCTTTCACAATGTTCACACACCAGGGTGGCTGCCTTCCTCAGTACTTTGCTAAAGGGCTCTGATTGGGTAGGAATCTTGACTGCACTAGAGGATATCAAACATCCAGCAAGCCTTTGGTCTTACCCAGGTGCCAGCAGCTGGGTCCTGTGTTTCTCTTCTCCTGTTCACCACATTTTGCTGGTGGAGTTCAGCTTGCTTCAGACACTAGGTTACCTGTTCCACAAAGGAAATGGGGTATTGGATAGAAAATGATCATCCTTTTCAGTAGGTGAATCAAAGAGGACTTACCATCTCTTCCATCATGAGAAATCTGTGCTAACATATTGGCTTCATGTGTGTAGGCATAGTTTTTTACTAATTTCTGCTATGTTTTTAACATGCTTAATATTTTTGTAAAATGGATCGGACTCTACCTAAGGAAGCCCACAGAAACCCAGTCAGTGGTCATGGCTGACTGTGATTGAATTCTTAACTAGTGAACCTCTCCTTACAAAGCAGTGTACCTATCAAGGTCACCAAGAATTTCCTGGTGAGTCTATTAAAAGGGCATATTTTGGGGGCTCCTGGGTGGCTCAGTCTGTTAAGCGTCCAACTTCGGCTCAGGTCATGATCTCGCAGTCCGTGAGTTTGAGCCCCGCGTCCTGCTCTGTGCTGACAGCTCAGAGCCTGGAGCCTGTTTCAGATTCTGTGTCTCCCTCTCTCTCTGACCCTCCCTTATTCATGCTCTGTCTCTCTCTGTCTCAAAAATAAATAAACGTTAAAAGAAATAAAAAATAAAAATAAAAGGGCATGTTTTTGTTTTCTTTAGAGATATTTTTACTGCAGTTACCATCATAAATTTTAAGCAATTAGGGACTATATTTTTATTAAGCATGTTTTTATAATGTTTCTTGAGTCATATTATTAATAAATAGAAAATTTCAAAATTCAAAGAAACGTGATAATTTTCTGCCCATGCAAGAACCATATATTGGTAAAGTAAATATCCTTTTTCTTTTACTCTATTTTTCAGTAAATCATACATTTTTTGACATATTTACATCCCTGAAAATTTTCTAAGTGGTGGTATGAAAGTAATTTTAAGTCTACAACTAAATTCTTTGTTTTAATTAATTTATTTTTTAATTTACATCCAAGTTAGTTAGCATATGGTGCACCAATGATTTCAGGAGTAGATTCCAGTGATTCATCCCCTATGTATAACACCCAGTGCTTATCCCAACAAGTGCCTTCCTTAATGCTCCTTACCCATGTAACCCATCCCCCCTCCCATAACCCCTCCAGCAACCCTCTGTTTGTTCTCTGTATTTGAGTCTCTTATGTTTTGTCCCCCTCCTTGTTTTTATATTATTTTTGCTTCCCTTCCCTTATGTTCATCTGTTTTGTATCTTAAATTCCTCATATGAGTGAAGTCATAGGATATTTGTCTTTCTCTGACTAATTTTGTTTAGCAAAATGCCCTCTAGTTCCATCCACATAGTTGCAATTCACAAGATTTCCTTCTTTTTGATTGCCAAGTAATACTCCATTGTATATATATACCACATCTTCTTTACCCATTCCTCCATTGATGGATATTTGGGCTCTTCCCATACTTTGGCTATTGTCGATAGTACTGCTATAAACATTGAGGTGCATGGACCGTTTGAAAACAGCACACCTGTACCCCTTGGATAAATACAGAGTAGTGCAATTGCTGGGACATAGGGCAATCCTATTTTTAATTTTTGGGGGAACCTCCATACTGTTTTCCAGAGTGGCTGCACCAGTTGGTATTCCCACCAGCAGTGGAAAAAAGATCCTCTTTCTCTGCATCCTCGCCAACAGCTGCCGTTGCCTGAGTTATTAATGTTAGCCATTCTGACTGGTGTGAGTTGGTATCTCATTGTAGTTTTGATTTGTATTTCCCTGACGACGAATGATGTTGAGCATTTTTTCATGTGTCAGTTGGCCATCTGGATGTCTTCTTTGGAGAAGTGTCTATTCATGTCTTTTGCCCATTCCTTCACTGGATTATTTGTTTTTTTGGGTGTTGAGTTCAATAAGTTCTTTACAGATTTTGGATACTAACCCTTTATCTGATATGTCATTTACAGATATCTTCTCTCACTCTGTTGGTTGATTTTTGGTTTTGCTGATTGTTTCCTTCTCTGTGCAGAAGCTTTTTATTTTGATGAGGTTCCATTAGTTCATTTTTACTTTGGTTTCCCTTGCCTCTGAAGGCGTGTTGAATAAGAAGTTGCTGTGGCCAAGGTCAAAGAGGTTTCTGCCTGCTTTTTCTTCTAGGATTTTGATGACTTCCTATCTTATGTTCAGGTCTTTCATCCACTTTGAGCTTATTTTTGTGTATGGTGTAAGAAAGTGGTACAGGTTCATTTTTCTGCATGTCTCTGTCTACTTTTTCCAGCACCATTTGCTGATGAAACTGTTTTTATTCCATTGGATATTCTTTCCTGCTTTGTCAAAGGTTAGTTGCCTATACATTTCTGGATCTATTTCTGGGTTCACTATTCTGTCTGTTCCATTGATCTGCGTGTCTGTTTTTGTGCCAGTACCACACTGTATATTGATGATTACAGTTTTATAATACATCTTAAAGTCTGGGATTGTGATGCCTCAAGCTTTGGTTGTCTTTTTAAGGATTGCTTTAGTATTCAGGGTGTTTTCTGGTTCCACAGAAATTTTAGGATACTTTGTTCTAGTTCTGTGAAGAATTCTGGTGTTGGGGTGCCTGGGTGGCATAGTCAGTTAAGTATCCAACTTCGGCTCAGGTCATGATCTCGCCATCTGTGTTTTTGAGCCCCACGTTTGGGCTCTGTGCTGACAGCTCACAGCCTGGAGCCTGCTTCAGGTTCTGTGTCTTCCTCTCTCTCCGCCACTCTCCTCCCCTCATATATAAAAATTTAAAAAAAATTAAAGTTAAAAAGAATGGTGTTATTTTGTTAGGGATTGCATTGACTATGCAGATTGCTTTGAGTCGTATCAACATTTTAACAATATGTGTTCTTCCAATCCAGGAGCATGGAATACTTTTTTTTCCATTTTTTTGCGTGTGTCTTCTTCAATTTCTTTCATAAACTTTCCATAGTTTCCAGTGTACACATTTTTCACCTCTTTGGTTAGGTTTATTCCTAGGTATTTTATGGTTTTGGTGCGATTTTAAATGGGATGGATTCCTTGATTTCTCTTTCTGTTGTTTCATTATTGATGTATAGAAATGCAACTGGTTTCTGTGCATTAATTTTATATCCTGTGACTTTGCTGAATTCATGGATCAGTTATAGCATTTTTTTGGTGGAATATTTTGGGTTTTCCATACAGAGTATCATGTCGTCTGCAAAGAGTGAAAGTTTGACTTCCTCCTGGGTGATTTGGATGCTTTTCATTCCTTTGTGTTGTCTGACTGCTGAGACTAGGATTTCCAATACTATGAATAACAGTGGCAAGAGTGGACATCCCTGTCTTGTTCCCGACCTTAGGGGGAAAGCTCTCAGTTTTTCCCCATTGAGGATGATATTAGCGGTGGGTCTTCATATATGGCTTTTATGATCTTGAGGTGTGATCCTACGACTCTTGAGGGTTTTTATCAAGAAAGGATGTTGTATTTTGCCACATGCTTTCTCTGCATCTGTTGAGAGGATCATGTCATTCTTGTTCTTTCTATAATAGAAAGTTTCATAAGATCTTACTTCCCAATTCTAAAACTACTGAGCCAAGTGACTTTGGAAAATTATCTACCTTTACTGATTATCAATTTCCTTATCCATTTTGCAGATAAAAATAATAACATCTATTTCATTTTTAAAAATTTTTTAAATGTGTACTTATTTTTGAGAGAGAGAGAGAGAGACATTCACAGAGTGTGAGCAGGGGAGGGCCAGAGAGAAAGGGACCCACAGAATCCAAAGCAGGCTCCAGGCTCTGAGCTATCAGCTCAGAGCCCGACATGGGGAGCAAACTCACAAAGTGTGAGATCATGACCTGAGCCGAAGTCGGAAGCTTAACCGACCAAGCCACCCAGGCGCCCCAGTAATGCCTGCTTTAAACGGTTTGAGATACGTTTGTAATGTTCTCTATTGTTTGGACTTTTTAAAGCAGCAACAAAACAAGATATAGTAATTTATTAATAAACCTATAGTACCTCACAAAATCAAAGAAAAGAATGCTAAAACAAGGATAGACCCATAGACTGAAAGAACTAAAAATGAGAACATAATAACCCAAGGATTTACTCCTTCTCTCTATTTCTTATCTTTGCTTCTAAGTTCCTTTCAATTCTCACTCTCCATGATTCCAAAAGATAGAATTTACCCTGTTAGCCCCATCAGAAAAACTAAGATGCTAACTCTGATTGGCCCTACTTGAGTCACATGTCTTAACATTAGCCTCATCCTTATGGTAGATAGCATTGGGCATTGAATTATTTTGTCTTAAATTACATGCCCACCTGTGTGGGCTTTTTATTCCTTTGTTATGCCATTCCTAGAAGGGCATGAGAAGGGAAAGAATGTAGCTACTGTAGTCAAGTACTTGTTTGCTAAATATATAACACACACTCTTCCTCCAAAAAACATTCCAAAGCTTCCCTATCTGATGTAATTCATATGTCACACATGCATTCACTCTTTCAAAGTGTAGAGAACTCAAAGTTATGCCCAACTACTGCAACCTGCCCTAAATTTGAGGTGTGTCTGTAATGTGTATTATTTGAACAATATATAGATGGACACTCATTATTTTGCAATATATGAGCAAAATACCTATATTTAACCATTCCTCAGACACCTGTTACACAGTGTTGGTGAGGAAACAAACAGTAAAACATGAGTCAATATTCCCATGTAGGGAAGGGAAACAGTAATCTCCATACCTTTGTCCCTGTTTGAGGGAAATATGGTATATTATTGGACAGTGAGGAGGAAACGTTGACTGGCTCCAGCCCTTCCAGTTGCATGACTGGTCATCCTTTATGTCTTCCCCATATGTCCTCTGTAGTACTTCTGAAGATTATTCTTTTTGGCCACACCTGAGAACTTTAGGAAAAACTACTTGGAAACTGTACTTCCATGGCAGGCCTTTTTTGGTATGGTCACAGGAGGTAGTTATTAACTTAGAAGTTAAATATTAACAGGTCTGTCTTCGAAACATATAGGATTTCTTTGGTAATTCAATTACTTATAAACCATATTGTCCACTTGATTTGGGTATTTTTATTTGGACATATCTCCTTTCTTTAAAAACCAAAGACTGGATTCTTGTTCAATGGTAATTTTTAAACCCAAACCTTGACTTTGAACATTTTATCTTTAATATTAGTCTATAAGTTTTGCCCATTCTGATAAAATACATTTTAAGAGATTCAACCCAACATCCGCCTCAAAATCCTAGTAGGAATCCCTGAGAACTGGGTATTTCAGTTGAAGGAATTATTATCTCTTTTATATGCCAGAAAGTGATAATGAGGGATCAGGCCTTTCCCATTTCTCTGACTATTGCCATGTCCCAAACTTCTGCCTTTTTTTTTTTTTTTTTTTTTTTGGCATGGCTCTATTGCACAGATACTAAGTCATTCCTACAAACACCTGGGAATATGCAGTCTCCCATCTTTGCAGAATGATCTTCCTTGTCTATTAATTCTAACCTGTCACAGTTTCCTATTCCCATTAAGGCATTTTTTGATAACAAAACATTTTCTTCTAATTCTATCAAAAACATTTTTTCTCCCCTTGAACACCCAAAGATGATAAATTTAGCACTTTATAGTATAATATATTATGCCACTCTCTATTCCTATGTGTGAGTCATATCACCTCAAAGAAATTCACAGGGAAGAACATGTTATGCAATTCTATTTTATTTTCTATAGTACCCAGTTCAAGGTTGAATTTAATTCACTCTTTTATTCATCTATCAGTAATCATTTATTATATGAATATTATTTGCTTGTTATACTATGATAGGGTGTTGTGATAGAAGTATTAAAAACATGGCACTCCAACTCAAGGTGCTTATAATTTAGTGGGTGGGACAGAGAATAAAATGAACAATTAGAGCAAACAGATCATGTGTTGTAATGGCTGTACTTGTAGAATCCTGAGAAATATGTATGAATAAGCAAAATGAGATCTTAGAAGTCTTCATGGAAGAGGTCATCATTGATCTTCAGTGTGAAGGGCTGGTAGGAATTAGTCAAATGGATAAGAGGATGGGGCTTAGCATGGGGAAAGTCACAGAGGCACAGTCCATTAAAAGACTTACATGTGATTCTAAGGTGTCAGAGCAATGATTCTCCTCTATTTTTCCTACCTAGATGCACCTAAGGATTAGAACATATTCCTTATTGCTGCCCTGTCTAGTGACTCAGACAGTAGTGATTCATCCAAGGAGGTGGAGAAGGCCATACCTTCTTGCAGGAAATATGACAAAAACATCAAGCCTGTGCTTGGTTGGAAAAACTTCCCAGAAGATTCTGTGCTAAAAAATAGTGTTTTCCCTTCTGCTTAGGCACCAATAGGCTAAATGACTGGATTAGTGTGGAAAGCTGGGGGAAAAGAGAGACTAATGATGAGCCTCTCTTGCATTCTTGGCCTATTGAAGTGAACCAGCTCTAGTCTCTGCATATGAGGAATCCACAATCCAGGTGAATTGGTAAGCATATGTAGGAATAAAAAACCCATGACAGAGAAGGGAACAAGATGCCATGGGTCAGAAAGGAGGAATTAGGTAGGATTCATAAGGGAAGTAATTTCTGGGCTGTTTAATAAAGGATGCTGTATTAATAGTTACCATTATCAACGAAAGTAAATAAACAGAGTTATAGGAGTACCTATATTCTTATGTATTCTTCCCTATATTAGAAACCTAGTTGGTGATCCTGCCTCATCAAGAACATATTCTAGTAAATTAAACCCAGAGTATCTTTGCCGAAAAAGCTGTAGGCATCAACTCAACTGTTATATTTTACCCTGTTTGTTTTGCTAAAATATGTATGTATATGAGATCCAGTTTTGAAAAAGTTCTGGGGAGACTAAGAAAGCTATTAAATGATGAGAAGAGAAAGGAAGTTCTACTGAACAAGAATAAAGGATCAGGTCTAAAATTTTTGGATTTCGAAGATGCAGTTTGTTTTCCTTATAATTTTGACTTGGCCCAGCTTTATCCTTGGTTAAAAATAAAAAGTGACTGAAAGGAATATTTTGTTGAAATATTATCAGTTCAGGGAGATGATCTAGTTATCTCTAGGAGAGAGCAGCCATGCAAGAATGGACTCTGAATCCATCAATTGTATGGTGGTTTTCGGGTAGAAAGCAAACTTTGGGAAGGGGGAGGGACAAAGGAGTCTTGGTTGGCCAGGTATAGCACAGTAGCATTGAACATCTGGGGACCTTGATAAAAAAGAAATGAGTTGGACAAAGTTTATCTTCAACTGTAGTTTTCCAGAGGATTGACACTAAGACATGGATAACCGTAATTGGGCGTGGAAAATGTGTGTATGTGTGCATGCACACTTGTGTTACCCATGTGCTTGTGTGTTTATAGAAGAATGGGGAACAGTTAGCAATCAGAAAGGACAAAAATGATTCAGGTATGTACTTTTTTCTAATGTCAGAGATCCTGGATCTCCTGAAACCCCTTAAAAGCAAGCCAGAAGAGTTAAATTATTTTCATAATCCATGATATTGATTTCAACATATTGATTCAATTCCCCTGCAGCATGATAAAATTTAGAATTTTATTTTTGTTGCATTATTCACACTTCAGTATTTGGGTAGACTTATTTTCTACTCTCATCTTAAAATGTAAAATATGTATATAATGTATTTGTAATAAGATGACATTTGTGTGGAGACACCTGCCCTTAAGTGTGGGATGTCATTAACAGTGCAGAATACTATTCATTTCTCAGTGTTTTTGTTTGTTTGTTTGTTTTGTTTTTTAAATCCCTGAGTTATCTATTTTTTTCAAGATGTATAATTTACATGCAAAGCTAATTTTATTTCTTAATAGATAATATTTAAAGAAAGATATCTCCCACATTGTTTAGAAATTCTCTATTTGTGTTTCTACATGTGTGTCTGTGTATGATATATCCAGAAAATATACAATGAAGGTTAGTAATATATATATACATCCATTTTTGGTTTCCTCTTAGTGATGAGTTAAATAAAGGAATATCATGAATGTTTCAGACAGTAGAACATACATTCGGATTAAGATAGAGACTTAAATCCTAGCATTGCCACTTAAAATTTGTGTAACCTTGGGAAAATTACCTACATTGCTTTGAACTAATCTTACTACTTTTTAAAATGAAAATGGGGGACCTGGGTGGCTCAGTTGTTTGAGTGTCCAACTCTGGATTTCAGCTTAGGTCATGATCCCAGGGTCGTGACATCGAGCCCCATGTTGGGCTCTCCACCGAGTGCAGAGCCTGCTTAAGATTCTCCCTCTCTCTCTGCCCTTCTCACTCGCTCATGCTCTCTCTCTCTCTTAAGTAAAAATAAATAAAAATAAAAATGTTTTAAAATGAAAATAATAAAGTGCCCTTTTTGTAGGATTGTTGTGAGGATTAAAAGAATTATGAGTATAAAATAGAACAGCACAGACTAAGCACATGGAAAAACCTCAAGAAATTTTATTTCATTGATTTAATACACACATTCTCTCCACTCCCCAAAATTTGAACATCTTTGTGGAGGGAGTATGTCTTACCATTTATGATGTCTTATCTTATAGTTGATGAAGCATAGGATTATTAAACATATGATTAATAGTTGAAGCATAACATTTAGTTTAAAAATGTTAGAAATCAATACTACAAAATCAGATACCATTGGGTATAATTTAGAGTGAAGAATAAATAGGATGGAATTAATGTATGTTCTATTTTGAGTTTATTCATTTATTCCATAAATATCCCTTTGTCGAATTGACAACCATGTACCAGAGTCATTTTAAGTCAAAAATCTAAAAGATGATGCCTACATGGCTCAATTGGTTAAGCATCTGACTCTTGATTTCAGCTCAGGTCATGAACTCGCAGTCTGTGAGTTCAAGTCCTGCATCAGGCTCTGTGCTGACAAGAGCAGAGTCAGCTTAGGATTCTCTCTCTCCTTCTCTCTCAGTCCCTCTGCCACACACATACACATACTTTCTTGCTCTCAAAGTAAATAAACTTAAAAAAATAATCTAAAAGACGAGTAAAACATGATCATCATCTTTAAAGATATAACATGTCTCATGAAAGACCACATAACCATTGGGTACAGTATCAGACATAAGTACCTAAGCTAAGAGTTTATATAGAAAAGGGATCTGGGGCACCTAGGTGGCTCAATTGGTTGAGCCTCCGACTTTGGCTCAGGTCATGATCTCACTGTGGATTTGAGCTCCATGTGCTGTGCTGACAGGTCAGAGCCTGGAGCCTGCTTTGGATTCTGTCTCCCCCTCTCTCTCTACCCCTCCCCCTCTCTCGCTTGCTCTCTCTCTCTCTCTCTCAAAAATAAACATTATTTTTTTTTTCAAATATAAAGACTCTGAAATAGTTAGAAGTACAGGAAGGTTATCATTGCCACGTTATTTCCAAAATATTCCTCAGAATAAATTAAAGCATAGGGGCATCAGTGTGACTCAGGCAGTGAGTATCCAACTCTTGATTTTGGCTCAGGTCATGATCCCAAGATCTTGGGATTGAGTCCTGTTTTGGACTCTGCATTGAGCATGTAGACTGCTTAAGATTCTCTGCCTCTGTGCCTCTCCCCTAACTTGTGCTCTCGCTCTCTCTCTCTCTCTAAATTAAAATTAAAAAAAAAAAAAATTAAATGTGAACTAAAGTGGACAACGTTGGAGACTTGTAGCTAGGGACTTACTTTGATAGTTGTTAATAATGGTACTAGAGATGTTCTAGAATGGGCACATATGAGAGATTATTAAGGATGTGGAATCCATAGGACTAAGTAATTAATTGGATGTGAAATAGATAATAGAAATCAAGTTTGAATTAGCAATTCTCAGTTCTTATACACCGTTTGTAGCTTATACACCGTTTGTATGACTCTAGTGCCTAACACAGTGCTGGGTTCATAATAAATATTTGGTACACAGTCGTACATTGTCTGATCACCTATCCCTCTGGAAATTCCTTGTGTATTTCACAGACATCTGACCGTAGTGAATTAATATGTAATTAGCCAGAGGGGGGAAAATCCCTGAGTCAACATTTTAGAAATGTTCAATTGCCTAAAGTGGATTTTCTCGTTGTCTTTTTCCATAACAACATGGTGACTTGGAATACAACATGACACCAAGAAATAGCAAAATAAAAAGGATCTTTGAAGCAGTTCCTTTTTATCTTGCCTTATTCTTAACAGCGTTTCTCTGGTCTAATTCTTTTATGGTTCCGGGGAGAATTACATTTCAAATTCCATAATTGCACAGGAGAATTGGAGTCTTGTAAAAATTTAGAGTACTCTGTTCAAAGGCAATTTTTATTATCAACTGAACCTATGCCATGTTGCAGCCAGAGACATTGTTTAGAGCATCATTAAAAGAACCCTTTTTAATATGACTGCTTTCTCTTGAAAAAATGTAGCACACTCTTATTTAATATTACCATATTACTAAAATTGACTATATATTTGTTGAAAGTCTCATAGTATGGTATTTAGGGTATTGAACCAGCACAAAATACACATGAACTTTATCAGTTTTCATTTTCCCTTTACAAACCAAGAACAATATTAAATGACATTTTATGACATTTGATAGGTATTTAAAATTTGTTATTGCGGCTGTTCAGTGAACCATAAAATAAAAGTGTAACAGGCTGGCTGGGCTTCCATTAGGAGAAATGCAAGAGAGAAGCACTAAAATCAGCATCTTGTAGTATGTGCCCATTTTCCATCAGTGTCTTTCTCCTGACCCTCTGCCAAGTTCATTACCTCCTCTGTGCCTAAATTTGTCCATATGAAAAATTAGGGGAAAAGAAAAAATAAATTAATACTTACTTGCCTCTAAAATGATATGAAATCCAGATATGGAAAGTCTTATGCAATCTTAAAAGACCAATTTATTAACTGCTGCCCTCATTTATTTGAACATACTACAGCGTTCTGTGGGAGAGTAGCTGAGAGACTGATGTAATAGTCCTTTTCACACCTTCCATCCATAAAGATGGTTCTTTTATTTGCAGCTGAGGCTATTATATCTAGAGCCTGTAACTGTTTGGCACTTTTAACGATGGAAATTTTAAAAGAGAAACAGCAAGTAAAATGTGAAAATGTCCTCTGGGACATTATTTTATTACTACATGTCCCTTATCATTTAGCAAACTAGATGCAATATGAAAAATTCAGTCAAACAGTTTGTTTTGTGGTTGGTTGGCAAAGAATCAAATAACAGGTACTAAAAAAAATAATGCTTAGCTAACTAATAAACAGTGTATGTGTGTGTGTATGTGTGTGTGTGCATGTGTGTACCATAAGCCAAGTTGGAGAGGCAAATCAAAAAGTCATCAGAGGAGAGGCAAAGTTACTTGGCTTGAACAAACAGCATGGTGTCATGAGGGAAGAGTGAACTTCGGGGGCTGGCAAGCTTGGGTTTGGATTATGGCATATTTATTATGTTACTAATTTATGAGCATTAATTTCTTCAGGGAAAAATACATGGTCATACTAATATCACACAGGGTTTTAAGGATCAAGTAATATAATGAAAGTCAAGCATGTATAAAGATGTCTACCATATTGTTGGAACTCAGAAATGACATTCCTGCTTTCTTTCAATTATGGAGCTATTGGGAAAACAAAATTTATCTAGATCAGCATTATGAAGACAGCATGCCCCATCTTCCCCAACCACCTCTTCAGGTAATGGGTCAGATCCTTGGTTGATGTCTCTTTCAAGTGAGTATAGTTGAGCTGCCTTTGTGTAGATACAGTATCTCGGTTATAACTGATATGCAGAAAAGCCACCAGAAATGACCCTTCTAAGCTGCCATACTGGGCCTAAACTAGTCAGCCCTAGTAGAGATTCTTTGGTGCATATCAGTAACTGCCCAACTGAGTGATGGTTAGTTGAAAACCTTTGTCAGAAAAGGAAGATACTAAGGTTAGTTAGTAGAAATAAAACAATCTAAGTAAGTTTATGGTAAGTTATGCAGGTAAAAGAGCTCGTATTATGAATAAGACTTCAAAGACACTAGTAGAATTGAACCAGCAACAATTTTTCAGTAAGTTCAATCTCAATATACCTCTTTGCTGTCTATGAACCGGAAGTCACATTCTAACCCCTTCAGGAGAGGCAGTGGCAGACCTTTTCAAAATATACTTCTATTTTATAGGTAGAAATATAGTTCTGTCTTACAGATTTTGGTTTAGTTTTTACATCTTCACCATTATTTAGGTATTTATAATTTCACTGTGATTTGTTTCACTGCTTATATAGTTGATCTCATATACTATATGTTTTATGTTATATTGTATTTCAGATTCTTATAAATGTCCTTTTCTGGAGAATCACATCCTATGTGGGGACATCTAGATTTTGTACTGAAACCTAAAAGTGGGGCATTTTTAACATGAGGGTAGGTGTAATGTGCTTCTAAAATATTCAATTATAGTCCTGCAGAGTGAGTCAAACTTTGTGACTTTGCTCTTAATCATTAACATAGTCACCATTAGCCTAATGATCAGACATAAAACACTCAAGAGTTACCACACAGCTTCACCACTGGTACCCAGGAGCCAACCAAAGCTTTCTTTAGCAAAACTGGTTGTTTTCCCTGAGAAATGAAAGTAATCTAGTGAACAAGAATCATAGACTTTTACCAAAGATAGACTTTATTCTATGCAAAGTTCTGAGTGTTGCAGATACTAAATTCAGTCAAAATCTCTCACCTGAGCCTGGATGTGGGTCCTCAGTCAACATTTGAGCCTTGTTTCTTTTCTTTGAAGATGTATCACTATTCCTCTTGGGTTCAGTCTAACATGATGGTCTTAGGCATCTAATCAAAGCTCCATTTATGGTTTCACAAAACCTTAGTCTGCTTGAGTATCCAGCTTAGAAGGTGTCAAACTGTCACCTCTTTCTGTTAATGCACACTTGTATGATTCTTTTACTTTCTTTTCCAGATAAACAATTCTTTTTTTAAATGTGTTTCATCTTCTAGCTTTCATTATTTTTTAAAGATATTATACCTCACTATTCCTTTTTCCCTCCCACTCTTCATATATCTTATGGTTAGGAATCCTGGATACTAGCAAATTTTCTTATCATATGGGCCTAATGATAATATATTTATAGTTTAAAGAAAGCTCCTTTATCCACTTAGTCTTTTATTTTTTATTTATTTAATTTTATTACAAAAATGTATTATTTTAAATTTGAAAAATACCAAAATAGAGAAAGAAATAAGTTACTCATTCTTTTTTTTTTTTTTTTTTTAAGTTTACTTATTTTGAGAGAGGGAGAGAGCAGGGGAGAGGCAGAAAGAAAGAATCCTAAGCACTGCCAGGGCAGAGCCCCATGCAAGACTCAAACTCATGAACCGCAAGATCCTGACCTGAACCGAAACCATGAGTTGGACGCTTAACCCAGTGAGCCACCTAGGTGTCCCGGTCATTCTTTCTTTCATATCTCAAGAATAGATCATCTTATATTTTTAATGCATTTTGATGTGTCATTTGTATTATAATTAAATGGTTTCATAATTACAACTCTGTTTTTTATCTGCTGGTATAACACAATTGAAAGTTCACAGTTTTGCCTCTTATGAAGATTGATTTTTTTTTACTCAACTCCACCATGGTTTTCAGAAAATATGGATGCATTCTACGAGTATATTTTGATATGATTGAAAGAAAAATACCTGGTAGAGATTTCCATTCTCCCTTATGTCACAGGGCAATGGGAATTGGATCAGGGAATTGGGTGGCCTGTGCAGTAGGATTTCTGAACCCACTGAAGGTATATGGCTGTCACGCTCCCAGAAAACACTTGATGATCCCGTTTTCTGGTGACTACATTTTTATATATTCCCCTCAGTATGTATTATTGTATTAAGTTGGTCCCTGTGTTAAAGTATTGGATTAAAGTTGGTCTGTGTAGTCAAAAGAATATGATAGAAGTGATGGTATGTTACTTCAAAGATTAGGTATTGGAGACACTGTAGCTCCCCCACCCCCTGCTCTTGTCTCCCCTCTCTTTCTCTCTGGTAATCCTTCATTGGTCTCTCTGAAGGAAGCCAGCTACTATATCATAAAAAAGAAGCCCATGTGTAAAGGAACTAAGGACTTGTACCAAGAGCTATGTGAGTGAACTGTCTTGGAAGTGGATCTTCTAGCCCCAGGCAAACCTTCAATGACTACAGCTCCATTCAATACCTTGATGGCAACATCATGAGAGACTCTAAGCCAGAACCACCCAGCTGAGCCTCTTTCAAATACCTGACCTCAGAAAGTGTGTGAAATAAATGTTGTATTTTTAGTCATTACCTTTTGAGGTAGTTTACTATGCAGCAATAAGTAATACAGAGAGATCGAGGGATCGGCTGCTTCTTGCTATACACACAACATATAAAGTCATAAAGTAAGTAACAGCCTCTGTAGAAGACTTGATTAAACTATGTCAGGAGAACAAAACTCAATCAGTCAGGAGACCTTAGAAAAGTTGAAGGGAAACTTGGAAAGTTGAGATCAAGACCCTTTGGAGTGACATATGGTCTGAATGAATCTCAGAAAACAAGTGGAACTGCGTAACCAGCTTCTGCATGTTTCCAGCATGCACTTAGAAAGGTGAGCATGGTACATTCCCAGGTGCCTGGGTGGCTCAGTTGGTTAACTGTCCAACTTCAGCTCAGGTCATGATCTCTTGGTGACTGAGAGTCAAGCCCTGCATTGGGCTTGCTATTGTTGGCACAGTGCCCGGTTTGAATCCTCTGCCTCCCCCTCAAAAAATAAAAAAACATTTTTATAAAAGTTGAGCTTGGTGCATTCCAATGAATGAAGACAAGAGAGTCCTAACATATTCTGAATACTGTCTACGTAAGTCAGGGATGTCCCTTCTATGCCATATTTTCTGATTACTATCTTTTGGCTATGGTTTAATGTTACACTGCCTTAAAATATAAGTTCCATTGGTTAGAAATAGGCAATTCCTACTTTTAAATGCTCTCGCGATGTATTCAATGATCCTAGAACTTACTTGCTAGGCATTGTGCTTCTTTGTAGACAAATAGCTTCTCATTTTTAAACAAGTGGATAAGCTGGACCTTATGATCCACTTTAGTAGTATGATCCTATTACTATGCAGGCTGCTCTAAGTATGAGTAGATAAAAGTATAAACCTTTAAGTGGTGATATATCTAAAATACTCCACCGAATTGTCTCACAGGTGTAGTCAAACTCAGAAGAAACTTTTATATGCATGTTGATGGTACTATGAAGGAATGGGCCAAGGTGCATGAACATGGAGACATAGAGGGAAAGGGAGAGGGAGAATGAGAGGGAGAAGGATGGGGAGGAGACAAGTCTTTCACAAGAATGAATAATGATAGGTCAATTTCCAGGCACAAAAATAAAATGTCGGATGTGGGAGAGTTCTACATGAACATATTTTAGCAACATTCCTCCATGGTTATCTTTGAAAAACACAAATATGGTTGTGGTGTATCTTTCCTTAAACTCGTTCGGTAGTTCCTCAACACGTAATGCAAGTATTTCTAGCTTAAACATAGGGATTCTTACAAGTTCCTTGGCATTTGGGGGACTCTGAAAAAATTGCAAACACTATTATGGTAGAATGTTTTCCTCCCCATCTCCATATCCCTATGAGAGAATTTTTCACATTCCACTGGAATTCTTGATTCAGATCTAAGTATGAAGAAGAAAAACTTTTCAGTTTTTTTTTTTAATTTTTTTTCTTAATGTTTTTATTTATTTTTGAGACAGAGAGAGACAGAGTATGAGAAGGGGAGGGGCCCAGAGAGAGGGAGATGCAGAATCTGAAGCAGGCTCCAGGCTCTGAGCCATCAGCACAGAGCCCGATGCGGGGCTCGAACCCACAGACTGTGAGATCATGACCTGAGCCGAAGTCGGACGCTCAACCGACTGAGCCACCCAGGCGCCCCAAAACTTTTCAGTTTTGATGAGTGAGCAAAGAGGCAGAGATCATTAATATTGTAAACCCTAGAGTTGTGTGTTTTTTTTTAATTGGGATGTTATTGACATATAACATCGCATAGATTTGAGATATACCATGTGATGGTTTGATGCACTTACATATTATTATTACTATAGTAGTGTTACTAACATTTTTATCATGTCATATAATTATTATTTGTGCCTGTTGAGAACAATTAAGACCTAGTTTCCTAGCAACTTTGAAGTTTATAATACAGTGTTGTTGATTATAATTACTATGTTGCATATCGATCTCTAGGACTTGTTTATCTACTAGTTGGAAGTTTATAGAGTTGAGTTTTAAGAGAATGTTAGTGTTAGCAGGAGGAAGGTTTGTTTATTAAGACAAACAAATGAAACAGCTGAATAAATGCAGGGCATAAAGCCCTCCTAATACACTCCCATCTCTGTTGAGACAGATGGAATTAAGTATTGAGAGTTGAGATCCTGCAGTGTGGGCAGAGCAGAGGCACCAAAAGAGAGAGGGACAAGGCAGAGTGCAAAGGAAGCACTGCGTTGGGTTCTGTATGGGCAAATAGAGTATCTATCCTTCTTTGTTTTGTTTTTGGCAAAGTATTGTTTAGGATACTGTTGGATACAACCAATCAAAATCTAATTCAGTTTCATTTAACCACATAAGGGACTTAGTGGCTACCATCAAAAGGGCCCAGTGGTAGGTGGATATCAGTGCTATATTGATTATGGGACTCAAAAGTATCAATAAAAGCCATGTTTCTTTCAACCTCTTCATTCTTCTTTCCATGGTACCAGCTTAATTGTAAAGCTTGACTCCCTATCACATTCACAGAATATGGCTGGCAGTAACCCCTGGAAATACTATGTCCTTAACCATATAGAGGAAAAGAGAGAGATTGTGCAATTTGTTTCTGGAAACCCTCCCAGAAAAGCCAGGATGCTTATTTCCTGGAAACCTTCAGAAAAACTTTTCAGTAAATCACTTGGTCAAACATGTGTCTCATGCTCTCCCCTGAATCAATAACTGTGGCCAAAGGGTAGGATTTTGATGATTATCTTAAAGTGGAGCCACATGTCTTATCTGTAAACCCAAAGATTGAGTAATTTTCTCTCAAAGCGCTCTTGTGTTCTATGGAGGAGTTGTAGCTGTTGAAATGAGAACTGGGCCAGTCTCCCAAGAAAAAGAAACAAAACAAAAAATGATTGATTGATTTTGGAGAACTAGTCCCTATGCCCATTACTATTTCATCCCATTGATACTCCATGTGCTTTTATAACAGACTAAAAACAAATGTTTTCCTGGCTGTAGACTATACTTCCCACCTTGTCCAGTATTCAGGATATTTTATAGAAATGTGTGTGTATGCGTGCGTGCGTGCGTGTGTGTGTGTGTGTGTGTGTGTGTGTCTTCCCAAAGAGAGGATGCATAACACTCACTGTAAATTGAAATAAATTTGTAATTCCAAAAATACCAGGAGTTACTGAAATTTAGGTGGAGTTCCTAGATAAGTTGGCTATTTCTTCTCTTCTAGTGTCTCTCCAATTTACATCCATAGGACCAACACAAAAACAATTCCAACATTTCCCTTTGCCTTCTTGGACCATTTTGTGGTCTTAAGTTCTATAAGCCTGTCATTTCCTCTTCTACCTGTTCTGCCTGGTAAACCCTCACTCTGCCTTCAAGACTGACTTCAAGTGCATCATCTCAAGTGGAGCTTCTTTTTTTTTTTTTTTATTGTGCTTTGTTTCTGAACAGAGAAACAAATATTCTGTTTGTATGTATCACTCCTTAGGGAGACCATGAGCAATAAAAACACAGGATTTGTGTCTTTCCTCTTCATCTTTACATTCATTAGCCTTCTTAGCTTGTTAAGCCCTTGCTTAGTGAACACACAACGATTGGTAGGTTTAGTTGTCAGTGAAGCAGCAGTCGAAAATGTTTGGTGCAATATTTTCAATATTATTTTTTTGTTATGGTGCAATATTACTGCTGTTGACTTTTAAAAATTTTTTAATATTTATTTTTGAGAGAGAGACAAACAGAGCATGAGCAGGGGAGGGGTAGAGAAAGAGCAAGATTCAGAATCCATAGCAGGCTCCAAGCTCCAGCTGTCAGCACAGAACTTGACACAGGCCTTGAACCCATGAACTCTGAGATCATGACCTGAGCCAAAATCAGATGCTTAACCGACTGAGCCACCCAGGTTCCCCACTTGAGAGACTTGTCCTACTCTTAAGTTAGGACTTAGGTACCTCCAGGACAATGTGTCCAAAATGGATCTTTGGATAAACGATGTGATTCCATATTATATCTTGGGAGTTCACATATTATGTCCCTAAATCTAGTTAACAGAAAAGAATCTTAAAAGTTGACATTTATTGAGTGTTTTCTATGTGTTTGGCACTTTGCTAAGTGTTCTACAAAAATCATTTCATTGTATCTTTACAAAAATATCAGCAAGTGGATTCTATCATTATTGTTTCCATTTTATCAAAGAAAATGTTTAGGTTTACAGAGGGTATATAATTTGCCCACTGTCATACTATCTGTAGCTAGAGGAGACAGTATTTGAATTCAGGTCTCTCTGACTATAGTTAAATGCTTGAGATAAGTTAAAGATCATGCTCTAGGATTTCTGTATACCAGGCAGAGAGCTAGATATTTTATTATGAATTTAAAAAAAAATGTTTACAACAATCCTGCAATGTAGGATTTGCTATTTTCATTTTAAATGTGGGAAATGCAGGTTTATAAAAGATAACCAAATTTTCTAAAAAAAGCATAATCTGTAATTGTTACAGCCACTCTTGAATAATAGTTTTCTTGACTCCTATGTGCATGCATACATTTTTTCAGTAAAAAAAAAAAAAAAAAAAACAGGAAAACAGAGTGTTAGCTACATCCCAGGAATTGAAGCTGTGTGTTTGTTGGAAAAGCCAAGGCAGTTATGGAAAGAAGCCTCTGCCTTGTGGGAATTTACAGCACTGTCAAGATGGTAAAATATAGTATTATAAAATCTCAGAGTTGGAATGGCTATTTGAGGTCATCTAAGAAGATAATGTGAAAAGTTAAATACAAATGAGAAATTTAAATAGCAATTCAGCAAAGCCTGGAGAGATATCTCTGGATTGAAAGTGATTAATTATTCTATTGGATGAATAACTATAAATATAGGCACTTGGGGGAGAGGATTTGAGCTCAAGATTTATTCTCTTTGAGGAAGCCCCTCCTCTGAAAGTTTACGAGTGACTTTACTGTGGTATGATGTGACTGTCAATTTCTTTGTCAATCAACTTCACTAGACTGTAAGTTGCTTGAGGGTAACTAAGAATCATACATTGTTGTATTTTGAACGTATCCCAATTTGTGGTACTTGGTAGCTAGTTATTTAGTGAAAACTTACTGCACCATGCCAGCATCATTCCAACTATGAGAGCAAGGTCAGAGAAACCATCAATGAGGATGTAAGTTTTGAAGTGAAGGAAGGATTTAGGTTAAGGTGATGTGGGCAGATCTTTTAGGAGGGTGAAACAGTGTGAGCCATTTCCAGGTGTCAGGAAAGAATCACGGTGAATGTCTCTGTTCTCCACATCTTCCTGGTCTAGCAGCAATAGGTGGCCATCATTATCTGGGTATGGCCCTGCATATAGGGCACAGGTACCAGAGGCTGTCACAAATGAGAGAAAACTGTAGATTCTAGAAGTTCTCATCACAGCTCGAAGGTTACTGTGAGGTACCCTGGAAAGTACCCTGCAGGAACAATTAACATTTGTGCTCTTTTCTTTTCTTTTTAATTTTTTAAGTTTATTTATATATTTTTGAGAGAGACAGAGACAGCATGAGCAGGGAGGGGAAGAGAGAAAGGGAGAGAGAAAATCCCAAGCAGTGTCTGCACTGTCAGCACAGAGCTCAATGTGGGGCTTGAACCCATGAAACTGTGAAATCATGACCTGAACCTAAACCGGGAGATGGATGCTTAACCGACTGAGCCACCCAGGCGTCCCCATTTGTGCTCTTTATTGAGATGACACTTATTTTATTATGTGATACTGGAGAAGTCATTTAACTTCTCTGAACCTCAGCTTAGAAAATAGTACAATAAGCATTTTTATATGATTCAAGATGTTTGCCCTTGATCTTGAAATGATTAAATCCTACCCCATTTCCTCATATGCTTGGCTCCGTCTCCCTGGTCCATGAGGCCACTTCAAGGCAAATATCCATTTAATTGCTAGCTGGAAACCTGGCCTTATATTTCCTTGTCATATTAAACATTGATGGTGTGGCCTACTCACATGGGAGTCGCAGGACCTCTTCTGGCATGCAAGAGGCCTTACAAGACTGATATATCCCTTACCTCTTTGGACCTATCCTGGATTCTTCCTCCTTCTTAATAGCAGGATCTAGCTCCAAAATGGGTGGCAGCCCCAGATCAACCAACTGCAGGGCTGGAAAGGAAAGAAGTGAATCCAAAGGAAGCCTCTGGAAGATATTTTGCAAAAAAGACAGAGTCTCTTGTATCTGTGCTCTTGCCGTAATCTCCACTACCTTTGTTCTTTGAGCAATTTGGGGCCTATATTGTCTCTGACCTATATTTGTGTGTCTCTGCACTGGAGTGAGTAGGGTAAGTAGGATGGGGAAGGGGATGGCAAACTGATGAGCTTTTCTGGAGGTTAAAGTGGGTTATCCATGTGAAATCACTTTTGAAAAGCACTAATTAGTAAGCTAACGTTTGAAGTTAGATGATTTTATTGATATGGAGGCTTTACAGTAAGTAATTACTTATTATTTTTTTCAAAAAATATTTATTCCCCAAAGAAAGGATATCTAAATCTCTTTCTCCTGAAGAGCTATGTTCCTCATTCTGGAGAAACAAACAAATAAACCATTAAAAGATAAAAAATGAGAAAACAAAACAAAAAACCAGAAAAAACGTAGATAGGTGTACAGAGCTACTAATTCTGCATTAGATCACAACTGTGATTTTACAATACATCTTAATAAAAAGACTGAATTACTTTTCGTTTTCACAGACATAAGTTTGCTTCTAGGCTTGCCCAAGTGGATTGATATACTTGTTTGAATGTGATTTCCATTTACCTTTATATTAAAATGAATGGAAGTGAAAAGGTCAAGTTTATTTAGAAAATTGTTAGCTATCCTTGGGAAAAAAATAATTCTGCATGTACGATTTTAATCAATTTTCATTCGTTGTTAAAGTTCATACAAAGTTTAGCTTGATGTCCATGGGAAATGGAAATGGTGACTGGTTTTATAAGTATAATAAATATACCTGAATCTAAAGTCCTCGAGACAATAGTGTTAATAAAGCATATTTGTCTGGCTCCATAAAATAGAAATGTTTAAATTAGAAGAGCTGCTTGCTTAGATGCTAGGTTAATAAGAGCGTTTTCAATTCTGAATCTTTATTGTTTACAATGGCAAGAGGGAAAATTGACTTGAACACAGTGTCTGTGCTGTTAATCAGAGCAGTTACATAATATCTGGGGAACAGCCATAAGGGGAAAGACCTGGAAGTGGGAGATACCAAAGAAGGGATTTAGGCCTTTTGCCTCCTGCTGTTCCAAAGTGGAAATACACCCTAAGTTTTTCCAAGTCTTTAGTCAGCTCTCCACACAGTGCTTAGGACCATGTAGGCAGCAAGGGAAGGCTTGGTCTTTTTATGGTGTGATGAGATTTAGGAATAGGGTGACGCTCAGAATGATGTATTAGAGAAAGAATTCAGGCCCATAAATACAAAACAAGCAAATATGGGATTAGACACTGAGCTATAATTGTGCAGGTAATAGTGAGTCGAAGATGGAGAGGATCAGTGTAGCCTGGAATAGCAGAAGGGTTAGGAGAGGAAGTAGGTCTCGGTGTGAATTGTACAGTAAGGGAAGGATTTTAATGGGCAGAGCTGGAATAATTATTTCAGGCCTTGGAAACATGATCTTAAGTAGAGAAACAGCGATAAAGATGTGGTGTGATGGAGCTCTGTAGATATTAGCCTAATCTTCTATGGACAGTGTGTTTATGTGTGTTAGGTAGTTTGATTGACTGGGGCAAACTGGATCTGAATAAATAAACTAAACAAATAATGCCTATCTCAAAATAGGATGCTGACTGATTTCAACTTTTTGCAGGGTCATTATGACTAAAATTTTGGAGCATCAATGTCCCTCAGTTAATGGTAATATTCTTTTGTAAATTGGTTTTAAAATACCTCCTTTTCCTTTTAGATAAGTGTGTACAGATGCATAGGATGATTGAAAAATTATATGGCTGAAAGACAAAGAGGTAGAGTTAACAATAAAAAAGAGGGGTGCTATGTGCTAAAGTCTGTCCTTTCTCAAATTCATACATTGAAGCCCTAATCGACAATGTGAATACACTTGGAGATAGGGCTTGTAAGGAGGTACTTAAGGTTGAATGAGCTAATAAAGGGCGGGGGGAAGTTCTTAATTCAATAGGACTGGTGTCCTTAGAAGAAGAAGCAGAGACAGCAGGAATGTACATACTAAGAGAAAAGGCCATGTGAACACAGCGAGAAGGTGGCCATCTGCAAGCCAAGGAGGGAGGTCTCAGCAGGAACAAGCCCTGTTAGCACCTTGATCTTGGACTTCCATTATTCAGAATTGTGAGATAATACATTTCTGGTGTTTAAACCAAGGCAACTCAAACACACCAATATCAGGGATTACTTCAAATAGAAATTACAAAATGACACAAAATCAAGACAAGTTGAACTAGATCCTTTCATGGACCCAGCCAGAGGACTGTAACTTTGTCAGCAGAATGGAACTATTTAAATTTTTTTAACATTTATTTATTATTGAGAGACAGAGACAGAGCATGAGCATGGGAGGGACAAAGAGAGGAGGAGCACAGAATCCAAATCAGACTCCAGGCTCTGAGCTGCCAGCACAGAGCCTGACGGGGGGCTTGAACTCACAAACTGTGAGGTCATGACCTGAGCAAAAGTCAGATGCCCAACCTACTGAGCCACCCAGGCATCCCAGAATGGAAGTATTTCAATCCTGACCTAATCTTTCTTCCCAATACCTTATAAATAGCTTTGTTATGTTTAGGGGACTATAAACATATGTTAAGTTCATCATGTTAGGGGAGGAGGTTCTAAACCTCATGTTTTATAACTTTCTGAGAAAAAAAAGCACAATATATTCTTCTTCTATAGAAGAATTGTGTTCTGTCTTAACTTTTCTATCGACAATTAATAACTCAATTTTGTCTTTTTATTTTACTTTCCTTTATCATCAAAAAGTGTATCATTTGGCAAAAGAAAATGGAAACACCAATATATTTTGTTATGTTTATACTAAGAAAATTTTGGCAAACTTTGGGAATAACACACTTAAAAACAAAACAAAACAAAAAAACCCAACAAACCAGGAAGCACAAAGGCCTACAATACAACAATGACTTAGTAACTACTGAATTTATAAGTGACAAAAAAAAAAAAAAAGAAACAGAGAGGATCAGAGAGATAAAAGGTTACACTAGGATATTTTTAGTGGCAAGTGATAAAATATCCAATACAAACAGACTTAAATAATAAGGGTTCTTATGCTCTAGTTATTGAAAAGACGGAAAGTTTCATTCTTCAGGTGTGGTTCGATCAAGGTGGCAGCTCTTTTTCTATTTTATTCTCTTAGGTCCTTGTGTTAGCTTTATCCTTAGTCTGCCTTCTCTCATAGTAGCAAAATGTCTGTATTGGTTCCAAGGCTACACATGAATATCTAATGCAAAGAGAAAGGAGAGAGCATCTCTGTTAGGTCAATTTATAGACTGGTGCACACTGACACACAGGTTATATTTTAAACTTTGTGCAGACTAATCTCATAAGGTTCCTATCATCTTAACTATCAGTGAAAGTTCTAGGTCACAGGGAGGAGTCAAGATGGTGGAACAGCATGGAAGTTGTTTTTTGTTGGTTTTTTTTTTGTTTGTTTGTTTTTTGCATCTCCCATCTTGGAAATATAACCAGATCAACACTAAGCCATCCTGCATGCATAGAAAACTGTTTTAAGGAATAACACAATAATCTGCATAACCTGAACCAGAGAATTCAGCAGGTATGCAGTGTGGAGAGGTAAAGTGGGGGAGAGAGAAGCTGTGACGGCAGGGAGCTGTTTTTGCTTGTGGAGAGAGTACAGACAAGGGGGGAGAGTACAGAAAGCATCTCCCCCACCCAAACAAGCTGGGGAGAAAAGAGAGAGTATGCAAGGGACTGAACAAAAGAGGGAGAAAGGAGAAAGGATAGGGTTTAAATTCCGTTAAGACTCTATAAACAGGGGGAGTGCAAAGTCTGAAACTCCACAGCTCAATACTTGGTGGTGCTCTGGTGGGAAGGGTGAATCTGCAGAAGCAGAAAGCGAGGTCCATGGGGTCCTTGGGCCACACAGGGAGAGGCAGTTCCCCTGCTGAGGGACATTTGGTAGATGCTCTCGGACCACCCCACAGGCGAAGTTCCCAGTGGACCCTGGAGAGCAACCACATTCGCTGGTGCTGGAACAAGGACTTTAAGGGGGAAGCCTGTAGCCAGATGCGTGTTGTGATTTTTTCCATAAACCCTGAAATGCTACTACTACACTATCGCGTGAACTTTTTCTGGAGCGGGCTGGCACCCAGCTGCAGTCTCTGAGAATTGGCAACAGCACAGTCTCCCAAATGTTCCTGGGGGCAGGCGGGCACTTGGCCATTGCTCAGCAAGACCCTCCCCGCAAAACTCTCAGTGGGTCAAAGCCACAGTTCCTCAGAAGTGACGGGTTGGGAAACACTGCCGCATCTGAGCTAAAACTCAAGAGGGAGATGCTGCCTGGCAACCTAACGGCTTGGTTATGGACAGTGTAAAAACGGGGAGTAGATGGGAGCTGGAGACAAAGGTGCATGATTGCTGACCAGGGAGAACAGAGTTCCGATACTAGAGACTGGGTAGCTGGGTGATGCCATATTCACCCCTACCACATGTGCTCCTACATACCTACAGGTGCCACAACAATTCATCCCAGTAAGCTAAGCAGCGCCATCTAGTGGAGAATGGAACAATTACACTAAGCCCTGCTCACCTGGGCCAACCTCGCTCTTCGGGTACAACACAAGTCTTTCCGCCTGCTTAGTGTATGGACTATAAAGTGCCTCATAGTTCTCCTTCTAGGGGAAAACGATATAATTTTAATCATACTTCAGTCTGTTTGCTGGTCCATTTATTCAGTTTTTTTTCTTTTTCTTGAATACAGAAAGAGAAAATATTTTTATAATTCTGTTTAAGGAAGTAATAAAGGAATAAATATTTCTTCATACTGAGTATATAGATTAACACTATGATCCTCACTGGATCTGTGGGTCACATGGGTATGCCCATGTCATGGGGGTGTCATCCTGAGTAGGGAAAGAGGTTCTACACTGATGAGGGGCTGACAATCAGGCCTTTATTAATCTATTTGCTTTCCATGTACTGTAACCCATTGTTCTATACAGGAGCCCCATTAAGTAGTGTTATTAATATTTTTTACTTTTAACTAAAATGACCCTTACCAAATGAACAAGAGCCTTGAAATATTGCTATTTGAAGATAGTATTAAAAATGCATGAGTACGTAGAATAAATAGGAAGAGCTGGTACTTCCACTCTTAGCATTGACTCTTAAAAGGTAAAATCAGGGTGATCTAATTAGATCTGAAAAGCAGTTAGCTAACAAAATTCTAAATTTTTAGTCAGGCACTATTTATATCATGAATTTATATCCACAGCTGTTAGTTGTGACCCTCATCTTGGGTCTCTGATGTGTCTTGAGACAATAGTCTTTTAAATGTACGTATTTTGGGAGTATAAACTCAAATATGTTTCATTGCAAAGAAAATACAATTTATAGGGGCACCTGGGTGGCTCAGTCGGTTAGACGACCAACTTCGGCTAGGGTCATGATCTCATGGTCCGTGAGTTCGAGCCCCATGTCGGGCTCTGTGCTGACAGCTTGGAGCCTGGAGCCTGTTTCGGATTCTGTGTCTCCCTCTCTCTCTGCCCCTCCCCTGCTCATGCTCTGTCTCTCTCTGTCTCAAAAATAAATAAAAACATTACAAAAAAAAAAAGAAAATACAATTTACAAGTTTTGGGGGCTAGTTGTTTAACAGAACTCCTGCACTGCTTGGGAATCCAGTAGTTCTGCTTGAGGACCTCTCTGGGGAAAAAAAAATGGGTTATGAGAGCACTGTGAGTCCTTTCAGTAGCTGGAATATAGAACCATGGGTTGGCAGCCCAGGGTAGGTCAGAAATTGAAAGCCCAGCTTAATGCACTCTTCTGTTGCCCAAGAGCAAAGGCCAGAGCAGTGGATCCACAGACCTTGCACGTGATAGTTCCCTGTGTCCACCTCCAGTGTTCCTCCTCCAGCCCCACCACTGACACTTGCTAATGGACACTACAGAGACAGAAAACTAAGCACCTCACTTTTCAAGGAGACAGTGCCTCAGATGAACAATATTTTTAGTTTAATTGCAAGTATGGCTCAGCTGAACAGCTGGGTGGTTGTGGTGTAAAAAGGGAGGGAGGAAGGAAAGGCAAGAAAATGGAGCAGGGAGAATTTGAAGCTAATGCCGTGTCGGGTGAAAATTGTTAGCAGCATTCCTCTCTAACTCATTTAGTCAGTAAATATTTACTGAGGGACCCCTCTGTTCAGATCAAGAGCATGTGGTTTCTCAAGTCTCATGGACTTTGTAGTCAATGTCAATGTATCTGTTCGAAGTTACCCTCTGACCTTTTTCTTTTGTACTGTTCCAGACATGTTACCCTTACATTCATTTTTTTCCTCTTTCTCTGCTTAGCCCCTTATCATAAGGAGATAACCCTTCGGGCTGTTTCCCAGGCTTTTTTGTCAGCTTCTTTACAATGGAGTCAACCAACAGGAGGCATTGGTGGGAGACACGAAGGGAGAAACCAGGACTATTTCTCCTCTCTAAGCCTTGGGGGAAGCTCAGCACTGGCTGCTTCTCAGTGATCCACCTCTTGCATCAGGACCATCCTGATTCCTTTGGGTTCTAGTAACATGGCCTCTTTCCTCTTTAGCTTGTCAATTCCTTAATTACATATGTACACAATCTCCTGCCTTGCATTTCCTCATTTAAATACAAGTACAAGTTTCTATTTCTCTAGTTGGGCACTAATTAATACATTGTTTAGATTAGAAGTAAAAAGGTGATCATTATTGAAATACACTTTACCACTTAGTTGCATAGTGCTTTGCATCTGCCTCTAATTTTATTTCCAGCAAAGATTTTTTTCTATATAGATACTTTTTCCCCTTTGCCTTAAGAAATTGCCAAGGACTAGTTTTATTTCCAATATCCTAAAGGGATATTATAAGAAAAGTGATGGAGTTGATTGATAAAGCAAAATCCCAATTTATAATTGGTGAATCAGAGATCAATCTATATGATGGTGATAGGTCCTAATAAGAATATTTTCCTTCATTTCCTCTTTGCAGAGAGATCCCTGAAAGCACATTATCTTTAATAGGACTTTTTTATTTATTATCTTTTAAACGTTTGGAAGGATGAAGAGTTTTAAAGGAAAATTGAGATGAGTTTAGGAAAAGGTTTCATGCAGGGAAAGATATATAAAATAAACCCTAGTATTGTCTTTGCATATGCAAATGAAGCATTTGACATATTTTCAGGAGGACACATTCTCTTGAGGTTTTCTAGTAATGGGAACGGTTTTATAGATAAATTAATTCTCTCTCCTGCCTAATCTACCCTTTGGTATGTAGGAAGAATGCAAAGAGAAAACTACAGTGTGGGGCTTAGTAAAGAACAGAAGTTAGCAAACCATTATGGCCTGTGGGCCAAATCTAGCCCACACCCTGTTTTTATAAATAAAGTTTTATTAGGACTTAGTTGCTTTTTGTCTATAGCTGCTTTCATGTTACAAAGGCAAAGTTTAGTTACAGCAGAGGCATTGTGGCCTGCAAAGCAAAAATGTCCCTTTATGAAAAAGTTAGCCAACTTCTGCTATAGAATACATTCCTTGTTTTTATGAAGGTCATTTTGGCCTTTTGCCTTTAAAGATAAAATATTTCTGGAGCACCTACTAGTGCCAAGTACTGTCTAGATGCTATGTAGAATAAAAGCATAGATAAGAAATAATCAGTGTACTGGAACATGTCTCACGTAGACTCTTTCCCATAATACACTTCAAGCCATCTCACCAACTCCCCAGGTCAACTCCAGCCCCTCCTTCTATATAACTCAGCTTTTCTTTCTTTCTTTTATTATTTTTAATTTTTTATTTACATATAATCGATATACAAGTTACATTAGTTTCAGTTGTACAGCATAGTGATTTGACAAATTTATACATTATGCTCTATTCATGAGTCACTCCCAGGTACCTTGATGGCCTCACTGCTGGCTTGCCAACTTCCCTTCTTCAGATTTCATCCCGGTCTCTGAGGCCCATCCTTTCCCAAACAAGACTCTAACTTAATAAAGAGACTTTAGATATTCAACAAAAATTTTAGAAGAAGAAGAAGAAGAAGAAGAAGAAGAAGAAGAAGAAGAAGAAGAAGAAGAAAATAGTGTAGATAAGGAATTCACTACGTAGTAGAGATGTACATAAGGACTGTTCTAGAAGATAAATTTCTTCCAACTGAGGTGGAGCCCACACATTGGGGATATGGATTTTGCTTTCTTTTCATATCATGAAGGCACAAGTCCTCCAAGGCATATAGAGAAAAAAAGGTCTAGGCACTATGATTTGTGCTTTAAATTCACCTGTTGGCTTCACATACTTCCAAAGAAAGCAGGATTTAAAAAAAAAAAAAAAAGATTAAAATTAGGGGAAAACAAATTTGGATTATTATCAATCCATTTGTCCATTTACTCATCAATATGTGAGTATCCTCTCTTCCAGACACTGTACTTTGTGCTGTGTGACAATAAACATGGCAGGAAATAGTTCTGTCTCCAGGGAGTTTATATTGTAGTGAGTAGGTATTATATACACCCAAGCTTGGCCCACTAGCAAAGAATTCCATAGAAATCCAGTGGAAGCTTTAGGGGAAATCTTCAAATCAAGGTACAAGAAGAATGCACAGAAGTGTTGATTCAGGAGAGCTGGGAGTTGGAAAGCATGGGTTCAGGATTCAAACTGCCTAGGCTTGCTTTTAGGTTGCCCTTTATCAGTTGTGTGACCTGGGGGAACTTACTGAACATTTCTGTGTATCAGATTCCTCACCTTGAAAGTGAAGATGATGATAGAATCTAGCATAAGAATGTTGTCAGGGTAAAATGAAGGCTTGTTTGCAAAGTGCTTAAATTGGTGAGTGCCTGGAACATAGTAAATGCCTTGTGATATTTATTAATAGAAGAACCAGCCTGACCCTTTGCTTGTACTTTAAAATTGCCCACATTTTTTTAATCTTTTGAGATACCTCTCATAGGATGAGTGAACAAATCTGAGAAGAGTGAAATGTTTTGCTCTTTATTTATATTTTAAATAAAACACTTGAGGGTTAGAAAAATCAAGCTAGCATGAAGTTATAATTTAATTAGCATGCTATGCTTTCTTTACTTGATTTGGAATTTTTTCCTCCATATATGCAGGACTGCTTCTTTCAAAGGTCCCAAAATGTTTTCTTTGAAAATATGCAATTTTCCATTGAGTGATTAAAAGCAAAACCAAATTATAATCATCATTGTCATCTACATTTACTGAATGGCTACTGCATACTAGTTTTGCAAGTTGGTTTAATGTATTAATTAACTCTTTTTATTACTCATAGAAATTCTATGAGTAATATAGAAAAGCTAATGTTGTGATCCCATTTTAAAGTCAATAAACATGGGGCGCCTGGGTGGCTCAGTCAGTTAAGCATCTGACTTCAGCTCAGGTCATGATCTCACAGTCCGTGAGTTCGAGCCCCACATCGGGCTCTGTGCTGCCAGCTCAGAGCCCGGAGCCTGTTTCAGATTCTGTGTCTCCCTCTCTCTGACCCTCCCCCATGCATGCTCTGTCTCTCTCTGTCTCAAAAATAAATAAAGGTTAAAAATTTTTTTTAAATAAAAAAATAAATAAAGTGAATAAACTCAAGTGATCCTCTCAAGTCACATGTGAGGAATGAGACAGAATAAGGACCTGTTCACAGGAAAACTTGACTTCAGAGTACGACGTCTTTCTTTCCTGTGATGTGGTGTGACCTCAAGGGCACATAAAGTTAACATAAGTTAACTATAAGTTAACATTAAAAACACATGACATCTTTTAATAATAAGGTGTTAGTATTATACTTTATATAAATGATAAAATTATACTTATTTCTCTCATTTATCATAAAAGCATTACATATTTATTAGAGAAGTTTTGAGAAATTTAGAAAACCATGAGGAAGATGTATGTCAACCATAATCTTATTCACTAGAAATATCCATTATTAATATGTTTTATATATTCTTTTAAACTTCTCTCTGTCTTTTTATATACACACCACATACACATTTATTTTTTTAATTTTTTTTTAGTGTTGTTTTTTTTTTTTTTTTGAGAGGCAGAGAGAATGAGAATGAGCGAGAAGGGGCAGAGAGAGAGGGAGACAGAGGAACCAAAGCAAGCTCTGCCGTAGCAGCACAGAACCTGATGCAGGGCTGGAACTCATGAACCATGAGATCATGACCTGAGCTTAGTCAGATGCTTAACCAACTGAGCCACCCAGGAGCCCCCATATGTAATTTCTAAATGGTTTCTTACTATATCTTAATTCCGAGTTTTTTAAACATGTCATTAAGAGTTTTATGGGTTTTTTTATTAAAAATTTTTCAATATCCACATGATATAGATTTATGTCTATAGCACAATAAGATTTAACGAGATATTTTGAATGCTTTCATTTTTTTATAATTATAAACAATTTTATAATAAAATGCTGATGCATTTTTGATTCTAGGATTATTTATAGGATGAATTCTTATAAGTAGAATAGCTAGGTTGAACCATTAAAGTATTTTAAGGCTACAAATGTGTCTCCCAGACAGACCACATGAAGTCAATGCTAATTCATCTAATGGCCTTTTGGAACACAGAAACATCTATATAGTTTCCCACCTTAGTCATCAGGAACTTTATTAATTTTCAGGTTATACTTGGCACTGGACTGAACAATACAAATTATTTAAGGCAGCATGCTATCCCCCTTCTAAGGTTGTATAATCCAAGACAAAATCATTCAAACAATCATCCCTTCAAGCAATAGGTATTTGTTTAGTGCCCATAATTTTCAAAAAGAAAAATGGTAGGGCTAGGTGCTAAAGTTAAAACTGTAACTTTTGTGTGTTTCTGACTCTGTAGGGTGTGTGTGCGTGCGTGCGTGCGTGTGTTGGGGAGAGGTGGTGATGTGGAACATTCCCAGGAATTTTCTAAAATCTTCCAAAATCTATGGATATGATAAGCATTCCTAGGATACTACTATCCTCAGGAGTGTAGTGGTAGCCAAAGTTTTTTGGGAGAAAAATATAATCTAATTCCTAAAATACAGAAATTAATTTCAAAGCAACACTTCACAATTCTATACTTCATTATATTACCTAGGAAATAGATAATCAAGTTCTGGATCATGTAGCCCTGATACCCCAGTAAGAGCTGATGATACCAGAGATGGCCCTTTGACTTCATGATACCCAATGCTGGCACAGAGAAGCAGAGAAGACCAGAGGAATTCTGGCAGGTTGATGGTTGAGCATCAAAGAAAAACCAAAACAATGCCCTTAAGAATGAAGTTATGAGCTGTCTCGGTGCCCAGAGGCCTTGCTTGGCTCCTTGAAATTTCCTGAACTATGTTCTAGGTTCTGTAAAATTCAAGCCTCTTTGGGGTTTAGCTTTCTAAGGATATTTTTAAGGTTTTCTTTGGGTTTCTGTGAGACCTAGATGTTGTAAATCTCCATTATTTGGAGATGATATTATCTCTATTAGTTGATGCAATCTGAATGAGCCTCTATTTCTTGTTTTATACTACACTAATAAAGAAAATGAATTCTGAGGGTTCTGAAATGTTAAGCTTTTACCCTCTATGTGCCATCAGCAATAATTTGGAAGTAAGAACTAAGAAAGGCACAAACAAGATTATAACAACTAAGAATAAAAAAGAGAAAAAAAAATTGATCTTATTCCATAATGGTAACAGTCTCCCTGAATAGATAAGTCATTTGTTAAACAGCCTTTCAATTAAAAAAAATATGAATGCATTAGTATTATAGTACATCTTCTAGCCTCTACCTGAGTGTCTGAGGATCATGTAGAGATTTGATAGCAGAAAAGAAAAACATATATGGGACTATAAATCTTTCTGCTGTCCCTGAGCAGAAAATGTGCTCTGTAAAAGGAATTGTAAGAGTCGCTGATCCCACTTGAAAGTAGGAGAGTAATTAAGCACCAAACTGATGGTAACAATTGAGAAGAAAATGTCCTCTAGTGGAAAATTCTCAGTAATTCAATTTGTATTGATAATAAATAATCTTCCCCAACTTTCTTTTGAATGTTGTATAATCTCTTAATGGCCTAGTTGTCAGTGGGAGGAAAATTAATGCTTTATTCATTGAAAAGGTTAGAATATGAAAGGACCATCCTCCTTGGTTGAAAGTGCAAAAAAAAAAAAAACACAAAAACTGATACTGATATGTTTAAGATATTCTTTTCCATATTTCTTTGAAATAATTTTGCAAGTCTCATGAAAGACAAATATTTTATTCTGCCAACAACATTTTTAAGACCTTTAACTATGAATAATCTGAAAAATGTTAGAACCTATGTACCACTAGCTTTAAATTAAAACTCCTAGTATAAAAAAAAAGTCATGTTAAAAATTAGAATGAAAGATAGGGAACCTGAGTGGCTTAGTTGTTTGAGCCTCTGACTTCAGCTCAGGTCATGATCTTGTGGTTCTTGAGTTCGAGCCCTGCATCGCGCTCTGTGCTGACAGCTCAGAGCCTGGAGTGTGCTTCAAATTCTGTGTCTCCCTTTCTCTTTGCCCCTCCCCCACTCTCACTCTGCCTCTCAAAAATAAATAAACATTAATTTATTTTTTTAATTAGAATGAAAGCTGATTGGTAGAGCAAGGTTATTGTTAATCAGAATGCAACTAATCAGAATTGTTAATTCAGTAATTACTTTATTGTGATACAAAAGCATTGAATACACAAACACGTACACAGGCTGGTATACATGTGTGTATATATGTATACATGTGTATGTGTACATATACAGATACACATGCATATGTGTACACATACATGTGTGTGAATATATATATATATATATATATATATATGGCTGGTATATTGACAGATGATTATTAATATATCACTATCCACATATATTACTAAGTACTCAGCACACACAATGAATTTAAGAGAATATTCCATTTTACAGTATGATCATAGACATGATAAATACAAATGATGAAAACAGAAAATAACATGTTACAGGGTTGCTAAATAAATGGTGTAGATGTCTGATTTTCACACTGGACTGGAGACACATCAAAAACAGTGGGCTAATAATAGTAAAATTCCTAGTGAAAGTGATTATCTTTTTAAAAAAAATAATAAAAGCACTTAATGCTCTTACTAAAAATTTGCTCCTATCACTCAGTTGATCTACAAAATGTTTAAGAAAATAATTTGGAGTTACAACTAGCTTGCTTAGAATTATACACCAAAGTGTGCTTGACATAACCAGTGTTTTGGTTATGTGTCACTTGGTGGACAAAGTTTGTTGTTCTTTGGTATACACAATAAGTACAGTCAACATGAAGACATGGACCTAGGATGTGTCCTGCTAACACACTGTATCATTTCTTTCTTAATCTTCCATATCTAAACCCCAAAATAATGATCATAATATCCTAGGTTGTCTTCCCTTGTACAGCTAATATTTATCCTTACACCAAACAGTGAATAGGAAGTAGGCCTTACATACATAATACAAGCAGGGAGAGGTATGGACCACACCTCAGTTATGTAGTAATTTTAGCTGACTAGGAGATCCTTCTTCTTGAGCATTCTGTTTAAGCAATGTCTTACTGTATGAGAATAAGACAGTCATCTTGACTATGTCCTAAACTAGTTTATCTTTGAAGTGGACAATTCATAAGGTCTCTAAAAATCATAGTATTTTAGAAGTATAAAGATCTACTCTTTGGGAAAGAGTGGTGAATTGGCCTCATGTATCCCATTTTATGGATGACTCAGTTAATTAAAGAGACTTGCCTAAAATAATGACTACCATATTTATTCAAATATAAGACATACACACATTTGAAAACACAACAACCACTTGACAGCTGAGAAACAGAGAAAGTGATTTGTGACAGTCATGACTGCTTGGGTCTCTATGAATCAACCATGCATGGAAGCCCATCCAATCATCCACACTGTTAATTTTCCTGGTATCACCACAAACAATTAGAGTCTTAACTTATTTTTATACTCTTAACTTACCACTAAGATTTCTCTAAAAATGTTCATTAGGAGACCATTTGCAATGAGAAGTTACTGCACGTGAAGTAGATAGCACGCAGCATGCTGTGCGAAGCCCTCAAAGGCAGTAGAAAGTGCTTGATCCTTCAGCGTAAATCTGAGTAAATCTGGGAGATCTCAGACTGTTTTGTGATTGATCCATGTGTCATAAAAGAGTATCACTTAGGCATGGAACATCTGTCAAAAGTGTCTTGCTGGTATTCAAGAAAAGCTTTTTAATTTAATTTTTAGAAATATATAATTCCATCAGAGAAAAATAAATGAAAGTAAGAGTTTCAGCAAATGGGAAATGAAGATGGAATCTTGTTATTGCTCAATTATACCATCCCTTCTAAAGAGGTTGAAGAAGTTAATCTAAGTTTGGAGAATAAAAAATCAGCTTTCCCTTATGGCACTTTACAGACCCACAAAAGACAAAATCATTTATGAGATTTGTTAGATTGTACCTGTGGAGACATTTTAGACTCTTAAATGTTGCTACTGAAATTTAAGTAGTAGCCTCTTTAATGAAGGCTACAGTCAGTTAGCTGGAAAACCTGATGTCTTTCCTCTACCACTACCTTTCTTCCCCCAAAGCTGCTTTTAAATTCATGGTGAATTTTACATTAATTGGTAATTTAGCATAAAAGAAAATAGTCATTGGGGTGCCTGAGTACCTCAGGTGGCCGAGTGTTCAATTCTTGATTTCAGCTCAGGTCATGATCTCAGGGTCGTGGTATCGAGCCCCTTGGCGGTCTGTGTGCTGAGCATGTAACCAGCTTAAGATTCTTTCATTCCCTCTCTCTCTGCCCCTCTCCTTCTTGCTCTCTTAAAAAAAAAATTAAAGAAAATAGTCATTGATGACAAAGATAAAACTGAAATTCAGGGCTCCAAATTTCAAATCCAGTAAGTTGCTAAAGTCTTTTATATCTACACTTTTGTCCTGCTACTATCTTTGGCAAAGAACCTTATGTAAATATCTTAAATCTCTGATGAGACATAGTGTATGAGACCATCGCTATTTTTTTTTCAAGAAAGTGTTGATATTTATCTAGGTGAATTAGTCACTCTTCTGACACAGAGAGCTACAGCTTGAGAAATCATCAATCTCTTTCCCTGCTTCTGAAAGGTCTGTATCATCACAGAATAGATTGTTACCTAAAATCTAAGAAAAAAAAAAAGGAGTCTACAATTCCATGTGAAATTGGAAGCCCGACTGGTTTTCAAATATTAATTTATACATCAAAATAGTATCATTACCTCTTAATTTCCCTTTTGTCATTCACATTATACACTCCTCCAGTCCTACATTGTTCAATATGGTAGCCACTAGCCACATATGGCTGTCTACATTTTTTAATTTAAGTAAAAGTAAAAATTCAGTTTTTCTGTTGTACTAGCTGAATTTGAACTGCTCAATAGTCACATGTGACCAGAGGCCGTTGTATTAGGCAGATATAGACCCTATCCATCGCCACAGAATGTTCTACTGGACAGTGCTGCAGTTTAGTGAAAAAGAAAATCTCTTCAAGGATTCTTGGGTGCTATTTAAGATGAGCATTGAGGAAAATGATCTTGCCTCAGGTTGTAATCAGTAGATGTAGACGTTTGCATGTTAAATTTGTAAGGTGAGCTAGTCATAGAATTTTATATCTGTAAGGACCCTAGGAAGTAATTTAATACAGTTCCTCTTATTTTAGTGTTGCGCAAACTGAGGTGCAAAGAGGCTAAGTGTTTTGTGTAATGTCACTTAGGATTTTGTGACAAAGTTTAATCATCAGAATTGTTAGTGACATACGTTCACAAATTTTGAAATAAGGATATAAAATTAATTCTTGCCCTGAAACCAGGTAGTGCTCCCACTTGGGCAGATTCAAATTGGTGAGTGTGCCCAAGAGACCAAATTCAAAGTTCCAGTCTGGAAATATTTTTATCTAGTCATTCAGACCTGGTATTTGGTTGATTCAATTAGGAGTATCTCTAAATGTGCACTAAAATACTTTTTTCAGCTTTGGCAAAACACTTTACTTTTCTGAGGTGTCTATTTAGCTAGACCTGTAACTGGTTTAAGGGTTGAGGATCTAGGGTAAGAGGTAATAAGAGGAGAGACTAAGTCCCAGCATATGTATTGCTCCTAAGCTTTCCTCATTCAGCTTGATCCTGAAGTGACAGGCAATTTTGCATTTAAACCTCACACTGACATTTAGTAGCATTGTGAGTCAGCCCATTTGGTCTAATATAACAAAATACCACAGAATGGGTGGCTTATAAACAACAGAAATTTATTGTTCATAGTTCTGGAGGCTGGGAGTCCACGATCAGGGTGTAAGCATTGTTAGGTTAGGGCTCTGTTCTTGCTCCCAGACTTCTCATGGTGTCCTCAAGGGTGGAAGGGGCTGGAGAGCTCTCTGGAATCTCTTTTATAAGACCACATATTCCATTCATGGGGGCTCCATGCTCATGACCTACTCACCTCCTAAAGGCCCTAATTACTCTATGGATCATTTCTGGGGGATTAGGTTTTTAGCATATGAATTTGGTGGTAGTAAGGGGGTACATAAATATTTAGACCATAGCAGTGACCTTGCGTAAGATTAGGTGTATCAATTACTACCTGCCTGCCCACTCCACTTTCTGTAGGTAGCTTCCTGTCCTTGCTCCTGCCCAAAGTGTCCATGCCCACTGCTTCTCCAACTTCTTTTTTTAAAAAATTTTTTAATGTTTTTATTTATTTTTGAGACAGAGAGAGACAGAGCATGAGCAGGGGAGGGGCAGAGAGAGAGGGAGACACAGAATCGGAAGCAGGCTCCAGGCTCTGGGCCATCAGCCCAGAGCCTGACGCAGGGCTCGAACTCATGGACCGTGAGATCATGACCTGAGCTAAAGTTGGATGCTTCACTGACTGAGGCGCCCCTCCAACTGCTTTAACCAAGGCACAGGTGCATAGGTTTGTGCTTAGTTGGGTGCCGGATCCAAGAGCAGCTGATCCTTAAGTGGGCTGATGACATAGAATTTACAAGGCCTGGTTCATTTAGAATAAACCAGGTATACAGTATTTTGAAGTTTGCAACTGGAATGTTAAGAGACCAGGCCAGTTAGTAGTGAGGGGACTACCCATAATTCAGGGTGGCCAAGACACAGAGACTCCTGCTGAATGATTTTGAGGTATTTACAAGGGGCAGTGATAAAGCACTAAGAAACTAAAAGCAGAAAAAGGTGGGTAGTGACAGAGGATGTAGGACAGGCCTGTAGAGAGAGAAACAGAACCAGACAGACTGCTTCAGAGAAGCTGAGAGTTGCTTGCGGAAGACAGGACAGCTCCTGAGCAAGCAGCAGCAAATTTTGAATAAAACCCAATTGCATTTGTCGGAAGTTTGGTTTCCCTAAGACTTTTCCCATTTGAGTCTCCATTAGCCCTGGGTCTCTTCAATATAATTTCTCCTTTTAGTTTTTTTTTTTTTTTTTTAACTTGAGGTAATCTATTAATTTTCTGTTATTTGCCGCCAAAAATTCTGATCTACACTGGGGCTAACAATAGCAATCTCAGTAGCTTGTTGCAAGCATTAAAAGGAAAAATAAAGATTCCATCCCCTGGAAACTCAATAATTCTTTTTTAAGATAGTCAGTTATATTCGGAAGGAATGAAGTTAAACAAGTTATTTCCCTCAAATCTATGGGGAAAAATGTATTTAGAGTTAAGATAACATTAGAGTTTTCTGAAATTTCCAATTAGTCTTCTCCAGTTTCCAGCACCTGTTGCAGTGAGGGATAATTCCCAGAAGCCACATACTATTAGAAAGAGGCCACCAGGAAAACTGAGTTTTGGACCACTCCTGTGGTAGAGATTACCGATGTCCACCCATATCTGATTCTCCTCTACTTTCTGGACACACGAAATACTGCATTTTCCAGACCCTTGTTACTAGTTTTGGCAATAGACTGTGGGCAGAATTTACACATGTCATTTCTAAGCTGGGTCTGTCTTGACTAGCCCTGGCAACTCATGAGCTCTCTTCATCTGGCACAGTGTTTCTAAAAGGGCAAAAATATGATGAGCTTACAGAATGGAAACTGTACAAGTCTATAAAGTCATGTCTTAGAAGAAAATCATGACTTAGAACAGCACTGCCCTGGTGAGCTGTCCAAATTGTAATAGATTTTGTATAGGCAAAAATTTTAAAGGCTAAACCACTGAGATGTTGGGGTTTATATGTTACATAGCATAATCTTTTGCGTCCTGACAATGCCATAGGTGAAGAAGTCACTGCTTTTTCCTGTGCTCCAATATCCTCATGCATATAATAGAAGTTAGACTAGATTGTCTCCAAAGACTCTTCCAGGGTATACATTCATTCTGTAATTCTTCTCTAGTGCCTGCCCTACTTATCTTGCAGATTTACTGTGAAGATGCTTTGGAAAACTAACAAGGGCCTTACCAATACAGTCTTATAAACAAAAGATGTTGCTGTCAAAGCTGACAGCTTCCCAAAGAGATCTTGCTATTTCTGAATTAAGCATTTGGAATGACATCAATTTTAATTTTTAATTTGGCTATGTGCAAGTTTTTATCTTTTTCAGTGGGAAGATTTGAATAGACTATTTCCTCTTGTTTTGCCAGTATTTGAAAGCACAATTTTGAGAGTGCAGACAACCATAACTGACTGAGCAAGTCTGTTCCTCTACTATGGGTCTTCTTTGCTTGCTTTTCTCTATCACCCAATTGTGAAAGCTTCCCTCCAATGTGCTTAGCTAGTACTTTGATTTGTGAGGTCAACCCTGACCAAGCCTTGATGTAAAGTGGGAGCTGTAAAGCAGTCTCCTATTTGATCTTCCTGCCTCCATGCCTAGTCCCCTCTTACATCCACCTTCCACACAGCTTCCATGATTCAAAGGCTACATCTGATGATGCACCTGCTCCTTCAGTTGCTCTACATCTCCTGTGGAGGAAAGTCTTGACTGCTCTTCATGGCATCTAAAGCATTTGATCTGATAATGGAAATGATACATGTGGCTAACATTTACTGAGCATTCCTATGTACCAGATCCATCGTACTAGATTTTTTTATGTATATTACTCTACCTCTTAAAATAGTCTTCTGGAATAGATACTAGTATCCCTTTTATAAGGAAGAAGAAACTATTTCCAAGATTTGTTTGCCCAGTTAGTCAGTGTTAGAGATGAAATTTGATCAAGATCAGTCATTCCCCAGAGTATGTGCTCATAGTACACTTCCTTTGCTCTCCTAAACTAAAAGGACAAATAAGAATAAAAGCTTCTTTTTATCTTGTAAGAGGTCCAGTGCGTAATTGAACAGAAGTGGTTTCAGCAAAAGTCTTGCAATTCATTTGAGGAAAAGCTAAAGTAGTCAGTCAAGTGCCTCAGATGAGGCTGTGATTCCTTAAATCAATGTTCAGGCCCAAGGCAAGCAGCTATGGGGAGCGTTTATACTTTGAAATACTCACCTCCTCAACTTTTCATATGATTCACACTTTTATCTGTTATCGGATGATACTTTCAGTGCCTCTTTTGTCGGCTAAATGCAAGTTTCCAAAAGCCACTGGGGAATAAACATTTTAAGTGAGACCTAATAGCATGGCCTCCCAATCAGTACTTCTGTTTCATCATTATCTCCACTTTTGTCTGTGCTGAAATATTTGTTTTTGTAACTATTGGGAAATTTTACTTTGCTTTATTTTTTGCTTTGATTTTTTGGTTTCAATTATAGAAGAGCAAAATGTACTGACTATGAATATATATTTACATTTACATTTGTGAACACCTTTTAAGATTTAAGCAGGTCAGCTGTGTGTTGAATTATGAAGGAAAAAGAAAAATTCAAGAATATTCTTGTTCCTGGAAATTTATCATGAAAAGATGTGCTTAAAGGCCAAAGTGTGATTAGGATTCTCTAATATTATTAATTGCTGGGAATGGAAACCCTCTTTTTTAACATACACACACAGTTTGAATCACGCAGTCTATCTTGAAGTGTGTTTCCAGAAAGATGCTCTTTCTTAGAGACGAGGACATATGTGGTTTTCTAGGTTTTCTGCATGGAGAAGGAAGGGATTCAAATGTTTGCACCCTCATTTTCCTAGCATCATCCTTTCTATTTGCTTAACAATCTCACTCAGAGGAACTTTTTTTCATTTTTACCAACAAAAGTACACTGTTGGCCTGGTGCTTGATGTGGTATGGAGCCAGTAGGTAGAGGCCTCTCTGGGGGAGACTGATTAAGTAGGAATTTGGGTAGCAGGTAGACAGCTGGGAGAGCGGTGAAAGTGAGCCTGTGAGGAAGGCTGTGGCAGCAAATAGAAGCTTAGTCTGCCTCTGGTGACAAGATCTTCAGAGACTCTTCCTCCAGGCTGGATTTGCAGCTGGGAACATCAATCTCCCTCCTGACCAGAGGCTTATTAGCATTCTGAGTATCGCTTTCAATTAAATTTCTTGAATGCTCATTTAGTTTCTAGTTAATAAGGCAGGATTGGATGTCATGTATGATCCAGCAGGTTGTTTTTAAAGGATAAAAATAAAAGGAGCCCTGGGATATGTTAATTGGCAGCCTGGGTCCCTGTGCCAACATGGTGCCCAAGTCCCCAAACCACTGTCCACTGTTGGCCTTGCAAATGGACATGGGGCAGGGTTATTTTTCCTTAATGGATGATTTCAAATATTCACTCTTAGGAAAACCAACATGTTATTCCCTGATGGCTACACAAATTCAGTCAGCTTTTTCAGTCCAAATTATTTGAGATTTATGTAGTAAAGGACTACTACAAGTAGGGGGCAGAGGTAGTTCTAAGTAGGGAAGATAAGATCTGTCACTCTGACCACCTTTTTTTGAGGTGATAATGCCAATAATAAAAATTTTTGCAGTGAGAGTCATTCTTTTTTTAAAAAAATTTAACATTAATTTTGAGAGAGAGAGACAGAGTATGAGTGGAAGAGGAGCTGAGAGAGAAGGAGACACAGAATCTGAAGCAGGCTTCAGGCTCTGAGCTGTCAGCACAGAGCTCAACATGGGGTTCGAACTCATGAACAGTGAGATCATGACCTGAGCCAAAGTTGGATGTTTAACCGACTGAACCACCCAGGCACCCTGAGAGTCACTCTTTACTGAGTGTCCTCTATCTATCATTGTCGTCACGATTCACTTAATTTTCATATAATCCTGTGAGGCAGGACTAATATCCAATGCCAGAGGCTAAAATTAAGACACTGAGATAAATTTGCTCATGATCAAGAACTAGTTTGTACTAATAGAGAAATGGAAATTGTACAAATAAGGGTCAGGTTTTCATCCTTAGTCTTCACCTTTGACTCTTTTCCATTCCTCTAAAATCTGAAAACACAGTATGGAATAGTCTTAGCACTGGACAATCTTTCCCTAGTCTTACTCAGGTGGAAGGGTGACTGAATGGGAGGCAGGCAGGGAGAAGGATAATGGAGACCTCATTATGTCAGAGGAGTTGTGAGGAAAAGATGCAGAAAGTCATCACTTTCCCCTCAAGATCATCTTTTTATGCCTTACCTATAATTCTAACTTAGGGCAGTGGAGGACTGAACGCTCCAGGGCTCTGGAGTCACAACCTCATCTGAGCTCCAACTGTGCCTTTTTCTAGTTATATGAATCTAGGAGAGTGACTTTATTCTAAGCCTAGGTTTTTTCAAAGGCATGACTTTCCCAGGTCAGGTCAGAAACCTTGACCCTTGATCACTGGGGTGGGAACATGAACCAGGCTTGTCAATTGCAGCATTGCATTCCTTTGGACACAGAAATGGTCCAGAGATAGTATTTGCACTCTTGTGAGCCAGGTCTGTCCAGAGAAGTAGGCTGTGTTTGGAAAGAGTCCCAGCTCTGCCACTGAATACATATAACCTTGAGCCAGCTTTTGACCTTTCTCTATGAGGCAAAAATCACGGGGTTGATTAGATTAAGTTCTCTACTTCCAACAAACTCTAATGGTCTATTTTTCCATCTGAAGGAAAATACACAAACAGCTTTTCATTCAATAGTTTTGGGTTCTATGAAATATCAAATATGGGGGTGGAGGGTGTTTTGAGGACAAATCTCTGTTAGGTGGACAAAGGTATTTTTTAAATGAGTTTTACAAAAAAGACTATTCACTGGGGTTTGATGCCTCTTGAGAAATAATCTTTGAAAACCAGCCCACTCACAAGAAACTTAGTAATCTTTGGTATATTTTTTGGCACGTGACTCCAGACTCATAAAGGAAGGGAGGTTTCCCTGGGCCAGAGTTGATAAAAGACTGAGGGGCTGTAATTATAGTATAAGAACTTCATATAGAAATGTGCAAACAGGAAACAACAAGCAACATTGAAAATAAGAGACCCAAGGGGGAAAACAAATTCATGAAGAAAAGATCTTAAAATAAATACTTGCTGAGTACCTAACAAATTCAACAAAAAGGAAAACCCTTAAGTATATACATTTTCAATTGAAAATCAGAAGGTGGCAGTACTGCTTACTGAATAGACCCAGATGAGGGCTCCAAGGAAATCTGCAGAGAGAATAACCCATTTTGTAGGTTATGAGTAGCAGCTAGAACTTTACCACTAAAAATGAAATGTGTCTTGGTAAAATGTATCCCATAAACTTCTGAGCATCTTTGTGGGTTGTGCACACCAGCCCAATTATGTATGGCTTTCACCTCCAGGATGCAATGAACCCAGAAACTTACCAGAACTAAGAGGGAGACTAGGCACTGTTTCTGGCCTTTGGCTAAAGTCCTTTCCATCAGAAATAAAAAGTAAAGGCCAAAGTGTGGTCAGTCTCCACAAGTGCAGCATCAGAGCCACCTGGAAATTTTTAACAAATGCTAGTTCTAGCCCCACCCCAGACCTACTGGTCAGAATTTCTAGTGACAGGGTCTAGAAATCTGGGTATTCCAAGCTTTCCAGGTGATTATAGTACATATTCATCTTTGAGAACCAAACATATAGATGTTGAGGCAACTTTTATCCGCATTTCAAAATGTAGGGCAAATCCTCAAGTAATAGGAGGATTTACCAATTCTATGGTCTTCTTTATAACTTAAAGTTATAAATGAGTTTGAATAGCAAGTGTAGTCAAAGAAGGGTAACATGAAAGAAAGCAATCCCTTAGAAATGGACCAGAACAATCAGTGAGAAGTGTAGGAAGAAAGTAGTTTCTCCCCACCGTCACATCATTTGAATTTCTACCTACTTGCCAATAGGACAGAAATTTTCAGAAAAATAGCATTATTTTAAAGTAATTTTCTCTATCAGAAATGCTCACAACTCATACAATGAGAAATAAAGCTCTGAAAATGATTTTTAATTGTTCTCAGGTAGAATAGAGGCATAATAAAAGTATAATGCAACCTAGCTGTTCAAACAGGAAAAGAAAGAAAACAAAAGCTGGATGTGAAAAGTCAATCACACTAAAAAAGCATAAAGACTCTTGGAAAAAGCAATTTTGCCACTTTAATAGGCATTGACTAAAATCTAGTCCAGAAACATTTCTGTTTTATTAATTAATTGTGTGGTTTTACAGTGGATGGTAGATAATGGAACTGTTATTCCATTAAATAAAACAACACAACCACAGAGAGCAAGACCACAGACAAACACTGACCACTCACTCTAAGAGGACCTCAAGAAAGGGCAGTCCTTTTGTGTGGCTACACATTTCCAAGGTTCCATCTTAATTTAGTGGATCCATGACATTAATTTTGGAATGGCATCCAGACTTGCTCCGTCCTTCAGAGATGGTCTCTTTTTATTTATTTATTTATTTTTATTTAAAAGTTTTTAAAGTGTATTTATTTTGAGATCAAGAGAGAACCAGTGGGGAAAGGGCAGAGAGAAAGGGGACAAAGGATCTGAAGCAGGCTCTGTGCTGACAGCAGAGAGCCCAATGCAGGGCTCGAACTCACAAACCGTGAGATCATGACCTGAGCAGAAATCAGATGCTTAACTGACTGAGACACCCAAAAGCCCCTAAAAAATTTTTTTAAGTAATCTCTGTGTCCACTGTGGGGCTCAAACTCACGACCCCAAGATCATGAGTCACATGTTCTACTGACTGAGCCAGCCAGCTTTATTGTCCTTTTTTTCTTTTCTTTTCTTTTCTTTTCTTTTCTTTTCTTTTCTTTTCTTTTCTTTTCTTTCCTTTCCTTTCCTTTCCTTTTCTTTTCTTTTCTTTTCTTTTCTTTTCTTTTCTTTTCTTTCTAATTTAGAGATGGTCTCTTTTTAAAAAAAAATGCTTATTTATTTATTTTTTAGAAAGAGAGCATGAGTGTGGGAGGGGCAGAGAGAGGGAGAGAGAAAATCCCATGCAGGCTTCTTGCTGTCAGTGCAGAGTCCAACTCGGAGCTGCATCTCATGAAATGTAAGATCAGGGCCTGGGCCGAAATCAAGAATCAGATGCTTAACCAGCTGAGCCACCCAGGTGCCCTGAGATAGTCTCTTTTTAACCAAATCTATGAGAGACTCTTATCAATATTACTTACCATACCAACTTTTTTTTTATTATTCAATTTGCTATGAGCAGCAGAAGTAAAGAGCCAGCCAGAGAGTTTTTTAGCTGATTGATGCACATGTAGCCTTCCTGGTGAATCTAAATGGAGAGTCAAATTAAAATTAGAAGTGTGCTTCAATGAACATAATATTATATCACAAGAAATTAGAGAGGGATTTTAATATCCTAGTGCATCCATCTCTGCTATGAGGGTACACTTGTCAAATAAACCTGTTCAGGTTCATAAGTTGTGGCATTATTGCCCTGGACATTGTATTCTGCCTTTGTGACTGATTTGTCCATATTTTGTACTAAACTACCCCCTGCACCCAGTTGACACTTTCTTGTTGGAGGTATGTTAATATCACTTATTAGGATTTGATTAACTTCAATTAAATTTCCAAGTTCCAAGAAGAACTTGGTCCTGAGAAATACTTTTTGTTACAGTTCTGTACGGCTGATCTTCTTGATGATGGCTCTCATGGTTGAGTGCCTCACAGTGCTAAAACCTTTTAATGCCAGAGAGCTTAGTTCTAGACCTTCTCAGTTTACATTCCAATTGAGACAACAAACCATAGCATAGGACATGCAATGAGAAGGGAAGTAGTGGGCAATGATCCATAAGAGGGACAATTGACCCTATTATTGAGGTCAGGAAAGCCTACCTTGAAGAAGTGGTCTTTAAACTGAGTCCAAGGCTAAGGAAATGGGAGAGAAAGAGGGAGAAGTCTAGGCAAAGTCAGTGGCAGGTGGCAGTGTAGAATCCCAAAAGGAAGGAAGAACATAACAGATTTGATGAATCAGATGGATAAACATGGCTCCAGAACAGAGTAGAGGGAATGAGGGAGAGTGAAATCGAGGGAGATCATATTAGAGATGTAAGCTGGGGCCACATGAAGAAGGATTTCATTAATGTCGCTAAGGACTTTGCTATTTATGTTAATGTGATATGAACCATTTAACCGTTTTTCAACAAAAGACTGACTCAGTATAATTTGTATTTTAGAAGGCTCATTCTGGCTACAGTATATACTATAGATTGAAAAGGGAACAAGGCTTGAGGGAAGAATAACTTAACATTTCTTGTTTTGTTTGTTTTTCAGTATAGTCCTATATGAAAGTGAATAATGATAGCTAATAGTTTTCTCTCATTATATACCAACAATTTTACACAAATTCCACTTAATGTTTGAAATAATGCCATAAGGTAGGTTCTATTAATATGACATTAATATGTTAACATTGCGGCACCTAGGTGGCTCAGTTGGTTAAGCATCTGACTTCTGCTTAGGCCACGATCTCACAGTTTGTGAGTTCAAATCTTGTGTCAGGCTCTGTGCTGACAGCTCAGAGTCTGGAGCCTACTTCAGAGTCTGTGTCTCCCTCTCTCTCTGCCTGGCCCCTGCCTGTGCTCCGTCCCTCTTTCTCTCTCAAAAATCAATAAATATTAAAAAAATGTTAAAATCAGCACAAATAAGAAAAAACTTGTTAGGAAGTTTAAATAACTTGCTCAAGTCACACAACCAGTAAGTGTTACAGTCAGGATATGAACTCCGGTTCTTACCCCCATACCACTGCCCCCATATTAAAGGAGAAGATGTCTTTCTCTGTATGGCTTATGAGGAGGGCACCTTTTGGGATAAGCACTGGGTGTTGTATGGAAACCAATTTGACAGTAAATTTCATATATTGAAAAAAAAATGAATTTAAGTAGAATTTACCTAAAAAAAAATAAAAAATAAAGGAGAAGATGGTGTGAACTAGGTAGAGGCAGAAAGAAAGCAGAGACCACACATTTGAGAGGTACTAGAATGGCAGGTCTTGGTGATTGCTTGAAGGTAGGTTGTGGGTGGAGTAAAAGAGATGGTATGAAGTCTTAAGCCTGGTTCCAAGTCCCTACAAGTTTTGCTCCCAACTTCACTTGCACCCTGTATACCTTTGCACAGATTTTTTACTTGTTTTCTGGCCCCATCTCTTTTTCTTCAGAGCAGACATCTCCAACGTTATCTATTCTTCTGCAGATGCTGTGCTATTCCATCTTCCCTCAATATCAGTCAATAGTTGATTAGATATCCTACTTATTTTGAGATCTTTGGCTAACACTGGTGATGATGTTCTTTTTTTTTTTTTTTCCAGGACCAAATTGATTAACTGGTTCTTTTTCAAAACGTTTAGAACATAATATGAAGAGACAGAAATCAATGAAAAACAAGACCTCTTTATTTCCTACCCATTATAATATCAAACAAGAGAATCTATTTCCAGCCCTGGTTTCTCAGCCTTTTGCTAGAGAGGTTTTATTCTTTTGTTTTAAATGCTCAGGACTTCTAGCCTCAGAAGGGACAGATAGTCAAAATGTTCACCGATGGTAGAGCCTTGTAAATACGACTTGGTCACTCCTTTCTCCAGAAATGGCAGGAGGTTCTCTGACCCTCTTCTTAATATCTACCTACCTACCTACCTACCTACCTACCTACCTACCTACCTACTTACCTACCTATCTATCTACATACCTACCTACCTACCTACCTACCTATCTATCTATCTTTAAGTTTGTTTAGTTATTTTGAGAGAAAGGGAAAGACAGAGAGTGAGTGAGTGAGTGTGAGAAGGGGAGGGGCAGGAGAGAGGGAGAGAGAGAATCCCAAGCAGGCTCTGTACTCTCAGAGCAGAACCCAATGCCAGACTCAATCTCATAAACTGTGAGATCATGACCTGAGCTGAGATCAAGAATCAGATGCTCAACCGACTGAGCCACCCAGGCACCCCCTATATTTTAGATGTTTGTAGTGATGATATCCACTATCAACTTATTTTATCATTTGGGCCAGAAAGGCTTGACTTTGCTGTTTTCAAATAGAATTATTACAAAGTAGCAGACATAATCATGCCAGAGAAAGATTCAGTTGCTTCCATTTCCTTCCATAGGAAGAACTTATAGAAATAATTTCTTGAGACAAAATGGACAAGGCCTTGTGGTACCACACTCTAGTAACATTGGTTTGTTGAGCCAATTGCTTCCCAAATCCAGGAAGAATTATCACAGGAAAATGTCTAAGAAGATCTAAGATAGTGTACTTCTGAATTTTTGCTGTTATTTGGAGCAGTTAGAAATACTAATCTTTGTGACATTGTGTTACTTTGCCACACCTATCATAACAAGATACCACAGGCTGGGAGGCTTAAACTACAGAAATTTATGTTCTTACAGTTCTCTAGACTGGAAGACCAAGATCAATGTGTCGGCAGGTCTGGTTTCTTCTGAGACCCCTCTCCTTGGCCAGCAGGTGGCAGTCTCCTCCCTGTGTCCTCATGTGGCCTTTACTCTGTGCACAGCTATCCCTGGTTATCTCATCCTCATACAAACACCAGCCAGACTGGGTTAGGGTGTACTGTAACAGCCTCATTTTAACTTAAAGATCTCTTTAAAGATGCTGTCTCCATATATAGTCACATTCTAAGGAATTGGGGCCAGGGCTTTGACATAGGAATTTTGGGGAGACATAATTCTGTCCATAAAAAGCACATCCTTGTATTTATTTCTACAGTTATCCAAAAATAACAACAACAAAAGAAAAAGAAGAAAAAGGCTTCTGGCCCAGAAAAATATAGAGCTATTATAATAATGACACCCACTTTTTATAACATTTCCATGCTTTGAGACCAGAGAGTTTTCAGTGCTTGCAAAAAGGCAGACATGAATATTTTCTGCTAGGTTAGCCCTATTTTGCTTTCCTTAAAATAAGCCAAGGGTCCAGAAGTTTCAGGAGTCTAATATAAAAATCTTTGAGACAGTTGCCACTCTCCTTTATTTCTCTATTTTAAGCGGTAATAAACATACTGATTATTATCCATATCGGTTCCATCCCTCTGCTTATGAGATTTTATTCTTTTTAACGTGCAAGCAAATCAGCTTTTCACAAGAGTGACAGAGGGTTTGCTTATAACCAGGCATCACCATCAAAGGGGGGAAATATACTGGGTCTCTCATAAGCTTCCACGGTAACTACCATCTTCAGGTATTTGAGATGTCAAATGAAAACCTGAATTTGTGAGAAAAGAGCACACAAATATTGTTCATAAATTACAGTTAATTTTTTTCTAAGATAAATACAAAGTCATTAACTAGAGCAATTAGCAATTATTAGGGGCCTTTGGAACGTTCAAGGGGCAATTTCTCCTGGTTTACTCTCACAGCTATCGTTACCTCCCCAAATCTCTCTAGATTTCTGTTACTCATATTGTTCTCCCTACTTGTGTTGGAAGATGGGTCTCAGGTCCAGTCCAAGCCCCATTCATGTACTCTCAGGACTCCACCTTCTTCTATTTCCTCTGGGATTTTGCATTTTCAACTGCCCCTTTCTAGGCAATATCACACGTCACCCTCTGTTGGTTTTCTCCTCCTAAACTGCATACATGCTCATGCCTCTTCCCAGTTACATACTCTTATGATAAATCTACCTTTGTGTCTGCCTAAAAACTAAATTTCTCAAGTACAAAACCCATCTTGTTTGTCCTATGTCCCCACTGCCTAGCATGGTTCCTAACTTATTCTTGCTCCTTGGTAAGCATCTGATAAATGAATGGAGAAATGCATGAACATCCAGGCAAAGGTTTGAATAACTAGTTGAACATATTTTAATGATGCCAAATAATTGGATACTATTTAGAAAGATAAATTGAATGTTTGATTTCATGAATGACAAAGTTCATTAAAATCAGAAAATTTTATGGTTAATTATTTAGAAAATAAAATTTCTGAAAAGAGTCAGTACTGATAATTTGGGTCAAGATTACTTTCCCCTTCACCTTACTTAGACAGAATTGGGGACTTAATTTGTTTGTAAAAAGTGATCCAGGTGCACCTAGGTGGCTCAGTCAGTTAAGGATCTGACTTCCAGCTCAGGTTATGATCTCACATTTGGTGAGTTTGATCCATGTCAGGCTTTGTGCTGACAGCTCGGGACCTGAGCCTGCTTCGGATTCTGTGTCTCCCTCTCTTTCTGCCCCTCCCCCACTCACTCTCTGTCTAAAAAAAAAAATATCCAACTTTCCTTTTATTTTTATTTTTTTTGGCTATGTGCTACATGGTACAAACTTAGAAACTAAAGCCTAAACGTTTTAGTGCAATACATCTGTATTTCTGATCACTTAGACTTTTTTCATGGTTTACAAACAGTCAGGCCATGAGAGACTCTCGCAGAATTTTTGGGATTATTTTTAACGATAACCCTAGGGTGGATAACTATCTACTACATCAGTCCTTCAATCAATAAGTGTTTGCTGAACTCTTAGAAATTCACAGTAACTGTGTTAAGTATTACATAGAACATGGAAACCTATATGAATGTAACCTCTATAATTGTCACCATCTACATTGATTAACAAAAGCAATAGATGTGTAGTAGAGAAGAAATGGTTATGATCTTTATCAATTGTTACAACCTTAAAAAATGTAAAACAAAAGAGTATTTTTTATTTTCTGCTTATAGCAGTGACTAGGATAGGTACTTACAGTATGCTAGATATTAATTATTACCAGCTTATTTAACTCAGTTTGTTGGAATTTAATCAGACAAGTTTCCATAAAGCAGGAAAAATTCACTAAGACTTTGCCCTCACCTGAGCTAAATAGAGGGTCTTGAGCTGTGGCCTGAACTTGTTTCTGACTGAAGGTGTCTCCTCCATCATTCTGGTCCCAGAAGACATCTCTCAGTTTACAACACATTTTTAAGGCAGGATGCAGTGGTGTGTGAAAAGGCTAACATTTCTGCAGGAGAGAAATCTGTCTGACAGATAAACATCCCTCCAGCCTTTCCTAAGCCCTATTTGTAAAGAAAGCTTGATGGAAAGGGAAATCTGTAAGACTTCAAGGAGAAACAGTGGAGCGATAGAATCAATAGGAGGCCTCCTTATTCCCATCTCAGGAAATCCGGAGATCTGTGTGTTCTTATTTCAGAAGGCTGGCATCCAAGAAGGTCACATAGTGACTTGCAATTATCAGCGTCCCAAAGGATAGCGCAGGACAGTGCAAAAAGTGTGAGACTGGGAATCAAGTGACATGGGTTATATTCTCAGCCCTGTCAAGGACTAGCTATGTGACCTTGGGAGAGACACTTTAGCCTGCTTCCTTGGCTGTGTAATGCACATTGTCTTACTTGCCTGACAAAGCTTTTGTGAGGATAGAATGAGATAAAATATGTAAAAGCACCCCTCACAGTGCTTGGTACATAGTCAGAATTAAAACTGCAATTATAGCTAAAGACCTCTCTAGTCCATGAGCATGCTGCCTGCCTGGGTGATTGGAGGAAGGCTAGGAAGCTTTTACCCACTGTCCCCCCCTCTCATTACTATGGTCCAGTCTCCAGGACATACAGCTTCTCAGCTGATTGCTTAAATATCTTAATAAGGGACAAACTGTTTCACCCCTAGGTGGGGAAAATTAAGGCTGGGAAACAGTGTGGCCATATAGCACAGGGTCAAAAGGGGAACTCTGGGGGCTAAACGTTCTGCTCTAGAATTCCTGTTCAACTACTGCTTAGCTGTATGGACTTATAAGAGAGTTATTTTATTATTTTTTTGAATCTCAGTTTCCCTGTCTGTAAAATGAAAAATGATAGAAATGTAGGATAGAACATTTAAGCTGGACTAAGATGGAAAGGAAGGACAGGTAACTGCCTGCTCTTTCAGTGGATGCTCTGCCTGTGAACCACACATCTGTGACCTCTGTTGGAAGGGCACAGACTCATTACTACTTATGATACTTGCCCTGGAAGCTCTCCACTCTTGCGTTCCCTCTCCTCTTCTGAGTCTTCCTTCTCTGTGTGAGATGCTCAGGGTGACTTGTGGAAGCCCAGGAGCCCATCCCTGCAGCCCTCACCTCCCTAACACAGGACAGGGATCTCCCAGAGTACTGTACTTAGAGACACAGCCTCCCCTCCTACCTGTCTCCAGTTTACTTCCCTGTTTGCTAGGATGAGGTTTCATCATATCATTTTACCAGCAGGATGAAAATACCAAAGTAACTTAATCCTCCATCAACATCTGACAAATGGTTGGCATGCTAGAACAGGTTTTTTACATGTTAGGGAAATAAATGCTAATCAAAATAAAGGAATTTTCACAGGAGAAATTCTTCGAGAGATTTAGCTGGAGGAGTCTTTCTTTCCTAACATTGCTTTCACTACCTGGTCCTCCTTTTTCTAAGTCCTTTTAGGAGCAAGGCAAGCCATCATTCATTCGGGTAATGCATTTAATTAATCATATGAATGACAATTGAAAGTCAAGGTAAATCTCCTCTTAAAATGACAACACACTAGACATATGTCAGTTTTACTTGCTAGACATTCGTTTAATTTTCTCTAGTAACAACAGCTTGTCCTTTGGGGAACTTCTCCAGTGCATGCAGTCCTATTGAGACTCTCCAACTAAGGGCTCTACATGCCCAGGACAAGTGGTGGGAAGTGCTAGCTCAAACAGAGCATCTCTTCTCAAAATTATACCTCATATGGCACCAGGTTATTCATTCATCATGAATTAGATGTATATCTGCTCTTGCTGCTTGGCTCTTCTGAGATAGCATGTTCCCATCTTTTCTATGATCAGGCTGTGCCACAGCTCTTCTGATTCTTTGAGTTACCCTCTGCCTTTTAATAAATGTATTTTTCATTCTGAGGTCGAATACATCTAGAAATGCATATAGAATGATAGAATGGCAACACCCAAATAATCCAAATGATAAAGCTAAGGAAAATACAACATATTCTGAAAGCATGATGTTGGAGGCAGAGGCAGGCTTTGCAAAGGTCTTGCCTTAAATTAATTAGAACCCTTATCAAAGGAGTGATCAGGTTGTTTTCCAAAAATTCCGTACTAGGTCAATTGTTTAAATGTGGCATCCATTCCCTTCATGGATTGGTTTCTTTAGCATACACTGCATTTGCACTATAGACTTCATGACACTATAGAATCTGGTTATCTGGCATCATCTGAATTTGGGAAATTTGTTCAGAGTTCCAAATTAAAAACTTAATTTGCTAAGGAATGCTTAGATATTAGGCACTTTATATATTGTGGCATTTTTGTCATTACAATAATTCCAGAAGATAATTTTATCTGCATTTTTATGTTATAAAGAACTTGAAGTTCAAATAGGCAAGAAATACTGAGCTTATAAATAAAGGATTTGGATAAGAACCTAGTTTTCCTGGATGGCAAAGCTTGTACTCCTCTGTACCAACAGAAGCTACTTTCCAGACACCAGTAACCAGTTTTTTTTATAATACTCAGAAAAATTTTAATTGTTCATCTAACAACATTTGACAACCAATAAGCTCTTCTGTATTTTCTGATATTTTTAATAATGGTAGTTCTGCAAGGTGTATTTCATACAGGGTTTTTAAAATATTGTACATGCATATATGCAGACAGCATGCATACATACATGCACACAGAGCTCTGATTTTACAGGCCAATTTTTTTAATATGAAATTTATTGTCAAATTGGTTTCCATACAACACCCAGTGTTCATGCCAACAGGTGCCCCCCTCAATACCCATCACCCACCCTCCCCCCCTCCCACCCCCCATCATCCCTCAGTTTGTTCTCAGTTTTTAAGCATCTCTTATGCTTTGTCTCTCTCCCTCTCTAACCTCTTTTTTTTTTCTTCCCCTCCCCCATGGACTTCTGTTAAGTTTCTCAGGATCCACATAAGAGTGAAAACATATGGTATCTGTCTTTCTCTGTATGACTTATTTCACTTAGCATAACACTCTCCAGTTCCATCCACGTTGCTATAAAAGGCCATATTTCATTCTTTCTCATTGCCACGTAGTATTTCATTGTGTATATAAACCACAATTTCTTTATCCATTCATCAGCTGGTGGACATTTAGGCTCTTTCCATAATTTGGCTATTGTTGAAAGTGCTGCTGTAAACTTTGAAGTACAAGTGCCCCTATGCATCAGCACTCCTGTATCCCTTGAGTAAATTCCTAACAGTGCTGTTGCTGGGTCATAAGGTAGATCTATTTTTAATTTTTGGGGGAACTTCCATACTCATCCTAGCATAATAGAGGAGTATCTGGTTATCAGAAAGAATAAGGATAACATGAATATTTTCTATAACTATTCTTGCAGTTCAGGGTGGTTTCTGGGCAATAAGCAAAGGCTGAGAGAGAAATAGAGAGCAGGATTGGTTCTGAAAGAGACAGTGTCAAGGAGGAAGGAGTTGTAAAGACTAGGGTTTTTTGCTTAAAATTCCTGGAGGATAGTCTACCCTCTTTGTCTTCCTCATGTTGGCCTATGGGGGCAGGAAGAAAGGGAGAGGAGTCTGACCCTTTGTTATATGTTAAGTTTAACACCACCCCCCGCCACACACACACACAGTGGTATGTTGAAATCCTAATTCCTGTGGTAAGATCCTACTGGGAAATACAGTCTTTGCAGATGCAGTCAAGTTCAGTGAGGTCATTAGGGTGTGCCCTAATGAAATCTGACTAGCATTCCTGTGGAAGGAGGAGAACACTATGTGAGGCAGAGACACATGGGGAGGAGATGGTCATGTGAAGACAGAGATAGGAGTGATGCTACCACAAGCCAAGCGACACCTGAGGCCATAAGGAAGTAGAAGAAGCAAAGAATGATCCTCACCTAGAGGCCTGAAGAGAGAATGACCTTGCCAATACCTTGATTTTAGTTATCTGTCTACCATAATCGTGAGAGAATAAACTATTGTTTTCATCCACCAGTCTATGTTCCTTTGTGACAGCAGCCCTAAGAAACTGATGATGCACTCCTCATCAGTGTCTGGTCCTCACCCACTATTCATTCTGGACTCTTTTCTGTACCTACCAAAGCATGAAGGAAGAGTCTGAGGCATCAACAGCCCAAGACAAAAGGGAAAAGAAAGATCTAGTCACCATCAAAAGGAAAGATTATTGTGGACACAGAAGAGATATCTGGAATCCACCTTACCCAGTCCAGTGACATACAGATCAAGGCAGATGTGATGACTCTCCAAGATTTTATTTATGTGTGTGTGTGTGTGTGTGTGTGTGTGTGTGTGTGTGTGTATATATATATATATATAAATATGTGTATATATGTGTGTATAATATGTGTGTGTATATGTGTATATATACTAGGGTTTTTAATTGTTTTTTTAAGCTTGCTTTTGTGGTCTCTATATCAAGGCATGATACATCAATGTAAGTAAGTTAATATTGCCCAAAACACTCAGCAGATCTGTGTTTAGAAACATGGCAAAACCCAACTTTTATTTATAGATGGGTTCTAGAATACTTGCTAGTGATTTCCCACCCCTCTCCATGAAGAGAACAAACTATATTGTAAGTTTATAGATGAATAGGAGACGACCTTTGCTTTAATATTAAATGGACTTTGCTTTAATATAAAAAAAATCATATCCAAACCTGAAGTTTGGATGAAAATGGAAAAACGTAATTTAACTTATAAAGTTAATAAAAGTAAAGGCCAGTTAGATGGGATTTTTAAATTTTGAAAAAACATAACTATTTTAGAAATAATCAAGGAGAACACTATAGAACAGATTGTAGTTTTCAACAAAAATTCTATTCCTGAGGGTTTTGTTTCTGAACAAATGTACCCCATATCAAATACAGTAAAACCTTGTTTTACGAGCATAATTCATTCCAGAGACATGCTTTTAATCCAAAGCACCTGTATATCAAAGCAGATTTCCCCGTAGAAAATCATGGAAACTCAGATGATTCGTTCCACAACCCAAAAATATTCATATAAACATGATTACCTTATGACACATGATACTGTACAATGATGCTGTAATATAATACAAATAATAAAATACAAAATATACAGAAAAATAAATTAACCTGCACTTACTTTTGAAAACCTTTGTGGCTGGTGTGAGGGAGACATGAGAGAAGAGGGTTATTGTATAGGATAGCTTTCACTATCACCAACGGAAGTTGACACAGTACAGTATTAATAAACTGTTGTCATATTGCCAGTTTCATTACATACAGTATAAGGCTCAGAGGAAAGGATATATATCTGCAGGAAGCCTTACCTAGAATGAAGCAAAGCATTCCTAAGCTCACTCTTGTATGGAAAAGCAAAGGACTGTCCATTGGTGCTTTGAAGTGACAAAAAATACACTAGTGCCAGTTGTGGGCACCTTCCAACATTCTGAAAAATCACTGATTTCTGCCAAACACTGTGGCCTGAGACAGAACATCTGAGCATGGGAGATAGTCACCCACAATTTCTCAATGAGAGAGAGAGAGAGAAAGGAGCCATTGGCTCACTTGTGATCATGTGACGTTCAGCATCATGGACTACTCATATTGCAAGACATCACTCATTTTCCAAGTTAAAATGTATTAGAAATGTTTGCTTATCTTATGGAACACTCACAGCCCAAGGTTTTACTCTACATCATAATTCTGACCAAGGAGATGCCACTAAGGCATAGATACAATTATTACAATCACTATTCAAAAACAGCAGTATATATTTCAAATTCTGTAAAATGTATATCCTGTAAAATCTTTTGAGAGATGGTTGAATGAAGAATCTAAAGTTCAGGCTCCCAAGCTGCCCTTTTGAGTTTGGTATCCTCTGCAACCAAGTAGCCATGAAACTCTGTGACTGCTTCCTTATCCATAAAATAAACATTATACAATCTATTTGGTTTGCTCAACTGTAAAATATGTGGTTGTAAGGATTAAATGATTGAATACTTATAAATATGTAAAACACCAAGTTTTATAGTGCCAATAGAAGGCAGTTGATAAATATTAGCTTTCAATAATGATGTCCTCTATGAGTAGGATTGCTGATTCAGGTCTTGTTTCTTGTGGTGATGGGTTCTTGGTCTTGTCCCCATGTAGTTTAAGACTGAGGGTAATAAGCATTTTAAGGCACAAAGTTTTAGAATATAGATGAAAGAAAGGATAGCTCTGATGGAGAAGAACCTAAGACACTTCCTGAAGATGGTGGCATTTGAACTGGTCTTAAAGCAAACTGAGAATTATCTGAGTTTGGGATCCATACAAGGATTAGCACAACCAAAGCACAGAACAGTGTAAAGATTCTGGATTGGCTGAGTATAGGATATATAAGATCAATGATTGGATGTGTACATAGCTAGAAAATTCTGATGGCAGGCATGTCTTACTGAGGAGTCTGAAGTTTATTTCTGTGACCAACAGAGAGTCATAGAAGATGTCTGAACAAGGAGTGACAAAATTATAGCTTCCAGAGTAAAAAAAAAAAAAAAATCAGTATATCTAAGTAGACTATACTGGAGGCATGGTAGGATACAGAAAGACCAATTTGGAAACTATTTTCAACAATCAAATGAGAGACAAAATCAGTGAAAACTGAATTGTGGTTGAACTTGTCATTGGAAAGAGTAATGGTTTGCAGATATCAGAGGTAGGGATGACTGGACCTAAGACTGGCACAGGATTATCAGGAAGGGGGCAGTTCTAAGCAGGAGCAGGAGAGGATGTTAAATAAAGGAAACTGTCTCTACTGGGAAATAAATTTGAAATGGAAGCAGTTATTCAGAGAATGAAGGTTAAGAAAAGATTTTCCCTATAGGGGAGGGTGGGCAAAGTATGGCCTACTGGCCAAATTCTGTCTGCTGCCTGTTTCTATAAAGTTATATTGGAACAGAGTTACTCTCATCAGTCTGTATTTTGTCTGTGGCTGCTTTTGTGCTATAAGAGCAGAGTGGAGTAGCTCATCCACAGAGCCACAAAACCTAAAATAGTCACTCTCTAGACCTTTACAGAAGACATTTGCTGACTCCTTATCAGGAATATCATAATATTAAGGTAAATTTCAGAAATTGAATTGGCTTATGGAACCTCATTACTCTTCCTTTTTGGGGTATATTGGAAATCGCTTCTGAAATGTTGAAGCCTTTAATTAGGGACTTGGGAACCAGTGTTTTTAAAAGAAACACTTGGAGGATAAATTTGTTTCATACCATCATTTTCTACTTTGATGATAAAAGATGGCCACATAAACCTATGTAATAACAGATTTTTTTGTTCCACTAGAGGGAGAAACAGAGAAGAAAGGCATTACCAGGCTATTTTAATTAAGTCATCAAATTTTTTAAAAAATGTTTATTTATTTATTTTGAGAGAGAGAAAGTGTGAGAATATGTATGAGCAGGGAATGAGCAGAGAAAGAGAGGAAGAGAGAGAATCCCAAGCAGGCTCTACACTGTCAGCATATAGGTCAGTGTGGGACTCAATCCCCCAAACTGGGAGACCATGACCTAAACTAAAATCAAGAGTCGGATTCTCAACCGACTGAGCCACCCAGGTGCTCCATCGCATTTTTTAATGAAACCTGAACTCTAGTCTATGTAGGTGAATGCATACAGAGCATAAAGAAATGGAATGCATGGTGATTGCCCTTCAGGAATTTCTAAATCTCCAAGAGCAAAATGTCCATATATGAAAAACATGAAAATAATATAAGCACTATTGACTATACCAAACAAGAATTAATGTGAGAGTTAATTTCCATTTCTTGACTTCTTTCCTTTTTTCCTTAGGAGTAGGGACAAAACACACATGTCCACAGCAACTAAAGAATGTTTTGAAAATTGGAACATTTTGAACACAAATCCTGATATGTGGTTTCTCTTGAAATATCACAACAGCTGGCAACACTGGGTTCATTGACTTACCAATGCAGGAGCCCCCTGGAGCTGAGTGGTAGCTGCCCCTTCACGTGGGAAATATGCTCTTTTGTTCACACAATTCCTATCATTCCTTCTTATGTCAGGATGCAGGAGGTTCATTTATTTATACAGTAGCCCCCTCCCCCCCCCCCCCGCTTACCTACAGGGGATCTGTTCCAAGACGGATGCCTGTGGATGTCTGCAACCACAGATAGTACTAAACCCTATATATACTGTTTTCTTCCTCTCTATATATATCTAGGATAAAGTTTACTTTATAAATTCAGAAAGAGATAAACAACAACAATAATAAAATCAATCCATTATAACAATAAGCTGTAATAAAAATGGTGTGAAAGTACTCTCTCTCAAAATGCTGTCCTGTGCTCATCCTTCTCGTGATGCTGTGAGATGATAAAATGCCTACATAATGACATGCAGTGAGAGGAATGGCCCCGGCACTGTGATGTGGGGTTAGGCTACTATCAACTTCCTGAAGGATCACCTACTTCCAGACCATAGTTGAAGGGGGTGAGTGAAAACAAAGAAAGTGAAATTGTGAATAAGGGGAGATTAACGTATTAGTGACTGGATTTTCTAAGCACTTGAGTTGCAACCCTTGATTTATAAGCACTGTAGCCTTCCTATTGGTGACTAGCAGGAGAGAAGAAAGCCCCTGATGATGTGCCTGCTGTCACTTCTTTGACTACTTTTTTGTCATCTTGTGTTACGTCTTCATTTTATCTTTTATTTCTGACTCTAGTTTTCCACTAGAAGGAAACTGACCAAAGAAAATTGGACAACTGCCTCTCTTCCCCACTCTCCATTTCCTTTCCTCTTTCCCTCTCTCTCCTCCTATTTTCTCTTGTTCTGATCCTTTACCCAAATGTCTTGTGAAATGCCAATAAAAATAACTATGGTGACACATAGCTCAATAGATGTCCCTGGGGCTCAAAGAGCGGAGTCCTCTTTGGCTTCATCCACTGGGTTCTGTTTCTGCTGAGCCAAGTGCATTTAATTCACTCATTCATTTGCTCTGACCCCATTATCAGTCTTTTCCCCCCTCCTTCCTCTGCTCCTAGGGCAGAAAAATCAATATATATTTTAGCAATTTTAAAAGGGAATTTAAAAGATCAGTCAAAGAAATGAGGGAATGAAGCCCCAAATGGGCAAGTGACCTGCCCATAGCTACAGAGTTCAGGCATGAACAATCTCTCCTCAGAAGAGAGAAGCCTCCAGGACTTGTTGTGTCTGGACTTAATGTGTCTGGAGCCCATTCTGGTTGCAGAGAAAAGGAGAAAGTCTTCCAGAGGGCTGTGGAAGGTGGGCTGGAGAATAATGCTAGAAAAAATGTCCAGCACATTTGTCTTCCTTTGTATTTGATGAGCAGATTCCAAAGGAGCCAGGAGACACATTGTGGTTTAAAACTTTAGATAAGGAGTCAAAGCAAAGTGCTTAAGGCATTTTCCAGGGACAAGATGAAAATGAAAATGGAAATGAGTATCATAAGGACCAAGGTGCTATTATCCTTCTCCAGCTACCTCATGCCCCTTCATCATTTAAGCCTAAAATGAGTAAAAATCAGAAAAGCAAAGCTTAAGTCACCAGTGGCACATTTTCCCCGAAATGCAAGTCGAAACACAAAAGGGATTTTCTGGGCTAATCACAACATATATATGAGGTATGCATATATACCATAGAGTTCTGAATAATTTTCTTGGCCATCTGAGAGTAAAGGTTAAGTGAAGGACTGTCCCCTCTTTCTCTCAAGCAACTGAAACATAAATAACAGAGAGATGGAGGGAGAGTCAGTAAGACTGTCCTTTCTCATCCCCAGTCTCAGCCATTTAGATGTAAGTCACACACTCACAGTATTATTCCTCTAGGATGCATCTTACCTGACAGCTTTCCTTTAAGAATAATAAACTATGTTCTTCACTAGTAAAAATAAGTCTTTAGTCTGGCTTTGTTTTATCAGTTGTTTATTCTTTGTAAAGGTGGTAAATATGAGATCTTTTATTTAAGGGCCATCACAAGGAATGTGAGACATAAACACTGTACTTTTTGAATGTGAAGTTACCAAAGTCACCTACAGGGTACATTTTCCGTTACTTAGCTGCATTCACTTGTGCTGATAGAGAAGCATTTGTCACAGATAGCCCACAGCACACATTAGCATATAGGCAAATGTAAAGCATTTGTAATTATAAAGTATATAGAACAGCATAAGCTTATGAGTATGTTTAATAGTTCTAAGGAAAAAACCTGTAAAACCATTGCTAGGTCAAGAAATAGCACATTTTTGGAAAAATATGGACTCTTCGTGGGTTTACATGATATCTCATGCAGTAATGCTCTCTTCTCTGGATCATTCCAACTATAGTGCATGAACTTATGAGCCCAGTGTGTGTCTAATATTGTTCGTGACTACTACGGTCTACCTTGGTTATTTTACCGTTACCAGAAATATTACTTTGACTTTGCGTTTCTATGACAACTTTGGTAGGGAACTTTCTTCCCCATTCAAACACTGGGTTATTTAATTTAGCTAATGCATATCCTTGAGAACTTGCTCTAAACTGGTGCCACTCAAATTGTGGTCCATCAGTGAGGAGCTGTAAAGTTAGTTACTAGCCTGCTATGAAACTGACTATACAGTTTGTGAGTAAGCTCTTAAAATATTTATGGCAATTTGTCAAAGAAATTTTATGACTCTTGAATCTAGTAATAAAAAAAAATGGGCCTTGTTTTTTGTATGTCATTTTTATTTCATTTTTCTAGAAATTCATTTTTATACTATTTTATGAAAGTATATATCCATGAAAAATTGGAAGTAAAACAAAATGAAACAAGCAAAAATCTGGCCCCACACCAAGACGGTTTGGGAATCACTGCCGTAAACAAACAGAAAGTGCTTGCAGAACACTTTTACTTAGTACAGCCTGTGAGAAACAGGTACCTTGAGCATCCAAAATTCTCCAGTAGGTCAATGAGAATTTTCCAGTCTGAGCAGAAAACCTTGACATGCAAACCATGTCTTTTATGAAGACTCAGCTTCCAGAAAGAATGGACTACTTTATTTGTTTTTACCAAGGTCCTCTGTGCCTCAGGACCACCACCCCATCAGTAGTCATGAAAAATGACAAGGTTAACATCGCTATGTAAACAAAAAGATTCATCCCAACACTGCTTTTCATAGCAAAAATATTGAAAACACAAAAACTCCAAAAACCAAGTGATTAGTATACTAATTTATGGTGCATACAATGATGGTACATCCCTGATCATTCAAAAATGCTTGTGGTAAAAGAATCATTTGTCATGGGCACTCTAAATAATGTGCCAGGGAAAATATTTCAAGTTCAAAGGAATATATTTAGCATGATAAATTTTGGTAAAGAAAATGTGTAGAGATACACATACACAAAAAAATAGTGTCCATAATTATCCTTGAGTGGTAGGGCTGTTATTTTTCTTTAGAATTTTCCTTCGTGCTTTCCCATGTTTTGTATCAAATACGCTTTTGTAAAAAAAAAAAAAAAAAATGTTTAAAATACATGAAAAAAATGGAATGGGTAGAGCAGCTGAGACAGTTTATAAGAAAAATAGGACCATTTAGGAACATAAAGAGTCAAGTAGTCCAAGACAAAGATGTGATGAAAGCAAAGTTTGTGGGAGGCTGAGTGGAGAAGAGGAAGGTAATTTGTGCAATGACACCAGAATTTTGGAAGCTGTTTAAAAAAAAATGGTGACTGGACTCCACTTCAGACTATATAAATGAGTATTCGGGAGAGAGGAGAAGGCATCTTTAGTTTTAACACCTCCCCAGGTGATCGCAATACTTTCTGGGTTTCAGAGCCATTGGGGTAGATGCCAATTCTACCAAATTCTACCAAATCAGTCCATGTTGTCTAGCTGGCTCTCAGGAACTGAGGTTGCATTATTCCAAAGCACAAAACTAAAAGGGAGGGATAGCCCTCTCCCAAAAGCCTTTCTCCCCTCAGTCCTGGTGGCCTACATAAGGCTGTGGGTAATGTGTGTGTAATTACAAGTTTTGGAAACACCAGTTGAAATAATCTAAGCATTCTGAATATTAAAAGCTAATTCTTTAATGAGATAAAGCTATGATCTGGAAGTTGAATGGAGTGATTGCTTTGGGGTATACAGAGCTGCATCTAAGTCAATCCTCTTGAAAATGTTAATTAGCACCAAACAAAGAACAATGGAAGCCTTTGCATTCTTCCTTGGAGACCAAGATTGGGACAAGTCATTTTGCATGTGAGCAGAATGTGGAAATGGCAAAGAGATTTAAATAACAAATTTTAATAGGTTTCATCCCACTGGGAGAGACACTTTTGACTGTCTATGACCTGTACCAATTATCATGATTCTCCCCACCGGCTGACCATAATTTTAATAACTAATCAAACTAAGCCTGCAGGTTCTGTGAAATGCCAGATTTGTACAGGCACTTTTGCTAGTTACAAAGCTAGTACTTGCTACCTGACCTTTTTACAATTTCTCCAACTACTTATTCACACTCCAGCCACCTGTTTAAATGCTCAGTGGTGATTTGGTCCTTATTGATCCCAGGCCGCTACCTGTTTGGGCTGAGAAATGACCTTCTGTGGACATCAGCAGTGGGGGGTGGGGGTGCTGCCCTGCTGTGAGAAGAATTCCAAAAGAAGCTTGGTTGGGAATTTATTGCAGATCTAAAAAGGTGGCTAGTGCAGGTTCCTGTAGTGAAATAAGATACAGTTAAGTCCCTGGCGGTTGTCTAGGCCCAAACAAGTTACAAGGGGGATTAACCAATGAGTCAGCCTGAGATCATGAGAGCAACCAGACTGAAATATGTGCCTCGGACTTTTAGATTTCCACACAGCAACCTCTGTCCACATTTTCATGCATTTCCTCACTTCTTAGATAGTAACTTACATGTTTGTACTTTGGGCTAAAAACCTCATTGAAATCCCGTTCACTCCTGTTCCCTGATATGGCATTAGCATCCTCGACTCAATGCCGGTGCCTCTAAAACTTTAATGTGCTAACCAATCACCTGAGGATTTTGTTAAAATGCAGATTGTGAATAGGTCAATAGGTTTGGCATGAGGCCTGAGATCTGAACTTCTAACATGCTCCCGGGTTGCGCCTCTGCTATTGTGCCAGACCACACTATGAGTCTCAAGGCCCCCACTACGGTTTTCACACATTAGTGTGCATTACAGGCTTGTTCAAACTCAGACCGCTGGATCCTTTTCCTGAGTTTATGATTCAGAGGTGTGGGCTAAGGCCAAGAATTTGAATTTCTAATAAATGCCCAGATGATACCGATGGTTGGGGTCCACACTTTGAGAACCCCTGCCTTGGACTATGCTGTTCCCAGCTGAATTCAGCTGTAAATTTTCAGGAAGACAGGTGGACACCCCTTCCCCTGATCAAGTGCTCCTCCCTCCTCCTCTTCTGGCAGTTTATTCAGGGATGACAATGGAAAGATAATAATCTTCTTATTCTTCAACTATCTGTAAAATAGAAAGAAAGGGAAAGCCTCCCAGCCTTTTAGATAGACAGCAAAGTGCTACAGCAACAGAGAAGAATGAGAAAATGAAACAACGCACAAGAAAATCCGGAAACCACTCTGATCAAAGCTTGGAAGGAAAAACTGATAGATGGCATGTCTCTAGCCACAGTCGTTTGTCAATCTGTGCCATCCATGTCTGCTTAGCAATCATCCTGTACCGACTCATGCCTGAGCTTAGACTTAGACTCTGTTGCCTGGAGCTGCGTAGAACACAGGGTGCCTAGGTGACTCAGTCAGTTAAGCAACCGACTTCAGCCCAGGTTATGATCTCTCTGTTCATGGGTTCAAGCCCCACGTTGGGATCTGCACTGACAGCTCAGAGCCTGAAGCCTGCTTTGGATTCTGCGTGTTTGGGTCTCTCTGCCCCTTCCCGACTCGTGCTCTTTCTCTCAAAAATAAATAAAAACATTAAAAAAATTAAAAAAAAAAAAAAGAAAAGAACATCACCATTGCCTACTGTGTCAGAGTTGAAAGAGACCAAACCCAAGGCACTGTCCATAGCAGAGCTTCTCACAGACTTGGAGGATGGCTAAAGCACAGATAGTTTGTCTGGGATGGGGCAAGAGCACTTGTATTTCTACTGCACAGTTCACAGGTGCTCCTAAAGCTGCTGGTCCCAGACTATACTTAGAGAACCACTGTTTTAAGGGATAGATTTAAAGAACACTCCTGTTTCACTTGCTCCTGTTTTTTCTACCAATTAAGAAAAGACGGACAAGGAAATGAAAATGTTACTTTTGCTAATGAAGCTGATAGTGGCGAATATGATGTAGGCATTATGTCAACAATGACTTTCATGAGACAGAGCCCCAGAATTAGATGAGTGCACCCGTTCACAAGCAGTGCTGAACCCCACCAGCAACCCCTTATGAGGAGGACCTGCCCCTACAAAACGGATAGAGCAAAGAAGCAAAGCAGAATGCATGCTTCCTGCAAGCAGCTAGCTCCTGAAGAAAACAAAGAGAAAAAGATTACTGAGCAGACTCAGTTCTTCCCGTCAATCAGGAGAATCACTCATCACTCCCAAAGAAAGGATATTCTATGAGAGAATAGAAAGAGACCAGGAATGATGAGCTAATGGATGTCCTATTTCTGCAAACAGAAGTGGGTGATTAATTAGTAGTCTCCCCATCCCTTCCCCCTAAAAAAAGCCTAAGTGTCAAGTTTACCAATCCACTCTCATCTCAAATGTCAGGTTAATGTTCTCCTCACCCTGCAGTATTTAATTAGTGACTAAATTGAGTTCAAATTCTATGCTTTCTTAGTCTAATCTCTCTGAGCCTCAGTTTACCATCTACATAATGGGGATGGTATGATAAATCACCAGAGACTATTGTGAAAATAAAGCAAGATACCACTTTATATCTAGGAGGGACTCTTTATGGCAATTTTCCTTCTCATCCTTCTTCCTTCATCCTTTAGCCTTGTGACTTAATACAATGAAATATTTCATATTTTACTTGACCTTGAAGAACTTGTAATCTTGAGGAAAAAGGCACAAATATGGCAATGTAAAATGTAGCATAAGACAATATATTAGATGTCTAAAAAGAGATTAGCATGAAGACTAAAGGAAATAGCGTGAAATTCCTAATGGTAATACTTAGTACCTAAGTAGTTTCTTAAGTCAAGATTTAATATATATATATATATATATATATATATATATATATATATATATATATATATACACACACATATATATGTGCCTGGGTGGCTCAGTTGGTTACGTGACTGAATCTTGGTTTCAGCTCAGGTCATGATTTCAGGGTTCATGAGTTCAAGCCCTGTATAGGAGGCTCTGATAGCACTGATAGCCACGGAGACTGCTTGGGATTTTCTGTCTCCTTGTCTCTCTGCCCCTCCCCTGCCCTCTCAAAAAATACACACACTTTAAAAATTTATAAAAATTATAGCTCAGACTACAAGATGGGGAAGGGGAGCTAGAACAATACTGTGGCACCTCCACTGGTGCTACATCATGGCTTTGGCTCCAGCAGGAAAGGCAGGCTGTTAACAGCAGGAGAGGAGAAGGACATGGCAGGAATGTTGTAGGAACGGAGAGCTGCGTGGGCAGAGGCTTAGCACAAAGCATCTAGGGGCCAGAGAGATAGACGGCCAGGCTTGGATGGGGTGGCCGTTCATTCTCCTCACGACCAGGTCTAGTTCCAAGCCAATCACTAGATTTAGCAGGTCTCCAGCCCAAGTTTTTTATATCCATCACCTGTGCAGGTTGCCAGCACGGAGAACACAAGTAGCAGTAATTTCTCTGCCTTTCATATGTGATGTTTCAATTGATTTGAATGTCTGGACCACTCTCAAAGTCTGGAGAGCAAGCGGTCCATTGTCTGCTTGAGCATAGTTCTTTTTCTTTCTTTAAATCATTGATTCTCTACCTTGGCTGCATATTAACATCACCTGGGAGCATTAAAAATAGTAGAAATCCCCCAAGTCTACCCCAAATCAACGAAATTAAAATCTCAGAGAGTGGAGCCTGGCATCTGTATTTGTTTTAAAAGTTCCCCAGATAATTGTAATTTACAGCCTGAGTCAGGAAAGTCTGTTTGAGGCCAAGGTGGTCTGCTCCCATGTGTAGAGGTGACATTTCTCTCATTGATTTTTCTCAGGAATGATTATGAAACAATTAACAACAATTAACCAGACTGTGAGTATCCAGTGGATAAGAACAACACTTGCATGAAATTATGAAATAAAATAACAAAAGAAAACATGTTTTTCAAATATAAACTGGGGTTTGACTTCCAAGAAAAATAAATAGTCCTGCAAACAAACTGTATTTAAAGAATTAGTTAAATTTCATGTTAGTAAATTATATAAGTTATTTAAAAAAAGATGGAGGATACAGTAACAACTTAATAAAAATATCAGTGTGACTGTTTCAGTTTGGATTACATCATCTCATGTATATTTATCTTTTTTTAATGATATAATGGGATTAATGGGATGTTTTTTTGATAAAGTGGTAAGTTGTTTAAATAAATATATTGGTGAAATATTATTTTAGATATAAAATTGGACTGGGAAACATCTGTCTTGGTGCTCATTCTGTCTTTTTTTATCGCATTTATTCATTCATTTACTCATTCACTCCTTCATTCCACAAAGATGTATCGAATCCCCTCCTTTGGGTACCCAGCACTGGACTAGGAAATTGTTACAATATTTGTGATTAACATGGATTAGATTTTTGACCTGTTGGTATTTACAATTTGATGGAAGAAAGGTAGTAAATAAGGAAACAAATGATAGGTTGTATTAAGTGCTATGAAGGAAACAAACAAGATATCATGATTGGGAAAACTGTGCTGGAAAAGAGGAGTCTCGACTGAGATAGAATCTCAAGGTCCTCTCCTCCCTTCTGAGTCAAGGATAGTGTGAGGTGATGTCAGTTGTGGGACAATGGAGCTGCAAGGCACAGGGAGCAGAAGCAAGGGCAGACAGGGTGTTCAAGTCTCTGAAAGGAATACGTGCCAGAATGTTGTCACAGCATGCATTCATTATTATTTCTTTTATTGTACCACTGTATTCTTTATATCTTTTGTGTGCCTTTTTCCCCTCCTTTTGACATCAATTGAAGTTGATATTTGTTGAGTATTTGCCATGTGGTAGGAGTTAAGATAGGCTCTGAGGATGCAAGGATGAAAGAAAGAGACGTCTGGAAGGAGGAAAAATTGTGATGTAAGAGAGGTGTTGCTTACAAGATATAGAGGTGTGTTGGTTCAGGAAAAGGCAAAGGAACATGTCTAGCATTATTTGAGGATCTGCAGAATTAAGCAGGAATTCATCCATGAGAAGGACTTTGTAGACTCTGGGGAATCAGGGTCAGGATCCAAGGTTGTTTGGTTGACAACAGTTGAAGTTGGAAGAGAAAAATGCTTGCGTGTAAATATAAACAAAAATATTATTTAAAACTAGGTAAGAAAATTGGAGAACCACCTCAGTTCAGCTCTCCATATTTGTTACACAATATGAGTTCTTCAGAATAGGTTAGAGTCAGAGCTGATTTCACAGTGGTTCTCAATACCACCTGCATATTATAGTGACCCAGGGAGCATCATCAAAGCCCTGGGGTCTAAGCTCTACAACAGGCAATAAATCCAAATTTCTATGGAGTAGGGCCAGGGGACAACACTGGGAATTGGGAACAAATTTAAGAAAGATTATAAATCACGAATCTCCATAAAATGTCAACCCAAGATGATAAAATGGTACGAACACAATGTCTCCCTCAAGCTATTCTTTCCTAAACTCTCTTTCCATCCCTAATTGTCAGACATTCAGAAATTTCTAAGCACAGTCTCATGATGTCTTTTTTTTTTTTTTTTTTTTTTGTCTTGAAACACCACTCTTTTTTCCTGACTGGGAAAATTTGACTCATCATTTAAGAATAAGTTCCAATATTATGTCTTAAGTGAAACATTTATTCATAGTCCTAGGAAAAATTAATTGTTCCTTGGCAAAACAGTATGAGAAGAGATCTGTTGCAGTACCTCTTACCCAGGTCATCATGTGAATACTTTACATATCAGATGGTAACCTTCTCAAAGGGTTAGTCATAGTAGAATGCATAGCACCTGGCTTGGGGTCTGCAATATATTGTCTTGAATGTGTGGAGAAGGGAAGGAGAGAAAGAAGGAAGGACACAAGTAAATAAGAATGAATAAAATTTGCACAGTGGGATGCCTTTGGCAGCCAGAGAGGTGCAGGTACCAGGGACCTCAGGGAAAAGGGTATAAAAAGAAAAAATAGATATGCCAGAAAGACTTTAATTATGTAAGTACTTCCAACATTTGAAACATTTTTAGCTTGAAAATGCTTTCTTCAAATAAATTCTTATTAAGTGATCCAATGTATAACATGTTGAGAATTCTCAAAGTGGGACTCTCAGACCAGTAGCATCTTGGAACTTGTCAGAAATGCAAATTTTCACAACATACCTTAGGTCTCCCAAACCAGCAGATTTTGGGATGGAACTCAGCCTTCTGCTCTTAGAAGTTTTTCCAGGTGTTGCTGATGTGTGGCTGTATGGTGAGGCAGGAGAGCAGTGGGATTACTTTGGTTGAAGTCAACAGCTCACCATCCCCACACTCTGTTGAAGTCACAGGTCACACACCCATTTTGGTTTTGCAGGGACCCTCTACATAAAGTCCCTAAATTCTTACAGAAAGAAATCTAATCAGCTGGCCTTGTAGGTTCAGATCCTCTTCTGTGTCAAATACAATTCTCAGTGTGGCCTGACTCCAGATGGTTCTCTGCACGTGTACTTCAAGAGGAGTTTTTTTTTTTTTTTTTAAGTTTATTTATTCATTTGAGAGAGACAGAGGCAGTGAGAGTGGGGCAGGGGCAGAGAGAGAAGGAGACAGAGAATTCCAAGCAAGCTCCATACCACCAGCGCAGAGCCCAACTTGGGGCTCAAATTCACAAAATTGTGAGATCATGACCTAAGCTAAAAGCAAGAGTCAGATGCTTTAACTGACTGAGTCATCCAGGCACCCCCAGAGGAGTCATTTCTATTGATTAGTTTTAGATCTAGATTTTGTCAATTCATACAACCACATATCTAATTATTACCAGAACTTTTGCCTGAAAAAAAATCAGTTAAAGCAGTTGCCATTTTAATACGCACAGCCAGTTCAACACTGCACACTTTCTACCAAACAGTGTCTTCATAATATTGTAACCTTCGTGACTGGCCATCCACACTTCTTTTTTTTTTTTTTTTTTTTTTCAATATATGAAGTTTATTGTCAAATTGGTTTCCATACAACACCCAGTGCTCATCCCAAAAGGTGCCCTCCTCAATACCCATCACCCACCCTCCCCTCCCTCAGAGCTCACCAAACTCCACACCCGAAAAACAAATAAGCCAGTGAAGAAATGGGCAGAAAACATGAATAGACACTTCTCTAAAGAAGACATCCAGATGGCCAACAGGCACATGAAAAGATGCTCCACACTTCTGCAGGTAACTAAGATATAGCATATGCTGAGCAAATCCCCAAGTTTCCATTTTAGTGAATCACGTGTTAGACAGTTGAAGTCCTTATTCTGAGAAGCAGTCTAATCTGAGGATTTTTTTCCTCCTCTACTTAAGAATTCATAGCTGTGTTAATTTAGCATCCCTCCTCATTACATGGCTTCTGAGTAAGTTATATAGTAATGATGAATGATAAATCAGATGGCCAGGCCTATATTACTCATGACATTTTAATAGTATTAATCTGGGATAGCTTTTAATTGTCCATTCTACAGTCTTTAATGCTAAGAAGATATAGATGTTTCTATTATTCTAATTGTATTTCAAATAAATGTATGGGCTCAGATTTTCCCTCTAACCCTGTAAAAAATAAGGCTAAATTAGAGATGTCTCTATGCATGAAAAATGAATTATTTTACAGCAAAACCTTGATTAATCACACTGGAACCTAGCAGAAACCTCAATTAACTGTACATTGTCTGCACTTGGCTTGTCAGAAAATGACATAAGGGATAGGAAAATAAAGTTTCATCATGAAATTTAAAAAATTTTTCAAAAAACTTTCAAGGCAACCTCCCTAAGCCTTTAATCTAGTTAAGTGACAGTTGTTCAGATAACCTTGTGATCCAGTAAGATTTTCAGTTATAAAACAAAAAGTCAATTATTTTCAAAGGCTCCATTTGCAAGACAAGAAATGGACTAATGCATTTTCAAAAGTTTCACCAGGACTATTGAGACAAATTGGGTTAATTTCTAAGTTATCAAAAAGACCACTTTCCAAGTGTTCTACTCAATCAAACTTTTATTACACTAACTGCATATATTGATCACATTTAAGAGAAAGAGGGAATCACCCAGAAAGGTAAAATTTCAAGATAATTAATGCCTTCCATATGAAGCACCAAATATTTGTAAATAAGTCAATTTGGTTGTGGTCAAACTGTGACCTGATTCAAGTGGAAAGCGATTGTTTTATGTGTTACTGATGGCATCAGTCTCATTCATTAGAGAATAGTTGATACGGTAGTAACAAGACTATAAAATATTCTTATACTACAGACAATAAAACTCACTATATTTCTTTGTTTCTATAGTAAATAGGTCCAGGCTATAATCTGTAAATCTTAAAAAGGAAGGAAGGAATGAACGGAAGGAAGGAACGAAAGGAAGGAACGGAAGGAGAGAAGGAGGGAATAAAGGAGGGAAGGAAGGAAGGAAGAAAGAAAGAATGAAAAACATTTTGGTTTTATCTATAGCTTCCCTTCCTGCTATTTCTGACTGCTACTATGGTCTGGAGCAAGATTTTCTGCAAAGTTATTTGGGCCCTAGTCTGCAAGTGGCTCTGTCTATGCTACTTCACAGCTAGAAGGTTGTGGGGACAAGGCAGGCAATTGGGACCAGAAAAGCAGAGTACAGGAGATTTATAAGCGTTTAGGCAGTAGTATGTCAGAGGCCAGGGAAATAAGTTGAGATCAGGAGTGCAAAATGAGATTTCTAAAGGCTGTGCAATAGACAGTACTTGGGAAATTGCCAACCAAAGGGTCAGAATAAAACACAAAGTCAAAGTGCCAGGCAAAATAGTTAGCAACTAAGAGATTTATGGAGATTGAAGCAGATTGAAGAATTTCAAGAGGAGACACAATGTTTGGAATCAGATATAAGGAAAGAACACCAACAGAGAAGCAATTGATAGATATTACCTTTAGCATTCATTATTTTTTACATCCTGCATCCACCCACTTCACTCCATCTGCAATATCATCACCCTATACTGAGCTATTTTATCTCTTACATGAACTTTACTGCTATTGAAGTCTTTCTAGCTGGTCTCTTGCTGCAGGAGATTCTGTTGCTGTCCCACCCAGGTCCTCTTTACCAGGTAGGGCTGCTAATGGTGGGGAGTTGCATCCTTCCCCTAAGACTTGTTTTAGTGTAGAGGGAAGTAGCGGGGAGACCACAGCCTCTGCTCTGAAGATATCCTGCAGCCAGCATCTAACTGATACCAATATGCCAAAGGCCAGCTTCCTTGCCTGGAGAGTAGATGCATCTGTGATGCCACCTATGCTCCAGAGTTCCCTGTAGGAAAAGGCTGACTGATACTAGTTAGCAGTTAAACCAGGTCTTCCTTGAGATTCTAATCTGGCTATATTCCAGTTCCCTCTATTCCTTACTGGTTGTGTTTGGAGTTTACTCACGCCCTACATACTTGTATCCCTCCTTCTTAGGCCCTGCTTCTTGGAAACTTGATTTAAGTAAGATACACTGACTGCACCAGTAAATATAGTTCTTTAACTTACAGTAATAGCATGATTTGCCAAAATTGTATTTTTAATCTCATTCCAGAGAGAAAAAGTCCACATCATTAAAATGAGTGAAATTTGTATTAAAAAGGAAAAAGGGGCAAAGTCAATTTTTGACTTCACAGAGATTGGATATTGTGTCTTACTGGATGTGTCTGTAATATGTTTGAGGAACTCTCCGAAAATGAACAAATACATAAAACTGAGAAAATGAAGGTACTTTAGAAGGAAAAAGGATTTTTTTTAAGGAAGTGAAGCAGAGGAACTAACAATTCTTGTTGGCTACTTTGACTTTTTCTTGGGTACATCATATTCATGAACTTTGACACAATGATTCAGTTTTTTTGTTGATTTCCTTGACCACTGAGGCTCTTTATGACTTAAGAAACTTGCTCAAGATCATATAACTACAAAGTCTTAAACTGTCCTTTAAACCAAGGTATCTAATTCTGAGCCCTTTGTAGAATCCCTCCACCAATGTATTTCAAAGAGCATTCTAAGGAGCATTGGACTGGGGAAAATGCATAGGAAAAAAAAAAGGAAGGGTAATTTTAGTGATTTATGTGAATTTGGAAAACACTACATGTTATATCCTTGTTGGGAGTAATTCTCCCTATGTGTCTCATATTTTCATACATTCTTCTGAACAAAAGCATTTTAAGAATTTAAGAATGTCAATGTAAGAATGTTTGTATGGGGAGATATTCCAAGAGAGTAACGTAGAAATGCTTCCCTCTCCTCCCTGGCCAGATTTGCTTATATTTCTGGTTAATAAAGGTAATGTCCCTTTCTGTAGGGGAGGATAGATGGGTTTGCTAGCAGTTCTCTTGTAAGATTAGGGGTTGCCTAAGCTCGGTGTTCCTCTGATGTGACACAGACAACTGGGCCCTCCAGGCATCACCCCTGTGGAACTTGGGAAGCCAGAAGGACCCAGGAAAGCATGGAGCTCATGTCACCTGCTGCAATGATAATAATACATGGTTTAAATCCATTGTCTCTTTATTAGCCAAATCTGTGGAAGTCTGAAAGCCAGTCTAGCAGCCTCCTGCCATGCTACTTCATAGGAACTGCATGACCACTTAAAAATCCCCTTCCTAGGAATTCCAAACTCCAAGAAAGTGCTCTAAGAAGTGTTCTAATAAGGAAACACATTTATTTTCTCTTTTCCCTAATGTGACTAGTTTTCTTCTATCGCACATCGATATGGAATACAGCCCCACAGTGACAGAAAGGCAAAGAGCAGTGCTAGTTTGGGGGCTCAGAAATAACATTATGCTAGCTGCCACTTTCTGTCTTACTTGAAGTTTGATTCTCCCCTTCCAAGCACAAACAGAGGAATTCAAAAAGCAGCTGCTACGCCTTCTTTGAGTCACTGCTTTTATTTGCTTTTCCTGTATCAACTACCTTTCTGGTTTTAATTACATGGCTTGGCACATTCTTGAAGTCAGGATAAATTCCTAACAGAGATTTTCTCCTCTTAAATGGCAGCTGTGGAGGAGGCCTTAAACATTAGATCAAGAATCTACCTGGATGTCTCTGCTTCCACATCTTTTCTTCTGCTTACTCTAATTGCTATGCAGTACTATCTAACCTCTCAAAGAGAATCTGACTTTCTTCTCCCTCCTGTTGCATTCCTCACTATAATGGTATAAACAACTAAGAAACTGGAATAATGTGATGTGAACTCTTCTCAAAGCCCGTCTGAGAATTCTGCAAGAAGAACTACCAAGTAATAAAAAAGAACTCAGCTGGAAATATACATTGGAAAAATAAATTGGAAGATGGCTTTAAATGCTTTTGAGCGGTCCCAAGGAATATAAAAGGAAGCAGAATACAAAAAAAAAAAAAAATGATAAACAAAACTTTCAGGGCTGACTCAATAAGTAGCTCTTAAAATAGCTGTGAGTTTGCCTCCTAACACCCAGCAGGCTGCCAATAACTAGACAGACAAATCGAACAATTAGATGTTATGAGGCAGCATCAGAACAGATCCATAACATAACATCCTGAGAGGAGCCTTAACCGTTGTCTGAATAAAAATGGTGCTAGGCACAAGAGATTGTTCCTGACCTGCACAAAATAGTGGGAAAACTCTTATGAAATGCATTCCTTTATTGAGCATCTGTGATGTGTCTGATGGTCTGATGTGTACTAAGGATGCTGAGATGAGAGACACAGATATTTCCAAAATCCAGAGGAGGAAACAGATGAATAAAATAGTTAATAAAGTACGGTTTGGTAAGCATTATGAAAGCAATGCATATATGTGTTGTTGGGAGATCAGGAAAAAGGCATTTCACCCAGATGTGGGATATATGAAGGGGCTGAGTCCTGATATGAGTCTTTCTCAATTGGTAGAAATTTTTCGGGTAAAAAAAAATCAAAGAATAGACCTTCTAGGAAACGGTCGTGGTGTGTTCAAGGGCATCAGGCTATGAAAGGGGTGGTGCTTTTGGAGATACTGCAGGCCACTCTGAGTGTAGTGTTGCAAGCACATGAGGAAAGATTCAGAAATAAATCTGGAGATCGGGAAGAGGCAAAATCATGAAAGGTCTTTTGTGCGATACTCAGTGACTTGGGATTTCATCTGGAGAGTTAAGAAGAAACCACTGACATGGTTTACAGTCAGGCAGTCAAGTATCACTCTTTCTTCCTCTTATGACCTTCAGGGGGCGCTAACACTAGCTAGCTGAACAGCCCACTCAGTTTATAGATCAAAGTATACACTTCTTTATTTTTTTAAGTTTATTTATTTATTTTTGAGAGAGAGATAATGTGAATGAATGAATGAATGAATGAATCCCAAGCAGGCTTTAAGCTGTCAGTGCAGAGCTGGACATGGGACTCCAGCTCATGAACCCCGAGATCATGACCTGGGCTAAAATCAAGAGTTGATGTTTAACCGACTGCACCACCCAGATACCTTGTACACTTGTGATAAAATGAATTCTAAAGTTGGTTAAGCTGCTTTTGAACACAGTGTTTCTGTTTCTTGACCTAATTTATATTTTTCTCCTTATTTAAATTGTTTCTACAAGTAAAGATTATAGTTTCTGTGCTTTACAAAGACTAAAAAACACTAAGGAAACTGCATGCTCAATTAATTATATATGGTAAGTTACAATCAGAAAAAAAAAATTGACAGTGTTAATAAAGAATCCTGAAAACCAAAGAAAGGATCTTGTTTAATTGGCACATTTATAATGCCACATATCCCAGCAGCAGTGGAAATGAGAAGGGGAAAATTGGCAGCAGATACCTTAGGATTTGGCATATGTGTGGACTCTGGCCTTTGGCCAACTAATGCATTTCAGCCAAACCTGAGAATGGCAGCCCCCTGCACCTGCTCCTTCCTCTTCCTCTTCCTGTGGATTATTCTCTCAGGTGGTGTCATCCTTGTCCCTCTCTGGTAAGATCCTGGATCCTGACTGTTCTTTCCTTTATATTGTTTCCACAGACCTAGCTTTTTTTGCAGAAAGACATTTTAAAATCTGGAACACTCCACAGAGCACATCAAATTCCAAAAGCTGTGTTTTATAAGGCTCAAAGACTTGCTTCTTTATGAAACTACTTTTGGTTAATACTGCCTAAATAGTTACTTGGATGCTTCAAACTATAGTACTAAATAGCATTGTGATGAGCATCAAAAATGGTAGGATAGTTTATTTAATCTGAAAAACTGCATATTTTTCTATTATTTATACTGTAGTGCTTGACATATCTCACTGTGTTTTTCATTTCCTTGCAATTGCCAGCCTCCTAAATTGCTATTTTTTAAATCATGTTTCTATTACATTCAGATTTCTTTCTAGACAAGTTACTCTGAGGGGTAAAAAACCCACTTTTGATCTCAATTTTCCTGGCGTTAAGATTCATCCATACAATTAAAAACCCTAAAGTTTATGCCTAGAGAGAAATTAGAATTCTTTCAGACTTATTTTATAAGACCAAATTTCCTCAAGTCTATGCCGTTGCTTACTTTTGCCATGTAACTATTGTTTATGGAGCTAGTAAATTAGAAGTTCTGGCATTTCTGTTCATGATGTAAAGGGTTTTTTTTATTTTTTAATTAATGGTATTTGTCCACATGAAGGCCAATAGTGCATCAAAATTACCAAAATAAATATGAAAATATGAATAAATATGAAAAAAATATTATGAGTTCATAATGTTTATTTTGCCTTAAAAATATTGTTGCCACATATGAATAACATTTTGATGTATTAAGAAAGGAATCAACAGTTAAATAAGCCACCAATTACACTGAGTAGGAAAGTATTTCAATCCTCTAGCGATCAATGCAATACTTTTTGCTTAAATTTTCTATGTATGTGTGTAATTCTAGAGAAGATAAGACTTCATTATACTGAGTATAACAAGAATATTAGAAGAGAAAATGTTATCTGCTATGACCTTGAAAGGTTAGGCTTTTGTAATATAACAAATACACTGTCTAGACAGCAGAGGTGTGATTCTAGCTTTTGAATGAACATGGTTTCAAATGATTTGTCTGTATTGGGTCAGTCATTTCAATCAGGAATCACCAGCTCTATATATTCAGATTAGTCATCTGTAACATGTCACATTTTTATTTTTTTCTTTTGATTTTTATTGTTTCATAGGTAGCCTCATCTTTGACCTTCATCAGCTTTTAAAAATTATGCTTTACAGTTTTGATCTGTTTTTATCACACAGTGATTGTATTGTTGTGGCAAAATCATACAGATGTGTGTGTTGGGGAGTATGTAGAAAATATTGTTGTTAAAACACCATAGCTTAATTCCATTTTTTGAAGGGAAGTTTTCTAAGAGAAAGCTGTTTGAACCTGAATCTGATACATCCCAAAGAGGTGATGAATTGAGACCATGTATCTACACTTTTCATTAATGTATTCATTCCTGTGTTTGTTCATCCATTAAGTGAGCATTATTTGATGAACAAAGCACTGCTAAGAGGCAACCATAACAACTATGAGAAATGGAACCAAGGACATATGCTTCTGGCAGTAGTACAGAAGACATGCTTAGCAACGCCCTCCTACTACAAAATAAAGATCTTAGGTCAATTGTAACAGCATATATTGTACTAAATTCCTAAAATTTTAGGAAAGGAATTCTCTGATGATCTAGACACACTCACAATAACAATAATTAGCTAAAACTTAGGAAAAAAATTAATGTTAAGCAATCTGGAAACCCAGCATTCATGCCTGTAAGTTCTGAGATTGGAAACTAATGTGGGAGGGAGGGTCTCATTAAAATGCTGGAAGTGAAACTGAGATCCCTGCATTTGGTTCAGACCCTCAAGAAAGGCTAAAGGGATCCCAAGTCAGCAGCAACTTGTGGCTGCCAGCATGAGAGTCCAAATCCTATCTAGAGAAAATCTTCATTTTTGGCTCTCAGGAATCATACACATTAAATTCAGCCAAATGTGAGCTTATCACAAAATCGAAGTAATGAATATATAAGATATAAACCTCCACAGTGGAGAGTCTGCAGAAATAACAAACATATCTAGACTTCCAAGGGCTTAAACTAAAATTATTAAATATTGAATATAAAATAATACATATGAAGTAGTTAAGGAAATAACAGCTGAAACACAAATATAGCACAGAATGAGAAATTACTATAAACAATTAAACAGTTATGGAAAAGATTCACATAGAACTCTGGAAATCATCATCACTGAAATGATAAACTATTGGTCACTGCAAACCTATCAGAACAACTAAATTTTTTTTTTAAAAAGTGATAATATTAAATACTTGCAAGGATGCAGAGAAACTTTATTTCTCATACATTTCTGGTGGGAATATAAAAGGGTATAGCCACTCTGGAAGACTGTTCATCACCTTACAAAATTAAATATGCAATATCATTTGACCCAGAAATCACATTCTTGGACATTTATCCGTAGAGAAATGAAAACTTATATACACACAAATACCTGCATACAAATATTCACAACAGTTTCACTGGAAACAACCCGAATGTCCTTCAGTAGGTGAATGGTAGAAAGTTCTGGTATATTCAGGCAATGGAACTGTTCAGCAGGTGTTCTAAATGATATATTATGGAAGGAGAGAAATGATTCAGTAAAGGCTCAAGAGTTAAATGAAAATAGAGAAATTGGTAAGTACATAGTAAATACAGCGTGCATTATATGCCAAGAGGGGCTGATGGATCAGTGTTAGTATTTCAAGTACTTGAATCACTTGGAGTCAGGGCCGTTAACATATTGATTGACTTTAGACATTAATAAGTCTTTATGATGAACAGTCAGGGTTACCCACTATCTTGATCTGTTTGGTACCATGACAAAATACCACAAGCTAGATTACTCAAACAACAGAAATTTATGGGGCACCTGGGTGGCTCACTTCGTTAAGCGTCTGATGTCAGCTCAGGCCATGATCTCACAGTTGTTGAGTTCAAGCCCCACATTGGGCTTACTGCTGTCAGCACAGAGCCTGCTTCAGATCCTCTGTCGCTTTCTCTCTGCCCCTTTCCAGGTTTCTCTGTCTCTAAAAAATAATAATAATAATAATAATAAATAATAATAATAATAAAAAATAAACAGAAATTTATTTTCTCATAGTTCTGAAGGCTACATATATATGATCGGCCTGCCAACATGATCAGCTTTTGACAAAGGGTCTCTTCCTGGCTTAAAACAGCTGCTTCATGGCAGTGTCCTCACGTGTTAAAGAGAGAAAGAGCAAGCTCTCCAGTGTCTCTTTTTATAAGGACACTAATTCCATCATGAGGGATTAAAACACACACACACACACACACACACAGAAAGAAAACCCTCCATGTGTGGGATAAAGACAGCTAAAAAAATTCCTAAACTGAAAGACTTGAAGAAAATAAGCAAAAAGGAAAAGGTAAAGAATATGAAACTAGTGTTAAAAGACTTGGATGATGAATGGATAGGTCTAACACAGGTCTAATGGGTGTCCCAGACAAGTGACACCCTCAGGACCTCATGACTTCATCTAACCCTAACTGCTTCCGTCTCCAAATACTATCATACTGGGGATTAGGGATTTAACATATGATTTATAGAAGGGATACAAATATTCAGTGCATAATGCCCACTAACATAATTAGAAATAAAGAGAGAAAATGATGTACCTAATAAGGATGAAACAGGGAATACAAAACACTGAAAAGGTATAAAGAACAAAGTATGAATTAATAGCACAGTATTTCTTTAATCTTGTAAGCTATCTTGGGAAAGCAATGATCAAATAAATGCATTGCTTAAATGAATGACAGAGATAACAAATTGAGGAAATAATGCTATCACTATGGGGTAAAGAGAAAAGATGGCTTCAGGACTGGAGCCTGCAAAATGGGTTGAATTTGAATAGAAAGGGCATTATGTGGAATATCCAGAGCTGATTCTTGGAATCTGATGAAGAGACCTGCATTAGTCTTCTCTTATTGCCACACCAAATCACCACACACTTGGCAGCTTAAGCAACACAAGTATATTATCTCGCAGTTTCAGAGGTCAGAAGTCCAGAAGACATTGGGCTAAAATCAAGCTATCAGCAGGGCTGTATTCTTTTCTAAAGGCTCAAGGGGAGAATTCATTTCCTGCTCATTAGTATTATTGACAAAATTCAGCTCCTTGCAGCTGGAGGGTCCATGTTCCATTATCTTGCTGGCTGTAAAGTGAAAACCATTCTTACCTTTTCTCTAGAGGCTGCTGCATTGGTTGGCTTCTGGTCTTTTCCTCTGACAGCAAAAGCAGGGGTTTGAGTCCTTTCAAATCACGTTTCTTTGACAGCACGAGGACAGCTTCTCTAATTGCAACAGTTCATGTTGTTAGAATACACCCACCTAGATAATTCAGGATACTCTCCCTATCTCAAGGTTCCTCACAATAATCACATCTGCAAAGTCCCTTTTGCAACGTAAAGCAACATATTCATATTTTGGGGGACTAGGACATAGACATCCTTGGGAGCTATTATTCCACCTACCACAGGAACATCTGGAAGAAACAGAGGGTCTAATATAAATGATATAGGATAATGGAGGACTCTGAAAGAGTCAAGATTCTGATACAATTTGATATATAAACAAAGTTCATTGTATTTGAACCAAATCAATTGTATAAAGAGTTTAAATTTTTTCATAAGGGCAGCAGGAAGCCTCTGACGTTGTTGAATGCATCAAGAGTAATACCAAATCAAAGTTATTACATGCTAGAACTCTCTGCTTGCCACTTAGACAATGGATTGAGAGGGAGAAATCTAGAGGACAGAATTGAAATCTAGTTTTAAGGCTTATAGTAAATTAAACTAAAGAGAGGCCATATAAAGAGATAAAAAGCTGTGGCAGAATAAAACATAGGAGTCTGAATCTGAAAACTTGGGGTGCATTAGTGGTTGTTCTGCATTGAGATACTGCCTGTTACAGACTTAGGAATTCTGTGAGCTTATTTTTAAACTGTTGGCAGTTGGAAATCAGCTCTTACAGGAGTAGTTACACCAGGAAATTTGCTAACTCTGTCTCTCAATCTGTCTCTCTCTTTCTCTCTCTCTCCCCCTCCCACCATTCCTTCCCAGAAACAGAGTCCCAGCATGCCAAAGGTAGAGTGATATTGAAAAACCTCACCTTTTAAGCAGGGGAACTAATATTGGCTCAAGATGAAAATGAGGTGGTATGCATGAGGGAGCAAGGTAGACAGAATTGCAAAACTGTTTTGATGCTTTTGCAATCATAAAAAAGGTAGTATGGATCCTGTTAAGATCCTGTGAACAGATCATAGGTAAAATTTTATGTCACTAATAATTTTCAGTAGCTCAAATGCATTCTCATCACTAGAGTATGATCTATTTGGATAATTGCAAGTAGAAATATAAATACCTAGGTAAAGGAATATGGTTCCTCATACGTAAACATATACATATGCATACATGCACACACAGTCACACACACAGAGAGGGTTAAGGAAACTTACAAACTTCTCTTGATCTTCCAACTTTCTATTGAGTTAAACAAAAAGAGAGACAAATTGAGATTAAAATAATGTTACTGCTATTCTGACAAGCTGATTCAGAAATAAGGATTTAGATCTTTGACCAAAGAAGTTAGCTCACTCTGCCCCTCAATTAGAACAAAACAACCACTGATATCATTGTAGGCAATGCTGGAAAACCATTCCTTACCAACATGAGCAAAGCCTTCTGCCATGTGCAGAGCACCAATGGTCTTCCTTTGTAAGCAGCCTGGTTCTAAAAGACAAAGGGAAAAAAAATATCAAAACACATTCATGCCAAATTCCTTCTCTCAAAGCCAGCAAATCAGAAGAGAAGCATCCCTCTTTCTCTGGGGAGCTAGGAGTGTGAGGAGAAGAGAACGACAGAGAATGACTTTAGTGCCGTGGTTAAGTGATAGGTGGCTCCCCCATCATGGAGAAAAGGGGGAATTTACATTATGGAAGGGAAAATATCCCAACGATACTATTGTAGTATTATTTTTATTTTAAGAATGACATTAATTTTTATATTAGCATAGAAAGTCACATACATGCTAGTAGTAATGATTGAACTACATGGAGCATGAGTGAGAGAGAAATGACATTTCTGCAATGGTGGTAAGAGTATGAATGGATCCAACTTTTGCAAAAGAAAAATAGTAGTATATTTTACAACCAAAAATATGCTTTCTCCAGGGTGCCTGGGTGGCTCAGTCAGTTAAGCATCTGACTCTTGATCTCGGCTCAGGTCATGATCTCACTGTTCTGTGAGTTTGAGCCCCACATTGGGCTCTGTGCTGACAGCAGGGAGCCTGCTGGGATTCCTTCTCTCCTCTCTCTCTGCTCCCCCCACCCCCACTGGTACTGTGTCTCTCACTCTCTCAAAACAAATAAACATTTAAAAATTTTTTTAGATATGCTTTCCCCTTGATTAAGCAAGCACACTTGAAGGAGTTTAATTTATATTTAACAAATAAAAGCTGAAGGAAGACATAATACCTGCAAGTTTATGTAGTTGGAAAGGAAGGGAGCACGTGGACTATAAAAGATAGAAAAATCTTTTACATAAGGTATGACTTTGGCCTTGAATAACAATGCCATTCTTTAGCTTGCAATTCCTTTTTTAACCTGGGTCCTGCTTACACCCATTTTGCTGTTTTTCTTTCATCTGTAGGTCATTTCTCCACATGGAATAATCAGGATTTCCAGGAACTACTCACATATTCAAAAATTCTGAAAAAAATAAAGGAAAAAAAAGTTCTGTCTCAGCATTGTCTCCTTGATAGTCTTTAGCAAGAAATAGTTATAAAACAAATGAAAAAAAATGACTATAATAAGAGAAGATGTTTTAGTGTCAGATATCCTAAAGAACTCTGGATATCAATGTTATGTTTAATGTATGTAGTAGTCTAAACACTTACCCACTATGTTGTGATTGTAGCTGGCAAGTGCCATTCTTCAGAGCTAATTCATTTAGGATATGTTGAGAAAAAATTCTGTGGGCAGCAATAACTGAGGAAAATTGAATGCTTGAAATTTTGTCAGAGAACTGGCTCCACACATCTTATCTATTAACCAAGAGGAAGCTGACAGCTTGTTATATCCTGAACTTGTTTTAGGGAAGATTATGGTTGTGCAGGGCATGGGTCCACCTGCAGTGGTGTGCAATGTGACCACCCATGCCAGTGCTCAGGCAGTCATCTGTCCTTCCTCAGAAGTCTGTCCTTCCTCACCTGGACTGCTGCCTTACGGTCACACCACCTGAATATCCCTCATTGTTTGGCCTGTCTGGCTCATCATCTTCCTGATTCAGCAGCCAGAGTTACCAGAGAGAGTCCATCCTCATAAGGATAAATGACTTGAGAAAAAAAAAGTCGGTGTTTGGCTTCTTCTTCAAAGAATGCAATAGATTTTGTGAAGATAATATCTTGGATACAAAAAAAAAGGAGTAATTATTTCTGAAAGGATCTTGTTTTATCTTTAGCGATAGCCTCCATATGTCAATAGAGGAAAGGAGACAGAATCTTAACATGCGGGAAAACCCACGTTCACTGCCACTTGACCTCCTAAGTTGAACTAGAAAGGGAAGTATTCAATTTGTATCCATAGAACACTTCCAAGAATTGCATATTTTTCCAGAGTCATACCTAATCTTAATCTGATTTAAGGCTAATAAAAGATTAAACATATCTGACTTTTGAAAAAAAATATGTAAGCCCCATGGCCTAAAAATATAGCAAGCACATTTATGAATACTGTGATTTTTCCAAGGAAGCAGATTACTTTTTTTTTTAATGTTTATTTATTTTGGGGGGGGTGGTGGGCAGAGAGAGAGTTGAGACAGAGGATCCGAAGTGGGCTCTGTGCTGACAGCAGAGACCCCGATGCAGGGCTCAAACTCACAAACCATGAGATCGTGACCTGACCAGAAGTCGGATGCTTACCTGACTGAGCCACCCAGGCGCCCTGGAAGCAGATTACTTTTTATAACGCCCTTCATTCTCAGGCCAATATAGTAGGGTCAATAATAGCTATCAAGTAAGATTAACTATTAAAGAAAATTCTTCATTCTAGAATCTAAATGATCTCTCACATTATATCAGAATTACCCTAATATTCTTTGCTAAGATATGAAATCATCTATTAGAGCAGAGGAACATAAAATTATTTCTAATAACATGTTACCCAAAATTTTTGTCTTACTTTTCAAAATAAAATATAAAACATATTTGACTTAGGCTTTTATAAGAATAAAGGAATGTGTATACCTTGGCTGATAAACAATTATGTCATCCTCATTCACAGTATGGGAGATTTTTCTATAAATATTGTACCTTGTGGATTAATTTTCTCTATCTCAGTGTGTGTTTCTTAAGTCTTCCACCTCATATCTTATTTTCAGCTGAAGCAAGTATTTCTGTACTGACTCAGTCGCATTTTAAGAGGCATGGTAGACCAGAACATTAGGACCATTTCATGATGGCCAATTCCAAACTTTCCTTAAGAATTCTTTTTTTTTAAGCATCTGTTGAGCTTGATGTTAAAATGCTAGAACCAGGTGGTTCTGATCCAGTGACCTTTCCACTTATGTGCCAATATGTCAGCATTAGCTGGATGTGAGCAGATACCTAAGTAATGGATTTGATTAACATTATCCTGAAAGTATCATCTTTTTTAGATATGAGATAAAACCTAGCTTAGAGAGGGTAAGTCTCTTAAGCTAAGACTTCATTTTCTTTTCTATAAAATGGAAATGACAACACATACCTCATAGGGTTTTAGTAACAATTAAATTATGACATATGGTAAAAGAAGCCAGACAAAAAGCCTACATACTGTATAATTTATTTTATGTGACATCACTGAAAAGGCAAAACCTTAGGCACGAGTCAGATGGATGGTTTCCAGTGACTGGGAGTACAGGTAGGAAGTCAACTAGTAAGGAGCACAAGCAGAATTTGGGGGATGATATATACTTGTCTTTATCAACTGTTGTGGCAGTTATACAGCTATATATATTTGTCAAACCTCATCATGGACTTTTACTTTATGTAAATTATGACTCAACAAACCTGTTTCTTATTTTTAATGAACATGTGTAATGAGTTTCACACATAATGCAGGATCAGTAAACATTAGTTCTTTCCACACCCTTTCCCCAAAGGAGCTAAGCATAACAGTTCTTAAATTAATGTCCTTTATCTTGCAAGGTATAATTGGAAACCAAAGCAAGCATTTTCATTCTTAGCACGTTTCTAAGGCCTTTGCATTTCTCTAAAGAAGCAATGCAGACGCGTGATCTGATTCTAGGAATCTAAACTTACTAAAAAGTCCTTGAAAATCACTACAAAAGCCTAGATCTAAAAACATTCTGAAATCCATATGCAATCAACTGATGGAATAGTCCATATAGATACAATCTCTACACTTCATTGCTTGTTTTTGTATCTGCCAATGTACGCACGCACACACACACACACACACACACACACACACACACACATATAATCATAAATTAAAAAGTATCAATAACCCAATGTCTAAGAAGAATCAAGTATTTGTATTTATTTATTCAACACATCCACTGTGGGTTTTAATCTGTGCTGGGAGTTAGGGACCCAGGGATGATTATATAGAATTTCTGTCCTTAAGAATCTCATAACTTAAAATGATAAAAAGATATATATGGTGAAATTGACACTCTTATGTGAGCCTGAATGGTTTCTAGGCAAGCAAATGGTCTTCATGTACAGCATTCCCTAACCATCCTATCCATAACAGTAAATGGGGCCTTGAGGCTTTGTCTTTATTAACTTGCTTGTTAAAGTGCCCAATATTTGAACTTCTCGAGAGGGGGAAAAATAGTAATCTTAAGACATACTTGGCTATTAGAGAAAGGAACAGAATAAAGAGACAGGAGGTTTGGGGTGATTCTGTTAGAGTCAAATAATTTTATTTTAAGAAAAACAAGTATATACCCTAACACTAGCTTTAAATTTTTACTAGAAAATTGAAGAGACTTTTACAAATTATTGAAGTTCAGAAGTTAACTGTGAAGCAGAAATGACTATATTTATCATGATTGCAAATAATGGTATATGCTCTATAAATGCATTGGGAAATTCATTGACGAACTGGTAATAAATGAACAATAGTGACTGAGTAACATCAATGGGCCAAAGCTTCACAAGAATTTTTTTTTTTTTAATATAGTAGGAACCCTACAAGAGTTAACTTGTTTTCCTGAAACATGAGATTCAACTACTTCTTTGATCTGATGCTAACCTTTAGCTCAACTTCATCTCTGTTAACTATGGACAGACCCTGTCTTGAACTCTTCATATAATTTAATTCTTTCAAAAATTTTTTGTAGTAGTTATTACTATCATTCCCATTTTAAGGATGAGAAATATGATACTAGATAGATCAAGTGACTTACCCAAGATGACACAACCAGTAAGTAAGAGAGATGGAATTTGAACTCAACCAGTCTGGGTCCTGATTCTCACTCTTGACTCTGTAAGATACATTGATATGTTAAGTGCTTAGTTAGATAGAGATACAACTAGAGGGGAAACATTATGCATCATCTTATTTAGTCCTCAAAACAACTCCATAATTTACTTACTATTATTATCCCAATTTTATATATGTAATGAAATGTCCAAGGAAAGATTTAGTAGTGAGTGGAACATACCAGGAGAATCTACTGCTAGACTTAAAGCCCGTATATTGCTCAAATTGAGATATGCCAATGTAGATATCTAAAAGTCCTTTCTAACCCTGAAATTAACTGATTTTAACTGGGAGTTTCGGGTTTCTGTAGCTGGTAGGGGGTAGACTCATGTTGGTGACAAGTTTAGAAATGTCCTAAAGCCATACACAGAAATTCAAGGATCAGCATTTCTATCCCACTTCTGGGCATTATGGAAATTTTCTCTTATTCTTATCAGCTTCCTTATAATCTTGCTTGAGCTGAGCTTAAACTGAGTAGATTTCAGCCTGCAGGAATATTCTAGCAGGCCAGAGGAGCCTCGTAAATTTTCATTCTCTAAGCAATGTTTCCATGAAGTCTTACAACTGATTCCCTCTGAGTATATGGCAGCAGTAATTAGAAAGCTGTAGCCAGAAAACAGAGAATATTCACATTTCCAACAATTAAAATCACAGCACTTTTTGTTTAACCATTTGAATTGCAATCTAAAAACATATCACACAATTAAACACAGTTCATAAATATTGGATACCTCTAATCTATGCTGTTCTAGGCTTCGGCAATAAAAACAATAATAAGCTGTCTCAGATTTCAAAGAACTACCCTTTAAGGTGACAGAGATATCTAAGTAAATAAATTTACATTTTTGGTAATAAATATACAGAGACACAAGGGAACTGCCCTGAAGGAGACAAAGTTCACTGTGACAGGATGCATAAAGGAGGAGAATTTGGGAATGAAGTCAGAAATGTCTTTCCAGGAGAACTGGAAAATGAGATGGGTTTTGAAGGCAGGATGGGAAAACATACTGATTTAGATAGAGTGATTGATAAAGAGACAAAATTTCAGAGAAAAAATTAGGTGCACATACATCTTAGTTGTTAGGGACTTTATCTAATTGAGTGAACAACTAGACAACAATTAGTGATCAAAAAGTCCTCCATGATCTGATTCCTGGCTACCTCTCCATTTCTGGAAAATTTTCCCATTGCACCATGGGTAAACAACCATGCCCTGGTACATCACACATCCATGCCTTTGGACACATCACTCCTTCTGCTTGAATGGCTTTGGCTACACAGAGAGGGAAAAGACCCACACTCATCCTTAAGGTTGCAGCACTTCAAGTACCTTGTCAACGAAAACTTTCCTGACTTTCATTTCCCAAATTATGGATCATTCTTTCCCTTGTGACATACTTTCATTGCAACAGCTGTTCTCCAACATTATATATATGTATATGTATATACATATGTACCTTTATTGAGAAACCATATATCATACAGCTCACTAATTTAAAGTATACAAGTCATTGGCTTATGGTACATTCACAGAGTTGGACAATCGTGATAGCAATCTAATTTTAGAGTATTTTTATCATCCCCAAAAGAAACCCTATGCCCATTAGCAACTGCTGCTGATTCATCCCAGCTCTTGGGCCCTTGGCAGCCATTAATCTGCTTTCTGTCTTTATACATTTGCCAATTTTAGACATTTCATATCAGTGGAATCATACAATATGTGGTCTTTGGTGACTTACTTCACTTAGCATGTTTTCAGGGGCTATCCCTGTTGCAGCATGTATCAGTATTTCATCCGTTTTTATGGATGAATAACATTCTGTTTTATGGCTGGGAAAAAGTTTATCCATTCTTCAGCTGATGGAAATTTAGGTTGTTTCCACTGTTTGGCTGTTATGAGTAATGACACTTTGAGCATTTGAGCATTTGTATACATGTGGGTTTTTTTTTTTTTTAATGCCTGTTTTTTTTTCATGCTAAGCTTTATCTTTTTAAAAAGTTTTTATTGTAATTCTAGTTAGTTAACATACAGTGTTATATTAGTTTCAGATGTACAGTATATTGATTCAACACTTCCATACAGCACCCAGCACTCATCACAGCAAGTGCATCTCTGAATTACCTGTAGGGTCATTCTTCCTTTGTCTTGAAGAACAATTCCTGGCCTCTACTGAAAAGGGTTATCCACACTAATCTCCTTATCTAGTGGTCTCCTGGCCACACCCTAAATGTTCTCATTTTTTGCAATATGAATAGGCTGAGAATTTTCCAAATATTTAAGTTCTGCTTCCTTTTTGCTTAACAATTCATCTTTAAGTTTTTTCTCTATTCTAGTATTTTAGTATAGGTAATCAGGAGCCAAGACTCTATTTCAAAGATTTGCTTAGCAATTTCTTTTGCTAAATATCTAATTTCATCACAAATGTTCTTCCTGTTGGGGCGCCTCGGTGACTCAGTTGGTTAAGTGTCCAACTTCAACTCAGGTCATGATTTCTTGGTTAGTGAGTTCAAGCCCCTCATTGAGCTCTTGTTGATTCTCTCCCCTTCCCCTGCTCTCTCTCTCTCAAAAATAGTAAATGAACATTTAAAAAAAAAGTTCTACCTGCTATAAAACACTAGAACATAAATACAATTTAGCCAAGTTCTTTACCACTTTGTAATGAGGTTTGCTTTTCCCCCAGTTTCCAATAGCACATTCTTCCCTTCTGTCTAAGACCTTGTCAGAATGCCTCTTACCATCCATATTTCTTCCAATATTTTGTTCATGGTTCTGTAGGTTTTCTCTAAGAAGATGGAAACTTTCTTTACAGTTCTTTTCCTTCTGAGCTCTCTCCAGAATCGCCTTTAAAGGTCCATTCACAACAGTATGGGTTTTTTCTAGAATGTACCTCAAATGCCTCAGTCTCTATCCATTACCTGGTTCCAAAGTAGCTTCCACACTTTTAGACATTTGTTACAGCAACATTCCACTTCTTGGTACCAGGTACCAATTTCTGTCTTAGTCTGTTCAGGCTGTATAACAAAAATACCATACAGTAGGTGGCTTAAACAACATATATTTATTTCTCACAGCTCTGGGAAGTCCAAGATCAAAGTGCTGGCAGATTTAGTGTCTTGTGAGGATCCTGGATCATAGATGATTGTTCATTCTCTGTGTTCTCACGTGAAGAAGAGAAAAGGGAGTTTTCTGGGTACTATTTCATAAGGGCATTAATCCTGTTGATGAGGGCTCCACCCTCATAACGTAACCACATCCCAAAGGTTCCACTGCCAGATGTCATCATGTTGGGTATTAGGTTTTAACATAAAAATTTTGGGGGTGACCATATTCATTCTATAGAAATTTTTAGATCCTCTTTTTTTTTGTTTTTTCAATTGAGTATTGAATTTGGATATATTATTCCTACTAACTCATATTTCTTCTAGACAAAAGTTTCAGAAATGGGCAATTGTCCCATTTCAATCTCTAATGTTAAGCCACTTGCTACAGTCATGGACAGCAAGTAGAGAAAGGGGTTTTATCCGATGCAACTAGCTGGGAAGAGCAGCCATTTCAGAAATGCTAAATGCCTTGTGCTGAAATCCATTATAACAGAACTTGAGAAATAAATGTAAAGTAGTATTTGAATCCTCATCTCAAAGCTGCAATCAGTAATAAATACGAAACCAACAGCAGCAAATATTTAAATGACAACTTTACATCTCTTTAAATGCAATATAATGTCCTGACTATATGGTAATGACATCATTAAACAGAAATGCCTTGATCTTCAGTACCAAGATATTTTATAGTAACTTTTGCCAAGTGACATCCCCCAAAAGCTCCATGCCCTTTAACTAGACTCCTGTTCACCCATCATTTGGGTGACAAGGTCTGCCTAAAAAATTGTAGGGTAGTGGTAAAGCATGGTCTTTAGGCTCAATAATCTGAAGATATGAATTTGAATATTTCTTGTCTTTTATTAGTTGCTTAACATTGCTTGGTTTCAGATTTAATACCTTTAAAATGGGAATAATAATGTTCATCTTGAGAGTAAGATAATCAAATAAACTATATTACTTATAAGATGTACTTATAATTCAGTAAGATATTGATATCATCATTATCACCATCAATCGTCATCTTCATCATCATCATCATATTTAAGTAATATTAAGGGATTATGTTTGTAACGGTAGACTAAGTCTTATCCTAGGTTCAGTGGATCATAGTTGATTTTCACAATGCAAGACGCTAAAGTGTACTACCCATGAAAAAGTTTCACTTTTGTGTGTGTGTGTGTGTGTGTGTGTGTGTGTGTGTGTGTGTGTTTTGAATGAAAAAAATAATGTGAGTGACATTGGTATGGTTGGGATTATATAATGTGATTTAACCAAATAATAATATTCAAAAATATCTACTGAGTCATATAACAATAGTTGCAGTGGATAAATCTATAACAACTCCAAGTTTTGATGGCTTAATATAATAAGGATTTATTTCCTATTCATGTTATAGTTGATTTAAGATACATGGGGGAGGAGGGGGTAGGTTGGTTCTGCTCCATGCAATTATTTAGGGTTTCAGGCTTATTCTGTCTAATGGCTTTGTTAAGCTCTAGAGTCTTGGAGTGTCCCACTGGACCTGCTTTGATCAAACTGGGAGTTGAAAAGAGAAAATATCATAAAGGATGACACAGGAGAGTGCAGGAACCAGGCCTGAAAGTGGTATGGGCCAATTTCATGCAATTCCTATTGGTCTCAACTTGGCACATGGCAGCACCTAATCCCAAAACAGACCAGAACCTAGAGGCCACATATATGTTTAGGTGGAAAATATAATGGAAATTTGGTATTGCCAGCAGCCTCTGCCACAGGGTTCTAACATATTAAAACAAATCATGAATTTAATTGAATGAAAGACAATGTATAATTTAATAGTGTCACAATCATTTGTGGTACTTATAAAATTGATGTATAATCTATTCTCCCCTTTCTTATACAAGTAAAAATTAGCAGCACTTTGATGATGTTCTTCTAATTAGTATATACCTCTGGGGAACTTCAAGATAAAAGACTTAGTTTTCTCTCCTGAATGTACATGTGGAGATTAAATGCTCTTCATGTGAATGAGGAACTCTGTTTCATAAAGATGAAGCTAGGTTCTCACAAGAAAAACAGAACAGAAGCAACCAGACCCTTCTCAGGATCTTTCTCTAGAGATAGAGATGATGAGAGAGAGAGAGAGAGAGAGAGAGAGAGAGAGAGAGAGAGAGATGGTCCAGAATGACTTTAAGTGTTAACAAAATGACAATTTTCTCTCTGGGATTTAGCTGAGGTCCATGGCAGCTTCTCATCAAGGTTGTAGCATACCTAGGGCATCAGAGGTCTCCCAGTTTCCTTAGAGGGTCTTTTCATCTTTTTATCTTATAAAAGTTGAACTCATGACTGAATACTACTAATTTTTGTCAGGGTCCAATCTAATATCAGTTTACACTTTATATCCCATCATAAGTCCAACTTGACCTTACTTGCCATTTGATTCTATGGCCTGTTTATAACATGTTCTGGTCGGTGATAATCACCCCCTTACCATATCCTGGCATTAGGGATGTCCAGAACTGCGCTAGAATCATCTGATAGCACTCTGGAATTCTGTCAGTACTGTTATTTCATCAAGTGGCATTTAGCCATTCACACTTTGTGACCATGGTTATCAATAATTCCAAAACTATTTCCTTAGAGGGTATCATGAGAAAGAGGGAGGGAGAGAGGGAGGGAGGGAGGAAGGAAGGGAGGGAGGAAAGAAGGAAGGAAAGAAAACAGAAAAGTAAGGAAAGAACAGAAGGAAGGAAGGAAAAAGGAAAGATCTGTCCTGACTAATTCAAGGAAATCAAATGCAGATGATACTGCTATGATAACATAGGAGGTTTTTGTCACCAAACTCCATCAACCATTTTTTATAGTTTTACTTTGAGGAAACAAAACAAGTGGCAAACTGTCATACTTCATTTTTTCCCCCATGGAAACTTCTTTATATGTGAATTGTATATTCCTTAGAAAATACAGTTCCTTGGAAAATGTAAAAGACATAATTAGTCAAAGTGAGCACCAACCTAAGTAGCAATCTAATTCCAGAAGTTTGAGTTCAGAATTATTTAATGCCTTAGGATACAGGAGACAATTTGGTTTTAAGATATATACTAAGAGACAATATGTTTATATATCAAAACAAAAATTAGCTGGTTGTTGTTCTTAATTCCATTAAATTTTCAATGTTTACTGTTACCTTAACACACCACTAAATTTTGCATATACTTATTTAAATGCCACATTTCTCAAGAAAGATGCTTTGGTGTTTGAAGGGTATTATTATTTTCATTATTAGAAATTTTGTTAAACTATATTCAAGTAAGATGTCTTAAATGCTTACAGAATTGATTGGTGAATTTATCAACATAAAAAGAAGGACATTTTAAATTAATAGACTTCCTGGTTAAATTACTTTAATACATTCTTATTTTGACTTGGTCTGAATGAGAATTTTGCATATGTTGAGGGTAGATATGAGACACTCTTGAAGTCAAGAACATTACAGTGTTATTGGGAAGATTATTCTGTTGAGTGCCATTTGTCAGTTACTGAGAATATAATGGAGAATGAAACACTTAATTTACGTGTGATTGTCTTGTCTCTCCTTCTAGGATAGAAGTTTCAGAAGGCAAGGGATGTGTAATATATTTTTTCCTTTTTTTAACCACTCTAAGATTCCCATAAAATGCCATATATTTGCAGCCAACACACAATAGTTGAATAAAATTAAAAAGAAAATAAGTGAATAAACACAAAATAACTTTTTACAGAGAGGGATATCAGTACCAAAAAACTTCCATTCTCCCAGTGAAATGTCTCTGCACGTACAGTTTGGAGGCAAACAGTTCTGGTTTTTCTAAATCTTCTTAATACATGGCTGTTATCAGTTTGCTGTATAGATGATTGTAAAAGCTCACAGAGGCAAGTTGCTTTTAGCTGTGAATCTTCAAATACTTGAATGTTTCCAAATGAATTAAAAGTGCCGTTAGAAATGTCAGTAAGTGATTATCCATGGACTGTGGGATTCATGGCTTACTATTTATTTATGCATTTATTCATTTATCTTTGTGCAAAGGGAAACAGGTATACTCACTGTTTGAGACACATGGTGCAGGGGTATGAAAAGATTCATTGGTTGCAATTTCAGAGCACATGATACAGAAACTCCTATTGTTTTTCCATCAAGACATAGGCTGGAACCAGCAGACTTCAACATACTGTGAAAAGCATCCTGGGAGAGAAAACCCTGCCACTGTGATCTTCTGCCCACGAGAAAGTAGGGAAGCAGGGAACATCTAGCTAAATAAAATAATGGAAGCATCTTGCCAAAGAAAATGACCTTTTCAAAAAGGGTCAAATATCATGAGCTCAGTCTATGGGATCTGCCTGTTGTTCCATTGATTTATGTCAGATCTGCAGAGCCAGCTTCTCATTCAACTACCGAAAGGGAGAAGGTAACAAGGGTCCAAGGCCACTCACATTTGCCTCCTTGTGTGCATCTTCCAAATTCTCCATAATCCTTATGTATCATTTTCTTAATAATAAAATAGAATTGGTTTTTTTTAATGTTTATTTATTTTGAAGGAGAGAGAGACAAGTGTGAGTGGGGGAGGGGCAGAGAGAGAGGGAGACACAGAATCCGAAGCAGGCTCCTGGCTTCAAGCTGTCAGCACACAGCTGACGCAGGGCTCGAACTCACAAACCATGAGTTCATGACCTGAGCCAAAGTCGGACGCTCAACCGACTGAGCCACCCAGGTGCCCTCATAGAATTTTTTTTTTTAATAAGGCACATTAAATCTTATATCGTACTTTTTACTCTTCAAATACCTTTTACAAATGCATCCTCCCATTTTATCCTTAGAACTACCTTCTAAAGTAGCCCTAAACAAGTGTTATTCCTGATTCACAGCTGAAGTAAAGAAATTAAAGTGGCACGAAGTCAGTCACTTCTTCAAAGTCATCTCAGGAAGCTACACCTAAGCCTACTAAATTAAAATTGTGTGTATGTGTGTGTGTGTGTGTGTGTGTGTGTGTGTGTGTGTGTGTGTGTCTATGACCATACCACAATTCTTTATACTTACCTTTGGCTGTGGCAAAAAGTCAGAGAAAGAAAATTCCTTCGAATTAGATTATTGAGTTTATAGAATCTGAAGTCACCCATTTGAGTAGGGAAGAAAAATAACAGTAATACTGACTGCTTCTGAGGGGACACGGGAACCAAATGGTCAATTGAGTGCAGTTGTTATCAACACCAGTTTAACTTCTCTTTTTATTTTATTGTCACATTTACAGATTTAGAGCATTCAGAGCCATGGGAAAACACATTATGCAAGAGTAAGTAATTAAGTGGGTAGTGACTATAGTAGCATTTTATGTTAACTGCATCCTTAAAGTAAATGTTACCATATCCCAGCTTTTCTGGAGAATAATTTCAGTGATTTCAATTAGCTTGTTTCAGTAATTTCACACGATGCACCCCACATAGTAGAATGGAAAGAAGAGAGTGAGAACCAGTGGACATCAGCTTGCAAACACTCGTGAGCTTTCTGGTCATAAGAAGAGGGAAGGACCATGCTCTCCCCTGTCATTTCTACCACACAGGGTCTATATAATGATCAAATGAGACAACATTGGTGAAATATGCTAATCCAGAAGCATAAACCATTTCCTTTACAAGGAAAATTAAAGTACAGATTGGAAACAAAAAGGATCTATGAGCAAAATCATTAAAATTAAAAGCTAGTTTAGGAAGGATTTAAAGAAATTTAATGATGTAATATAAAAACTAAATTAAAGCCTTTAAAAGTAAACAAGATTTGAAAAGACCCTTAACTCAGTGATTGGAAGTGTAAAATTGCATCCGGGGAAAAATGGTAAAAAGAAAGTTAATTGAAAAAAGGAAGGGGCTTAAAGAGAAAAAGCTCAACGCTGGTGATAGAACACACCAAAACAACAGCAAAAATAAGCATTTCAGAACAAAAATCTACACCAGAAAAGAATCATAGTTAAAGCACAAAGGCAACTATTGTTCTTCTTTCATTTACTCAACAGTACTGACTAAAAGCAGGGGTGAAACAAAAGTAAGTGAAAACAGTTTGGCTGCCCTCATGGAGCTTCCTTTACTGAGGCAGGAAACAGATATTAAATAGCTACACACATACACACAAAATACATGCATCTGGCATTGCTCTTGTGCCGCTTAAAATAACCCCATCCTTCCTCTTCTCGAGGCCCTGCTGTCGCGACCGATTGGTGACTATTTGTACCAGTTGCTCTCAGGTACAAGGTGGCAGCACTTTGCCCTTGTACACGCACAAGCCCAGGGCAGGACACTTGATGCCTATAGGGCCATTCTTGATCCAAAGGTGGTGTGGTGCTGGTGTGGAAATTCTGAGAGATGTTCGACAAAGCTTCTCAGAAGGCCCCCTGGGATCAAGAATCTCCTGTAGTGAAGGCCAAAGTGATAAAGTAGCATTATCTTGGCTTTCTTTCCTTTTCAAATCTCCCTTCTATCACTCACTTTACAGATAAGAATGATCAGGGTTCAGATAGGTTATGTAATTTACTCAAGGTCACCTTGTTTATAAGGAAAAACAACACTTGGTCTTAAGTGCCTTGCTTCAGAACTTGAGTCAGTTTAAATTTTTTTCTTCTTCTCTCTGTCCCTAAGTAGGCCTTCCTTTCTCCCTCCCCTCTGATAACTTTAAGACATTCGTGCCCCTTCTCATGTGAAGATGTCAGTAGTGATTGCTTATTATAACCCTTTCAAGCATATCCATATGGAAAAATATTACTCCAGAGGGTGGAAGTTTAATCCAAAGGAGCTGATCTCTAGTGAGAACTCCAGGCGTTTTCATTCCTGAAACTGGTCAAGTCTTTTCTTCCCCCAAACTCATAATGACAGTATGTAGATGGCCCCTCAGGTAGTTCCACACAGGTACTGATAAAGCCTCCCTGTTAATAAAAATTAAGAATAATAGTCACTCCCATCTTGGGTTGGTTTCAAGTACATCAATAGAACAACTTATAGAACTGTCATATTTTAGGGAAAATTGCAGAAAACAGTGTTTCCAGTCATTTGCTAACTGAGCCAGAAATTATAATGGCATGCCAAATTAGACTGAGCTGTAAAAGGAAAGTATTCACATTATTCTTCTCTGCCCTCACAATATACATAAGAAGCTGAAAAGGCAGTAATTTTTTTCTTTTTCTTTTCTACTTCCTTCTCCTCCTTCCCTTCCTCCTCCTCCTCCTTCTTCCTTATACCTTCTTCCTTCTTCCTTACTAAACTTTTTCAAGATTTTTTCCACTCTAGGAAATAGATTTTTGCTTCATTTATTTTCCTTTGCATCCAATCCCCTTACAGCTATAGTAACTCTGTCACCCTGTAGAGCAAGTGGGATTGGGCTCCTTTCTGGTTACTGAATGGTTGAAAGAAATACATGACTGAACTCTTTAATCACACGTCATCCCTCCCCATTGTGTTTTGAGTCTTATGTGTTTTTTAAAGTTCTTAAAAATAGACAGCATTCTGCTCTTTTGGGAGAGATGATGGAAATAGGGCACCTGTTGTTTTTTGTTTTTTGGGTTTTTTTCCTCTAAAGTTTTCCCTTGCCAACGTTGCTGCCTGGTCTGCTGTGAGAAACACTGTCTCTAACTATGGAGGTGTCCTTTTCCCTGTTAGTATGTACATTGCTGGAAGCTCTGTCCTTGACCAAGTCCCACTGCCTCCTGCTAGGAAAGGGCCTCTTTCATGCAGGCAAGAGGACTATAACTGAGGGAGGGATGTTAGATACCATCTTTGAGACTCATGAATGGCACAGACATGGCCAGTTCCTTAAATAAAAAACCAGAAACACACCTCTCAGCTTATGAGCATTTGTGTTGCCACATCACAACACTTGAACTCAAAAGTATTTATTGAGAATTTACCCTAGAGATAATCCACAGGGCCCTGGGAGTTCAGGAATGAATAAAATGGAATCCTGTCCCTAAGAGATTTCAGTCTAAGGAGCTAAAGAATTTGTAGACTGGGATTTGAAAAATCAGAATGCATTTCGCTTTATTAATGCCATTAGGTGTGGGATCTAGTTTTTCCATAGTAACCTATAAAAGGTGCCTTAAACAATAAAGAAATTAAATAAACTGCTAAGGAGAATTTAAGCCTAAATTCTATATTCTGGCAGGAATAAATAGATGGAAGAAGGTAATCCCATTTTCTTTTCCTGAACTCAAGGCCAATAAGCAAGATTTAAAATGATAGTTTGTCTCAGCACACAAAGCCCTAATTTCATTTTCAACTACCTCCTTCCTTCTTTCTTATGCTAATACACTTGCCCCAGAGCTCCTATTTGGAGAACAAGACCAGTAGCTTCATGATACAAAATTGCTGTTCTCCTTCTTTCTAGCAAAGCCTCCAATTTTTACATAGTAGTTCGTCTCAGCTGTGCATTAGGGGAAAATAAGCTGATTAAGCTAAATCACTCTATAATATGAATGACAGAACCTTTGTTCTCCTAGAGATATTAGCGTTTAAGTGTAAATTCTCCTTCATTTAACTTTTTACCTCAATGATTCTCGAACTTCTGTGAGAGACATCATACTCCTTTGGAAGGAAACACATTTTCAAGGACTTCTGAAAATATATCTATGCATCCTCAAGAGTAAGAGGATAATAGTTGGAGAAGCACTGCTCTGTTTCACTGAATCTCAAGGCAGGGAAGTGCGGAGCAAGGAGGAAGATGTCTGTCAAGATGGTGAGGCATGTGGAAATTGGGCCAGCATGTAGTTTGAAAAGATTTAAGCAATATTGAGGTGTAATCTCATGTTTAGAAAAAAAGCCACAGTTTCTGTAATCCAGATTACATAAAGTAAAATTTTATTTTATACATCATAGAGAACATGCAGAAAAAAAAAAATTGCCACAATTCTCAGGTAAGAAAATGTCTCTTTAGAGGTTCATTCCAGAGCCTCCAGATGTTTGATTATATAAAAAATGACATGAGCCAGTCTTGAGCACCCATCTGGTTACCGATAGCTTAGTTCATATCAAAGTGAGGTGAATTGGAAAAGCCCAGAAGAACCAAATGGCACTGTGGTATTTGGTTAAGAAACCCACCTGGACCAGCTCTGGCCAGGACTCTAGAAAGCTGGGATCCCTAGACTCTCCATCTTTTCAGATATGTTCCCTTGAACCATTTTATCCACACAAAAGAAATAATCCAGACCACTCTCATGGTGGCCATGGCATTTATTCAACAGTATACTGAATATCTATGTACCAAGCATAGTTCTAGGAACTGAGGATACATCCTCTTCTTTCTCCTGGGGTTCCCAGATAAAGCAGAGTGTCAGATGGTGATAGGTACTGTGAAGAAAATTAAGCATAATAAAAGTGATATGATGGGAAATGACAACGGTAAGAGTAGGTGATTGTTTTCATTTGCCTTGTGGTTGGGGAACTCTGAGGGGCTGACACTTGAGCCCAGGTTGAATGACAGGAACATAGCCCTGCAGAGAACAGGAGACAGAATTCCCGGTACAGGATACAGCAAGCACAGAGGCATGGCAACAAGAAAGAGTTTGGACTATAGAAACAGAGAGAAGGCCATGTGAATGATAGAGAGTAACAATGGTGAGACAGGCAAAAGCTGAAGCTTTGTAGGTTCCAGAAAGCAACCTCATTTTTATTCCAAATGAGATTATTCTGCAGTGGGCAGATATGGGAGAGTTCTTAGTAGGAGAGTAGCAGGCCCTACTATTTATAAACAGCCCCTTATAATTAATTAAATGCTTGTACGTCAATGATTGCTCAAATATTATGCGGATTCCTTGAGAGAACACATGCCAGAAGACCAGGACGATCTTACTGTTCTAGAAAGTGGTGAAGCCAGTGACAAATACAGCTTTACTGTTCAGGCCACTGTCACCAAGCCATGCAAAGTTCAAGCTACTTTTTGCATGAGCCCGTAAGACTTCTGAGGCCGAAAATTGTCTACCTATTTAGCATGCACGTTGCAGTTTGTCTAACTATCTTGTGGGCTACCCACTTTACTGTGATCTTCTTTTGGAGTATTTTAATGGATTTTAGAAGAGTGTTAAATCTCTGCTTTGTAAAGCCTTATTCCTATCCTCAAATTATCTTAATTCATTACCTTCTTGCTATGATAGTTTAATTGAGTGTAGGATATAAAGCTAATTTATTTCACATTTTTGCTCTTAATAGTTTTCACTTTCTTTATTGAAAAAGTAATTACTGAATTCTAATACAATAACTGGAAATTACTTTTTCTAATAACACATATTATCCCGTCACCATCTGCAGAAAATACTTTGAAGTACCCCCAACTTTGGGTTACTGGAAATGAGCTTAAAATTGTTAATGTGGGAAAATCACTAATTGGTTATCTCAGTGCTGGCCTTTTTATTTATTTATTTTGAAATTACATACTTGCCCAAGTTTATTGAGAGAAAAATGATAAAATATAGAAAAGGAAAAGTAAATATAATCCTAAAACTCAGATATAAGTACTATTGGTATTTGGTTGAAGGTCTTCCATATATGTTTCTAGGTACATATCTATAGATATACATACATAAATATATTTAATAGTGTTCTGGTATTTTTTTATTCTTATGTACTCTAATTATTAAAGTGAGCCCTATTAAAGTGCCATTTTCTTAGGTCATAGATAATTAGTTACAAATTATTTCATTTTTTTTTTAAATTTTTTTTTTCAACGTTTTTTTATTTATTTTTGGGACAGAGAGAGACAGAGCATGAACGGGGGAGGGGCAGAGAGAGAGAGGGAGACACAGAATCGGAAACAGGCTCCAGGCTCCGAGCCATCAGCCCAGAGCCTGACGCGGGGCTCGAACTCACGGACTGCGAGATCGTGACCTGGCTGAAGTCGGACGCTTAACCGACTGAGCCACCCAGGCGCCCCAGTTACAAATTATTTCAATACAGTGCAACATAATGTAATAATTTCTAAATGTTAAATATTTGTTTTTAAATTTTCAGTATCTTTAGAAATACCATGTATACACAATCCTGTGTTTGTCTAAATATATGTAAGTAAATGACATTTGCACAGTTGCCTACTAATTTCTTCAGGATAAGTTCTCAGTAGTTGAACTCCTGGTCATGGAAAAGCATATACATTTCTAAGGCATGTGACATACATTTCCCAAATAAGTCCCCTGAACTTATTTGTGCACCAGCAATACATGAGGTTGATCATATCCTCAGCAAAACTATTATTCTTTTATTGGCAATCTTATAGAGACAACAAAATCTTTTCCTTTGTATTTCTTTGACTTACTAATCAAAAGAGTTGAGCATCTTTCATAATATTTTTTCACCATATCTGGTCATTTAACTTTGTTTGAATGGTATCTTTCCACAGGTTGCCGTAGGTCCATGAACTTTGTTCCCTTAGCAAAGCCTTCCTAGGAAGGATCATCCCCAAGAATAGAAAGTGGGCTAAGCAGTTGGCATGGAACAGTGAGATAAACTGTGAGAGTCACAGGTGGTTCATCATTATGTGTTTCATAAATTAGCTGTGGTTTGGGGCAGGGGCACTAAAAATCAACCAGCGCACAATACAGATTTCACCAGGCTCTTTTCTAAAAGCCCCATGTAGACTTTCTGGAATCAGAATCTTCACCACATTAATCCATCAAGACATCTGGGTTAAGAGCCATCAGATAGAAACATTTGAGAATAATGTATATGAAAAACCCATAAGCCTTCATGATCCCTACCCAAAGTAAGGACCTAGAAGTCTACACTCACTTATGAGAGTGACAGAGGAATACATTTTTGCCTGACTAGAGTTTTATACACCTTATAGGGAAGGAGGACAAGGGAGTGTAAAGGTAATTATTGACAGAGCAACATGAGAAAAAGCTGGCATGTTGGGATTTATTCCCATGATCTCATCCAACAATCAAGCCCTCAGTTCCTTTCACATAGTCCAGACAATAACCGAGGACAGAAGCTAAATGAGCAATTCTGGAATTGCTGAGGACCTTGTTACTCAATGAGGTCCCTGGACCAGCAGCATGGCATCACCTGGAAGTTTGAGAGAAGTTCAGAATGGACATGTCCAAACCTGCTGATTCAGAATGTGCGTTTTAACAGGATCCCAAGCATGCTTATGCATCTTAAACTGTGAGAAGCCCTGATTTTGGAGATTAGACTTACAGAGCCTGGTGGCAAGTGAGACACAGAAAGTGAGAGAGACTGTGGGAAAAGGAACCATTGAGTTTCAGTCTCCATAAGTAAATGCATTGTTCAATACACAAGTGGCTGGATATGAGTGGTGAGCTAATGGTCCAAGGTGGTGTGATGAACAGTAAGTGAGCATGTGCTCCTGACTCCTTGTGATGCAGAACTCTGGAGAAGAACAAGCGCCATGGGTTGAATTAGTTTGCTTCTGACGCATTGAGAAATGCTTAAATAATTTTCTTGACATCATTAAACGAAAGGATGTATTTCAAGGGCTTACGTGATGCCTGGCATATGGCATGCAGACAACCAACTTTACTTATTATTATGGTTATTATCATTGTCAGTATCTTTGTTATTTGTCAAGTAACTAGATTATTAAAGAAAAAACTATACGTATTAAAGAACAATACTGTGCAGATAAGGGCGTGGTATGATTGTATAGGCCACCTTAATTACTAAGAAACAAAAAAAGGAGAAGAAAACAGAAAAGAAAAAGTTGTCACTTTTAAAAAGCTCAGCAACTGAATATCCCCACATCAGCACTTAGTGGATATGCTTGCAATTAAAGCCATGGTGGGGAATTCCTGATGACTCAGCTTTTGCAAATTGAAGGGATAATAAATAACACAGGAAGGAAAATGGTTACTTCTTCAAAGATGTATAGAAACAAACATCTAATTTTCATGTTATGCTTGTTTAATTAGGTAATTTACTGTAACATATTTATCAGACAAGAGTATAGATAAGAAGAGACTCTTTTTCCCCTTATATCATTTTATGAGTATTAATTTATACTGCACAAAGGAACTTGCTGATTCTCACATAACGATCCTGGTGATTGAAATTTACAGGCAAAAGACATAAGCATGAGTATTGACTATAAAAGGACAAAAAAATTGAGGGGAAAATGATTTGAGAAGAATGAAGAGTAACATAAAAAGAGTGAAAACACTGTTCTAGTATAGTAGCCAATTCATGTTCTCAGAGTAAAGAAACCTAGACTCAAGTGTGAGGTCACACCAGACATCAAACAAGTCTGGTGTGTGTAATCACACCACTGTGGGATTCTTTTGCTCCACCCCTGAATAGAGAAACTGGGGTCAGGTTCAAATCACCTCAGAAATGGTGGATAAATCCAATATTGTCATGTCTCATCTTGGGGTCAGGACAACTTTAGTCTGCCTCACCCACTGAAACAGCTCTGTGAATGTGATCAAATTGACAGATTTGCATATTAAGAAACAAATGAGTGCTAGATTCCAAGAAGAGTAAATAGTGCTAATAGTATTTTCTGGAAAGTTGCTAGAAAGGAGCTACCAGAGAGGAAGTGAAGTACAGCTTCAGGGCTCCCTCATCTTTTGTTGTTACCTCTGATTTTTACTTTTTACTTGGGCTTCCAAGTGAGAGTTTGTTTGAAAATAGATTTCCTCCAGGGGAAAAAAATGAAAACTACAGTATGTATTTCAATATCTTATGTGAGAAAATAACCCGGGTCGTCAACTCTCCTGAACATGCCTACCATCTGTCCCCACTGAGGAGAAGCAGATGACTATAGATTATTGAATGGGCATTATGGCTTAGCTCAATGACCAGTGAACATGGCCAACAGGAAATAAAGAAGGACAGCTAGTAATCAAATGGAGGAAAACACTAAAGACTTGCTACGATATTCAAGTATACATATGTGGCAGGCATCTGTACTATAAAATGCAAAGCTTTTAGTATTACAACTATTAGAAAGTTACATAGAAAGGAAAAGCAATTCCTCTGATGAAATGTTAAACTCTGGTGATCTAAACACTCATATTATTGAATTAATATTTTACTTTTCATCTAGCATTGGATAACAGTCATGTCTTCAAGTTATCGTGCCTCTGTTGATTTCTTTATGAGCTCTAAGTGTCAACAAAAGAAATCAAAAAATTTAAATTGACATACCCTATTTCCCTAACTTTGAATTCATTGGTGATTGAGGCACCTACGTGGCTCAGTTGGTTAAGCATCCAACTCTTGATTTTGGCTCAGGTCAAAATCAGATCTTACCGGTTTATGAGTTTGAGCCCCACGCTGGGCTCTATGCTGGCAATGCAGAGCCTGCTTGGGATTCTCTCTCTCTCCCTCTCTCTCTCTGCCCCTCCGTTGCTTGCTCACTCTCTCTTTAGAAAATATATAAATAAAACTTAAAAAAGAAGTTTGAATTAATTGATAATTGACATATATTCTTAGTTTATATTTTGTGTTCATTAGATACTATTGAAGAAGAGCCATGATTATGGGTAATGAATAAATGAGCCAGTCAAATCTTTAGGGTGTTGCTTCAATATGAGAATACAATGCATGGAGCACCATTTGAACTTGATGTATATTAGCAATAACACAAGGGCTTGTAGTGTTGAGATGACCTGTAAATAAGGCATCACTCAGAAGTGTGCTTACTTTGAAAAGTTATGAACAATCATGTTAATTAGGAAACCACCAAATTCCCCATTAGAGTTGTCGTCCATACACAAACTCAGATGTTTGCCAAAGAGAAGTAGGTAAATTTCTTGTCCAAAAATAGTTAATATAGCAAGCTTGCATATGCTTGGGCATGCTTAAAATGTTGACCCTTGGCTATCACCTGGGAACATGGATTTTGAGAGTGTTGTTGCCTGGCAAAAATGGCTTATTGTACCTACAGTCTTTCTACAAACAATATGCTTGTGCTGAACACCTTTTTTTCTGGGTGTCTGGAATTTTGGTAGATGCAAGGCAGAGGGTGCCTATATGACCAGCCCCCAATGAAAACCTTAGGAACTGGCTCTCTAATGCCAACCTTTCACACACGTTGTCAGAAATTGCTGAAGAATTAAGTATGTCCCATGTGACTCTACCAGAAGAACTCTTAGAATTTTGCACCCTCATTTCCTCTGGGCTTTATCTATGTATCTTTTGTTTATTTTGTTTAGCTTTAGCATCATTTTACTGTAATAAATCACAGCTATAAGGATGATTACAGTATTGTGGGTCTTCTTAGCATATCATAAACTCCCAATGCAACCATATTATTGTATTCCTTAATATTTACTTAAAAAACAGATATTAATTGGTTGTCTACCGTATGTCGAACTCAGTTTGGGCTACTAGCAATACAGCAGTGTTCAAAAGATACTGCCCCAGCAAAAACTTAAAAATGTCACAAACTGTCTCAAGCAGAATGCTAAGATATCCTACACATTGATTATCTGGGTCCCACATGCCTACTTTGGCCATCTACAAATTACTGTCAAATTAGCAGCCAAATTAACAAGACAATTTCTAAAATGCTCCTTCACTTGAGACATGCATTGATTCAACATTTTACTTCTGATACCATGCTAATTTTTTCAGTTTTCATGTCTGGGTACCAATTCATTATGGCCAAACTATATGTTTTCCTGTATTGTTTTGTAATTATTCTCCAGTATATCATATGGGTACACTTCATCTCTCTAGTAAGTTGAAAGCAAGGAGAATATATTTTTTCTTTGTCTTTTTTATCCTAAGATGGCTCATTCTGGTATCCTACAGATAAAGTGTGCTTCAGAAACATTTAATACTGTTTTAATATTTCCAATGTGCTAAAATTATCATTGCATTTCTACTTTTGAGCTTTATTTTTAACCTCATGGCCACCACAGGTCCATATTATATTTTACTTTTGGGTTTTTTCAGAAGAATGGTGACAGAAGGATGGCATTTTCCCTTGGGATTTGACATTATCTGTGACGGGTCATTCCAGTCTTTGTCCAGCTGTGACTTTTGGTACAGTCCCTGAGCCACCACCAATCCATGCATTATTAACAATACACAATGCTCAGAGAACTTGTCATTTCAATTACACAGCCATGAAGGAGTACCACAGACATTTGGCTCTAATGAGACCGAGTTCATAGACATAAACACTTTCATGCAAATTTCATAGAACTGAATAGTTCAGAGAAAGGAAAGGTCTTCTGTTCCATTGTTGTTGCTTGCCTGTGTCCCCCATGATTCAAAAATAATAGTAGGCTGGAAAGCCAAGAGACAGCAGTCAGTGGAAGACTGGTGGGGGCATTTGGGAAGTGAAGGTCTGGAGAGCAAACTTTCAGTCACTTGTCAAAATGATTTATACACATTCTATACCCTAAATAATGGGTAATATGTGCCTTTGTCGATAATTGGAAAGTCTGTTTCTGTACTTTGGTAATCAATTCCCAAAGAAAAATTATAATTTCAGATATGGCCTCCTTTTCTAGTAATTCCATGTCATTGGGTGAGAGGAGGGAAGCATATCTTAGAATAAGACACATAGATCAATCGCTGCTTTATTAGGCTATATTTATAAACACGTTCTCAGTCCTAAGTCAAAATTGCAGTTTCTAATTACTTTTTTATTGGCATCGTTAAACATTGTTTGGCTTCAGAATGATGAAATGGATTAATCATATGTCAAAGAATGATAGTACATGTTCTAAGTACATTGCCTGAGGCATATACCACCATTAATCTGGAGTTGTACAATAGGCACCCATATTTTTGTTCCTATGTTACTGTTGGAGTATTCTGTATACCATTCAGTGACCTATCTTTTACTGGCTTGGGATTAATTTGAAAATTTTTTAAAATTATTTTTTTACAAATTGCCCCAGTGTTATTGGATTTAATGAACATTGAGGAGCGCCCAGGTGGCTCAGTCGGCTAAGTGTCTGACTTCAGCTCAGGTCATGATCTCACAATTTGTGGGTTTGAGCTCAGCGGCAGGCTCTGTGCTGACAGCTCATGGCCTAGAGTCTGCTTCTGATTCTGTGTCTCCCTCTCTCTCTCTATGCCCCTCCACTGTTCACAATCACTCTCTCTCTCTCTCTGTCTCTGTCTCTGTCTCTGTCTCTCTCTCCGAAATAAACATTAAAAAATTTTAAAAAATGAATTCACAGTTGTTAAAATATAGAGGGTTTTTTTCCCTCTTATGTAAGGAAACCTTTATCAAGAATTCTGAGTGTACTGGGGTGCCTGGGTGGCTCAGTCGGTTGAGCGTCCAACTTCGGCTCAGGTCATGATCTCACAGTTTGTGGGTTAGAGTCCCGCATAGTGCTCTCTGTGCTGAATGCTTGCTCAGAGCCTTCTCGTGCTCTGTCTCACTCTGTCTCTCAAAAATAAATGTAAAAAAAAAAAAAAATTCTGGGTGTATCGCTAAAAGCATGATAAATTCTTTTATCCACATTGTGGACAATCCACATTGTGGCTCCAATGTGATTGAAGTCCCTTGTTCCCATGTTAATTTAAGTTTAGTGTACTGTTCTAAATTTGCAAGTGTAGCATTATATGACCGTTGAAGACATTTTACATACTTCCCCCAATATGAGCATTTTGGCCCCTGAATTTAGGAAAAGTATTTTGACAATTATAAACACAAATGTCTATTTCCTGTGTACAAGTGATAGCTCTCTTTATGACTATGTATAATCCAGTAGTTTGGCCAACGTGATTTAAGTGAAAATGCTTTCGCCAGCTAAAAGCAATACCTATTTCAGAGTGTAACTGATGGACCAGAGTCTTGGAGAGGTCACCTTCTGAATGCTAATAAGCCTTCTCTTGGCTAGATACTGTAGTGGTGGCAGAAATATTCGGGAAAATCTTAGTTGGTTTGATCATAGAACCTTATTTAATGAGATACATACCTGCACAATCTGGAAAGCTAAAAGTATAAAACAGAGAGGAAACAAAAAACAAGTCAAGATTAGTTTTCTGTGACCCCATGCATGCCCACAAGAGCACCAAATAGCAACAGAGCTCAGAACTTGCCTAGTTGCTCAATTAATTTTAGCTTTCATAATTAATGTCCCACCAGGGACCCAGCATCCTTCATGCTCCTTCCAGAGGTTCCAAGGCCAGAGAGCTGTTTCTGAGTCCACTGATATTTAGAGGTGAAGTTCTCCTGCTTGGGTCCTGGCGTCTTGTTAGCTATAATTAATCTTGTGAGGTAGGTATTCTCATGCCAAAACCTTGGGGACTTGTGTATCAGAGTTTCTGGGGTTTTTTTGTTTTGTTTTTTAAAGTTTATTTATTTTGAGAGTGAAAGAACAGGAGAGAGACAGAAAGGGAGGGAGAATCCCAAGCAGGCTCTGTGCTGTCAGTACAGAGCCTGATGTGGGGCTTGAACTCAAGAACTATGTGATCATGACCAGGAATCAAACACTTTACCAATTGAGTCACCCAGGCACCCCCACAGTTTCTGGTTTTAAATATTAGTTCTACTCCTAACTCCCTGGGTGATTATGGATAAGTTACTGACATATTTTGAGCCTCAATTCTATTTTTAAACTGAGAGTCAACATTCCCAGGTAATGTTGGGAAATTCAAACAATATCTATGCCAAAACACAAGACAGGAGTAAATAAGCATATAAATAAATAAGCGCATACAAAGGGATGGTAGTATGTCAAAAGGACATCGGGACCACTCTGAACAAACTCCCAAATACAAGAGCTAGAACAATATGAGTAACAGAATTAATAACATCACACTAGATTACAGCCCACAGTATAAAATAAATATACATGAGTTCATGCTGATATAAATAAGTGTTGACTAAATAAATAGGTAGGAGAAAAGTGGCAAATGATCCTTATAGGAGGATTCCACACAACAACATAGGGTGATATTATTTCTTCCAGGAAGTGGAGTGTAACTCCTATGCCTCACTCCTCCTTGTGTGGGGCCTTGACTTAGTGTCTTGTATCCAAAAAATATAGTAGAAAGGGAAGGGGAGTGTTTTTATAGTGAAAATTCCAGGCAGGTTCTACTGTAACCTAAGTGGTCAAGGTTAACATCACCAGTATAAGTCATGTTGATATCATGTACTCTCTGATATAACATGAAGAAAAGAGCACTTCACCTTCCCCCCAAACTGATAACCTAAGCCAATAAGAAGAGAAACATCAGACAAACCCAAATTCACAGTCTATAAAACATCTGAGCAGTATTCTCCAATTTATGAAAGTCTTGAAAGGCAAAACAAGACTAAGGTATTGTAATAAACCAGGGGAATCTAAGGAGACATGATGACAAAATGCAGTGTGGTATTCTGGATGGGATCATAAAACAGAAAACATAATAATTAGTTAACAACTAGTAAAGCATGAATAAAGTCTGATTTTTAGTTAAAATTATAGATCACTGTTCTCTTAGTCTTGACAAATGTGTTAAAAATGTTAACATTAGGAAACATTGATAGTTGTTATACAGAAAACCCCTGGAAAACTTTTACAGCTCTTCTGTAAATCTAAAATTATTCCAAAATATAAAGTTTGTTGAAGTAGGAGAAAAAAAAAAAAAGAAGGCAAGGAGGAGGGGGAGGGGAAGGAGAGCAAGAAGGAGAAGGGGTGTCAGAAAAAAGTCAGTTCTTTTATTCTCTTTCTTCTTAACCATTTTGAGAATGAGGGTCTCAGACTGTGTGGCTGCCTTAACATAAAGGTCAATGCCAAGAAAAGCTGGTAGTTGTGCTGGAAGTCAGGATGGCTATTAGCCTTGAACAGGCAATAGTAACCAGGCATGGGAATGAAGAGACTACCAGGGTTCTGGAAATTCCTTGTTTCTTGCTCTGGGTGCTAGTTACATGGATGTGCTCACTTTGTGAAAATTCATCTAAATAGACAATTAGCATTTGCTCATGTTTCTGTGTATTATACTTGAATTTTTAAAGTTTTTATTAAAAAAAAATGCCGCAAGGGAATAAAGAGTGAAGATTTAGAGTTCAGTTAAGAATTGGACCATCTATCACTTCTAAGTTTCAATATGTATTCCACTAACTGCATTAAAACTAACTCCAACCTCTTCTTAGGGTGATCTCTAACACAGCCTGTGCGTGCTGCCCTTCAAATGCTAGTAGAAAGCAAAATTCTCGGTGGGGTTACCACCTTCCCTGAATCATACCTTAACTATTTGGGAACTGACAGTTCATTCTGATCACCTCAGATAGCAGTAGAGCACGGTATTGAGACAAGACCCGCTTACAGACAGCGAGACACAGTTCTCAATAACTTTGTGCTAAGTCTAAATGCATGGATCCATATATGGATCCTCAGTTCAAGCCTCAGTTATTTTTAAGTTCCTTATCTCTGGCCACAAAAAATCAGAGAAAAGTCATTCCCCCTTTTGGGCAATTCGACTGGAGAATGGGGTCCTCATTTTTGTAACATAATCTGAAGCTTTCTAAGGTTTGTCCATAAGCAGTGGCAGGCAAATAGAAAATATTGCTATGGCACAAGGAAAAATATGGAAGTAGTTTTTGACTCAAAGGCACTACTCACTAGAGCAGGCTTTTCCATAAGAAATACCTATTAAGTAGCTTCAAAATAAATTGGAAAAAGAAGTAGAAAAAAAAGTGTTTCGGGGTGGGAGGAGAAGGAGTGAATGAAGAGTCAGCAAATGAGCAGGTTTCCATTTGAAATTTAAATTGGCAGCTGGCACTATTTGAGTCATTCTGCATTTAATATAATTTGAATGGGGTAGATGATAGTGTTGCATTTTGAAGAGGCAAAGCAAAACCTTGAATATGAGGAATGTACAAACCTCTGTTATTCTGCTTTGCTCAATTGGACACACTTCCCTTCACTACGCTTAGAAGAAAATGAGCTATAGGTATTTTAGCGGTTTACTCCTCATCAGCACAATGGACAAAGCACGTGCTCTGTGGCTGTAAACTGTTCAATGAAATTCTTGAAACAAAGGGTGAAGACAAAACTTTGAACTTGTGCTAACACCGAAAGGGAAATATCCATGAAGTGGAAATTGGGTTTAAAAGATAGTCATTGGGGAGCCTGGATGGCTCAGTGGGTTGAGCGTCAGACTTGGGCTCAGGTCATGATCTCACAGTTTGTGAGTTTGAGCCCCACGTCTGACTCTGCTAACAGCTCAGAGCCTGGAGCCTGTTTCTGATTCTATGTCTCCCTGTCTCTCTGCCCTCCCCTGCTCACACTCTGTCTCTCTCTCTCTCTCTGTCAAGAATAAGTAAACATTAAAAAGATAGTCATTAATTGGGTGCCTGGGTGGCTCAGTTGGTTGAGCGAACAACTCTTGATTTGGGCTCAGGTCATTAACTTATGGTTCTGAGAGACAGCCTCTGGAAGGGTTCTGTGCTGACAGCAGGGAACTTGCCTAGGATTCTCTCTCTTCCCCTCTCTCTGTTCCTCCCCTGTTCATACACACTTGCCCTCTCTCTCTTTCTCTCAAAAATAAATAAATAAACATTTTAGGGGCACTTGGGTGGCTTATTTGTTTGAGCAGCTGATTTCAGCCCAGGTTATGGTCTCAGGGCTCATGGGTTTGAACCCTACATCAAGCTCTCTACTGACAGCACAGAGCCGGCTTTGGATTTTCTGTCCCCCTCTCCTTCTGCCCCTTTCCCTTCTTTCTCTCTCAAAAATAAATAAACATTAAAAAATTTATAAACATTTTAAAAAATAGGTAAAAGATAGTCAATAATAAAGTTATCAATCATACTAGCAAAGGTTAATCAGATAGGCATGATATAATTGTAATAGGTCAACTTATAAGATATGAAAGCTTATTGTATGTAAGTTCAGCTTAAACTCACCTTTCATGAATAATTGAGATAAAAGCTTATGTAGTTCCCTATTAGGGTTATCAGAAATTACTAACAACCCTATCTCGCTTCTGTAACTTCGCCTGCTTGCTAAATGCATAACTTAGGTTGCAAAACACTCCCCCATCCCTTCTACCAAGATCCGGCCTAGGCAAAGACCAACATGTAAAAAGTCAGGAACTCACTGCCCCAAGGTATCTTAGGTGTCTAACTATGATTGGTCATTTTAAACCCTCTTAGAACAAAGAACTTTAAATTGATAGGTTCCCACCAAAACTAACGTCTATATGTCACAATATAATTGGCTACCATGAAATGCTGTAAATTGTAATTGGTTAACTAAATAATGACATATTCTGACTTGCTAAAATCCATATAAGCTCACTGCTACCTTTGTTCGGGGCCATTCTCTGCACTTTTCTCCTTAAGATCAGGAGATCAGGTTTGGCCCGGCCGTGAATAAAATCTTTCCTTGCTTCTATTCGGCATCTGGTGGTTTTTTTCGACAGCACCCTGTTTCAATAATAGAAAGGAAAATTTAACCAATATCAGAAATATGTAAAATTACTTTTTATAGATCCAAGAGAATATACTCTATTTCCCTGAACACTGATTTTGTACATTTATTTCAATTAACATTTTGAATACATGCATCTCAAAAATACAAGCACTTCACATACAAGGAATATGAAAATTAGGATGGAAAATAGAGAACAAATGGATGAAAGCCAAGGAATTTTATGAGCAAGACGTTCTGACAGGCATACGGGAACACAGTGTCTTAGACACATGATATGTATTTTATCATCTCACATATTAGAGAAGGGAACTGATAGTTATTGTTCCTCTAGAGAGGATAGGCATTTTGCCTATATTATCACATTTTATCCTCATGACACTGAGAAGTGTGTGTTACTATTTCAGTTTTATCTGTGAAATAACTGAAGCTTGGAACAGTGAGTAACCGTAGGCCCAGACAGCTGCAGAAACCATTAGAATCAGAACCCTGGCCTGATGTGAGCTTGAAAGCTACTACTTTTGTACAATGCTTTGTGGACCCTGCATTTTCCTTAGTGACTACCAGTGAAAACACAGGTATTAGAAAAAAATCCTCAGGGGAATTTTAATACTCGTTTGGAGCATGAGGAACAAAATGGGGATGTTTTTAATGGCATTCTTTTCTTGAACCCGCCTTGTGATGGTACAGAAGATAAAGAAAACAAACACTTGATATGCGACACTAGGAGGTACAACTGATCCTAAAAAAGTGAGCAAGAAGTCTGGTCAGGACCCCAACTCTCTCCTTCAAGGGCATCACTGTGATACATAGAGAAGCCAAACTTAAAGACAACCAACTTGCGGTGTGGCGTCTGACTCCACACAACTGTTCATATGAATTTGCATACAACCTCTGTGTTTCAGTTTAATTTACAAAATGGGAGAGAGAATGTGCATCATTGGGATTCTTTGTGAGTATAAAAAAAGGTGATGCACATAAAGAATTGAATATAGTGCTGGACTGCATTAAATGTTATTTTGCCTCCTCATTTTGTATACTTGCATTCAACAGAATGAAGCAAACTGACAGCAAAGGACTGGGTTATTTTATGCTGCCTATGCCAAAGAAGTATCCCGAATCCTACTAATTATTCAGCATGATGTGGATCAAGTGGAGAGAGATTTGTTTTCTTTTATTTTTTCCAGATTCATGGATTCATGTACATAAATTTACTTGTTGCTTAAGGTCCACAGACTGACATATTCAAAGTGGAGTTGTTTCTTTATGTGAATGCAACTCACCAGTTTCCAAGTTTTTACTTTGCTGTGTGAATGAGATCTTTGTAGGGGTTGTCTTTTGGTGTCCACAGTTCACTCAATCTGCCTAATTCTAGGTATTAAGGCAGTGTTAGAAATAGGAGGGTAAATAAGCCCACCAATTGGTCCAGTATTACTCACTTCTCATTTAAGGTGTCAGTCTGGAGAAGAAAAATATGCAAATTCAACAAAGAAGTAAAAGAATGTAAATTATCAAGTAACCAATATCTTAAATACATAAGCTGAGAATATAATCAGGCATGAGGTTCCAAGAAGGGTGTTTTCACAGTTGTGCATAATTTAAAAGGAGAGGGCAAGTATAAATATAGGTAATAAGGGATGAAAGTATTTAAACTTTAAAAATATTTAAATGCCATTTGATTACATCCCAAAACAACTTTTCCTGCCCTGTCATCTGGTATAACTAAATATAGCCTTGTGTTCTAGTAGATCAGAGATATATGTACTCAGTGGGTAATTAGCCTCTTGTATTAAAAATAAAACGTATAAATATCACCTCATTAGTAGGATTGTATCTTAACTATTACCTTCTCTCTTCGTGATCTGAAATAATACATGGGACATTTAGAAATCCAATGTCCAATATGGAATATCCAAGGCTAGGTTTTAGGACTCGTGTGTGTCGTTGATCAATAATGAAAAGTGACTGCTCTTGGATTTTAGATCACTGAACTCTGAAAGGACATAAATGAAATGAAAAGAGCTTGGGATTGGGCAGTTTACTAGTAGTCTATTTTTTTTATTTACCTTTCTGTATATTCTTCTTAACTTTTCTTGTGTATTAAACCATTGTGTTCTCACCAAAGATGTAACAAATGAGTATTTGGTTCTTAGTTGTTCTCTTTCAAGTGAGTCCATAATTCTATCAAAGGCAAATGGTGATCCAATAATCCAATTATTCTAAAGATATCTAAGGATAATCCAATTATTCTAAGGATCACTGGGTTCATATGTGCAGACATTAACATAAATGTTCAAATTCTTGTAGATCTTAACTGTTAAGAAATTTAACATTTCCCCAGATTTTCCAAGAGTCACCAAGAATATGTCAAATCCATATATTGCTCGTCTCCCAGTCTTTCCCTGGATTTCGTGAGAACTCAGGGACATTGCTTCTGAAGAGCCAAGAATTCTACTACCTTCACCTTTGGACATAGAAGTGCTTCCTGTACCACTCTGGTGCTAAAGGGTACTGATGCAGTGGTATGTGTTGAGGGGTAATGGGAATGAGGCATGGGCATCTCCTCCCCTTAATGGGATTATTCCTGACTACATATCCCTGATGCAGATGCTTGGCTCAGACACATAGAAAATCTAATCTGAGCAAACTCCTTTGGTCCCCGCTTTAGCCCTTCTCTCATCATTATGTTCTACACCTAAAGCTAGTATTATATGTAAACTATACTTCTATTAAAAAAAAAAGAATAACTTGGCCACTCAGCCCTCCCTAATATGTGTATGTATGTATATGTGTGTTTGTGTGTATGTGTATTTTTTTTTCTTCTTCCACAAGATGTCTACCATAGGCCAGCATGGGAGCACTCCCCATTAGAGGTAATCAGAGACTCAGGTGCAATCATCAGTTCCCATCTCAAATTCTACTGGTTCCTTTTTTTTTTAAAGTTTTTTTTTTTTTTTTAACGTTTTTTTATTTTTGGGACAGAGAGAGGCAGAGCATGAACAGGGGAGGGGCAGAGAGAGAGGGAGACACAGAATCTGAAACAGGCTCCAGGCTCTGAGCCATCAGCCCAGAGCCCGACGTGGGGCTCGAACTCACAGACTGCGAGATCGTGACCTGAGCTGAAGTCGGATGCCCAACCGACTGAGCCACCCAGGCGCCCTCTACTGGTTCCTTTTTAATGGACAATTATTGTTTGAGGGTGATACATATCACTTTCACTTACAACTTGGCCATAGTTGTCATATGACCTTACTCAAGGAAGGGATGATGTCCAGGAAGTATCAATATTCCAGGTGCCCTGATGGAGAGAGAACTGGAAGCACCTGATGAATAGCACCACCAGTTTGCAGTTGGGTGCAAACCAGGCGAGTGAGACCCATTGTAAGCCTTTTGCCTGGATTAGGCACCACTATTTCCATTTCCTTCTCCAAACCTCTGCCCAGGCACCTCGATACCAGATTATACCTTCCTCAGAAAATAAACAAAATTACCCAGCTATCTCAGAAAATCAATTAATGAAAAAAGATATTTCAGCTTCCCCACTCTCTAGGTTCACTAATCTAGTTTGGACTCCTCTAGGAGACCTTACTATAACACAGTCTTATTTCTGAAGGATGTTTACATTACAAGTTACTTTAAAAGCTGATTTTACTCTCACAAAAACATTTAAGAGTAGAGTAAGTCTATTTGACAATATGAAGTTAAATCACAGAAAGGTTGTGTGGCTTACTTAAACCTTACAACTAGCTAATGGTAAAGTTTAGTTTATAATTTTTAAATTCAGGCCTAACTATTCTTTTCTTTCTGGACCATTTTAATTCCTTCTCAAAAAAAAAAAAAAAAAAAAACATGGAATAAGTGGAATTATATACTAGAGGCTATACAGATTTATTTTTTCATTTTAGTTATACTTTTCATAATAATTGAGAGTGATGGGTGTAAGTCTGAGTAGAAGAATTTGTTCTTAAATCTTAATGAATTATCGTAAAGGCATTAACTGCTTGATAATTTTAGTAAGTGGTCATTGGGTTTTTAATTTTACATATTCACTAATCCCAAAAGCATAGATCAGGAAAACTATGCATATTACAATAAAATCAAATGCTAGTTGGTGATATTGAAGTGAATAATAATCTCAGTTAATACCATCACAATCCAACCAATTACTCAAGTAAAACATTTATAATCCTTCCTGACTCTTTTCTGTACTCTTCTATCCCCACCTAATCCAGCAGGAAATCCTACTACAGCTCTTATTTCAAAATATATTGAAACTATCCTGCTTTCACCATCTGCACAGCTAATCAAAGCCACCAGCATCTTTCTCTTGAAGCACAGAAACAGCCTTGCCACTTATTTTCCTGATTCCCTGCTCACTTACTGGAGTCATTTTTCACCCAGAAGCCTGAATAATCTTTTTTTTAACACTTTTTTTATTATGCAATATAATGCAAGTATAGAAAAGTATATAAAACATAAACACAGCACTTAACCAGTTATTATCAGGTGAGCATGTAGTTAACCAATTTAAATAAGAAATAGAAAATTATGCATGCCAGGAAGCATCAGGCACTGGGTATCCCAGATCAAGGTGTCCCTGATCAAAACCATTTTTCTCCCTTAGATGTAATATTTATCTTGAATTTGATGGTAATCATTTCCTTGATTTATTTTGTATGCACCCTCATATGATAAAAATTTTAAAGTTCTTTTCAAATTTTACATAACTAAATCAGAAAATTTGTATTATTTTTGTGTCTAGCTTCCTTTGATACATGTATCCACATTGCTCCTGTGTGTCTGTGGTTTTGTTGATAGGATTCTTCCAGTTCTCCAGTGCTGTGTAACAAAACTGTCCCACTGACACTCCAAAATGGCTTCACATGAACAACTATTTTCTTATGCTCATAGATTCTGTGGGTCAGGAATTCAAATAAAGCATAGCTTAGAGACTTGTCTCTGCTATGCAGTATTGGGGCCTAATTGGAAAGACTCAAATGTCTGGACTTTGGAATTATCTGGAGTCTTCTTCATTCACATGGCTGGCAGCTGAACCAAAATGACTCAGCTAATACTATAGGTTAGAGTGCCTCCAAGTGCCCCCTCAAGATGGCATTTTCTTATAGCATGGTGGTGTCAGGGTAGACACTTTTTTATGTGGCAGTTTGGGACTCCAAGAGTGAATGTTAGAACGTTCAGCTTTAGGTAGAAATGCAGGCCTATGTATGTATGTATGTATGCATGCATGTATGTATGTATGTATGTATGTATAGAAAGAGAGAAAGCAAGAGAGGGAGAGAGGGAGAGAATCCCAAGCAAGTGGGGCTCGAATTAATAAACTGAGAACCAAGAACCAAGGTCATCACCTGAGCCAAAATGAAGAGTCAGATGCTTAACCGGCTAAGCCAGCCAGGTGTTCCCTGTATGCCTTTTTATGACCTAGACTCTGAAGACATGTGGTATTTACACCAAGCTGTCAGAGTTGCCACAGCCCAACTAGATTCAGAGAGGATACATGAATCCCACTTCTTGACTGGAGAAGTGTCAAATAATGTTTGGCTGTGTTTTAAATAACATGGTACTGGGGCACCTGGGTGGCTCAGAGGGTTAAGCATCTGACTGCAGCTCAGGTCATGATCTCGCATTCGTGGGTTTGAGCCCCGCATCAGGGTCTATGCTGACAGCTCAGAGCCTGGAGTCTTCTTTGGATTCTGTGTCTCCCTCTCTCTCTGCCCCTCCCCCACCCACACTCTTTCTCTCAAAAATAAATAAATACTTTCAAAGTAATAAATAAATAACAATACTATTCCATTGTATAGATACACTATCATTTATTCACTCTATTCTCTTTTTTAAATTATCTTCTTTAATTATCAACTAATAGCAATATTAAAAGAAAACTGTTCTGTGAGTCACAATTTCACCACCTGAAGTAAACAGGTATTTTTATTATACTGAATTCCCTTCCAGGGATTTGTCCATATGGCTGAATATTCTTACCTAGAAGTCATCATACAGTTTTGTACTCAGGTTTTTTCACTAAACATTATAACATTGAACATATCTTTGCTGCTTTTTATTTATTTTTATTTTTAAATTTGATTCATGTGTTTCTTGTTTATATTTTAGTGAAGTCTAGTTGACATACATTGTTATGTTAGTTCCAGGTATGTCATAGGAATTGATAGTCCTATACATTATGCTATGTTCACCACGGTAAGTGTAGTTACCAATGTCACTACACATTATTACAATATTTTTTTTTACCCTATTCCCTATGCTGTACTTTTGATCCTCATGACTTCTTTATTTGATAAGTATACATTCTATTCTTGATAGGTATTAGGATTGTTCCCATTTTGGACTATTGTGAACGATGTCCCTGTAAACATTCCAGGGTGTCTATTCTGGTACACATCAGCGTGCATTTCTAGGAGAAATATACGTAACAGTTAGAATTGCTAGGTCTTAGGTATGAAGTATTCAATTTTGCTAGATACTGTCAATGTGTTTATCCAAGTAATTGTACCAATTTACATTGATCCCAGGGATAAAAGTAAGAACACTCTTGCCAACATAAAGTGATCTCTTTAAATATAATGCTTTTTGCTTTAACGTCCCACAGAAATTCCAACAGCACTTGCTGTGAAAGTTAAAGCCTTTTCCATGGCCTACAGGAGCCTTTATGACCTGGTCTCTGCATACTTCTGTGACCTCTTGACACATCACCTTGCAATAAAGCTCCAACCCCACTGGCCTTCTTTGCAGTCCTAATATAAAACACACTTGTCCCCTTCATAGGACTACGGCACTTCTATTTCCTCTGCTTGAAAAGTTTATATCCCCCAGTTCAAATATCTGTTCCTCTGAGATTTTTCTGACCACCAGTCAAAACTATCCCAGCCCCCACCCCTGGTGTCTCTCCTTCATGGCATTCTATTTTCATCAGATCACATATCATCACATAAAATTATCTTTACTTATATGCTTATTTGTTTTATATATCATACTGAAATGCCCAGAGTCTAAGAGACCCCCAAAAATGAACCACCAGAGTCCAGAGTCAAAGCTAAGCAGCAAGGGTCATTTATTGCAGGTTCGAACCTGGACCTCTGCGCCCTCGTTGCCGGTGACGCCGAGAGGTCCTGAGGGAGGTTTTTACACCCCTTTTATAGACAGGTACAAACAAGTCATGGGGAAATCAGGAATTTTCCACAGTTACAGAGCTGCGATTGGTTGGTGTTTAAAGTTGGACACTTAACAGTATTCGATTGGTTCCTGCCTTTAGGTCAGACCACAACCGGGGGTATGGGTATCACAATGATTGATCAGGAATACACGGATGTGCCAGGCAACAATGATTGATCAGGAGTACACAGATGTGCCAAGTAACAATGGTTGACCAGGAATATACGGATGTGCCAGGCAACAATGATTGATCAGGAATACATGGGCACACCAAGCAATTGTACAGAAGCGGAACAAGCTGGTTAAGCTTGGTTAGGTTTCAGTTTCCCATAACTTAAGCTTTTAAGTTTTAATTTTCTCAGGCCTCTCAATACCACTAGAATCTACAATGACTTGAAATGTGTTAAAGACTGCTTTTTGAACTGTATTATTTCTATAATTAATAAAATAATTGAGCAGACTTGCCTAGGTGTTTGGAAATAGAAGCTGTGTTTTATATTCTTACTATGTGTTTACTTACACCTACTACCATGCTTGAGGCAAGTAAATATTCAATAGTATTAATAATTTGAATAACTTGGCCAAAAATAATGTTGAAATTGAATGAAATTGTATGGTGTAGATTGATTGGCTCTGGATAGTTTGAGTTGATCACTACTGAGTCTGAGATGTCAATAAGAACTATGGTCATTCGTGGGTGTGAAAAGGCAGTTTGAAGAATAAAACCTACTTGACTGCCGTCATTATTAATTTTCTCTTTTTAATATCTCTAGTTTCTTTTCATTGTCTCTCCCCCACCCTTTGATAGATAATGCTCAGGCTTCTGCTGCAGGCTATTAGGATGCTAAAATTTGTCTCTAATATTTTCGAAACTGTGATAAAAGTAGCAGATGCTAGAAAAACTGTCTCTTCCACACAGCAAGCAGCTCTCTGTGGAAACTTAAAAAAAAGATTTTGGTGCAAATTGTCCCTTTTCGTGTGACCACCACGTAAATGGGTCAGTTAATTATATGAATTTAAAACTTCTGCAATGAAAACAGCTGAGAAGCTGTGTAGGAAGAAGTTGCACTGCTCTGGAGAAAGACATAAATGGTCATTTTAGTTGAAGGCAGTCACATCTCAGCTGAGTGTGGTTCCTTCAGCACAGTGATTTTTCAAGCTTTAGCTGCATGGGGCTTGTTAGGACAGATTAGGCGAGGGGTGCAGAGTTTATTCAATAGGTCAGAAGGAAGAGGGAAGTAGAGCCTGAGAATTAGCCTAAGTTCCAGGTAACAGGCATGCTGCTGGTCTGGGTGTCTCACTCACAGAACCACTGTTTTCTAGGTAAGATGTTATTCCCTCCATCCCATCTCTGACTTCATGCTCTCTGATCTTTCCTGGGGGTTCCAAGGCCTACATGCAAATATTCAGGTTTAACCCCAGCCCCAACCGCTTTTGGAATGGGACTCTCCTCTCTCTAAATGATCAGTAAACTTCTGTAATTGGATGAGATTTTGACAGTTCAGACTCGATGACCTTGGGAACTTCCTCACTAGAAGGAAGGTCCTCAAATCCAGTTCCATCCCCTCCTCCCATATTTTGGTAAATCATGTGCCCTTGTTTCTCATGTTATCCAGATTTAAATCTTTTCCACCTGTTTTACTTCCTTTCAATCATTGCTTTTGATTTACTTGATTATCATAAATATGAAGAGAGATTTCTAACTACACTAACAGTTACTGATGACAGATAAATTTACTATTGTGGGCAAAGTCCCTACATCAGCTGTTTCTGAAATCTGGTACACAGACAAGTCTTGGTGGGCTGAACAAGAACTCCTAAAGGAGTTTACAAGTAAAACGAGTTCCAAGCCCCACCCCAGGCTTGCAATTTTTACTCAGAAACCCTGAGGATTGTGCCCAAGAATAAGTATTTGTAAAGAGGAGTTGTTGGACCCACCTTTATAATCCAGTAATTTACATGGTGATAGAAGGTATTTCAGTACTGCTTGCTCAAGTCTGGGGTAATCCAAGCCTTTTCATCCCCTATGGACTGAGCTGATAGTCACATTTTCCAGCAATATCAGTATTTCCAACTCTTCTTTATCCAACATTCCCTTGGTGTCTGTGCAAATAGATGTTAGTTTTATGTTGCTGCATTGGTGTTATTTTCTTTATTCCCTGCTGATACCCACTTTGGAACTCTGCATGCAAAATCATGGATAATGATGTGACACAGAGAAGGGTCCTCACCTTAGGTTTCCCTCTGAGCCTCTTTTTGCTAGCATTCTTTTAGTTTGCCATAGCAGTTTATTCACACAATTGATCTTATCCTTCCTGTCAATGAAACTTGCCCAGGGGTTTTCCCCAGAAGATTTTTCTGATAACACAGAGGTGCAACAGAAAGGGCATCATGTTAAAAATAGAAGAGATAATATTTTCTAGGCAATATGATAGCCCCTGCCTTCTATGTCTTTCTCATCCCTGAGTTTCTCCTTTGGATGAATTTTTTTTTCCCCCACAGATTTCTTCTAAGGCAAACCAACAGTGAGGAAAACAAGCTAATGCTCTGAGGCCTAACGTGAAGTTTCACACAAGAGGCCAGGAGTACATTCTCTGTCTCTCCTTCCCAACAGCAACAACAATAACAAGACAGCATTTTGTATTCAGATTCCAGGTGACTGGAGTAGGAAAAACAGAAATTGTACAAATTATACAATTTAATTATTGAAGTTGCAACATTTCAGAAAGCCTAACTCAATATGGTGAACGAGGACATATGTCAGGAAATGAAGGACCATGGGACAATTGAGGCGTGTGTTTAGAATCCTCATTGTCCCGTCTCTGTGCACATTTTTCATGCTCCATACCTTCTTTCCACCAACACCCTGTCTCTCCTGCCATTTCCACTGCCACCATCACTCCATCATTAGCACTGCCCCCCCATCATCATCACCTCCGCCATAACAATAACTTCTAATTCCAGTGACACCATCACCACTCTCTACACCTCACCAACCCAAGCTTCCAGTACCCTCTCTTCACTTCCCATCCTCCCTTCTGAGGAAAAGATCCCATTAATGCTATAGTTTAAAAGATAGATGAGGTCTGATCCATGTGTTCTCTCTACAACGAAATAGAAGAGATCCACTTTTTTTCTGAACTCACATGAGTGGTTCAGATTCCCTATTTTTCTCAGGGCAGGCTTTCAAGAACAAAAATATCTCACTAGAAGAGGTTGTCTGAGGCCTGGTGTCTCTGCCCTGACTTTCCAACTCCTGTGGGACCTGTTCAGGGCACCACTCCACTTTGCCCTGCATTCCTCTCCATAGGTTTCCAAACCGAAATCAGTCCTGTTCAAAATAAAATATAAACCTCTGTGAAAGAGCACTATCAAAGAAAGCTTCTTTTGCCTGAAGGTAACACCTACTTTTAATTTTTAAGTATTTTTTGAAAAGTGTGCAAATCTACATACTTCTCAAGAGTGTTCTTTGTGGGAACCATTAGTCAAAACCAAGGGAAATTTGAAGTTAGAAGGCGTCAGGACCTTGGTTTGCTATATTGTAAAGACTCCAGTGTTTTCTCAAAGTGATTGTACCTTTTTCTAAAGAATAATAACTCCCAATAAAAAACCATGCAGCCTCAATGCCTTTGTTCTCCAACCCCACCCACATCCTCTTTCACCCTTACTTCCACTCCCACAATCTTTAGAGTTTTTGTCTTGTTTGTTTTGTGTTATAAACATTCTAAAAAAAAAAAAAAAAAACCTGGGTGATTGGCACAAAAATGAAATGGAAAAGTTCACAGCTCTATTCCTGCAAAGATACGGTTTGGGGTTTATCGAGGCCAGATCTCCAGTTTACAGAACAAAGCAACACATGCTTGGCTAATGCTCCAGGGTAGACTGCAATTTGTGTTACTCTGTTTTTTTGTTTTGTTTTGTTTTGTTTTGTTTTGTTTTGTTTTGTTTTGTTTTGGGGAGAGGGGTGGGATTCTGCAATTCCCCTGAGCATCAGTGCTGATGCAGCATGCAACTTCCAGCATGTTACCTGTGCACAGTTAAGCCTCATGACAACTGAATTCCATACAGGGCACTGCTCATCTGCATTTTCCCTGTGACTGTGTCATAATCAGGATTCAAATAGTCTTGTTACTGATCCCAACTATCCCTAAAGGGATCTTTAATTGTGGCCTTCTTAAAGCAAACAAAAAATGTGTTGATAATGAATGAACAGACACTCTGAGAGAAGAATGCTGTACAATTTACTACAAATAATCATGTACAAAAAGAATGCACATATGCAAAGGAAGGAATCATGCAAGCCAGTCATAGACATGTTTGATTTTAGGCTCCAAGCAAAGCACAAGCTAGATAGGGGAGCTCTGATGATTTGGCTTCTCAGAGTTTCATTTTCTTAATCTGTAAAATGGGGATAAGAATACCTAAATTATAGACAATATTTGCAAAGTGATTGGATCCATACATAGTATGCACTCAGTATAAGTGTCCCCACAGACTCTGGGTTCTGATATGAGTCTTTAGTTTCTCCTCAACAACACTGTGCCTACAAAAATAGGTCTGTGACTGATGGCTGATATCTGCTATACTGTATGATCTATGATGTAAATTTTTTGCTTCAAAACCCTTCTGCTTTATTCTACTTTTAGTCTTGTGAAAAGCACGGCTAAATGGTGTTAGGACACTCCAAGACCCAGATCTAAGCATTTATTATTATCAGTGTCTTTGGGAGAAGCGTTATGTCTGTGGGATTCACATTATTCTCCACTGTAAAGCACTAGGTTGACGAAGAGAGGAAACCACTTCCAGTGGGAAGAGGTTTTTTCGGCTGGGAATGGAAAGTGGATATGGAGTCCTTATCAGGAATATGGCTCTCATCACCTTGTATATTTCTATTAAATATTTCCCTAGAAATGATAGCTAGGGAGAAGGAACTCGTGTTTAATGACTTCATGCTAAACATTGTGTGACTTACATTGGCATAGATGCATAAACACACACACAGCTAAGCTGGCCATTAATTCATTAACTATTTATTCTAAACCTCTATCCCTTATCTTATTTTGGTTAATCGGAAGATCAATACTTATCGAGTGCATATGTGAGTCATTGTTTCAGTAGACACGATGATGAATAAAAACCAGTATTGAGGGGCATTCCTTGCTTTTAAAGCTTACAGAGTCTTAGGAGCAAAAAACAATCATTTGATACCAATTAAGGACAAGTAATAGTTTGGAATGGTAGTGATTTCCAGTGATATGAGCTTTCAGAGGATGTAAATTATTAATTAAATAATGATGTTTGGAGTCTTTTCTGTGTTCAAATTGGGAAATGAGGGAAGAGTAATTTATTTATTTATTTTTTAAATTTTTGTATTTTTTTAATTCCAGTATAGTTAACACACAGTGTTAAGTTAGTTTCAGGTGTACAATATGTAGTGATTTAACAAATCTGTACATTAGTCATTGCTCATCATGATAAGTGTCCTCTTAATCTCTTTCACCTAGTTCACCCCCACCTCTGCCTGTACTCTGGTAGCCATCAGCTTGGTCTCTATAGTTAAGAGTCTGTTTTTTTGGTTTTCTCTTTTATTCTTCTTTGTTATTTGTTTTATTTCTTAAACTCAACATATGATTGAAATCATATGGTATATGTCTTTCTATGACTGACCTATTTCACTTAATACCCTCTAGATTCATCCATCTTGTTGCAAATGGCTAGATTTCATTCTTTTTTGTGACTAATATTCCATTGTATATGTATATATACCACATCCTCTTTATCCATCTATTAGTGGGCACTTAGGCCACTTCCATAATTTGGCTGTTATAAATAATGCTGCAAAAAACATAGGGGTTCATATATCTGTTTAAATTAGTGTTTTTGTATTCTTTAACTAAATACCCAGTAGTGGAATTACTGGATCATATGGTATTTCTGTTTTTAATTTTTTGAGGAAACTCCATACTCTTTTCCACAGTGGCTTCACCAGTTTGCATTCTCACCAATAGTGAACAAGTGTCTTTTTTCTCCACATCCTCATCAACACTTGTTTCTTATGTTTTTGATTTTAGGCATTCTGACAGGTATGAGGTGACATCTCATTTTGATTTGCATCTCCCTGATGATTAATAATGTTGAGCATCTTTTTATGGGCCTGTTGGCTATCTGTGTGTCTTTGGAGAAATGTGTTTTCATGTCTTGTGCCCATTTTTAATTGGATTATTTGTGTTTTTTCTTTTTTTTTTTTTTCTTTTTGACAATGAGTTGTAGAAGTTCTTTATATATTTTAGATACTAACCCTTTATCATATATGTCATTTGCATATATCTTCTCCCATTCAATTGGTTGCCTTTCAGTTTTGTGGAGTGTTTCCTTTTCTGTGCAGAAGCTTTTTATTTTAATGTAGTCCCAATAGTTTATTTTTGCTTGTCTCCCTTGTTTCAGGAGACATTATCTAAAAAAATATTGCTACAGCTGATGTCAGAGAAATTACTGCTTATGCTCTATTCTAGGACTTTTATGATTTCTCACATGTAAGTCCTCAATCTGTTTTTTTATTTTTATTTATGGTGTATGAAAGTTTCATTCTTTTGCATGTTGCTGTCCAGTTTTTCTAACACCATTTGTTGAAGAGACTTTCTCCCATTGCATATTCTTGCCTCCTTTGTTAAAGATTAATAGACTATATAATTGTGGGTTTATTTCTGTGCTCTCTTTTCTCTTCCATTGATCTGCGTGTCTATTTTTGTGCCAGTACCATATTGTTTTGATTACTACAGGTTTATAGTATATTGACATCCAGGATTGTGGTATCTCCAGTTCTGATGTTTTTCAAGATTGTTTTGGCTATTTGGGTCTTTTATAGTTCCATATAAATTTTAAGATTATTTGTTCTAGTTCTGTGAAAAATGCTGTTGGTATTTTGATAGGGATTGCATTAAATCTGTAGATTGCTTTGGGTAGCATGGACATTTTAGCAATATTTATTCTTATAATCCATGAGCATGAAATATCTTTCCTTTTTTGTGTGTGCCATTTTCAATTTCTTTCATCAGTGTTTTACAGTTTTCAGAGTATGCATCTCCTTGATTCAGCTTACTCCTAAGCATTTTATTATTTTTGGTGCAATTGTAAATGAGATTGTTTTCTTAATTTCTCTTTCTGCTTCTTTGTTATTAGTGTGTAGAAATGCATTGAATTTCTGTATATTAATTCTGTATCCTGCAAACTTACTGAATTCATTGATAAGTTGTAATAGTTTTTTGGTGGAGTCTTTATTGCATTCTATATATGGTATCATGTCATCTGCAAATAGTGCAAGTTTTACTTCCTTACCAATTTCAATGCCATTTATTCCTTTTTCTTGTCTGATTGCCGTGACTAGGACTTCCAGTACTATGTTGAATAAACATGGGTAGAGTGGACATCCCTGTCTTGTTCCTGACCTTAGAGGAAAAGCTCTTAGTTTTTCCTCATTGAGGATGATGTTCACTGTGGGTTTTTCATATATGGCCTTTATTATGTTGAGGTATACTCCCTCAAAACCTACTCTGTTGAGCATTTTTATCGTGAATGGATATTGTACTTTGTCGAATGCTTTTTCTTCATCTTTTGAAATGATCATAAGGTTTTTACTCTTTCTCTTGTTGATGTCATGTGTCACGTTGATTTGCAAATATTAAACCACCCTTGTATCACAGAAATAAATCCCACTTGATCGTGGCATATTATTTTTTTAATGTATTGTTGGGATGCAGTTCATTAATATTTTCTTGAGGATTTTTGCATGTATGTTTATCAAAGATATTGGCCTGTAGTTCTCTTTTTCTGTAGTGTCTTTACCTCATTTTGGTATCAGGTTAATGCTGCCCTCATCAAAAGGATTTGGAAAGTTTCCTTCCTCTTCTATTTTTCAGAATACTTTGAGAAAAACAGGATTAAATCTTCTTTAAATGTTTGGTAAAATTCTGGGTGAGGGTTTTTTATTCTTCTTCAGTTTACATTCTATTTCTTAACATCTTTGCTCTCCAGCTTTATTTTCTTTCTCTAGAGTAGCACTGTACAATGCCACATAATTTAATTTTTTCAACAGCCATTTTCTTAAAAGTAAAACTAAGCAAGAGAAGTTAATTATAACATATTTTATTTAATCCCATATATTCAAGTATTGTCATTTCAGCATGTTACACTAGTACATTTTAAGTGTTCAATACTCACATGGGTAGTGAACACTGCATTTATTGGATACAGCAACTCTAGAGTCTAATCACCACTGAATGACATCAAGGAGATCTGGGCATTACCATGTCTATTGTTACAAAGAATGCTGACTTCCTGATAGAGGTTCCACTTGAGGTACATTCTCCTGTCAATGATCTTCTTTTCTTATTCTTCCCCTCTTTGTCTGCAGTGGTCCAGGTGAGAATTCTGTCTTAGTTCTCAGCCCTTCCCTCTTTCCTCCAGTTGCTGCTGTCGCTGCTCCTGTCCAGCAAAAGAAGGGGGCAGAGCCACACCTTGGAGAATTTAGCACAGGTTTTGGAGACTTGGGGTTTTGGTACAGAACATCCAAAGGGACCTGGAGGATGTTTAATTAGAATCACAGATAAAGGAAAGAGAGGAGGCAGTGGAGGAAGAATGTGCAAACCTGAACAGAAGGACCTTCCTGCCCTTCTACTCCCTCTCACTTCAGCGCTCCATTAATATGATCTGCCAAGTTCCACTTTCCCACATGGGGATGGTGCTGGCAGGTGGTGGGGTCAGAGAGTCAAGAGAAGAGACAGAGCCTGATTTGGGCATTTTCAGTTTCACCACATAGTTCGAATTACGTTTTGCATATAAGTTCTGAGTCCAGAAAAATTCTATCTTGATGCTTGATCTGGAGTTATTTGCATCTAAGACATTCATTTACTTCAAAAGCATAGCCTTAGCATCTAAAGCTGGCCAAGGACTGAGCCAAAGGCTGAGGATATAAGGAAAGGTAGGAGTTGGTCCCTCTTCTCAAGGGTCTCTGTCACACACTAGCCAGGAGGTTGTGGGTATCATCAAATTAAAACTTTCTAAATACATTTGTTCCTTCAATAAAGATGTCTTTAGGACAGAAGGACTACAATAATTCTTGGTTTATTGCCTTATTTTTATTTGAATGTCATGTACTTCTTTAATTACGCTTCAGAAAAGTTAGCTAAATGAACAAAGTGAATCAGAATAATCTGTAACCTAGGTAGAGTTGCCAAATGGTTGACCTTCTATTAGTGGAATTTCAAGCATCACTAAACACGTAGAAGATACATTCAGGGGGAGAGACTATGTTTCTACGTTCTCAATTACATTATCACTATGTATGAGAGTAATCATGGTGCACAGGCTGACACACCAAGAACTGGCAATTAGAAGTAAAACGTCTCATTTCTCATGAAGTCACCAGTCTCTTGGATTGGGTAGGTCCCAATTCTGCCACTTGCCTTTTGATCTCTGACCAGTCACTTAAATTCACATAGCCTTTATTTTTCTCACCTCTAAAATGAAACCAATTATTTTATCTAACTAGATGTTTGTTAGGAAGAAATGAGATAAAAATCTGTACATGAAATACATCTCTTAGAATGTGTTTGGCATTTCAAAAGTAAACATAGGTCATTTCACCTTCAAAATAAAAACCAAAGTGTCTTCATTCCGCATATAGAATAAAATCCAGTCTGCTTATCATTGTCTTGACCCTGCACACAGCAGACATGGCCTCTATCAATTCTCCACCTGTAGTCACATGAGCTTCCAAACTTGTTCCAGCCTCTAAGTCCTGGAACTAACCCTCCTTTATTTTTGGAATTTTCTTCCCCAAGACCAAAGGTCAACAAAATTTTACTCTAAAAGGTCAGATGGTAAATATTTGGGGGCCATGTGGTCTCTGTCACTGCTGTTCAACTCTGCCTGCTATTGTAACAGAAGACCAGCCACAAGTAATACATAAACAAATGGGAAAAAAAATACACAAACAGATGAAAATGGCTATGCTTCTCTGTTCCAGTAAAACTTTATTTAAAAAAACAGGTGATAAGCTAGATTTAGTCCACTAGAGTCTGCTGACCCCTGCCCTCGACCTTTACACATCTGACATTTTCTGGTCATTTTGGTCTTAGATTAAGTGACATCTGAGGCCTTCCTTGTCAACTCTATCAAAAGTCTCTTTGTACCATCTCTTAGTTGTATTGCCCTGTTTTATTTCCTTTCTAGTGTGTATTTATATATTAAATTATCTAAGTTATTCATATGTTTATCAGTTTATTGTAAATGTTCATTTTCCATACCACCGTAATCTTAGTTCCTAGAATAAAGACTAGAACAGGGTGGACGGTAGGTGCTCAAAATATGTTTTATTGCACATATGACTAAATAATAATTGAATGAAATTCCAGATGGAAAATTCCAAATTTTAGTAGTAAGAAATCAGGATTTTAAAAAAATTTTTTGTGATATTTATTTACTTTTGAGAGAAAGAGAGAGCAAGCAGGTGGGGTAGGGGCAGACAGAGAGGGAGACACAGAATCCGAAGCAAGCTCCCGGCTCTGAGCTGTCATTACAGAGCCCAACACGGGGCTCAAACTCATGAACTGCGAGATCATGACCTGAGCTAAAGTTGGATGCTTAACTGACTGAGCCACCCAGGCACCCCAGAAATCCAGATCTTTTGGGGACAATCAGAGACATATGAAAATCATGGGTTCCTGTAAATTATGAATCCCCTACATGATCTTTCAAAACAAGACTTGTAAAATTCCAGACCTGTGTGAAACCAAGTTATTTTCTTTTTCTTTTCCATATCCTGGCACAAAATAAACTGAATATAACTATTTTATTTTCTGGCTAAGAAATAAATAGATTGGTCATCACAGTCCAAATCAAAGGCATAAGTGATTCTAGCTCATTGGCAGCCTGCGTGCCTTGAAATGGTTTTAATGAAGGCTTTTAAAAACAACTTTCAAAAAAAAATGAGATAGTGTATACCCTGTGCTGTCAGCATTCTCAGTCAAATGCCAAGTGCATGATTGTACAGTGGCCTGTGAGGACCCAAGCACAATGAGGCATCCTTTTCCTTCTGGCCCATCAAGAATAATTTTTGTAATGGAACACAGACAAAAAATAGATACTTTTAGTGATAACGATACTGGCAAATCAAATGTTAGTTTAGCTAGAACAAAGGGCTTACACCAAAGTTTTAATCAAAAGGAAGTTAAAGAAGCTATGAGAGTACTATTTACAGAAATGAGGACAAGGATAAAGGAACTATCTAGGAAATGTGAGGCACTCAAGGAATTACAACAGTTGGAAGTCATTCCACCCTTGTAGCCAGAAGGAATTAGGGAAGAAAATTATCTTACCAGAGTTCAGTGAGAGCTGGGTCCTGAAGGAAAGGCCAGCCAACAGGAACTCTGGCCATGGAGAAGTATGCTTCTAAGAAGAACCTCAGCAAGGCAACCTTTCCGTCATTCCACTCTGCCAAACCCAACAGGAAATGAGAGGGTATGGGAACTGACACCTGCCGTCTATAGAAGCCAGGCTCCCTGGATACCAAGTAAGACAGAGAATAGATCTGGTTTTGGGTGATGGGAAGAACAGAAGAAAAATAGCTAGCATGGTAGGTCAGCTACATGATAAGAGATTACATCTTAGAAATCTACATTTATTCAGTTGATTGTATTTGCCCTGTGGTATGGGAATGCAACAGAGAAAAAAATAATCAAAGAAGTTTTATGGGTGTGTATTCTTAATACTTAAGAAAGTAGGTCAGAATAGTTCCAGGATTACTGGCACATTTTGTCTAACTCAAGCCAATCCATTTGGAGGCCACCAGTCTTGATGAATTAGAAAATACCGTTCCATTCTGAGGCCTGGAGAAGAAACATCCAGAACTAACTAAGTCTAATCTTTAGCCTGGGGCAAATAAACCAAAGTAAAATCCTTCATCATCAGGACAACATTGAATCTCCCTTATTGCCAAAAACAGAAAAGAAAGAGAGCTTACACGTTCCTCGTAATTATGGTTAAATCACTCATCAGCAATATTCCCTCTCCCCCCTACCTTTTTTTTTTTGACTATCATCATGCAAAATAAAGTCTCTTTTTGTCTGCCAAAACAAAACTTATAGAACCAAGTCCTTTTTTAGGTTGTATTACTTTGAAACCAGCATTCTAGGACTATGATCTTTAACAGAAGGCCATTTGGCTTTAACATCTACTAGAATGAATGCATATTATAGATGTTAATCCATCTTTTCTACAGATTATATACTTGCCTAGAGTATATAAATATCATGCTATTCATGCTATCCCTACGTGTCTTTTCTACTATGTGCACCCTTCCTTCCCACTTCTTGTCGTTGTGCCAGTGCCATTTATTGAGTGTAATATTTTGTATATTTTACACATTTCTTCAAATAACTATATTTTAAAGTGTTTTTTTTGTTTGTTTGTTTTTTTTTTTTTTTTAGAGAGAGAGACAGAGCATGAGCAGGGGAGGGGCAGAGAAAGAGGGAGAGAGAAAGAATTCCGAGAAGGCTCTGTACTGTCATTCTGTTAGTGTGGGGCTTGCACTCACAAACTGTGAGCTGAAATCAAGAGTCAGATGATTATTCGACTGAACCACCCGGCGCCCCTCAAGTATCTATTTTATTTTATTTATTATTATTTTTTAATATTTATTTATTTTTGAGAGAGAGAGAGAGAGAGAGTGCGAGTGGGGATGGAGCAGAGAGAGAGGGAGACACAGAATCTGAAGCAGGCTCCAGGCTCTGAGCTGTCAGCACAGAGCCCAACGTGGGCGGGGCTCGAACTCTCAAACCTGGAGATCATGACTAGAGCCTAAGTCAGATGCTTATCAGACTGTGCAGCCCATGCGCCCCCCAAGTAACTATATTTTAAACTCTTATTATGAAATGATAAATTTGATTTCCCCGAGTAACTAATTGTTTTTCAAATTTCCTTAAGTTACATGTGATCTAACCTTGTTGTAGTCTTGTTGCATGTGTGGCTGCTGGAGGGAAGGAAAGCAAGAAGGAAAGTATGGTTGTTGTCTTAGGAGATTTCATGAGCACAACTTTTTAATACTAAGGTATTTATCTCTCATGATGTTCATAGTTGCCTTCACATGATGCAAGCAACTTATTTTGTAATTTTCTCATCATAGATGTTATTAAGCTCTTAAAGAGAAATTTAGTAAGAAAAAAAAAGCACTTTGTATGAACTGTTTTCAGTAGCTGTCTGAAATTAAAGCTGATTTCATTGTTATTCCAGTTTAGCTGCTAACTTTGTGACCTTAGACAAACCACTTACCCTCTGTGGTCCTCAGTTTTCTCATCTATAAAATGAGAAGGATGGGTTAAGAGGTCCCTAAAGCCCTTTATAATTCTAACCGACTGTGATTATGAGTCTATGTCATCCCAGGAAATACCATGAAATATAAAAATAAAACTGATTGAGTTGAAAATGGTCCAACAATTACAAAGAAATATTTGACATTGTAATCATGAACTCACATCAGTTAGTCTTTTGGCTCTTTAATTTGAGAAACAGATGCTTGATTGCTTGTTTAAAGCCTGTGTAAAAAGCCCAGCCCAGCCTTGTGAAAGCTCAAAATATTCTTAAACAGGGATGTCAATTACATAATTTTCTAGACCTGGCAGTTTGGTTGAAATTAACCCACAGCATATTAGAAAGCCTTTTTCTTTTGTGAGCATCTAACGTAGTTCCTATTGCTCTCCTCCTGGGTATCCATTTGTTATCAAAACCAGAAGCACAGTGTGGCATCCAAATTGAAGTTCAGTGTCAGCTGAGGTTACTTTTCTACATTTCCCAGAAAAGGAACAACTATTGTCATGGGAGAGGATTGATGTGTGGCCATTTGGGGTCCTTATTATAATCTTTTCTTTAAGAATGAGGGATTAGAATGTTAATGCATTCAATAATCTATGAATTATAAAGGTAGCTATACTTCTTTGACCTTTTCAACATTTGGTATTTTGATTGAGTGGCCATTCTGAGCCCATTCTTTTTAACAGCTCTATTACTCTGCATGAAAGAGGAAGGCTAGCCAGGTTTTGAAAATACATTCCTCTTAAAGCAAGTGTACTAGGATTTGGTTTCAGTGTGCTAGAGAGAGTGCTGGGTGTTTTAGGAAACTTTCTCATGAAATCCTAACAATGTTACTTATGAGATAGTATTATTATTAGTGAAGATATTGAAGCACAGAGAATTGACCACAGTACCTCAGAGGTGAAAGGGAAAGGCAACAGCAATCAGGACTGTATGGTACCAAGTTCTGTGCACTTTCCGGAGTATCCCAGTCTTGAAGTTCTGAAAGTTGTAAGTGGTAAACACAAGTAAACATCCTAAACTCTTGCCTTATTCTAGACGGAACTTTTAGTATTGGTATCTTCTTCTAAGAACCTACTAAGTACCAGGTACTCTTCTGTGACTGGTAGAGTGATGAACAATGCCAGAATCCCTACCCTCAAGGAGATTACAGCCAAGGAGTTTAACTCAGGATTAAGGGAACACACAAAGGATGATAAGGTACCCAGGGACAAGCAATCTGGGGACACTGGTACCTAACCTCTCTGCCCAGATCTTAATGGATGAAGGAATAAAGTAGTGTTATTGGAGCGTAGTGGAAAAAGGAAGTGGATGAGAAGCTACCAAGTAGGAAGAATATTTCTGGAGGTCTCAGTTACCTCCAAAAATGAAATATTGTCGCCAGAAGGATGGAAAGAAGAAATACTGTGTTCTCTCTCTCTTATCCTCTTTTCTCTCTCTTTTAAAAAATTTTTAAAATGTTTTTGAGAGAGAGAAAGATAGAGCGTGAGTGGGGGAAGGGCAGAGAGAGAGGGAGACACAAAATCCAAAGCAGGCTCCATGCTCTGAGCCGTCAGCACAGAGCTCCATGCAGGGCTCGAGCTCACAAGCCCTGAGATCATGACCTGAGCTGAAGTCGGATGCTTTAACGATTGAGCCACCCAGGCGCCCCGGTGTCCTCTGTTCTCTTGACATTTCCTTCCATTAGCTGAATCTAACCAGACAGCAGCCATCACAAAACCCAGTCTGTAAAGGTCAGCCTCTGGTGACTCAGAGCAGACAAGGAACATGGAAAGTGGATGAGGGGGAAACATGTGGGATCACAACAAGATGGCTTTTCAAAGCAAAGGGATGAGGTGTCTCAAAGATAAATTCATGTCTCTATTTCTTTCAAAACAGAATAACTGCCTGCAGTTTTTAACTGATGTCGTTTCTCAGCTTTTTCACATCAAAAATCTCTATGGCGTTTTAGGTGGAGCAAACTTACATGTGGAATGCTGAGGGAATAAAGTGGTACTAGGGATAATGGAATAAACTCAAATCAATCTGTGCTTGTGACCTAGGTGTTAAGAGTGAGAAATGAAAGAAATATTTTCCTTCCTCATTTTGTTGTAGAGATTCTAATCCTACACTCTTCTTCAGTTACTGAGATAATAGCATATAACTAATGATGAATTCGCAGATAACATTGGGGGCTGTGTGCCTTTGAAAGATTGAGAGAAAGACTCATGATATTGATAGCCCATCAGAACTGAAGATGAGATTTCAAAATGACAGTGGTAATGAGGGTTCTTTATTGGCTCCAACCTTGATTCCGTTCTATATAAGGCAAAGAAATAAATACATGATTCCCTTGAGTGAAGTTCAAGCAAAAGCTATTCTGTGACATTTTCAAATTGCTTTCAGAGTCCATGCATTCAGTAAGTTTTTAGCCTTTTAAGATATTTGATAGACTACAGTTTTGTGGGTTTTTTTAAATGAATTAATTAATAGAAACAAGCTTACCTAGAATACTGACCAATAAAAAGAATATTAGGAATTATGTTATAGCTAGGAAGACTCTGGGAATATTATTAAGTTAGAAAGTGAACCATTGTGTGAAGAACCTTGACTTATAGCATTCATAAACCCAAATGCTAGAAAAATATGTAAAAAAATTTTATTTAATAAAATTTCAGGAGACCAGTGAAAATAGCCTTGATAGAGCTCTGTATCTTCCCCTGCAGACACTCTATTGTAGATAAAAGAGAGACACGTTCTACTAATAAGAAAGATGAAATCTTGGTAAACCTTCTGCAGTGATATTCTCCAGCAAATAGTCCTGAGAGTAGGTTTTGGTTTGATTCACTCAATATGTATTCATTGAGAATCTTCTCTGTCTGGTTAATTCAATGCTATAGAAAGTAGAGAAGTTATCATCAGATCAGCGGGGTAGACCTAAGAAGAGGAATGCAGTTATCAAGAACTTCAGAAAAGCACACTTCCTGCTGTGAGCATTGGTAACCTCATTTGGTGGCATAAAATCTATCAGGGGTCTTCCCAGTAGGATCCAAGAGTGACTGCACGTCTTTCCATCCAAAGCATTTATCCAGGGTTATAATTAGTTTAACATTTAATATCTGGGACTTCCTCACAGGCAGAAAATGTCATGAAAGAGGGAAGCACTGAGAGCTAGGAAAGGGATGATGCAAAAGTAGGAAGGCATGCATTTAGCCTTCTTTACTGTTGATAAGAATTATATGCCTGCAATTTCTATTTCCTTTATGTTAATGTGCTGGCTGAGTCATTGGCCAACTGGGACTCAGGGTGACCACCCAACCTGGTATACTTATTTCCCCACTGGATGGATATATGGTTGCCCTAGGATTTTCCTGGATTGTGGAATATTTTCTGAACATCAAGAAGTTATCTCTTCTACCTTTTCCCCAAAGCATTACTTTCTTACCAGTGTAGCCATAAACAAAAGACACGCTAGGCTATACATTGCCTAAATGAATGATTCATTGAAACATTCTATGAATTTTATGTTCTCTCAACCCAAAACACAGGCCCAGGATTTGAGAAGAATAGAGATGTATGCAGTTTAATATTTTTTTTTTTTTTTTGCCCTTTTTTCATTGGTAGTGAGTCTGAAAGAATAGATGTTCGGTTCAGTAATCTTGCAGTATGTAGGGCAAGCATGGGCACTTTACACGTGGGGCTGTACAGCCTAAACAATGGAGGATAGAAGGAGGTCAAAAAAGTACAATTGAGCTCCCTTATATTGGAAAGGAAAGGCGATGATTTATAATGTAGCAAAGAAATTATCATGGTGTTTCTGTTACCTATGAAGCTGGTTTCGGCTTCAAATTAGAAGTTAATTTTTTTTTCTCAAAGAAGTGGTGTATAAAATGTGCTGCAATTGCTGCAGTAATGCAGACAAACTGAGAATATTTAGAGACGAGCAGATCAAAATTCTGTCTTAAAAAACAGAATAACAGCATTTTCAATTAACAAATATCTGTCATCCAGCATTTTGCAGCATATGGAAGGAATAGAGTGAAACTTTGCAGTGAGTAATTAAGAAGAAAGGTTGCAAAGGCTACAGGCATTGTAACTGAAGTTTAGTGTTTCAAGTCTGAACTTGGTGAAATTGCAGACAAGAGTCTGAGAAGTCGCGGGGCGCCTGGGTGGCGCAGTCGGTTAAGCGTCCGACTTCAGCCAGGTCACGATCTCGCGGTCCGTGAGTTCGAGCCCCGCGTCAGGCTCTGGGCTGATGGCTCGGAGCCTGGAGCCTGTTTCCGATTCTGTGTCTCCCTCTCTCTCTGCCCCTCCCCCGTTCATGCTCTGTCTCTCTCTGTCCCAAAAATAAATAAAAAACGTTGAAAAAAAAAAATTAAAAAAAAAAAAAAAAAAAGAGTCTGAGAAGTCGCTCTAAATGGCAACATGTGATCAAATAGAGCAAAAGCATCCCAGGAAAGTAAGTTCAAAGAGCCCTGATAATATGTGAATTAGGTGTGACTAATATATAATAAAAATGATTTATTTACACTGTTTATGAATGATGTTTCTGAGCATTTAATAGGCATGGAGAATGTTAAAATAGAAATAAATATGTAGGAACACCCAAACTTAATAGAAAAACAAGTATTTTTCCTCAAAGCCTTAAGGAATAAGTGCTTTTGTGTATATACTTTGGGAAATGTTTTTATAGGATGTGTATCTGACCCAGGTAAACTCTAACTGGTAAGCATTATGGTTCCTAGAATGGATGGGCTAGATAAATGGCATCCCTTCCAGAAATGTATTTTAACACTTTTGATTCATGTGATGAGCAAGCTTAAATAAATTGAATGTGCTCTAAAAGTAGAAACCTGATCTTCATTGAACTCACTTAAACGATTATAAAACAAATACAAATAAGTGTTCAGTCATCAGAATTGGAACCATGGAAAGATTGGCAGAGAACAGGCAGATGACCATGATGTGGTAATCTGTAGAGGTGTGTGATCATTAATATGGAATTAGACCATCCTAACCATAGTCAATGCCATTCAGGTGATAAGAGATGTTTTATGGGAAATGATTCAGTGATGTTTCAATTAATGAGTCTCGTCATAGTACAAAAGCAATTGTAGGTACTGATTTGTGTATGAATATATTAAAGAAGTTGGGACATTACTTTGGTGATCCTGACTAGTGGGGACAAGGCCACAGTTAAGGCTCTGCATATAAACTCCATTAGTTGGTTAATAATTATTTATATTCAGTGAATATGTTTATTATACCTGACTGTGGGTAGTCTCATCAAACCACTTTTCATGGTTTACTTTGTTGTTACATTAATTTCTTGGTTTGTGTATGTGTGTGTGTCTGCTCACAAGTGTTTAATCCATTAAGGTCTCTTAGCATATCAAAATGTTTTTTGTTTTGTAAAAAAATACATACTCGTTTAGCTAGGAGTGGGGAGGGGTACATAGAACAAGCCCAAATTGTGGGGCTGACAATTTTGTGAGCATGCAAAGCACTCAACATTTTTGTTTCCTGGTGAGCCTCTCTGCCTTTCAAAGGCCAGCATGCAACTTTATTTTCCCCCCTTCTGGCAATCTGCTTTCAGATATGAATTTTTTTTTTACCTTGAATTTCACCATTTTGTTATTTTACAATATTTAAAAGCAGGTTTTTACTCACACATGCAGTGACTCTGTTTTTCTCACCTTATACAAAAAGCTGCATTTATTAAGTATTCATCTTTTTTATTGTCACAGGCAAAATGAAATTTGCTTGTTCCGTTTATTTTGACATTTCAATGCCAATATTCTATTTCTGAAAAAAAAAAGTGGCATAATTCTGTGTGCTGTTGTTTCAGAGACATGAGAGAGAAAGCAGGAAGAATAGTGTAAGTGTTATTCTTCCATAGTGGTCAGATAATCTCGAAAGGCTCGCATTTTCTCAAAAGGAAGAATTTTCTTTAAGGGCACCCGGGTGTCTCGCTCAGTCAGTTAAGCGTCCAGCTCTTGACTTCCACTCAGGTCATGATCTCACAGTTCGTGGGTTCTAGCCCAGTGTTGGGCTCTGCCCTGACAATGTGGAAACTGTTTGGGATTCTGTCTCTCCCTAGCTCTCTCTCTGCTCCTCCCATTCTTGTGTACTCACTCACTTTCTCTCTCAAAATAAATAAATAAACTTAAAAAAAAGTTTTATTTAAGAGGGACAGGGGCGCCTGGGTGGCTCAATCAGTTGACCGTCCGACTTCAGCTCAGGTCACGATCTTGCAGTTCATGAGTTCGAGCCCCGCGTCAGGCTCTGGGCTGATGGCTCAGAGCCTGGAGCCTGCTTCCGATTCTGTGTCTCCCTCTCTCTATGCCCCTCCCCCATTCATGCTCTGTCTCTCTCTGTCTCAAAAATAAATAAACATTAAAAAAAATTTTTAAAAAAGAGGGACAGAACATAAGTCTTGTATACAATTGTATGACTCCACATAAGGTTAATTGTAATTAATTTATTGTCATTAGCATTTCTTTCTGTCATTGTTACTCAGAGAAACTTCTAGTGACACAATTAAATATATACATTATAGTGTGTGTGTGTGTGTGTGTATATGTATATACACACATATATATATAGTTAAAGATAAACTGAGGCATATCAAAATTTTAGGGAGATTATCTGAGCAAAAATCTATTTGAGTCAGGCAGCATGCTATCTAGCAGACAGATTGGAGCTCTGAGGAGCTATACAGAATGAAAGATATTTGCAGACAGAAGAGAACAGAAGCAAGGAAGTTATACTAATGCAAAAAAGTGGGTTGGCTATTGTAAAATTACTTTCGTTTAGGAGAAGGCAGGGGGCTATCAGTCAGATAACCTCACTAGTGCTAATCAGGTGATTTCTGAATGACTGGTTTAAGATTCCATTTCTGGGACAGCCAGCAATGTAATTAAGTCTTGGTTTGATGATGTGGGACTTAGCCTAAGTGATTACACTCTAGACCTTTTTCATGTTTTTAACTGTGTGTGTGTGTGTTATACATACATATATGTATAATATATATAAATATATGTGTTTATGCATATACATATATATGCATATATGAATATATATTTATATAATTATGCACATATATAACTATTCATATATGTATATAATATGTAATTATATATAATATAAATGTATTTATATTATATATGCAATATATAATATCATTGTAAAATATACATATCATATATTATAATATATTTATACATATATATTTTTAAACTGTGTATAGATAATATATAGTTCATATATATTCACATATATGTAAACAAAACACATTTTTATACATGCACACATGTAGGGAACTGCTATGTATTGAGAGTCTACTAACTTGTCTATGGTAGGACCACAAAATGTGTTACACCATTTTTTCTCTCAGTGATCGGTATTTTAGATGGAGGTGACTTAAAGTACCCATCAAATTCCTAAAATAGTGCCTTTCATGAACAAGGAACTAACTCAATATTTGCAAAGCAATTAACATGAAACTGCACAAGTACAAAGCAATATGTGTTATCTGGTGAGCTAAAAATGCACTAGGAAGTTCAAGAGGTTTTAAGAAGTGGAAGAAACCTGAAGACCAACACAACTATTGATGTCTTCACAGGGAAGTTATCCAATGAAATGCCCAAGTTTAAGATGGGACATATACATATTGCAATGCACTCATGTAGGTTGGGGCTGGGAGGTTGTACACAGAGGAATTAAGGAAGAAGTCTGTTTATTTGTTTTTTAAGAGAAAGAGAAAATGAATAAATAATCCAGGGCATAGAAATTTTTGTGTAGTGCAGTGAAAAGATCATGTTCAAGGGAAAACAATAAATAAACTTGAAAAGAACAGGTAGTTTGTACATGGAGGAAATCAGATTATAAAAATGTTATATCTAAGGTCGTTACTAGAAATAGACTAATTGCTAGTGAGTGTAGCCATTTGCAAATTGATTCATAGGACATTCTTGTTTAGAGAATGATAGAAGTCAGGATATATGTCTTCTCAAATAGAGAAATATGTTTTATTTGCTTCAAAATGTCTAACATTTTTTAAAAGTTTCTAAAATAGGTGAAGTTTAATACCTTATTCTCTAACACCTATTAAAAACATTGAAATAGTGACTATGTCTTTTCTCAACAAAAAATATCTGTTTCAGAATCCACATTATCCCTTCTTTTTCCTCTCCTCACTCCTAAGCAATCCAGTTGGGCTCCAGCTACCACTACAGTCTGTCTTGAATCCCCCCATTTTCCTATTATCCCCTCTGTCTTTAGATTATTAAGTACAACCTCTCATTCCCTTTGAGTGCTATTCTCCTCTGGGCTCTCTACTAAAAATGCTTCCTCTGTCATCTCTTCACTCTAGCTGGTCTTTCCTACCTCCAGTTGAGTTTCCACAGCCACGGCAGAATTTTCTGTATAAATACTTATAGAATACATAAGGCCCCATGTTATAAGCCTTTATCACTCCTTCTTGCAAAGAAGATAATGCCAAACTCCCTACCATTGTACTTATATGTGTCATAACTTGACCATTAATCAGACTCTCTTGCACTATTTCCCATTCCTTTATTTCCACTTGCAAGGAGATTCAGTCCCCCTGTTTTGCACTTCTCAAATAGTCTTTGAGCTTCTCAGCCTCTGTGCTGTTTTGGTCACACTATTTTCTGCCTAGCATAACCTCCTTTCTTTCTTTTGGCTGGAAAATTCCTATTCACCTTTCAGGACTCCAGTAAAATGTCACATTCTATTTAGTCACTCACTGTAAAATATTGTAATCTCTTAACTTTTCTTTCCCTATTTACATACCACCTTCTACAGTGAATTATTTACTCAGACATGCCTCCCCGCCTTCTTGTTACCACCCAGCAGCATAATGCCTGGCACATACTTCATTCTTGTGAACTGCTAGATGGGATTGTTTTGAAATTGAGGCAGATATAACAAGGTTTTCTTTTTTAAAACCACTTCTGTCCTTTGTCAATTTCCCGCTGCTAATGGGTATCTTTTTTCTATATCTCTGCAACACACAGAGAAAGGTTTATACATAGTTTCTTTATTAGGCCTAATAGAGAATAATTTTACCATACTAACATAGAAACAAACTCAAACAACTTGTTAAATTCGATAAGCAACAGATTTTTAGCATTAACTCTTTAGATTGTATTAACCAAACTGGTTAGTCACTTTTAAATTTATAGTCAGCTCATCATTAAAAAAAAAAAAAATCAGTGACAAAAATTGCTCAAGCCTCTTGTTTAGTGTTAGGTTATCTATACAGATTTTAGTGAAAAGTTTCATTTTCAACCCACAGTGGAAAATCTAGACTATGCAAAGGTGTTTATTTTGCTATACTTTCCAAGAACATCAGAAATCGTTTATTAACAAAATAGATGATATAGTAACAAAGGCATATTTTTTGTGGTAGTAGAAGAAATGGGAAAATAAGAAGTACTATTGTTGTAATTACAGTGTTGCATTGTCTCTGCTTTCTCAAAATGTTATACTAAAATTTCTTCAACAGAATATACCTTTAAAAATAGTTCTCCTTATAATAGGTTCATGTACTTGTGTCCTATATTTCACTATAGGGGATGTTTGTAATATATTTTTGGAATGAGAAATGGGTCAGATATCCAACAGTTCAGTATTTCACATTTATGAACAGAGCCACCGAACTGAAAATTAGCTTTGGGTGTAACCCAGGACCAACTCTGAAATAGAGGCTTTTGGAAAGCACATAATTACGACCCAATTTACAGAAACCATGTTTATTTTCCCTGGCAAAGAGGAGGTATCTATCTAAGTTTTAATTACAGGCATTGAGTATCTCTGGCCAAAAGTGTCTGTTCTGTGGTGTATTAACATGAAAGATCATTTGGAAAGGCTGGGTTTGCAGAAAAACAGTGAGAAAAAAGAAATTAGATGTATAGAGTTAGATATTCTGCACATAATTTGCAAAACCTTTAGCTCATCAAAGGGAGAGGTCAGAATTCGATTTAATGGAATTGGAAATTAAGTTGCAGAGAAGTACAATTTAGCAAAAATGCCACACTGATACTTCAAATAGTTTATCAGTAAGAAGACTTAAAAAAAAAAAAAAAAAGAAAAGACTGGTTATGTGTCCAGATAAGGTTTGTTTTTCTCTTTATCTTCCCTAGAAAAAAAAAAAAAAAAGAAAGAAAAAGAAAAAAAAATCCCTAAATGTACTTAGGACTTTAACCAAGGCAAAAAAATAAGAGACGATCTTGATGTCCTTAATCCTGACCTCTTCCCCCACCTACTTCTCTATACATATATTTATACTTAACGTATTATTATCTTCTCAGATTAAAATTATTTCAGAACCTCATCTGGACATGTTTGAGTGACATCTTTTGCTTAAATGTATTTTTCATGATTTATTTCCCATTTTTTTCTGACTTTCCAGAACTGAGTCATTCCTTGGTTATGAAACACCCAAAGTTGTTCATGGGAGGAGAACACTTTGAAAGAGCTTTTTTATTTCACAATTAAAATTAAGTAACATAAATATATGTTCTTAAACAGTACATAACTCTCTCAGATCTTGCTCAAGATGAATCTTCAAAATGCACACTGCCTCACCCTACCATTGCCAGAGTTTCTATGAAGAAAGGCGGAAAAGATATTTCTAGGTATTTCACCACTTACTACTTAGAGTTAAATCTAACTTACTACAGCAAGGACCTTATCCAACAGTAGTTGACATTGTTTTTTCTTTCGTTTTTGATTCTGCTCAGAGTGTCTTGGCTTTAGGTAGACAATCGTAACTATAAATGTACCCTTAACTTAGCAATACCATTTGGTGTTAATGCAAAACCTTCCATCAAAATTGCTCAACCTTCATATATAACTTAGGGTAAATGGGCAAAGATTATTGTTTCCTAGGTATAGAGATATCTAGAAACTTAAGCAAATATTTGAAATCAAAGTTATAATCCAATATATGTATGGATAGATGAATGGATAAACAGTAATCTAGAGCAGTTATGAAATGCTTTGTCCATACACCTCTACCAGAAAAAAAAAAAGAAAGAAAAAGAAAAAGGGACATGAATTAAGGCAACCTAAGCATGTTTCTGAGAAATTTCAAGTGATCTAAGTATTTATACTTTGACTAATCATGACTGCTATTTGGAAGTGAAGCCTTGCAAGCAAACATATATACTGTGTTTACATTTATACAGTAGTTCCTCCTCCCCCTCTTACCTGCTGTTTGGTTTTCCATAGCAGTTTCTGTCCCCCGTGGTTAACCATGGCCTGGGAGCAGATGCTCTTTGTTCTGGTGAGTCTTAAGAAGGTCAGTAGTGTGCCTAAGGCTATGTCACTGTGGCCACACCATTCACCTTACTTCATCTCATCAAGTGGACATTTTATCATTTCATGTCATCACAGATGGAAGGGTGAGGACATTGCAGAAAGATATTTTGAGAGAAAGGGAGAGATTGATCACATTTCTGTAACTTTTATTACAGTACATGGTTATAATTGTTCTATTTTATTATTAGTTATTATTGTTAATTCCTTACTGTGCCCAACTTATAAATTAAACTTTATCATAGGTATGTATATACAGGGGGAAAAAACAGTATATATAGGGTTCAGGACTATCTGTGGTTTCAGGTATCTTCTGGGGGTCTTGGACGTATATCCCGTGGATAAGAGGGGATATTGTACCTATTTATCTATATATGTGTGCACACACACTCATACACATCCACACTGTGATTTATAATCTTGGGGAATATGATATTCTAACTGTAATTCAAGATAAAATAACTAAAAATCACATATTCAAAATTGTGTAAACAAGGGTGGCTATTTTTCGGACTTGTGAGTGAAAATCTTGACATTCTATTCCTCCAGCTAGATTTTTCTATGGCATATTCATTTGGCATAATTGTCTATAAATTTTGCAATAACAACATATCAGCTATACAGTTTACTAAGTCAACTGAAAGAAACTTTAGATATAATTTGTGGAAGAAATCTAGGATGTGACTGTCATGTTTAAACATTCACAGTAAGTTGTTTAAGAAAAAACTGTTGAAATAAATCAAGCTTTAAAAATATACCCACTTGGGGCGCCTGGGTGGCTCAGTAAGTTAAGCCTCCGACTTGGGTTCAGGTCATGATCTCACGGCTCGTGAGTTCGAGCCCCACATTGGGCTCTGTGCTGACAGCTCGGAGCCTGGAGCCTGCTTCCGATTCTGTGTCTCCACCTTTCTCTGCCTTTCTCCCACTGATGCTCTGACTCTATCTAAAATAAATAAAGGTTAAGAAAAAAATTTAAAAAAAAATATACCCACTTGCCTAACATTTTTGACTTTTTTCAATGAAATTATCTAGATGTTTCTCAGGCTTCACTATATATTTTATCCTCAGTAAATAACCTTTCATTTCATTAAAATATGTCTCCTGAATAACAAAACATCTTGATTTAACCATGAGATCACCCTTCACACAGATAAAATAAAATAAGGAAAGCTTGAAATCAGTGAGCATAGTTCTTCCTCTTGGTTACATACAGGCGGAGAGTATATAACATCAAGAAATATACTGTGACATATTAATTTTGGGCCCTGGATTTTGGTGGCTTGTATTATACCAGAGTCAGGCAGCTCTAGGTTTGCCTCCTGTTGTTGCCAGTGGTCTCCCTGGGTCTTAATTTTCCCATCAGCAAATGTGATTATTGTTCCTTATCTCATTATGCTCCTATGAGGATTATATAAAATGAGCTGCTCAAAAAACGCTTTTAGCTCAAAGCCTGACACACAATAAATATCCAGTAAAAGGTATCTATAGACAAAGGGACAGAAAGACAACACTTGATGTGTTCAGAATCACCAATCCTTATTTGTCCTACGGAAGTCTACACGCAAGACATTGCTGTGACACATGGTGATGCTTTTCTCTTAGTGACCCAAAACCAGTCTGTGAAAGCACAATGATTGAGTCTGTAGAACTGCCACTAGGAGATACATATGTATATATGTGTATACACATAAAGTATACACACACACACACACACACGCACACACACATATACACACACACATATGTATACACATAACTTAAGTGACTTTTTTTTTATCATTTTAGCTTTTAACCAAATCATATTAATGACAAAATAAATATGTGCTTGCTATATTACTCATTTGCTTAGTTCTTGCCAGCATATTCTGGCTTTTCTAGCAGCAGTCTGATCACTTATTCCATAAATCCATCTAATCCAAACTGTCCTGGAGGGACTCAGGCATGTTCCCAGCTGAGGTCAAGATCTTGTTTCCTAGTCACTAAAAGCAGATTTACTCTTAGTGAACAGAGCATAGGAGCAGATTTATTTTACTTATTAAGAATAAAGGTAAACTCCAGAACCACTTGTGAAAATGCTTGTCAATCTGACAAACACAAATACATGTCATGTCCCCAGTAGGCTATTAAACTCTAGGAGAAGAAATGTGGCCCCTGTCACTGAGTTTACAATTCTATCAGAGGGAGAAGAAGAAAAGCAAAAAGACTGCATATAATTATTTCTCAATTGTCTGATGAAGTCTATAACCGGAATCTTTTTACTTTGAATGCTGATAACTGAGAGAACCCTTTTGAGTGACTAGTAATTATATTTCGTTTTGTCATTTATCTCCTTTTCATGATTAAAATTCAAAAAGATCTATTATCATTCCCTTGTAGGTTTGGACACTTGTTGGTGTGATATCTTCACTCTTACCTGCAAAGCCCTCCTTCCATCCACCCCTAACTTTCCCCTAACTCTCTGACAGTCCCATGCAAGGGGACCAAAAGTAAAGTAAAATTCCTTGTCTCTAAAAAGAATTTCCTGAGTCCCCACCTAGAAATAATCATTCTCCTCTGCCTTCCACAGCACTACATGACCCTGCTCTATTTGTGAGACATGGTACATTCTGCTATTGTTCATCTATAATTATAATTCTCCAGTTGTCCTTCTTGAGGGCATGGTTCTTATCTTATCCCCAACAACAGGTAGCAGAGTCCTGAAGAAAGCACATATTTAAAAATATTTGTGAACCCATGAGTGTATTTCAATAATTTGGGTACTTCAGTCTGGAACGTTCAATGCTTTAACTCAACTTGTATAATGAAAGCCTCTGTTTTCTGTCACAAGAAGTGCAGAAGTTGAAAAAAAAAAAAGTGGGAATGATAGAGGAGCAGTAAGTAGCCATGTGTTAGATCAGGCAAATCTAAGCTGTGGCAACAAACCAACGCCTAAATCTCAATGGCAGTTAATATTTATTTCTCACATGATTTGCCATTCATGCCATTGCAGGAGGCAGTTTTACTAAGGTTCATCATTCCATAAAATACTCATTATTTTTCTGACCTCTGATACCAGTGTCCTCATCCCCCACTGTTCAATAATGCTGCCTATTTGCAGGCTTTGGATACAATAGCAGCCTACTTACGGTATTAATTTATAGAGTAAACAGAGCTGTGATAACCAGTGGATACTAAAATATCACTGGCATCCCAAATTAAAGGCTCCCCTCTATCCAATGGCTCTGCCATCTGAAAAATGTATCCTCAAGGTCAACACACTTGAGATGAGAGAGAGCCGAAATACCACATGGGATACTTTGAAGGGCCACAGTATTTCTACCAAATCCATTGGTGTGAACTCAGTCACATACAACCTAACTTCAAAGAAAGTGGGGAGAGCACATGGATACTTGGTAAGCAATAATAGCCGCTGGCACTAGACCCTACAATGACAATAGAAGTTCACTTAATTTAGACGTGCCTGGGTGGCTCAGTTGGTTAAGCATCTGACTCTTGATTTCAGTTCAGGTCATGATCCCTGGTTCATGAGTTTAAGCCCCACATCGGGCTCTGTGCTGATAATGCAGAGCCTGCTTGGGATTCTCACTGTCTTTCTCTGCCCCTCCTGTGTGCTTGCTCAATATCTCTCAAAAATAAATACATACATATGTAAATAAATACATGTTTTTAAATTAAAAAAAAAGAAGTTAATTCCTATAACAAAGCTGATTTTAAAAATCACTGAAAGGTGATTCCAGTTCCTCCCCAAGACTGTGCTTTATGTCAGCCCAGCAGATGCCGAAGGCATATTTCAAGGGTTGCCATGGAGCATCATTGTGTCTGATCACAGCAGGTCGCTTCTGGGTCTTAGAACCTGTCCTATCCCATCCATGTGGATTGCTTCCCTCTCTCTGTACCTCTTGTCTCTCTGGGCTTGGGTTGACTGTTCCCTATCTCATACACTCTTTGCCTTTCCTTCTGTCACTTCATTTAGGTGTAATTTTATGTTTTGACAAATATTTTGAGAATATTTTTGTTTAATGTTAATCATATTTTGGAGTTGTACTTTGTGTTTTCTCATGTAATGATAGATATTTTCATGCTTCAACATGATCTCAATTCTAATAACAGAATTTTGATAAGTATGCTATGGAACATCATCTTCGTGATTAACAGAGATACTACTTTATTTCATTGCAATTTAATCATTGCTTGCCTTATCTTAACAATTATATCTGGGATGGCAAAACTGTATGATCTGTATTGCGACAGGAGGAATATCTAGATGAATGGTAATTAAATACATCCTATTAACATACGGCATGAGAGAGATGGATTTAAGTTGGAAAATTGCTTCTTGGTGACCTTAGAGAGTGTCTAGATTGGTAATCAGATAAGTCTACAACAGATCCCATGGAGTGAGATGACTTTTTTGAGCTAAACACGTATAATATTTCCATGAGTTTCTCTGTATATCAAATTCTATTAGCAATCTTCAATAAAAGGTATTAATATCAAAATAATAAGGCCAATTAAAAAATAATTACTACTCATTTGGAGTGACAACAGTACAACAATGAAAATGAAATCACTGAACTTAGGGAGTTTTGTTAATTAACCAAATATATCCTTTTCTAGTCTTTTAAGGAAATTCGGATGCTTATCAACTGTCATACATATTAACTTTCTTATAAAACTACTTTATTCTTTTGTCCTGCAATTTTGTTCCCTCCCACAGTTGCCCCTTCTCCTTCCACTCATTTTTTGTTCTCTTTGTACCTAGAATGAGAGAAAAACATTTGTAGTATTGTGCAGGGGAGGAAAACTTTTCTCTTTTCCCTCCAAGTTATTTGACTGGTCTTATAATTAAATTGATTGATATAAGACAGATTAACAGAAAGGAAAAAAATAATTTTGTACATACTGGAACCTCAAAGAGTCAGGCAGTAGAAGTTTCTAAGGCATCCTAAGCTAAGGAGAAGGTTGTAGGGTTCTGAGGCTTCAAAAGGGAGGAAGACAATGCATAGTAAGACAGGAAAAACAAATGTTTGCTAAACAGATATTTTCATCTCATGCAGATAAATATTTCTGATATAATAGGTTATCTCTGGCATTAGATCTCTTCCTGGTACAGGCCCTCTTTCAAAATTCTTTTAAGCAGCTAAGGGAGAAATTTAAAAAACACAACAAAACCTCCTGAGTCTGTTAGGCCTTGATTGCCTTTAGCTGAAAATGTTTGGCAGGCCAAGTGGAAGATTTTGGGTTATATATTTTGCTCCCCCTCAACTGTGAATCAAAGGGATAATTTTTAAAGATTCAAATCCTTGTTTGTGGCAAATATTTAAGAAGAAAAGATGAAAAATTCTAATCAATCTAAGAAGACTCAGGGTTTAGGATTTTAAGAATTACCTTTAGTAAATTGGGTAGCTTTGCATGTTAAGGACCCACAATTGTAAAAAGAAACCTGGACAGTTTTATGCATGAAAAATGCAAGAGAGATCTGCTGGTCTATATACCATTTCAGGAGACATAGTGGTTCCCTCCAAGTTTATGTAAAGCTGAATTAGAATAATATTTCTCCCCACTGTGAAAATTCTTAGGCCTTCACATAAAACTGTTAAACAACAAACCAGTGGTTTTCTAAGTCATTACCTAGTACCAGTTTAATCAAATCAATTGAAAACATTCATAAGGCATGCATAACTTGTGATCTGGCCCTTGCAGGGTGGTTATGGATTAAATGGATGGAGAGAATTTTTTTCCTTTGGTTTAGTCTGGATTGTTTTGGTTTTCCCCAGCTGAGAGGATTATTAAGAACATTTTTTGACTAAAATGGGAAGAGTAAGAAAACTCTGCTCAAGAAGAGGTATACATACAGAGGGCAGGAGAAATTATATTCAACCAGCTGTCTTGGACAGGTTATTGTATTCAAAGTCACTGAGCTGGGAATCAAATTCAGAATTTTCTGGTTCTGCGACCTATACTCTTTAGTGTATCTAGCTAAATAGAGGGGCCCCTGGATGGCTCAGTCAGTTAAGTGTCCAACTCTTGATCTTAGCTCAGGTCATGATCTCATGGTTTGTGAGTTTGAGCCCAGTACCTGGCTCTGTGCTGACAGTATGGAGCCTGCTTGGGATTCTCTCTCCATCTCTCTCTCTCTCTCTCTCTCTCTGCCCCTCCCCTACTCTCTCTCTGCCTCTCAAAATAAATAAATAAAATAAAACTAAAAAAATAAATAAAGCTAGCTAAATAGATTACAAATTTTGAAATAAACCTAAACCTCCCAAAACTTATGAAATATACTTCCTTTTCACCATTTAAAGTAGGGAAACAAGTGAAAAACAAACAAACAAAACTTCTCTAAAATCCGATCATCCAAAACGTTCAGTTTAATGTAACAGATTTATTCAAGAACAGTTGTCATTCTGTTTAGTTAGAGGTTGCCTATTGGTTTTTATCCTCTAACTGTATTTGATGCCAGCAGTCACAAACTATTTAGGCTCTGTGGTTGTCTTTCCCTCACTAATCAACATAAGGGAGAGGAATTTTATTGTCACACTATTAAACAACTTCTTTGACAAGTTTGTGATTTTCCTGTGATTTTTCCTAAGCCTTATAAGTGACTCATTTAATTATGACTAGAATCCTGGGCAGATGGAGTTTTTTATCCATATCTGCGTCTGCTGCATGGGCAGACAAAATCAGCCTCATAAACGCAAAATATATTATACTAACAAGACTCTACCAGAGAGGGAGACAGGAATCTGAAGCAGGCTCCAGGCTCTGACCTGTCAGCACAGAGCCTGAGAAGGGGCTTGAATTCATGAACCATGAGATCATGACCCAAGTCAAAGTCAGATGCTTAACTGAGGCATCCAGGTGCCTCTTACAAATATCTTTTTGTTTGTTTATTTGTTTGTTTGTTTAAGAGAGAGAGAGAGAGAATGAGCAGAGAAGGGGCAGAGAGAGAGGGAAACAGAGGACCCAAAGAAGTAGGCTCTGTGCTGACAGCAGAGAGCCTGATGCAGGGCTTAAACTCATAAACCATGAGATCATGACCTGAGCCAAAGTGGGATGCTTAACTGACTGAGCCACACAGGTACGTCAATCACAAACATCTTTTTAATGCAATTCTTTCTAAACTGCTAGAAATTTAGGAAAATCCTCAGAGGTGGGAGAAAAAAGTAGAGCCAACTGAAAACCTAAGGCACACAGTGACAGCTGACTAGGCTGAGAAAAGAAAAAAGAGAGACGCTGGAAATGAGACAGTGGTAGAAAGGCAAATTGCCCTGAAACAGTTATATACTCAGTAATACAGGAGATTTAGAAAAAATCTGCCTACTGTCAGGGAGATAAGAAGAATGTCTGGGCTGAGGTGGGAACAATCAAACAAAAAGGTGTTTGAGGCTCATGCCGTAGATATGCCCTTACAATATTTGTCCTTTTAATTTACACTATTCCCCTACATGCCTCTGAACTCCCCAAGATGATAAGTGAATTTAAAAGTAATCCCAGGAAGATAATACTCATCTGATTCTTAGCCAAAACCAGTACAAAAGCTTGTTGGAGAAGCAGTGTCCACAGGGCTTCTAAATAAATCTGCATACTACTCATGTTTTTATCATTGGTCCTCTGAAGAAATAAATATGTAGCCTCAGGGATATTTTTATGAATTGCTATGTTAATTCCGGTTTGAATCCTTGTCCTTTTTCTTACAATGATGCGTAACGTTTTTGACTCCATGCTTCCCTATGCTATGATTGTTCAACAAAATAAAGATAATTTAGGAGTGGACAGAGTATGCAGGGGTTTCCTGAACAACAAAAAAAAGTAATTTTCTTCTATCCACTGCTTATTTTTAGGATGTGTCCTTAAATTTCAATGTTTGTCATTATTGTTGGTAAAGCTTATCTATATTGACCTTTACTATCCTTTTTAACATCTTAAAAGCTTCAATCATATCTTTGCTCTTCAGTGTCTTTTCTTCAGCTATTGTAATCTCAGTTTTTCTCGCTCTCAAAAGTAATATAACCTCCTTTCCCATTTATCATTCTGGGCCCATCAATCCCTTCTGCCTCCTCAATGTCTTTCCTGCGACATTATTCCTTTCCCTACTGAGGGAGATTGTCTCAAATGGTAAGTCACTGAGTGTATTTAATCAGCCACCATTACAGTGTCTGGCTCCCCAAGACATGTTTGTGGCCTATTTCATAAATTTATTGTTCTTAAAAGCAAACCTAATTTCGCAATGAAACTACCCAATCTCCTTTTCATCAAAAACCAGGGTAAAATATGTCTTCGGTGTAAACAATACTGTTCAGCTGTGATCTAATTGGGATTAGTTTACACTGTGTGTTCTCTAAAATCATTTCTCTTGGGCTTCTTATTATAGTGGCTCTTGCTTAGATTCCCCCTTTAGTCCCCTTTTGTCCTCTATTTCTCCTCTATTTTAGCTTTCCTTCACTCTTAGATCAGGCACATTCCTGTAACCTAAAGCAGGCAGTTGCCCATTGCCCCTGGTATACTGTAAGTCATAATCTTTGTGCAGTGTTTGTATGCTTCACACCTGACCCTTGGAACAACCCTGTGAAAGAGACAGCATGGCTACTAACACTCAAAAGACAAAGTTTCCTCAAAGGCTGAGTGCCCTGCCCAAGATTAGATAATAGGTTACACAGGAGCCAAAATCAGAGGCCAGATCTCCTCATTCCTCCTCTTTCCCACTTAAACCAGTAATCTGAAAACTAGAGATATTTTTGACATCTAAGTATAGGCTATAGAGGTATTACAAGGTGCTTGATAAGGTTGATATTTCTTTTCTGTGATTACAAGAATAACTAGATTTGCATATATTTGCATAATCCTGCCAAAGTCCCCAGTGTTGAAGTACACAGCTGAAATGTAATGAATCTACAGAAGTCCACATGATTCTCCTAAAAACTGCCTCTGGGAGTGTCCAACTACATTTCTCAATGCCTGAAATTTAAATAATTCTATTCCTACTTTCTCTATGACCCTCCTTTATCAATCTTCCTCTTTTCCTCCTAGGTTAAGTGATATATGTTATCAATTTATATATTTATACATTTAAACTGAATACTTAGGCAAAAGTATATGAATTCCATGGAGGTACTGATGTAAAATTAATCTTGAATAGAGTCAGGGTTGGGAGGGAATAATAGGAGGAAGATAATGTTCACCAAGTTACTTACCAGACTTTGTACTAGATGTATTACACACACTTTCTCAGTAGATGCATTCTCTTATAACATTTGTACAAGGCAGTGATATTTTACTTACTTTATGAAAATCAAAAAGAAACTCTGAAGAGTATATTTAGTTGTTAATAAAATAAAGGGGCAGGATTAACATTTGGGTATATCTGACTCCAAAGTCAATGCTATTTGCACCACATCAAACTCCTTCATGTGATAAGACATTTCTATATAACATCATCTCAGGCCCTACAAGGTTTTGGAGTCTAGATCAGTCAACCAAAGGGCATCAGACTCCTCCCAGATATGGGATGCTGAGAGGTCAAGAGATAAGCTTCCTAATCAGGATACTTACAATCTCATTAGGAAAACAAGAATAGCAGATACCAAATGATTAATAAACACTGCATAATAACTCAGTAAGGTGCTATGTGGGGATGGGAACATATAGGAACGCTCTGTGCCTTCCACTTAAGTTTGCTGTGAAACTAAATTTTCTCTAAAAAAAATAAACTTTATTATTATTTAAAAAAAATTTAATTTTTATTTATTACTGAGAGACAGAGTGTGAGCAAGGGAGGGGAAGAGAGAGAGAAAGACACAGAATCTGAAGCAGGCTCCAGGCTCTGAGCTGTCAGCACAGAGCCCGTCACGAGGCTTGCACCCACAAACCGTGAGATCATGACCTGAGCATAACTGACTGAGCCACTCAGGTGCCCCAATAAACTTTATTAACTTAAAACAAAATAAGAGATAGTTGAGGATTCCTTGGAATTCTTATAGTTCCCAGAATAAGATTCCTACCGGAATCACTAACCCAACCCAGTACATCTCTGTGAGGCAGAAAGGGCCATCAGGAACAGGCCTGGGATCTAAGCAATTTTTAACAACATTTTAGTTGTTTTTCAGCAAATTCTCTGTCAGTGGGCTCCCTCAGAGTGTTGTGTCACTCGTCTGGGTGGTATGTGAACCACAAAATGAATTCCAGCAACGTTGCAGGTTGACATCTGCAAAAGGTGTGAAGAAATATCTTTGAGTTGTCAAGAAGTGTGAAAAATCTAGCCATTGGAATATTGCCAATCACTCCTAAATGGATACATTTTTCTGTAAGCATGCCTCCTTGCTTGCTTCTCACTCTTTCTTGTGGCAGGGCTAATGTACAATACTTGAAGGTGTTTGAAGAGGAAAACTCCATCTGAATCTGTTTATTTCCCTAGTTGAGACATTGAAGAATAGACCATGAGCAGTCTGGAGAGAAAACTGCCTTTTTTATCATGACATCTTCCTTCTGACTCACTGTAGATATTTCTTTCTCATACACATATATGTTTATGTATTGGATCTCACTGAGGACAAGCTTAAGGAACAGGCTGTCCTAACATAACCATGCTTGGGGCCATCACAGTTCAGTGCTCTACTAATAACTTCAGTGTAATATATCATAAACATAAGTGCCTCTGATGATGTATTAATAAAAATCCATCATTACTTTAAGAAAATCTTAATGCTATATATTTATCTTGAATTGAGGCTAGTTAAGAACCCAGTTATTCTAATGCTGTCTCAACCCTATGGCATATTATACTGAGAAATCAAAATACCAAGCCATGACTTTCAATTTGTTTTCATCAATTTAAATATGCTGATCAATTACTCAACAAATAATCTAGGAGAAGGCTGTAAGGATCTGTTTGATTACAAAGTGTCTGAAATAGGGTCTTTAAGAAACAAAAAATCATTTCTCAGTTGCAAAAATAGATCTGAAAAGTCCATGGCAGAATAACTTGTAGGGAACTTAATTGTACCCCTGTCCCATCCTTCTTTTCCACAATTTAGACCCAAATAGATAAAGTGAAGTTGTATTTTTCCCTAAATATAAGCTTCACACTCAACTCTGATTTTTCTGTTTTAAGATGAGGATTGAAGATGGCCAAAATTTGTCTTCTGGATTCATCTCTGTACTGGCATGAACCTAACCACAATTGAGACCTCATGAATACTGCTTGATTTCATCAAGCTCCACATTCTCTATCAGTAGACTGCAATTTCAGAATTGTCCATAGGAACATGAGTGAGGGAAAGCCATCCCTATTGACCAGCCTTGTGATTTTTGGCTAAGTTGTCTTCAAATTGTTATTAAGGGGGGTCAAGAGGTAGAAAAGGACTGGTAACACCTGTTCATATGGTGAGATATTTGGGTCCGATTGTCATAAGAGCCAAAAAGTCCTTCTCAAACAAAAAGTCTGCACAATTTCCGCTTGATTTTTTTTTCTTTAGCATGGCTAACCCTCTTTGCTTCCTGACACTTAGTGTGGTGTAGTCCCTAGTTACTTTCAGTACCTTGAGCCTTGCTGGGCCTTGCCTCAAACTCTGTTCCTTTCACAACAATTTTAACAGCTCTGTTACCTACAGAGTCCTGCACAGTGTCATACCTGGACTGTCCACCTCTGTATCCCCCATATACAAACCCAGGTCAGCCTCATCATAGTTGTTTACTTTCATTTTCAATGCTGGGATGATGTCTGACTTTCTGAAGCAATTCCTCCTAGTGTATTAACTGTAGTCTTTGATCATTGAATCAACAGTCCTTTAGTTTGTAAATTCCTTAAGAATAAGGACACACTCTTATTTGTTTCTACGCTTCCAACCCTTACAACAGTGCCTAACACAATTGAAACTATGGATAAATATCTCTAGAATGATTGTCCTAATAAATAAGTGAGCAAAAAATCAGTTCATCTGTAGAAAATTGATACTATGTGAGTGTATCCAGGGACAATTTTTTTGTAGAAGTGAAATAACAACTACCTCCTTTATTTACATTGTGTGATTTTAATAGTCTTGATAAAAGTTCATCTTCATAAAAGTTATCTTTTAATGGGCCTGCTACAATAATCACTCCTTTATGTAAAGGCATTGGTTTCACTAGCTAAAATACACAGAATAAATGGTAGGTCAATGCTATAGTTAGGGAAAGAACACTGAACCATGGTTCAGGTGACAGGGCAAACCAACTTTGCATGTATGCACTAACATTAATTATAATAATAGTATCATAATAATAACAACAATAACATCTAAAAGGGTTTAAAGACAATGAGAGGAAAATTAATAGCTATTGTAATAAAGTCAATGTCAAGGTAGTTAGCTTCACTTATGCTGCCAGAAAATACCAGACCTGAGAAATGGTCTTTCATGTCTAAAATACTAAAAACCAGGCTCCTGGGTGGCTCAGTTGGTTGAGCGTCTGACTTGGGGTCAGGTCATGATCTCACAGCTCATGAGTTCGAACCCCATGTCAGGCTCTATGCTGATAGATTGGAGCCTGGAGCCTGCTTAAGATTCTGTGTCTCCCTCTCTCTCTGCCCCTAACCCACTTGCATTCTGTCTCTGTCTCTCTCAAAAATAAATACACATTAAAATTTGTTTAAATAAAATACTAAAAACCAAAGGGGATCAAGATGTGTGGTCCTGCACCCAGGTGAGGTGGGGAGCTGGCCATAACTTGGGATCTTTCAATAATAGCCCAAGTTCATAAAATAGACCCTAGAGGAACTTGGCTGACATACAGGAGATGACAGATAAGCCAGCCATCTCTCTATCCTATTATTTGTGGAGAAGAAATTTTCCCATGAGAAACTGAAATGTCCTATCTGGTGCTGTGCATGAAAGTTGGGTTGGACTTACTCTACATTAGTCAAAGTCAAGAATACAATAGATATGAATCCAAGATTCATGACATCCTTGGGGTTCTAACAACAGAAATTTAAAACTATTCTATAGGGATACTTTCACAATCCAGGACACATACTACTTACAGGGCAAATAAACCAAGTCCAACCAAAATGAGTTCTAATAAGAATTGCAGTCCCCTTGAGATAAATAACAATAAGGGAGTTTCAGAAGATGCAAAAGACAGAAATATGGTACCCCAAGGACTATAAATAAGGAAGCCTTATTTAACATTCCAAATTTTTGAGATTCAAAAACATGGGATCACATAGATACCACTAGGATTTTTATCAAAGAGAAACTTGATGAGAAACTGAAGAAAATGAACTCACTGTGATAAATATCATGCCACAATGACTTACATAAGTCTTGTCTTATCACACATCTATTTGATTTGAAGAGCATTGAGAAGGTTTGTGTTTCAAGAGGAAAGGCCTTCAATGATCTGAAAGACTTTAGAGCAAAAATACGAATGAATGACCTCAAAGATATTTTATAATAGTAGCTACATGATCTTGGATCCAGTAAAAACCTGTTGGTGCCCGTATTCGTGTTGCCCAGTTGGTTCTGAACAGGTTGATTCTGGCTTCAGTCTGATTCTTCATATACATATTTACTCAGATTACAAAGCTTCTATTGATTGATTTCCATGTGGCTGAGTGATGCCCCCGTCCCCAGCCTCTCTGAAATAATTGCTCTGGGGTCTCTGTTCTCTTTGCTTTGCTATCCTCTGCCAGGTTTCATATGTGTGGAGTGGGGCAAGAGGATATATAAACACCTTTTAATTAAAGTCACTTCTTAAAAGAAATCCGTATTCCACAAAAAAGTGGATATCAAACGCAAGTAATTTTTTTTTTCCTGTTAGCAGTAGCCAAGAGGTAGTTCAGGAACAGCATTTGTTGTAATCTTAACATGCCCAAAGTAATCTAGATGACGCACCATTTCTATCTTGCTATCCTTGACCCTGATCCCAGGCACCTTTTATTTTTAGGATGTCAGAGAGTTGGCTTATCTTAACATTTCTGAAGAAAATTAGATCGACATTAACCCAAAATCTAAAAATAAGTGATTAATTGAAAGACTATTAAAGTAGCATTCTTTTTATAGAATAGAATCCTCTAATATGAATAATAAATATTGCAGATTAAATAAACTACTGCTAATTCTTTTAAAAAGTTTGTATCATTTGACAGAAATCATTTTTAAAATCATCATTATCATTCCCTAAGAGGAAGCCATTATATTGTTCCCAGTTATCATTGTTGTTGTTGTTGTTTTTTTTTTTTTTTTCAAGCTGGTAAGGCTTAATATAGATCCTGGAGACTAGAGCCAAATGGACTTGTTGCTTAAGATGCCTCTCGCTTATTTTTGCGTCCAGACTTGAGAATGGGTTTCTACTTCTCTGTATAAGCACTATGGAGGTTCAAGGAGAAGGGAACACACACTGCAAAGGGGCCTCCTTTCCCTAAGAAAAGAAGAATTACAAAAGACTCAGGCCACAAACTTCACATTATTCTTTGTTGCATTTAGTCTTTAGGAGATCTATCTATCTATCTATCTATCTGTCTATATATAGACAGATAGATATCCTATATATTTATATATTTATGTTTATATATATTTTTTTTCCTGCACTGTAACCAGCAATGTTATCCCAGGTATTTTTTTTTGTGTATTTTTAGTTTCTTTGGAAACCTTCCAGAGATTATTTTGTTTAGTATTTTTTGTACAATAGGAACTTAGACCATTTATAACATTTAGAATCAGAAATGTTTGTGTGATATGAATGAATTCTCTAGACAGAATTTTATATAACTGCTTCATTTTGATTTAGTACCTTGACTCACTTTTCCCTCATTATTTTTTTATTATAGAGAGGATAAAAGGCCGGTGAAGGGAAGATCAAAAGCTAATTAAAAGTAATCAAAAACTTTTCTCTCTAACATTTATTCCTGACAGCACTTTTGGCTCATATCATTTGTAGCATTTTTAAAATCAATGTTTGGAAAATTATTACCCTGATCCTTATTCAGGGTTTAATGATTTCCTTATAGATATTGTTAGACAGGAGTTTATGTGTGTTACTGAAGGCAAGCCTAATACAATTAACAACTGCCTTGTACCAAATACTTATTCTGTATCATGAAGTACCAAGAACATTAACTCTCTAGTTTAATTTAACCCTCACTGTAACAATGTAAGTACTAACATCCCCATTCTACAGGAGGTGTTTATAGTTTGGGTTACTGATTTTATGCACTCACCAGGATATTGAGCACCAAATATGTGTCAGGTCCTGTGCTAGATTTTAGGAGTTTCAATAAAAATAAGTTCAAGTCCTTCTCTTAAGATTCTCAGTATAACAACTATCAAGCTTAGTTACACAGTCATTTACATAACTCTACACTTTGACTCAATCTACATTAATGATCCTTTAATGTAATGGTTTTAAGCTAAGTGGGCATCAACCTCAGCTCAGAAAAAAATACATCCCCATAGCCCCACAATGCACATATCTCTAACTAACACAATTGTAGGTATAGTGCCAGGAGACTTGGGGACCTCTAGAATGCCCTCTGGGAACTCTCAGTGTTCAAGGATGGCAGAAAAGAACCTCTAGAAGAATGAGTTGTACCTGTAATTTTTCCCAGGGTAGACGAAAGAGCCTGATTAGTGCCATATTCAGGGACCTCTCTGAGATGCTTTTACTTTGGTCTCTGCTCACCCCAGGCCAGAGTCTAGTAGGCCCTCATTGTCTCTCATTTATATCAAATTTATCTCCTTTGTGGCCCTCCTGGTCCCATTTTCTCCCTTTTCCAACTCCTTATCTACATTGCTGCTAGAGGGGCACCTGGGTGTCTCAGTCTGTTAAGGGTCCCACTTGGTTCAGGTCATCTCGCTGCTCGTGGTTCTAGCCCCACTGTTGGGCTCTGTGCTGACAGTTCAGAGCCTGGAGCCTGCTTCGGATTCTGTGTCTCCCTCTCTTTCTGCCCCTCCCCTGCTCGTGCTCTCTCTTTCTCAAAAATAAACAATAAATCATTTAAAAAAATAAATTCCTGCTAGAGTTATTTTCATGCAAATCTGATCTTGCCTCTTCCTTTACCAAAAAGTTTCACAGGCATTTGATGGCTCATAGGGTACATATAATCTCATAGCCATGACTTGCAAAACTTTCATTACCTGGACAGCCCTCACCTTTGCAGCCACATTTTCTACCCTCACTGTTTTACCCATGCCCTCTTTCCAATGTTCAATGTCTATTTTTTCTGCAAATGTTTATAGGTATTACATCCTGTCTTTTAGTATAACCCCTAATATATACACTGAATTCCTAGTGACTCCTATGAGCCTGCAGGGCATGGTTCAAACATCACCTCCCTGACCCTTCTAGACAGCTAGTGTTCCTGTTCTTGATCTACCTGCTTCCATGATAGTACTCACAGCACTGTGCTGTAATCATCCTTGAATTCATACACTGGAGCTGCTTTTGATTACAAACTAGGCCTATTGATATTTACATTCTAGTCATGTATTCCAATGGCTGACACCTAAGAAAAACACAATAAATATTTATTTAATGAGTTGATATAAACAAAACTCTCTCTGTCTGAAAAAAAAATCCAGATGTTTACTTTATTTCCCAAGTATGTTACTTCATGCTACTTCCAGGAAGTAATACATGATTTATTAAGTGAATTTTTGGTGATAGAAATTCCAAAAACCTATAGAGCTGTATTTTGATCAGATGGCTTTTTGACTGGACTCAGTGTAACCATCTACTCCATTTAAAAGTAAGGTGCATTGCGCAAAAGAAGCTAGATAAACTTTCATGGTATGATTCTATTTAATTAAATTTTAAAAACTAATCCGTAAGAACAGAGGACAGTGGTATCTGGTAAAAGGTTTGAAAGCCTTCTGGAATATTGAGATGTTCTATAACTTGATCTAGATGGTAGTTACAGAAATGTAAGCATATGTGAAAATGAATTAAGCTAACAAGGAAATAGGATGACTGGTAGTATTACTACTAATAATGATTTTTATAAGCAGGGCTGACTCTAAGACTTTCAATATAATCTGCATCATCAAGGCCACCATTCTGAGTCAGCACTAAAAGAGAGGGCATGGTTGGTTGGTCAGTTTCAAGAAGACTGACTTAACACCCAGGTTTGCAAAATGTCAGGGGTTTTAAAGACCCGCTGAATTTGACCCCTGGGTCTCACCCTATTAATTTTTATAGATGGTGTGACAGTTTGAAACCATCTCTGTGCATCAGATTATTTGATATCCTCTCTTCAAGAGTAGGGCCTAACTTCCCTCCACTTAAGTGTGGGCTGAACTTGCTTCTTTGAGTAGAAAACAGCCAGTGAGAAATGATACAGTGAGATTTGGGAGAACAGGTAGTAAGAACACACTGAGGCTTCTGTCTTTTTCACTCTTTCTGGGATCATTCACTGTGGAAGCAGGCAGCTGCTCTGATGTGAAGGGGCCTATGGAGAAGGCCATATGGTGAGAAACTGGGGCCTCCACAGCAGCGTGGTAGGAACTGAAGCAGTCTTCCAACACCCATGTGATGTGCTTGGTGGTAGATTCCTCAGCCCAGGTCCAGCCTTCGAGATGTCTGTATCCTTGGCCAGTATCGCAACTGTCACCTCAGCAGAGACCCTGAGTCACAGCTGTACAGCTAAGTCACTCTTGTATTCCTGACTCCAGAAACTCTATATGATAATTAGTATCTGTTGTTCTCAGCTTCTAGGTTGTGAAGTAATTTCTTATGCAGCAATAGATGACTAATATGTAATGGGAAACTAAGGCCCAGAGAAGTTAAGTATTTTGTGTGGGATCACACATGCACATTGTCATAATCAAGATTAGAACCAGATTTGTCTCTTCTATTGCCTAACTCCTAGAGCTGTCATGAATCTGAGAAGAGATATTTTTCTAAAGCATTTAGAACAGTTTTGACACATAGTAAGTTGTCAACCGTGTTTGATTTTCACTTATTATTTTTCTTCACAACTGACCTTTCTCAATTGTAATCCAATGTAAAATGCATTGTAGAGTTTGTATCTTCACCTTAACTCCATTGTCATTAAGTATTTTCAAGAAACAAGGATAAAGAGATCTTCTGTCTACAGTGTTCAAAAGCCTAATACTATTCAATTTATATGAATACTGATTGAAAACATAAAGCACCTCTGGCAGAGAAGGCTGTTAATGCCCGAAAGCTTCAAGAATACTTTACAATCTCAGAGGAATAAGAACAGGTGCCATAGTCGGAAGGCAGATATGACCTTGAGTGGTAAAAAACAAGGCTTGAAGAAGCTCTCAAAAAATCTGTCATTTCCTTTGTTATGGAAATTGTAAATACTTGAAGGATAGGGTCCTTGAATATTGCTGTTTAGCACCTATAAAAGTAGAATTAAGGATTCACTCACCCTTGGGGGCATCAGATATATGACACTTCCTTTTAGGCTCTCTAACTTGTCTTTGAAAGACATTCATATTTGGTCATATTTAAGTTGGGGGGCAAAAGTTTGGGAGTGGATATCTGACTATTTCTGACTATTTCACAGTGAGAGAACATGTACACATTTGTGTGCATGTTCATTATTAGAAACCTTGTTTCGATCCACAAATAATTTTTTTTCTTTTTCTATTTTTATTGAGCTGTCATTGACATATAACATTATATTAGTTTCAGGTGTACAACAGTGATTCAGTATTTGTATACATTAAGAAATTATCATGGGGTGCCTGGGTGGCTCAGTCGGTTGAACGTCCAACTTCGGCTCAGGTCATGATCTCACGATCCGTGAGTTCGAGCCCCACGTCCGGCTCTGTGCTGACAGCTCAGAGCCTGGAGCTTGCTTCAGATTGTGTGTCTCCCTCTCTCTCTGCCCCTCCCCCACTCATGCTCTGTCTGTCTGTCTCTGTCTCTCTCTGTCAAAAATAAATAAACATTAAAAAAAAAGAAATTATCACCACAATAAGTCTGGCTAACATCTGTCATTATATATAGTTAAAAAAAATTTTGTTTTCTTGTGATAAGAACTTACAAGATCCACTCTCTTAGCAATTTTCAATATACAATATTACTAACTATAATTACTACAGTATTATTTACCATGCTGTAGATTAGATCCCCATGACTTACTGTTTTATAACTGGACGTTTGTACTGTACCTTTACCCATTTCTCCCCACCCCACCTCTGGTAGCCACCATTCTGTTCTCTTACTATGAGCTTGTTATTGTAATTATTTTTAGACTCCACATATAAGTAAGATCATAAAATATTTGTCTTTCTCTGTCTGACTTATTCCACTTAGCATAATGCCATCAAGGTTTATTTATGTTGTTGCAAATGGCCAGATTCATTCTTTTTATAGATGGGTAATATTCCATTGTGTGTGTGTATGTGTGTGTATATATGTGTGTGTGTGTGTCTGTGTGTGTGTATGCATGTGTATATAAATATATATACATATATATGTATGTATAATATATTTATCCATTCATCTATTGATGGATACTTAGGTTATTTCCATATCTTGGCTATGTAAATAATGCTGTAATAAACATGGGTACAGATACCTTTTTGAGTTAGTATTTTATTATTTCATTTTCTTCAGGTAAATATCCAGAAGTGGGATTGCTAGATTGTATGGTAGTTCTACTTTTAACTTTTTGAGGAACTTCAATGCAGTTTTCCATGGCGGGTGCACTAATTTACATTCCCACCAACAGTGCAGGGGGTTCCTTTTCTCCACATTCTCATCAACACTGGTATTTTTTTATCTCTATGATAATAGCCATTCTAACAGGTGTCATTGATATCTCATTGTGGTTTTGATGTGCATTTTCCTGATGATTAGTGATATTGAGTATCTTTTCATGTGTCTGTTGCCCATCTGCATGTCTTCTTTGAAAAAATCACATCTCTGCCCATTTTTAATTTTTAAAATTTTAATGCCAGTTAATGTTAGTACAGTGTTATAATAGTTTCAGGTGAGCAATATAGTGATTCAACAATTCCACACATCACCTGGTGCTCATCATGCCAAGTGCACTCTTTAATCCCCATGGCCTATTTCACCCATCACCCTACCAACCTCCCCTCTGGTAACCTCCAGTTCATTCTCTTTGTTAAGAGTCTCTTTCTTGATTTGTCTCTCCCCTTCTTCTTCCCTTTTAATTGTTTGTTTTGTTTCTTAAATTCTATTTTTGAGTGAAATATGATATTTGTCTTTCTCTGACTAACTTATTTCACTTAGCATTAAATTCTTTAGCTCTATTCATGTTGCAAATGGCAAGATTTCATTCTTTTTTATGGCTCAGTAACATTCCATTACATACATATATACACAGGTACTTGGCCTGCTTCCACATCTTGGATATTGGAAATAATGCTGCAATAAACATTGGGGTGCATGTATCCCTTTGAATTAGTGTTTTTGTATTCTTTGAGTGAATACCCAGTACTGCAATTGCTGGATCATAGAGTAGTTCTATTTTTAACTTTTTGAGGAAACTCCATACTCTTTTCCAGAATGGCAGAACCAATTTGCATTCCCACCGATAGTGCAGAGGGCTCCTTTTCTCCACATCCTCCCCAATACCTGTTGTTTCTTGTGTTGTTGATTTTAGCCATTCTGACAGGTGTGAGGTGATATTGAACTATAGTTTTGAGTTGCATTTCCCTGATGATAAGTGATGAGCATCTTTTCATGTGTATGTTGATCATCTGAATGTCTTCTTTAGTGAAATGTCTGTTCATATCTTCTGCCCATTTTTAATTGGGTTATTTGTTTTTTAGGTGTTGAGTTTTTTGTTTATGTTTTTGTTATAAGTAATCTCTGTGCCAAGCATGGGGCTTAGACTCATGACCCTGAGATCAAGAGTCACATGCTTTACTGACTCAGCCAGCCAGGTACCCCTATGGCTATTGAGTTTAAGTTCTTTATATATTTTGGATAGTAACCCTTTATCTGATATGTAATTTGCAAATATCTTCTCCCCTTCTTAGGTTGCCTTTTAGTTTTGTTCATTGTTTGCTTTACTGTGCAGAAGCTTTTTATTTTGATGTAGTCTCAATAGTCTAGTTTTGCTTTTATTTCCCTTGCCTGAGGAAACTTATCTAGAAAAAGTTGGTATGACCAATGTCAGAGAAGTTACTGCCTGTGCTCTCTTCTAGGATTTTCATGATCTCAGGTCTCACATTTAGGTATTCAATCCATTTAGAATTTATTTTTGTATATGGTGTAAGAAAGTGGTCCAGTTTCATTCTTTTGCATATTGCTGTCCAGTTTTTCCATTACCATTTGTTGAAGATACTATTTGTTTCCCATTAAGTATTCTTTCCTGCTTTGTCAAAGATTAATTGGCCATATAACTATGAGTTTATTTCTCAGTTTTCTATTCTGTTCTATTGATCTAAATGTCTATTTTCATGCTAGTGCCTTACTGTATTGATCACTACAGCTTTGTAATATAACTTGAAGTCCAACATTGTGATATTTCCAGATTTGCTTTTCTTTTTCAAAATTGCTTTAGTTATGTAGGGTCTTTTGTGGTTCCATACAGATTTTAGGGTTGTTTGTTCTAGTTCTGTGAAAAATGCTGTTTTTCTTCCCATTTTGAAAATCAAATTGATTGGGTTTGTTTTTTGTTTTTTTGTTTTTGCTTTTGCTTTTTGTTTTGTTTTGTTTTTGGTTTTTTTTTTTTTTTTGGTTATTTTCTTATTTATTTATTTATTTATTTTTTACTATTGAACTGTATGAGTTCTTTATATATTTTGGATATTAACCCCTTATCAAATATATGGCTGAAAATATATTTTCTCATTCCACAGGTTGCCTTTTCATTTTTTTGATGGTTTCCTTTGCTGCACAGAAGCTTTTTAGTTTGATGTAGTTCTACTTTTTATTTTTACTTTTGCCTTTGCTTTTGGTGTCAAATTTTTAAAAAATCATCACTAAGACCAATGTCAAGAAGTTTATTGCCTATGTTTCTTCGAGGGGTTTTATAGTTTTAGGTCTCACATTCAGGTTGAATCCATTTTGAGTTAACACTTGTGAATGGTATAAGATAATCCACAAAAAAATTAATGCAGAAATATTACTTTTGGTGTCAAATCACTGATCTCCTTCTACCTCCAAACTTCAGTGAGTCCACAGAAAGGCAAAAAAAAAAAAAATTACCTGTTGAGATATGATACAACAAACTCCTTTCCATTCCAGATAGATTCAATTTTCAATTTCATTAAGAAGAGGAAATATTAAGGAGGGAAATGAGAAGGGAAGGAGATAGGGAAGGAAGAGGAAGATGAGAGAAAATAGGGAAGGAAAGGGAAAGGAAGGTACAGGAAAGGAAGAGAGGGGAAGGGAGGAGAAAGGAAAAGAGGGAGGGAGGGAGGGAGGGAGGAAGGAAGGAAAGAAGGAAGGAAGGAAGGAAGGAAGAGAGGTAGGAAGGGATTTTTTTAAATATATTATAATACATGGTAGTAATACAGACCTCCACTGTAGAACCTCATTGAGAACACCATTTAACATAAAATGGGCATTTATTTTAGCAACTTCTGGTATATGTTATCCAAATTGAAATGTACTCTTGGAAACTTCCCCAAACTATCTGTAGCCCATATGTGAGCACAACTTCCTTCTTTTCCTCCTTTTTAAAGTTTATTAAAGTTTTTGTTAAAGTTTTTTAAAGTTTATGTATTTATTTATTTTAAGTGTGGGTGGGGAGAGCAGAGGGAGAGAGAGGGAGAGAACTCTTGAGAGAGTTCTCAAGATCTTGATCTGAGCCAAAACAAAGAGTCAGACGCTTAGCCAACTGAGCCACCCCACAGCTTCCTTCTTTGTGATGTTAAAGTTGTACTAAGTATCACAATACTTTTGTGCTCCTCTCCTAAACATATTAAGGTAGTCCTGTCATCTAGTAAGCCTCTGACATGCAAAGCTAACTAGAGACAAGTAGGGATTCTTACCACACCCAAAGATCAGCACCTTACACCACAGAGATAATTTATAAGAGGACATTTTAAAATCCCATAAGTCCATGCAATTTTCTTTTTGGTAATTCTAATTTTTTAATGGCTTGTCTTATATAGTCTTGGATGAGATGTTCTGTTATCTTAGGTCTCATGTAAATACACTCCAGACAGTTTCTTGAATGTTAGTGTTGCAAAAAGTATTTGACAAAAGTCACATCTTTAGGCATCTTTGAGGCTAAGTGAAACGCCACAGAACAAACTGTTAACATATTTTTCAAAAATTTTAATGTTTATTTATTTTTGAGAGACAGAGTGTGAGGGGAGGGACACACACACACACACACACACACACACACAGAATCCGAACCAGGCTCCAGGCTCCAACTGTCAGCACAGAGCCTGATGTGGGGCTCAAACTCAGGAACTGTGAGATTATGACCTGAGCCGAAGTGGGACGCTTAACTGACTGAGCCAGCCACGCACCCCAAACTGTTAATATTTTCCTTCATTTGACAAATTATTTGTATCCTGAACTTAGAAGAAATTTTAATGAGCCAGGAGGACAAAGGCAATAATGAAAAGAAGAAAAACAAGAGGAGAGTTCAACACTTCAACAGGAACTTTACGTAAGAAAATACTTTAAAAAGAGCTGAATGTCATTAGTTATCACTGCTATGCAAATTAAAATCTCTTATGTCATTACACATCTATAAATGACTGACTTCCTAAGACAATTGAAAATACCAAATGTTGGTGATGACACAGAGAACTAGAAACTCTCATAAGGCATCAATGGGAGGGTTAAATGTGAAAAAATCGATTTTGAAATCGTCTTGCAGCATTTCCTAAAAACATACCCTTGACCAGCACTTTCATCCCTGTTTGTGTAGAACAGAACCATACAATAATGTCACCAGAGATAAATGGAGAATTTTCAGGGCAACAGTCTTTGTAAGTAGCTAAAAACTGGAAATATTTAAAATGTCCATCAATGTTATAAATAGTCATTAAAAAATAAAATATAATATGCAATGAAAATGAATGAACTGCTACATGCAATAGTATAGGTCTCACAAATGTAACATTTATGAAAGAAGTACAAAAGGAGACAGTTGGACAAAATTCTACATTTGTAGAAGTCTCAAAAACATGCAGAACTAATCTCTAGTATTAAAAGTCAGAATTGTGATTAAATCTGAGTTGGTAAGGAGGATGCAAGAGAGTTAATTCAGCTTTTATCTAGATTATACTTACATGAGTTTGTTCACCGTGTGATAACTCATCTAGCTATACACATGTGATATGTGCACTTTTCTATACTTCGAACTATAAAATGTAGTGGACAGTGATCATAATAAGGCAGTAGGGGCTACGGTTTTTCAGTGCCCGATACCTTTCCATTATAATAAATATATAGCAGTTAATTCTTACAATAATTTTTCTGGGTACATATTATTATTCCTTTTTGAAAGGAATGGAGGTTTTGAGGGTTTGAAAGAGGATGCAACCATCTAGAATCACCCAGAGCTAAAAGTTGACAGGAGCAGGATTCTAATGTAGGTCCCTCTGAATCCAAAGCTTTTAATTTTTCCTGACTGATTTTCAGTAGACAGGAATTTAGTTTCTAATTCACCCTGTAGTGCTTCTAGACTGAAAAAATATTCACTTATACACTATGTAAAAATATTGCCTCCTTTTCCCCACTGTTCTCTAGAAAGAGAAAATGTTCCTGGGGTATAATGTGAAAGAAATTCTCTTTCCACCCCATAGAAGTTTTGAATAGCAGTGTCCTTTTCAGAGCCCTCCTTTCTTCTCACTTGCTGGCTGGAGTCTTTCACACCTGACCTTACTAATCAATGGAAACTTTTATCCTCAGGGTTAAGTAAGATTGCCTATGCCTACTGGCCCATCCCCCTTGGATGCATGCTTTGGCACACTGTCTTCTGAGCTCAGTTTTTCTTCTATTTCTTGTCCTTCCTTTTTGGAGGTTGGCTCTATGCTCTGGAGTTCAGTTCATCTTCCTCCTCACAGCCATCCCAGGCCCTGGAAATATTTCTTGGACTTTGTTTCGTAGGGGGAATGTGGGGTGACTTTAGTAGTGCTCTCATTGTGAAGACTCACAGGTAAGAAGAAGTTAGCTGTTAGAAAAATAAGTAAGATACCTGACTGAAATAAGTCCAGTGAAGAAACTCAGAGATGAAACTGATGAACAGTCTCTAAGAAACAGTTGCCCTTATTTTAATTAGCAGTCACTAGGTTAACATCCCAGTCTAGATTGAGAGCTGTTTTCTGAGTTTTCATGAGGCAGACACAGTAGTGAACTCTGCCTGCTTATTGTGCACATCACCTTGAGAAGATAACTAGACTTTCTGAATCTCAATTTCCTCATTTACAAAATGGGAATAAAGATGTCTAACTTATAACTCTACGACAGTTTAGGGAAAATAAATAAATGTGTTTTGTGACATAAAAAAACTGAAAATGTTAAGGTTTTATTAGTATTATTATTTACTTTTTAAAATCTAATCCTCATTCCTGAAGTTCTAGAATATAATGATACATTTTAAGCAATCTTTATATCCTCACTTTTCTTTTTCCTTTCTTATTCCTTAAAAAAATACTTTGGGGGCACCTGGGTGGCTCAGTCGGTTGAGTGTCCGACTTCAGCTCAGGTCATGATCTCATGGTTCATGAATTTGAGCCCCACATCTCTGTGCTGACAGCTCAGAGCCTGGAGCCTGCTTTGGATTCTGTGTGTGTGTCTCTCTCTCTGCCCCTCCCCCACTCACGCTCTGTCTTCTCTCTCAAAAATTAAAAAAAAAAATTAATTTAAAATACTTTGGAGTATTTTGTGTGTTTATGAATTAACTCACCATGATCTAGCAAACAAGGTGGATTGCGACAGGATTCATATGCAACAAGTTACTAATGGAATGTACGTCGATGGTATTGGCAATGAACATTTTCTTAAAAAGAGCTTTGCAAAATTGGCAGTATTCTTTGTGCTTCACTTAGAGTAGTAATTAAAATGTGCACTATCTGTTAAAACTGTGAAAATTATCAGATTATTTTATGAGTATTATAGCTTTGACTTGAATTCCAGTTAAGGTTTAAATAAGACATAGAACATTACTAGAATTACTGTTACACCTGCCATTCCTACGATGTTTACAGTGCACTCTTTGGGTGTTCTTATTCCTCAAAACAAGTCCGTGAAGTGCTTTTTAATATTCCTATTTTACATAAAGAAATATGGAAACTTTTCCAAGGGAATTTAGGAAACTAGATAGCTACTAAGAGGCAGAGCTGGGATTTGTATTTGAGTGACTCAAATCTTTTGCTCTTGTCCCCACATACAGTCTATCTACACAGGCTCTCCTTTGTTATAAATCTCAACAAGAGTAGCATCTGAGATTCACCTTGTGTTTATATGGTGTCATAATGATTGGTTGAGAAATAAAGTATTTAGTCAATCAGTGGGTTATTAAATGTTCATGTGACCACACTGTGCTTTTGACAGATTTCATATTTTACTTAATTTAAAGTGGGTTTAAATTTATATTCTAACAACTAATCAATTTGTTTAAATACATTGCACAAAGGAAGAAATATTCAAAATAGTTGCTTGATTTAGATATAGCAATAATGCATTATATTTTATTTGAAATAGAACTTACATATGCCAAAATTAGTGCAATACTTTTCCCACAAAACACAGAGAAAATGTATATGCCTATGTCTCACTGTGGCTCTCTTTGTGTCTGTTGTCTGTTCATCCATCCATCTGTCCTCCTTTCTAGGATCTTTCCCTCACAAGTGATTTTGGGTGTCTTTCACTTCTCAATCAGTTGTTTTGACATAATTTTATTGATTTTTTTTTAGCTAAATCACTGGAGTTTGTTGTTTTCCTACAATTATTTTGTTGTTGTTGTTGTTGTTTCTTAATGAAGAGAAGCTGAAATTAAGCATGACAAATTAAATTTTCAAACTTTAGCTGTATAATGAAACAGGGACAAAAATTAATAAACATTATTATATTGAATATTATACCTACTTTACCACTTTATCTTACCTCTTTACTTCTCCCTATTGTGCTTACTTACTGTAATGTAATGCATTCTCATAATTCAATATTCAAAGTACATTAAAGGGCATAAGATAAAACTATTTCTCTCTGTGCTATCTGTGAGCCACTGGATTCTCCTCCCTAGAGGCAACCAATATTTGACTTGTAAATTCCTCCTGGATGTCTTAAGCTTATAGAAGCAAACTTTTCCCCCTCATTGTTCCTTATTTATTCATTTATTTTAAATTTTCTACATGAGGAACTAGGGGTAAAATCCAGATCTCTCTGAATTAAAAGCCCACGCTTGCAAAATTCTACAACATACCACCTTGCTCTTATCAATACATGGTTCAAGTGTAAGTATTTCAGTACAAAAGCAAAATATGTAGGTCCAAAGTGTGTCCCTGACTTGAACTGTATTATTTCCTTAGATCCTGGGTTGTAGGGAGCCACAGACCTTCCAGGGCAGAGAGTAGGCAGGCTGCATCCATCCTGCATTAGACACACTTCCTGTGGCCACACCCCCCATGTCCACAGGATGCCCAGAGTCTACAACAGTGATGCTACAAAACTCAAGGATATGATTCTGCCCATCTCCCACATGAGCACACACCTAACCCTGAGTGTTATGAGTTAATAGACCATATCATCAAGATTATGCCAAACCCTTTTCTCAATAACTTTTCTCATAAAAGTTAAGAATATGGTTCTCAACTAACTGAAAAGTACCAATATATTTTCTAAACAAAACAAACAACCACAAAAATATCCAGTTAGTTTCATTCCCAGTAAATCATAAAATATCATTACAGTGGTGCTAATTTATTTTTCACTCCAATATCAAAGACACTCAATGCATAAGTTTAAACAAGTTTACTCTTGAGCCTAATCAATCAACATTATTAACTCTGTAACACATGGAAACATGTGCCAGGAGAGGTCAAGTGAATAAGTGAGCAAGTTGGTTTGTCCAGGTTCTGGGGCTGGTCTTTGGGTGACTTTGTTCAGGCCATAGTTTGGCAAGTTGGATAGTCCTCACTAAGCAGGGTGTCTGATTTGTATAGCTCTTATTTTTCCTAATGTAGGTTCTTCCACAAAATAGCTAAGTAATTGTGGGTAATTTTCCTAAGGACCATCTCTTTGTGGTCATATTTTTATCATTTATAAGGTGCAGCAGAGGTTAAACTAGATATCTGTAGTTTGTTTTGAAGAAACTGGAAAGTTTATTCTTTAGTATTTAGGTACAACGCTTAGGAAAAACTGTAGAGATGGGTGTCCTTTACTTGATAGTAAAATACCCTGAAAGGAGAAAGATTGTGTCTACACACACACACACACACACACACACACACACACACACAATCAGAACTGATAATTTTTTTTTAAACCCAATCAATTCAAATAGTTTTATGTGCATGTAGCACAAAATCAAAGGTTTGATTCATATTTTCACTTCAGGTTCAATGACCTTTGTTGTTGTTGTTTTTTAATAAAAAAAATGCCTACAAATCCACAGACAGTCAAATCCAGAATTTTATTATTCATTTCAAAATTCCTCTTCTCAATATAGCAATATTGTTGACAGCAGCACCAGACATAGATTATAAAGTCCGAGAGAACAAAGGCAAAACCAAATAGACTTTTAAAACTCTGCAGATACAACTCCATCTGGAAAGCTATCACATACAACTGTCCAAGTGGAAAAAAAATAGAAAAAAGGACTAAGAACTCACAGCTCATGTAAGATAAAAAGAATTTCTTTCTCCATCATAAGATGCTGCAATTGCATTTTGCTATTTTCCCCCCAATGTCAGAACAGTGTGATACAATATTGGCGATGTGTGTGTTAGCAGAGTGGAAAAAAAAAACTAAATCTCACACCCGGGAACCAGATGCTGACAACCCTTTTTGGCAGATGGACTGTGATTCTCTCTCCTGTGAAATCAAACATTCCAATTTAAATGGCTCTTTGATTTTAGGGCAATGATAAAAGGAAAAAGAAGCTACATGAGGAGAAGACAGAAAAGTTAAAACAAAAAAAAAATGAGCAAAAGGGAAAGAAGATAAAGACAGGTGAGAAAAAATATATCAGAAATAAATGGGAAGGATGGGCAAGTAGAAAAGGAGAAATGTAGGCTGAAGATCATTTGAACAGCAGCAGTGCAGAAGCACCAATGATATTTGACAAAAGTCAGGCTATGACGTGTGAAGTTTATTTACTTTTTGTAATAAACAAATTTTTCATTTTACTATCTGCCTTAAGCCCACTCGGTTGGTATTATACATCAGGAGTTTTTATTTTAGGACCCAAAAGCCAGCTTTATTTTATAGATTTGTTGTGTGGTTCCATCGGTTATTCACTAAACATGATTTAGGCACTTCAGATGCGCCAAAGACTGGTAGGATTTGTAGCAGGTAGGTTTAGCGATAGTGCGCATGTGGGGAAGGGGGGTGAATGCGCATGCGCAGGTATCTAAAGCGCATCATGAAATCAACATATCTGTCTTAATTTTCTGCGTTCACTAGTCATTCTCAGTGCTGCATGTGTCTGCTTGAAGCACGTATTCCGTGGCTTGATGGCTACCAACTCCCAGCTTAAGATAATTGACCAGCTTTCTGGATAAATGGCGAGGGACAGGTTAGCCAGAATCTGGTTCCTTATGGGAACGTATGCTAGGTTATTGTACTTGTCAACTTGGTTATTCTGTGACCTACATTTCTAGAGATCCCTGTCCTGTATGATTTCCTTTATTTAAAGGATGGGAGTTGATTGAAAGTAAACTGAGGTAAAGTAAAGCAGAAGCCATCATGTTCTCAAGATGACTGATAGAGGTGGTGTCAGTGGATTCCCTTTTCTGCCCACAGCTCTCCATCCCAATTACCGTCCTTACTAATGAACATTGATAGATCTGGGGTCCGACACCAGGCACATAGCTGCAAACTCACAGCCAAAAGACCCACATCTGTCATAGACTTCATTAGCCCCTTTCATGATTTTGGTACAGGTGTTTTGTCTGCAGCTCCAAACTAGTTCACCAGCATAAAGGATGGTTAATGGTTTTGCTCCCTTTTTTGGCCTTTACTTCCCCAGTGCCTCCCAAATTGTCTGAAGTCCAGTTCATAATTTCATAAGAATTATGGTAGTTCTGCTTCCCTGAATTCACCCTGATGAATACAGACAGAATGTCTTCACTACTGTGTGATTTGAGACAGGACAAAAAACAGTCAAAGTTCAACTACTTCTTGAGATACAGGAAGGCTATGACCATGGTTAAAGATACTACATTTTATTTCTATTTATTTATTTATTTATATTTATTTATTTATTTTTTATTAAAAGGAAAATACTATTTGTCTTAGCAATGCAATGCTATTTGTACCCTCCCCCCCCCCCCCAATTCCCCAGGTGTGGCTACATTATTCCCATGCCTGTCCTTTGCACACTAAGGGAAAGATGTGGATGAGCAATTTGATAAACTGCCTCGGGTGGGGCTCGGCGCCTCAAAGTCATGTTTGCATCATACAGCTCCTTGCTTATCTGCCTTCTAGGGAATGTCAGTTCAGTTAATTGAAGGACTTTTATTTTGCACAGGGGACAAGCACTTTGAGAACAGAGCTAAAATGATAAGATAATAGAGGATATTGGGAATGCTGTTTTAGAAAAAAAAAAAAAATGGACTACAGAGAAAGGAAGAGCCAATGCTAAAACAGAAATATAGAGGGAGAACAGAGATGTCTAGTAGAGAACTTTTTAAGTTGCTTGCAGTATTCCATAAGATATAAACTCTCTTATTTTCCTATGGAAGCCAATAAAAAATCTACATTCCTCGCTCTTTTACTTTATCAATGTGACATTTGCAATAAGTACAATGAAGGATAACCGGTTCACTGCTCTAGCAAATGAGTGACCAAGAGAACCACATCCTCTTCATACCAGCCCCACAGTCATCAAGACAGAGAATAGGGACATCATTAGCAATCACATAGTCCAAGCAAAAAACACCCTTATTAAAAAAAATCAGTAAAACCTTCCCTTTTGAGACCTCCCCCCCCCCCAAAAAAAAGACCATAGGTAACTCCCAGAAGATACCTTATTTCTAATTGTTAATTAGTCTTTTAAAGCTGTGTTGATTTTTTTCCTATATAAAAAAAGTAGAATCTCAAAAAAACCCCAAAACACCCTTATTAAAGGAAACAGGGAAAGAGATCAAGAGAATGTACTCAGTCCCACAAATTTGTAACAGCCCACTGAGAAGCATGCTTGAACTCATCACAGCTAGGCATTCCATGGATTGTGCTTCTGGAGAGGGAGCCCACTCGCCTGCTTCTTACTTATTGATGGGGAACTTGGGAGGAGTCAGGGAGCATGTAGTCGACTACCTATGTAACAACAGGACCTAACTGGCCTGTGAAACTTCTTGCTGGAAAGAGGAATATTCAGGGTTTGAAAGTCAGTTTGTATGGTAGTTTCATACTGATACATGCCTGTGCTGTATCAGCTATGAACCTTGTAGCTCTTTCTGCTGACCTAGCTCCAGCTTGTTTCTAAAGGTGGAGGAGGGGCAGTCATGGGGGACATTCAGCACAATGGAGTTGCCTCTCCTCTATAAGTCTTTTCTAAGAAATTTCTTATTTGGAAAGTTAGGATAGAGAGGTGAAGAATGAACCACTGCTAGCATCCAGCTAAATTATAAAATCACTAGACATCTTTGTTTATCCAATAGGACTCCCAAAGTAAAATGGTCAAAATGGAGCCTAGGACCTGAGTGGACATATCCTGTTCTACTTTTAGCATGTCAGTTGCCAATTTCCCAAGATTGACATAAAGATGTTAACACTAGAAAGCTCTCAGAACAATTTCAAACTGATTACTTAAGTTAAATTCAAAGAGATACTCTGTAATGTTGCCCAACCTTGCAATGAACCATCTAGTAAGTGATGGTTCACCTCTTTGTTAACCAATGGAATTTGGCTTGGGTACCACCTAGACAAATGGCATGAGAGTACACTTGAACTAATCTTCCCTGATATCACATATTAATTTATACAAAGTAGGAGTTGTAACAGTATTCCATTTTGTGAAGACATGTACCTTGTGTAACTTTTCAAGCAAATGAATGACTAAAAATGCTCTGAAAAGCCTTATTTGAATGGAAAATACCTAGTATTTAATTTGAAATCTATTGCCTGGATAAGAATTTTAAAATTTCTCAAAATAAGATTACCAGTGTCTCATTCTCCTCTGTCTTTCTCTTAGTCACCTTCTCTCTCACATGCACACATTCTTGTAGTTTATTAATCTTATTTATGCATTTATGCATCCTATATATTTTGAAGCATCTAACATACCAAATGCATCCGATTTTTATTAGATTCCTTATAAATATTAGTTGAAAAATAAACAGCAATTCTTTAAACCTACTTTGCCATAGGTAACTTTTGGCCCCAACCTTCACAAAACAATTACCACAGTTTTCTCTTGGGAGACAACCGATCATGCTAAGAAATAATGTGAGAAGATTCTTTGTCTATAGAAGTGTTTCTTTCTAATGTGAGAGGTCATTCTAAGAAATTATAAGATCTGGGAAAATATACAGAGAACAATAGTTCATCCTAGGCTTGAGGAGTGGGAACGGACACATTTTATATCTATTCTAATTGTAAGCACAAGTTCCTGACTGTCTGATACTATGGAAACAGGGACGGATGCTAGGAAAGTTGCGCTGTGATTATAAATTATATTTTCATATTGAGGACCTCTAGGTTTATACACACCCTGAGAGAGTATGGCTTCACTGCAGGAGTCTCAGAAGTGATGTGAAGCATGAAGTCAGGAATGTCTTAGTTATCCATACTAATTGGTCTGAAAATGACAGTTATGTAAAAATCTCAAGGTCAGAGATCTGCATTATTTACTGGTGGAACAAGCTTTCAATTCTTTAAGTAGAATGAAAAAAATAAATATTTGCTGCATGAATTGCTTACAGAAAAGGTGAGATAAATTCATAAGTAAATCTATTACAAAGCCTGACTGAAAACTAATGGTCTACTTTACACATTAGAACTTAAAATGCAGCACTCAATAATGGGAAAGACATTCTTAATCTCTTCACTGTTATTTAATTTAACATGTTGGGCAACAGGTTCATTAATCATTTCATATTAATATTCAAGTGAGAGAGGAGATGCTGGAACACGTTCTATTGCAAATAACAATCCCATTTGGCTGGGTGTTGTCTTAGGCATGATGGGGAGGAAACAGGAAGGAAGATTAACTTTCTAAATTTTTTTTTCAACGTTTTTTATTTATTTTTGGGACAGAGAGAGACAGAGCATGAACGGGGGAGGGGCAGAGAGAGAGAGGGAGACACAGAATCGGAAACAGGCTCCAGGCCCCGAGCCATCAGCCCAGAGCCTGAGGCGGGGCTCGAACTCACAGACCGCGAGATCGTGACCTGGCTGAAGTCGGACGCTTAACCGACTGCGCCACCCAGGCGCCCCAAACTTTCTGATACACCTATTTCTGCTCCATTACTATGAAAGTCTTTTCTGAACCATTAGGAAAACCTAACCAGAGTAAAGCCAATCTTGACATCTACCCAGTTCTAATAAATAAAACCTCTTTTATTTAAAAATTTATGTTTGCTTATTCAAAACATAATCACACTTATAAATCATGGCAAAGGAAGAGTTATTAATATCATCCTAGATTTTCACTCACCTTTGGGGCATATGATAACTAATGAGAAAAGAAAAACAAAACAACTATGTATTGAGCTCTTATTCTGGGCTCTGAAATTGCTTTTTTAATATTATTATCTAATAAGTTGATATACATGTGAGAAATCCCTTATGTTCTAAATTCTTTATGCAGAGACATCATATATGGAAAGTATAATAGAAAAAAGGTGCTGTGTAACTTAAAGTATTTACATTGTGTGTTGAAAGATTATATACATTGTTATTAGTAAATATGAAGCTTTATGAAATATTAATGACAATGTGTAGAAGTCTTAAAAACTTGATCTTATTTAATTCTCACAAAGACCCCAGGAAGTAAATATGTGTATGCGTATTTAATAGTCAAGACAACTGAGGTTTAGACATGCTAAGTAACTTGCCCCAGGTCACATAACTGAGTGGTGAAGTCAAGAAGCAAAATGTAAAGGCTGTCCTTTAGCCATATGTTCAAGAAATGGAAAAAGTGGTAAATTCATCACCCAGAATTTAGTAGCCTGAAACCTAAGAAAAAGAGAAAATATGCTGCACTAACTTTCCCTTGATCTGTAGTTAAAAATGTAGACTGGACACTCCCCTAAGTGCATGTAAAGCTCATTAACAGCTCAATCGTCATATTCACATATGCAGGCTTTATTCTTTACTGTCTTGTTAATATTCACTTTGAGCATCTCTGTAGGTTAGGGGAGGTTGTCACAGGTTCTCTCCTTGACCCAACATGTAACTGTCATTTATTTCCATAAGGAATTTTGTATTCTGTATTAATGAACAAGGTACAGAAGATGAAATGCAGGACTCATTACGTTTCTTTACTTTCTTCAAGATCTTTGTTTACCTCTGGCTTAAATCAAAGTGAATCATTTTCCCAGGTATTGTGCTACCTCTAAAACAAGGAGATTCTCGGGTGGAATTCAGACAAATAGTCAGAAATCTGGGTTAGAGAGTCTCTTTGACTCACCCCTGCATCTCATTTCCAGCACAGAAGAGCATCACCTTTTGAATGATCTTATTCAATATGATTCGAGTGGTGGGAAGTTTTTAATTACCCTTTCTGGAACCCTTTGTTCAAAACTTTTCATTCTAGTTTTCAAAAGATAATGCAATCAGAATTGGACTTACTGGATTTTAAACATCTTCCCGAATCCCTTCCTTTTAGGAACACAAATACCAGTTATGCTTTTTAGCTTCTTTTGCCCTCTGGGCAGGAAGTGTCATCCAATTATGCTGCTACAACTTTCTTTATGCCTCTTTCTTTATAAGTTAGAATCTCATTAGATTTTATGAAAAGTTTCAGTAATATGCAGTGTATTGCAATTGTGAGCTTTGACATCTGTCTTAATATAATGTTGCACAAACTTTGAGAGTATTTATTTATGGCTATATGTCTCATTATGCACCAGACTACAGCTTGCTAAAACTGAAACCATTTTTATGCCTGTACTATGTCATGGAAGGAAGTAAGACTCTCTTGACAGATTGCTTATTCTCACTTCTAAAGAAGTCCAAGAGCATAGAAAGATGTTGCTAAAGGCATTTAAGGAAAATAAGGTCATCCTGTCACCGGTAAGGGCCCTGGGATCACTTCTCTCAGGCTTCACATGTGACCCTCAGATCCCTAGACTCACAAATTCAATCTTGTCAGGAGTATCTGAGACTTGATTATATCTGGACACTGAGTTGAATTAAAACAGCCCTAATGAAATGGTATTTAAAACATGAATGGCCAGGTATTAATTTTTAATTAGATTTATTACTACCAGAGGAATGTGATAGTCATATTTCCTGGTCAATATTCTCTCCTGTTGGTCCAGTATTTTAAAGCTAAACTATGGTAAAAGTTGCCTAACATTAAAACAGGGTGAATCCACTATATTTGAATGTTCAAGAGCCTCAAGAAATTAAAGCCTCAGGCATTTATCTGAAGAATTCCTTGCCACCCAAACTATACAGGTTGAACCTTTTATTAGGATCCCTTCTCTCAGGCACTACTTGAACAGTACTAGGAATCATCTCTGGTCCCTTACTATTCCCATGTTCTGTTATCAATCAGTGTATTTTTTTCTGACAGACACTTGACCTAAAAAAATAGAGCTTTTGATGGTTACATTTAAGTATTGCTAGCTTTGGGACCATTGTATTTTGAGAGTTTTTTGTTAAAAGAACCACTCCATCTTAAGGTGATTCTGACTTCATCCATAGGTGTTGATTTGTAGTTTAATCCTCCAAGGGTAATTTTATTTTCCCCATTGTACCACTTTCACTTTCAGTTCAGTCCATGATAGAGTGCTAGAAATGGTCAGTTTGTCACATGGGAGTCATGAGACCAACTTCAGGAGACAAGGAATAAGCCAAAGACACCTATCTAATATGGGCAGACAAATGACAGGACATTGATCGTGTTAGATTAAGCTGGGATGAGTCCTATGGATCCAAAGTAGATCTGGAAGATGAAATGCCTAGGGGGAGAAAAAAAAACCTACACTTGGATCAGATAGGAATTCCAGGGGTACTTGATCTAAGATTCAAGATGGATATGAATTGTAAAGAATTGTCAAATGAATCTTGAGCAGTATTTATAATCATAAGTTTTAGGGTCATCCAGAGCTGGTTCTGAAAGTGTTTAGCTGTGTGAATTTAGTTAACCTAAATAAACTCTCTGAGTTTATTTCCTCAGCTGTAAAAGTGGGAAAATAATAATGCCTACCTCACAGGGCCAGGAAAGTTAAGGAAGAGAGTTTATGGAAAGACTGAATTCAGTGTCTGCACCATAGAAAGCACTCAGTCAGTGAAAACTGCTGTTATATTTATGGAATGTAGGTATTGGTTTTATTTTATTTTGGAAGGATTATCAATTGATGGCTAAAAGCATCATTGGGTTTTATTTAGGAAATAAGTGTATGCAATAAGAAATGAGTTTGGGCTTTTATTGGACTATAAGACACTCTATGTATGTGTGTGTATATAACTTATATACATATATTCTATATAATATATATACTCATATATATTCTTTAACTGATTGGCAGGACTAGCTATAACAGAAGTATGTGCCACAGGGATGAAGCAGTTGAGAGCACTGACTCTGGAACCCATATGCCTGAGGTATAATTCTGGACTCTCTCTTTGCTAGCCACTTAGGCAAGCTTGGACTTAGGCAAGTTATGTGCCATCCTTGAAACATGAAATAGGGATAATAATTATAATTTCCAAGAGTTGTAAGAATGAATGAATTAGCCAATATAAAACACAAAGAGCACCTGGCCCATTATAAGCACCACTTAAGGAAACTCATTATCACATGGTTGGTTTTAGTTAACCATGACAATATGTAGACATCAGTGTTTCCTATAAATTGGATCTGCCATTAGACCTCCTCCTCTAAAGTCTCATTTCTTTCTGCTAGAGCATTTCTCTTTCTATACTTTCCTTGGGACTATTCCAAGTTGCTTTTCATATAAGACCCTACAGTCATGTTTGAGAAGCAGTCAAGTATGAACTCAGGAAGTCGTTCTCAGTAACCCAACTCTTATCCCATCTTTGCCAATGTACAAATTTATTTTTGTGTCTAAAGAAAAGAAAAGAAGAAAGATAAAAAGAAAGAATGAAAGAACAAGCAAACATGCATGAAATCATCAAATTCCAGGGCTGACAACGAACTAGCAATTTCTGCATGTTCACTAGCAGGTAGTGGTGGTGTAGATGCAGTAATATATCTGTGACATATATTTATTTAAGCATTCATTCAACAAATATATACTGATCATCTCCTAGAACTTGTACTGGTTGGCTGGTGAATTGTAGATAAAAGCCATAGCTCTTTCCCCAGAGATGCTCCAAATCTGGTGAGGGTGACTGACTGTGTCAGTTTGCTAGAGCTTCCATAACAAAGTACCATAGACTGTGAGGCTTAAACAACAGAAATTAATTTTCTCAGAATTTTAGAGGATAGAAGCCCAAGATCAAAGGTGTTAGTAGTGTTGGGATATTCTGAGGTGTTTTTTTTTTGTTTATAGATGGTCTCTTCTTGCTATTTTTTCATATGGTCTTCCTTCTGTACCTATGTCCAAATTTCCTTTATTTATGAGGGTACCAGTCCTATCAAATTAAGAGCCAGGCTGATGATCTCATTTTAACTTATTTATTTATTTAAAGACCCTATTTCTACATACAGTCACATTCTGTGGTACTAGGATTAGGACTTCAACATATGCATTTTTGGAGGACACAATTCAGTCCATAACACGAATATATGGGCTATTATCACATAGTATATAAGTATAAATATGGAATAAATACACAATAACATGGGAGCCTGACTCTGGTTGTGGCAAAGGGTAATGGGAATTAGGGAAGAAGATGCTGAGGGAAGGTAGAAACTCAAGGACCTTCAGCCTATTCTTCACATTCAGGAGTATTTGCAGGGTTCCTGGTAGTCCCCAGATCACCTCCCAAGCTATTGTCTCTTCCTCTTACAGCACTTTGTTATACAGATCTCAGAAGCTGAGTGACCTGACTTCTTTACACTTTCACCTGTTGCTTTTAGAAAGTGAGCCCTGGGTTTTTGTCTAACTGCAAAAGGGCAATGTGGTCTTATACAACTTCTCATAACTCACCTGAAGAAAGAACACATCTCTTTGAAGGTTTTTAACCATAGGGAAAGAGGCAGTAGAAAGCTGTATAAGAGCAGTCAGAATGAAATTCAATCCTGATGTGTATAGGAATCTAAATGAATCTCCTCTCAAACATGTAACTTCCTGGCTCTTCCTCTAATCTTGGACATGGTTCTCAATAAAGAAGACTGTTACCCTGAACATATGATTTTTGTTCTTTCCAGTAGAAATGTAGCTTAATAGTTAACTTGGTTTCAGTATCCATTTCTGTCTTATTAATTTTTGACTTTGAGCAAACTTCTCAAGGTCTGTTTACTTTTTAGTAAAATGGTAATAATAATGCCTCCTTCTCATTAGTTATTTGGTGAGAAGCAAATGGCATAATGCATGAAAAACACTGAATACATACTTGATCCAGAGTAAACACTCAATGAGTTATATTTTCCATTTTACTGAAGAACACACAAAGGTGATTATATATAGGGATGAGAATGGAGAGTGTGTAGTTTGAGACTTTTATTCCCTATAGAATAAAATATTTCACAAGGGAATATAGATGGTCTCCTGTTTGGGCAATAGAAGATATGAATAGCAGGAAAATGGGAGGGAAACTCTTGACTGGAAGAAATATACAAAAGGCTGAGGAGACATTTAAAGGTGAAGATATCTCCCTGGGGTGATTGTTCCAGAATCTCAATAAAATATGAGGCTTTAATTGTCGCAACAGAGGATGGGTTTTCATTTTTCGTAAAAATAGACTTAGTGGCTAGGTAAAGATAGGATTTGTGGGTAATGAAACATCTATATTAACTTATGTAACTAAAACAAAGTTCATTTTATCAATAGATAAAAATGCCTGTTTCAAATACCTGTCCTCTTATATATGACATTCATCAGGATCTTTCCGTCAAGATAGAGCTGTGCTGAAAATAAAACAGCACATCTTAGTTAGGTTTGTTGTACAGCTTATTGATGAAATGATTGTGAACCCTCAAAGGGCACAGGCAGCATTCGTATAACAAATGTCAGCTACATCCACTCCCTTTGTCTCTTTCTTTTCTTTATTCTTTTTTAAGTTTTTTTTTTTTTTTGAGAGAGAGAGAGAGAGAGAGAGAGAGAGAGAGAGAGAGAGAAAGCAAGCATGCATGTGAGCAGGGGAGGAGCAGAGAGAAAGGATCTTGAGCAGACTTCATGTGGAGACCACACGGGGCTCATTCTTGACCTTAGCCCAAGTCAAGTATTGGATACTTAACTGACTGAGCCACCCAGTCAGTTACATAAAAATATTTTTGTTTAATATTTTAAAAGTTAAAGCAGCATCCACTACTTTTATTTGTTTTTAATTTATTGCCTATGAGAGATGATAAATTTATGGCTGTCCTGGTTACGGTTATTGGTGTTCCCTATCAGAAGGCTGACATGTACTCTCTAGTTCTTTATATTTGGACCATGTCAAATAATCACCTTGCCTCACCTGGATTTTCCCTTTTTTGGAGAGATTGCTGCCATGAACCACTTTGGGAAAAAATCCGTAATCCCCTATAATAGAAAAATCATATTGGGAAAACAAGACTTATGCCCATAAAATAATTAAAGAAATTCAAGGTGTAAAAATTTTAAAGTGCCCTAAATCCTTTTCCAGTCAAAATGTGCTATATACATCAGGAAAGGGAGAAATTAAAATGTATGGAAGGGCCCTCAGGAAGATCTAATAAAGGAAGTAGAGTTTACTTTGAACCTACAAAGGTAATAAAAGGTAACCCATCATATTAAACTACTAAGAGCTAACATTTACTGAGTTCTTATTCCTGGAACTGTACTCAGTGCTTCCTTTTGAATTTTGGAAATCCCTACACCTCTGTGATATATATAGTCTGTTCTTACCTACATCTTACAGGTGAGGAAATTGAAGCTTAATATTGTTAACTTGCCCACTGCCACACTGCTTATACATGGAGGAGGCAGCTTTTGACCTTGGGCACTTTGACTGCAGAACACCTATTACTAACCTTCTCCTTGTACTACTAGAGAGGAGGCAGGTGGTTTCTTTACTATTCCAATATGCTGGATCAAACAGTCCCCAAAGTCACATCTTTATAAAACAACAGCAACAAAACAAAAACAGTGAGACACAGTTGGTCTGCAGTGTGGGTGCTAGGTCTCATTCGTTGCTGAGAATGTTGTTAGGGAGTGTGGTTCTATGATATAATTTGGAATTTTGTAGTTTGCCTTTAATTCATATTAACCTCAATGACCCAGTGACAGAAATAACTATCAGAGGTTTGGGAATGACATGTGTGCTGGGGATATAATGCTTTTCTTCAATATTCATTCATTCATCAGGCATTTATTGAATCCCTATAATGGTCAGGGCATCATAAAGAAGAAGAGATACAACAAGACAAATAAGACATGGTTTTTACTCACAAAGACCTCACAACCTATTGGGAGAGCAGACACATAATAAATTACAGCATAGCATAGTCAGTGCCATCATGCAAGATGCTAAGGTTTTTGGGTATTTTTTGTTTTTGTTTTTGTTTTTTTTGTACTGCAGCTTATTGCAGAACTAAAACTAATATCTCTATTTTGGCTCTGACTTGGAGTAAATCTTACTTTGCCTCCTGGGACACTGAAAGCTCTGTTGAGAAACTAATAAGTTCAGCCCAAATTCTCAGCAGTGAGCTTGATGAGAAATAACAAATTTTGAGAAGAAGAAAAGGAGTAGGGCAGTTCAGCTTACAAGAACTTGATCCAAATATTCAGAGACAAATTCAGGCTCTGGTTATCTAAATAAGCAGGTGGAGACAGTTAAGAAATTAGCATAAGTTAAATAATGAAACATTCATTTTTACACAATTGAATTACTGAAATCCTTGGCATAAACACATTTCTCTGTCATATGCTGTTTTATTGTTGCTAGTAGAAGGGAAGCATGTATAATTTAAAGAGATACTTTAATTAGAATATCAATTACTTTCAAATATGTATATATAAATAATAAAAAAATAGACAAGGGCATCTTTAAAGCTATAAATTTAAGCATCATTGTATGTCTAGTGGAATGTGACACTTTGGAATGAATTTTTAGAAGTTCCAATATATTTATATACTTTGAATTTTTATAGCGTGGAATGTCTTGGTCATTTTTTTAGGGTTTTGTTACTATATTCAGTATTCTTGCAAACTAAAGATAAAGTAAATGACTGCTCAAATATTTGACAAGGAGTTTATAAAGAAAAATATGAATGATATAAAATACAGAATGTAATATAATGAAAAGGCACAGCAAATACTTTCTCTTTTATACACTCATATTTCTCAATTTCTGTAACTATCCTCTAAGATATTATGCAATATTGGGAGACAGATGAATTGACAAGACACAGTGAAGGGGATATTCATTATTGACATCACCAGAAGTGCAGGGAAATCCACAGATCAGAGTAGACAAGGAATAAAGTCCTTTGCTCTGTTCGACAGGCTTCCATTCATAATAGGCTCCATAACTTGTAGCTGAGACTCATTCAGCCTGCAGCTTTCCAATTATGGGAGGCAGAGTAGTCAGAACATGCTCTCTGTGAACTCCAAGGTCTTTGGATTTGAACGATGGCTCTGCCCTTTAATCGCTTTGGGATTTTGGACAACCAGTTTTATACTTCTTTTATAAAATGAGAAAAATTGTATATTGTTTCATATCTCTGTTGTAAAGATTGATTAGATGATATATGTCATCACATAATTTCCCCACTGTTTTCTTTTCCTGTTCCACAAGCCCTGAACTAGCTATCCTTGGTCCCTCCCCCTTGTCAGTGTTTTCATGAGAAAGTCCAGTTAACATTGCCTCTAGAGCAAATCTTGTGTCTGTCCACTTTTCACCATCTTCCCTGACATCTTCTAGACCGAGAATTGTCAACTTTGACATTATTGATGTTTGGAGCCTAAGTCAGCTGCATAATTTGCAGGGACCAGTGCAAAATGAAGTCCTTTGTTCAAAATGCAGGAAAACTGTGACATTAAAGTTACTAAAATATAAACGTTTTTCCTGTTTCCTGCAGTCTCTTTCTTTTCTTGCCATGGTGTTATTTTTCTATTTAATATTGCTCTAGCAAAGAAAAATTAAAAGGTTAAATTATTAACATAAATTTTGGCATTCATTTTTATATTGTGCAATGCCAGTTTTAAATGTAAATTTAAGAGCCTAATTTAACTCCTATGCAGTATCATGGAAATTATGTAAGTAGTCTTTCATAACTTGGACATTACCAGAACAATGGAAATGCTGTGCAAAACTAACTCATCTAATTTTACTTCATCTCTTGATATGTACATTCTAAATTCATTCTGAATAATAAGGGAAAGAAAAAGGAAACAAGGGTCGTCTTGTTTTTTTTTCACTGTCATTCAATATCATTCTTTATAAATAAGTTGTTGGTTAATACAATACACTAACACAAGGAAGAAAGGATACATAGGTTTCTTGGTCATGCATGCCGCCTAGGAACTCATTGTTTCTTTGTGCACTGGTGTGGGCACTTGAGGCTCTGGGGCCCTACTTATTCATTCACAAATGTAAAATGGTTATCTTTTACTCACTTTGAGTCTTACTGAAATTCGACAGATCACCAGAACTCTATTGCTCATCAGGTATGGCAAAACCTATGTGTCAGTGGGCAGGAAGTAATGGAGGACATACCTAATGCATATATTTCCTCTACCTAGAAGCATGCTTCATTGTTCAAAAGGACTTAATTCATAAATCAAACTTTCAAAGATAAAAGTATTAAAAATTTCATGACAGTGAACAATAAAAATGGTATGGCTACCTTCTGAGTGTGAGTGGGGACCTATGAGATTTCACAGGACATAACCCATGAAGTTGTCCCCGTCGACACTGGGTAATTCCTCTCTTGAGGGCTGTTCTGTGCTCTGCAGGATGTTTACCAACATCTTTGACCTCTGCCCAGTAGATGCTAGTAGCAACACCCGCCCCCCCCCACCCTTTATAGTCATGACCACCAAAAATGTCTACAGACATTGCAAATGTGCCCTGGGAAAAATATCCCTCCCTCCCATCAAGAACTATTGCTCTAAACCAAGTCACTGTTGTCTCTTGCTTAGTCTACAGCCTGACCACCTAACCAGCTTCCCTGGCTGCCAAGATTTACATCTCACATTTCATCCACTACATACCAGAGTGATTTTTAAAAAGACTGCCACTCCCCTGCTGAAACACTACATTGCCCCCTCCTCTTAACGACCCCTCACATACAAAGGCTTACATCCATCCCCACATCTGTAACAAAATTCAAACTTCTTACCCTGGCTCCAAACACCGCTGAAAATCTTTTTCCTGCCTACCTCCTTCTTCATGTCCCTCTGCTCTCATCTTGCCCACCGCCCACAACCCCACCTGATTTTTTTTTTTTTTTATGTTTCTCATGACTCCTTATGTTTCTGAATTGAAAAGTTACTTCCTCAAAGTGACTTTCTTGACGGTTTTAACTTTGAGCAGAACAAAGAGCAATTTTATTTAAGTAAGAAAAAACGAGTTTATTCGGGAATAGCAGGGGTATTGCAATTTTGGACAAGCAAGCTATCATGAACAATAGGCAAGTCTAAGGAGACAAAGGGTAAGCTTTTATTAGGTTTTAGGGGGAAATTGGGGAGGGTTTTTCTGAACCAAAGTTTATTGGAGAAGAACAAGAATTTGAGGTTATTACAGTTTCTCACTGTCTACAGACAGTGGTTAGTATGTTGTTGCTGTGCAGGGAGGGATCTTCTTAACTTTCTTAAAGGTGAGAGAGAAATTCCTGTGTGAAAAGTGATCTCCCTTGTCACAATAATTGTCTTTCTTCTTCCTGCCAGTTATGTAGGCTGCTGTGAGTGAAACGTACATGCGAGCTACCCACTCAGGGCTTCCCAACTCCATTCTAGATGAAGTTTCCTTTGTTTATTTTTGCAACTATCAACATAATGTAGCCATCCAGACATTTTCTATTACATCACTGCATTTGTGTTTTCTGCCCAAATCTTATCTCTATTATTTTTTCTTGCTTCATCATTTATGCGTCAGATGTCCCTCTTCATTGCCTACTACAATAAAGTTCTTTAACAACAGAGACCTATTTCTTGTTCTCCATACCCCCAGTGCATTGACCAGTGGGTGTCATGGACAGAGCAAGTAGAGGAGCAATAGGTGTTGGATGTCTGAGGAGTAAGAGAACAAAGCCTGTTATATTCTTGTTAAGGAAGCTGAAAGGGTCCTAATACCTCTTTTCTGCTTCCTCTGATTACTTATTTGTTTAACTCTTGCTACTTAGAAAGTTAAACCCAGCGCATCCTGAAATTCCTTTCTATTCAACAGATTGTGATAGCGACTCTCTGTGTTTTACTGATGACTTTGAAGGCTATTGTTTCACTTTTAGCTGGGGCAAACCTCAGGAGAGAGCTAGCTACTCTACTGTGTTCCTAACACTGAATTCCATGTTGCGTTTGCTACTAGAAACTCACTTGTTTGTGTCATTAGAGACATTTTTGTTGTTGCTATAGCACACAAAGGATACTGTATTTGAGAGTCAGGAAATGTAGGGTCAAGTTATTGGTTTTGCCATTTACTAGCCATTATAATTTGGACTAGCTTTTTCTTTGGCTTTCACTTTCTTTAACTTTGAATATGGGCTGAGTCTTTAAAATTCTCCAAGTTCTAAAATTCTGTAGCATTTATAAAACATAATCATTGTTTCAGAATAAGAAAGTTCATAAAATTATCAGGAAGATGATATGGCAGTAAGAAAAGGAAATATTCTCTGGTTACATATATTAATTTACATATAAATATTAATGTATATTTGTATTAATAAAATGCAAAATATATTTAATGAAATTTAATAAAATGTAAAAAATATTTGATGAAATAGTATATATAATATGTATATATTATATATTATATATATATAACAAAATCCAGTAGAGCTGTTATATAATCTTCTTAAAATTTGAACCTTTGGGAGACTTTCAAAAAATGTACCCCAAATTAAAACATTAATTAAAATACATCACACATGTCAGAGTAAAGCAAATTAATTGATTTAAAAAAAATCATCTCTCTTTTAATGTCTACAGAGTTAGGAAAGGCTATTTGGAAAAGACTGGTCTTGCTAAAGTGAATTATGAAATCTAGACAAATAAAACCCTATCTCCAGTATGGCTCTTCAATTTCTGAGTGTGTGGAGGAAAAGGATGGGGGGAGTATATATACAAATGGATTCCTTCAACTCTTAATGAAGACATGATGGAGTGCTTGCCCTTGGCAAAATTGTGGTTGACCATTCATCTTGGTGGCATTCCGTCAATTCTCCATCACCCCAATCTACCTTCCATTTGCCCACCATCAATTTCTCCTTGAGGGAAAATATTCATCATTGTCAGAAGCCAAGCAGCCTCTTCAAGGTGCTACAGGGCCACAGCTATCATATAAGTAGGGGCAAAAGAGAAGGACAGAAAGAGGTGGGTGGCATTATTTGGCAGGTAACTCTTCCAATAATCTCATTCTATTCTCCCCTTACCTGTGTACCTGGTTACCAGCATCCTGCTGGAACTATGGATATGAAAACCCTTTAGTGGATCTTTGTTCAGTCCTAAAAGACCCTACACTTATCTGTTACTATCTCTCTTCCCTCTGCCTCCTTGAGCATTGATGTAACTGACCACTGCTTGTGGGTTATTGATGGGTCTAGCAGTGGCCCTGGAAAGTTGTTGCACATTCTATTGGCCAGGGTTCTTTGATATTTGTCATATAAGATTCATGACTTTAGGGTTGGACAGTATTTTAGAGTTCATTTTTACAAATTCTGCAGAAATTCTCTCTATTATATCTCCAAAAGATAATCTATCTTATAGTTTCTGCTTGAGCCACATTCAGTGACAGAGAATGCACCAGTTTTTTTAAGGCACTTCCTTCTACTGTTAGACATATGTAATTGGAAGAAAGTAGCTTTTATCTTGACTCAAGCTAGACTTTCCTCTGACTTCCACTTACTGATCTCAGTTCTATCCCATTTGAATGCCACATACAATACGATTACTTCCTCCTCCCACCCCCAGATGTCAGATTACTTCTCATGTTCTCTAAATCAGGAATTCGAAAATCATGTCATGCAGCCTGAATGAAATTCACAATTATACTTTGGCTTATACAATGATATCCTTACTCTTTATTTTAAAGTATGATTGACTTTTTATTTAGCTCATGTTATAGTGCTTTCTGTATGTCCACTTTAATGTTTATTTATTTTGAGAAAGAGTGTGCACATGTGCACTCAATTGGACGAGGGACAGAGAGAGAGGGAGAGAGATAATTCCAAGCAAGCTTTGCACTGTCAGCACAGAGTGGAGCTAGATCTTAAGAACCATGAAATCATGACCTGAGCTGAAATCCAGGTGGATACTTGACTGACTGAGCCACCCAGATGCCCCTAGTCATTTTTTTAAATGTTCTAAAAATACTAATTTGCTACCCATGGTAGCCCTATGAAACAGACTCCCATTATTCTATTATGATCCCCTTTTCAAAAATGAGAAAACTGAGGCACAGACAGGAAGTCAGTAGTGGAGCTGTGATTCAAATCCAGGCAAAATGGCTTGAGAACCCATACTCTTCTTACTAATGATGCTATGCTGTGCCTTTTAAAATATTAACATTTTATAGGATAATCTAGATTTCTGCTTTATCTTGAAACATGAGATATTTTAGTTTTACTGAGCTCACAATCCCATGAGACAAGAAACTACAAGAAGTGAGGACCATTTAGATGTTAGAAATGGGCTGTTCAGTTTGCCTCAATTTTAAACCATTCTTCTGTACTCCATAGCCTACCCACTTGTGGATACTTCCTGCCTATGTCCTCTAAGCATTTATGACATTGAGTTGAATTTTATCCTTACTGTGTTAAATATATTTTCTTCAACCATTTTTTCATAGGTTCAGAGTTCAAAGTTCTTAGATGAAGACAGAAAGTATCAAACTTAGACAAATATAGGTTTTGGGAAGCCCACTTATGCTTTCTTTTTGTGTGATTACATGAGGGTATGAGGGGGAAGAAAAAAATTGACCTGATAATAAAACAATTTAAAATGTTCATGATATGTGAATTTGAGGCCATATAGAATTGAAAATATTTGAGTACATTTTAATAATGTTAGTGATCTGAGATTCCATGGGGAACACGGCATTGTGAATATGGTAAAGACTACTGGGTAGTCTTCCATCCCAGACAAGGGCTATTCCATAATTTGACTATGTTGAATGGATATCTTTGCCACTGAGAATGAAGGCAGAAAGAGGAAAAGTACCATTAAAAATGGTCGATAAAGAAATGACTAAGTCAAATATAAAATCAACCAATCAAAAATCTGTAGGATGTACTTAATATTTACAAGATAACAGTGAACTAACTATAGGAGAGGGAGGATCAAAAATTTCCTTATTTAAATATAGACAATGTTCTCAATAATACATTTTAAAACATAGAACTTCAGCCTTAAGAACCATAATGCTTTTGTTTGAATTATTCTAGAAAAAAATCTGGATATTTATATACTGTGGATTTATATGTAAGAATTGCTTTCATATATCCTTCTTTCTCTGATTCATACAATAAGCTTTTGGGTAGGTAGAGTAAATATCATCGATACCTTCATTTTGCAATATGGGTTTCGCTTTATCCTCTTAAAAACTCTTGTCCTTACAACCACATTATTAAGATGTATACAAAGCATTTCAAGTATCTGATCTAACTCATGATATTTTTCCAGATCCAACTTCTCTTTTGCTTGCTCTGAACCTCACAATTCACACCCCTCATTTCTCAAAACCATTTGGTCTCAAGTCTTTGATTCATTCCTTTAGCCCACACAATTGGAAATTCTGGTTTGGGCTGTTTACACTGGATCTCCCTGTGTTCACATGGGACATTAAACCCAGGTTGAGGACCTTTCCTAACATCCTTGAGGCTCAAGGCTCAAGGCTCAAGGCCCAAAGCCCAAGGCTTCAGTCCAGTTTAACAAGGTAAGAGATCAGGCAGTACAAAAGAAAACCAAACAAGTTAGATGATTGGGCCATGGTCAGTACTGCAGGTGCACATTTGTAATTATAATTATAGCACTTACGTTTGGCTACAAGTATCAGAAAAACTGGAAATCACAGTGGTTTAAACATATGAGAAATGTTCAGAGATTATTTGTTTAAGAATATTAATTGCAGGGACACCTGGGTGGCTCAGTCGGTTAAGTGTTGGAGTCTTGGTTTTGGCTCAGGTCATGATCTCACGGTTTCACGAGCTCTATGCTGACAGTGTGGAGCCTGCTTGGGATTCTCTGTCTCCCTCTCTCTGCCTCTCACCCACTCACACTGTCTCTGTCTCTCTCAAAATAAATAAATAAACTTAAAAAAAAAAAAAAAAGAAATAGTAAGCACAGGCCAGGGAGGTAGGCTCCTTCTACCATTATTCTCAATGTTACTTCAGGATCCAAGATAGCAGTTAGGTATCAGTCATTTCATTAGTACTCTGAGTTTATAGAACAGAGCAAAGGATCAAGAAGGCCACACCCCTCCACTTAAGAACTTTTCTGAATCTTTGTAATCATACTGAGTTTGAATCTTGATTCCTTAAACTATGTGTTCTTGGTGAGTCATTTAACCTCCATGAGCCTCGTCTTCCTTATCTGTAAAATCAAGATATGTTTTACCAAATGAATGGAAGTTTTATGACATTTACATAAATTGATCAATTTTAAGTATGTAGAATTTTGGACACCTGGGTGGCTCAGTTGGTTAAGCGGCTGACTCTTGATTTTGGCTCAGGTCATGATCTCACAGTTGGTGAGTTTGAGTCTCGCGTTGGGTTCTGTGTTCACAGTGCAGAGCCTGCTTTGGATCTCTGTCTCCCTCTCTTTGCTCCTTCCCTGCTCTCTCTCTCTCAAAAATAAATAACCATTAAAAAAATTTAAAGTACGTAGAATTACTGTGCCCAGATTAGAAAATTATCATCATTAACAAAATCAGTATTATCACTATTATGATTATTAGTCAATTAGTTGTAAAATTTTCTTACACCTCAGACTTCTGGTAGTACAGTCTCTATTTTTTGTATCTTACTTAATTTGTATTTAAGAGCAACTGTACTTTAAGTACTTGCTAACAAGTTTAACAAAATCAAGTTCATTCTCTTAAAGCCTTTTTAGTGACCAGGGTGCTTCCTTCTTTCCTCCTTTGGATGTATTCACAGGTATTTTTGTCCACACTGTCTCTTTACCTCTATTTGCTCGTGTGTATTTCTAATCCAAGGTTATCATTTAAAGAGAAAAACATTATAATTCCAATTGTCTATGTGGCCATTTTTAATAATGAAACAGCAAAAGTTCTGGAAAGAGAAGGCCGCTGGTTATCTGAATATCCCACCCCACCTATTCATGTTCAGATAAGGAAATAAAATGAAAATGACATTACTAAGAAGTTTTAAGGACATGAAAAGGGGAAAAAATGTCTTTAATAAATTAATCAATACAGATTTCAGAATAAGAAACTTCAAAATGATTCTAAAATGGTTTAGCAGACATTTGCCAAGTAGGAAAAAAAGTCACTCAAACTGATTGATTAGCTGGATTCACCTAAGACAATTGAACTCATTTCCTTGTAGACACAATCTGAAAGATCCATTGTTTACCCATTCCCTTAAAAACAATATACTTGGCCAACTGTTCCTCCATTTGTAGCATATATGCCTGGTATACCCATGTGAAAGGAACAGGATTTACTGGCAAGGTGTGTGACTTTCTTTCCTAGGATTTAGTGGCAGTTTGGCAAATAATTGTCTTGTCTGGAGTAATGAATTATTTATATCCTTCAGATTTAAAAGATGATTCAAACAGTCAATGACTTTATAGGTAAATTATTTTGCCATTTTCTGCATTTGTCCCTCTCTATTCCTCTCTGACCATTAAACTGAAGTTAGAGTGTATTTATTGGCCACTTAACCACAGTTGAGGCTGGGCATGTGTGCTAAATGTTTTATAAGATGTAGTCCCTGTCCTCAAGGAATTTGCTATCTAGCAGTGAATAATGTTTTTGTTATTTTGCTAGTTTTCTGCTCGATAAATTGTCCACTCTTATTGCTGTTATTATCATCATGTCACAGATATCTTCATTTCCCTTTAACATTCACATCCCTAGACGGGTGAAGCTGTCATTAGGTGAGGTATTAAGTCTTGCTTTGCTGATGTGGAACTTTAATAGAGGTGACTCAACAGTGGGTCTCTGGGTTTGTTTCTTTTTAATACACGATTCTAAATATTCTAACAAACCTTCATGGAAGTAGGTGGGTTGGGAGTGGGGGTGGATGTCTTTGTGGTAACTGAAATATTTGACAGGTAAAAAAAAAAAAAGACAGAAAATGTGGTTTAGAATAGATTTTTTTAAATGTTTGTTTGTTTGTTTGTTTATTTATATGATATTTATTTTTGGAGAGACAGAGACAGTGCAGGTCAGGGAGGGACAGAGAAAGAGGGGTAGAGAGAGAATCCAACCAGGTTCCAGGCTGCTAGCACAGAGCCCGATGTAGGGCTCAAACTCACAGAATTATGAGATCATGACCTGAGCCGAAACCAGAGTCAGACACTTAACTGACTGAGCCACCCAGGTGCCCCTATTTTATTTATTTTGAGAGAGAGAGAGAGAAGAGAAGAGAAGAGAAGAGAAGAGAAGAGAAGAGAAGAGAAGAGAAGAGAAGAGAAGGGCCAGAGAGAGAGAGGGAGAGAGAGAATCCCAAGAAGGCACCTCACTGTCAGCACAGAGCCTAACGCAGAGCTCCATCTCACAGTTTGAGTTCGTGACCTAAGCTGAAATTGAATCAGACTCTTAACTGACTGAGCCACCCAGGCACCCCTAGAATTGATTTAAGAGAGTAAATAACTCAAAAGGACTTTTTTTTTCTTTTACTATTTATTTATTTTGGGAGAGTACAAGTGGAGGAGGGGCAGAGAGAGGAGGACAGAGGATCTGAGGCAGGCTTTGCACTGACAGGCTGATAGCAGCCATCCCAATGTGGGTTTCAAACTCAGGAACCGTGAGATCATGACCTTAGCCAAAGTTGGATGCTCAACCAACTGAGCCACCCAGGTGCCCCAAGAAGGCTTTTAAGTAATTTTACGTGGAAGGTCTTTCAATGTGGTAACTACTTTCTCCCATTGTCAGGAGGTGCCCTGGGCTGACCACATGCTTTTCTGCAGGTGTTAGGATGCTGGGATCTTTTGAGTTAGGCAGAAGAGACCATGCTCAGTAACTTGGAGAATTTAGTGCTAATAAAGACGAAGATGATTGTACATAATGGGATTGCAGGATTTTAGCAACCCCAGTATAGATGACAAATGCCATCATATAAAGTATTTTATGACAACATATAATATAAAAGATTATATTTCCCTGTGGAAATTTGTCACCTCCATTTTACCTACTATTAGGATCTGCCCTAAATAAGTAGTAGAAACTATGAAATTTGATTCCTCCCAAACACTAAGGGGAAAATGTTGAATAAATCTACATAGAAGGCATCCACAACATAAAGTTGAAGAGCTTAGCTTATGTGTTAATCATTGCTTTGTGCTGTTTGCAAAACAACCACCAAATTTGGCCCAAGACAAAATAAAGAATATTGCCTCATTAACAAATTTGGCAGTGCTATAGTGACAGTAATCACATTTTTATTCTATTTTCATATTCAAGACTTCAAAGAAGCTTAAAAAATATTCATTAACAAAGCAGGTTGCAGCATGCCAATGAGGAGCTGCGTCAGCACTGCCATATATAATTTTGTGAGCATTATCTAGGAGGGCAGAGTTTAGTTTTGACTGCGGGAAATATACACACACCAAGAAACCTGCCAGATAAGATTAATGAAAACATTCTCTTAAAAATAAATGAGTTTCTCAACAAAAGGGAAAAATAATTCTACAATGTAATTTGTTGTTTGGATTTTAAGTGCTCTGGTCAATTGTTAATGAGCAATATTATTTAAGGAACTTTCCAAGGACTGAACTTTCGCTAAATACGATTATATTGAATAGCAAGAAAGTATACAAAATGTACCACGTTTTTCAACTTATTAAAGACAATAAAATGAGCCAAGTACATTAAAGCCTTTTGTTGTAACAGTAAATGATGAGGTGATATGAATGGGATGAACTAAATACGAGGTAAATGTCATAGAATTTTGTGCTTCCATATTGAAAAAGGATGGAAGTGAAAAAATGAGAAACTCTGGTTTCTCAAAGAAGATTTAGGTAAAAGACCAGACAGGAGCAGAAACATGGGCTAACAGCTCTCTGAAAGCCATTCCTTGTTTATCTTTGTGAGGTTGGTGTGGCTGCAATGCTGACAGGTTTTATTTAGTTCACCTTACTTTCACTTCACATCTGCCCAGCTACACCGGATACGGAGCTGATATTACCTGTATATTTTGTGGATAGTTCATGTATTTATAGACATGAAGATCCTAGAAAATAATTTACTTTGACTTCAAAATTAAATCAGAAACCTCAATATAGAGGAGGAGGAGTGGCCCATTTTAACATTGATAGTACATAACATGCTTTACATATCTGGCATATGGCTGGGGGAATGTAAAAAATTGGGGCCCCTTGTCTCCAATATCTACTGGACATCTTCTCTCCAATATCAAGAAGAAACAGTGCTTCTTCACACGGAATTTTGATTCCAAGAAAGTCATGAATGATCCTTTTGTACATGTGCTCTGATTGTTTTGTACCTGCTTTGAGCCATTTGGATAGGTTCTCCATCTCTCTCTGTCTCTCTGTCTCTCTGTCTCTCTCTCTCTCTCTCTCTCTCTCTCTCTCTCTCTCTCTCTCATCTATTTATCTATCTATGAATAGGTTCAAATAATGAGGCAAATTTAATAAGGAATAAGGAGTAGTGGAATTACCTAGATACAGTCAAATGGAATTTTATAGAGATTAGAAAACCAGCACTTTGGTCGTTGGAGATTGTGCCACAGCTTGTGCAGAGAATATTCTTTTTTTCTGGGACACTACGAGAGGCACTAGAGATGTTAATACCCCATAGCACATATGTGAGAGCAAATAAATTCATTTGGTATATACAGTAACCAGGTGTATTTGCTTCTGGTCAAGTGTACTTTTCCTACTGTTTCAGGGTCATTTTGCTAAAATCCAAAAGTTGACCAAACAGTTCATGGTGTCCTAAAGTTACATCAGGCATGTGGCTCATTCCTTCTCCTACAAGTACGTGTTTATGTGTATGCATGTTTGTTTTATTTTTTTGTTTTTACATGTTTATTTATTTTTGAGAGAGAGAGTGTGAGTGGGGGAGGGGCAGAGAAAGAAGGAGACACAAAATTTGAAGCAGCTCAGGCTCTGAACTGTCAGCACAGAGCCTGATGCGGGACTCGAACTCAAGAACTGAGAGATCATGACCTGAGCCAAACAAAGTCTGAATGCTTCACTGACTGAGCCACCCAGACACCCATGCATGTTTGTTTAAAAAAAAATATTTACTAGCTTTTTTCAGAAACTATATGGAATCATTTTAAAATAATGCATATAATGAAATGAAGTAAATAATAAACACCTAAAAGAAAATAAAAATAAAAATATCTAAAAAATCAAGATTAGTCAAAATATGAATTATATTAAAGAGCCAAGCAGAATAAAGAAGAAAATTAAAAAATGTATTCAAGAGTGTCCACATGGTACCTATGGTTTACTTTCCTGATGGGTGAAGCTGAAAGAGAAGAAGATGCCAGTTCAGATCTTTAAGTGCAGAAAAATGAAATAGCTATTGTTCCAGTTAATAAATTTTATCTGAGCTGTTTAGTTCTAAAATGCTAAATTTCATTTTCATATCACTTTGAGACAAGGAAGCCAAGTTCTTACCTCTCAAACTGTAAGTGAAAAAAACGCAGATACAGAAAAATTAGATGCCAAATCAACAATCACACACTTACTAAAAGCTTTGGGATTAAGATCAAGTATATTGGTTTTGGTCAAGTGTACTTCTCCTAATGACTCAGATTCATCTCTTGCTTGAGGACTAGAGAAGAAACAACTGCATATTGTGTGGGGGTTAAGGAGCCTAGTTTTGCTTCCCGAGTGTCAGGTGACACCAACATGGACAAGGCTACTGGAGCTTATGCTTGTATGTCTTGCAGGCTTCATTCACAGTGTCCCATATAGTACACAGAGGATAGGGCTCAACAAGCACTTGTTGACTGATTAAATACAGTTTCCTTCCTATAGCATTCACAATTCCTAATACAAATTATTAGGGTGAGGTACCATGAAAGAAAATTATTCTTTCCATGAGCTGCTAGACTTTCATTCTCAGTGAGTTAGGAGTAGATATGAATAAGCATCCTGTTTATTGTTTAAGCATGCTCATTTTACTTAATTTGGCCATGATCCTGGCTCATTTTTCCTGGCCTCTTTCAGTGTATTCCTAAAACCATTTCTTATTTACTTGGTCTATAACACAATATTTCTGAGGGTAGTATTTTGATGAAAAATTTTAAAAAATGGATGTATATATATATATACATATATATATGTAATGTGTATATTACTAACTCAGATATTATAAAGCAGCTGAACATTAAATATTTCCTTAAGATGCACCAAAGCCAGCCTGATGACACCTGGGCTCAGGATGTAGTCTCAGATGGCCTCACTCGCATGTGTGGCATTTAGTTGGGGTAATGGAAGCAATTGGGACATTGTGTTATAAACATCTAGCAGATAGTTGAGGCTTAGTCACCTGGCATTTGGATTCCAAAAGTCAAAAAATAAAAATCAAAAAAGTAAAATAAAATCAACTACTTTACAAGCCTCTGCATGTACACATAAGGTTTGCTAATGTCAAGAATTAGAAATACCGCTGTCGTTTTTATCTTTTGGCAGGCCTTCTACAATGAATGCTAGCTTTATTTTTTAGGTTTTTTTTCTTCTAATTGCCTTATATTGAGTTATTAAATTGACTTGACTCTTTAATGTTAAAGATGTCTTAGAAATCAAATAAAGTATAATATATTGAAGAGCTATTTTATATATATTGGCGCTGTACTAGGTGATGGGAAAGGTTAAAAAGGACCTCTACATAAAATTAGTTTATAATAATGGTGGTCTTCTTAGGGAGATCATGAGATTGTTGTCAGTGTTTTCAAATTTCTTTATAAGCTGTACAGATTTTGTAAAAGAGAAACTTTACTACTGCTAGCTATTCTCTTAACACTGGAAGACCTTTGTTCATACAGAGCAACAGAATGTTGACAAGTCAGTGCTATAAATCCACAGCTACTGCTAGAGTGGGGTCAAGGCTGAGATCAAAATCAAATATTCCTTACCTGTGGCTGCACCTTCACACTTATATTTTTTAACTGTTTGCTTAAAATTTGTGGGCATGACGTGAAACTGATTTTCTATTAGAAAGTCTTTACCTTTATTCAAATCTGTGGAATTTATTATTCAGACTCAGCAAAACATGGACCTTTGAACTTATTTGAGTTCGCCTTCATTGTACCATTTTTGCATTGATCACAAATTGATAGTATTTATCGCTGATACTCATTATCTCTAAACACCTAACTACTTTATAAAAATAGAGAAGGTATAAAACTATATTCCGAAGTATGTTATAGATGAGGACTATAGAGTCTTGTGGTTTCACAAATGGAACATAGAGCTGATTCTGTAGGTGCAATCCAAGTTCTTCTACTTGATCTTTGTGTCACATCAAGAAAATTATTTAACGTTTTTTAGCATCAAATTCTGCCTTTAAAAAATAAGGATGATGATTTCAGCTTCAAAGCATTGAGGCAAGTATTAAAGGACATAATGCATGAAAAGTTTTTAACACACACTCAGTGTTCACTAAATTAGAGCTATCATCTTTAGTTTTATTTATGACAATGTCCTGGCCACTATAAACTTACATTTCTTTAGGTCTGTGATTTTAATGAAATTATTTTTCTTGTGGACAAAGCTTAAAACAGTACTGAGAGACGTAAAATTTTACTTCTAGTAGAATGTAGACTTTTATTTTTAAATCCACATTTTATATGAAAATCTGCAGGAAAAATTATTTTTAACATCTGAATAAATATGTAACTGAGGCTACTCTGGACTTTGGACTCCTATCTTTATTTTTTAAGACTTTATCTTTTTAGAGAAGTTTTAGGTTTACAACAAAATTGAGCAGGAGGCACTGAGATTTTCTATATATCCCTTTTCGCCGTTATCAACATCCCTCAAAAGAATGGTAAACTTTTTTTTTTTTAACCAAGGATGGATCTCATTAATACATTATAATTACCAAAAGTCCATGGTTTACCTTAGGGTTCACCGTTGGTGTTGTACATTCATTGGATTTGGACACATGAATAGTGGCATATCCATCATTATAATATCAGTTTTACCTTGTTGGATAGGTTTCTTTCATTTAGTAATATGCATTTAAGGTTCCCCATGGTTTTTCATTGTTTGATACTTCATTTTCTTCTAGGGCTGAGTAATATTCCATTGTTTGGATGTACCGCAGTTTACATATACATTCACCTACTGAAGGACATCTTGGTTCCTTCTAAGTTTTGGCAATTGAGAATAAAGCTGCTGTAAACATCCTGTGCCTGTTTTTAGGTGGACATAAGTTTTCAACTCTTTTGGATAAATATCAAGGACCATGATTGCTGGATTGTATAGTAAGGTTAGGTTTAGTTTTGTAAGAAACTGTCCACTGTCTTCCAAAGGGACTGTACTATTTTGCATTCTCACCAACAACGCATGAGAGCCCCTGTTGCTTACCAGCATTTGATGTCATTAGTGTTCTGGATTTTGGCCATTGTAATATGTTTCATTGTCGTTATTATGTACATTTCCTGATGATATATAATGTGGAGCATCCTTTTGTATGCTTATTTGACAACTCTATATCTTCCTTTTTTACTTTAAAAAAAATTTAACGTTTTATTTATTTTTGAGAGACAGAGCGCGAGTGGCAGAGGGAGAGAGAGGGGAAGACAGTTTCCGAAGCAGGCTCCAGGCTCTGAGCTATCAGCACAAAGCCTGATGTGGGGCTCGAACCCATGATCTGTGAGATCATAACCTGAGCTGTAGTTGGATGCCTAACAGACTGAGCCACCCAGGGGGTCCATTTTTTGTTTTGTTTTTAATCTTTTTAAACATTTTTATTTATTTTTGAGAGACAGAGACAGAGCGCAAGCCGGGGATGCTCTATATCTTCTTTGATGAGTCATCTCTTAAGGTCTTTGGCCCATTTTTTAATCAAGTTGTTAGTTTTGTTATGTGGAGTTTTAGGAGTTCTTTGCATATGTTGTGTAACAGTCCTTTATCTGATGTGTCTTTTACAAATATTGTCTCTATGCCTGTGGCTTGTCTTCTCATTCTTTTGACACTTGTCTTTCACAGAGGAGAAATTTTCAATTTTAATGAAGTCCAGCTTATCAATTCTTTCATGGGTCATAACTTTTCAGTCACATCTAAAAAGGCATCACCATGCCCAAATTCACCTGGGTTTTCTCCTATGCAACCATCTAGGAGTTGTATATTTGTGTAGACACACAACATTTAGGTCTCTGATCCATTTTGAGTTAATTTTTACGAAAGATAGAAGGTCTAGATTTGTAGTTTTGCATGTGGACATCCAGTTGTTCCCGCACCATTTACTGAGGAGACCATTTTTGCTCCATTGTACTGCCTTTGTCAAAGATCAGTTGACTTTATTTATGTAACTCTATTTCTGAGTTCTCTCTTCTGTTCCATTGGGCTGTTTGTCTATTCTTTTACCAATACCTCACTGCCTTGATTACTATAGCTATAGTAAGTCTTGAAGTCAGATAGTATCAGTCCTCAAAACCATTCTTCCCCTTCAGTCTACCTTCAATTTTAACTCTATTTTCACATCTCATAAGTAAAAGACAATTCATTCCAGGTGTACTTTTTGTTCAAAATAACACAAACAGCAATATATTTTTAAAATCCATTTGATAATTTATCATATAAAAATTTGAATCTCAGGTTGCTGTTGAACTTCAAAAAATTTTTATTAATATAATGATACAGAAAACTCCATATAGTACCTACAAGACATTAACTTTCTCATGGAATCGGTCTGTATAGCAGTTTATATTATAAAAAATATCATGATCTACAGGTTGAAATAACTTTGTCAGGCAGTGATTTTAAAAGTCTTTATTGAAGATGTAGGCTTAGATATATCTCTTACATCTCTTAGCATCTGATTCCTTAAATTTTTAAATATTATTTAATTTACATAAATTTTCAAAAAGTCAGTATGTATATTTTGTCTACACAAATATAAAAATAGAAAATATTTAAATAAACATTTAAATGTAAAAATAGAAAATATTTAAATAAATATTTAAATATAAAAATATAAAATACAAAATATAAAATTCTTCCCTGAGAATCCTTGTGACTACTTTCCTCCCTTTTCGTGTGAGTGCATATTCTACATTCATGCACCCAGACGCCTTGCCCTGGATGTACTGACAAGCAATATATAAATAATTATGCAGTCACGCATATCACTGAGCTGTGTTAGTGACTGCTTTCTCATTAACTTTCCTCCTCCCCTCATGATATTTTCCGTTTCCTCCAGACTGGCATTCCCAGGTTTGACTCATTTTCTCTCATGCTGTCTCCACTAGTTTGAGTTATTTTATTTTGCTTTAATTGCTATAATGGTTGATAATCCATAGTAATCTGTAGTCTCTCTTTCTTCTGTATTCCTTTCTCTCTTTATTGTTTGTACTCAATTTCCAAATACCTCCTTTTATGTGACCCCCCAGGCTTTCCCTTACTTTGCTAGAGCACTCAAGTACATTCCCTTTGAACATTAGGTCTTCTCAGTAATGACTGGTGCCTGTGAACATGTTGGGTATTGGATTTCAGGTTAAAAGGGATTTATTATGTGATCACAAATAAATCAATTAGTTCCAAGTGATTGATTGGGTTAGTGACTCAGTGAAGACTGAAATTTAGGTTGCTCAAGATAAGCTCAAGGGGAAACAATATAAGTCTAAGTATAAAAAAATTTTTGCTTTGGGATTATATCCTCTTGGAACATATTCACTTTCACCAGGATACCATTTGGATGCAAATATGGATTTTTTCTTTCTAATTTTAAAGTTTTACAACTCTCCAGTTAATTTAAAACTCCCTAAGAGCAAGGTTAATGTTTTATACTGAGACAAAGTCTCAAGGTTTCTTTCATCTTCTGTCTTTCAACACTTGTGCCATCATATTTAGCAGGTTGCTTACTTCCTTTAAAGTGAGAATCTTTCCTCTGTAAAATGGTGATAATTATATATAATTCAGAGAGCCTTCTGGGTAATCACACCATCAAGACAGAAGGCTACCATAAATGTTATTGTCTTTACCATTTTACCATTTGGAGAAAAAAAATATTGTGTGACATATTAAAAAGTGTAGGTGTTGCGGCGCCTGGGTGGCTCAGTCGGTTGAGCGTCCGACTTCGGCTCAGGTCATGATCTCGCAGTTTGTGAGTTCGAGCCCTGTGTCAGGCTCTGTGCTGACAGCTCAGAGCCTGGAGCCTGCTTCAGATTCTGTGTCTCCCTCTCTCTCTGCCCCTCCCCCACTCATGCTCTGCCTCTCCTTCAAAAATAAATAAATATTAAAATTTTTTTTTAAAGTGTAGGTGTTGATGCCGGTGAAAGCTTGGGTTTGAGTATTAACTCATGGGGCATACTTTTGGTCTGATCTTAACATGTGTTATACCACGTGGCCAGGTTTCTCATTTAGAAAATGAGTATCATAATATTTGTCTCTGTATTATAAGATATCAATCAGTAGCAGTGCTCAGAGCAGAGTGGTATCCTCTGACTCTCCTTTTGAGAATAGTTTTGCAACACAGAGTAGAACCTACCAAATGTGTTGATTGATTAATCACCAGATTTTTGAATGCATCATTAAAAAACACTAAGTAGGTCATTAGACTGTAGTAGATAAAAGAAAAAAGAGATACATTTAATGGAGATGTTGACACAAAGCGACTTGTCAAAAATGTTCATGTATCTGTATAATAATCAGGATTAAACAAAGTTTTACTTTGAAAACTAAGTTTCATAACTATATTTAACAGAAAATAAAAGATCAAAGAAGTTCTAGTTAACTCAAAGGATTTAAAGTTGAATTAGTTTGTAGGTAGAACTTGAAGTTCATTTAAGAGTGATTTAAGTTATATAAGCTCCTCAAGATGGAACTCAAAGAACAATTTCCCTGCTTAAAAATGTATTTTTTATATTAAGGCATTTTCTTTTGTAATAATGTGCTAAAAAGAAGATTTTTCTCTGTGAGGTAAAACTCACATAGGATTCCCATGTTTCTCTTCCTGATTTCTACTTATAATTGGGGTGTCATCATGAGATAGTTTACCAGAGATAACTTTATCCAGAATCTCTTCATTTACCCGCAGACTGTACAACCAGCTCTACCTTGGGAAGATCTACCTTGAGAAGATCTCATATTCTTTGTTAAAGGCTATGGTGTTTGTTATGAAACCCCAGTAAAGTAACATATTTCTGTTCATATTGTCTCTAGCACTGGGTTTAGAAAATTTTCCCAGGTTATTCCTTAATCTGCTCAGTCTGAACTGTGATCACCAGGTCTGGATTCATGTGATTCTACGTTAGCTTTAAATGATTTACACACATTTTTGCACATATTTCTAATAATAAATCTATAATTTGAACCAAGGACTACATCATTGTCACCTTTACTCATGAAACTATAGCCTTTGGGTTTGAATGTACAATTTTTTAAACACTTCTATATCACATTATAAGCACTTAATTTTTAGGGAATTTTTATAGGGTTGTTCCTTTTGTCTTCCTGCACAGCTTTGGAAAAGAAGGAAGCCCAAAGAAAATCATTATCTTAGAAAAAATGTCTGTTTTTAAACTTGTCTCTAACTGCAAAATGTCCATATTAAAACCAATGAATGAAGTCATCCTATTGTTGCTTTCAGACATCAAGAAATTTGACAGATGGTTGTCACAAATGTTCCACTTTTTTTCTTCATGTTTTGCAGTCTAAAGTGAGAATGACTAATATTTTAATTGAAAACATTTGGCAAAAAGAGAAATACACACTGTATATATATATACCTTTATTATGTCTGTTCAAATGTCATTAAAGTCAGCATTCATTTGCAAAAGTCAAGCTTCTCATCTGGGTCCCAAGAAGACTGTGGTTGTTACAAGTCCACCAGTGCTTACTGGGCTGACATTGCTTCCATCAGGTATGGATATATACATGGCTACACCATGTCTTCCTCCCTAAAGGATTTCACAGTCTGATGGAGAGACAAACACGGTTTAATGTCATTTAATGCAATATGTGCTAAGAGAGGCACCTGTATATTGCAACGCTGATCAAAAAGCTAAAGAAGTGAGCTCAGATTGACTGATGTGTTAGCAGGTGGTAAGATGGATTTTATGCAGGAGCACATTTTCTAAATGATTTTGTGTGCTACAGGGCAAAGAGAAAACATGTTGCCCATGAAATAGAAGACAGTTGGAAAAAAGCAGTTTGATCATGAAAGGTGCAAGAAACAATACAGAGGAGAAAATGCAGATAGGAAATAAAGTATAAAATCCTCTCCCCTCCACCCAATGAAAATAGAGAGCAGGAGCCTTGGAGATATGAGAGCTCTAAATAGAACATGTACAAAGAAGGAACAATTTGAATTTGATCCACAAATTCAGAACAGTCCTCAATAGCCCAAGCCAACTTTTCAAAATTGTATAAAAATAAACCACAATTAGAGTAATTTAAATTATCACCCATTTGTTGTTGTAACCAACATTCAGATACTTATTGGTATCATTCATTCCTGAAGCATTTATTGAATGCCTACTATGTTTTAATAATTCAATGATAAATTAAATCAAGTTTGAAGCCAAGTGAGGCATTGAGAATGCATATCAATTTAGAAATAACAATATTTTAATTTCTCCTATTTATTGAGTATATTCCATGTATAGGACTCTGCAGCAGGGTACAATGTGTGCAAATGCCATCACCCTGCTCAGAAAAATCACCAGTTATATTTGGTACTTATTTTCAGTTGCCAGTAGCTCTGGAAAATCACATCCTGATGAAAGATGCTGTTGTGAAAATCAAAACTAACTTTTTAAACACACAGGAAAAAATAAGTCCTAGAGAAATTCCAAGGCATGAAGGAATGCTCATCCCAATCAAGTCCATGGACAGACTATCTGCTGAAAGTGGTTTGTAGCCAAGTATTCAAGTAACTGCATAATGGCAAGACAAGCGAGCACAGAAAATAAATGTCACAAGAAGGAGATATACCAAGAACAAGTTGAAGTAGCAGTTCAAGAAAAAAAATAAGAGGCACCATAGGGTCACAGAATAAGCCTTGACACAAATAATGTGACTAATGCTATTTACCACATATACTTAATGTGCAATTAGAAACCTAATTCTGGCTCTCTTTACCTCTCAGGACTATTATGACTTTGATGTGGCTCACAGGTGTTAAAGTGCCCTAAAAATGTTAAACACCAGATAAATGGAAAGGTTTATTATTAAAAATTAAGCTTAACGGCATCAAGAAATGCCACAAGTAGACACACGTGCAGACGGCTTGTCTTCAAGTATGTGGCTATGAGGAATGAACTAAGGATGAAATATCAGCCTTATTTGTGCCACACATAAAGCCATTGCCACCAGCAGTGCTTTTATCAAAAAGGAGCATAATCAGTCATTAGCAAACAATTTCAAATCACTGCAAGAAAATCATGTGACCTTGCTGAAGAGTCATTTTGTAACATCTTTCAGTGTATTTTCTCTTGGCCGGTGATTAAATAGCCTGTTAATCTCCTTGTGCTATGAGTGATTGAAGGACACTGAGTCAAAAGTACAATTTAGAGAAGAAGAGGAAATCTGCACTTATCTTTCAATATCGATATGTTAAATGATGATTTACACCCCAGTCCTTCTTGGCAAAATGTTCTCTTCCAGAGGATGTCTGTCTGTAGAAATAACATATGCTTTTTTTTCTCTTTTCTGGAACCAGTATCAGCTCTCCATGAGGCATAACCTTTAGAATGAGAACCCCTCAGCGCACCTGGGTGGCTCAGTTGGTTAAGCGTTCAACTTTGGCTCTGGTCATGATCTCACAGTTCATGGGTTTGCGCCCTGTGTCAGGCTCTGTGCTGTCAGTTCAGAGCCTGCAGCTTGGAGCCCACTTTGGATTCTGTGTCCCCCCTCTCTCTGCCCCTCCCCGACTCATGCTCTGTTTCTGTCTGTCTCTCAAAAATAAATAAACGTTAAAAAAAATTTAGAATGAGAACCTCTCTACCATCCCTCTGGGCTGACAATTAACAACCTCACCAAAATGGTCAGAGATGGTTGGAAGACTTTCCCCACAACTAATGTCTTAAAAACTTTATACTTATTTAACAAATATTCATTAGACACTAATTCTTTGCTATGCACTATAGACAACACAACTGACAAGGATAAACCTCAAGAAATTAATCGGTGGGTAAGAGATAATTCACGTACATCAGTGTATTAAGATAACAGTTTGTATTAACCGTCTGCTCTTGCTACCCTTTCCAATCTTCCTTGAATTCTGAAGTTCCATCCTGACTCTCCACCTCCAGTGTCACCAAAGAGACTTGATATACCAATTAACTTGGATGAAATTTTCACAGGAGAACAAAGGAAGGCAACGTGAAACTCTTGGCTCTTATGTTCAAATGAGATGATCCTTTAGTTATTACACACACACACACACACACACACACACACACACAAACACACACACACAAACACAATTAAAAAGAAAAGAAAAAAAAATGATGATCCAATTTGTTCTCTCCCAACCAAAACTAGTCAATGGATCCATAGGCTGAGTGAGAGAATGAGGCCAAGGATCACAGAAACTGAAATGGAGTTTATGAGGATAGTCCTCTGAGCTCTGCTCTGCGGGCATAGTAAGCACTTAGCTCCAGGGAACCACCAGAGCTGTCCAGCTCCTTGAAAAGCACATGTCTTTATGCAGGTAAACCGTATACAATTCCTGTGACAGAATCAAATGAGTTGTTCCTTTCCTTGTCGTTTGATGAAGACACCCAAGGAACCGCAGCATGTAGCTTTTTAATCACTCATGTTGCTCAAACCCTCATCCCACCCCCAACATATCCTTCCTATGTAGACAAACCTTCTTTCCAAAACCCAGGACAGAGGATAGAGTTCTAGACTCCAAGAAAAATGGCAATGACAAGACAGAAAAAAATTCCCATAACTGAGGAGGATTAGATTTAGTAGAACTATCTCAAGATCTTCCATTGAGCTGAGGCAGTGGTAAAACTAATGGCCGTTGGTGTCCACGGAACACCAATATACTGTAAGGGAAAAGTGTCCTTATTATTAAAAATTATTAATTTCATAGTTAAACTTTCTAACACTTTATATTCTAAATACATCCTTGACTATCTCAGAGCTCCAAGAATAAATAATAGGGAAAAATGACAATTTTCCAAATGTAAATGATCTTAGAATTCTTTTTTAAATTTTTTTTAATGTTTATTTTTGAGAGGCAGAGAGAGACAGAGCATGAGTGGGGGAGGGGCATAGAAAGAGGGAGACACAGAATCCGAGGCAGGTTCCAGGCTCTGAGCTGTCAGCACAGAGCCCAACATGGGGCTCAAACCCACAAACTGCAAGATCATAACCCGAGCCGAAGTCGGACACTTAACCGACTGAGCTACCCAGGATCCCCAAGAATTCCTTTTCAAAAAATACCAGTCTAAGAGTATACTAATGATGCTTCATGTAATGCAGTTTACAAAACATGTATTCACCATTAAATATATTGCACATGCTCTATGATTTAAATATGAATCTAAAATAATAAACTGGAAAGCAATGTGAGCCTTAATAGAGATATAGATCAAATGCTATGGAGGTTGAAAGGAGATAATTCTCATTCTAGCCAAGGCAGATGGGAGAGGTTTCAGGGAAATAGCATTTAGCTTTGGACTTGAAATCACCAAGAAGCTTTTGGACATTTGGATGTGTGTGGGTCAGGGAGAAGTCATGCTAGGACAAAGGAATACCAGGAACATAGGTGCAGCCATGAAAAAGAGAACCAGAAAGAGCAAGAATAAGTAGCTTATCTTGGCTGCGGAATGGGAAACTCAGACAAATTAATAAGAGTTATCAAGGTGGAAGAGGCTAGTCGGGACCAAATATGGAGATTCATGATTTCTAGAAGAAGCCACTTGATCTTGACTCCATAGAAATTATACCAACCCTTTACAGACTGATAAGCAAGTCAATAACAACTTTTAAAACTTGAACTTAATTTCATCAAATCAACCAATTAATGATGAAAATCTAATTAAAATTGACCTTTGCTCCTGCTCTATACAACTTTGCGAGGGTTGAGTCTAGTCCTGTTCTCTGACCAGATAGTAATTTAGCTCCCAGCCACCTAAGAATCTTTGCTAGCCCCTTCTATTTCCCCATGTATAGTTCCATTTTCTTCACTTCTTTCTGCTATTCTCTCCACACCTCTCCATTTGTCAATTATTCTGCATATTTAACTAGTCCCAGCTAGCGCACTTTAATAATAGCTAATATTTATACAAGGCATTCTCTGTTTCAAATCTTTTCACATATTTATTTCATTTGTACAGTACCTCCATGAAATATGCATTATTATTTTCATTGTACAGGTGAGGAAGGTAAAAAATCAAAGTACTAACTATAGAGAACAAACGGAGGGTTGAAAAGGGAGGTGGATGGGGGATAGGCTAGATGGGCGATGGGCATTACGGAAGGCATTTGTTGTGATGAGCACTGGGTGTGATATGCAAGGGATGGATCACTAAATTCTATTCCTGAAACAAGTCTTACCCTACATGTTAACTAACTAGAATTTAAATAAAACCTTGAAACATAAAAAACAAAAAAAGTGCTCTGTACAGTACAGTCCATGGGATTCCAACCTGTGCCTACAAGATTCTAAAGCTGTGTACACTTTTAATTCTTTGGAAGCAATTTATTTCTGGGTCTCCAAAGACAGTGTTGCTTAACCCTTAAGTAACTCTAATTAAAAGAAGAGCAACAACAAACTTTAAAAAAAGTTGAGGATGTAAATTTAGCCCCTTAGGAAATCCATAGGCCGTTGAATGTTGGCCCACTCCCACCATCCAGAGGACCACTATGCTTAATAACTTTATTAATTGATATCCATTGAAAAATATTAAATATTTTTTTTGTCTAAAGGATATTTATGGAATACTGTGCATCAAAGCAGAAGAATAGTAGTTGCAATTAAGTAGTTACTTTTCAGAGTGACACTCAGCACTGGTAATTCTCCTTAAGAATTAGCAGATTTTTAAAAATACCTGGCTTTGTATGGTTAACAAAACTGGCTTAATAAGAAATCAATCAAGTCCAAAACCTAAGCATGATTTATGAGAGTAAACTTAATAATAAATATGGGATTACATATCAAATTGTATTTAATAGCTTGAATTAGGCCTTTATAAAAAAATATAAAAAGACAAAATAAATTAAAAAGTAATATATGTAAAAGATGAGAAAGTACATAATTTATGGCAAAGAGATTAAATATAGAAAAGGAGTAGTATGCTGCCAATTGAGTAAAAATCATTGTTCTTTATTACACTTACTAGAAATATAATTAAGCAAGTTACTTAAAGTCTGTACTTCAGTTGCCCAATCTACAAAAAAAGATAATACTTCCTACTTCCTACATAGATGTTGAGAAAATGAAACTAGTAAATAATCATAAAGGATGGAGGAAGTGCTTAGTACGTGGTATGAGTTACATACATATTTAAAAAAATTTTTAAGGTTATTCATTTTTGAGAGACAGAGAGAAAGAGGGTGAGTGGAGGAGGTGCAGAGAGAGAGGGAGGCCACAGAATCCAAAGCAGGCTCCAGGCTCTTACCCATAAGCACAGAGCCTGACATGGGGCTCCAAGTCACAAACTGTGACATCGTGACCTGAGCCAAAGTTGGATGCTTACCCGACTGAGCTACCCAGGCGTCCCATATATGTATTATCTATTATTACTAAAGGACCTGAAAATGAAGGCTATGAGTAATTAGCATATCTCTTAAAAATAAAATAATGGAGTGTGGATGCTCAAATATCAAACAAATTATGCAAATGTGGTTGGTAGTAGTCCTAAGAATAGAGGCATTATGGTAATGGATAGAAACTCATCATATTTCTCCCTCTTCTTCACAAGCATGTAGTAGGACTTCATTTCTCAGCCTTATTGCAGTGAGGTGAGGTGAGGCTACTGCAGTGTCTAGAGTGAGAAGCTCTAGACAATGGAATATGAACAGAGATATGTAGGCCATTTCCAAATGTAAAAGTTCAAATTCTTCCATAGGATGCTGGATGTTCTTTCGTTTCTTGGACAGATGTCAAAGGATCCAGGGGAAGACCACTGGCCTTAGAGAGCTAGGAACTAGAGGAAGCCTGGGTCCCCTGAAGGCTGGGGAGTGTGCACAGCCCCTATCCCTCAACTCGGCATCCAAATGTTAGATTGGAACATTTAAAAAATGAACATTTTTTTAAGTTTATTTATTTAATTTGAGAGAGAGGGAGAGAATGAGAATCCTAAGCAGGCTCTGCACTCTTACTGCAGAGCCCAATCCAGGGCTCAAACTCACGAACCGCGAGTTCATGACCTGAGCCAAAATCAAGATCCAGATACTTAACTGACTGAACCACCCAGGTGCCCCCCAAAATGAACATTTATTTGTTTTAAGCCACTTAGATGCTGGGTTTTTTTTGTCAAAGGAGTTAGCCTACTGTAACTAATGCAATAAAGAGAAATTATTCAAACAGCAATTAGGGCTCTTGTGTCCAAACTGTACTTCTATAGCTGTGTAACTTTGGGCAGTTTAGATAATCTCTTTGGTTGTCCTTTTATTTGCTATAAAACTCCCATCATAAAAGTTTCAAGAATGAATGAATATATTGACAGAGCTTGGAATAGAGCAGGAAACCTGTAAATGGTAGTTAAATCTAAATGTAAAAATCTCAGGGGTGCCTGGGTGGCTCAGTCAGTTGAGCATCCGACACTTGATTTCAGCTCAGGTCATGATCTTGGGGTCATGGGATCAAGCCCTGTGTCACGCTCCATGCTGACTATTGAGCCTACTTGGGATTCTGGATTCTCTCTCTCTCTCTCTCTCTCTCTCTCTCTCTCTCTCTCTCTCTCTCTCCCCCTCTGCCTCTCTCGGCCACTCACATGCTCTTTCTCTTTCTCTAAAATAAAATACATAAATAAATACAAATAAATAAATAATAATACATTTAACAATATCAGTACTTATACACCACTGAAATATCTATACTACATACAGCAATTGGTTAAATTGGGTTTTTTACAATAATACAACTATTCAGTTGCCAGAAGGTTTTAGTTTTCAATAGCGTTTGTTGATTTCTCATAGAGGCAGCTCTCAAACTGCTTCATTCAGATACATGGTATGGACAATACTGAAGAAAAGAACAGGGTTTTATTTTCTTCCTGAGGCCTCTGCACCAATTTACCCAAACTCTTCCCTAATAGAGTGGCCCGTATTTAATATGCACAACAAGCTCAGGTCATTAATTCTCTGAGTCACTCCTAAATCAATCCTCTAGATGTGGACTAGAATCTTAATGCAGCTGTGGTAGTTGGGAATCTCATCTAATTTATTACATGGAGAGAAGTGCGACACAGGAAAAATGCATATTAACTACTTAAATGAATATTTTTTTTTCAGGAATTCACTTTCTTTTCAAAACAGTCATGAACAGTTAGCTACCCAAGAAAGGCTATTCATAGTAGCTTGATCAATATAGAAATTCTGTATATAAATAGACTTTCATGCACGCATACATTTAATAGTTAATTGTTATCTCTTTTCTAGCATCAGCTAGATGGTGGTTAAAAGTGAGTTTCATTTTTTTTTCTTTTGAACTTTTTATTGGAAAATAAAATATATGACCAGAAAAAATGCATTAAACATTGATGTAAAGCTTAACAGCTTGCTATTAAATAAGCTATTGTACAACTACTGCATAGAACAAGAAATACAATAGAGCCAGCACCTTAGAAAGCCGTCTATGTGACCCTCCCCAATTAAAATTCCTCCCTCTTTCCTAGATGAACCATGCTCTTGACTTTCATGATAATTAATTCCTTGCTTTCATTATACTTTTACCACCGACCTATACATTTTTAAACACAATAGTTTAATTTTTATAGATTTTTGAAGCTTATATAAATGGAATCATCACTATTATTCTTTTCTGATTTTCTTCCTTAACTCAAAAATACATTTGTAAGATTCACCCATGATAATTCACGTAGCTGTAGTTCATGCATTTTCATTGCTGACGATGTCACAAATTTTTTGAGTTGTTTCACTTTGGGGCTATTATGACTGTGTTGCCATTAGTATTTTGGACATGTCCCCTAGTGGCCATGTGTACACCTTCTATTTATGTATACCTAGAAGTAAAATTATTGGTGCAGAAGTTTATAATTTACATTCCCACCAACAGATTATGGGGGCCCAATGTCTCCCCTTCCTTGCCATCACATGCCATTATTGGTCTTTTCAATTTGGCAGTCTGGGGAGTGCGTTGTGTTATCTTATTGTGGCTTTAATTTTCACTTGCCTCATTTAATTTTCACTTGCATACTTTCATTCATTTGTATGTTGCAAATATTTTTTTTCTCATTCTGAGTCTTATCTTTTCATTCTTCTCAAATTTCATTTGGTCAACAGAAGTCCCTAATTTTAAATGTAAGATTTAGCAACCTGTCTTTCATGGGTTTTTTCTTTTTTCTGAGATTTGTTTAAGATGTCTATTTCAAACTTGAAGATAAAAGGTATTCTCTCATATAACCTTCTACAGACTTTGTGGCAAAATGTGTTTCAAGTTTAGGGATATAATACACTTGATTTATTTATGTGATATGATATAGGTGTCAAATTTAATTTTGCAAATGGATATTCCCTTGTTCCCAAACCACTTATTGGAAAGAACTGTCCTATTACCTCTGTTCTGCATTGCCACCTTTGTCAGAAGTCAACTGCCAACAGATGAAATAATGTACTTCTGAACTCTATAACTGTTCAGTTTTCTGTTTGCAATTGTTATACTAATACGATATTTTCTTGATGACTATTGCTTTAAAATAAGTCTTGAAATCAAGTTGCGAAACTCCTGTGTTCTTTTAAAAGTCTTAGCTATTATTGGCCTGTTATTTTCATGTACTTTTAGAATCAGCTTGTTAAATTCTCCTCAATCCCCAAATTAAAAAAGCATGCTTGCATTTTAAATTGGTCTCCGTTGAATCTCAGCATAAATTTGTGGAGAATTGTGACCTTTATAACATTAAACCATCTAATCAATGAATATATGTTATAGACTGAAACGGGTCACCTCAAAATTCCTATGTTGCAGTCTTGACCTCTAATGTGACCGTATTTGGAGATAGAGATTTTAGAAGGTAATTCAGGTTAAATAAGGTCATAAAAGTGAGGACCTAATCCAATAGGATTGTGAGCTTCCGAGAAAAAAAAAAAAAAAAAAAAGATCTCTGCCTCCACATGCATGCACTGAGGAAAACTGTATGAGGACACAGTGAAAAGGTGGCCATCTACAGGCCAAGAAAAGAGGCTTCAGAATGAAATCTCCCTTGCTTGGGATTCTCTCTCTCTCTTTCTCCCTCTCTCTCTCCTCTCTGCCCCTCCTCCCTCTCAAATCCACCACTCCCCCTCTCAAATAAATAAAACTAAAAAAAATCATGACCAGATGTTGGTAGAAATATGAATATTAAAAGCCATTCTGATGAGGTCTGAAATGGAAGTGAGGGGCATATTTTTGAAAATTGGAGGAAAAGTAATCCTTGTTAATAAGGTAGCAAAGAATTTGGATAAATTGTGTTTGTGGAAGGCAGAACGTGTAAGCAATGGAACTGTATATTTAGCTGACCAAATTTCTAAGCAAAGTGCTGAAGGAGAAGTATGGATTCTTCTGACTGTTTATAGTGAAAGGTGAGAAGAAGAGATGAAGAAATAGTTAAGCAGAAAGAAATAAAACTTGAAGATTTGGAAAATTCTCAGCCTGCTCATATTGCAGAAAGTGAAAAGGCATGTTTTGAAAAGAACACCACTAGTATGACTGGACTATAACTCAAGAAAGAGTTTATGGGGTTATTATATGAGAATTGAAAGGGATGGAGAAGGAAGGAAATGAAGAAATGCTGTCAAACTCCTTAGACCTGACAGGACTGACTAATAGAGCTATTTGGCTACAAAATGTGCTCTTCTTCAAGAAGAGGAAAATATGACCTAAAAGGTGACTCAGGTATCACCGAGGCCACTACTGCAATTTCACCAGGCCAGATGGCCAGCTCCTGGAGTCTTGGAGGTAGGATCACCCAACATAGCCAGGGGTTTCTATTACTAGATTATTTGATATCCTTATCTTATTATACATGATGTATATGGTGAAACCTTATTTTCTGTTCATTGCTAGATCCAGCAAAATCTTGCCAAAATCTCTTAATTATAGCAGTTTATCTGATGTTGTTTCATATTTTATACCCAAATAATTTTTCTTAATAGTAAATGGTTTCATTTTGCTTTCATTTCTTTCTATGACTTTACTGTTCTGACAAAAGCCTCTGGTAAAATTTTGAAAAAAAAAAGTAGTGATAGAGGATGTTCTTGTGTATTTTTTTTTATAGTTGCCGTCAACATTTCATCAAGAACAATGTTTGCTTTAAGTTTTGTTTTGTTTTACAAAAACATATTATGAAATCCCTTTCTATTTTTAAGCAGTTTTATTGAGATATAATTAATCTACCATATAAGTCACACATTTAAAACATAAAATTTGGTGTTCTATAGTATATTCATACAGTTGAGGAACCATGAAAATAATGTAATTTTAGGACATTTTCAGCATCCCCCAAAAGAAACTCCATTCCCATTAGCAGTTACTTTTCTTCCTACCCTAGGAAACCACTGGTATCATTTCTACCTCTATAGATTTGCCTCTTCTGGACATTTCTTTTAAATGGAACCATATGATAACCTCTTTTTTTGTGATTGGCTTCTTTTACCTAGTATAATATTTTCAGTGTTCACTAATTTTGTAGCAAATATCACTACTTCATTTTTTTTATATTGCTGAATTATATTTCATTTTATGGATAGACCACATTTATTGATCAGTTTTACCGATGATGGACATTTGGGCTGATTCTATCCAGGCTATTTTGAGTTATACTGTTATGAATATTGGTGTACAGGTTATTTGTGAAGTTACAGATTTTCATTTATCTTGTTGTATAACAAAGGAGCAGAATTTCGAGGTCATATAATAGCTATATATTTTTAAAGCACTACCAAACTGTTTTCTAAAGTGGTTGGACCAGTTTATCTCATATCCTCACTGTATCTCATATCTCATATTCTCACCAACACTTGATATTCTCTATCTTTTTGGCATAAGCATCTTAGAGATTGTAAAATGGTATGTCATCATAATTTTCACATGTTTTGCCTAATGACTAATGATGTTGAACATCTTTTCATGCATTTACTGACCAGTTGTGTATCATTGTTGGAGAAATGTCTATAAAGGTACTTTGTTATATCACATATTCACTTCTTTGGTTAAATTTATCCTTGACTATTTTATTCTTTTGATGCTATTTTAAATAGAACTTTTTCATTTTGAATTATATATCTTAGTGTATAGGTATAAGATTAATATATATGTGTGTGTGTGTGTGTGTGTGTGTGTGTATGTATACACACATACACATGCACACATTTATATGTATTTTAATGTTTATCTATTTATTTTGAGAGAGGGAGCAGGGTAGGGGAGAGAGAGGAGAGAGAATCCCAATCAAGCTCTGTGCTGTCAGCACAGAGCCTGATGCAGGGTTAGATTTCACAAACCATGTGATCATGCCCTGAGCTGATATCAAGACTTGGATACTTAACCAACTAAGTCTCCCAGGCACTCCTAATTTTTATATCTTGATTTTGTATCCTGTAAACTTTTCCAACTTGTTTATTAGTTCTAATAGTTTTTGGTGGATTTATTAGGGATTTCTATTTATAAGATTATGTTATCTGCAATACAGAGTTTACTTCTTTCTTTCCTATTTGAATGTCTCTTCTTTTGTTTTCTTGTCATATTACTCTGGTTCAGTTCTCTAACACAACGTTGATAGGAGTAACGAAAGTGGCATCCTTGTCTTATTCTTCATATTATTTGCAAATGAATCAATCCTTCACCATTTAAAGTATAATATATTAGCTGTCTCTTGTTAAGTTGACTAAGTTCTCTTCTAAACCTAGTTCATTGAGTATGTTTGTCATAAAAAGGTGTTGAATTTTGTCAGATTATTTTTCTGTTTCGGTTGAGATAATCATTTTTTTTCTTTAACATATTAATATGGTACATTACCTTAATTGATTTTTTGGCTGCATCCATGGGATAAATCTTATTTGTTCATGGTATGTAATTATATGTATTTTCTGTGCTAATATTTTGTTAGATTTTTCTGTCCATATTCATGAGAGATATTTATCTGCAGTTTTCTTGTGGTGTTTGTCTCATTTGATATCAAGGACTCATAGCAGTTTGGAAGCATTCCCTCTTCTCCTATGTTTTAGGAGAATTTGTGAAAAATTGGTATTATTTCTTCAAATTTTTGCAGAATATACTAGTAAAGCCATTTGAGCCTGGAATTTTATTTGTGGATGATTGAGATTTCTGATTCATTCTCTTTACTTGTTTTCAGTCTAGTAAGATATTTTATTTCTTGTTGAGTCAATCTTGGTAGTTTACTTTTCTATCAATTTTAACCACTTTCTCTAAGTTATCTAATTATTACATATTGCTATTCATGGTATTTCCTTATAATTGTCTTTTTAAAATTTCTATACACCCATATTTATTTTAGTAATTTGTAATTTTTCTTGGTCATTCTATATACTATGTCAATTTTGTTGACCTTTTCAAAGAACCAATTTTTGGTTTTCTTAACTTTATTTTTTTAACTCTCTGTTTAATTAATTTCTTCTGTAACTTTCATTATTCCCTTCCTTATCCTTGCTTTGGGCTGTTAATTTCTCATTTTTTCCTGTGTGTTCAGAAAATTAGGGAATTTGGGATTTTTCTTCTTTTTAAAAAATATTTATTTATTTATTTTGAGAGAGAGAAAGAGGGCATGGTAGGCAGGGGCAGAGGGAGAGGGAGAGAGAGAGGGAGAGAGAGAGAGAGAGAGACAGAGAGAGAGAGAGAGAGAGGATATCTCTTTCTGTCAGTGCAGTGCCTAACTTGGGGCTTGAACCCATGAACCTGGAGATCATGACCTGAGCTGAAACCAAGAGCTGGATGTTTAACTGACTGAGCCATCCAGGAGCCCCATTTCTTTTTTAATGTAGCATTCACAGTTATAAATTTCTCTGTAAGCACTGCGTTAGATGCATTCCATAAGTTTTGGTATGTTATGTTTTCATTTTCTTTCACCTGAAAATATTTTCTATTTTCCCTTCTTTGACCCACTGGTTATGTAGGAGTGTACTTTTTAACTTCAACCTATTTATGAAAGTCTCATATTTCCTCACTGATTTCAAATTTATTTCAACTCTGCTTTGTAACACATATTATTTCAATTCTTCCAGCTATTTTGAGGCTTGATATATGGGCCAGCATATAGTTTTGTTTTTAAATGTTTTCATTTATTTGAGAGAGAGAGAGAGAGAGAGAGAATCCAAAACAGGCTCCAGGCCCCAAGCTGTCAGCACAAGAACCCGACACGGGTCTCGAACCCATGAACCGTGAGATCATGACCTGAGCCAAAGTTGGACATTCAACTGACTGAGCCACCCAGGCACTCCCAGCATATAGTTTATTCTAAAGAATGTTATATGTGTCTGGAGAAGAATGTATGGTCAGTTTATTGGGTAGAGTATTCTGTATATATTTGTTAGACCTAATTGGTGTATAATGTGGTTTAAATCTTCTGTTTCCTTGTTGATTTTCTGTTTAGTTGTTCCACCCATTATTGGAAATGGACCATTAAATTCTCCAACTACTATTTTTGAATTTTCCATTTCTCCCTCATATTTTGTCATTTCTTGCTACATGTATTTTGGGTTTCTGTTGTTAGATGCCTATATACTTGTAATTGTTATATCTTCCTGATGAATTGACCCTTTGTCACTATAAAATATTCCTCTTTACCCCTCATTATATTTTTTGTTTTAAAGGTAGTTTTGTCTGAAATTAGTATAGGCACTCCAGCTTTCTTATGGTTCCTGTTTGCATGGTATACCTTTTTCCATGTTTTTACTCCATCTAGTTGGATCTTTGAATCAGAAGTATATCTCCTATACAGGCATGATTGTATTTTGATATTTTTAATCCAGTCTAAAAATCTTTCACTTAGATTATTACATCAATTAATGCTTGCTGTTATTGTTGATATTATTCAATTTATGTTTACTATATTTTTTACTTTTCTATATGTCTGTCATTTTTCTTCTACTGTTCCTCCTTTACTATTTATTTTTATAGTCAATAAATATATTTTAGTGTGACATTTTAATTCTGTTAATAACTTTAAATTATATTTTTCAGTTATTTTCTTACTAGTTTCTCTGGGGCTTTCATTATACATTTTAACTTAAATCTATTTTAGATTTATACAATCTTAATTCCAGTGAGATGTATTAATTTTAGTCTTATAAAGCTCTGTTCCTCTCTCTCTTTTTATGCTGCTATTCAATATTTTATTATCTATGATGTTCCTATCACATTTTTTTCCTTTGGTAGATAAACATATCAGTAAATTTCTTTCTTTTTTTTTAAATCAGAAGTGGATATGATTTTATGAAATGCTTCTACATCTATTGAAGTTATCATATAATTTTACCCTTCATTCAATTAATGCTGTGAATTATCTTGCTTAATATTCCTTTTCCAAATAAAATTCTAATTTCTAGAATAAATCTCTATTGATCATGATATATAATTCTTTTTATATATTGTTGAAATTAGTCAAGTAATATTTTGTTCAAGATTTTGTATTTGTAATATTTGTAAGTGAATTTGGTTGAATGATTCTTGTCATAGTTTAATATTGAATTTATGCTACCACCAAACTGGGATTTATTCTTTTATTTTTTACAGTTTCTTGAAGAATATTTGTAAGAACAGTGTTATTTTTTCCTTAAATATTTGAAAGAATTATCTAGTGCTGCTATCTTGGTCTAAAGTTCTCTTTGAAAAAAGATTTTTAAGAAGTTTATTTGGTGGTTGTTAATAGCTTGCTTTTCCTTTTGTCCATTTCAGTGAGTTACAGGTTTTTAGGAATGAGTCCATTTCACCTAAATTTTCAAATTTACATTTCAGAATTTTCAGATTTCTTATTATAAAGCTTTTTTGTCTTAATAAAATTGTAGCCAAGTAGATTGGGTATTAATCTGGGTTCAGCCACCTAACAGCTATGAGAACTTAGAAAATTTTATTTATCTCTCTGGCCCTCAATTTCCTAACCATTAATATGTGGTTAATCTACATTTCTTTTTTTTTTAATTTTTAAAATTATTTTATTTTATTTTTGAGAGAGAGAGAGGCAGAGTGTGAGTGGGGGAGGAGCAGAGAGAGAGGGAGACATAGAATCTGAAGCAGGCTCCAGGCTCTGAGCTGTCCGCACAGAGCCCCACTCGAACCCACAAACCATGAGATCATGACCTGAGCTGAAGTTGGATGCTTAACCAACTGAGCCACCCAGGTGCCCGCCTACTACATTTCTGATAGAAGGTTGTCTATCTGAAAGATCCCTGATGTTATAGATTGTCTAAAACTCTAGATATAATGTATAAATAATTCTTGAGCTGGAAAGTAAGTAAAAAAATCCTCAGACATTCTCAAACATCAGGAATACAGAGCTAGCTTTGATACTGAGGCATCTTTGAATAACTAATGGCTTGGAAATTGGGCAATAAAAGCCAGAGACCAAGTAGGATGAAAACTTAGATCAGACCCCACAAAAATCCAGGTTCCCTCAAAAGTAATACTATTGATAGAATCCTTGGAAAAATCATACCATTTGGAGAAAGTGTCTGGAGATACATATCTTTCTCAGTCTAGATCCAGAGAAAGGTGGGAGTTTTTTTCTTTTAAAAATTTTTTTAAATGTTTATTTATTTTTGAGAGAAACAGACAGAGCACAAGTGGGGGAAGGGCAGGGAGAGAGGGAGACAGAATCCAAAGCAGGATCCAGGCTCTGAGCTGTCAGCACAGAGCCCAACAAGGGAACCCAGGAACCCTGAGATTGTTATGCCCAGAATTCGTGATCCCCAAAGACCACTAGGGAGCCGAGTCCGATGCAAAAGCAAAGAGCCTTTATTCGAGCTAGCTCGAGCTCAATCCCCTACCTGCGCCGACGCAGCGGTGAGATACCAGGGAGAGAGAGCGAGTTTCAAAAGGACAAAGGTTTTATTGGGGCCTAGGGGCAGTTGGTGAGGTAATGGCTATGGCCTCAGCCAATTGGCTGGGGAAGGGTCCTGGGGAAGGGTCCGAGTCCTGTTAGGCAGGTGGGGGGGGGGGGGTTACTCAAGGGGAGGAGGTGTGGTCAAGGTGAAGGACACAGAACAAGATGGAGTTGGCTGGCGTAGGCCCGCCCTTTCATTATCATGACCTGAGCCTAAGTCGGACGCTTAACAGACTGAACTGCCCAGGCACCCCCAGAGAAATTTTTTTCTGAGAGCCCTTAACTGTAACTCAGCAGTCATTAAATTGGAGATATAATACTTTTTGTGTGAGTCTTGGGGGAAAAATTAAATCATAATTTGTATTAAAGTTCTGAATTGTTCGTATCTCAGGCACCTGGCAGAAGCAAACACAAATCACTTGTAGGAAAGACTTTCAAGTTTAAATGAATTTATACAAAGAAGTTCTGAAGGACATATATTTAAACACACACACACACACACACACACACACACACACACACACACATCAGAAACACTTAAGGAAATAAGCCACCATTAGCAAGAGTCAGTAGGTGCAACAAACCACAGGTTCAGAACCGCAGACTACAGAAACTGCATGTACTATAACTCAAAAGAATCAACCAGTACTAAATACAAATATTTATATATACTTAAAAAATTGAAACACTGAATTGCCAGAAGGCAACCTGCCACAGGTTGCCAGAATGATATTATGATTTTGGTCAGCCATAGACACTTATTTTTTGCCTTTGTAGGCACCTTCTACCATGTATGCATGGGTGTGTGTGTGTGTGTGTGTGTGTGTGTGTGTGTGTTTATGTATAATATACATGCATACGTATATATTTTAAAAATTATATTTTATGACTATGCTGCTAAAAGGCAAATATATTATTTTATATAAAAACATTTTCTTAACGCTAGAAGTCCTTTGTTCCCACTTCTGATTTTAAAATAAAGTAAAGCATTTTTGTAGGTCCAAAACATATCATGAGCCCTAGGCATTGTACCTACTGTGTCTAATGGGTAATCTGGCCCTGGAGGAAGGAACAAAAGTCCATCAACAGCCAGATTTGGAAAGGAACCAAATAGAACTTCTAGATTTTAAAACATTTAATTATGAAAATTTGAATCTTAATAGACACCCTAGTAGCAAACCAGACACAACTGAAGAAACAATAACTATGGTAAATTGAGGGATTGATTTTTGAAATATCTAAAATTCATCAGATAAAGGAAAAAAAAAAGGAAATTTTGAACAAGAAATTAAGAAACACAGAGGAAAGAGTAAGGATATCTAAATACATCTAAACAAAATTCTAAAAGGATAGACTGGAGAGACTAGGGCTAGACAATGGCTGGAAATTTTCCAGAATGAATTAAAGAAATATATTCCTGGGGTGCCTGGGTGGCTTAGTTGCTTAAGCATCCAAGTTCAGCTCAGGTCATGATCTCATGGCTGGTGAGTTTGAGCCCCGCATTGGGCTTGGTGCTAACAGCTCAGAACCTAGAGCCTGTTTTGGATTCTGTGTCTCCCTCTCTCTCTGCCCCTCCTCAACTTGCAATCTGTCTCTGTCTCTCAAAAATGAATAAACATTAAAAAAACTTTAAAAAAGAAGAAATATATTCCTATATTGAGGAATATCAGTTAATCCCTAGGTTGTACTAGTAGACCTCAATTAAGACAGACAATCCTTTCAAAACAAATGGCAAGCTGAATTTCCTAAAATTAAAAAAAAAAATTAAAAACTGAAAGCAAAGGTAATTTTCAGCATTTTCAGGGACCCTAATTTGAAACACGAATGACCAGAACTACTAAGTACAATTTGATAATCTAGCTATTGGTCAGATAAATGAATAATTCATCATATTTAGAATTAAAGATTTTATATGACACAATTTGTTAGCTAATTATCTGTAGATAATAACCAGGAGCTGGGCATAACCTAAGAAGGTATTGATGACTTACTTTAGAGAGAGCAAGACATAATAACTACAATTTATTTGTATAAAAACGGAGATGATTTATTTTGCCAGTTTTTTCTGAAACCTTTTATTTTTTCTGTTGAAATTTCAGTGTTTAGTGTGGGCCTGAGTCACGTTATTTCTCTTGGCAGAGGTGCTTTCAATATATTTTCATTTGTTGCCTATTTTGGATGGTGAAAAGCTCTGTTTTGCTTACGGCATCTCTTCAGATTTACCAAAAGCCTCTGAGTAAACTGTCTGCCCTTTATTCTGGCATTAATATTTTGTTGTTATTCTTAGCAGAGAACATCTGCTTTGCATTTCCACATTCTTTATCCTTTTGTCAATTACTAAGGCTCCAAAGAGCCATATTTTCTTGACTTAACTTGAAAATTCATAATTTCTTTAAAAGTAGAAGGCATTCATAGAATCTCTTGCCTTTTAACATGCTCTTAGATATTTGTAGAATTTTAAATCTGGAAGAAACCTCAGAAATAATTTGCTTTAGCCTTCTTATTTTACATCTGGTATAACTGAGTTATGAAGCCATTTGTTCAAGGCCCCCTAGTATTTCAGGGGCATACCCAAACTTGAAACACATGTTTTCATTTCCAATCTAATGTTTTTACATTCTGACTTTTTTTAACCGGTCAATTTGTAGGCATTAGTCACTTGTTTTGTGTCTAGAACTGTGTGCTGTGACATCATCAGATACAAAAGAGAGGATAGGTGCAGATATAGGTATAAGTATAGTTACAGATGTGGATACCCTTTGATCTGGGAATCCCCCCAATTTTTTGTGCCTAGGAAATCTTTAAAAATAAACTCTAAAAGTTTATGCTTTAAGATATAATGGTTCATGCTCAAAGAAATCTAATACTATTTGGAATATAGGACACAAAATTTAATAAGTTTATTCAACTTTGGATGGTTTTTTTTGTTGTTCAAAGGTAATCTGGAGCATCATTTTTTTTTTATTAAATTTAACCCTTTTCTCCATGAAGGAAAGTTGATTTTTGAAGAAGTGTATGGATTTTTCTTGTGTTTTAACATTCAAAAGTGGCTACTATCCAAACTATAGATAAGAAATGTGTATTTCTGTATATATGCCTCATTCAGTAAATATTAAGCAGATATAAAATAAATATATAGATATAAAATATATACAAAGATGTAAAATAAAGAAGTTACCTAACGTGTTCTCTTTATTCATGTACCTGGTATGGGTCTAAGTACAAATATGTCAAATAAAAGTTTGAAATCAATAGACTTCCCTTTGTCCCCAATTTATAGAAAAGCCTCACTTTTGAATTAAAATTTTCTGATATTTTTATGTTCTCTACTTCACTTGAATGTATCTTTTTAAATATCATCTGGGATGTCCTTTTAGCATCAAGGTGACAAGTAATAACCAACCAAGAGGGCCTGCAATCTGTTTTTGAATGATTTTCTGTATATAGTCCCAATTTATTTATTCATCAATTCTGTTCTTCAATAGAAATGTATAGAATGCTCAGTCTCTGCCAGGCATGGTGCTTACCACTAAGAATAAAACATAAGAAAAGGCAACAAAGATCTCTGGCCTTCTGGATCATAGTAGGGGAAATAAACACTAAGCAAATAACACATAGAACAATTGAACTATCATTGTGCAGGATTTCGGGTGGGTATTATGACGGAGAATAGGAGGATGATGAGGAGTTACATTAGACAGAATGTTCAGGAAAATCCTTTCTAGAGCACTGCTATTAACCTGAGGCTCAAATGAAGAGAAGCAGCCAGCCATGCCAGAATGTGTGAGCACAATCCCAGCAGAGACATTGGCAATGCCAACGGCCCTGTGTGGGAAATAAACTTAGTGATCAGGGAACTGAGGGAAGTCTAGATCACACTGCCCTTTATGGGCCATGGCAAGGAAGTTGGACTTATTCTAATACAATGGGAAACCTCTGAAGTGCTTAAGCAGTTGAGTGACAATGAAATTAATGTTTATGTAAATCAAGCTTGCTTCTCTGTGGAGAATGTATGGGAAGGGGCAGTGTGAAATCTAGACAAGGACTTAGGACACATGATGGTGGCTTCACTAGGCATGGTGCTACAGGAAAAATATTTTCATTTTTCTGGATGGTTAGGGCTTTCTGGGCAAATTTTACTGAAACTTGAAAATTGTCCTTAGAACAGGCTTTGGAAGTTGAATTATAACTGATTACGTAGTGTTAAACCACCTAGAAAGATTTATCTCCTCAAAGATAAGCATTTACATTATGAGGGGGGTGATGAGGCTCGGGACCATGAGTATAACCCTATTATGATAGGAAAAGATAGGATAAAATAGGCAGAGAGGGAAAGGATTGGACACCTCTTCATTCTTCAAAGTGGCAAGACAACAAACCCCGGTTTTGAGGTAAAAAAACAACAACCCTGCAACACTATGATACAAAGTTGGATACACTTGTCTTCTTTTTCCCTTATAGATCTGTATTTCCATTTGCAAGGGTAAGAACCAAGGGATCTTTCCCATGTTGAACTTGTGTATTCTAGGGAGCAAAAGATTTCACCCGAAAATGGAATTAGGACAGTTTTCTCCTCCTTATATAACTATCCAGCATTGTATATCCAGGATTCCTTATTTACCATAGAGGCCCTTATAGTACAGGATGACATCCAATTGTACAAGAACCGGAGAAAAGGGAATACAGTGCAGTTATTTCAGTGAACAAGTAATAACTAATTTGCCTATGTGCCCGAAAACCTCATGTTGGCATTCGGGATAATAATAATTAATATAGATATTCAAAACTTAATACTAAGTTAGTGGAGATAAAGAAAAATAGATGGACTTGAAAGTTTTTGAAGTGATACAGGAAGACTTTTTGATGAATTAAATGAAAGTTGGGGAAGAAAAGGGAGGAGTCAAGAATGAGTACAAGTTTATTGAAATAACTGAATGAAGAGTGGCATTATTTATTGAGATGAGGAAATATTAAGTAGGATCAGGTCATGGGTGGAACAATAAAATTCTCTTTTGTCCAACATAATGTGAGATACTTATGAAACATGAAAATAAGGTGTCAAATTTTGTAGTTAGACGTGCATATTTATGGCCAGAAGAAAATCACATATGTTGTAGATTTAAGAAAATTTGAGTTATAAAAAACATAGTTATTTTATCTCACAAAGTCCTCAGTAATTCAGGAGCATGATGTGCTTCCTAAAGACAAACAGTTTGGTGACTACTCAGTAACTTAATGGGACCAGTGAGATGTGAAAGAATGAACCGAATCCCACAGAACTAACCCACAAACTAGTCTTTTGACTTTGAAGATGCTAGATTGTAAAAGAGTTAATATCCTAATCAATTCTATATTCCCTAATTCTATGATTCTCCTTAATTTTATGAATTTCTCATTACCAAATCCATATTGGTAACACCAGTTGCAACGATATCCGTAATCTTCCTGTAAGGTTAAACCCAACCCATTAGACTTTCCTCTTAAAAAGAGATAGTATAGCCAAATGCTACAAAAATCACCAGTTCTGGTTAGCTCTTATTTTAAAACCAGCCACCTCCAAACTCACTGGTTTTAAATAATTATTATAATCTGCTACAGTTCTGCTAGCATAGCTTGGTAGTTCTCATTTGGTTTCTTGTGTACTTGCAGTCAAATCACATTTGGGCCAGAGTCATCTGAAGATATCTTCAATCACATTTTCAGTGCCTGAGATGGTGTGATACTGTGATATATAATAAGCAATGTATATTTGGTGTTTGTCCCTATTTTGGGCACAAAGTTCCTAAAACCCTTGACATTTCCTAAGTAGGGAAAGCAATCAAGGTGTCATTTGTTATGTTGATGTTTGACTTTTGGAAAGCACTTAAGGATGAGGGCTGGTTGCCTTGAGAACCAACCCTATGATTAGAGGGTTGGAATTTCCAGCCCCATCCTTTGACCTCCACAAAAGGGGAGAGGGGCTGAAGGCTGAATCAATCACCAACAGCCAATGATTTAATCACTCAAACTTACATACTGCAGCCTCCATAAAAACCCAAAATAACTCAGTCTGGAGAGTTCCTGAATTGGTGAACACCTTGAGATATGGGGAGAGTGGGAGTCTTAGAGAGCATAGAAGCTCCCTATCCTTTCCCTAAACCTTGCCCTATGTATTTCTTCCATCAAGCTATTCCTGAGTTATATGTGTTTTATAATAAACCAGTCATTTGGTAAGAAAATGTTTCTCTGAGTTCAATGAAACACTCTAGCAAATGAATCAAACCCAAGGAGAACACCCCTACAATGTCTGGTCTGTGTCCAGTCAGTCAGAAGCACCAGTGACAACCTGAGCTTTTAATTGGCGTCCAAAGTTGGGAGGAGGGCAGTCTTGCAGGACTGAGCCCTTAACCTGTGAGATCTGATGCTATCTCCAGGTAGAGACTGTTAAAAAATGAGTTGAATTGTAGGATATCCAGTTGGTGTTAGAGGATTGTTTAGATGTGTGTGGGGCAAAACCCCCCATGAAATGGAATTTGTAATCAGAATCTTAGATGGAGAGATTGATTCTAGCTGGGCATCTCTCTACATGGTCTTTTCATACATCTAGCCTGGGCTTCCTTACAGCATGGGTATCTCAGAGGAGGGACTTTCTTTCCTGGCACCTAATTTAGGTCCACAAAACCTAAAGGAAAACTGCAGTGTTTCTTCTTTTCTAAGCACACAGTATGAGTTTTACAATATTTGATTGGTCAGAGCAGTCATAGAATAGCCCAGATTCAAGGGATTAGAGGAATATACTCCATGGCCTAATAGGGTCAGTAGTACCTATCTTGGAAACAATCTATCACATCTCTCTGAGCAGCTTGAATGGAAAAGAGTATTGTTTTCCAAACATCAGCTCCCAATCGGGGATGCTAACCAGATATAATAAGTAGTGGGCTGATAATCAGAGCAAAGATTCTAAAACAACAATTTTATAAGGTTTATGCTATCATTTACCTCTGACACATAGTCTTTAAAAGTACTAAAATGTTGGCATATCTGATAACATCCTAGTTTGCCCATACCTTTTTCCATGTTCATGTATTCTATCACTTACGGTGGCAACAAATGCAAACTCTATCAATCTTATTATTCTTTACTTCTTGTTTGTTTCCTCATATCTCTATTTTTAGTAATTCCAAAGAGCTCAGAAGCTCTCCAGTCAACTATAGAATAGTGATCTTGACACTATGGTAATACATTAACCCATGATGATGCAGAAAGGCTTTCCATTGATGTGTTTGCACCAAGAGTTTTAAGGGAACTTATTTCCATATTCTCAACCTTCAGATCTTTGCTAGAATTTATCAACTTGTGAATGAAGCAATACTCGCAGTGTTCTTTCTCCGAATTTACTAAAATAAACACACAAATAAAACTCTTCACTTATACCAAATCTTACTGTGCTATTGTAAAATTGTCCCTGGGTTGTAAAATCCACCAGGGCATCAAACAAAGGAGAAATTAAAATATTGGCTAAGAAAGATATAGTTTAATATTTAATTTAGGCAACATAAATCCATAGGGTTTTCTGTCTTTTCCTGCTTTGTTATATATTTCTATGAGGGAAGGATGAAGTTTGCTATTAGAAAAATATTTTGACCTATTTGGGTATGCATGTAATTTATAAAGCTTAAGCTATAGATTAGTGAAGCCACTTCTTTGAAAGGTAGTTGGAATGCATTGAGGACTGCCACATTTTTCAAAGTGTGTTGTATATAAATCATGTGGGTAAAACTTCTAGATAACGTATTTCAGATATTTTGCATTTCATTTAATACATAGCTAAAATCTATTGTATCAAATCATATCATGAAATGTTCATTAAAGTTATAGTCATTCATATTATTTTATCTTATAGTTTCTAGCTACTATATATAAAGCACATTAATCTAAACTCATATTGAAAATATTTAAATATCAACCTAAAATACGTATGGAAGCATAGTTTATTAAAATTATTTTAGGCATTATGTAAGCAAAATGAATAGACTGTCTTTGCTCTATTATCTATTTTATTTATCAGGTTTTATTGAATAGTTGCTATTATTTGACTTTACTTCTGGACAATAGGTCACATTACTGCAGGGATCATATCTATTACAGCGGTATCCCAGATGCCAACTATGATGCCTCACATTTAGTACACACTTAATGAATGCACTGTGTTCACATAGGAATGAATGGATTAATGAGCAAAGGGAAAGATATAGAAGATGCAGAGGCGAGCTCTTCTTATTTAAATTTGTATTGATTATTATTTAAGCCATATACTGCAGTCCTTTTTGAGGTTTCATTCATTTATCATAATGTTTTTATCCATTTTCAAAAGTATGAGCCATAATTGATCAGTATATATGTTCCATATTATTTAATTTACTAGTTGATATTTAAATAACAGATATATTGGGGTATAATTTACATAGTATAAAGTTAACCCAAATAATTTTCAATGTATAGTGCAGTGGTTTTCACTGTATTCACAGAATTCTGTATTATAATGATAAGATATGATCATGTCATATCATTATAGTTAATTTTATAAATTTCAGCATCCTAAAAACAAACCCCATACTCAGTATAATCACTTTTCCTCTCCCCCTAGGTGACCACTGATCTCTTTTTGTTTCTATGCATTTGTCTATTCTGGACACTTTATATAAATGGACATTTTGTATAAATCATGCAGTATAGAGTGGGTTTTTTTTGGATTAGCTTCTCTCATCTAGAATAAAGTTTCTAAATGTTATACCAGGTGTCAGGACTTCAACCTTTTAAAAATTGCTGAACCACATCCCGTCATATGCATATACCACATTTTGTTCCTCCATCCCACAGTTGATGGGCATTTGGGTTGTTTCCACTTTTTTGGCTGTTATGAATCAGTTGCTCTGAGCATTTATTTATAGGTTTTATATGGACATGTGTTTTCATTGCTCTTAGGTGTATACTTAAAAGCAGAATTTCTGGGTCATATGGTAAGTCTATGTTTAACACTGAGAGACTATAAGCTGTTTTCCAAGGGGGCTGCACATTGTTCAATCCCACCAGTGATGTATGAGGGATCCACTTTCTCTATGTGATCACCAACAGTTGTTATTATCTTCCTTTTTGATTAGCTCATCCTGGTGGATTTGGTATTTATTTGCATTTCCCTAATAACTAGTGATGCTCAGTAACTTTTCCTAGACTTATTGGCTTTATTGGACAAAGAAGGTGTCCAATAAATGTCTAGTCAAACCCTATGGTCATGTTTAAAATTAGGTTATTTGGTATTTTTATAATTAAGTTGCAAGAGTTCCTTTTATAACCTAGATACAAGTCACTTAACACACACATGATTTACAAATATATTCTCCCATTCTTTGATTTTTTACTTTCTTGGTGGTTTAGTTTGTAGCACAATGTTTAAAAATTTGGCTACAGTCCAAATTATCTACTTTGTGTATTATCACTGAGCTTTTGGTGTTGTATCTAAGGAACACTTTGATTTTTAATTAGCCTTGTTGAAAATCAATATTGATCAGTGCCGTCCTAATTCACTTGTTTTGTGTGGCTCCCCTCATTTACAGTGCAAATCCCACGGACTTCTCCAGACCTTCAGCTGGAACTGTTATGTGCTTTCTTCAAAACAAGTCCCAAGTTTTTAATAAGGCTGGGCTTACCAGAAATCCTCTTTCCACTGTTCAGTTGAGATGTACAGGCACTTTGCAAAAATGATTGTTGCTTAAAAAAAAAGAACAAGAGGGGAAAAAATACGTGCAAACAAGAGAGAGAAAAAAATGTAGAAGATGAAAGATGAGAGTCTCATCAAACAAAGAATACCTAATTTTAAGATAAAACCCAAGGACTTCAGAGAGCATAGTGTATTTGGGAAAAGGAAATAAGGCTGGTTCAGTGGAAAACACACCATCTGTTGAGGATGGAGTTTCTCCCTTATTATCCTTGGGATGGAGTTCTCAATTGACCAGAAATTTGCATTCCGATCCCTCAGGGAAACCAAACAAAATACAACAAAAAACAAAGCAACAGGCATGAAATTAATTGTAATCATTTGATTCTGAAGAGCTCACACTTTAATGTATGTACATCACCTATTAAAAATGCAGGTTCAAAAAAAAAACTTTTTAAAATGCAGGTTCAAAAAAAAATGCAGGCTCTGGGGCACCAGGGTGGTTCAGTTGGTTAAGCGCCTGGCTCTTGATTTCAGCTCATGATCTCATGGTTCTCGGGATTGAGCCCCACATCAGACTTCTCACTGACAGCACAGAGCTTGCTTGGGATTCTCTCTCTCTCTCTCTCTCTCTCTCTCTCTCTCTCTCTCTCTCTCTCCCCTCCATGCCTGCTTGCACTCTTTCTCTCAGAATAAATAAATGAACCATAAAACAAACAAACAAACAAAACAAAACAACAACAAAAAACACTGCAGGTTCCGATTCAGCACGTATTGGGTAAGGGCTTGAAATTCATTTTTTAACAAGCTACACATGATGTTAATGCTGCTGTTCTGGGACCACAGTTTGACTATCAGAGCTACAAAGGGCAGAAAAGCAGGAGTTCATTCACTCCTTCAGAAGGGGAGAACATTTCACTTTAGAATCTGGCTCTGTTTATCAAAATTATCTTTTTTGCATGTTTTCAGATTTAAAGGTCAGATCTGTTTTATTTTCAACAGCTGCTTGGGAATTGCTTATCTTGCAGTTCCTGTATGGGATTTGATTACCTAATTGCATCAAAAAGCTACAAGATAGCTTCGGAGGACAGTCCTTCCAATAGCATCCAACAGTCAAGGGTTCAAATCTTAACAGGCAAGCTTGAAAAGGCAACTTCAGTTAGTATCTCTGGTCCACTCAAGAAATGAGAGCCCACAGACTATCTCCTCTCAGACACCTATGGTCACATGTGCATGTGTGTGTGCACGTGTGTGTAGGGAGGTAGATTTTAGACCCTACCACAAAAGTTCCCCCAGGGGAGAAGGCTGTCCTCAAAAGTGCCACTAAAGCATCCATAGGCCAGTGTAAGGCCCAACTATAAAGTCAAAGAAATCTGTCCCTGGTAAATACTCAGGCAGACAAATAGTCTGACAAACTGTCCCAAATATCTACCATATTCTAAATGTACTGTTGATATCCTGAGGGACAGAGATTAACAAGTTTCTACTTGCAAAGGCGCACAGTTTGCTGAGACTTTCAATTAAATAGACACTAGCAACATGGTAATTAAGGTGGTACAACAGAGTTGAGCACAGGTGAGGAAATGTCCACTTCAGCCTCTGGAAGCAGAAAACTCAGGAATCATTTCTCAGAAGATGTGATGCTTGAAGCTGTTGTCCCTTCCTTTCTCTCTTTCCTCCCAAGTTCCTTTATGCAGCCCAAGAACTCTCCTGTCAAGAAGTGAGGGTCTGCTGAAACTCTTTAACCTAGTATTATTGATGGTGACACATCCTGTGATACTTTGTCCTTTTCACCACCACAAACTTTTTTTTAATGCTTATTTATTTATTTTGGGAGAGAGAGCACATTCATGAGCAGGGGAGGGACTGAGAAAGGGAGACAGAGAATCCCAAGCAGGCTCCTTATTGTCAGCACAGAGCCTGAGGCAGGGCTAAATCTCATGAACCATGAGATCATGACCTGAACCGAAATCCAGAGCTGGACGCTTAACCAGGCATCCCTCTCTGCAAACTATTCTTAAAATCAAAGCATGAATTGATAATAATAGAAATTCAACAATTAGGAAAGGAGACTATTTGGGGGTTGAGGTGTCAATCTAGAATCCTTAAAACAGCACCACTGGATGACTGTGGCCATTTAAGCCTGAGCAGACCATGACAGCCTTTCCCTGGAGCAAGAGGTATCCTTTAGGACTAAGCTCATTTCCCTGGCCAGGCCCTGGATTCTGGAATTGGAGACAAGCATTAGGGAAATGCTAACTGCCTGCTCCCCTTATCACTGCAAAAGAGCAATTTGTAGAAGTGCCTGGTACTTTCCTCTAGGAGAGGAAGGTAAACCATGTATCTCTTACATGGACTACCTGGCAGGTGACTTAATATGGAATTATGCCTCTGGGGGAGACAGGTGAGCCCTTGATCACTAAGGATAATTCTGAAAGGCAGCAGAATGTAGATTCAAAGATCAGTGATAGTTTATATAATATATAATTGCTTATATGGTAAACAATCTGGGTGAATCTCACAGACATCATAGTGAGTGAAAAAAAAAGAGAAATACAAATGAAAATGTTTTATATGTTTTTATTTATATAATGTCCCTAAGTCAGGTAAATCTGATCTATGGTGGTAGAAATCAGAATGGTGGTTAGTGGGGGCATGGGTGGGTTGGTTGTATTGACGGGGAAGGAACATGAAGGAAACTTCTGAGGTCCTGGAAATGTTCTACGCCTTGATCTCATCATGGTTATATAGGTGTATTCATATGTATACATTAATAGACAGTATAGGTTATTGTACTTTATGTACGTTACACCTCAAAAAGAGAAAATATAATTGGCGTAACAAATCTTGGTGACCAGAACAACAAAAAATCATGCCTTACTCATACTACAGGGTTTTAAAACTGCCACTCACTTGTGGCACCTAATTGGCTCAGTTAGTTAAGTGTCCAACTCTTGATCTCAGCTCAGGTCATGATCTCACAGTTCATGAATTCAAACCCTGACTCAGGGCTCTGTATTGACACTGCAGGGCCTGCTTGGGAATCTCTCTCTCTCCCTCTTTTTCTGCCCCTCCTCAGCTCTCGTGCATGCTCTCTCTCAAATACATGAATAAACATAAAAAAATAAATAAAACTGCCACTCACCTAACTTGGTCCAGTCAGTCAAATGGCCACACCTACCTTCAAAGAGGCAGAGTATATTTTCCCTGGAGGGAGAGAGAATGAGCAGAATATTTGTGATCAACTCCAAAGACTCCACATACTTAGATCTTGGAGTTCTGTGTAATAGACATATTTGCATTTATTCATTCTCTTATTCATTTATCAAAAAAACATTTACTAATTACCTGTTATGAACAAGGCCCTTTTTTAGGCATGTGAGTGGGATAAGACATAACGGTCTTGCTCTTATGGAGCATATATTCTCGTTAGAAAAAAAAGGCATTACAATTAATACATTAATATTGTGATTGACGCAATGACATTTTGGCCACTGTCAATGCAAAATAAACAAGGCTTTTTAAAAAAATTGTAAAGAAAAAGGAAAACACTTTTATTGGAGCCCAAGTTAGGACAGCTGCCCTGGGTACACAATCTTCACAAAGAGAAATGCTCTGGAGAAGGAACATTTGGTGCAGGGTTATTTATGTTTGTTGTTTGTTTGTTTTCATATAGAAAGCATTACAAATCATGACAAAAGACATTCCACAAAGTTGCAGGCTTTATCTTCTGCTTTTATTATGTGCAAAGCTGTGTGATTTTAATCTTATGGGAACCAGTCAGATTTTTCTTCTGCTTATCTTTATGTTTTGAAGGCCCCTTTTTGGTTATTATTTTTTTTAATGATGCAGATGTACAATGTGTGCTCAGGGCAGAAAGAAAGCCCATGTTTTGAGGTTTTGCTGAGTCATTTTGACCTTGGTAAATGTTAAAATACAGCTTCCCTGAGAGCTCAAGAGAAGAGCCCACAAACATGAAAAGTGGAAAATGCCCTTTATTTTATCACCACTTACCCTCATCTTTTACTTTAGGACCTAGTGTCTCCTTGTAATCAGGAAGCACCAGCTGACGTTTGTATGACACATTCTGGACCATCCTTCCCCAGCCTTGACACTTCAGCAGCTCCATGAGTCATCAGGAGTTCCACAGATGGGGCAAAGAGTCCAAGATTCTAAACTGCATAGCTGCTGAATGCAGGGTTCAGAATAATCAGGCAGATGCAAGAAAGTCTAACAGGGCTTAACATTCACTGCCAAAACAGCACACGATCCAATCAAATATTCTAAAGAATTGACTAAGGTTGCAAAAGTAGAAGGTAAAGAAGTATAAGTGGGAAGCCAGAAAAACAATAACAGCAATGACAAAATGTACCAAAGGGTGAAGGGTACAAGAAAGTATCCAGAAGAATATCAGATACCTGGAATAAGGGTTTTCAAACTTGATTCTGTACCAGAATTACCTGGAGAGCTGTTTACCCAGGCTGCTGGGTCATATACCCAAAGTGTCTGATTGAGTAGACACAGAGAGTTAAGACTTTCCATTTTTAGTAATTTTCAGGTCAGGCTGATTTTGTTTGTCCCTGGACACACTTTGAGAACCGAAGAATTAGAAAAAGATAATGTACAATCGAAATGCTCTCCCTTCCCTCTGACTTTGAACAAGCTGTTTCGATTCTCAAACAAGAAACTGAGAAGTTCTGCCTACTACTGCTATTATTTTTCTGAACTTCACTATTAAGATGTAGGGATACCATGGCAGTGAAACCTCTTACCCACCTCCAGGGTCTTCCTGGAGTTGACTACAAACACATTAAGTTAGCTACTATTTTCTTACTCATTCTGCAGAAGCACCTTGCTTTTAAAAAAAGTGTATTTGTTGGGTTTATACTACAAAGGGCAACCTGCTCTCCAGGACCATGTGTGAAGATGACACACACGAGGTGATCATGGAGACCCTCCTGTAGCAGATGCCAGGGCTAGTGGTGGTGGTCAAGGGAAGTTTAGTGAAATTGTGGGGCTAGAATAAAGGATAATAATAGCTCAGCAGTCATTACCATATTGCAAACATCCATTCTCTGATCTCGTACAAAATAATATTTTAATGTATATTTCCATTAGTCCTAAGCAACTGATAAATTATCACATTATCATTATAATCATGTTCATTCATGTGAAGACATTTTTTGAGCTGTTAATGAGTGCCAATTACTGGTACAGATTTTGGAGGTTCACTAATGAATGAGGTAAATCTACCACAGGTACTTAAATTACAGGGATCTTTTTTTAAACTACAGTCTTTTAATCATGTCGCCTATCCCCTCATCGTTCTACTCCTCTGCCTCTCAATTTAATCCCTCTACATTTGTTTATGATCCATTGGTCTACTCTTATCTTGCCCTACTGTCCTGATCAAGATGCCACTTTGAGTGCTCTTTGCATATTCTTTCCTCCTGTTGAAAAAAAAGATCACCTCATTGCTCTTAAGTCTGACTCACCCTTATTCATCTGTAAAGGTCCATATCAACCACCTTTTTTACTGAAACCTCTTACTTTACTGTGGCCCACGCTCTCTCAATTTCTTTAGGACTTAATGTATCCACAAAGCACTTAAATGTATGCACTATTGAATTTGTACTGAGCCATGTTATTTGTAAGTAGCACCTTCACCTTGCAATTTCAATTCATCAGAATTATGGATAAGACTTGCTATCCCTTCATAGAATTGTCATTCCACAGTAGTGTCGTTTAAAGTTGATAATTCTTCATCGGCACTAGGATTGCAATCTGGTGACTGGCTTGAAAGAAAAGACAAATTTAGCCATTCCCAAACAAACTTTGGTGGTCAGAAGTAATCACCTGAGTTATGTAAGTGTGCGTGTGTGTGTGTGTGTGTATGCGCACACGCACGTGCTCATGCATGTGTGTGCTTAAGTCTGAACAATAGACCAACTATCTCAAGATCTCCAAATACAATAAAACCTTGGATTGTGAGTGACTTGTTCTGTGAGTGTTCCACAAGACAAGCAAACATTTCTAATCAATTGTAACTTGATAAACAAGTGAGGTCTTACAATATGAATAGTACATGGCACTGAAAGTCACATGATCACAACTGAGCCAATAGTTCTTCTCTCTCTCTCTCTCTCTCTCTCTCTCTCTCTCTCTGTCTCTTGCTGCGAGATTGTGAATGATTGTCTCCCACGCTCGATACTTGGTCTCACACCATGGTGTTTGGCAGAAATCAGTGATTTTTCAAACTATTGCCACAACTGGCACTAGTGTATTTTTTGTCACTTCAAAGCACCTATGGACAGTCCTTTGCTTTTCCATACAAGAGTAAGCTTAGGAATGTTTTGCTTCATTCTCAGTCATTGGATAGTTTCCTTGTTAAAGTTGCATGAAAACAAAAGATTCCATTGAGCCAATAGGTAGCAGTGATTCGGTTAGTGATAGTGAAAGTCGTCCTACACAATAATCCTCCTCTTGTCTCCCTCACACCAGCCTCGAAGGTTTGCAAAGGTAAGTGCAGATTAATTTGTTTATATTTCTTTATATTTTGTATTTTCTTTATTATTTTATATTCCATTACAGTATTGTAATCATCTTATATGAATATTTTTGGGTTGTGGAACGAATCATCTCAGTTTCCATTATTTCTTTTGGGGAAATTCACTTTGATATACCAGTGCTTTGGATTACAAGCATGTTTCTGGAACAAATTATGCTTGCAAACCAAGGTTTTACTGTAATGTGATCTAGGAATCTATATTTTAAATAATAGCCTTCAGTGACTCGTATGAAGAAGAAAGTTTGGGGACCTCTGGGCTGCATATTAGAAACATCTAGAGTTTATAAAAGACACCAATATCCCAGAATAATTAACTCAGAGTCTCTGAGAGTGAAGTTCTCCTGGTGTAAGCATCTTCTAAAAGCTTCCTGAGTATTCCTCTTGGGCAGCCAGGACTGAGAATTGCTGCACAGCCTAATTTAAGACTATCAGTAAAAACGGGAATTTGGCACAAAATCCAGTTATGTATGTTTCTTCCACTTATGAGGATGTGAGGAGAGGGCCTTTAGATTAAAATAACAGGCACCTGGGTGCCTCAGTTGGTTGAGCGCCCAACTTCAGCTCAGGTCACACAATCTCACAGCTGGTGAGTTTGGGCCCCACGTAGGGCTGTGTGCTGACAGCTCAGAGCCTGGAGCCTGCTTCCAATTCTGTGTTTCTCTCTCTCTCTAACCCTCCCTACCCCAGCTCGTACTTGGTCTCTCTTTTTCTCTCTCAAAAATAAATAAACATTAAATATTTTTTTAAAAAGAATATTTATTCCAATTGAATTCTGATAATATAAGTCATAAATATTCATTTCGAAAAATTGGAAAATACTAAAAAGTATAGAAAAGTAAATAAAGTCACACATCATGTTAAGAATCAACACTGTGATATATCTCATCCTAGCCAGTTTCCTCTCATATTTTATAGATAAATGAAAGATAGAGATATCCTGCTCTATGGGCTCTATTAGTCACAAAATTAGTTTTATATTTACATATGAATTTAATGTATTTTCTTCTGTTAATATAATATATGTATTTTACATTTTTCTAAAATATAATTTTATGGGTGCCTGGGTGACTCAGTCAATTAAGTGTCCGACTTCGGCTCAGGTCATGATCTCACAGGTAGTGAGTTCAAGCCCCATGTTGGGTTCAGTGCTGACAGCTCAGATTCTGGAACCTGCTTCAGATTCTGTGTCTCCCTCTCTCTCTGCCCCTCCCCTGCTCACTCTCTCCCTCTCTCTCTCTCCCTCTCTCTCTTAAAAATAAACATAACATATAATTATAAAGAATGCCTACCCTTAATGGGTATAAGAAATTGTTTAACTGAAATTATGTATTTCCATATATTTTCCTGTTATTTATACATTATTTAAAATGACACCATATATTTTTTACACACACAGTTTTGTACTCACCATTAATCATCTTCCAGTATTATGACAGACCTTACCTCTTCCATATAATATGACCTCTACCTTGTCACATAATAAAATATGATTATTTCTAAGTAATTAGAAGTGGCTTTTTGAGTTAAGAGGTGATCATATGATTCTGAATTTCTCTTTAGAAAAATGATAACAGCTTACAAAAAATGCACGGAATTACCTGTATCCATTAACACTCTTATTGATAAACATATTTAAGTGCTGATTCTTTAGGCAAAATTTGTGCCTCGTTGTTCAATTTGCATGATTAAGAATAGTGACTCTGAATATTTTTTCCCTAGGTATTCATGTAATTATCCCTTTTGAGAACTGCCTTTACTCCCTCATCCCCCTTTTTTAGGAGGGGAGAGTAATTTTCCTAACTCCTTAATTTGTATGAATGAGATCCTTATGTTGGTAAGTTTTTCATCCCCTTTTTTCTCTTATCATGCTTTTTCCCTCTTAAGCTTTTCATTTTTAAAAAGTGTTTATTTACTGATTTTGAGAATGAGACAGAGAGAGAGAGTGGGGGAGGGGCAGAGAGAGAGAGGCAGAGAGAGAATCCCAAGCAGGCTCGACAATGTCAGCATAGAGCCAGACTCAGGGCTTGATCCCACGAACCACTTAAATCATGATTTGAGTTGAGATCAAGAGTTGGCCGCTTAACCAACTGAGCCACCAGGCCTCCTTCCTCTTATGCTTTTAGAAAGAAATCTTTTATGGGCGTGCCTGACTGGTTCAGTCAAAAGAGCATGTGACTCTTGATCTCAGTGTCATGAGTTTAAGCCCCACATTGGATGTAAAGATTACTTAAAAATAGACTCTAGAAATAAATACATAAATAAACAAGACTTTTATGATAAACAAATCCTTTATTTACTGAAAGCCAATAATCACTTTACTTGGAGTTCTTGATTTTGATATTATACACACGTCTTTCCTAATTCAAGTTCAGATAATTATTCATTTATTTTTTAATTCTCTTATGGCTTCATATATAGGATGTAAGTTTCCATGAATGCCAGTATGTATACATAAATGGATATGTGTATGTGTGTACTTTTAATTCTTCTAAAATATGTTGCAATAAATGAACTAGTCATCCTTTGTTCATTTTAGGAAATAATTATCCATTTTTCCCAGTACCAATTTAAAAATAGTTTTACTTATTCTAATTTGTGTACTACTTTTGTCATATACTGAATTTTTCTACACTTGTTTTTCTGTCTATTTTCTACATTGTGCAATTGCTCTGTCACTCTATTTTGAACCCATTTCATGCTATTTAAAATATTTCAACTCCATAGTGCACGTGAACACCATTTAGTGCAAACTCTGCCTTACTTCTCTTTTATAATAAACTTGAACAACGTGCACTAAATCTAAGATGCTATTTATAAAGATAATGAAAGATGAACCTACTATCAATAAAATCCATAATAAATTTCTAATCAGATCCATCACTATTTAAATCTAATTCTCATTCTCCTTTTAATTTTGAAGGAAAGTATTTCACTTTGTCCCATTCATATTGTATAAACATCCTGGAATGTGTGTTTAGTTATCTTCAGAAAATTTCTGTATTTCATCCACTTTCCACCCTCTCTGCTCTGCAGGTGGCTGTTAACTTTGCCACATTCTTTATCTGCATCAGTGGCTCTACCACATGTATTAGTAAGCTTGGGCTGCCATAACAAAACACTACAGACTGAGTAACTAAGGTAACAGAACCTTATTTTCTCACTGTTCTGGAGTCTGGAATCCAAAATCAGTGAATCAGCATGGTTGGTTTCTAGAGCTCTCTTCCCGACCTACACAAGGCCACCTTCTTGCTGTGCCTCATGTGGAATTTCCCCAGTGAGTGTGCATGGGGAGAGGGAGTGAGCAAGCTCTCTGGGATCTCTTTTTTACAAGGACATCAATCCTACAGCATCAGGACCCCAACCTTATGCTCTTTAACTTCAATGACTTCCTTAGGGGTCCCCACTCTAAACATAACCACACTGGATGTCAGGGTTTCAACACATGAATTTGAGTTTTGAGGGTGGGGCACAAACATTCAGGCCATAACACCAGATCATTCTTAGTGAGATCATTGTTTTACTTTACATATGAAATGTAACTCATAGCAAAATTTTCTCCAACACATCATTGCATAAATTGATTTATGTGGGCCTATGGTGGATCACAGAATAGATGTCCAAAATATACTAATTGGCACCCATGTAAAAGACTTATCAGTGGTCTCTTGTGACATTTAATTACTCACCTTGCTTACACATTCTTCCAGTGTATTTAAGCTTATCTTAATTCCTGGCAGTTGGGTAAACATTCATACATATGTGTAAACAATTATTTCCAAAATGTCTTTCTTCTAGAAGCATGAATAATCACAAGGTTAATGTGCAAGCTAATATTGTCCTTTGTGGATCAAGCAAGTAACTCTCACACTGTGAAACCCTCAGAAATTACCCTCTTCCACTGAGAAGCTTAAGCTGCTCTTTGGCACACAACCCTTTGGTCTGACTGTCTTGTGTTCCAGTTGATACCATAATCAGTTAGAGGCCAAACACATGCTTTATTATAAGAGCAAACAGAGTACATCGGTTCTAGGGATCAGAAAGAAAGAAAGATACAAGATTTGACAGCCACAGACATCTAGAAACAGACTGGCCTGAAATGAAAATTTTTGTAAGCTGGAGCAGTTAGTGTTGTGACAGTCAGTTTACATCTAAACATCAGAATCTCCACCAGAGACCGCGCAGAAAAAGTGATGTTTTAATAAGATTCTTGCATGTTTGCATTGGTTCAGCCAATAGGCAGCATAGCAAACCCCAGATCAAGGTATGAAATTCTGTCTTCACCTTGTGTTAAGGGAATATCAATTAGGTCGAAAAGAAATTAAAACGTCAGACCTTGATAACATAGCATTAGGTGATAAACTGAACTGCCAAGATAGCAAAACCATTACGTTAACAGTACTGTGCATTACTATGACTTGTGTTTACTTCTGTGCCTCACACATTATATTCTGCTTGTGCCGTCTAGTCTCTGGACCCTTAAAATGATTAAAAGCTGTAATTTTTCCTTAAATATATCTCCTAGGTCACTAATTACATTCTCTAGACTCTTACATCCTTATTCATGTGACCGTTGCTTGTATTTTACAATGGGACTATTGTCAGCTGAACAATCTAGCTGTGATGCCCAGGCAAGGCCACACACATTCCATGCTAAATCACATTACTAAATACTTTTTTCTTGGAACATGTTTTATCGACCACTTGAGAGCGGTTTAATTGTAAAGGTGCTAAGTGGGAATCTAAAAACCTGTTCCTTTTTCTTAAACAAATTTAAAGCTGCTTCGCCAAAAAGCATAAATGATGCCTGTGGTGTGTGTGGTGGATATGACTCCAGTCTCTATGGGTTCCACATGCTTTGCACCCATCTTTTGTCAACTGTCCACTCTAGGGTATTTGCAGAAAGGTTCAGACTTTCTTTAATGATTCTGAGATTTCTTATTTTCTTTTGCGTCTGTTCATTCAGTTCAAAAATCTAAACACCAAACAGCTCCCACAGTGGCCTCTCCATGAGCAATCACTGTTTATTCCATAAACGAACGATGTGTTCCCAGGAAATTAGTATTCCTTGGTTGTTGCCAAGTTAGGGAAAAGATTATTTTCTAGGTATTACAGTGTAGAGGATACACGAATAATAAGCATAAGAATAATATTATTTAAAATGTCTACAGCATTTCATGATACTCCAGGTAATTCTTGATCTTTGAATATACGAAGAATATGGTTCATTGGTCCTGTATTATATTGCAACATATGTTAAATTATTGAGATTAATTCAATGTCATGAAAATACACTCTTAACAGATGACAAGTAGCTGTCATACACTTACTATCTATACTAAGTAATAGACTCACTGTTGATAAACACATCTCTAGCTGCTAAAAAGGCACACTGGCATTAATTATTAAGCTTGTGTTTATTCTGTAACACCCGTGATGACTTCTATGGAGGAGCTGAGAAATGAGAGGATTTTAGAAAGACCTTTACGGAGAGGCTTTGGAGACAATATGCAATCAGTATAGGGAAACAAAGTTCAGGTGACCTTGGTTCTAGACATTTTGTCAGAGCAAAGATTAGGGTATTACTATGCCATTGTTAAATATTTTGACCAGTTCAGTTGGTCAGTTCCATAAGGGGAGGATGGGTGGCGGATTGAGACCAAACAAATGAGCCAAATCTGCCTTTTGATTAAGCAATCTTTTTTTTTTTTCAAAATTGTTATTCTCCTTGTTGATATGCCTCTTATAGCTAAATTAGGCCTTGCTTCTGTCTACCCTACCTGCTGTGGTCTACCTGTGGTTCTTTATGGGCATTTAGAATTTGAGATATCATAGTAAGTCATGTTTTCTGACAATTAGGAAGGCAATTGACTTAAATCGAAATAATTATTTTCTTTCACTGTTTTTTTTTTCTGAATACAATTTAAATCATGAATATATTGGAAAGTATAGAAGTTCTGTAAAACATTTTAAGAATCAACCATCACTCCAGAGAAAATTATCACTAAGGTGTTGCTTTTTGCTTTCATTGTTCTTAAGAATGGTTGAGAGTATAATATGTAGAAAATTCCTTCACTCCAGTTATAATAAAACTTAACAGCACAAATATTTCCCCATGCTATTATTATTTTGCTTTGAGCATAAGATGTTATGAGCGCACAGTATTTCATTGGGTTTGCAGGCTGTAATTTATTTACTTACCTTTTTATTATCCTGAGATAGTTCTGTAATAAACATTTTAGGGCAAATTTTTTTGATTAATTTCAATTTCTGTGTAATAGTTTTCAGTGATAGTTTGTGCATTAAAAAATATTTGTGGGCACAAAGTTGCAATTTGCTTTCTCCTGGGTATTTACACTTGGGGGGAAATTATTTTCTTGATATTATTAATAATGTAATTTATAATCACATTTCTTGATACTCTACTGATGATAATGTGATTCATTATCACACCAGTATAGTGATGTGTATACAGTAGTGTATATAATTCCGATTCTGCTTTAACTGTTATTGGCTTTGAACAACTTGTCTACTTTGACAGGAGAGTGATGGTACTTTGATTTCATAAGTGTTTCTCTTCCTCTGATGTCCATGTTTGCTTCACAAAATTTTTTGTTAAACACTTGTATCTCATTTTTTAAATCCATTATTGTGTATCTTGGCTAATTTTGACCTACATGTTAGGCATTCTTTTCCTTACTGTTTTTTCAACTATATTTCTTGTTATCCAACCAAGGGAAATAAATGGGCGTGACACTTTGTACCAGGAAACATTTATCTCGTGATCTGAAGCTTTCTGGAGCCTTAACACAGCCTTAAAGGCACTCCTCTTTCCACTGGGAGTATATAACCCAACAACAACAACTTTATGCCACTCAGGTTTTTACCAGGCACTGTACATATATTATCTTGTTTAGGCCTTCACACTGCATAGGAGATGCTGAGGTTAAAGGAAGTTTAGTGACTACTGGAGATTTTGTTAGATTTGTATTTTTGGATTATTCTTATCCAGTTTTCAGATCAAGAGTTTATTAGCTTACTTAGGGGACTTCTAAACTTTTCCCTCCCTGCTACAGTTTTTTTCCTTCATACTGATAATGTAGTAAATTCATTGATTACTTTTGGAGTGTTAAACCAACCTTCAATTTTCTGTAATAAATCCATGGGTTATTAACATTTTTGTAAACAGATGGATTTAGCTTGCTAATATTTGGTTAGGTGTTTTGTTTTGTTTATATCTATGTTAGTGAGACATAGGGGATTGTCTTCTCTTATCTGTTAAAGGTCTTAACAGGGCTTGGTATCAAGCTTTCTCTGGTCCCACCAGTGTGTTGGCAAGAGTTTCCTCCTTTCTTTTGTGGTAAGAATTGTGTAGAATTGATATTATTTCTTCCTTAAATGTTTAGAAGGATTGTCCAATGAAGACATTAGTCTGTGGTTTTCTTACAGGAAAGACTTTTGAATGTGAATTACATTTCTTAAATCTAGAAATATTCAGATTTTATATTTCTTGTGCCAGCTTTGGTAAGTGGTGTTTTTTGGAGAATATGAATGTTGCATCTAAATGTTCAAATAGGGGTGCCTGGGTGGCTCAGTCTGTTGAGCGGCCGACTTCGGCTCAGGTCACGATCTCGCGGCCTGTGAGTTTGAGCCCTGCGTTGGGCTCTGTGCTGACAGCTCAGAGCCTGGAGCCTGTTTCAGATTCTGTGTCTCCCTCTCTCTGACCCTCTCCCATTCATGCTCTCTCTCTGTCTCAAAAATAAATAAATGTTAAAAAAATAAAAAAAAATGTTCAAATATATTGTGTGATTTTTGTCTGCTTTTTTTAATCACTTCCTGAGAGTATCAAAATATTCAAGTGAAATTTAAGAAAAAACTTTGTCTTTTGGTCCATCAGTTGTTACTTCATATTTTTTGGTGCTACTTATAGATGTGCATATATTTTCTTATTACTTTCTTTTTTCATTAGCTGGATATATCAGAATATAATATCCACTTTGATATTGCAAAGCTTCACTTCAATTTTTTCCTGATAAGAAAGATGATTACATGATCTTCCATAATATTTACCTAATATACATTTGTTCCCAACTAATGAATCGCTTGTTGATATTATCTTAACGGATCTTGTATAAAATTATCTGAGAGCCAATCTTTATATTCATGAGTTGGATTTCAGTCCTGTACAATGACATAGTCATTGTTATTTTTGTTAGCTTATTTATTTATTTATTTACTTATTTATTTATTTTGAGAGAGAGAGAGAGAGAGAGAATGCATGTGTGCATGAACCAGGGAGGGGCAGAAGGGGAGAGAGGGAGAGGGAGAGGGAGAGGGAGAGGGGGAGGGGAGAGAGAGAGAGAGAGAGAGAGAGAGAGAGAGAGAGAGAGAGAGAGAGAGTATTAAGCAGGCTCCATGCTTGCAAGCATGGAGCCTGATCTCACAACAGTGAGATCATGACCTGAGCTGAAATCAAGAGTCTGACACAACTGATGGAGCCACATAGGCACCCCTGTTAGCTTATTTCAAATAGTGTATCTCTGTGCTGTGATTTTCTTTGATTTTTATCTTTTTTATATTTTCTTGATTAAAAAAAGAACTTTAGTTAGTTTCAATTTATATATTCTGTTTTTGTTAACTTTTATTTCTCAACTTTTACAGGTATTCACGTTTATTTTTCATAATCAATCTAAAAAATATTATATATGTATATATTTGTATACACACATATACCTATATCTACTACTTATCTATTATAAACTTTTTTCTACAAATAAGGAAGTTTCTTCAGCATTTTTCACTACTCATTCTGTTTCCTCTGTGTGCCATCCCAACCCCCACACGAGCTTTGTTGAGTATCTGTTTTTTGTTATTGCTTTGGTTGACATTAAAATTCCATAAGTTATTTACTTTTTCATATTGTCCATATTTTTTTGCTTTTTGATGCAGTAATTTCTTGAAAAATCCTCTCAAAGAGGATTTTAATAAGATCACGTTTCTGAGCCTGTGTAACTCAGAAAACCTCTTTATTTTTCAAAAATGACAATTCTGATAGACATACATTTTAGGTTCAGAGTCATTTTTTTTCCCCTGACAGGCAGTTCTTCTTTGTAGATGTGTTTTCCCTCAGGAAGTTTTTAGAATTTTTTTTTTTTTTACTTTTGATGTTATTAAATTTAATTTAGTTATGTTCCCAAGTGTTTCCACCCTCACTCCCATCTCTTTGGTTCAGTTTTGTTAAGAAATAAAATTTAACTGAGCAAATTTTAAAGATCTTATTGGCTTTATTCAACAATTCATGAATCAGGCAGCATCCCTTCTAACAGACAGAAAGGAGCTCTGAGGGGCTGTACAAAATGAAAGATATTTATAGGCAAAAGGGAGCAGGACAAGAAAGTTATACCAGCAAAATATGGATTTGTTGTGGCAAGGTCACTTTCCTTCAGGGGAGGGCAGGTGTCTACCTGGCCAATTACCTCACTAGTGCTGATGAGCTGATTCCCAGTGACTGGTTTTAGATACCATTTCTGTGAGATCCAAAACTGTAATTAAGTCCTGGATTAGTGACCCAAGGCTTAGCATAGTAACTCTATTTGGGGCTTGTTGTCTTTGTTTTTAACAATATTTTATGAGCTCCTTTAATCTGTAGTCTTAGCTCTGAAAGACTCTTGGTCCTTAGTTCTTCAAATATTCTCATTATTTTTTCTCTGCTGGGATTATTATTAAATGGATATTAATATTTCTCTTTATATCCTTAGTATCTTTTACCTTCCCTTTTCTCTCATTATTTATATTTCTTTATCTTTGCTTTCTGGAATAGTTCCTGAATCTAATGGTTTGGCTTGCTAGTTTGTTCTTTAGTTGAATTAATCTGGCCATTTAACCCTTCAATAAATTAATTTCATTCTTCTTTTTTATACAAATTATTTCTATTTGGGTATTCTTTAAAAATATTTTTACTTAGTGTTTCCAATATGACTCCTTAATTTCTAAGTCTATATATAATTCTTCTGGAGATTTTAGAGAGTTAAATGATTCAGAACAGAGAGACAAGAGTATCAAAATATGAGCTAAACCACTTTCATTTTCCCCTCTCTACCCACTATTGACCAATCTTTTCTCTCAGGATTTTTTTTTTGTACTACACTATCCAGTGATGTTGTTCTTTCATGGAAGGAAAGATTTTTGCCAGAAGCATACCTGTAGCTATTGTTAACCATTTACCACCCAGCTGGGCTCCAGGGCTTCTCAAACTTGAGTGCTCATGAGAAGCTCCTGGCAAGCTTGTTGAAACATAATTTGGCTTCCACAAAGGAAGCTTCCACAATTTGACTTCTGTTCACAGAGGCCCTAGTGGTTGGGGCCCACGACTTTGCATCCTAATGGATTACCCTATATTCTCTGGTTTGAGTTGGGCTAGTTGTACTGATTTTGATTTTTTGAATACAGCACTTTTGAGTAATTTTCAGATTCTAATGTCTGTACTAAGAAAACTTCTGAGTTTTCTACCCATACAATGTGTGGATAGTACACTGTTTAGTTACTTAGGTTCTGAAAGGACAGTGTTAACAACACCAGAAAGAAAAAAAAATTCTCCAGCATCTGAAAGATTTTGCCAAATTTGTGACAGGATTTCAAAAATTGAAAAATGTTGGAGTCTTTTCAAGGACTGGAAAATAAATGACATGGAAAAACAATACATGACAATGAGACAGATGTGAGCTCATATCTGGTAATGAGGGTCCATAGACCACTTATTCGGTGGGTTGGACTAACATTTACATTTATGTCAATTCTATGGATTAGAAGGAAAGCATCTCTTGTTGGGATGACAATAGTAAGATACAATGCCATAATGAAATCTAATTGTTATTAGCTATTGCACTGGAATGTCAATGAGGGGCTGCTTTGTTCAAAAGCTGGCATTGGCAAAGTTATTAAATTGGTTGGTTCATCAGGGAATATAGTACATTAGTGAGGTATTCAGCCATGACTGAGTATATGTATTCGAAAGGATGCCTTTGTAGGTTTCCAACATCATAAATCAAGGTAAGATTTAGTACACAACACTCACAGGAAGGGGCGATCGTATATTTTACAAAGTTTAGCTCAAGTAAGCTAAACCTTCAATCATATTTGGGTTAGTATTTCATTTTTATAATTTGTTTCATACTATTGTCATGTTTATTATACCTGATTCTTGTACAGAAAACTTTATAAGGAAGATGAACATGATAACTGAGTGATAAAAAGATAATCCCTGCAGATTTCTATTGAGCTTCCTCTGTGCTTGGTAAATAAATCGTATTTTTTTGGCTTTTAATTATATATGCTTAAAAAGTGATCATAATCAACCAACTTTGCATTTATTTCCCAGGGTGCTTCCATAAGTAATTACTCTAGGTTATTAGAAGTAAATCTAAATATTGTAAAATACCCTAAAGCTAGACAGAAGATGAAGGGTTTTAATAATGAGAGGACAGATTTTTTTTTAAGCAACAAAATAAGAAATTTATTTTCTTATACTATTCCAGCTTAAATATTTCCTCCTTTTACTTTCATCAATTCTTCTGTTTTTCCCAATCTGAATTAAGATCACTGTTTTGGATTATATTACTTGCTTTAAATTTATTAGACCTTTGAACTCATTTGGCTCCTCTTAGAGTTTTTACACACTCATCTGCTCTACTGTTTTGTTTGCCTGTTGAGAGTAGGATGCGTACCTGATAAATTTCAGTAGTACCTTCCCCTTCCCCTAATATACTAACAGACATTTACAGTCCAATATTTTTTGTAAGAAAAGTAATATTTATATGATATTATTATAGGACTTAATACAATATTATTAAATGTGTGTTTGGCTTAGTAATAATTATTATATCAAAACTGTATTCCTTAAATATTAAATAAACAAGTAGCTTACTATGATTAGAGTTATAAACCTATTAGTTACCAAGCCAAAATACTAACATCTCAATAGAAGATATTTTGGGAGGATTATAAAATCAAGTAAATAAATAATAAATATACGTTGTATATGATAAAGTTCCCATGCACAAATTTAAAATATAAGTGGATATATGTAAATTACATTATTGTGTAAACACATACATATCCATAGAAACAATATAAATGAGTTTACAAGAAACACACACATACAAAACAAACTTTTTTTGGATTCAACAATACATCCTCTTGCAAGTACACATAAATGCATCATTCCTGTAGTTGCCATATAAAACACAAATATGTTAAAAACAGTGTGATATGCTAGTGTAATAGCCATAAGATTTGAGAATTGAGTTCTAGACTCAGGTGGAAAAATAATCCCTTAAGAAATTACCTATTTTCTCTGTTCTTAAATACCTTACCTTTTAAAAGTAGTCAGGGAGCTTGGGTGGCTCAGTCAGTTGAGCATCTGACTTCAGCTCAGGTCATGATCTCGCGGTCGGTGGGTTTGAGCTCCACATTGGGCTCTGTGCTGACAGCTCAGAGCTGGGAGCCTGTTTCAGATTCTTTGTCTCCCTCTCTCTCTCTCTCTCTCAAAACTAAATAAACATTAAAAAAAAATTAAAAGTAGTGTATGAAACTCTCTGATCTCTAAAATATCTGACCCAAATGGTAAAGTCTGGCCTGGTCCTAAATACGTCTAAGGCTACTATGTTATTAGCACTGTGCTAGGAGCTCTTGGCATCTGTGCATGTATGGACACGTGAGTTAGGTCACAATGGGTAAAGGGGTAATGAGGTAGGAAACGCACAAGATACCTGCTATCCTTAAGGAACAATAATTTTGCTGGTATATGTCTAGGTGTGTAGAACTGGCCCAATAAATAACTATGACATGCCTTGTATATCAAGGTTCTCCAGTCAGGCATAGCTTTTTGAGGAGATGTATGCCATCTAAACTGAGACTTAAGGATAGAAGGAGTCATCCTTTGGCACCAGGCAAAGGCTTTCGGGCAAATGAAACAAACTACAAGTGTGTGAGGCAAGACAGAGGTGGTTGAGTTTTTTCTTTTGTTGTTGTTGTTACTATTTTGTCCTATGTCTCTGTAGGTTATCGGCAGAAAATTCATAGGGACCCAGTAATCCAAAAATCTTTTAAAAATAACATTAACATCTTAAATGATTTATGCAAACTTAAATTCAATCTTGCTTAAGAGAATAAAACAATAGAATTGTATACCCACAGGGAACATCTGTGTCACTGTAGCCCCATGCTTTCCAAGGTCTGCACTGTGAGACTTTTCTACTCAGCGTAGCAATCTCATGAAGCATTTACTTAAAATGACACTAATACAATATATCTTTTTCATTATATTTAAAATTACATTTTAGAAAGTGCACAACTTCAAGTGAATTACAAACACAAATTTTAATGTATTAGACACTATTAATAAGATGAATTTTGCTCTACTTTGTGTTTTCTGAGTATGAAGGCTTCAAAATAAAACATTCCTTGCTCTGCCATCTGTGTACATGTGTGCATGTGCTCGTGCACAGCATGTCATGTGTAGTGCTCATGTTTATTTAGACAGGTTGCAATTCAGTATTGGTATTATCCCTAATCATGACCTCTTCCCCATGTGTGCTTGATAAAGTTCTGAAGATATATATCCTCCTATAGCATACACTTGCTATACTTAATTGAATTCTGGTGAAGTTTGAACACAACTTTTTGGTACGGGCTGTAATTCTAATTAATAATAGATCATTCAAAAAATAATATAAAACAGGGAGAGGGACAAAACATAAGAAACTCTTAAATATGGAGAACAAACAGAGGGTTGCTAGGGGGCTTGTGGGAGGGACGATGGGCTAAATGGGCAAGGGGTATTAAGGAATCTACTCCTGAAATCATTGCTGCGCTATATGCTAACTAACTTGGATATAAATTTAAAAAGAAATAAACTTACAATAATAATAATAATAATAATAATAATAATAATGTTCAACAAGTAAATACAAAATATCGATTGTCTTACTAAAACTATATTCCAGAAAATTTTGAGGTTTATTATTTGGTATACTCTGATTTGGCCTTTGTGTTTATGATGCATACTTTGACTTGCTTTGCAATTTTCAAGCAACACAACTCAAATGCTGGAATCATTTAATTGAAAATATATATTAATTACAAATAATATTCTATTTATTTGTATGAATATGGATTTCTTATAATTGTTCAACCAAAGCAAAATATATAAATAAAATAATTCATGATGCTGTTATGATACTGTGATTCATAACTTTCAATAATAAATAGTTGCAATTTACAATGTTTTAAATTTTGAGGTTATTGTAATAACCTTATTATTTAATTGAAGGCTTTTTAAATAAACAATTATAATACATTTCAAATCATTAGATGACCTTGTAGTTTAAAGGTGCTGCTTTCTGCTTCACCTACTCGAGTTTCATAAAGGGAAGGCTTTTGAAAATTTTGCACAATTCAATATCCTTGTCGATCACTGAGCTGGGTCACTCTACTCTTCCTCCCAGCCCTGCTAAAGGTAAGCAACTCATGTTCAGATGGGGAAAGACACTCTAACAAAGACTTCTGCAGATTAGTATTTTTCTGTTTTGTTTGTTCGTTTGTTTTGTTTGTTTTTTAGTTTGTCATGGTGTTATTTGTTAACAATTTTATTGAGCTATTATTCACATTCCATATAATTCACCCATTTAAAATGTAAAATCCGGGGGTGCCTGGGTGGCCCAGTAGGTTAGGTGTCTGACTTCCACTCAGGTCCTGGTCTCATGGTTTATTATCCCAAGCCCTGTGTCAGCCTCTGTGCTGACAACTCAGAGCCTGGAACTACTTGGGATTCTGTGTCCCCCTCTCTTTCTGCCCCTCTCCTACTCATGCTCTGTCTCTCTCTCTTTCTCTAGCTCTCAAAAGATAAATAAACATTAAAAATATAAAATGTAAAATCCAATAGTTATTAGTATATTCAACATCACTAATCTACTTTCTACCTCTGTGGATCTGCCTATTTTTGATATTTCATATAAATAGAATGCCTCAATATGTGACTTTCTGTGTCTGGCTTCTTCCACTTAGCATAATGTTTTCAATGTTCATCCATGTAACATCTATCAATACTTATTCCTTTTTACTGCCAAATAATATTCCCTTGTTACTGTATAGCATATTTTGTTTATTCACTTATCAATTGATAGGTATTCTGTATTGTTTCCACTTTTGGCTATTACAAATAAGGCTGATTTGAACATTTATGTATAGGTTTTATTTGTAATAGGTTTCATTTTTTTGGGGGGGTGCTTACCTAGGAGAAAAAATTGCTGGGTCTTATGATGTCCATTTTTAACACTTTGAGGAACTGTTGAACTACTATATTCACATTCCCACCAACAATGTATGAGGATTCGGTTTTCTCCACATCTTCATCAACACAGGCTATCTTTTATTTTTATTGTATTATTATTTTTATCATCATCATCATTATTACTATTACTGTTCTGAGAGTTGTATGGTAGTATGCTATCATGGCTTTTTTCAATAAATAATAGAGGAGTATGCATTTACTAATCCAGTGTCTCTGATATACAGCAAATACTTTGTTCATATACACTTTTGTTGGATGGGATATGATGAGTTATCTTTGAGTGTAACTGATGGAAAACTACAGTATTAGAATAATTTGCAAAGGCAATATTTTTTACAACTGTTAATTTTACTTACTTAAGAAAATATAAGTATAAATATATTTATTATGCATTTATTTCAAGTAGCAGGACCATGAGAAAACTAAAATATGATTTTGCATTTTAGCTTATACAGGTGGAATCTTATTATCTATCCTCAAGACCATTTAAATGAAAAACCAGTCGCAATCATGATATCCTTCTGCACAGTGGTGATGGGTTATATCCATACAGTTTCTGCTCCAGTAAAATCCCATTTTAAGAAAATACTATGTGCTATTCACTCACTGGACATTCATTGTAATGGGATGTCATCTGTGTAACCAATATGAATTGTAATCTTCTGTCGAGTGGACATATGTTGAAGTACAGGTGACTTTGAGAGATTCTATACATGGTAACTGACCAATGTATTTTGCTGGCTCTAAAGCTCAAACGAGTTCAGTGGGTAGAAGTAGTTGGTATCCTATCAAAAATAGACAAAAATACATTCTAACTAAAGTTTTTGTTTTATTTATTTTTGCATGTAAAAAGACAATACAGATATAGCATAAAATATGTGATGTTCGCCAAGCAATGACCCACTATGCTCTTATAACACCTTGTAAAATGTAATCAGAGCATTTGTCACACTGTATTTGTATTTGTGTGTGTGTGTGTGTGTGTGTGTGTGTGTGTGTGTGTGTGTATTTCACGAAAATCTGAGAAATAATTAAGAGTATAGAATGTGTGGTTTATCTTCATTTTGCTAGCACTTAATGCAGTCTCTGGCATATAAAAGGCTCTCAATTCTAGTTTACGAGTTCATCAGTAGGGCTGCTGCTGAATGAATACTATTCCTACTATTGATAGCTATTATTTACTGAGTGCTAATTATATGTTATGGTCTTTGTACTTTATCTCATTAATCCCTGTGTGTATGTATAATGTCGGTACTCTTGTTACCCCAGTTTTTATCAGTGAAAAAAAAATGAGGTCAGGGAAAATAATACTGAGAAGAAGTTAAATATCCTTTTGTCAAGGTGAATTCTTTGGCTTGTTTTTGTGTTTATGTATCAGTTTGTGTGTGTTTTACACATACAGTTTCTTCAGAAAACGTGGAGGTAGGGTTAGGATCTAGCATGTGTTTCAAGAATAAGTTACAGTTAGTGTGATTTGACCACGTGAGAATTTATTCTATCCCTCATAGGGATCCTTACAAGGGAAAGAGAGTAGGGATGTACACGTGAGTTTTTGGTTCAAGCATCTAAGAGGAAAGATCATGTCTTCTTTTATTTCCCTTTCTGCTCCAAACCCACATTACAAAGCTTGTCCAAAGCGAATACTCACTAAAGATTATTGATAGGCAGCCTACCTGCCACACATCGTCTTTGTTAAGTGAATCATAATGAAAATACTTCAGGTTATGATGTCTGCCCTTTGAGAGAAAGAGAATTTAAAGTAACCACAGCCATTCTCAGCCTGCTGGAGATATGAATCTCTTGGCACCTATTAGCATAATCTACTTATGGAAGAGACATAAACGTGGAGCTGAAGACCTGCAAAATGATTTGCTGGGCACTATTGTTGAGCCTTAATTTAAATCACTTGGTTTTCTCCATTATTATTCCAAAGCCTCATCTGAATCCTTCTGATGCTAAATGTACTTTATAGGGACAATATATTTTCATAACTTGCAAAATCTTTAATGTAAGATTTATATATCTTCAGTGAGATGGATGAGAATAATTACTTTGAGTCTTGTTAAGTTCCTTCGAGCAATGCTGTTACAAATTTGTATAATAGGAAGAATTAAAATGTCACAAGATATATTTCTGAATCTAACAACCTTAGCATTTAAAAACATTCTTAAGCACACTATTTCTTTAAACAAAAATCCATGGGTTGTCTTTGCATATATTTACACATGATGACAGTATAGATTTCCTGAAACTGTTTCTTAACACCTGGAAATAGCGGGACCCAGATTTCAGGTCCATTTGCAGTGTGGCTGCTTTATGTGGAAGCAAAGACTTCACCACAGTCCCAAGGGCACTCTGGTTTTAAACAGCCAATGTGAAAGCATGCCATTGGTTTCTGAATAAACTTGACAAGAAAGGACACAAATTTCACTTTCCATCAAGAGAAATGCAATTCGAAATGCATACCCTTATAACAGTTAGCAGAATCAGTTTTTTATTCATAAGAAAGTTTTAGGTCAAAGAAAAGCTTTCCTTAAGTGATATCTTTATCTAAATACAGATGCTGAGACTTACAGATGCATGGAAAGAGGTAATAGTTCCATAATACGGCATAATTGTATTTGCAGTGAGGGAAGCAGCTAGAGCCAAAAACTCTTCTGGGTGCGTCATCGAACACTTGGCTGCTTGTTGAGCTACCATCTTTAGAAATACATCATTTGCCATGCCTGATGTCAGTCTCATTTCACGTACACTTAAAAATCCATTCATTTATTCGTTGCATATTTACTGAGCCTATAGCGTGCCAGGCACTGATCTAGGTTGTGCAGGTACAGCAGCAAACAAAATGTATAAAACTCCCTGCCCTCCTCGAGCTTATTTTCTAGTGAGGGAGACAAGACAAACAAGTAAATCACAGCCCAGCATTTGATCTTACTCCACGTGAGATGAGCAGGCATTGATGAAGCATTTTGAACAGAAGAGTGACAACGTGACTCAGTTTTAGTAGACACTCTCTGGCTGCTTTGCAGAGTTCAGACCAGAGGACAAATGGGGAGGCTACTATACTAATTCAGTGAAGAGTAGTGGCTTGGACCAGGGTGGCAACTGTGCAAGTGGCAAGAAGCAAATCAGGTTGCACCTATTCCTTGAGGGTATGGATAGTAAGTCTGAGTGTCGGTCAGAGAACTAGGGAGAATGCAGATATTTCTTATGCAAAGGATCAAGGGGAAAATACACTTTCTTCATTTTCAATTCATTTTATATTTAATCTCTATCAACATCTCAGTATGGATTATTTTATTTAAATCAGACAAAGACCAAGAGATGACTTCTATATGATGGTAAGTGTCCAGGTAGTCTAATATGTGTATTTTTGTTCCCTTCAACTTATATTTAATTGTTTCAAGTTGGAACAAACATGACCTTGCAGATGGCTTCACAGATTACAACCATTGTGTCACATTGTCAGGCAAGTCCTGAATAGAGAGTATATTTTACTACAGATATAAGAGTGTTGGAGGAAAGCATATTTTTCCTTTCAAATTAAGAAAGAATGGTTATTATTGTGCATGTTAAGAGTGTTTCAGGTGAGGTTGGCGTGGGGTCTATTGATTCTGCTGTAAGTATATTTAAAGGGATAAAGTACACTGTTGTTCAAGAAGAACACTCTGACAGCTTATGAGTCTTAATGATGCCTACATAATAAAGGAAGAGAAAGTCACCATTTCTGCCATGGCAGAGGTGAAACAAAGTTTTATTACATGGTTCCCTTGAGGGAACTGAATTTATGCCAGGATAAGTGTCCAGGAAGATGTGATGTTAGATGTTGAGCAGTTGAAAGAAAGGCTATGCAAGATTTACTTTGACTCTTGATCTCTCATTGGAGTTGTATTCATAAGGAAAATGCAGAATGAGAGCTGGTAATTTAAATGACTCTTCTAAATTGAAATAACTTATTAAGATAACAAAGTAGTAACATTTCATATATTAACAATCAGCTGTGCCTCAAATATCAATAATTTTCATAGATTGATTCATTCATTAATTTTTCCTCTAACAGAAAAGGCTAAAGAAAGTAAGCCTAGTTTGAAACAGAGGTTTTCTTGGGAAGAATTTAAGTTTAAAAAGTTATTAAAGGTCGATATGGCATTTATTTTCTCAGTGGAATCAGATTTTCATGCAATGTTGGATCATTCAGTGTTCAGTCAGAGAAGCGGAACCACTAGGAGGTTGTCCTTTTGTGTGTGTATATATAGTAATATATATCTACATATGTTATTTGTGGATGATACATATGGATTATATAGAGATTCTATATATAAAATCTTTATACATGGACTTCTATAAATGGAATCTATATATGTGGAATCTACATTTGGAATCTGTGTATGGAATCTCTACATATAGAGTCCCTATTTAGAATCTGTATGTGTATATATCTGCAGAGGCCAGAGTCCTTTATGGCAACCTAAATACTCACCTGGCCTGGGAGTCTGGAAAGCTGAAGGATTCAGGGGACAGTGAAGTGGTTTCAGGCACAACTGTTGCCTCACAGCAACAAGGGGACAACAGGTCCGTGACCATGTGTATAAGCTGCTCCTCACTCCTGCTCTCCAAATCTCCTATGAGAATTTCTAGTGACCCTTGAAACTGATAATATATAGGAAAGAGAATTCTAGAAAATGTAATGCAACATAGTCCCACACATATAGCGTTTGGGCCTGTGAGACCAAGAACATGACTTAGACTCAAGTCGTAACTTTATTAACCACAGGATTTGCATGGAGTCATGTAACCACTTTGTGCTTATTTCCTTAATCTGTAAAATCTGGTTAATAATGGATAGTTGTGAAGATTAATGTAGATGTTCTGTGTTAAACATATTAAAACAGTATCAGACTGAATTTTATTTATTTATTTATTTATTTATTTATTTATTTATTTCCTATTTAAAAAAACAGTGGATATAATTTGTTTCTTAGTTAATTTCTTAATATAGAATAAGATTTTTCTAAACAATGTGTAAACTGGAGTTAAAATATTCCTGAAACTCCTAAAACATCACTAAGATATTTTAAACTGATTTAGAAAAATTGAGTCTTTTATTAGTAAAGCTAAAACATCAGATGAGAATTTTTCAAAGTATGATTAATATGCAAACTATTTTAGTAAATGGTATTTAAAAAAAATTTTTAACGTTTATTTATTTTTGAGACAGAGAGAGACAGAGCATGAACGGGGGAGGGTCAGAGAGAGGGAGACACAGAATCTGAAACAGGCTCCAGGCTCTGAGCTGTCAGCACAGAGCCCGATGCGGGGCTCGAACTCACGGACCGCGAGATCATGACCTGAGCCGAAGTCGGCCGCTTAACCGACTGAGCCACCCAGGCGCCCCAGTAAATGGTATTTAAAATCACAACTTAGAGACCATTGCGAGAATCCAGATTTATCATCTTTTCTGGAAAAAAAATAAGAAGGATAATTTGTTGTGAGAAAAATGCCTAAGGAAAAAGATAAAACCCACAGATCCAGTCGTTAGATTGAATACACAAGAAGTGTGTGTGTGTGTGTGTGTGTGTGTGTGTGTGTGTGTGTGTGTGTGTTGGGGGTGGGGGTTATAACACACATACAACCTGAGATGTAAAATTTATATGCGGCACTAAAACACCACATTATAGATTCCCTTCTCTCCATAACCAGACTGACGCTCTGTGCCAATGTAAATATAGTTATTAAAGCTCTTGGTGCAGCAAAAAGCAAAGGAATTTTAAAAAAAGTGCTGTCCTCAGCTCTCACCTGGCTTCCTTGGCAGGTGGGCTGAGCTTGAGAGTCTATAGGACTGACCCACATCTTCCAAGAAAGCAGTGAAGGGATGATTTAACCTGACAGTCTGGTCGCAAGGGATTTGCTGAAGATCAAAGCCTGAGGATCCAGCAGAGCTGGACAGAGAAATGAGAAGTGGAGGGTTGAAAAAGGAGACCTAGTAGAGCTGAACTAGAGGCAGGGGTTTTCAGAGGTGAAGATTGTCTTAGTCTCTGTGGGCTGCTATAGCAAAATACCAGAGACTGGTGGCTTATAAATAACATAAATTTATTTCTTATAGTTGTGGACACTGGGAAGTCCAAGATCAAAGCACCAGCAGATTCTATGACTAGTGAAGGCCCATGTCCTTGTTCATAGATGGCTACCTTTTTGCTGCATTGAGTGGAAGCAGAAAAGCCAGCTGAGTGTATGGGTACAGAAGCATTTAGGGTAGATGTGCAGGGGAGAGCCTGTAGAGGCTCTTTGCTGAATGGTTGTAGGTTTTCAGTGGAATATGATGCTGAGAATAAGACTGGTACTGAGAGTCTATGGACATGGTAGAGAGTGAGAGAGTGAGGGAGAGAATAGACTAGAAGAATATGGCAGATTGCCAGACTGCAGCGTGGACACTGTCCTGGGGAATTAAAGTGTCCCAGTTATCACTGTGTGGGCTATGAAATGCAGATAAACTGTAGTTGGGGGTCTGGGTTTAAGCAGGCATCTTGTCTGTCAAAATAAGTACAATGAAATATGGGGTTGGGGCAAGGCAGGGAAAGTATATGCAAAGGACTGGGTATGACTGATGATTTAAGCAAACAAAGAAAGAAGGGAAGTGAAAAAAGGGAGGGAGTGGGGAGTGAAAAGGAAGGACAATGAAAAGCTGAGAGATTTGTACATGTCAGTGAGGTAGAAGGATTATGTCTCTGTTTTAAAAGCTTCTTATTGGTCCTATGGCCCAACGGGCTTAGTTATTCCATCTGCTACATGTCTTCAGCTTCTTTTTATTTTTCCTGGCACTGCGTTATTTCAGGTTATCAAAATCATTATTCCAGGGGCATTGTCCTTGCCTCTAATCCAGTACTAATCAAAGTATGGTTCACAGACCAGCAGCATGAATATCACTTGGGAGCTTATTAGAAATGCAAATTCTTGGGCCTCAACTCAGGCACACTGAATAAGAATCTCTAGGAGTGGGGCTCATGTGATTGTTTATGCACATAGCATGTGAAAATTACTGCCCTTGCTGCAACCCATTCCTGCCCAATTATCCATGGGGTGGTCCAAACAAGCAAACCTCATTATGTCACATTGCCTCTCAAAATGTTTCATTGGGTCCTCTTTACCTAAAGCATAACATCTAAAATTCCTTGCTTATTCTATTCCCTTACCCCCATCTTATGTTCTAGCTTTTGTTTTTCCATGTTTTCATGCCTTAACCTCTGCAATTTTGTTTGCCCTGAATGGGCTCTGTCTTGCTACACTGACAGAAACAACTATGACTCAGTCTTTGCATTCAAGCTGAGACCTTTCCTGGTTCCCCTAGCTCAGCTCAGGTGACCTTCCTTCTTTGCTTCCATTGGACTGAATATAGACTTCTGTTTTAATAGGCATCTCATAATCTCATTACTTTTTCGATTTATTACTCTCCTCTAGAAAGAAGGGCCCTTGATGGTAAGGATATTTTTCTTTTATCTTTGTAGTTCAGCATCTAAAATAGATATTAGGCATTCACTGTATATTCATGGAGGATGAGTGACTGAGTTATTCCAGAGCGAAATGGTTTCTGAATTCAGATGCTATGCGATGTACACATCTGATTCACAACGATTTATTATGTGCCATGCACAGCCAGAAATAATGAACAATCTGTTTATAGAATACATTTCTTTGTACCAGGCCATTTACAACTATATTAAATAATAAAATATTCATAATATTTTCATTCTTCATATGTGAAAAACAAACATTTACTAATTTTTCAATAAGATTGTGTGATTTAAGAGAGTTATTTTTCTTGAACTATATGGAATTTGCCCCAAGTATTCAGATTCTTTCCCCAAGAGTACTCTTGTGATCCCTAAAAGTATTTGCCCATTTCTTTGTCAGGGCAATACTACTAGTCTTGTGGTTATATAGCAGAGTTTTCTAATTTGAACATTGATTGAAGCTATGACGATGGCTTCATAAATTTCATGTTCTGGACAATTGAGCCAACCAGGCACATTCAGATTTGTTATGCATTTCATTTCATGTGGCCACACTAAGCAAACACTTGATTGTTAATCTCCAACAGCTGGGCCAACTGACACAGTTAAATGGTAAGATGTTCTTGGGCACAGGAGATATACAATAGCAAACTGAGTCATTTTGGAATATCTATATCCAATAGGATAGCTTACGTAATTATTTTCATTTAATGTTGGTGAATTAATAAAATCCTCTGACAGGTAAACCACCAAAGGTTTTAGGTTTAGTTTCAATACTTTTGGCTCATGTAATATACTTTTCAAATAGTAATGCAGACTCATATTAGCTTTGAATTATTACAGCAAATGTGTGACTTCTTTAAGAAATCAAACTACCTCATACTCTTGTTTTAAAGGCGTATGTAAATTATGGGACAACTACTTGTTTTGGAAGAAAGTTACTAATTTTACAAAGGAATTCACATAGCCTCCTTACACAGCATTTTTACAACACAAATTCATTATTTAAATTTTTTTTCTCAATTATACAGAGATTACAACCAAGGTATACACACTAAATTAAATGAACCTGTGGAAGACACTTTTACAAAGTTGCATATCCCCAAGATTGATACTCATGAGGATCCTCTGCTTGACTTTTTGAGATCTTGCCTGTGGCAGATTATGTCAGTCCTCATTGATATCTGTGTCCTTTCTTTTCACAAGCTTGACTGCATTTTCTAGTATCCTTATTTAGCTCTGGTCGATGCAGTATGAATGGAAGTGATATGTACCTCCTTCAGGCAAGGCCCAAATAGCAACTCTAGCCCTCTTTTCCTGCCCTTTGGCTGAAGGTGCAGGATTCTGAGGACCTAGAGGAAGTATCTGATTCTGAACTAGTTCCATGGAACAAACACCCACCATCCACCAACTCTCAATGAATTGCAGTATGATTGAGAAACTTGAATTGTTTTAAACCACTCAGATTTCAGGATTTACTTTTATAGAAGCTAATATTATTTGCCTTAATTAACATCATTGGAATCTACTCTCTATAGACAAAAGTTAGTTTTCTCCCACCATTGACTTTTCCTCAGGTACAGTTGAATGTCCAGGTCCTGCTTGGCAAATGATTTAGACAATAGGGGAGCAACAGTGAAATTGTGGACAAGGATTAAGACAGAATACATCCACGCTTAACCTGGAGCATGCATGAATTTCCAACATGTTTGTCAGCAGGCTTACTTATGACCTCATGATGAAATGAATGGAAAGTTAGAGTGAGGATATAAGTCTGCCTTTAATAATCTAGATATGCCTTAGAGGAAGTGAAGTCACAGACTAAAAGGAAAAATTTTCTCTTCTCACAGTGCTTGATATATCAAGTGTGTGAGTTTTCCCTCACTTGAGCAATTCTGAATCTAACTTCCCAGAATTAGCCACGCCCCATAAGGAAGGGCTCAGTACCACAGGACTGTGTCCTATGTCAGATCCCAACTGCAAGAGCAGAGTCCCCAGGTCACCCATACTTCTGTCCAACTTGACTACAAACACAAGGTTTCCATGACTCCCTCCTGAGATTCGATTATTTGCTATAATGGCTCATAGAACTTAGGGAAACACTTTACTCATTATTATTGGTTTATTATATAGGATATCTAAAGGATACAAATGGACAGCCAGATGAAGAAGTACATAGGATGAGGTCTGGAAATATCCCATGAGGAGAAGTTTAGAACACACCACCCTCCTGGAACATGTGGATATGTTCATCAGCCCAGAAGCTCTCCAAACTCCGTTGTTTGAGGTTTTCATGGAGGTGCAGTACATGGTCATGGTTGGTTAAGCCACTGGCCATTAATAAGTAGCATCCAGCCTCTCTTCCTTACCCAGAGCTGGGGATAGGGCTGAAAGTTCCAGGTCTCCAATCATAGTTGTTTCTTTGGTATCCAGCCCCCATCTTGAACTACCTAGGAGCCCACGAAGAGGTATGTCAGTAACATGTCAGGTATGGCTGTAATGGGCTTATTATAAATAACAAAAGATACCCCTCTCATCCTTTTTACTTGGCGAATTACAAGAGATCTCTGTGCTAGGAACTAGGAAAAAAAGACCAAATATTTATTTCTTATTATATCACAATATCACAGAAGCAATAATGGGAAACTTTTTTAGAGGTTTTTAATTATAGGGGTTTATTGATGAAAGCAACATTTAAGCAGCTCATACCCTATGTAGCTCACTTATATTTTAAAAGCCCCTTCCCACCCCACTCATAAGGGTGAAAACAAGTTTCCAATGTTGGTAGTATGTTTACATCTAAAACTCTCCCATTATGCATTTGATAAAAGTTATATGTTGTCTCAGCATCACATATAGGGATGTATCCTAGCAGGCCAGATGGTGGCTAATCCCCTAACACCTGGGAGTATCACCATCAGATTGTTTTCTCAGGACAAGGGATAAAATCCAGTCATCTGAATTTTGCTTAAAACCGTAACAGCTAAACAGAAACCCTGATATTCAAAGTTTTTTTTTTCTCTTAACTGTATATATTAGCAAATATTTGGTTCTTAGTAGCAATGTATTAATGCAGCTTTGTTTACTTTACAACAAATTTAATTAGGATTTAGCAATAAATTGATTCGATTTGTTTATTCTTTCATCCAATCCCAAGGCTATTGATCTCTAGTAACTAGATCCCAGCCTTCAAGGGATTCAAAACTTAATGGAGTAGACAGGTATGTGATGGATGGTTGAGTTAAACACAGACTATTAAGGTAGCACATAGGATGTTCATTTAACCCAGACTACAAAATTGAAGGGCAGCAAAGGGGAGGATTTGTTTAGGAGATCATTAACATATAATAGGCAAGCCAACTGGATAATTCAGAAATTGTATTTTATAACATGCTTTTTAAGTATAACCCAGATTTTGTGGCTCAATACATATTCAATTTGAATAACAGAGTGGAATTTGAGTACCTCCTGTGTGACAGACACCATGTCCAATGTTTTACTTGTGTAAAGCTCACGGCTTTACTTGTGTAAAGCTCATTTAAAGCTCATGGCAATTTCACAAAGTTGACACTCAATTTAAAAGATAAGGAAGCTTATTCAAATTTGGAGTCACTTTTGGATACCATAATTCATGGTACACTAGCCACTTTAAGAAACTGCATTTTATAGCATTTACTAATTTGCTAACTTATCTACCTATTTACTTATTGTTTGGCAAAAAGATAAACTACATTATAATCACATGGTACCATTAATGGCCCCTTGGGAAAGGATTTTTATACCCTCTTAAAGCCACTACCACCTACTCACTTATGTTTTGAATCTGCTTGAGAAGAAATAAGGCTTTCTCTCCATTATTAGAGCTATGGTTTTAGATGTAAAAACACCACTGGAAGAAGCAACACATCAAAATTGATTCACACAGAAATATAAATGAATGCCAGCCTTCACTTAGCTTTCTGTGAATAAACAAAATTTTACTTTAGCTATAATGTGACTAAAAAAATAAAAGTTTGAGAGAGCAGGTAGACACTAAAAAAAATGGAGAGGAAGATGCCATGAAGTTCTAAGAGAAACAGAGAAAAAGAGGCAAGGGACACTGAAGAAAAATTTGAGACTGCTTGCCATTTTCCCTAAGGCACAATCTGTTCAGGTGTTTAATCTCTCATTATCAAAGAAGCAAACCAAACTTCCAAAATTAGTTATTTTTCTTGATTATTTTTATATCTAATTTTCATATTGAGACAATCAAGTTTAATTAATTCTCCTTCATACTAATAATTTGCAGTAGTAAAATGGCTGAGGAGAATTCTGTTGTTTAATCATGAACCACTACGAAAATCATGCCAGCAAACTTGGATTCACTAGTATCATTTATTACAGGAGCACTGTTAAAAACCAAGTTAGGCTACTACTATGAACAAGTTGGTTCTTCACAGTTTATTCACTGTTTTGTTAAAATTCCCATTTAGGGGGCGTCTGGGTGGCTCAGTCGGTTAAGCGTCTGACTTCAGCTCAGGTCACGATCTCATGGTCCGTGAGTTCGAGCCCCGCGTGTCGGGCTCTGGGCTGATGGCTCAGAGCCTGGAGCCTGCTTCCGATTCTGTGTCTCCCTCTCTCGCTACCCCTCCCCTGTTCATGCCCTGTCTCTCTCTGTCTCAAAAATACATAAATAAATAAATAAATAAATAAATAAATAAATAAATAAAAAACGTTAAAAATAAAATTCCCATTTAGAATGAGACTGATTTAGATGGTAATCATAATTAATTCCTAGTTGTGAATCACTCCTTGGGCTTCACATTTTGCTATTGTCCTGGAGAATCATCAGCTTTGAACTTGATCTGATTCATTTTCCCAACAAATATTAGTTTACATAGAAATGCTTAGGTCCACCCTCACAACCAATTTGACTGACTTAATTTGAAGTTAGGGACACTTCTGATTAAACCTCTGCATTTCAGTGATTTTGTGTTCAGTTTTGAAGATTCAGAAAGGTAGAAGATCCATGGCCCAAGTAATACTCAAGCACAAATTTGGTTATTGTGTTTTATGTAGTATGAAGAATTGCTGTTCTTGACTAATGAATGAATGTGTCAATCAGCATGCTTTAGGTGTCTTACTCAATACATCTGCACACACACACAAAAGACTTACGATTTAAGATTAAGAAAAATGAGGGGCGCCTGGGTGGCTCAGTCAGTTGAGCGGCCAGCTTCGGCTAAGGTCATGATCTCACGCTCCGTGAGTTCGAGCCCCACGTCGGACTCTGTGCTGACAGCTCAGAGCCTGGAGCCCGTTTCAGATTCTGTGTCTCCCTCTCTCTGACCCTCCCCCATTCATGCTCTGTCTCTCTCTGTCTCAAAAATAAATAAACATTAAAAAAAATAAAATAAAATTAGTGTTTAAGAAAAAAAAAGATTAAGAAAAATGATTTAAGAAAAAATCTAGAGAGATTTGCAATCAGACTATTTTGCACACATTTTTAATGTTAATGTGTTGCCCTTCTTTAAAACAAATGAAATTGAACATTGTAGAAAATATAGTTTCTACAATGTGGTATGGTTATTTTGAAAGGAAAATTTTGAACTTCGATTAGTGGGCAGGTACTCAAAGAAGAAACATTCTAATCAAATAACTAGTGAACAGTGACTAGTGCAAATATCTTCTGGTTGACATAAAAATGTTAAGACACGATTTTCATTCCCATTTTAACTTAGTATTTTTTAACTCAGTGGTCACTTATTTATGTGAGAGTACTTTTGATTTTAAATTGGAAAATTAAATTTAAAATAAAACAAGTACATTTGACTTTATTTTAATTGAAGTAAAATAATTTGAAGAAAAACAAAAAAAAATGCTGAATTTTACATAAATGCTTTTTATTACAAGAACTCTGGAAAACTTGCTCAAAAATTTTTTAAATATGAAAATCGTTAAAATGTGATTAATTTAAACTACACGTATCATTTTTATAGTGTCAATTGATTCTTTGCTATGAAAGACATGAGGATTAGCACTTTTTCTCTTCCTATTTCTCTCTCTTACCTTTCCTCCTGATTTTGTTGCTTTATTCAGCATTTATATAACATTCTGTGTCTATAATTTTCTTACCACTTTGTCTAAGTGTCATATTTAAATGGATTCAATGTTCACTGCTAGCTCTTCTACCATGGTGTCTCCATTTTTGTGTAGTTTATCTCTTTGCTGAATTTCACCATTGGGCAGTTTATTTATTTCTCAAGAACCTAAGTGCAATATTCCCCGAAGGAGAACAGAATATTTGAATACCCCCTCTTACTTTTTTCTCAAATGACAATATGGTTGGAAATAACACAGAATTATTGAATTATACTTTCCATTTTGAACTTTGTAAGTAGTTTTACATTGTCTTTTACTAAAGAATATTTCAGGGGAAGAGTTTGGAAACAGACTTTTTTCTCCCTTATAAGTGCCTTTTGTTTCTGCCTATAGAATAGTAAAATATTTTCTTCATCTTTGAAGCTCAATAAAAATTAGCTAGAATATACTTACATATTAGTTGTCCAATGATAAATTTTCCTGGTATTTTATTTATCGTACCTATATAGTATGTAGGTTCAATGCTCCCTCATTTCAAGAAATTTTTCCATGTGTTACCTTCCTCAATACTATTTCTCATTCCATTTGTTGGATTTCTACTTTGAAAACAACAATAATCTTTATATTCAACCTTCTTTGTCCCCTTTCCATATCTATCATTTTCAATTGTTTTGATTTCTCTGTCTCTTTTTTTTTGCATTTACTCTGATTATTTCCCTCCATGACAGTAATTTGATATTCAAGGGCTAACTTCATCAATCATGAATTCTATTCATTTATTAGATCTGAGTGGAATTGTTTTAATATTCAATTTGGTTTCAACATTTTTATTCTGCTATTGTAATCATAGTATTTTTCCTTTTGTGTTGAATTCATATCTATACTATTTTTATCTTTTGCAGTGGCCTCTGTTTCTTTGTTTTATGCATTTTGCTCATTCTGCTCCCCTCAACATACATCCCATCATGGTTAAATATGTTTGCATAACTATCATGCAATTGTTAAAATCTTGTTTATCTTTGCATTAGGCAGCTCTGTCCATACCTTCTATCTACTTCGATATAATGGGAATAAATTCCTCTTCAGTCTTTAGTCATCTTATCCAGGACATTTTTTTTTCTTGAAACTATAATTTGAATGGTAGATGTTGAATTTAAACTGTTTTTCTGTTCCTGGGGTCATGAAGACAGGGAATGAATGGGGAGGTTTTGGATGAAGCTGAGATAAATTCTTACTGGAGCACAGAATTCTGTTCTCTTCTTTGAAATGATATTAAATGATTTGTACTAGAGTCAACTCTCCTAGTTAGGTGGGCATCCCCCAAGTCAGTAACACTTACCACCAATCTTCCTCCCCCAAGACGTCAATCCCTCTAGGCCTTTTCCATCTTGACCAAAGTCCTATATTGATATGTAAAATTTTACAATCCCAAGAACTTGTTATTCTTAAAATTGTTCCTGCTTAACTACTTGCCTTCTTAATACTTCTTTCTCCAAATTGGAAAATATTATTAAAGTATTGAAATATATTAAAGTATTGAAAGTACTTGTATTGGAAAATATTATTAAATATTATTATTTAACTTGTATTGGAAAATATTATTAAAGTATTGAAATATATTAAAGTATTGAAAGTTAGTATTTAACTAACTCCCTTTCTCTTCTCAGTAGTGTTATATTCAGTTCTAGATTCTTCCTTTGTGTCCTTGGCTGCCACTTTTAAAAGTTTATGACTATTTGCTGTGGGTGAATCTTGGTAATTTATTTTGACTAGTTTTGTGCTTTTTGCAAATTTGGGACAGAGATTTTGCAATACTGCTTCCCTTTGACACCTTAGCTCCAAATTCTCTGGTTTCTAAAGTAATCTGACCATGACAAAAATGAAATAAAGAGAAGAAATTGAAAAGAATGAAATAAAAAGAAGAAATTGAAAAGAATTAGAAATAATTAAAGGTAGCATAATAAATTCAGTGGTGGTTTGGATCATTGCCATGACCTAGGCAATGTTAGGCAAAAGAAATCTCTATGGTCGTAGAAATGTTCTACATTGTTAAAGAACAAAAATTCAACTCAGTAAATTTGAAGATCTAGTTAGTTTTATTAAGTGATTCATGAATGAGTCAGCATCTCATCTAGCAAATAGAGGGGAGCTCCAAGTAGTTATAAAAATGAAAGTTTTTTTGCAAGAAGGAGGGTGGGACAAGAAAATTATTAGCAAGGGGAAGAAGATTATTCCAAGCAAGGTCACCTTCCCTTAAGTGGAAAGGGAGGGGGTCTTATTAGGTGAATTATCTCATTTTCCTTTGGGGAATAGAGAGCCCATTTGACAGATTACCTTTTTGGTAATTCAGATCCCTGAATGCAGGTTAAGACATATTTCTGGGAGAGGTTGAAACTGCAGTTAGGTTAGGTATTAAGCCTCGGTCTGTTGACTTGGCCTGAATAACACCATTTTGGGCCTGTAGTTTTCTTTTTAACAGTATCTTTACTCTGCAGTATGGTAGTCACTAGCCACATGTGGCTATTAAGCACCTGAAATGTGACTGGTGTAATTGAGGAACTGAGTTATTCTATTTTATTTTAATTAATTTAAATGTAAACTAAATAGCCCATGTGGCTAGCTTCTACCATATTGGAGAGCTGAACTGGTAGTTCTCACATTTTATATGTATGACAAGTTCCTTTTGCATGGATTGCTGGACTCCAACAACAGTGATTTTTATTCAGTAGTTCTGGGATATGGCCAGTGATGATGATGCTGTCTGTCCAGGGTACCACACTTTGAAAAACAACTCTAGATAATCAAACTTTCTTAACAGATTAAGAACACACCATTCATAAAATTGTCAGAGGAAAAGTACCAGTTTACAAAAAATGGTGGTGTTTAACAATAGAGAGATTCCCAATAACATTAGAACATACTATCCAATAAAGATAAAACACTACTCTTTGTTCTTTCCTCATAGAAAATAACTACTTTGACTATGTCCCATCCCTGGTGTCCTGTGATAATAGTTTCAATGCTACAAATCCTGCTTTGAGTTTTCAGAGTTTTTAAAATTATAATTAAGTTTATTTCTAAACAGAAAATAATGGTAGCGATATTTTAATGTAGATATATATTCAAATAATCCCTCCATGGCATTGCTAGATATTTTATCAATAACTCAGTGAAGGCAAATCTTTTGAAGATGTGGAATCTTTTATTTCATATGTACCCATCATCAACAATGTAGGGATGATAATTATTTCCTCCCCTCAAATCTACTCCTAATACTCTGTTGACATTTCATGTTGCTGGACCACATAATTCAGTATGGCTCATCTCATACAAACTAGGACACTTTGTCATGTTCATACCCAGAGAAAAACACAGCCCTATGTTTCTTAGATAAATAAAATTGGTAGCATTTTCTCCCATTGAAATAATCTCACCATTTAGTTTTATTAGTCCAACAAATTATCATTTTTCATAAATCATTTGCATTTTGGAGCCATTTTCCATTAGTGTTTGACAGAGAGATTCACTGCAGCTCTAATATTTAAAATGGGGAATTTCTTTATCTGTCTTTATTAAAATGTTAACAATACACATGGGGAAATAGAACCAAGATAATCAAGACAGCTATTTTGAATGTTCCATTAGAATTTTTTATCTTTAATTATATGACAGACCCCATCAGTTCTCCCCAACAATGTTAATGTTCCTTATCATTTGTGTTGCTGTTTTTTTCCCCCCTATCATGTTTATTATTATTTGAGTTGATTATTTAGTAGGCTTTCCCAACTCTACCTATGGATTTGTACTCAGTTATCTTGGATTTTTATCACTAGTGGAGTGAAGTTCCTTGATATTGGGGAGTGATTACTGAACAGTCTGTCATATATAATAATGTGTAAATATTATGGATATATAACCTCTCAGTTTAAAAACTTTTTGTTACAAGAGATACACCTAGTCCTGAAAAGGGTCAGAGATGAGATTTGTTTAGGGTAGATTTAAATTTTTGCAAATGACTGCATTAAATATTTTCAAGAATAAATGACAAACAATAAAAATTAATAGCTACTTTGGTAAATACATTAGAAAATTAGTGGAGAAGAATCTTTTAAAACTCATAAAATGCAATTTTAATTATATACACTACGGGTTTAGATAAATTTATTTTATAATATAGCTACCTATCAAACACACTAATCAAACACACTAATTTTCTGCCTTCTGGCATAATGTCAATTGATTTCTTCCTAAGAAAATTTTGTCAGTGTTCACAGTCTTTTCTAATTATTAATATATAACCTAAAAGTGTTTGTGTGTGTGCTAAATCTCCTTTAATCAACTCTGAAGATAATGTCTTTTAGGTTTTTGTTTGTTTGTTGTTTTTAAGTAACTTTATTCCCTTACTTTCTGTAATTTTTCTTGATTTCTTAATCCGACTAACCTTCTATGAGTGCAGTGATGTGCATGCAGTATGTGTCTGTGTGTCTGTTTCATTGCTTTATCCCTAGTATCTAGAAAAACATATGGGAGGAAGTAGAAAGAGTAATAGTATATGAATAACTATGAATCTGATCTTATTTATCTTTTAAAAGTTAATATAGTCACAAATCTTATGCTTTCTAATAATAGCTATAAATAATTCATAATACATTTTATGTTTTTAATGTTTATTTATTTATTTTGACAGGTTGGTTTAGGGGCAGAGAGAAAGGGAGACACAATTCCAAGCAGGCTCCACATTGCCAGCATAGAGCCCCACGTGGGGCTCAAACCCATGAACCCTGAGAGCATGACCTGAACCCAAATCAAGAGTCAGACACATAACTGAGCCACCCAGGAGCCCCTAATAATACATTTTAAATATCATTGTTACATGACGCTGACATTGAAGAATATAGTTAAGAGTTATTACTCTACAGTTACCAAGATTCCATAAACAAATTTCAGGTACATGTGACAAATTTGGAAAATTACTTGTAACCTATATTAAATACAAAAGAGAAATACCATGCTTTATAAAGAGCCCCTAGAATTTGGAAAGAAAAAAAGGATGCTATAGAAAAACAAAAAAAAAGAATATAATTAGGAAATCTAAATATACATTATAATATAGAAATCTAAATAGCCCAAACCCAATCGTGATCTCAATTAAATAAATACAAGTCTTAACAATGACATAGCAAATTTTGGCCAACGAGATTGACAAAATGTAAAGAAGAATAATATCTAGTGTTTCAGAGAGTATGAGAAAAACTGGCACTGTCATATACTGTTGATAGGAGAGTAAATTGGCTCAACTATTTCAGAAAGCAAAAATTTAAATGCTCAATTCCATTAACTGATTAATTCTACTTCTAAGAATCAGTCCTGCGAAGACCTTCAACTGGTGCTTCAATGTCTGTACAAAAGACCTCTGAAACATTGTATGTAATGGTAAAATATTGTAAACAACCTCAATGTCAATATTTGGTAACATAAGTTATGTGAAATCAATAGAATGGATTACTTGCAATCATTAAAAAGTAAGAAACTCTATTTGAAAATTTATCTTTTACTGAGAAAGTGAGTTGAAAGACAATAGATCTAGTTATAATTATTTTATTTTTTTACAGATAAGATATATACACTTACAAATATATTTGTATGAGCCCATGAATTTTTATCAGTGTAAGGAATAAATCTAAAATGGTATTGTCCAAATTGTCAACTATGATAAACTTTATGAACTGGGACTGGGTAGCTAAGTGAGAGATTTTCACATTTTTTTTAATCTTTTTTTTTTTTTTTTTTTTTTAGAATGAGCATGTATTATATTTGTAATTCTTAATTTAATGCCAATAGCATTTTATATTCCACAGTGTAGAACAGTATATTACTCTTATTTATTTTAAGAAAAATTATTTAAATACTTGAAATTTTATCTAAACATGTAATATCATTCTTTTGACCCAACTGAATAGCATAAGAGTCAAATTTATTATATATGTCATACAGTAACATGCAATATACTTTCTTTTTTATTTTGCATTAAATTATTAACTTTAAGCATTATAACAAAAATAGATTTTAATTTATACCACTGTAGACCATTAACATCTCTTTTCATTCTATTTCAACCAGTTATTTATTTTAGAAATTCTTCAGCTGTTCCTTCTCAACACAAAGTTTATAACAATCTATAAAAAATCTCACAGGAACAGAGCCAGTAGTTATGATGAAACCTTTTATAATTTTCCCATTTTACCTATCCCACACATTTTATTGTTTTAGTGATGGGTGGTTGTAATAAAACTAATTGTAGTAAGCATAAACTTTCTTTTAAAACTAATGAAATTTCAGCAAAATAACAAAATATTAACAAAAATCTTTTTTTTTTACTTCAAATGTAATACAGTTTTCATTTTCAACTTTCAAATCTGGAAGACTATTTTCATTACTTAAGTTTTATTGTCCTATTAAAATATTATTTCTATATATTAACTGTCCTCCAGTGATTTTAGGTTTGATATCAAAACCCATTTTCTCTGAAACAATAGTGATGGCACTATTCAGAGCTAATGATACATTATACACTTGATTATTAATTTTGTGTTTTTTAAGTGAATATGAAAATTGGATATGAAGAGAATGAAAATGGTCTTCATTGCTGTGAAGAATTCCTTTCCATGATTTTAAATCAGAGTTACCAGATGATCCAATTTCTCCCTAGAAAAATTTAATTAGTTACACTGGTTGAAAAGTTTGACATAGTTCCTAGATGCTTTATATTTAAGGCTATTTTATAATTAAATGTCATATTATAAAAGCCCTTCTTGCTTCTGAATTAACTTATTAATGGATATTGAATTAAAAATCATAAAGTTTAATGCTAACTGGTGAATATTTCTTGAGTCTTGACTAATAAACAGTTGGCATATGAACATTCTTGTTGAAATATAGTACATTTTTATTAGTGAATACATTTTCTATTTAAAAATTTTTAGGTTAATATAATATAATTGGTTCCATTAAGCCATTATAATATAAATTGCATTCCCCTAAGGTCATTTTAGTCTTTACACATGGTTAAAGGCATTCATCAGTTATATAAAATTGAGTGCTGTCAATGAATTTTACTATTAAGTAGGGAACTGTCCAGTAGACTGAATAACTAAAAAACAGTAGAGAAAAAGCAAAATACAATTGACCCTTGAACAATGCAGGGGGCAGGGATGCCAACCCCTCACACATCTGAAAATCCACTTAGACCTTTTGACTCCCGAAAAACTTTACTAATAGGCTGCTGTTGACTGGTGACCTTACAGATAACATAAACAGTGGGTTAATATATATTTTGTATATGTTACACACTGTATTCCTACAATAAAGTAAACTAGAGAAAATAAAATGCTATTAAGAAAAACATAAGGAAGAGAAAATACATTCACAGTACTCTACTGGATTTATTTAAAAAAAAATCCACACATAAGTGAACACGCTCAATTCAAACCTGTGTTGTGCAAGAGACACCTGTAAGCTTACACCAGTCATGCGTTTTTAAAATTGTCTCACCCATATTAAATAAATTCTTATAAAACTCTCTAAGAGTTTGATCCTATTATTAGGTCCATGTTAGAGTTGAAGAAACAGGCCTGGAGAGGCTAGGCAATTTACCCAGTGCCATATAGGTAGTAGGAGATTAAGCCTGAATGTGAGCCCAGAGAATGTAGCTTCACAGGCCATGCTCTGACTTAACCATTAACCCACCCAGCCTCTGTACAAATTAGTTTTGAGTGACTGAATTAGGCACTTGGAATCAAGTGACATATAAAGTTGCAGACACAGATAGACCCGAGATTCCATAACTTTAATTTGCTACCAGAAGCCCATTTGACAGAAATTCTAATTCCTCTGCTTATTTAGCATGTTAATAGAGTTGTATACACCAAGATATCTGATTTGGTTCAATTTTGCTGCCACTTGGTATTAAAACCTGAAGAGATTTAGCTGATTTCTTCTAAACTCCTGCCAGACAGTTAATGTCAAAAAAGGATAAACTTTCTCATCCAAACCACTGATGCTTTGTCTTCTTTAAAGAGTCCCAGTGTTTTCACACTTTTGTTAGAATATGTACATTTCATTTAAAATATATACCCTGAGTTTTGGAGTGAACCTGGTACATATTTGTGACTGTTGTCTTTGGTTTCAAAAGGCCGTATCAAACCAGGAGGAATCTTATCTAAGGTGAGTACAGTTTATAACACATTTAGCAAAAAGAAAAGGGGGAAGAAAAAGGAATTGGTCCAAGCTGTAAGTCAGCAGGGTGTATCAGTCCCACAGACGTGTTAAGAATGAAAACAGGAAGATTAATATTAAAAAAAATCAGTTTGCAGATAAAAATAGGTGTTATTTGTAATGAAAAGACCTCTCAATTACAAGTAATACCAAAATTGGTTTTAAATAAGTTTTGTATTGTCCAACATATTGTTCTAATATTCTATTCTATGAACAACAAATAAAAGGGTAAAAAAGGAATAAAATAATAATAATAATAATAATAATAATAATAATAATAACCATCAGGCACCATTGCTGTCATCAAAAGGCTAGCATTATCTTAGTTTTTTCTTTTCCTAATTTCCTTGATCTGATGTCAGAACCATTAGGTAGCCCAGAGGTTCACTTTGAAAATGAAGGTAGATGAGGGATACAGGAGTGCTGATGCATAGGGGCACTTGTACCCCAATGTTTATAGCAGCACTTTCAACAACAGCCAAATTATGGAAAGAGCCTACATGTCCATCAACTGATGAATGGATAACGAAATTGTGGTTTATATACACAATGGAATACTACTTGGCAATGAGAAAGAATGAAATATGGCCTTTTGTGGCAATGTGGATGGAACTGGAGAGTGTTATGCTAAGTGAAATAAGTCATACAGAGAAAGACAGATACCATATGTTTTCACTCTTATGTGGATCCTGAGAAACTTAACATAAGACCATGGGGGAAGAGAAGGAAAAAAAATAGTTAGGGAGGAAGCCAAATCATAGGAGACTTTTAAAAACTGAGAATAAATTGAGGGTTGATGGGGTGTGGGAGGGAGGGGAGGGTGGGTGATGGGCATTGAGGAGGGCACCTTTTGGGATGAACACTAGGTGTTGTATGGAAACCAATTTGACAATAAATTTCATATTAAAAAAAAAGAAAAGAAAATGAAAGTAGAGTATAGCCCCTTTCTCCTTGTTCCCTTCCCCAGTTCCCTAGGCCAAGGTGTGATCCTCTCTGCCCTGTAGCACAGCCATGCCCACAGCTGTACACGGATTTCCATGGCTTCCACTCTTGACCTCCTCCAAGTTGTACTCCATGACCCATTCCAGAGAACTTTAAGTTAGAAATGAGATCACATCACATCCCTGCTTATATTAGTGAAAAACAGAAAAATTGGTGCATTCCCATAGATCTTAGAAGAAAATCCAAACTCCTTTTCAAGGCCCAATGACTGAACAATCTTGCCTTTGTAACTGCATCTCCTTTTTTTTCTTCCACTTCCTCTCCCCACCCCATGGTTACTTATTTCCAGTTATATGGTCCTCTAGTTCTCCAATGAGCCTACACATTCTCTTGTCTCAGGGTCTTTGCACTTTTCTGGAATGCTTTTGTCTGGAAGCATTTTGTCTGGAATGCTCTTCCCAAGCCCTTCAAAAACCTACCTCAATCTTATTCAGGCGTCTGCCCAATATCATCTCCTCAGAGAAAGCTTTGCTGGGCAGCGATTTAAAAGAAAGCCCCTAAGTCCCTTCCTGTCGCCAGTGTATTTATTTCTTTCATGGCAAATGTGACAGTCTAAATTATCTTCCTTCTTTATTTGTGTATGTGTTTTCTGCCCCACTAGACTGCACACTTTACCAGAACAGGGTCCCATTCTTCCTCATTTGGGCTGTGCGGAGCTAGATACTTGGCAAAGGGTAAATGTCCATTGAATAAATGAAATTGGTGGTGAATTAGGTCAAGAGGAATAACCCACTATTGACACTCTGGATGATGAACATGTTCTTTGCATGTTCATTAGAATAGAAAGAGAGGCTGGAGGAAGTCATATTGGAGCTGAACCCCCTGAATGTATTAAATGATGAGGACATAGTAAAAAAAATGACTGTGTGTGTGTGTGTGTGTGTGTGTGTGTGTGTGTGTGTTTGTGTGATATTCAGTTTTATCCTCTCATGAAAATGTACATTGTATTTAATGGTCTTCAAATTTAATCATAACATGGCCATAATTAAAATAGGAAAATAGATTTGTAAAAGTAGTTAAATAAATGCACATAATTCTGAGTGTTCAGAAGTTGAAAATTTAAATAAGGATGCCTTGATCCTCAGTGTCAGATTAACTAAAGATATACTCTGTGATGTGGCTGTCAAATTACATGGTTAAGTAGTCTTTATAATTGAAATGCTTATACGTAATTTGTGTATCATCGTTTGAGGTGACAGACCTCCAGCAACAACTGAAATATTTTTGGTCAAAAGTGAAGCTGTCTTTTTGGAAGTTAAGATAATTAAGTAGTAAAATATGGAATTTAATACATGTTATATTTATATGGTATTTTCCTTTCATTTAAAGTCCAATAAACCTGTTCCAGAAACCTTTAAAACAGAAATTTGCAATAAACTGACTTCAAAATGGCCATTGTTTTTAAGTGTAGTTTTTCTTTTTAGTTTGGGCTGGGCCTTGAGTTTACAGTAATTACCACAAAACTTAATTAAGACTTAGCAAGATTTTGAGGAAGGGATCATTGCATTCATGTTCTTTCCAGAATTCGCAGCCATATCATTTACATCCCCTCCCTGAGGTTTCATCTCATAAACGCTTTCTGCATATAATTTTGTAGGGAGTATAAGAATCTTTGCAAACTACTCCAAGAACATGGTCATGATTTGTTTTAACTGCCACAACCAATCAGATCTAAAGAGCAACTTATTTAATGAACACAAGTTCCTAAAAATAATAATGAAATTACCAAACTCATTATTTGACAGCAAAAAGGTAAATAATACAAATAAATAGCATGATTCAATGCTAAGAGGTAATGAGAATCTAGGCATTTAAGAGTATCTGCAAAAAAGGCTAAAGCTGACTTCTACAAATTCATTGCTGTAGGACAGACTTTCTAATTGCCTTTAAGGATTTTTGAAAAAAAAATGAGGTGTCAAAAGCTCATTGAAGTGTACACTTATCTGGTTGAGTTTTATGGTACACAAATTATACTTCAGTAAAGCTGCCAGTACTATTTTCCAGCTTCATCTCCCTCTACATCTTCAACTTTGTTCACTCTGTGCCTTCAACACTATCTCCCATACTTACCATGGCTTTCACTTCCCAGCCTTCTCCTAAACCCGCATTCCATCACCTATTTAAATAATTCATTCTTTTCAAGGGTCTTACACTGATATAACCTCTCCACGATTGAGCAAGTGTTTCTAAGCTATAACTTAGTACAACTTCACTTGTTGGTCCTCCCTCCTCTCCTACCTTCCTTCCTTCTTTCTTCTATTATTTTGTTTCTGTCTCTATAACCCAGTTATTCTCTCAAAATGTTTTCCTTCCTAATGTACATAAGATGTGAAAGGCTGTATTTCTTTGAAGTTGCCTTACTTTTGAATGGAAGTTAGTTATTAAGCACTTTTTTAATGTTAAATTAGTAGGAATTGCCATTAATCTTGTTCATACAGAAGGAGCCAGAGATATCTTTTATCTTACTGGGGTGTTATCCTTCACTACTGGTCCAAGACTGTGCTCCTAGAGTGCCAAGGCTGTATGTATGACAAAGAGATGGCAAAAAGCCAAGACTGTCCCTTTTTGTAGTAACTTTGTCCCAGATTCTTCAGGACCTTATACCGTAAATCATTTTTTTTCATCATGCCCTCCTACTTGATCCACCTTCTAAACATGCATTCAGACTCAGAACCCTGCTTCTTACAAAAAAATATTCCCTTGACCCCATGATAAAGTCATTTTTCTCTTCTTTATCAACAATACACCATCAATATTATCTACACTTTCTCACCCATCAGCTCAATTTGGCATTTTTTTCCTAAGTCCCTGTTTTCATACTTCTGTGGAAAGGTCCTATATGACCCTCTTAGTAGTTAAGTTGTATGGTTTATAACCAACCCTTTTGCCTATCAAAATACATTGTTTCTCACATTTTGTTTGAAGCAAATAGCATTTAGAATTTGTAATAATTGAAATAGAGCTAAATTCTCTGTGACATTTTCAGATTTGCTCATGTTCAATGGCAAGAAAACTTGAGCCTGAGTTGACAGTGAATCAGTTAATTCAAATCCAAAGATATTTATTAACAACCACCTGCTATATGAAAGGTGTAGCAGGAATATAGCAATAAATGAATAAACCAAGCAGCATTTTTCCCTAAAAAGATTATTATGTAGTGGCAAAAAACAAACAAACGTTAATTATGTTAAAAGCCAGACTATGATGATAGAAAACAGAGAGCCACTTTGCTAGGAGAATGGTGATTCTGCCTGAGAGTGGGTGTTTGTTTGTTTGTTTTTTTCTTATTTTTTTAGTTTGTTTTGTTTTTAGTTTATTTATTTCTTTTGAGAGGTGGAGACAGTGCGTGTTGGGGAGGGGCAGAGAGAGAGAGAGAGAGAGAGAGTGAGAATCTCAAGCAGGCTCTGTGCTGTCAGCGCAGAGCCCCAGGTGGGGCTCGAACTCATGAAACTGTGAGACCATGTTCTGAGCCAAAACCAAGAGTCAGACTCTTCACCGACTCTGAGCCACCCAGATGCCCTGAAATAGGTGTTTTATATTTCTTTTTCTCCTTTCTTTTCTTTAGTATTACTGTGGTTTGTATTACCCACATTTCTCCGTTCTTGAAACAGTATCATTATGGATCTCTGCAAGGATCACTTCTACTTTATGTATTCACTCCCTGTAACATCAGTCTCCGCTGAGGAAAATTTTATAAAGATCAAGTATGAACTGGACCTGGACCTGGTGGGGTGACTGGAAGTCTACCATTAGAGGAAGAGAAGAATGCTCCAGGAGAGAGAAGGTGAATGGAGCAACTAAGAACTGATTGCTGCTTCAGGCTGTGCGTGGTGACAGCATATGTGTCTAGGAAGACCGTTGCAGCCAAGTTGTAGAGGGCTCAGATTCATGTAAGAATTCTAGCTGAGGAATAGAAAATCTATTCCAGTAACTGAAGTAGGGGAATTAGTTTGTAGATGGTCCATTATTGAAATCATAATCACAATTAAGATTTGAGATTATATTTCCCGCTGGTACAGCTAGAAAAAAACAGAGGTCTACTTGCAATTAATCTTTTCTCACATACTGATCCTATAGGCTTTATGCTGAAATTCTTTTAAAAATGCTCATGTTTTCCCTTTAATACTTACCACTACTGGAGTTTTTGTTTGCCTTCAGAAACATGAGTGAAGTTTATCATTGTGTTCATTGCTAAGACTAAGCCATAATGGATAAAGTTGTAGACTGGAAGATTTAACTTCTTTAATTTACCAGGTATCTTTTATGACTTTTTTTCTCTTCCTGCTCCCCCTTTCCCCTTCCTCTTTGTCATCTTCCTCCTTCCCTTCTTTTTTTGACATTTCAACACAACCATTCTCACCATCACTAGCCATGTATTTCCCAGGTATTTGTTTTCTCATAAACTGTATTTTTCCTTCCTCTTTCTGAATTAGTCCCTATCAGGGTGAATAGCTGAACAAACGTGAATTAATTATTAATGCTCCCTATACCAAAGCTAATTAGTTTTCTTTTGTTGCACAATTTAAATAGACTGAAGTCTTACAAAAAGAAACAGCTTCTTTTTCGGTAAAACTGACATGTGTATAAACATATAATCATAGTTTGGACATATTAACAATGTAGCTTTCAACACAGTCACATACAGAAACTGGAAAGAGGGAGATGCTAAATCTTGTGTGATGACACTCTATTAAAATCTAAGTTGAAAGGTGAGAAAAAAATTACTTTAAGATGTGTGTGTGTCTGTCTCTCTACCTATCTATCTAGCTTTTCCTCTTCAGCTCACCCTCTATCTATCTAACCTCCTTCCTGACTTTAAATTTGTTCATGATTCTCTAATTTCCTGGTCTCCATGTGTTATATTTGTCAATAGCTGAGATTTTGGGCTTGAATCTGCTCTGATTCCTTTATTATTCTAAGCAAATCAAAATTATTCTTTCTTATTCTAAAATCGTAAATGATTTGGGGGCACCTGGGCGGCTCAGTCAGCTAAGTGCCCAACTTTGGCTTAGGTCATGATCTCGCGGTTTGTGAGTTCGAACCCTGCCTCAGGCTTGTGCTGACAGCTCAGAGCCTGGAGCCTGTTTCACGTTTTGTGTCTCCCTCTCTCTCTTCCCTTCCCCCACTCATGCTCTGTCTCTCTCTGTCTCTCAAAAATAAATAAAAATATTTTTAAAAATTAAAAAAAATAAAAATATAATGTTTTTTAGGTCTAACAGTTACCTGATAACTTCCTTATATTAGTATCCCTTTCCTCATTCAAGTATGTAAAGCAGTATTCTTTTTACTTTTTCCTCCTAGCATTTTTGTTGTTGTTGTTGTTTCTACAAGAGCCTTGACTACTTTCGATCTGGGAATCTTTCTGGTCAGAGTTCAGACATGCCTTTGAAGTTAACATCTTGTGTTTTTTCAGAAGAGAGTTTCTACTCCTTTTTCATATTCTTTGACCTCAGACCAGCCTTCAGTAATGCATTGGATTTGCTGTCTCTTGCACGACTGCCACTGACATTCCATCACTGTTTCTCTTGCTCTATGGGAACTCAAACTCTTCATTACTCTCAAAATATTTTAGTAGGATTTATTAGCACTTAACATTTATAAATGACAATCAATGGCATGCATGTCTGTTCCACGTGCTATGTAATAAATTTTCTATACATCAAAGGATATGTTTTTTGTTTGAGGATAAACTTTTATCATACCTCCATAAGTGAATAACAGGTAAGAACAAATCACAGTTACACAAACTGAGATTACCTGGAAACTTTTAAGGATGTTTCATATTTTTATCGTAGATATAGACTTGGTTGGGCTGCCATAAAATAGCAACTCCAAAATATCAGTGTCTTAAAGCAAGCAAATTTTCCTTTTATCTTAAAGTCTGCCATAGGATTGGCCAACTGTCCAGGGCAGCTGTCTTCTGAGCTGTGGCTCAGCAGTCAAGACTCCATGATCATCCAGAGGGTGGTGGAGAGTTCTAGAATATTCACACCAATAATTTAAGGCATTGACCTACAAGCAATAAAAGGTTCTTCCCTGAGAAGTCATTCAGCAGAATTATTCACAGGTTTTCACTTTAGGAAAAGGCAAAACAGAACAAAGAAGGATAATTTCCTTGAGTAGCCATAGAAATGCAGAGAATCAGATATAGGTAATGACTAGAAATGTCTACCAGAACATTACACAATGAACCTCCATCTTAATGCTAACACCATATTAACTTTTTTTGACCCCATGGCTGTCAACCCCAGGAGGTATATTAAATTATTAGCAAGTGTTAAAGGAAGAAAGAAAATTTATTATGGATGAGGCATTACAGGCCTGATGAATGTAAACAAATTATCTGGGACTAGAATAGGTCATTTAAATACAAGGAAAATAAAGAGGATATATCAACTAGAGGGCAGGAAGCATTCTGAGAGCTTTTTTGGAGATAAGCATGGGAAGAATAGAGAAAAAGGTAACAGATAGGAAAAATGATATGGTGGCTTCATGATGACTATTAAAAGCGCCAAAAGACAGTATCTGAGTATGCTTATGTTCAGGCAAGTCCACAGGTGGGCGGGGATCTCTCTGAACAGAAACAAGGAATGGGTTACAGAGGTATACAGCAACAGACCACCAGCACGTGTGAGATGAAAACCAGATGGCTTGGAACAGATGTGAATCCAAAATCAATGACCAAAACACTGACTTATGCCCCAAAGAGGGCTATTTTAGAAGCTGGGGTGAATAGGAATCATGGTAGAGGAAATAAAGAAGTTTCAAAGAAGAGGAACTTTTTCAGAACTACTGAACCACCAAAGTGGACACACATTCTTCTGTCCATCTGCTTAGAGTTTAGATTGGCTTTTCTTATTTATAGTCAATGAAATGGTAGCCATCTGCCTGGTCACAAGATAACTTGCTTCTGGTTCAGAAGCAAATTCCCCAGTGTGAAGTTCTGAACCTGAGATACACTAATGCCAGCTTCCTACGGAGAACTTATACAAACTCTTGCTGTTGTGTCTTCCGTTTCCAACCTAGGTCCTGCCTTGTACCAACTAGTTGTTTAACACTTACTCTGATTTATTTCTTTTAATAAATCCCCTTTTGGGTTATTTAGCCAGAAGCAGTCTCTGTTGCTTGCAACCAGAGAACAATAATTAAGACTGCCCTCCCCCCACCCCCTGAAATACTGAAATTTCTGCACCCAGGTGATTGAGAAGCATCCGGAAAATGAATAGTGGGTTTATTTTTTTTTATTTTTTAATGTTTATTTATTATTTTGAGTCATAGAGTGTGAGCAAGAGAGGGGCAGAGAGAGAGGGAGACACAGAATCCAAAGCAGGCTCCAGGCTCTAAGCTGTCAGCACAGAGGCCACAGTGGGGCTTGAACTCACAAATCATGAGATCATGACCTGGGCCAAAGTCGGACACAACCGACTGAGCCACCCAGGTGCCCCAAAGAGCAGGTTTTAGACTGCAGATGCAAGAGACATATAAAGGGAGAATGAGCAGTATTTGAGGACTAAATTGTTTTAGTGAGGAAAATTTAAAAAAAAAAAGAAAAAGTAATTAAGAGTTTTAAATTTGAGGGCATCCAAAGGGTGTGGTACCTTCAGTAATTACAGAGCATTAGCCTATGGACTATTTATAGATAGTCAGTGGTATTTGGGTAAGTATACTCTTCCATAAACTTGAGAGTTACCGTCACAGCAATTCTACAAGGAAGAACAGGCACATGGCTCCTTTTTCTCTCCAATTTTATTTTTCCTCACAATCTTGATTCCAACTACACCCAGCTAGTTTCATTTCTCTGAATATTTCATGCCCTTTAACATGTACGTGGTTGTGCCCGAGCTAGATCTCCCTCATTGTGTCTCTTTCTCTCTTGTTTGTCTTTTATTTCTTCCATCAGATGTTGTTCTGTGAAACCTCACAAACAACAGTACAAACAACTGCAGAAATTAGCACTCACTGCTGTCTTCATACAGTTCCTGGCACGTGCACTTAGTATTTCATTTGTCAAATTGCAGTCTACTATTTAGGTGTATCTATTCTCTCTGCTCCACAGAGAGTTCCTAGAAGTGAGGAACATTCTACATTGCATCCCTGGCACTTAGTACAGTCAGAGCGAGTAATCCTTTTTTCAGTTATTATTATTACATGGATGAATGAATAAATAACTGATCTACCCTTAAGGTTTTTCCATGTCAAAATCTGCTAACATGTACACACAGATTTTCAAACCTTTAAGTTAAAAAAAAATCAATACACTGAAAATGGTACTGTCCTGTTATATTTAGGCTGAAAATTCAATGTAGACACTGGATGAATTCTTATTGTGTGTTTATACAATGTGATTAATGCTTTAATGTGATGCTAACTCTCAGATTTATGGAAAAGTATACTTACACAAATTCCTCTTTACATAAAGCCTAATTTTATCCTGTGAATATAATTTGCATAGCATTCAGGTGCTTGCAAATAGTTTATGTTATCTTCCTATAATCCACTCATGGGTTGTTATGACTGTGTGCGTGTGTTTGTATGTGTGCACATGTATGTATGTACATGGGTCTACACATGTAGTAGATTTTAAGAAGCGATGCAAAGCACAGTGGAGTCCAGATTAAGTCTCTGAATATTTCTATGACAACTAAATAATTGATCTCAACATTTCCTTCCTGATTAACCTTATCCCTAATCCCCATCTTCTCATTCATCACTCCATGTTTCTGATCTGCACCTTTTTTCCCTCATCATCTCTTTGTCACATGTACTCTTCATGAGACTAACTTAGGCTTTATTTTAAGACAGTAACTTTATTTTCTTTGAACCAAGTTTAAAAAAAAAGCCCAATTGTCTAAAGATTCAAGGTTTTGTTGCTAAGATTATTAATTTACAATCTTATATTTTTGTTTCAGCTTTGCACAATCTAGTGGTTAGTATGCATGTTTGAAATATAAAAGGGAATTTTTAATACACTATAAAAAGTTCATTGAAACTCTGGATAGAAGTTGTGAAGTAAATGTAATTACTATGTAAGGTAGCATAGTATTTATAAATTACATGAGAAAATTACCTAGGGAAAAAATCCTTCCTATATATATAATTTTTTTTTAATTCAAAATGACCATTATCAGGACTAAGTCTCAAAAGTTCTGTGAAGCAGTATAATTCATAATGGGCACTTCCATGACTGCCTTTTTACATCCATCCCTCCCCTTCAATATAACCAGTGTGCCTTCTGGGTCCCTCACTTCACCCCTACTCCCCACCCTGTTAAAACCTACTCTACTGAGAATTATCCAGCATGGCATGTATGCTCTCCAGGCTGTGACTTCCAATTTTCTGTAACTCAAATCCTCAACACTCAGGCTTTATCATCCATAGCTACAACTGATGTACTGTCATGTTATCATTATAGGTCCACTTACTCATTATACTCACTTTCGATATATTCACAATATCTGAAATGCCCTTATCTCCCTGGCAAATGACCATCTCACTTCCTCTGAAATCACCTGCTCCAGAAAGACTCTTCCAGTCACATAGCAGTTGTACAAATTGAATTACACCCATTGTCTAGTTTATCAATTTTATTATTGTACTTACCACACTAGATTTATTTCTGTGAAATTTTTGTATTAGGTTGAAAGACTGTTAGGTTGCAAGCCATTATCTCGCCCTGTTTCCTTTTGAAATGTTACTTTGTGGTATCTTCCCACTTTGAGTTCAACCATGTAAATCACTTTCTCCAATACCATGTAGGCAAATATGATACAAGCAGAGGTTTGAAATGTACTTGCACACTGAAGCTTATTTGCTCTTGCCTTTTGATATTAGCATGAGAAGCTGCCTAGACTACCCTGGGCTAAATACACATGGAGCAGAACCATATTGTCCCAGTTATCTCTGCCATGGTCATCTTGCACCAGCTGATAACCAGCTTATCAGCAGATACGTTTGCTAGGCAATACTATCATAGCAATAGGTAAACAATATGATCACTTTGACTCCACCTTGTGAGCTACTAGAGGACTCAGTGTCTTCAGTAACGGTTTCTTTCATACTTAGAAAAGTAGTTGACCTAGTATGTTTTGGTTGAATTGAACTTAATAACACCATCATTTATCCTTTCCCAAAGGAAGTGCATTCTATATCTTCTTTCTAATAGTTAAAATTTAGTCTCCTGCTTAAAGAGATTCTAAACAAAAATAAAGATATTGGAAAGAGAATTATGTAATCTCCCTAATCAGCATATGCACATGACTAATTTACATATCTCTATAGCCAATCTTAAGCTCTAGAAGAGAGTCAGTATTATATATTTTTCCTCAGTGGTCTTCATGTGATGTTCTGCATTTCTCTAAAACTGATTGTAAGAATTGTGCTTGTCTAGGAGGAGGAGACAAACTTTGAAAACATCATCAGTGTTCTTTTTCCATCCTTCCTCTACTGATCATATTAAGCTCTGTCCGTTTTCAGTGTAAGCTGCATATATAAATTATCTCCCCTGTTTCATGTACTTGATAAGGTACTATTTCTCATATACATTTTAGAATAAAATTATGTATAAATTTTCAATTCTGGGCAGTAAAACCAAATAGGTAAATCTCTCCCTTTTATATAAATAAAGAAAACCATACACTTAAGATATGGATGTAGAAAGATTAGGAATTCCAGGATTCAGCTATTTAGAAAGATTGTTCTGACCCCCCTCACAAAGGACTTCTCTTTCAAGCTTTGAAAGAATCAATCTATGTAAGGATATTTCTCTAAGCTGCTAGTGCAAAAGTAATAAACATCAAGCTTATGGACGGGTGTGGAAACTGAATGGCTTTGCTTTTCTTCCAGGGATTTAATTTATTTTTAATATCACAGGTGGCTTGAGGCAAGGTGTAATCATCTGTCACTCTTCAGTTAAATCATATCCCCTCACTTCTGAAATATTCTTTGATCTCCCTACCTGTAAATCACATTCTACTTTCTTTGTCATAGACTGTAGCATATAGATATAATAATGACATTATAAATTGCCCAAGAAGGTGGGGAGTACATCCATTTAAACAGATGATTAAGGGACAAAACACATGCAAATATTAACTCATACATTCACTATTTTTAATGTTTTTTCTTTTCTGACTTAGTTACCAGAAAATAGAAAGTACATAAAATAGAGTTGAAGGCAGTTTTTTAATTTCTTTAATTTAAAAGACACCAGACATTTTTTTTTACTGGCTTTATATTTTAGGCAATATTGATACCTTAAGTCTACAGCTGTCTGGTTTTGAACACATAAGTTTAAATGTTCTGATTATCAGTTGGGCAGATCCTAGTCCATACTGAAATTCTCTAGATGCATACTACCTTAATAGTATTTTGGTTTGTAGTGACAAATCTTAGTTCATAACAGATTTCCTAAGGGAGTCACTGGGTATAGTATGTACTACTTGCTTATATTGGAAATGGTGATGGCTAGAACAATAATTTTTGTTACACCTATATGAAAAGCTACCTTTGCTTCCCCCAGTCAATGTAATCATTAAATACTTTAAAAGAAATTTAAATGTTGCAAAAGGATGTCAGTCTTCATGGATGAAGGTCATAGATGGTACACATTTCTGAGACACTTTGTGTGTGTGTGTGTGTGTGTGTATGTGTGTGTGTGTGTGTGTGTGTGTGTATACAAGAACTGGTAAAATGGCAAACAAAAGAATTCAATATGAAAACATCCTTGGCTAAATGAATCATAATTTCTGGAAATATGAATGGTGGGATAGAAGGAAGGGCTTCTATTTCCACGAGGGAGGAGATCTGGAGAAAAAAGGGAAAATCGTGTACAATCCTTATCTGCTTCTACAATTCTTAAAGCAAAGAATCCTGAATTTGGTATCATCCTGTTGAATGATTGTAAATGTTGGGGTTCTTTGTCACATCATGACTTGCTTCTTCTCTGTAATAGAAACAGCAATCACTGACAAAGAGAATTTGCAGTTTTGAGTGGGTTCAGAACAACTAATTTATACGAGTATACAGAAAAGAATGATAACACTCATCCAAACCAACAAAACTACATAGGGAGAGGGACCTTAAGCAGCTTTATTAATTTCCAGTGTTTGGCACAATGAGGCTGAAACTGTTTCTATATTTACAGTGAGCTGACTAAATTTGGCAGTTTGTTCAAGTCCTGGCTTTGGAAAGGAACCACATGCATGTATTCATCAAGACCTTAATCTGAGAATTTCTATTTATGACTTGTATGGTTGACAACAACTACCTTGGAAACTACAGATAGGGGGCACCTGGGTGGCTCAATCTGTTAAGCCTTCAACTTTGGCTTGGGTCATGAACTCACAGTTCAAGAGTCTGAGCCCCTTCAGGCTCTGTGTTGACAGCACAGAGCCTGGAGCCTTCTTCCAGTTCTGTGTCTACCTCTCTCTGCTCCTTCCCTGCTCATGCTCTGTTTCTCTCTCTCTCTCTCTCTCTCTCTCTCAAAAAATAAGTAAAACATTAAAAACATTTTTTAATAGAAACTACAAATAGGACTCAGTCTGAAATCTCCATGCCTCACATGTTTTCATGGAGTGCGCTTGAGTCTCCCAACCAAACTCTACCCCAACCTGAGCAGTTCTTTATGGTCTCATTACGACTCATATGATTCCAATCTGGGCCTCTAGAGATACAGCCTTATTTATGGTGTTCCTGTAAGGGAGTACACAGATTCATAATCCAAACTAAAAGCTGTTGTCTTCCATAGGTGTCTTACCTTAAGAATACGTAGCCTTGAGGTAGTATCATGTGCTTTTTTTCTTTTGAGCTTTGCAAGAAATTTATAAGACAGTAATAAAAACACATACAATTATAACTGTCAAATAGATGAGAAGACTATGTAGTCAGTTGCCTTGACCAAGGAAAAAAGTTCTCTAGTCTATCGCCAAGCCTCTGCTAAATAATGGCCTTCTCCTTCCATTGTCAAAATCTAACTGGATAAAACATTAAGAACATTGCTTGCTGCCAGTATCTTTAATGGTGTATTACAAGACAATTCTGAACTAATGGTCAGCAAAAACATAGTTTCCAGTTTTCTTGAAAATAGTACAGCATGTTCCATGAACAGTGGACTAGTTACTAGGACATATGCTACAATATAATATTTTATTGTGTTCCATTGGATGGATTTATGGTATTTTCATGTTCTTCTCTAGTAAATACTTGTCTTTCATATGCATGCTGTTAGATCAAAAAATAAATAGGCATATTAAAGTACTTAGGACTTTTAAAATAACTCCATTTGCATTTTTGATAGTTTTTTTCTCTGAATACTAACAGCTCAATTTTTGAATTCTTCACAGTACACCTTGACATATTGACTCAGACTCTTACATCAAGAATATATAAATTTCTGATGGGGCCCCTGGGTGGATCAGTAGGTTGAGTGTTTGATTTTGCCTCAGGTCATGATCTCACAGTTCATGAGTTCAAGCCCCACATGGGGCTTGCTGCTGTCAGTGCAAAACCCGATTCTCTGTTTCCCCCCCTCTCTGACCTTCCCCTGCTCATACTTTCTCTCTCAAAAATAAATAAACTTTTGTTTTTTGGGTTTTTTTAAGTAAATTTCTGGCTTTAATGGAATCTCCTGCTGTATTGGCCAGCATCCCTTTAGCTGCAATTTAAAAAAAAAATGAGGTACCATCAAGGGTTAGTGCAGCACCCATGGGCTAGGAATAGCAAGGAGTTATTACATCCAGGCCTGGTGAAGCAGGAGTGGAGCAGGGAACACAGAGAAGGAAGCTGCACGGGGAGGACTCCCAGCAGATAGAGGGACCCCACCCTGCTGATCTCTGCCTCCTCCCACCTTCTGACCTCCTGCCCATTCCACCCATTGGCTGAAACCAATGAGAAACCAGGGGACCAGAGATTCTAACGGTCACCTTTCCAGAGCACAGAACTTAGGGCAAAGGGGTGGAGAATGATTTAAAGGCACAGACAAAAGGTCCAATAGGTTATGACTCATATTTATTCTTTTTATAATTTTATATTTTATAATTCATATTTCAACAATTCTTTATAAAGCAGGTAGTCATTTTATAATTTGGAGGCAAAACACTTTTTAGTTAACGTGGATTAAGTGTGAGTGTAGACATATGCATGCATACCCAGCGACAGACAGAAATCCACATATTCCCCACATCTCACCAGCTCCCAACCCCACACACAAATCTCCTCTACATCTTCCACCTTCTCATCTGTTCTTAAAAGAGAACTTCTCTGCTTTACAGTAAACTTGAATTCTAAACCCAGCTCGGCCATATTGTTCAACAATCAGGAACAAGTTGTTTAAAATGTATGTTTCAAATTTCTCTCCTGTACAAAGAGAAATATTCTTTCAGTAAAACTTTTAATAAACCAATCTTCCTACAACATTTTTTTTTGTTTTTCAGGCCCGGAGTTTTCTTTTTTGGTTCCCACATGTAGGGCCTGGAAATTAACTTTGAGTTCAAAATTGTCCTATCTCCATGAAACATATCAGTGTCATTTTTTCATAGGACACATGGTTTACAAATTAATTTTTTCAAAACACACTTTCTAAGATGGCAGTTATTTAATACAAGTAACCTAATGCTTAAAGTCAACCAAGGTCTATGACCAGAGAAATGGCATGGGCACTGAACAAAGAGTATGATAGGTTCAAATCCTAGCTCAGTCACTTAACTGCATCAAATGGGAACAAAGCTTAAATTACTAGGCTACAGTTTTCTCATCTATGGGGAAAAAAATCCCACACATCATAATCCTTTTATGAGTTTCCTATTACTGCTGTAAAACACTTACTACAAATCTAGTGACTTGAGCAACACACTATGTTCTGTAGGTCAGAAGGAAGTCTGGGACAGGCATCACCAAAATCAACATGCAGGCAATACTGCATCTCCTGCAAGTTCTAGAGCAGAGTCCATTTCCTTTTCATTTGGGTTCTTGGATTCAGTTCTGTGCAGTTATAGAACTAAATTCTCTTTATCCTTGCCAGCTGCCAGATCAGAAAGTTCCTAGAGGTATCTCTCTGGTCCTAATCCATTGCACCTGATATCTTGGAACCAGAAACAGGGATCCTACCCAAGCTGCCATGTCTCAGACCTTTCTTCTGATGTCATATCTGCTTCACTGACCACAACCAAGGAAATTTTTCCACTTCTCAGGGTTCATGTGATTGCACTGGACCTCCCTGAATAACCCAGGATAATCTCCCTATCTCAAGATTTTAACTTAATTAGAGCTACAAAGACCCTTTCATCAGGTAATGTCACATACTGATTGGTTCTGAGGATTAGGATGCAGACATCTTTTGAGGGGTCATTATTCTGGCTATCGCAATCCTGAATTTGTTATGTTATTATAAAAATAAAATGAGATAATGCATATAAAATATTTAAGGTAGAGCTTTACAGAAAATAGATTGCAATAACTGTTGAAACTGTAATAGTACATGGAATGTTACAAAGAGGAAAGCAGTGACCTGTTTGATATAATTTCAAGAAATTGAAGTGACTTTTTATGATCCGAAAAAAACCCTCTTTGTTTTAGTGCTTGAAATGCCACCAAAAGTCATGTTTTCCTTTGGGTGCTAAAAAAAAAGGAGATTGTCCTCAATAACTAAGTAATGAATCAAACATTTCATGAAGTGTGGGGATATTGTACTTGAAACAGAGATGACTTTATTTTGCTTACTGCTGTACCCTCAATGTTTATAAAAGGAGCAAAATATATATTTGTTGAATAAGTGAATGAATGTATGAGTGACTGCGTGGGGAGAACAACCCTGAGTGAACAGACGTGTAGTTTTGGGAAGTGAGAGAGAGGCGGGCTTCAACAACATAGCCACTGCCACTTCTTGAAGCTTTCATTCTCTCTCTCCCGTATTGCTTCCAGGAGTCCCTCTGAGTTCTTTTGAATTGCTCTCTTCTCCAGTCTATTCTTCATTTTACAGCTAGAATGTGATTTCTTTAGCCAAATCTCATCACTCATTTCTCTGGTTAAATTCCAATCGGAGTTTTCTTTTGCCTGTTTAATAAAAACAAGTTCCTGCAATGCCCCTGAAGATCTGGCCCCGACCACCATTTTTCTTACATTTGACTCTGCTGCCGCATGAAGTTGGCTGTTTCTTTGCTTACCTATTGTCCATATTTATCTTGACACCTTTGTCCATGCCAATCCTGCTTTATATCCTCCTCCATCTTGAGATGCCCTTGTCTGGCATTGTTTTGAATGTCTATTTATTTTTGAGAGAGAGAGAGAGACGGACAAGCAGAGAGAGAGGGAGAAAGAGAATCCCAAGCAGACTCTGTGCTGTCAACGCAGAGCTGATGGGGGGAGGCTCAATCTCACAAACCATGGAATCATGACCTGAGCTGATATCAAGAGTCAGACACTTAACCGATTGAGCCACCAAGTCACCCCATGATTTTAACACTCAACATGGGTGCTACCTTCTCCAAGAAGCCCCCCTAGCTTTCGAACTCCAAGGTTACTTCTGTATCATTCTGTGTATAGTTTTCTCCCACCCCAGAGGATGCTGTGTCTAATTACTTGGCTCTCTCTCCTATCACCTCCTTTCAGCGGGGGATAGCAAAACAAAGGAAGACAACCTTTATTTTTTTATTTTATTTTAATTTTTTTGCATTCCCTTTGTCTGACACAGTACTCAGCACATAATAAGAGTCTTAAGAATAAATGAGCTAAAAACTACCAAACAACAGATATCCCACTTTCTAACAGAAAAATAGACGTTAGGAAAGCCAGGCATTAAAAACATAAAGAATGCCTTTCTACTTTGAAATTGCATCCTGGTGCCCCCAGCATACAGAAGTGGGGAAAGAATGACAAAGATAAGTTTACCCTCTCTGCTTTGCAATTTTGTGAGACACCCACCAGCTATCCTTAACCTGCAGTTCCTTTCTGTTTGATATATGTAAGGGTTCCCCAGGGGAAAAAGAAGAGTCTAGCAATAAATGCTGCTTCTCTCCTTTCTCCCAGTATTCAACACCATTTCTATGGGTGAGAAGAACCCTGAAGGGCTACTGTAAAACCAGAGAATTTTACACCCAAAATTGGGAGAAGAAGCGTGTTTTAGAAAACATGATAGTCTGAGACTGTGAAATCTTTAAATGAAGACAGTGGCTCTTGTTCCTCTCTGTTGACCATTGTGCCTAACCCATGCTTGGCTCAGAGCTAGAAAACAGGCTCTATTTGTTCAGTGACCCAGGATTCATGCAGAATGAACTCTAGGTGCAGAATGATGAGTAACAGTGTAAGTTTGAGCAAATTTGGTAGATGTTGAGCTTTGGTATTCTCATTTGCCAAACAACAATAATATCCAACTGCCTGTACAGAATTGTGATAAGATCATAGGAGACAACAGCTAAGAAGTCCCATTCAACTATTAGCTTCATATAATATGCATATGGCTTCTGAAATTTATTTATGAACAGCAAACTCACAAGTGAGTAAACAAAAATGGCCAATAAATTTATGAAAAGACTCTCAAATTACCTAGTAGTCAGAAATATGTAAATTAAAACAAATATGAGATACTTTTTTTCATCCTTCAGATTCTCAAATATTTTTGAAGATTGATATCATCTGGTGCTAGTAAGAAAATTATACCAAAAGCAGTTAGAGAAAGTGCTATAATATTTCTAAAAGACGGAGGACTTCCAAAATTTTATTTAAAGATTCTGTGACTTGGGGCACCTGGTGGCTCATCAGTTAAGCATCCAACTTCAGCTCAGGTTGTGATCTCACAGTCCGTGAATTTGAGCCCCATTTTGGCTCTGTGCTAACAGCTTGGAGCCTGGAGACTGCTTTGGATTCTGTGTTTCCATTTCTCTCTTTCTGTCCCTCTCCCGCTCATGGTCTGTTTCTGTCTCTCAAAAATAATAAATAAACATTTAAAAAAAGTAAAGATTCTGTGACTTAACATTTTAAAAGGTGTACAATGTTATCATGGGAAGTCAAAGTTCTATTTGGATTTTCTTACATTTATGATATTTTTTAATTTAAATTATGTAGGTGGGAGTAAAGAGATACTACAAGAATTTTAGTACTTAGAGTTCAAAGTTTATTCTAGCTTTAGGTAGAAATATAAATTGCTGTAACCTGGCAATATCCATTATAATGAAAATGTAAAGAGTATTTTACCAGCAATTCTAACTTGGGGGATATTTTTCATGACATAACAAACAAAAATAAATCATGTTCTATAAACAGGCCTTTGCTACAGTGCTGTTTGAAGGCAAAAATCTAAAATCAAGCATATTTCATCAATAATAAAAAGTTGACAAACATCTATTTAAGGGAATGATTTGGATGAGTATGAATCTGGAGAGATGCCCATGGTGTGCAATTGAGACAAATGAAAAAGGGAAAGAATAAATGCAAGTTTTAGAATAATGTAAATGGTAAAATAACACTTAAAGAAATACAAATTCTATATATATGATAAGCATTTAAATAAATACAAAGGCAGGTGATTTTGTAAAGTTATACATCTCAAATTTCTGATTTGGGTTACCTTGGTGGGTGAATGTAAGAGTAGAATGTTAGAAGAAATATTAACATTTAAAAAATCCAATTATGTTTTATTTTCCAATTTCAAAAGAATATTCAATTTTTGGTTAAAAAATTGAATAACCTATAAAAATAAAGTTCAAGACGGCAAAACTTGCTGGAGGTGGAAGTAATGGTTGGAAAGAGGAGTGAGAAAAATCTTGGGGGTGATAGAAATATTATTTTTTTTTATTTTGTTTTTTTAAATTCACATCCAAATTAGCATATAGTGCAACAATGATTTCAGGAGTAGATTCCTTAATGCCCCTTACCCATTTAGCCCATCCCCCCTCCCACAACCCCTCCAGTAACCCTCTCTTTGTTCTCCATATTTAAGAGTCTCTTCTGTTTTGTCCCCCTCCCTGTTTTTATATATTTTTTGTTTCCCTTCCCTTATGTTCATCTGTTTTGTGTATTAAAGTTCTCATATGAGTGAAGTCATATGTTTTTTGTGTTTCTCTAATTTCACTTAGCCTAATACCCTCCAGTTTCATCCACATAGTTGCAAATGGCAAGATTTAATTCTTTTTGATTGCCAAGTAACACTCCATTGCATGCATATATATATATATATATATATATATGCATGCAATGGAGTGTTTATATGCAAGATGTGTGTTATATATATATATATATATATATATATATATATATATGCCCTCTCTTTGATGACAGACAGCCATCTGTGCTATGGGATGGCCAAAGTGACAAAATCCTGAGACTGGAGATGTTAATCCCTCAAAGTCCCAGAAATGGGCCCAGAAATGGAGGAGGATGGCTTGAAATCCAGGCCTGAGCCAAACACCTTATAAATATTCCTTCCTCAACATCTGGCGATGACAGGGACTCCTCATGCCCCTGTACCCCTTCCCCAAATCATCAGTTCCTAGTCTTCATCCTATGCAAATAGAGCCTGACCCCAGGCAATCAGACAGGAGATCCCGTTCACTCCTGGGTGTGCACGAAGTATGTTATCTGGCACTATCTCCAGGAACCTCCAGTCAGCAGAGGAGGTACAAGGGGGCTCCAAAGGGCGGATCTGAGTACAGATCCAGCTGTACCCTCAAAACTGCCTGATCAACTGGCTCAGATGGGGTTGCAGAGCAGGGATGAAGCCAGACTGAGGCAGGGAACAATGACTCCTTAACTATGAACTTTCAAGTTTAGGTAACTCTGGGCTCATGTCCCCTGGTGATAGAAGTACCCTCAGTGGAGGTGCCCTTTCCCTGGCCGCCAGAGCTCTGGGTCTGATTAGGACTCACTCCTCCTGGTCAGAGTGGAAGGGGAAGGTGGCTGAGTCCCCTCCCCCAGGGAACACATGCTATTCTCTGAGAACTGAACCAGGGTTGCTATCTTGGGTAAACGTTTTCAAAACTCTAGGAGGCCTTGGAGTCCACCCTCTCATCATAAGCATGGCCATCTCTGAGCAGAGAGAGACCACTTCAGCTCTGAGGGAGGATGGTTGCCCCATGACCAAGCAGCACCTTTTTAAAGTTCCCACTTAAAGGAAGGAAGGGAGGGAGGGAAAGAAAGAGAGAGGTGGAAAGAGAGAAAAGAAAAAGAAAGAAAGAAAGAAGGAAAGAAAGAAAGAAAAGAAAGAAAGAAAGGAAAGAAGAAAGGAAGGAAAAAGAAAGAAAGAAAGAAAGAAAGAAAGAAAGAAAGAAAGAAAGGGACCATTTGGGGATTTGGGGGTGGGGGTGAGGTTTGAAGCAGTTGTTAATAGCAGCTGTCACCAAGTAAGCACCTACCATGTGCCACCCATCATATTCTGCTTTATACACATGATCTGATTTAACCATCACAAAGCCCTATAATAATAGGGCTTTATTATTACTATTATTATTCCCATCTTGCAGATGAACAAACTGTAGGTCAGAGAAGTTGAATAACAAGTCCTAAGTTAGAAAGCTAAAAAATAGCATGTTCAAAATTTGAACCGTTGACTCTCTGGCTCCCAAGGGTATACTCATTTCACTAGCTGCTCTGCTGTCCTACCTGGTCCTTTTTCCAGCCTGTGAGGCAGACCCTTATCACCGTCCCCCTGCAGGACAGGTGGAGCCCTGAGCCTTGGTAAAGCTGATGATGTTACTGCCTGTGGAAGCAGAGAGAGGGCAGCCATTGTCTCACCCATTTGTTAAGGGCAGTGTTGAGCTTAAGAACACAGGCCCAGGAAAAAAGGAAGGAATTCAAATTGAGACCTAGATTCTCACTAGCTGGGTGACCTTGGGAAAAAAAAAAAAAAAAAAAAAAAAAATATATATATATATATATATATATATATATATATATATATATATATATCACATCTTCTTTATCCATTCATCCATCGATGAACATCTGGGCTCTTTCCATACTTTGGCTATTGTTGATAGTGCTGCTATACATATTGGGGTGCATGTGGCCCTTCAAAACAGCACACCTGTATTCCTTGGATAAATGCCTAGAAGTGCAATTGCTGGGTTGTAGGGTAGTTCTATTTTTAGTTTTTTGAGGAACCTCCGTACTGTTTTCCAGAGTGGCTGCACCAGTTTGCATTCCCACCAACAATGCAAAAGAGATCCTCTTTCTCTGCATCCTCACCAACTTTTGTTGTTGCCTGAGTTGTTAATTAGCCATTCTGACAGGTGTGAAAGGATATCTCATTGTGGTTTTGACTTGTATTTCCCTGATGATGAGTGATGAGCATTTTTTCATGTGTTGGTTGGCCATCTGGATGTCTTCTTTGGAGAAGTGTCTATTCATGTCTTTTGCCCATTTCTTCACTGGTTTATTTGTTTTTAGGGTGTTGAGTTTGATGAATTCTTTATAGATTTTGGATACTAACCCTTTATCTGATATGATATGTCGTTTGCAAATATCTTCTCCCATTCTGTAGGTTGCCTTTTAGTTTTGCTGATTGTTTCCTTGCTGTGCAGAAGCTTTTTATTTTGATGAGGTCCCAGTAGTTCATTTTTGCTTTGGTTTCCCTTGCCTCCAGAGATGTGTTGAGTAAGAAGTTGCTGTGGCCAAAATCAAAGAGGTTTTGGGGTCCATTTCTGAGTTCTCTATTCTGTTCCATTGATCTGAGTGTCTGTTCTTGTGCCAGTATCATACTGTCTTGATGATAACAGCTGTGTAGTATAGCTTGAAGTCCAGGATCGTGATGCTTCCTGCTTTGGTTTTCTTTTTCAAGGTTGCTTTGGCTATTCGGGTTCTTTTCTGGTTCCATACAAATATTTAGGATTATTTGTTCTAGCTCTATGAAGAATGCTGGTGTTATTTTGATAGGGATTGCATTGAATATGTAGATTTCTTTGGGTAGTATCGACATTTTAACAATATTTGTTCTTTCTATCCAGGGGCATGGAATATTTTTCCATTTTTTTGTGTGTCTTCTTCAATTTCTTTCATTAAGCTTTCTGTAGTTTTCTGTGTATAGATTTGTCACCTCTTTGGTTAGATTTGTTCCTAGGTATTTTATGGTTTCTGGTGCAATTGTAAGTGGGATTGGTTCCTTGATTATTCTTTCTGTTGCTTCATTCTTGGTGAATAGGAATACAATCAATTTCTGTGCATTGATTTTATATCCTACCAATTTGCTGAATTCATGAATCAGTTCCAGTGGTTTTTTGGTGGAATCTTTTGTGTTTTCCATATAGAGTATCCTGTTATCTGTGAAGAGTGAAAGTTTGACCTCCTCCTGGCCGATTTGAATGCCTTTTATTTCTTTGTGTTGTCTGATTGCAGAGGCTAAGACTTCCAATACTATGTTGAATAACAGTGGTAAGAGTGGATATCCCTGTCTTGTTCCTGACCTTAGGGGGAAAGCTGTCAGTTTTTCCCCATTGAGGATGATATTAGCGTTGGGTTGTTCATATATAACTTTTATGATCTCGAGGTATGCTCCTTCTATCCCTACTTTCTTGAGGGTTATCAAGAAAGAATGCTGTATTTTGTCAACTGCTTTCTCTGAATCTATTGAGAGGATCATATGATTCTTCTCCTTTCTTTTATTGATATGATGAATCACGTTGTTTTGCGGATATTGAACCAGCCCTGCATCCCAGGTATAAATCCCACTTGGTCGTGGTGAATAATTTTTTTAATGTATTGTTGGATCTGGTTGGCTAATATCTTGTTGAGGATTTTTGCATCCATGTTCATCAGGGAAATTGGTCTATAGTTCTCCTTATTAGTGGGGTCTCTGTCTGGTTTTGGAATCAAGGTAATGCTGGCTTCATAGACTTAGGAAGTTTTCCTTCCATTTCTATTTTTTGGAACAGTGTCAAGAGAATAGGTATTAACTCTTCCTTAAATGTTTGGTAGAATTCCCCTGGAAAGCCACCTGGCCCTGGACTCTTGTTTTGGGGGAGGTTTTTGATTACTTATTCAATTTCTTTACTGGTTATGGGTCTGTTGAAATTTTCTATTTCTTCCTGTTTCAGTTTCGGTAGTGTATATGTTTCTAGGAATTTGTCCATTTCTTCCAGATTGTCCATTTTATTGGCATATAATTGCTCATAATATTCTCTTATTATTGCTTTTATTTCTGCTGTGTTGGTTGTGATCTCTCCTCTTTCATTCTTGATTTTATTTATTTGGATCCTTTTTCTTTTTGATCAGACTGGCTAGTGGTTTATCTATTTTGTTAATTCTTTCAAAGAACCAGCTTCTGGTTTCATTGATCTGTTCTATTGTTTTTTTTGGTTTTGATAGCATTAATTTCTGCTCTAATCTTTATTATTTCCTGTCTTCTGCTGGTTTTTGGTTTTATTTGCTGTTCTTTTTCCATCTCTTTAAGGTGTAAGGTTAGGTTATATATCTGAGATCTTTCTTCCTTCTTTAGGAAGGCCTGGATTGCTATATACTTTTCTCTTATGACCACCTTTGCTGTGTCCCAGAGGTCCTGGGTTGTGGTGTTATGATTTTCATTGGCTTCCATATACTTTTTAATTTCCTCTTAAACTTCTTGGTTAGCCCATTCATTCGTTAGTAGGATGTTCTTCAGTCTCCAAGTATTTGTTACTTTCCAAATTTTTTCTTGTGGTTGATTTCAAGTTTCATAGTGTTGTAGTCTGAAAATATGCATGGTGATCTCGATCTTTTTGTACTTACTGAGGGCTGATTTGTGTCCCAGTATGTGGTCTATTCTGGAGAATGTTCCATGTGCACTAGAGAATAATGTATATTCCACTGCTTTAGGATGAAATGTTCTGAATATATCTGGTCCAGTGTGTCATTCAAAGCCATTGTTTCCTTGTTGATTTTTTGATTAGATGATCTGTCCATTGCTGTGAATGAATGTTTACATGAATGAATGGCACATGAGTGTTTACAATTGTTAGGTCTTCTTGGTGGATAGATGCTTAATTATGATATAATGCCCTTCTTTGTCTCTTGATATAGTCTTTATTTTAAAGTCTAGATTGTCTGATATACGTGTGGCTACTCTGGCTTTCTTTTGTTGACCATTAGCATGATAGATGGTTCTCCATCCCCTTACTTTCAATCTGAAGGTGTCTTTAGGTCTAAAGTGTGTCTCTTGTAAACAGCATATAGATGGATCTTGTTTTCTTATCCATTCTGTTACCCTATGTCTTTTGATTGGAACATTGAGTCCATTGACATTTAGAGAGAGTACTGAAAGATATGAATTTATTGCTATTATGATGCCTGTAGAGTTGGAGTTTCTGGTGGGTTCTCTGGTCCTTTCTAATCTTTGTTGCTTTTGGTATGTATGTATGTATGTATGTATGTATTTACATTTTCATCTTTTCTCCCCTCAGAGAGTCCCCCTTAAAATTTCTTGCAATGCTGGTTTAGTGGTCACAAACTCCTTTAATTTTTGTTTGGGAAATGATTTATCTCTTCTTCTATTTTGAATGACAGCATTACTGGATAAAGAATTCTTGGCTGTATATTTTTCTGATTCAGCACATTGTACATATCCTGCCACTCCTTTCTGGCCTGCCAAGTTTCTGTGGATAGGTCTGCTGCAAACCTGATCTGTCTTCTCTTGTAGGTTAAGAACTTTTTTTTCCCTTGCTGCTTTCTTGATTCTCTCCTTGCCTGAGCATTTTGTGAATTTGACTATGATATGCCTTGTTGATGGCCAGTTTTTGTTGAATCTAATGGGAGTCCTCTGTGCTTCCTGGATTTTGATGTCTGTGTCTTTCCCCAGGTTAGAAAAGTTTTCTGCTATGATTTGCTCACATAACCCTTCTACCCTTATTTCTCCCTCTTCCTCCTCTGGGACCCCTCTGATTCTTATGTTGTTCCTTTTTAATGAGTCACGGATTTCTCTAATTCTTAAATTGTGCTCTTTTGCCTTAATCTCCCTCTTTGTTTCTGCTTCATTATTCTCCATAAGTTTGTACTCTATATCACTGATTCTCTGTTCTGCCTCATTCATCCTTGCCGCCGCGGCATCCATCTGTGATTGCATCTCAGTTATAGCATTTTTTATTTCATTCTGACTATGTTTTACTTCTTTTATCTCTGCAGAAAGGGATTCTAATCTATTTTCGACTCCAGCTAGTATTCTTTTCATGATTCTAAATTCTGGTTCAAACATCTTGCTTGTATCTGTGCTGGTTAAGTCCCTGGCTGTCATTTCTTCATGCTCTTTCTTTTGGGTTGAGTTCATCTGCTTCATCATTTTGAAAGGAGGAAAGGAATTATTGAGGTTGACAAAATTAAAAGAAATTAAAATTTAAAAAGTATTAAAATTAAAAAAAGTAAAAACAAACACACACATAAAATCGAATAAATGATGCTAGATCCTAGCTGTGTTTTGGTCTGGGTGTTGAAAGTGTCTTGATAGATTAGGGAAAAAAAGGGGGGGGAAGAAAAAAAAGAAAAAAGGAAATTGTTTGAAAATTTTAAAAAATGAATATTCTGGGTATTGAAAGTGGCTTGATAGATTAGAGAAAAAAGGGGGAAAAGAAAAAAAGAAAAAAGGGAAATCGTTTGAAAATTTGAAAAAACAAATACACTGAAGTAGACTAAAATGAAATGATGGAAGTAAAATAGAATTTGAAAAAATTTACACAAAAGTAAAAAAATATAGTAGAAAAAAATTAAAGAAAAATATTTTTAGTAAAAATTAAAAATAAAATGAATTTTTTTTCTTTCTGTAAGAAAATAAATGAAAAAGAGGAAAAGAAAGAAAGAAAATTGAATAGTTGGACCAGATAACAGACTGGAATATGACTAAAATTACTTCGTTTTCCCCTAGCAGTCAAACTATGAAGCACTTTATAGTCCATAAACTAAGCAGGCAGTGAGACTTGTGTACTTGAAGAGCAAGGTTGGCCCAGCTGGGCGGGGCTTAGTGTAACATCTCCGTTCTCCACTAGATGGTGCTGCTTAGCTTACTGGAGTAGATTGTTGTGGCCCTTGCAGGTGCATATGCGCATGTGCAGGAATGGCGGAAAATGGCTTCACCCAGCTACCCAGTCTCTAGAATCAGAATTCTGTTCTCCCCAATCAGCAATCATGCACCTGTCCTTCATCTTTAGCTTCTGTCCACTCCACTTCCGTCCACTCCCACTTCTCCACCGTCTGTGACCAAGCCCCAGGCAGCACCTCCCTCCTGAATTTTGTCTCAGATGTGGCTGCCTTCCCCAGCCCCCCACTTCTGAGGGACTGCAGCTTTGACCTACTCCTCCCCTCTGTGGAGTCTCTCACCGAGCAATGGCTGAATGCTGGCTGCACCCAGGAATGCTTGCAAGACCGTGCTGCTGCCAATGCCCAGAGACTGCGGCCAGGTGCCAGCCCACCCCAGAAAAAGTTCATGAGACAGTTGTAGCAGCAGTTCCTCAGGGATTATGGAAAATCACAACACACATCTGGCACCAGGCTTCACCCCCAATGACCTTGTTCTAGTACCACTGAATGTGGCCATTCTCTGGGGTCTTCTGGGCGCAGGTGGCCTCACAGCCTCTACCAAATGTCCTTCTAGCAGTGGAAGTGCTTCTCCCCATGTGGCCTGAGAAACTCCTGGACCCCACTCTGCTCCTGGGGATTTGCCCTTCCCACCAGAGCACCACCAGGTATTGAGCTGCAGAGTTGCAGCCTTTGCGCTCCCCTTGTTTATAGTCTTAATGGAATTTAAACCCTCTCCTTTCTCCCTTCTCCCTTTTCAGTTTAGCCCCTGTGCTTGTTTCCAATTTTCAACTTTCTCTCCAGCTGCTTTTGGGGAGGGGTGCTTTTTCCATATTCTCCCCTGCCCCGCCCCTGTCTCCATCCTCTTTCTGCACTCAAAAGTGGCTCCCTGCCCTCTGCAGCTTCTCTCTCCCCAAATTCACCTCTCCACACCGCAAACCTGCTGAATTCTGTGGTTCAGATTGTGCAGATTGTTGTGTTAATCCTCAGATCACTTTTCTAAATGGGCAGGATGGTTTAGTGATGGTCTGGCTGTATTACATGGACACCAGACACACAAAAAATGTCCATGCTGTTCTGCCATCTTGGCTCCTCCTCCAGAAATATTCTTTATCTTGACTGTGGTAGAAGTTACATAAATGTATGTATTTAGCAAAACTCATCAAATTGCGCCCTTAAAATAGGTTCATTCATGGGTTGATATGGCTTATTGTTTTCTTTCCATCCTATACTTACATGTACTCCAAAATCTGTGGAACTACTGTTCTCCTGGCTTTGTTTCAGTGATAGCAAAGGAGCACACAAGAGGGTAACTGCTTAAAAAGCTTTTATTATTCATCCTACTAATCAATCTAATTTTCCCTGTGGAAATGCTAGATGTGTGTAGGTCTTTTTCCTGTTGTTGTTCTGACAAAACCTTTTTTAATTGATCAATTTCTTTTTTCCTCTTGATCATTCCCAATCAGTCAAATTTCCAGCTCAGTTATACTTAATTTAGTATATTTTATGGTCTGCCCATTTGTGTTTTCTAACTTCTCTGTCTTGGAGAGATAAGAACCTAGTGTTGAGAAGCCCCTCTTTAATTAGCTTTTTCTTATTTTTAGAAATTAATTATATTTATATACTTAAAAAAAATAAATGGCCTAAAATAATTTGTAGAAAAATAAGAGCAGATGATTTAAAAATCTAACTCATCAAGCTTCAAATTTAGTGTTTGTTATACATCCAGGACTGCTTGGAACATAAAGAGAAATTAGGAGACATAAGTCCTAGAGTTGAAAATTGTTGCCATCACCATTTTTCCTTTTTTGGAGTTAACAACTCCAGAAGAAAAAAAAATCTTCCAAAATAACTGTGTTATGTAATGTGGAAAAGAAAACAAACCTTGTTAATTCTTTCAGAAGATTTTTTCAGTACCTGTAGTTAAGAATAAATTTGCATCTTTTATAATAGTTTTTGTCATTACAGTAAATAGCCTCAGATGGTTATAACCCACTCTGTTGCTCATAAAACCCATTTGATGTGTGTTTATCACTTGCTCTATAAGTAGCTTTTCATTTCTGTTTGTTCCTGCCATGGTTATAAAACATACTACTATAACAGTTCTTAAACACACAATAGCTCTATAAAACAGTATCTTTGGTGGATATTTAAACTATTTTAATGTTGAGGCAAAATAATTTAATGTCCCACCCATATGTTGAATGTTTCTAAAAGCATTTAAAAAAAAACCCTAAAACCGTCACACCTGCAAATATCTCAAATTCTTCTAAACCTGTTCAGGCTTATAAGTAATTCCACCACCAATCAAATCATGGCCATCAGACAAGGAGATAATTCATGCATGCTCATTTTCTCTAATAGCCATTGTTTCAGAGCTCAGAAAGTGAATACCAATTTCATCTCTTGGTTTTGTGACATCTATGACTTCCGGGGCATAAGAAAATAAGAAGAGCCTAGCAAATAAACTTGGAGTCCCATTAGTTTGTCCTTCTCCAACATTTTCTATATAGCCAAATTAATATCCTCTGTATTATCAATGAAAATTTTCTATTTATGCTCATGATCTACTTTTCCTCATTTCCAATACTAACCATCAACATCTAAATAACTTAGATTTTGACATTTTGACCTCTGTGAGGATTTTTTTGAATGTCATTATGAAGTGAATTATGTGAAATATTTAATTTGTAAATTAAATATTTAACATGAAGATATGGAGAATTTTAGAACAATAACATCACTTATGTAACATGAATAACTCACAAATAAATTTCAAAGCATACATAATTCTCCAAACTGCCACAAACTACTGGGGAGAAATAAACATTTTATAGTCATGCAGATATTCACCAACATTTCCTCATATATGTAGGAATTAATATATAAACATAAAGCAACTTTTGATAACAATCTTACCAAAGTTATATACTTGATTTATTATATTTTATAGCAGTATTATGTTATGAAAATATATTATTAGTTCATTCATCAGTCCAACAAATATTTGCTTAACCTTACCATATGCATGGAACTGGTCTATGTGCTGAGGGTCTAAAGCTCAGCCAGATCATTTCTGGTCCTCCAGGAATTTCATTTTGAAGAAAATAAAATAGATACTTAAAATGTAGTGTGATAGGTACTCTGATAGTGGGTGGTAGGTCTTCCTAAACTTCCCAGTTGATCTACCTTTAGTTTGTCATTTTCTTCATTTTGTTAAAATAAAATGAAGTTGAATATTTTTTGTGCTTTTCATGATCATTTTGCCATTCATAGTTGATTTTTACAAGTACACAACTTTATGATTTTTATAAATATTTTTTTTTTTTTAATTCCCTGGTCATTGAAGTAAAGGTAATGCAGAAAGCTAGGCACCAGGCTTGTAATAGATGGTGACACACTGTGAAAATGTGCACATATGAATGTAACAATGGAATCAAGTTTTAATTTATTCCTGCTGGTAGATAATAGCAGTAAGTCAGGCAGACTGATGTGCAATTGCTATTTATCCAGTCACATATTGTTTGTAACTAAGCACAATGCATGAGACCTTTTTTCTGCCTCACTAAATAAGTTAATCATGTAAATCAGAGGGAAATTTCTTAGAAAATATGGGTATAGTTTAAACACAAATGATGCATTTTTCATTGCTAAGAATAAAAACAGATGTGACAATGCCCAGGTGTCAATTACAAAACATTATCATTCTTTATCACATATCTATGTGAATTAATGGAAAATTAACAGGTTACATTGATATACACGGTTATCTGTAGAACATGATCACCAATACACATCATTCTGCATAATTAAAATAAATCTAACGGCTCAAATACTGTGATAAGAATTGAAAATGAGATGCATATTATTTCTGCAAATTGTGTTGAGATGTTTTTGCAACAGAAGCTCAAATATCCATCATTTAGTCGATGAAAAATCCATTAATGTATGTTTAGTGAGTTCATAGCAACAAACTGGGCATGGCTAAATCCTTTTATTTTTCTCAATCCCTCAATGTTCCACATGCCTTCTACTATTATAAGCAATAGTAGCAAGACAGGAGAGGCAATACCTGAAAAATTGATGGAGAGGAAGGGAATGAATGAAGAGGAGGCAGCAAGGATGGCCATTACAATGTGCATAATTAAGGTACTGACTCAGGGGACAAGTATCAGCCTGGATTCCTTCATATGTTGTATTTTCATTTCCAATCAGTTCAAAATCCTATCAAATTTTCCTTTGGTTTTTGTTTAATTAGCATCTTATTTAGACATATTTTATTTCATTTCAAATACGGGGGATTTTTGCATATATTCTGTTTTAATCCTATTGTGGTCAGAGAACATGCACTGTATGTTTTAAACATATTAGATTTATTGAGACCTGTTTTGCAGCTCCAAATCTGGTCTATCTGATAAATGTTCATTGTGAACTTGAAGACTGTACTTTCTGCTTTTGTAGAGTGTTCCATAAATGCCAGTTAGATCAAGTTTACTGATAGTGTTTTTCACCTCTCTTATACCCTTATTGATTTTCTCTTTGTTTTGTCATTTATTGAGAGATGAATCTTGAAATTTCCAAATATAATTGAGGATGTATCTACTTTTCATTATAATTCTATCATTTTTGCTTCATATGTTTTGCTTCATTATTAGGCATATAAAAATTCAAGATTGTTAGGTCCTTCTGAAAACTTGACTTTATCTTTTTGGTTTAGTGTTAGCATGATACTTCTTGTTTCATTATCTTACTTTTAACCACATTGCATATTTATATTTCAAGTGAGTTTCTTGTAGACAATATATAGTAGAGTTTTGGTTTTAACCTGATGACAATCCCTTATCTTCATTTGGCATTTTTAGGCCATTTACATGTACTGAATGTGAATATTAATTAATATGCTTGCCACTTGCTTTCTATTTGTCCTATTTTTTTTTCTTTTTTCCTATTTCCCTCTTCTCTATTTGTATTAATTTTGTAACGATTTCAATTTTATTTCCTTTTTGGCTTATATGTTATAACTCTGGTTTATTGTTTTTTTTGTGTGATTATTTTAAGGTTTATAGTACTCATATATCCTTAATTTAATTCAGGTGATAGATCTATTTGCACATAGTATATGAATCTTCCTAATGTTACTTCCATTTCTACCATCCCATGCCTCTGTGCTATTGTCATACATTTTATTTCAACAACATTTTAAATTCTTCAATATGCTTTTACTGCTGTGGTTTAAATAGTTAGCCACCTTTTTTTTTAAATTTTTTTTTTTTAACGTTTATTTATTTTTGAGACAGAGAGAGACAGAGCATGAACAGGGGAGGGTCAGAGAGAGGGAGACACAGAATCTGAAACAGGCTCCAGGTTCTGAGCTGTCAGCACAGAGCCCGACGCGGGGCTTGAACTCACGGACTGCGAGATCATGACCTGAGCCGAAGTCGGCCACTTAACCGACTGAGCCACCCAGGTGCCCCAGTTAGCCACCTTTTAAATAGAATTAAATAGTAAGACAAAATAAGTCTTTTTATTTGCTTATATAGTTACCATGTTTTGGTGTTTTTCATTCTTTTGTACAGATCTATGTTTCCAGATCATTTTCCTTTCACCTGAAGGGCTTACTCTAATATTCCTTATAGTACAAGTCTGCTGGTTATTAAATTCAGCTTTGATGTGTGTTAAAAATTCTTTGTATTTCACTCTAAATTTTGGAAAACATTTTGACTCAGTCTAGAACTCCAGGTTGACAGGGCTTTTTTTTTTTTTCCTTTAGTGCTTTAAAGGTTTTACTCAACTGCCTTCTGACTACATTGTTTCTGCTGAGAGAATTGGCTGTCATTCTTATTATTATTCCTCTCTAGGTATTGTATTGTTTTATTCTGGTTGCTCCTAAGACTTTATATTTATCATTTTTTTTTAATTACAGTGTAGTTAACCCGCAGTGTTATATTAGTTTCAAGTGTACAATATAGTGCTTGAGCAATTCTATACATTACTCAATGCTCATCATTATAAGTGTACTCTTTAATCCCCATCACCTATTTTAGCCAACTCCCCACCAACCTCCGCTCTGGTAACCATCAATTTGTTCTCTATAGTTAAGAATCTGTTTTTTTTGGTTTGTCCCCTTTTTTCTTTGTTCATTTGTTTTGTTTCTGAAGTTCCTCATATGAGTAAAATCATATGATATTTGTCTTTCCCTCACTGATTTATTTCACTTAGCTTTATACTTTCTACATCCATCCATGTTGCTGCAAATGGCAAGATTTCATTCTTTTTGTGGGTAATATACCATTATATTTATGTGTGTGTGTGTGTGTGTGTGTGTGTGTGTGTGTGTGTACATACTTACATACATATGCATACCACTTCTTTACCCACTCATCTATCATTGAGCACTTGGGATACTTCTATAATTTGACTATTATAAATAATGCTGCAATAAACATAGGGGTGCATATATCTTCTTAAATTAGTGTTTTTGTATTATTTTGGGTAAACTTGGGAATTACTGGATCTTAAGGTAATTTTATTTTTTATTGTTTGTTTGAGGACCTTCCAAACTGTTTTCCACAATGGCTACAACAGTATACATTCCTACCAACAGTGTACAAAGGTTTCTTTTTTTCACATCCTTACCAACACTTGTTGTTTCTTGAGTTTTGATTTTAGCCATTCTAATAGGCAAGAAGTGATATCTCAATGTGGTTTTGATTTGCATTTCCCTGATGATGGGTGATGTTGAGCATCTTTTCATGTGTCTGTTGGACATCTGTATGCCTTCTTTGGAGAAATGTCTATTCATGTCTTCTGCCCATTTTTAAGTGGATTATTTGCTGTTTTGGTTTAGAGTTGTATAAGTTCTTTAAAAATTTTGGATACAAAACTTTTATCAGATGTGTCATATGCAAATATCTTCTCCCATTCTATAGCTTGTCTTTTAGTTTTGATGATTATTTCCTTTGCTGGGCAGAAGGGTTTTTTTTTAAATTTTTTTTTATGTTTATTTATTTCTGAGACAGAGCATGGGGGGGAGGGGCAGAGAGAGAGGGAGACACAGAATCAGAAGCAGGCTTCAGGCTCTGAGCTGTCAGCACAGAGCCCAGCATGGGGCTCGAACTCACAAACCGTGAGATCATGACCTGAGTTGAAGTCAGTCGCTCAACTGACTAAGCCACCCAGCTGCCCCCAGGAGGTTTTTATTTTGATGTAGTTCCAAGGGTTTGTTTTTGCTTTTGTCTTCTTTGCCTCAGGACATATATGTAGAAAAATGTTGCTGTGGCTGATATCAGAGAAATTACTGCCTGTGTTCTCTTCTAGGACTTTTATGTTTGCAGGTCTCACATGTAGGTTCTGAATCCATTTTGAGTTTATTTTTGTATATAGATGTATGAAAGTGGTCCAGTTTCATTCTTTTCCATGTAGCTGTCCAGTTTTCCCAGCACCATTTGTTGAAAGGACCATCTTTTCCCCACTGTCATTCATTCTTTTCCCTCCATTGTCAAAAATTAATTGACCACATGCTCATGGGTTTATTTCTGGACTCTCTATTCTGTTCTATGGATCTATGTGTCTATTTTTGTGCCAGTGTCCTACTGTTTTGATAACTACAGCTTTGTAGTGTATCTTAAATCTGAGATTGTGATACTTCCAGTTTTATTCTTCTAAGATTTCTTTGTTTATTCAGTGTCTTCTGTGGTTCCATACAAATTTTAGGATTATTTGTTCTAGTTCTGTGAAAAATGCTGTTGGTATTTTGATAGTGAGTGCGTTAAATATGTAGAATGGTTTGGGTTAAATATAATTAAAATATAATTTTCTAAGAATGAGAGTCAGTATATAATGTAAGGAATTAATTTATAATATTTAATTAAGATATCATTTCCAAATGTAGCCTTACAGTTCTTGAGATGCCATTGTCGTTAGCAATCTTTTGATATGATGGCCCTGGCTAGAGGCTTTTTTAGCATAAATTGCCACTTTTCTCATTCAGGCATTTCTCACTTGGAAGTGGTCAAGACACTATACAACAGGTTTCTTATATACTCAAAACTCCTCAAATGTCTCATATAACTTCCTTTCCTCCAGAAGAATATTTCCCAAGATCTTAGAAGAATCACTTAGGGGGAATGATGTCTCCTGTCAATTCAATGTATATTTGGAGACAGGGGAAAAGAGCCTGGAGTAACTTGAGGAGATTCAAATTCTGGAAAACCTCTCTGTGACATCATGGCACTGATTGATTTATCTTTGTTGATAGCTAATGGGTCTTACAGGCTGTCTCATTGGCTTCTCAGAGAATATGACTACAGTTGGCTTGGTTTGTGTTTGCAAATCAGAATGCATTGGCAATCCAATTAGTTAATTTGTTTTCACCTCTGTTCACCTTTAAGAAAATAAACACAGGAAACTTCGTAGATCATTGAATCATTGCTTTCTCTAAATTGAAGTCATTCTTCTGCATGCAGATTTTACATTAAATATAAGCAGTTTTATAGATGTTAGAGTACTGATGACAGAAACAAATAGAAAAGGTGAGATTTTTTTCTGTTTATCCTTTTCTCCAGTGATTTCATGGAAGAGTAAATCTTTACAAAAGCTCTCAAAAATAGCTTAAGAATAGCTTTTTACAACATGAACAATGCAGCTTTTAACAGTTTAGCATTTCTAACCTTGCTATCTGACTTAGGGGAAATTTTCTTTGCTTTCATCATGTCGGGTTTCTCACCTGAAATATAGCCATAATGCATTTTACTCTTGCATGGACTACATAAGATAATAGTTGTAAAAATCACTTTGAAACAGACTACCCATTACCTACATAATATACAACCACAATAGTATGTATCATTGCTGAATTATTCCTTTATAAATGCTTAGTATAATGGAAGAATGCAAAGCTTGAGTCTATCACATATAATTTTCTTATAAAACCCTCTAAAAGAAGAGTCAAAATAGGAGAACAAATTACTCCATGACTTCAAATGTAGGCTTCATGAGAGTGAGAATAAAGTGGTTAAAAAATAAAACAAATAGGCAGTATTTGGTAACAATAGACAGAAATATCATGCAATCCATTTTTCTTAGCAATGGGCAGAGTTCTTTTTAAGTCATATTCACTCTGGAAATTGCCTTTTTTTCCTATAAAAATGCCAAGAATACCCATACAGCAGAGCAGAGACCTTGCAAAGCTGAGAAATCATTCCCAGAGTATCACTGCACTTTGCAGAGAGGGAAATGAGATAAAATCCTGAAATCTCAGTATCATACATGTGTATGTAGTTAATATAAAGAGGTGATCAGGCTTCATTATGCCTACACCTTGAACCATTATATAGACAAAGACTGAAAAACTCTGAAATCAAGTAGTTGTGATTAATGTGACTCAGAATAGGAAGAAAGATATTTATTTCCCTTAGCAACAAACTGAGTGTTAATATTCCTTAGAGATATGGAATGTTTACTTTATAAAAAATAAAAACAGAATAAAAGAATATTCCATGCATGTGTAGAATATAGGTTTATTGTTAGCCTTTTAAAAGAATATTCCATATATGTGTAGAATATAGGTTCATTGTTAGGTAGCCTTTTAAAATTTTCTGTCCCGTTTTCCCTTCTTGCTTTATCACAAAGACTAGCGATTCTGCTCCTTTATACTATGGCTCCTTGCACCTCTCTGTTAGATATAACAGTTAATTCTTTGAGGACACTTGCCCAATAGTAGTGTGTTCTGTTCTCAGAAGCCTTATCTCATTTGATCCTCTCAGTGACACTGGCAGCAGGGGGTGGTGGCGGGTTGGGGAGGTACTAGTAGTTTCCCATTTGGCAGATATGAAACTGAGACACAGAAAGGTTTAATAATTCTTAGTTCACACAATTAATAAATGGGAGAGTCAGGATTAAAACTGGGCTACTTGACTCCAAACACTGAGGCCATAAACACCGTGAGATACTGTATTTGTTACAATAACCCGTTCTCTCACTTTGTGGCCTCCCCCAGGACTGCACTCCATTAATACTCACTCTCTGCACCCCACTGACCTTCCATCACTACCTTCTACCTTTGGCTTCTGCATCTTCAGTGGCTCCTTTCACTCTGTTTACGTGTTAAAGTTTCTCATTTTTTTCTAAAACCTTAATAATACCATGATCCTTGCCCTCCACCCCCAACTCTTTCTCTTGTCAAATCCTCAAAGCAATAATCTTACTTGGCCTCTGTCTCAACTTCTCATTCACTTCATCACATTTAATGAAACTAAAATGTACTGGTAAAATGTACCACCCCTTCCTAATTCCCAAATTTTTACTTTCAGTTCATTTCCTACTCAAATTGAATACAAAACTTGACATTTTTACCATACTATCTTTCTTTAAATGTTTTCCTTTTTTATCTTTTTCCTCCTGATTTTCCTTTTACTTTATTTTGCTCACCTGTATTTTTTGTCTTCTCTCCTTTTGTCTTCTCTCCTTTTCTTTGAGTATTTATGTTCCAAGAATTCCAACCTTTACTCTCCCCTCTCCTTGTTCTACAAAGCACCCTTGATCCATGTACAAGAAGAGCTATACATTTATAAACCTAGTCCTGATCTCTCTCTTCAGTGTGGGATCCATGTTACCAACAGCATGGTAGACATCACCACCCAAAGGGTATGTAGACTTCTCAAACAAAGCAAACACATTATTTCCCACTGCCCTCAGTATTTCCTCCCTCTCCTTTATTCTTTACATGTGAAATGGGAATCATCATTCAGTTATCCATGTTCAAAACTCAAGGCCTTCCTAAATGAGTTAAAACTTGTAAAATGTTTGAGTCCCTGCACCTTGTAAGCTCTCAATATTTGTGAGGTAACAGTAGTATTGCCTTTAACTTGTCACTCTTCCTTACTGCTATATCCAACCAATTTCTAGTCATGACAGTTCTATTACTGTTCAGCCCCTGGAATATCTTCTTCCTTTTGCACTGCCACTACTTCAGTTTTTTCATGCTGCTGATTTTAAAACAACTGAACTGGTCTCCCTGACTGTAAATTCTAACCTTTCTTGTTATATTTTCTCACTGCCTACAGTTATCTTGCTAAAGTACTCCATGTGATAAGTTCATGTAATCATGATATGTAAGGTCTTTCTCAATCTAAACACAAATTACCATGCCAATCATACCAGTTGCCATTTACCCCATAACACATTTAATGCTGTGCACTCGTCAGGATTGCTTCTCAACACTGAGACTCACCTTTCCATGCCCTAACACATCACGCTCCTTTTATACATTTACTCCATGCTTTCTCTTTTTGCCTGGAAAACTCCTACTTAATTTTTTGTCATAAGCTTGAACATAAATCTTTGCCTATTCATCTCTCTATCCACTTCCATGCTTATCCCCATAAGGCAGAATGGAGCACTGGCTCTTCAGATATCTATGCAAATTTCTAGAAACCAATTTTTAGCACAAATTATCAATTGTTTCTATAATGTTGTATCTTGACAATGATATTTTATTTTATACTAATTGAGCATGAATTAATTATAATCATTATTATTAATTATTAATTATCCTATGTCTTCAAGGAGAAATTCAGTCTTGTTTAACTTTGTATTTTCAGAGCAATTCATATATTTAGCACATAGCAATTCTCAAAAACTATTTATGGAATGAATGAAATTAAACAACTCTTAAATTTCACCTTCTCAGCCAACCCAATGCTGAAATGTGATTATAGCAGAAACTGCCTTTATATTTAACATCCTTCCTTTGCATCCTTTAAAATTTCAATGTGTCAAGTGTGAATTGGTAGAAAGCCTGAATCTATATCTGAAGACTGAATTCTGTATCTCATTTTCCTCAATTGTAAAATCATGCAACTACTTCATAAGGTCGTCATGGATATTGGTAAGTTTATACACATAAAATAATTAGCATTAAAGTAGTACAAGATTAGCAAGTAATAAAATTATTACTATTATGACTTATTTACTTTTCTGGTGTTTTCCCCCTCTGGTATCTTTGTGCACAATTCTTCCTATAAATGATGTTAATATTGTCTTATGTTTTCTCACCTACAAGGGAGAGATCAATGATTCCTTTTAAAAGTAAAGACATATAAGTAATTAAGCCCTGTAAAGCTCTTTGGTAAAAAATGATGAGAGTTGTAAGAGAGTACAATTATTATTATTTTTGGTTTATTGTTATTATTATTCTATTATTGTAACAGCAAGGGACTTTTAGTCAAATTATTGTAGTCTTATGTTAAAATCTAAAAAAAATGAAAAGTGGTGTTTAATTATTGCATAATTCTGAAAGGATAACGAAGAAAACATGAGGTGTTGAGATTCTTGTTCTTATTTTCTAATTTAACACCTCAATATACTTAGCATTTTCTAGATTCTCCTCAGTTAAAGCTGTATCTGACCACAATTTTTTTTGTAGTCATTTTACATTGCTGTTTATTTTTTTCAAAGTACTTCATGTTCATTAACCCATCATCTGTATACATTTACAATTCAATATCTCGACATAAAGTTTTCTTGTTATGTGGTTTTTTTTAATGGAGAATTAAAGAAACCCCAATCTTCTATAGTAGAAACACATTAAAATGTAGAATACATGTCTTCTGCCCCCCAATCTGTAAAATATAAACCACCTTCCACTATTCACTTTTTGGGGCCTCAGGATGGAACTAGCTCTGAGAGAAGACAATGTGATGTTTTTTGAGAGAGAAGCAGTGGGAGCCAGTGTGATTCTTCTCCCTTGTCAAGTGGATCAGGCTGCCTGGAGAGTCATTTATCTACCAAACACAGACTAGAACTCAGTAGCTAAACACAATTCATGTGAAATGCAGTAACCTATGGAGGAGTGTGTATTTACAAATTTTGAAATAATCTTGTTTTGATCACACATTTTTAATAGTTATGCTTTCTCATTAAGTTTATACTACCTGAATATTACTGTTTACCCATACTGAAGAACTAAAGAATTATGAACGAAAGATAAATAATGAATATTCTAAAGTTGTTATGGGAAATTTTGCAGACTAACATATATCACACATACGTGTGAAAAAAAATTTTTTTTTTGCTTTCTGTCCTCATTTTTTCTAAAATATCAGGTGAACTCTTGGTTCATTTATTCATTTTTTTTTCATTTACAAAACAAATATACATGTAGCTGCCCCTAATTTCCAGATGCTCTGCTAGGCAGGAGAAAGTAAAGACAAATAGGATTGCCCTCAAGAAGCTTGTATTTCCTGTGCAGTGATTGCCAAAGTGTGGTCCTGAGACCACTGACATGAGAAGTACCTTAAGTATTTGGTAACTATGTAGATACCTGATGTCACTCCAAATCAGGGCTTCCAAAGTCTCTGTTTTTAAGCACCTCTGTTGATTCTTTTGCTTTTTAAAAGTTGCACACTCAGGGTACCTGGGTGGCTCAGTAGGTTAAGTGTCCGACTTCGGCTCAGGTCGTGATTTCATGGTTTGTGAGTTGAGCCCTGCATCGGGCTTTGTGCTGACAGCTCGGAGCCTGTGTCTCTTCTCTCTCTGCCCCTCACCCTCTCACACTTTATCTCTCTCTCGCTCTCTCAGTCTCTCTCCCTCCCTCCCTCCTTCCCTCTCTCAACAATAAATAAACATTTAAAAAAATGCACCCTGGATTACCTTTGCTATACCAAGTATGGTCTGAGAAACAACAAATCTTTCAGCACTTCCCATTCCCATCCCTTACTTAATTAGACTATACAGTCTAACTCATTAAATGGTTCACATGGACTTAAAAGTCTGAGAAGCACTGGTCTGGTCTATGTGTTTTCTGAGGCCAACCATACAATGAAGCTCTGTGATTTTATTGAAGAGTGATGTGGGAGACACTAAGTCAAATGTTCTCCAGAACTTGAATTCCACCATTACCTATTAATCTATTTTTAACATTTCTCAAGCGAATCTGTTAAAACTACTATACTTTACTTGTGTTTCTTGTTTGTTTGTCAAGCTCCAATGGTCATTGAAAATATAAAGAGTAGTAATGCGTTGCTTGGGCTGATCAGTTAGTGTCTGTTATTTGACTGATGCAGGGGCATGTGGACAATCAGTACAGATGTATTACAAAAAATGAGAGAAACACTAGAAGTCACTGCAACCTGTCTTCGATCATCCGTTCATTTTTATTCAATAAATATTTATTAAGCTTCTGCTATGAGACAGAGTTTGAAACTGAATTTAAGGTATTAATAAAAGCAAATATTTATAGACCATTTTTACTATGTATCAGTGAATCTTCTTAATTGCCACATGTGTTATTGCATTTAATAGGCACAACCATATAATGAAGGGACTGTGGTTACTCCTGTCTTACAAGTGAGGAAGCTGTGACCAGAGATGTAGAGGACTTGCTCAAAGTCACCCAGCCAGAATAAATTTTATTTGGAACTTGGATCCACCTCTATTTCATCACAGGCCTTCCTTTTTAACTTCTATGCTATATTACTATATACTATATTATATTATTTCCAACACCTTATTTTTGGAATTAGACCATCATAGTTCTTAAGTAGACACACAGGTGAAAAACTATGGCAAGCATACTACATTTGAGGCCCAAAGGAGTCTCAATGGAAACACAGAAGAAAGTAAGAATCATTGGTTTAGGTAGGAGTCAGAGAAGGCCAGAAGATGTTTCCATGGTCCATGCATGGAGAAGAAAGAGCAAAATTCTGGAAATATGGAGTAATGTGTACAATAGCACAAAGCATGACATAACATGCCATATCTAGGTGACTATAGTTGACCCTTGAACAACACAGATTTGAACTGGGTGAGTCCATTTATAAGTGGATTTATTTTGATACAGTACTGTAAATGTATTTTCACTTCCTTTTGATTTTCTTTATGACATTTTCTTTTCTTTAGCTTACTTTAGTGTGAGAATACAGTATATAATGCATATAATATGGAAAACACATGCTAATCAACTCTTTAGGGCTTCTAGTCAACAGTAGGCTATTAGTAGTTTAATTTTGGGGGAGTCAAAAGTTACATGCACATTTTCAACTGCATGGGGTTTGGCACTGCTAACTCCTGCATTGTTCAAGGATCTGCTGTGTAAAGTTCTTGGTTTTGCTGGATTGCATGTAAGTTTTGCAGTGGGAGAGAAGTACGAAATGATGGACAGAGAAAGCAAGTGGACAGATATTGCAGAAAGTTGTATGTCATTCCAAGGATCTCAGATTTATCTCATAGAAGGTACAAATCTATTGAATGGGTTTGAACATGTAAATCATCAGGTTTTACTTCAGGGAAATTAATTTTTTTTTATTTATTTTATTTTATTTTTTTAACATTTATTCATTTTTGAAAGAGAGAGACAGAGTGCAAATGGGGAAGGGGCAGAGAGAGAGGGAGACACAGAATTCGAAGCAGGCTCCAGACTCCAAGCTGTCAGCATGGAGCCCGATGCAGGTTTTGAACCCACAGACCGCAAGATCATGACCTGAGCCAAAGTCGGCCGCCCAACAAACTGAGCCACCCAGGCGCCCTAAGGAAATTAATTTTTAAAGAATGGTAATTAATAGTGTAAACTTTTGATAACAGTGAATCCAAATTTTCTGTCGCTGCGTATTTTGGCTTCATCAAGGAAATTGTATTGCTGAGAGTTTGTAGGCATTCTGGCTCCAAGAAAGGGTAACTATGATATGATTTCTTATACAGACAGCCAACCTTCCCAGCAGGTTTTTGATCTGGAAAATTATGGGTACACACATTTTTCCCACGAGTTAGTGAATTCAGGTGAGTTATGAATTCTTGTAGGTCAGGTTAAAAAATTATTTTGTGATTAGCTCCATAAGCATGGGCCAATATTTATACCATCATTTTTGTTTTTAAGTAATTTTTAGGTTGTTTGGTACTTTGGGATCCTAGAGCCTACGTATTGGGCATAATAACTCATGGTGCCAGAATCTAGTGAAGTACAAGTGTTCCTGTCCATCAGCAAGTGTCTTGTGGACAATTTTCAAGCAATGCCTTACTAGCAACACTAATTCCTAGGACTGAACATGACACTTAACAAAGCTTCATCTGATGAATCCATCCAACTAGCCATTCAAAAGGCCATATAAATATAAACATAGATGATGCTAGAATTTAATTCATTCCACCTCCCTCAGGTCTATTCAAGCTATGCACATGTTTCTTATTTTATTGTTAAAACTTCTAATTCCAACTTGATTTAAAAATTGACTTGCTTATGAGATGCCTGTGTGGTTCAGTCGATTAAGTATCTGACTCTTGGTTTTGGCTCAGGTCTTGATCTCATGTTTCATGGGTTCAAGCCCCATGTCTGCAGTGTCACTGCAGAGCCTGCTTGGGACTCTCTCTCTCTCTCTCTCTCTCTCTCTTCTCTCTTCCTCTTCTCTCTCTCTTCCCCCACTCCATATGCTTTCTCTCTCCCTTTCTCTCAAAAGAAATAAACTTTTAAAAAGTGGTTTTTAACAATGGAGTAATTTATAATTGACTTTTTAATTTTTTAATGTTTATTTATTTTTGAGACAGAGAGAGGGGCAGAGCCTGAGTGGGGGAGAAGCAGAGAGGGAGACACAGAATTTGAAGCAGGCTCCAGGCTCCAAACTGTTAGCACAGAGACTGATGTGGGGCTTGAACTCAGGAACTGGGAGATCCTGACCTGATCCAAAGTCAGAAACTTAAACCGATTGAGCCACCCAGGTGCCCCGACTTATGTTTGTTTTTAATTGAGTAAGTTTAGTTCCAATTTCAGGTACAAACCAAGAGGAAAGGAGATTTTACCCACTTATGGTCATGTCTAGAGCAGATAGATACTCTTTTTTCTTTTTTGGTGTTCTGTGATCACCTGGCTAATGGAATAAAATTATTTATTGATATAATCTTTTTTCATTAACTAAGTTTCAAGAAATACCAGTTCTGCTCCCACCAATTTGATTTCCAGTATTTTGTACTTGTATCATATGAGACAAATAATCATTGGTTTCTTACTTTGAGTTTGGCCTGGCATTCACCCAAGAGAGAAGTGTTATTCATCATTCTTCCTAACCACGATATGTTGCTTATCTGGTAGGATAAAATAAAGAAGATCTTCAGCTTAGTGATTTTTTTATGACCCAAGTCAGGATGTGAACTTCAGGATCTCTGCTTTTATGCATTAACAAGTTATATTCTTTATACAGTTTTCATAGGAACTGTGCTGTTTTCTTTGTTGTATTTTTTGTCTTTTCTTCTTTTTCTTTATTTTTCCCCTTTTTGTAGCACAGTGGAAATTCTTCACTCTTTCTTCCACATAGTATATCTTTCTAGGTCACACCCTTGCTGCCTCAAGAATTGTAATGAGAGTTATAAATCTACAGTGTCCACATACTTGGAAATTCTCTTCCGGACCTTATCCTTCATCATTTTCACATGAGAATTTGTTATGACTTTGAGTAATGGTGTGTTTTAAGAAAACATATTCTATAAATAGGTGGTGCCTTTTGTGACACAATGAGAATGCCATGAGCCTACTGGCCCTCTGTCAATAGGCCATTTGTTGTTTGTTGGTTTTTCACAGTACAGTTGTCATGAAGCTTGCATCTCCCATTCTCAAATTAAGCTATGTTTTATTTTTGGTTTTGTTTTGCTTTCTCAATATTTTTTCTCTCAAGAACCTATGGTTTAGTGGGAAGAGAATTTAAAATAAAAAAAAATGCTGGTTTCAATTCTGGCTTGATCACTGACTCATGAAATTATTCTCAGTTCCCACATCTATTAAATGGATAAAATAAAGCCAACTTCAAAGGATTGATTTAAATTTTAACTTATGCAATATAGGTAAAATGCTAATATATTTTTATATGTTTATATTTGAGACTGAGAGAGAGAGGGAGAGAGTGCATGCATGTGCAAACAGGGGAGGGGCAGAGAGAGAGGGAGACAGAGGATTCAAAACAGGGTCTGAGCTGAGAACAGAGAGCCTGATGTGGAGCTCAAACTCAGGAAGTGGGGCTCGAACTCATGAACCGTGCCAGATCCAAAGTCAGACGCTTAACTGGCCGAGCCACCCAGGTGCCCCTAAAATGCTAATATTTTATCTTGAAGACTAAGTTCTCATAAAAACCCGGAGACATTGCTATTGTAATATTGTGAATATGTTTTATTCTTGATTGTTGATTTATGGGTGTTTGAGCTGAAACCTTTCTTAATTTCGGCCCTTCATGTTGCAGACTAGGGAAGTAAGACATAGAAAGGATGTTGCTCAAACTGCAAAAGGCAAAAATAGACTAGTCTCCTCAAATCATCATGATACTCCAACTTCAATTCATGCCATGATCCATTTTATTTTATTTTCCCCATGCTGGTATTTCTCTACCAATAGAGTTCCTCCTCTTCTCACTTCATAGCATGCACTTCTCGACCATTTTAAATGTGAACCTAATGATCAGGGACCCTGCCTAATTAACTAAGTCAGTGTAATGTTTCATGTTAACACCTTAGACTTTGATATTTAACATGTTAAATAATTTCATACTTTTGAGTTTATTTCAGTAATGATATGTGCAGAATTACTTTACTGAGGAGTGTTGTTTGACCAAAGCTACACTCTGCCCCACAGACATAGGCAGGTTTCCCTTGCTCAAGGCTGCTGCATTCTATTTAAGCCTTGCTAGCCAAACTAATTAAAATATTTCATTTAAGTAGTTCTGAGTGTCAATTTTTTTTGAGAGTCTCCAATTGATGTTTCATGTGTTACTAGAGAAAAATTTATTTTGTAGATTTATTTCTGCTTAAAATACAATGTGATGTTGCATGACTATTCTAGCCAGTCCTGAATATTAGAAAACAATGCATAGTCACATGAATCTTGAAAGGGTCATGTTTATTTGAAAAATAAGTTGATTGGATTTAAATTAACTCACTTTCCAAGATCACAAAACTTGAGAGACCTTATACGTTTGTTAGGCTGTTGTTTGTAAGCACCCTTATCACAATATGTAGACATGTATATATCAACAATTTGTGTAGCTAGTAATTTAAAACGCCTTCTTCCATGGAATACACATTAAGCTTCATAACTTTTAGTTTCTAAAACCTATCATATATGACTATTAAAATTGAAAAAAATTGAGTGAACTCTCAATTATTCAGGGATGGACCTATCAGTTGATACAATCACCACGTTCTTCACTTTTCTTTCTCTCTCCTTGCTGATGTCTTGTGGTCATTATCAATACTCACTAGCAACTCAACCAAAATGAAGAAGAGAAACAAAAAATAAATCCATATTAAGTGTTTTTTTTATTACCAAATTATCTTTTAAATTTAAAATTATAGGGGCACCTGGGTGTCTCAGTTAGTTAAGTGTCCAACTTCAGCTCAGGTCATGATCTCGCGGCCTGTGAGTTCAAGCCCCGTGTTGGGCTCTGTGCTGACAGCTCAGAGCCTGGAGCCTGCTTCAGATTCTGCATCTCATTCTCTCTCTGCCCCTCCCCCACTCGCATTTCTGTGTGTGTCCCTCTCTCAAAAGTAAATAAACATTAAAATTTTAATTATAGAGAAAACATTAGAAACATTGGCTTTTATTGGAAGTTTTGAGAGTATCTGTATATTAAATATATCAAAACTCTTCCCTTCAATAATTCTGTGGTGTTCAAAGATATATTTGGGCCAGATAAAGAAGGATACAGATGATACTTTTGATTTATCAAAATATCAAAATTTATCAAAAATATGTTAGTTCATATTTTTTTGTTGAGCTTTGTTCCATTTTGTTTCTTTCACTAATTTGATGAGTAATTTTCTTAAGTTGGCATTTGCACAAGAGAGACATTTGATGTGTGCTAGGAGACTGTATGTGTGTGTGTTTTGATTGATATTAAATAAATTCAAACCATTGGTAATTTTGAATTGACCAGCTATTTTCATGTCAAAGCAGTAATAGACATTTTGGTGAGATAAAAGGAGAACTGGAGTTTTTAGAAATTAATGTGTAAACAACTTAGTATTATCTTCATCTACAAAACCATAATTTTCAAAAATGATACTGTTTTAAAGCAAGGACAGAATACAGCTCTGGTTACAAAGGATATAAATTTTTACCTAATTAAATAAAGGTAACTATTCAAAACCATACCATTTGAATTCTTGGAAACTTTAAAGCTTAAATAGATTTCTACCCTTCACACCCCACGGGCATTTTTAATAAGCCACATGGTATGATTCTCAGCTTGGGTGAGAAAATAAAATGGGAATCTCTCTCTAGAGAACCCTTATATATATTACATCCAATTAGGCTTGTCCTGGTTCTGTGAAGTCATCCTAAATCACAATGGATGATAACAGTTTGTAATTTTCAACCAGAGAATCCACTTTAGTTTGTAACTTTGGTAGTCAATGCTTGGCAGCAGTAACTTATTTTGATATAGGAGACATTTACAAATACCTTCTAAAGGCTGACAATCAAAACATTTAATTGTCCAAAGATATTATGGAAAGAAGGACATATCCCAATATAATTACTTTAAACATGATGACACTATATTTGTTAAGAATGTATTATTATTTTCCAAGTTCTTCCCAATTTTTGCACAAATTTGCTATATAAGCATTTTATGTGTATTAGCTTATACTTTCTGTTTCTGGCTCCTGTGAGCTTTTTAAAAATCAAAATTGCCATTTCCTCAATATTAGTACAGATTCAAATGTGTGGCTATATTTTGTGTTTTAATTTTGGTTTTGTTCTGTAAGCTTTATCAACAAAACACCATCTGGTACATGTTAAAAATGGACCATATCCTCATTCAATTTGGTTGATGTTCAGAATACAAAGTTGAAGAGATGTCCTTCCATGTTATTTTTTAATCATTAGTTGTTTGCAAGCATATGTGAATTAACAATTTTAGCAGTGGTAACACATTATATATCATTCTACTGAACAAGATCTGTTTTGATCCAGAGAAAACATTGAAAACTTTATAAATTATAAAGATGCTGGTTAGGTGTATCTCATTCCAATGTTGAATAAGTTCAATGTTTTATCATTCCCTCAATTTATCTCACCAGTTATCTGATTTTTACAAATATATTTACACTGTACCCTTTTAAGTCCATTCATTTTGTCATTGCTCTTTGCCAGCGATGCTAAATGTTAATTAAATTTTCATTATATTAATCACTCTTACATTGCAATTGAAAAAATACTGTGTCTTCAATTGAATCTTAATATTTCTCAACTTTAGGAAATATTTGTCAATGCTCGTATTTTCAATAGTAAGAACTATTTTGGAGGAAGGGCCAAGATGGCAGAGATGCATCAAAGTTCTCTGTTTCTCTCATTCCTGAAATGCAGCTCGATCAGCACCAAACCATTTTGCGCACCTCAAAAATTGATCTGAGGACTAACACAACACTCTGCATAACCTGAGCCACGGAATTCAACAGGTACATGGCGAAGAGAGGTGAACTGGGGGAGAGAGAAGCCACAGAGGGTAGAAAACTGTTTTTGTTTGAGGAGAGAGGACTGAGACAGTGAGAAGAGTAGAGGAAAAGTACTACCCCTGAAAGCAGTTGGAGAGAAAGAGAAAGAGAAAGAGAAAGAGAAAGAGAAAGAGAAAGAGAAAGAGAGGAAACACCCACAAGAGACTGAACAAGAAAGGGAGAAAGGAGAAAGGACAGGGTTTCAATATCATTTGGACTCCATAAAGAGGAAAGCACAGAGTTGCAAACTCCACAACTCAATACATGGCGGTGCTCTGGTGGGAAGGGCAAATCCCCAGGAGCAGACAGGGAGATCTGAGGGGTCCTTGGGCCACACGGGGAGAGGCAGTTCCTCTGCTGTGAGGATGTTTGGTAGAGGCTGTGTGGCCTACCCCTGGTCAAAGGTCCCTAAGGACCCCAGAGAACGGGCACATTTACTGATGTTGGAACAAGGACGCATTGAAACCTGGTGCCAGATGTATGTTGTGATTTACCATAGTCCCTGAACTGCTGTTACACAATCATGTGAAATTTTTCAGGGGTGGACTGGCACCCGGCTGCAGTTTCTGGGCCTCTGTGGTGGCACAGTCATGCAAGCATTCCTGGGGGCAAGGTGGCACTTGGCCATAGCTGTGTGATCCTCCCCCAGAAGGTTGGAACAGGTCAAAACTGCAGGGCTCTCTGAAGTGAGGGGTTTGAAAACACAGCCCCATCTAAGATAAAATTTAGGAGGGAGGTGCTGCATGGCAGGCTGATGGCCAGGCTTGGTTGTGGACAAGTATAGAAGCAGAGAGTGAATGGAAGCCAAAAACAAAGGAGGGGTGTTTGCCCAGAGCACAGAGTTCTGATGCTAGAGACTAGGAAGCTGGGTGACACTGTTTCCACCTCTCCTGAATATGCACAAATAATATGCGCACACCACACCCCACCCCAGTAAGCTAAGCAGTGCCATCTAGTGGAGAACAGACCTGTTGTACCAAGCCCTGTCCAACTGTGCCAACTGAGCCCTAGAGGACAACCACAAGTCTTTCCACCTGCTTAGTGAATAGACTATAAAGTGCTTCAGAGTTTGACTTCTAGTGGAAACTGGATGTAATTTCATTTGTAGTTCATTTGGTTCACTGGTCCATCTATTATTTCTTTTTCTTTTTCTTTCCTTTTCTTATTAATTTCCTTTTCTTATAGAAAGAGAAAAAAATATTTTTGCATTCCATTTTTATTAAAAAAAGATTTTTTTTACATTTTTACCTATTAATTTTTTTGTAATTTTTTTAATTCTATTTTTTCATTTCATCTTATTCTGCTTCAGTGTATAATTTTTTTAAATGTTTAAAACTTATCTTTCTTTCTCTTTCTCCTTTTTTCTTTTCTTTGCTTTCCCTTTTTTCTCTATTTATCAAGCTTCTTTCAACAACTGGACCAAAACACATGTAGGATTTAGCTTCCTTTATTTGATTTTTTTGTTTTTTTTTTAAATTTTTTAAATTTAATTTTATGTTTTATTAATTATTTACTTCTTCTAAAATGACAAAACAAAGAAATTCCCCCCAAAAGAAAGAACAGGAAGAAATGACAGCCAGGGGCTTAATCAACACAGATATGGGCAAGGTGTCTGACCCAGAATTTAGAATCACAACAACAAGAATACTAGCTGGGGTTGAAAAAAATCATAGAATCCCTTTTGTGGAGATAAAAGAAGTAAAAGCTAATCAGGAAAAAATTAAAAATGCTACAACTGAGATATAAACTTGAATGGTTGCCACAGGGGCAAGGATGGATGAAGCAGAACAGTGAATCAATGACATAAAGGACAAACTTAAGGAGGATAATGAAGCAGAAAAAAAAAGAGGGAAACTAAGGCAAAACAACACTATAATAAGAATTAGAGAATTCAGTGATTCATTAAAAAGAAATAACATCCAAAGCATAGGGGTCCCAGAAGATGAAGAGAGAGAGAAAGGGGTAGAAGGTTTATGTGAGCAAATCATAGCAGAAGACTTCCCTAACCTGGGGATATCCAGAGAACTCGCATTAGATTCAACAAAAAACAATCATCAACAAAGCATACCATAATCAAATTCACAAAATACACAGACAAGGAAAGAATTATGACAGCTGAAAAGGCAAAAAGTCCTTAACCTATAAGGGAAGACAGATCAAGTTCACAGCAGAAACTTTCCACAGAAACTTGGCAAGCCAGAAAGTTAGTGGCAAGATATATTCAACATGCTAAATCAGAAAAATATGCAGCCAAGAAGTCTTTATCCAGCAAGACTGTCATTCACAATAGAAGGAGAGATTAAAAAGTTTCCCAGGACTAAGGGAGTTTGTGACCACTAAACCAGCCCTGCAAGAAATTTTAAGGGGTATTCTCTGAGAGGATAAAAGATGAAACAAAACAAAAAAGACCAAAAGCAACAAAAACTAGAAAGGACCAGAGAACACCACCAGAAACTCCAACTCTACAGGCAGCACAATGGCAATATGTTCATATCTTTTAGTACTAATTCTAAATGTCAATCAATTAAACTCTCCAATCAAAAGACATAGAGTAACAGAATGGATAAGAAAACAAGATTCATCTACATGCTCTTTACAAGAGACCCATTTTAGACCTAAAGCCACCTTCAGGTTGAAAGTAAGGGGATGGAGAACCGTCTATCATGCTAATGGTCACCAAAAGAAAACCAGAGTAACCACACTTATATCAGATAATCTACATTTTAAAATAAGATGTAACAAGAAATAACAAATAATTAAGGGATCTATCCACCAAGAAGATCTAACAATTGTGGACATGTATGCCCCCAATGTGGTGAGACCCATATATATAAAACAATTAATCACAAGCATAAAGAAACTCACTGATAATAATACCATAATAGTAGGGTATATTACCCCACTTGCTGCAATGGAGAGATCACCTAAACAGAAACTCAACAAGGAAACAATGGTTTTGAATGACACACTGGACCAGATGGACTTAACAGATAAATTCAGAACATTTCATCCTAAAGCAGTGAATACACACTCTTCTCAAGTACACATGGAACATGCTCCAGAATAGATCACATACTGGGACACAAATCAGCCCTCAACAAGTACAAAAAGAATGAGAGCATACCATGCATATTTTCAAACCACATGCTATAAAACTTGAAATCAACCACAAGAAAAATTTTTGAAAGACAACAAATACTTGGAGAAAAGAACATCCTACTGAAGAATGAATGGGTTAACCAAGAAGTTAAAGAGGAAATTAAAAAGTACATAGAAACCAATGAAAATAATAACACAACAGCCCCAAACCTCTGGGATGCAGTAAAGGCAGGCATAAGATGGAAAGATATAGCATCCAAGCTTTCTTAAAGAAGGAAGAAAGGTCTCAGATACATAACCGAACCTTACACCTTAAAGAGCTGGCAAAATAACAGCAAATAAAATCCAAAAACAGCAGAAGATGGAAATAAAGATTAGAGCAGAAATCAATGCTATTGGAATCAAAAAAGTAATAGAACAGATCAGTGAACTCAGGACCTGGTTCCCTGAAAGAATCAACAAAATTGATAAACCCCTAGCCAGTTTTATCAAAAAGAAAAATGAAAGGACCCAAATAAATAAAATCCAGAATGAAAGAGAAGAGTTCACAACGAATACTGCAATAATACAAACAGTAATAAGAAAATATTAAGAGTAATCATATGCCAATAAATTGGGCAATCTGGAAGAAATGGACGAATTCCTAGAAACATATACACTACTGAAACTGAAACAGGAAGAGATAGGAAATTTGAACAGACCCATAACCAGTAAAGAGATTGAATTGGCAATTAAAAATCTCCCCCCAAAAAAACAAAAACAAAAACAAACAAACAAAAAAACAAGAGTTCAGCACCGAATGGCTTTCCAGGGGAATTCTACCAAGCATTTAAAGAAGAGTTAACATCTATTCTTTTGAAGGTGTTCCAAAAAAATAGAAATGGAAGGAAAAATTCCAAACTCATTCTATGAGGCCAGCATTACCTTGTTTCCAAAACCAGACAAAGACCCCACTAAATAGAACTACAGACCAATTTCCCTGATGAACATAGATGCAGTAATTCTCAACAAGATACTTGCCAACCAGATCCAGCAATACATTAAAAGAATTATTCACCACAATCAACTGGGATTTATACCTGGGATGCAGGGCTGGTTCAATATTCACAAACAGAAAAGGACAAGAACCACATGATCCTCTCAATAGATGCAGAGAAAGCATTTGACAAAATGCAGCATCCCTTCTTGATAAAAACCCTCAAGAAAGGGAAAGAAAGATTATACCTCAAGATCACAAAAGCAATATACAAAAGATCCACTGCTAATATATTCAATGGGGAAAACTGAGAGCTTCTCCCCTAAGGTCAGGAACATGACAGAGATGTCCACTCTCACCACTGTTATTCAACATAGTATTGGAAGTTCTAGCCTCAGCAATCAGATGACACAAAGGGATAAAAGACATCCAAATCAGCAAGGAGGAATTCAAACTTTCACTCTTCACAGATAACATGATACTCTATATGGAAAACCCAAAATATTCCACCAAATAATAGCTAGAACTGATACATTAATTCAGCAAGGTGCAGGTATAAAAATCAATACACAGAAATCGGTTGCACTTTTATATGTTAATAATGAAGCAACAGAAAGAGAAATCAAGGAATCAATCCCATTTACAATTGCATCAAAAATCATAAAATACCTAGGAATAAACCTAACCAAAGAGGTGAAAAATGTATACACTGGAAAGAAATTAAAGAAGACACAGAAAAATGGAAAAATATTCCACGCTTATGGATTGGAAGAATAAATATTGTTAAAATGTTGATACTACACAAAGCAATCTATATATTCAGTGCAATCCCTATCAAAATAACACCAGCATTCTTCACAGAGCTAGAACAAACAATTCTAAAATTCGTATGGAACCAAAAAGGACCCTGAATAGCCAAAGCTATCCTAAAAAAGAAAAAGCTGGAGGCATCACAATTCCAGACTTCAGGATGTATTACATAGCAGTAAACATCAAGACAGTATGATACGGGGGACACCTGGGTGGCTTAGTTGGTTAAGTGTCCTAGTGTGGCTCACGTCATGATCTCATGGTTCGTGAGTTTCAGCCCCATAACAGGCTCTGTGCTGACAGCTAGGATCCTGGAGCATGCTCTGGTTATGTGTCTCCCTCTCTCTCTACCCCTCCCTCACTTACATTCTATCTCTCTCTCAAAAATAAATAAATACTTTAAAAATTAAAAAAAATAAAGTATGGTACTGGTACAAAAACAGACACATAGATCAATGGAAAAGAACAGAGAACCCAGAAATGGCCCCATAACTTATGGCCAACTAATCTTTGACAAAGCAGGAAAGAATATCCAATGGAATAAAGAAAACGTCTTCAGCAAATGGTACTGGGAAAACTGGACAGTGGCATGCAGAAAAATGAACCTGGACCACTTTCTTACATCACACACAAAAATAAACACAAAATGGATGAAAGACCTAAATGTAAGACAGGAAGCCATCAAAACCCTCGGGGAGAAAGCAGGCAAAAACCTCTTTGACCTCGGCCACAGCAACTTCTTACTAAACACATCTCTGGGGACAAGGGAAACAAAAACAAAACTGCGTCATTGGGACCTCATCAAAATAAAAAGCTTCTGCACAGCAAAGGAAACAATCAGCAAAACTAAAAGGCAACCGACAGAATGGGAGAAGATATTTGCAAATGACATATCAGATAAAAGGTTAGTATCAAAATCAATAAAGAACTCATCAAACTCAACACCCAAAAAACTAATAATCTAGTAAAGAAATGGGCAAAAGTCATGAATAGCCACTTCTCCAAAGAAGACATCCAGATGGCTAACACACACATGAAAAAATGCTCAACATCACTCTTCATCAGAGAAATACAAATCAAAACCACCATGAGATACAACTCATACCTGTCAGAATGGCTAAAATTAACAACTCAGGCAACAGCAGATGTTGGCAAGTTTGAGGAGAAAGAGGAACACTTTGGCATTTTTAGCACTTCTGGAAGGGATGCAAACTGGTGCAGCCACTCTGGAAAACAGTATGGAGGTTCCTCAAAAAACTAAAAATAGAACTATCCTCTGACCCAGCAATTGCACAACTAGATATTTATCCAAAGGATACAGGTGTGCTGTTTCGAAGGGACACATGCATCCCAATGTTTATAGCAGTGCTATCAATAATAGTGAAAGTATGGAAAAAGCCCAAATGTCCATTAATAGATGAATGGATAAAGAAGATGTGGTATACATATACAATGGAGTGTTACTCAGCAATCAAAAGGAATGAAATCTTGCCATTTGCAACAATGTTGGATGAAACTGGAGGGTATTATGCTAAGTGAAATTAGTCAGAGAAAGACAAATATCATATGACTTCACTCATACGTGGAATTTAAGATATAAACAGATGACCATAAGGGAAGGGAAGCAAAAATAATATAAAAACAGGGAGGGGAACAAAACATAAGAGATTCTTAAAAATAGAGAACGAACTGAGGTCTGCTGGAGGGGTTGAGGGTGGGGGTAGGGCTAAATGGGCAAGCGGCATTAAGGAAGACACTTGTTGGGATGAGCACTGGATGTTATACATAGGGGATGAATCACTGGATTCTACTCCTGAAAGCATTATTGCACTAGATGCTAACTAACTTGGATGTAAATTAAAACAAAAAAAATAAATAAAAATAAATTTAAAAAAATAAAAATAAATAAAAATTTTAACAATGATTTATTTTGAATCTGATTTTAACCAGTTGCCTTTCATTCTTTTAAATCAGTGAAACTTCAATATTTTTCTTCCTTTCTTATTTTATGAGTCAAAATGTTATAGATAACAGTGATCAATGTGAATCATATATACATTTTCATATATAAAATAAAAAGGCATCAAACTTGACATCTGAACAATAAATTAATGAAAAACTATTAGGCATGAAGAGAAGCACTTGTATGCTCCAAATGAGATGAAATAAAGAGATAAACACTCAGTAAGTATAGCCTTTAAAATTAGAAAATCTGAAAGTAATACATATTATAGATATCAGTAACTGAAGAGAGTCTAAAATATTTCCTGCTGATTTTCACTACCACAGATCTCTTTTGCCAGTACCAAATAAATTTCTCTATTCTTAAACTACTTCCCCCTGCTTACCCAAATCTCACTTCCTACTCACCACCCTTTTTAGTCCTCCATCCTTCATGAATTGATCCCTCATCTACTGTGCCCACAGTTTACTCTGCCTTGTAAATAGTAATAGCCTATGTGTATACAGTTTAGTTGTATAATTTTCCTAATCTCCAATGAGATCTCATCCATTTATTTTCCTTTTACATATATATGTCTTATTCCTTCAACCTAAGTGTAAAGCCACGAAGGACTAGGAACATGTTTTATTCTTTGCACTACTTGTGACATGTGGTACAGTGTCATGGCCAGTAACCTATTTTATACCCTCACTTGGATGTTTTCAATAGATTGAAAATTTGACCCAGGATCAGCTTTTCATCTCTTTTTTCTTGTTTTTCAACTGAGTAGCTCCAGCATTGGTCAAACCAGATAAAGAATATCATTCTCCCTAGGCCAATAAATCAGTAAGTTTTATCTTGTGTCATTTCAAGTTTTGTGTTTCTACCAATTGTCTGCAAGTAAATTAAATTTAAAGAGCTTCTTCACAGTTTCACCCCCAGCAATTAAAGAGAATATGTTTAATATCTTAATGAGCAAATAAATGGTTGAATAGATAAATGATGAGATAAATAAGTTTTAATATATAATAAGTATGTGTCAAAGGAATGAGCCATAAATTTATAGAGCACAGATACAATAACATATTATTTTCTTTTCAAATAATATTTTTTATGATCAAACCCCATTCTGTGCTCTGTGTTGACAGCACAGAACCAGCTTAAGATTCTCTCTGTCCCTCTCTCTCTCTCTGCCCCTCCCTTCCTTGCCTCTCTTTCTATCAAAATAAATTTAGAAATAAACTGTAAAAATGTGTTTTAAGTCCCTTCAATAATCCACTAAATTTCATATAGTATAAGTGATGATAATAATAATGAAGTTGTGCATCAAATATCTTAAGAAGTAATAATGTTGAACATTTAGTGTATGCTTGATATTATAATATGTCCATTTATACCAACATCATATATACCCCACTTAATTGTTGATTTTCCTACCAGTCTTGAGAAACAAGAGTTTATCAGAGTGTAGAAAGCCAGCTCTGGTTTCCATGTCATCACCAAAACTATCTAATTATAGTTACTCATTCTTCTCCTTATCTATGCAATGGAGACACTATTTGTTGACTTCATGGCACTATAGTTATGAGAATTGAAGCAAGATATTGGACACGATTTTAAACTCTTAGACTGTAGACATCTGATAGAAAGCTATTGCTTTCCTCAATTGTAATTTGTGTCTTTTTAATATCAGAAAAGTGTTACTCTTATTCATAACAACATTACTCCACATCTGAATCTTTCTTTCCAGGCAATTGTTATACTCATTATATCTCAAATAGTCCTGGACACCACGTATAAAGCTATTCTTATGTTGTGTATTCCTGCACTCTTCCTACTGAGTTCAACTGATAATTTGACTCTAATACTTTCCCTTTTCTAACTTTTTTACTCTTAGTAGATTTTTTAAAAATATTTATTTACTTTTGAGAGAGACACAGCACCAGCAGGAAGGGGGCAGAGAGAAAGGGAGACACAGAATCCAAAGCAGACTCCAGGTTCTAATCTGTCAGCACAGAGTCTAATGTGGGGCTTGAACCCATGACCCATGAGATGATGACCTGAGCCAAAGTCAGACATTCAACCGACTGAGCCACAAAAGTGCCCCTTTCTTACTAGATCTTTTAAATAGCATATGTAAGTCACCTCAAATCTGTTTCATAATAAACTAGGGGAAAAATGAGCTATAAGTTGTGAAAATAAAATGCTGTTATAACTGGAAAGGAATGAGGATTGTGTCGGCTATATGGTTATATTATCTTTTTTTGATTTTTAACCACTACATTAAATGAGTGACTTATTTCAAAGGAAATTTCCAACAAAACAATAATGGCAGAAGAAAGAAGTCCAAAATTCCATTGTTCCGTAAATAGAAAAGGCTCATATAAGCTATCTGAATTGATGTTTTCCAGTTGCTAGTAAATAACCAAAATCTTGCAGAAATCCAGGGAATCCTCAGTCAGGAAACATTAGCTGAATCTTGTTAAGGGCAGTAAGTTCTGTGGTATTTTAATTTGTTCTCATCATATCATTTCCCTTACTCCTCAGCTTAGTTGTGGCACTGAAAAAGATATTCTATATTTCTAGTACAAGTATCATTCAATACTGATGGGAGCAAAACGGACCCCATTCACAAAAAATTGTAGTTGATTGTTTTGACCTGCCTGGTAGCTCCCTGAAGGACAAGCTCAAAGGGTTTGCCTTAATCTCTCATAGCTTGAAATTCTCCAAATGCTAAGGTGTCTATCAAAGGGGCATTTTTCAAAAACATTAGCTAATATATTAATGGTATATTAACATGAATTACCTGCTGCAATGAATAACAGGTAGACCAAACAATAGACCAACCAAAAGCTTTAGGACAAAAGACTGGAGAATTAAATGTTTGGGAAAATAAGGGCTTTGAAAATCTCCAACAGATTCCAGGAAGTCTAGAAGGCTACACATAAACAAGGCGATGAAAATGCTCAGAAAAAAACAGAAAAGGCTTTAAGCTTTCACTTCTGGTTAACTTTCAGATTCTTTGCCAGCATGAAGTAAATACTAAGATTGGGATGTAGATTGCATTGAAGGCATGCCATGACTCACAGAGAGATTCCATCTCCAGTCTGTGAGATTTGTTTTGTTTCTTGGTTCTAGACATGTAAGGAAATCATTGTCCAAACACTAGCAATTGCTAGCATAACAGAAAAGGGACTTCACTGACCACACATGATAAAGAATACAGACTTCATAATATTATTTTAGAAAAGCTATTAAATGGGGGCACCTGGATGGCTCATTCGGTTGGGCGTCTGACTTCAGCTCAAGTCATTATCTCGCAGTCCGTGAGTTTGAGCCCCGTGTCAGGCTCTCTGCTGACAGCTCAGAGCCTGGAGCCTGCCTCGGATTCTGTGTCTCCCTCCTCTCTGCCCCTTCCTGGCTCACACTCTGTGTCTCTCTCTTCCTCAAAAATAAACATTTAAAATATTTTAAAAAAAGAAGAGAAAAGTTATTAAATGAACAAAAACAATTACCACAACAAAGCAGCAACAAACCCTAAGGAAGGGAAATAATCTGAATTCCATACTTGCCATCAGATTTGAAATGCCGAGTTTTCAATGACAAAAACATTAGATATACTGACAAAGAAGAGGTTATGACCCATGTACAAGAAAATAAAAATTAATATAAACAGTCCCTGAATAATCTCAGACATTGGTGCAAGTAGATTAATCCCTATTTTATTTTCAAAGAGCTGAAGGAAATCATGACTAACAAACTAAAGGAAACAGTGAGAACAATGTCTCACCAAATAGAAAATATTAATAAAAAGTTAAAAGTTGTAAAAATAAATAGAAATTCTGGAGCTGAAAAGTATAATAACTGAAATGTAAAACTCAGTATAGGCACTCAACAGTATATTCATGCAGGCAGAAAAAAGAAACAGCAAATTTTAATATAGATTGAGTTTATAAAGTCTGAAAAATAGAAAAATATTTGGAGCAAAATCAATAGAGCCTAAGAGAATTGTGGGACACCTTCAAACATACTACCATACACATAATGATTTCTAGAAGGAAAGGAAAGAAATAGATAGTGAAAAAAGAATATTTGAAGAGATGATGGCCAAAACTTTCCAAATTTGATGAAAATATTAATTTACACATATAAAAACCTCAAGAAATTCTGAATAGTACAAATCTAAAAAGTCCCACATTGAGACACATTATAGTGAAACTGTCAAAAGACAAAGACAAAGAGAAAATCTTGAAAGCAGCAAGAAAGATGTATCTTAACTTGTGCAAGGGATACTTAATAAGATGAACAGATGACTTCTTATCATAGACCATTGAAGTCAGAAGGCAATGGGATGGCATATTTGAAGTATTGAAAATGATAAACAGCAACCTACCTACCAGCCAAGAATTCTACATATGGCAAAATTAGCCTTCAAAAATGAAGGAGAAAATATGTCCCAAGATAAAAAAATACATAGAGTTTCCCATTAATAGACTTGTCATACACGAAATGCTAAAGACAGTCCATCAAACTGAAACAAAACACTAGACAGTAACTTGAATCCACATGAAGAAAATAAGAATTCTTATAAAAGTAAATAAATAATTTTTAAAATGTAAATACATTTATTTTTTTATAACTCCTTCAATTTAAAATACAATAAACAGCTAGCATAGAAAAATAATTATAAATGTATGTTATATTGATGGGCATATAATACATAAATATATAATTTATAACAATAACAACATAAAGGTGGTAGATAGAGCTATACAACACCAAAGTTTTTGTATGCTATTGAAATTAAGTTGATATTAATCCAAACTAGATTTTTTAAAGTTAAGATATTAATTGTTACCCCCAAGGCACCCACTAAGTAAATAACTGAAAAGTAAATAGTAAACAAAATATCAAGTATTAAAATGGTACACCAGAAAATATTTATTTACTAAAAAAGAAGGCAGTGATGGAGAAATTTAGGAACAAAACAATAAGACTAATGGAAAATAAATATAAAACTGGGAAAAGTAAGTCCTTCCTTAACAGCAGTAATTATATTAAATACAAGGAGTAAAATCACCAATTAAAAAGTAGAGATTGGAATAATGGATAATAAAGTATGGTCCAACTGTATACTAGTTGTGAGAGACACATTTTAGATTAAAAAATTCAAATGAGGGAGGCACCAGGATGGCTCAGTGGGTTGAGTGTACAACTTTGGCTCAGGTCATGATCTTGCAGTTCATGAATTCAAGTCCCACATTGGGCTCGCTGCTGTTGGTGCAGAGCCCACTTCGGATCCTCTGTCTGTCTCTCTGTCTTTGTCTCTTCCCCGCTTGCATGCATGTGTACTTTCTCTCTCTCTAAAAAATAAACATTAAAAAAATAGAAAGAAATATTAAAAAATACAAATGAGGGACACCTGGGTGGGTCAGTCAGTTGAGCATCTGACTCTTGATTTCAACTCAGTCATGATCCCAGAGTCATAGGATCAAGTCCTGTGTCAGGCTCCATTCTGAGTATGGAGCTTGCTTAATGTTCTCTGTCTCCCTTTGCCCCCTCCTGGCACTCTCTTTCTCTCTCTCTCTCTCAAAGAAAAAAAAATGCAAACAAGCTTAAAGTAAAATAATAGAAAAGATAACACATGAAAAGTAATTAAAGGAGACCTCGATAGTAGCCATATTACTCTCAGGCAAAATAGATTTTCAGATGAAAATTGTGTATGAGATAAAGAATGTCATTATATGATGACAAAAGGCCAGTCCTTCAAGATATAACATTATAAAATATATACATATCTAAAAATAGAGCCCTGAAATACATGAAGCAAATATTGACAGAATTGAAAGGAAAAAATAGACTGTTCCACAATAATAGTGGGAAAATTTAACCCCACTTTCTACAGTGGATAGAACAAGATGGAAGGTCAGCAAGGGAATAGAAGACTTGAACAAAATTAAAACCAAGAAGACCTATCAGATGTGTCTAAAACCCTCCACCCAACAGCAACAGAATACATATTATGCTCAGGCTCGCTTGGAATATTCTCCAGGGTAGACCGTATGTTAGTTCACAAAAGAAGTCTCAATATTGTTTTTTTAATTTATTTATTTTGAGAGAGAGAGAGAGAGCACAAACATGGTAGGAGCAGAGAGAGAGGGAGAAAGAAAATCCCGAGCAGGCTGCGCACTGTCGGTGCAGAGCCCAACCTGGAGCTTGAACTCATGAACCATGAGATCATGACCTAAGCTGAAATCAAGAATCAGATCCTTAACTGATTGAGCCAACCAAAAGCCCCTAGAATTATTATTATTTTTAAGTTTGTTTGTTTGTTTATGTAATCTCTAAACTGAAAGTGGGGCTGCAACTCATGACCTTGAGATTAAGAGTCACTTGCTCTTCTCACTGAGCCAGGCTGGTGCCCCTTCAATAAACTTAAAATGATTGAATCATACAAAGCATTTTCTCTGACAATAGAATAATTAGAAATTGATAAAATATGGATGTGGAAAAGCACAGGTATTTATTTTTATTTTATTTTTTACATTTCTTAAATAAACTCAATAACCTAAATTTCTACCTTAAGAAACTAGGAAAGAATAAACTCAACCCAAAGCAAGCAGAAGGAAGTACACAATAAAAATTAGAGTATGGAGAAATGAAAAAAAAGATTAGGGATAAAAACAAACCAATTAAGCCAAAAGTTGGTTTTCTATAAAGATAAAAAAAAATTAGCAAACATTTAGCTAGACTGTACAAAAAAGAAAGTCTCAGATTACTAAAATTAAGAATAAAATCAGGAATATTACTACAGACCTTACAGAAATTAAATGCTTATAAAAATCCTATAACAAAGATATGCCAAAAATTTAGATATATAGACGAAAATGGAGTAAGACCTAGAAACCCACAAACTACCAAATTGATTCATAAACAGAAAATTTGAATATATTTGTTATAGATAAAGAGTCAATTAGTAATCAAACACCTCCCAACAGCAGACCAGAAACACTGGTGAATTGTACAAAACATTTGAAGAAAAATACCACTATTTCTCAAACTCTTCCAAAAAATACAATAGACGACAACATTTCTCAACTCATTATATTAGATTTATGTTACCCTAATACCAAAGACAGACAAAAGCCACACAAAATTATAATGTAGATCAAAATACCTTATGACTGTAGATGTGGAAATCCTTAACAAAATACTAGCAAACTGAATCCAACAGCATATTAAAAAGATTACACATAATGACTAAGTAAGATTTATCCCAGAAAACAGAAAGTGGTTCAACCTTTAAAAATAATGTAATGCAATACACAATATAAATAGAATCTAAGAGAGGAAAAACACCCTATGATATCAGTAGACCCAGAAAATTTTTGGCAAAAATCTAATATCACTTTTATGACAAAAATATTCAGGACAATAGCATGATAATGGGACTTCCTCATCTTGATAAAGGGCATTTATGAAAACCCACAGCTAACTTCACATGAATGGTAAAGGACTGAAAGCTTTTCCACGAACATAAGGAATAAGCCAAAGAAGTCTGATTCCATCAATTCTATTCAGCATTTACTGAAGTTTGTAGTCAGAACAATTAGGCAGGAAAACAAATAAAAGGCATCTGGCATGGAAAGTAAGAAGCAAAACTATCTCTATCACAGATAACATGATCTCATAAATAGAAAACCATAAATAATCCACAAAAAGACCTATTAGAGCTAATAAATGAGTTCAGCAATATACAAAAACTCAGTTATATTTCAATACGCTTGGAATGAGCAATTCAAAAGTGAGAATATTAGAAACATTCCTACATATAATAGGATCACAAAGGGTAAAAAACTTCTGAGTAAATGTAAACAAGGAAGTACAAAATTGTTCATTGAAAAACACAAAATGTTGTTGAAATCAGATAAAAATTTAAATAAATGACATCCTTGTTTATGGATTGGAAAATATAATATTAAGATGGCAATATTTTCCCAAATGTTCTACAGTTCCATTGCAATCCTATCAAAATCTCATCTTCCTGTTTTTCAGAAATAGCTAAGTACACTTCAATATTTATATGCATTTGCGAGTAATTCCAAATAGCCAAAACAATATGAAAAAAAGAAAAATTTGGAGAATTTACAGTCCCTGATTTCAAGACTGTCTCCAAAACTACTGAAATGATCATACAGTATTTTTTTTCCTCTCCTCTATTTTATTTATATGGCGTAATATAATAATCAAAATTGTGTGGTACTGGCATAAAAATAGATATATAAATCAATGGAATAGAATTGAGAGTCCAGAAATAAATCCATATATGTAGAGCTAAATTGATTTTCAATGACAGTGCCAAGACAACTCACTGGGGGAAGAAAATCTTTTTAACAAATTGTGCTGGAACAACAGGATATCCACAAGAAAAAGAATGAGTTTGGACCCTAATTTCACACCATGTACAGAAAGTAACACAAAATGGATCAAAGGCATAAGATCTAAACATATCTGTAAGTCTTCCTATGCTTGTGTTAGGCAGAATATTCTTAAATATGATACCAGAAGTGCAAGCAACAAAAGATAAAATGGATATCCTGAACTTAATCAAATTTAAAAACTTATTCCTCAAAAGACATTATCAAAAAAGTAAAAGGGCAGCCCATGGAATGGGAGATCATCTTTGCAAGTAATATATCTGTAGGAGTCTAGTATCCAGAATATGTTAAGAACTCTCACAACTCAGCAGCAAAATGATAGACAACACAACTGAAAAATCAGCAACCAAATGATGTGAATAGATATATCTCCAAAGATATACAAATGGCTGGTAAACATATGAAAAGATGATTAACATGGAGTCATTAGGGAAATGCAAGTCAAAAATGCAATGAGATACACTTCAAACCCACTAGAATGGCTCTAAAATAAATAAATAAAATGTGAAATAACAAGTGGTTGGTAGAGAAACTGGGATCTTGGCACATTGCTGGTGGTAGTATGAAATGATGCAGGGGCTATGGGGAACAACTTGACAGTTCCTCTAAAACTTAAACATAGAGTTATGATGTGACCCAGCAAGTCCACTCCTGGGTATAACCCAGAGAATTGAAAATATACTTTCACATAAACACTTGTGTGTAAATGTTCATATCAATGTTATTCACCATACACAAAAGGTGGAAACAACCCAAATGTCCACCAAGTAGTGAATGGGCAAATAGTGTGGTATAACCATGCAATGGAATTTTATTCAGCCATAGTAAAGGGCAAAATACTGATACATGCATGAACCCTAAAAACATGAGAAATGAAAGAAGCCAGGCACAAAAGGCTACATATTGTAAGATTCTATTAACATAAAATGGCCAGAATAAGTAAGGAATTCATAGAGACATAAAGTATATTACTTGTTAGAGGAGGCTGGAGGTTGGGGAAAATTGGTAGTGACTGCTGAATGATTATGAGTTTTCTTCTGGGGGTGATGAAAATGTTCTAGAGTTAGATACATTGATGTGATGGTTGGACATCATTGTGACTGTACTAAAGATGACTGAATTGTACACTTAAAAATGGCTAAACTTGGAGGTAATATCTCAGTTTTAAAAATTTGGAAAAAGAAATATCCAATAGAAATTTTGAAAACTAATATAAGTATGGAAAACATATCTCATGTGCCTTCAATATAAGGTATATTTACATGAAAACTCAATTCTTTCAGACTTTTTCTCTAAAATGTATACCATGTTATATTAAGGTTTCCCAATATCTATTTGTAGAATACACTAGAGTATATCATCTTTTCTTCTAAACTATATGCTCCTTGAGGAAAACAACCATTTTTATTGTTGTTGAGTTTCTATTACTGTTTTCAACTAGCTTAGTCACTTACAACTTATGGCCATATTAATAAATAGTTGTTGAGTGACTTATTCACATTCTGGCTTAGAAGAAGGAAGTTAATATGCTGTCATTGGCAGTGTCTGGCCCAATTTTTGCCTTCCAGAAAATGTGTTTTTTTTGTCATAGTTACAAAATGAATGGAGCAGCCAAAACATGGTAGGGTTATGGAGATCATTCACTTGATGAACATAACTAAATTTGAGTAATTTCCTGGCATCTTACATTTTGCAGGATGATCAGTTTTTATCGTCTTTGGTTTCAGTAATAAATGCTTTGTAGCTCCTCAGATCCTAGAACAATGTAAAAGGAGATAGAGACTCTACTCACTGAGACTTTCAAGCCTTTATGTAGTTGACATTGATGAACATCATATTTGACTTTTGCTTCCTAAAGGCATTCTTAAAAGCTGAAGTCTGTTGAACTCAGCTCCAGCATCATTTCCATATATGATACTTCACTGCAAGTGACAGAATGGACTTCTCTCTGATAACATTCTTGGGAAAAAATTCACTTTTTGGTTCATTTTTGTAGTTTCTTGTAGCAGCCAGAGTTAAACTCAAGTTTTAGCTAAACAACTGAAGGTAAAATTCACTTTGTTAATTCAGTCTTTGGTCTATGATATTCTCATACTTGCTTTTTATTAGAAATATGTATCATATTTGATATACACAATTTCTTTAAAAAATATAATGTTTTTGGCTTCCTCCTTTCACTATATTTCTTTGCTAACATATTATTATTTTATTTTAACATCCCTTTTGAATTGCCCACAATCTTTAATAATAATGCTGCTATTTATTTTTGTCATGCTTGAGATAAAACTGTGCTATTGGTCTGTCTAATCTACAATTTCTCATACAACTTGTTTTTTTTCCCATTGAGTCTAGCTTTTAGTAAAACAAAAGGATGGCATGAACAACTAATGTCTTGACTATTCCAGTCCCCTGAAAAATGTTTTTTTTTCCATCATTCTCTTGAATTTCCACACAGCCTGTCCTGGTTTTAATCTATTTTTCATACATTGTGGAGATGTGGAACACAACATAGGAAGTAATAACACAAATAAAAGATACTTCAGAACTACCACCAGAAATTTTTTGTTGTTTTGAAGCTTTCTGTAAGTGATAAATAGAATTCCAAATAACTCATCAATGTCATTCTTGGAAAAAATAGCTTTCGTTTTCAGTGATGGTAGAACTCACTTTTTTTTTGACCAAGTGTTTGGTAGAAGATAAACAGCAGGCTAAAAACCACTTGAACAGGTAATTTTAAAGAACTTTTCAAACTTGAAATTCTATTTTCTCAAGTTCATAAGTTTTACACTAACCCTCAGAAATGAAATTAGTATTTGATGAGCAAACTGTTTGAAAATGCATATTTCAACCAGTTGTCCAAGAGTGATTTGAAGGGGACTCTGCATTTGCTGATAGAACTAGCATAATTTGTCTGCCACCTGCTTCTGGAATGGAGGGCTGGCTGAATCTTATTGCACCCAAGCTACTGTAAGAGAGAATTTGCTCATAATTTCATTTATTATTTTGTAATTTTTAGTCTCAAACATTTGGTATTGTTTGGCCTTTCCTGTCATATAAAAATTTAGGGTTTTATTGATATAAGACTAAACATGTGTCTTATTAGATTCACTCTTTAAAAAATTAACCCATCATGCTGCATTTAAGACTTAAAGAATTTATAAAGAATGCAATGAATAGCCATATCTAGTGCCAAGCTTAATATGTAAAATATTGTCCCAAGTCAAATATCCTTTGTCTCTTGCTTCCTGAGCATCTCTCCCAGAGATAAACCTCTCCCAGAGGTAAACAGGATTCTGTAAATATGACTACCTTGAATCTCCCTATTTGTTTCTTGCATATGTATGGATCTATAAGTAACATCCTGGGGTTGTAAGGTGAAGCATATAGGCTATCGTTTGCAAAAAGGATGTGTGAGTCAAGGAAACTGTATGAACTGAATATACCCAAGTTGCCACTGAAATACTATTAGGTCCAGAGTTCGAAAAACGTGGGTCACTGAGGAACACATGATAATCATGTCTCGGATAACTATGAACCATGTCAGTGTAAGTTCAATGCTGCACATCCCCTCTCTCCAAATGGCCCAGAATGGAGGACAGGGAGTGGAAAAGTGAGTCAGAAAAGAGTGAATGGGAAGAAGAGGAAAAACAGAAGTAGCCAAAATGGGGACATCGATTCATCATGTCTACCTTTACAACCTTGCTCATTAAAGTGGCCACGGTCTCTTTCTCCTGCAACAAAATTGCTTAAAACATTAAAACAAGAATGGGATATAGGTTTTCATTTTTTTACCACTACAGCATCTAACAGCCAATGAGAGCAGACTGATAATAGATATCATTTTAATCATAGCTTGAACTCAAGTTGAAAAGAGGAGAACCACTCCCTACACAACAACTAATAATAATAATAACAGCATAACTGTATCTCTTTTAGATGTTTCTACTGAAGTTAATATCTGGAAAGAATTTCACAACTAAAGCTGCTACTTCCTGTTCATCTCTTTCTTGACTTCCTTGGAAAGGAGCTATAAGAAAATATACCAGGATACCAGCTTATCTCAGCCCCACTACCCCACTACCCACACCATGTGCCAATCTCCCTGTTCTGGAGCCGAAGATGGGAATAGAGTTTTGACTGCAAAATGTTCCCTTCTCCTTGCATTTATTATACATGAGAAAAAAATATTTTAGAACTGATGGTAGAATGGAGGGATCATGAAAACAAAGCTTTACAGTTTAAGGATTTAGAAGTTTCTTGCTTTTTCACATTCATTATTTCAACTACAGAAGAAGGTAAATATACCACACGCATCCATGAAATGAAGCAGCCAGGACTCAGTGACTTGCTGAGAAGGTGTAGACTCGTAGTTTTACTGGGTGAAGTTATCTTTCTTTGGAAGAATAGAAGGGATATAGGGTCTGTATTTGTTTTATTTTGTTTTGTTTTGGTAAATGCGCATGTTATTACCAACAACAAAACAGCAAGGATGGTAAATTATTCACTTCATGACTTCAAAGAGCTTCTACTTTATAGATAGTCTCGTAGATCATAGATCATGGGCATAAATAAGAGTCACAGAACTTAGGAGATGGACATGGCTTTTGTGGTCATTTAGGGCAACCCCTCCTAAGAGGCAATATTTTCCCAACATCTCTGAGAAAAGATGTGCTAGGCCAGACCTTCCTGCTGGTGTGGGTCTGAATTTGGGTGAGAATTTTCACTTGGATGTGGTGCACACTTGCTTTCTCTTTGGCTTCTTTGCAAAGCAGCAAATAAGCAGTCCAAAAACTACACAGCAGCTAACAATGTTGTGGGTCTTCAAGTTCTTGCAGTGTTCACACTGGGGCATGCTTCCCTCCTGTGTGCCTGCCCTGGAGGGTCTAGGAGATTTACTATTTTGTTTGTTTGTTTGCTTCCATGGTCAGAGTTGTCCATGATCTAACCCAAGAAATAGCTCAGACTGTGAGAACATTTTCCATAATGGGTGGCTGACAACATCATAGTGTTTTCTCTTTCAGTTTGGGAAACATAATTGTCAGCCTTTGCTCGACAGCTGTCGTATTGAAACCGAGGCTGAGTTTAAGTCACAATGACAAGAAACATATTCCTTAAAAAGCCCCAGTTTCTAGTACTTTGTTAACACCTTCTTCCTCTCATGGAAACATGAAATCCATCTCTTAAATTTCCAACCTTTTGTTCTGGTCTGAAGCTGTGCCATAAAACTTAACCTTTTCTCCAAAACAACCCTTCAAGTATCTCAATGAATTACCTCCTTTCTACAATCACGTTTAGCCTTGATCTTATTTTCTTTTCTAGTCCCCAAATCCTGATACATCTCTTCCCATAACACAGATTCTCTTGCCTTTATATGCTCTCATTAGAACATTATCCAATGAGTCATTTCCAAATTTAAAGTGTAGATTTCTGGGGCACCTGGGTGGCTTAGTTGGTCAAACGTCCAAATCTTGATTTCAACTCAGGTCATGATCTCACGGTTTGTGGGATTGGGCCCATGGGGGTTCTGCCCTGACAGTGTGGAACCTGCTTGGGATTCTTTCTCTCCCTCTCTCTCTGCCCCTTCCCCACTTGTACACACGAGTGCTCTCTCTGTCTCTCTCTCTAATATAAATAAACATGAATAAAAGAAAAAACAGAAAGTGTAGATTTCTTGGCAGACCCTTGCTGAGCCACAACATTCTCCCATGATGCACATCTCCACCAAGGATTCATTCCTATCTACACTGGAAATCCTTTATTGCAGCCTTTCCACTAACAGTTGTACGTGTTCCATCTCAGGAAAGAAGGGAAAAGGGGAGGAAGGAAGAAATGGAAGGACGGAAGGAAGGAAGGAAGGAAGGAAGGAAGGAAGGAAGGAAAGAAGGAAGGAAGGAAGATTAAAGGGGAAGAGAATAAGAGGGAGGGGCAGAGGGAGGAAAGAAAAGACGGAACTAGAAGGTAAAAGAGAGTGGGAGAGAGGAAAAGAGGGAAGGAAAGAAGGAAGGAGGTAAGGAGGAAGGAAGGGAGGAGAGGGAAAGAAGAGGGAGTCTGAGGGAAGGAAAGAAAAAGGACCAAACAGAAAGAAAGAAAGAAAGAAAGAAAGAAAGAAAGAAAGAAAGAAAGAAAGAAAGAAAAATTATTTTGGCATGATATGTTGTCAATAAATCATGCAAGTTTTTAAAAGTTTTCCTTCTTTGGCTTCTAACTACTCACAAACTATTTGATAAATATTACAGTAGGTTTCTGTTGTTTCTAAGTAATATCCATTCTCCATTTTTCTAACATTGCCCAAATCTCCTAATGGATCCAGGCCCCGTCACTTCCAGGGCAAGCGTTTTGGGAGAGCTGTGTCTAATGTGAGCTTCAGTGGGCCCATGAGATTCTGGTCTGCCCAGTCAAAACACTTTATTCCTTCATCCATGATGACTAGTTCAGAGATAGACATCTGACCCATGTGGAGCCAGAGCTAACCCCAGAATTTTGACTGAAAAGATCACAGTAAACTGTATATCATCAAGATTTGGAAGAAAGCTTGAGACTGCTAGTGGCTCCAAGAGGAAAAAGCAGATGTGGGGGGTAAAAAAGCCAACGCAAAAAAAAAAAAAAAAAAAAAAAAAAAAAAAGGAGCCAGGAGATGGAAACAGCTTCTTGATAACCTGGAAGTACAGAGAGCACACCACACCAGAAAGTCATTTCTACCAATGAACTTTCCAGTTACTGACACTTTTTGTTTAAGCCCCTTTCATCTGGGTTTCTTTATTTGCAATACAAAGAGTCATGACTAGTAATATCTACTTTCCCAAAGCAAATATCAAATTGCACTAGAGTTTCCAAAATCAATTATTCCCAATTTAAAATATGAGGATATTGTTTGTACATCTTTAGCATTATTCCTTTTTCTAATCCTTACCCTTAATGTACCTTATTAATTGTCTAATTATTTAAACAACTCCCTTCCAGGCTATTATAAGTTACATGAAAACAGGAAGTGTTTATTTGTTCTGTTGACCTTTATATGTCTAGCACAGTGTCAGGCACTCAGTTAACACAGCATACATGTTAACATGATTGATAGATAGATAGATAGATAGATAGATGCATACATACACACATACGCACATAGAAATAATTAAATGAACTTTCTATCAACTCTCCCATCCTCTACCGTTCTTCAGAATTTAGTAGCATATGCTTTGGGAACTCATTCACAACATCTTGTATTATTCTAACAGGTTTCATCTTTTGATCACATACTCTCCTGAAATCTTCTCCCTTCTGATTGCATCCTCGATTATGAATTTTCCTGTCTAAGGAATGTTCATTTTATGCAAATAATGTGAGCTCAGAGAGATGCTTCTCAAACTCTTTAACCTTAGAAAATGTCCCTGGTAATGTGTGTTGAGGGTGCTCATCCCATCTGGGAGAACAGATATTGTATCTCCACACTCATACATTTCAGTCTCCTTGAAGGTTTATGCTTTTATGCTTTCTGTTGCATCTCAAGATGAATTAAAATTCCCTCTGATGACTTACTCCCCTTTAAACAATTATCCAGGATCTTTTTGGTTACTTTGGAGACTCTTTTAAGACTCTTAACATTTTATCTGTCTTCTCCCTAGCCATTACACTTAACAAGGCTATGAATTATCACAATTAACAATATCGTTAAATGCCAGAGTCATTATTCATCCTGATTAAAAACAATACAAGAGCAGACATAGAGATTTCCCTCCTATTCAGGAACTTGTTTAAGAAACATCTGACCTCTGAAGAAGCTTCTGGGAAAACTTACATTTTGTCTATTTGTTATTAAAAATTGATAGGTAAATGCAGATGAAAATGACTCATTTACTTTTATTCAGTCATGCCAAAATTAGCCAAATGGCTTTTGAAGCTGGTAATTTCCATTGCTCTTTGCAATGGAAAAGTGCTACCAATTTACGGAGGCGGGGGGGTGGGGGGCATTATAGTGGTATCCAATAATGCAATTTGAACAATAATGCACACACAAATAGCAAATTTGTTACCCTCTGTGCAAAAGCTAAGGCATTTGCATCTGTCAGTATGAACTTACACTGAGTTTGTTCTCAAGAGATTTAAAAATACATGCTAATTAAGTGAAATGCATAGTATCTATTATTAGGAAAAATAGTAATTGTAAGGATGATGATGATAGTGGTAGCTAGATAGCACTTATAAAATTGTTTTGGTTTGTTTGTTTGTTTGTTTGTTTGTTTGTTTATTGGGGGGTGTTACAAGTGTGCCGAGCATAGCTTTTAAGTGCTTTATACAAATTAATTTAATTAAATCTTCCCAAATACCATTTGAGGCAGGTAGTATGATTATCCTACTTGAGAAAGGGGACAAATATTACACAGATTAGGCGGTAAACAGCCAGTGCTGAGCACCGGAGGTGACACTGAGCACAGCATGTTTAATGAACCACAGAGGGTCAGATGCTTTCGTGTGATCATATCTTATAATTTCAATTTTCATTTTCTTTCTAGTACATGGGTTATTTTTAAATATATTAAAAATTTTAAGGAAAGAGGTATTCGTTACTCTTGTTGGCTATTTCTGGCTGTTTCTTTTTAATTTTACCTTTTAATTATTTTGTTCAAAGAATGCAGCCTTCTGTTATATAATTTGTTCTGCTTTTAGTTGTGATCTATTACATGACAATTTTAAATACTCTTTTATGAGTGTTTGAAAAAATTGTATTATTGTCTTAAGGGTAGACCTCTCTCTCTTTCCCTGTACATGTATATATAGAATATAGAATATATATACTATCTATGTATAGCTATTAAATCAAATTGTTGCTTGAATTTTACTATTTCTCTTTATTTTGATTTTAATATTCTCATAAAATACATTTACAATGAAGTGTCCTAAGGTTCCCACATTTAAGGATTAGTAAATTTTTACTTATATTTTTATCAGCTTAGTTTTTTTTTAATATTTATTTTTGAGAGAGATAGAGAGTGAGCAGGGGAGGGACAGAGAGAGAGGGAGACAAAGAATCCAAAGAAGGCTCCAGGTTCTGAGCTGTCAGCACAGAGCCTGATACATGGCTTGAACTCACAAACCATGAGATCATGACCTGAGCCGAGGTCGGATGCTTAACTGAACAAACTACCCAGACGTTCGTATCTGTTTTGTTGTGTATAGTTCAATACCATATTTTAGGTGTATAAGGTATCATAATTTTACTGTTACCAATATGAAATATTTTTAGCCTGTCTCATTCATCAGTTTGTTTTCTGCTGTTATAATTGACTTTACAACGCTAGTGCAATGCTTGCTTGTTTTTGTTGGGGTGGTGGTTGTTAAAATTTGCCGCATGTGCTTTCCCTATTATTTTATTATCATATTTTTAACTCTCTCACTCTCTGTAACATATAGGTAGGTTTGAGATTGTTGTAAATTTGATGTCTTTCATGATTTGATTTGATTTGATTTGATTTGATTTGATTTCATTTTTTGCCTGGTGTTAGGGCCATTGTTTTATAATAAGAAAATGTAAGTAATTTGTGTTTATGGTTCCTACTAACTTACTTAGCATTTCTTAGGTTGGGGTCCTCAGAGAGGAGAGTGATAAGGAAAGGTTTATGTGCTTCTGCTACATTAGAGAGTGTGATCCCAGGGAAAAGCAGTGAGGTCAAGAGGAGGCAAGAAGGGGGAGTCAGTAAAGAATGTGTTATTGAGCTGGCTGCCACAAAATAAAACTGATGCTTGACCTTCAGAATCCCTCGCCCAGAAACCATACAACTTGGCATAGTATGAGCTAGGGAGACAGGGGTGAAAATTTGTCCACTCACTCTTGCTGACATACTGCTCAGAATTTTAGATGATGGACTATTACTTCCCCACGACTCTCTTCCTCACCGCCCCGTATGCTGGTTGGATATAGATGAGCATTAGGTGAGGATCCTTAGCTTTCTACACTTATATGTGAGAGACAAAGGGTGGGAAGAGGAGGCATGAATGGGGCACAAGGCAAGGACACTGAAGTGACAAGCCATGAGGTTGCACCTGTAGAAGTTGGTCATAATATTCTCAGAGCTGATCATCACAGAGGTGGCCTAGAGAAGAGCGGTGGGTCTGAGAAAGTATAAACAAATGGTGCATTAGAGGCTTTTAAAACAGCTTTCTTCTTGACATTTAATTGCGTTTCTATTTTATTTAATTTAATTTATTTTATTATTTTATTTTCTTATACTGAATTGTTTCTTCCCATATTCTTTCTAGTTTAAGGCATAATGCATCATATACCTGTTACTGATAAATGTTTAATATACATGTTTATGTTAAATTTTGAAGAATAATTTAAATTAGTATCTATTTTTTTAAGTTTTATTATTATTTTTTATTCTGAGACAGAGAGAGACAGCAAGCCATGGAGGGACAGAGAGAGTGGGAGAGAGAGAATCCGAAGCAGGCTTCGCACTGTCAGCACAGAGCCCAATGTGGGGCTTGAATGCAGGAACTGTGAGATCATGACCTGAGCCAAAACCAAGAGTTGGACACTCAACTGATTGAGCCACCCAGGTGCCCCTAAATTAGTATCTCTTTAGAAAATGGACATCACATACATTCACCATCCTTGTACCCTACATGCTCCACATCTGTCAGTCACTCCCTATGTTCACATTCTCAGGGTTTAGTATCGACAAAAATTTTGCAATATCCCTAGGTTGTTACACACAACTGTGTTACGTGTTTCTTTTCTTTTTAATTTTTTTTAATGTTTGTTTATTTTTGAGAGACATAGAGAGAGACTGAGCATGAGTGGGGTAGGAGCAGAGAGAGAGGGAGACACAGAATCCAAAGCAGGCTCCAGGCTCTGAGCTGTCAGCACAGAGCCCGATGTGGGGCTCAAACTCATGGACTGTGAGATCATGACCTGAGCCGAAGTCAGACGCTTAACCAACTGAGCCACCCAGGTACCCCTATTTTCTGGATTTTTAGAAAAAAAATCTGTTTTTGAGCTCACTAGTTTCCTTTATACCTCTATCTATTTCTCAATTCAAACCATCATGTGAGTTTTCTAATTGTTTTATTTCAATTTGAAACTAAAAGTTTAAAGCAAACTCTTTCTAATCACAGCTGTTTCTCTGCTTGGGAAGGGTAAGGGAGGAGTTACCTATCTGTTCCAGGAATCACCATAGTGAATGACCAGGTAGCCATCCATTCACTCTGATCATAAGGGTCCTCTGGCCTGTTAAAACCTTGGCAGATGATCATTCAATACAAAATTGGGGGGCTCTGGTTTCTTATGCTTATTTTATTTTCTTCATAGTGCTTTTTAATCTCCATTCTAAGTTCCAGGGATTCCTCAATATTCAGGTTCTCTGATGGTGCTCTTCAGGTTTTTTGGTGCTCATTTTGAATGCTTATTTGTTTTTGAGAAAGAGAGGTACAGGGAGAGAGAGCAGGGGAGGGACAGAGATAGGGAAACGGAGGACCCAAAGCAGTCTCTGTGCTGACAGTAGAGAGCCAGATGCAGAGCTCAAACTCACTAACCCTGAGATCATGACCCGAGCTGAAGTCCCTCTCCTAACCCACTAAGGTCCCAGGAGCCCCTGGTGCTCATTTTGAAGATGCACGTGTGTGTGCACATGTGCGTGCATGTGTGTCTGTGTGTGTGGGCGTGCGTGTGTGCCTGTGCATGTGTGCACATGTATGTGCATGTGTGTGCGTGCAGGTGTGTGAGTGCAGCCACCTTTTCCAGTGGTACACCCCCTACCTTCTCCCTCTTGCTCTCTTCTGTCCTACTTTGTTACCTGGCTTTTTCTCATTTTATGGGATTTTGAAAAACAGCATAATAGCGTTGTGTACTCGTCCTGTCCCTTTAATACAATCTGCAGTACACTTTCTAATTAAGTATACACATTTAGGACACTTAGTTTTCAATAAAACATACTTACCAAAAGGAAAGAAAAATGAATTCACGTATCTGAGTTTATACAGTGGATAATATTTCTTATCTTAAATTTTTGTTAGCTTTAGCATATTGCCTGCCATCCCGCGGTGGACTCAGTTTCTGAACCAGAATAAAACTTAAAGTGATACATTAAGAAACCACCAAGTCTTGAGATCTACCATCCTTCTACATGATGTGACCTGAAACACTGCATATTATCACCTGAGATCAATATTAAATATGTAAACTTTAAAAGATACAAACTGTTTACAATAGTTTAATCTAGTAAATAAATCATAAGTATTTATTAATTTCTATATATAAATCGCAGTCTGCATTAGTTGTTACAGATTATACGGTCTTAGAATTTAATACCAGTTGCAATTTTTGTCACGCATGTGGCTGCATGTGTACACATTTAAATCTCTGTATTTATAGATTATCTCATTAATAGGAGCTTCATTCAAGGATATTTAGCATTCCAAGAAAATACAAATATAAATATGAGAAAAGCTAGTGTAGTTATCTACACAACCTAAATACAGAACTAATCCTGCATGCTTCAGGGATCTAATGGGATCTTGGGGTCCATTACATGGCACAATTCGTTCAAAATTATAAAGTCTCTCAAATTTTGAAAATTAAAAGTTACCTTCAACTTAAAGCAAATGTCAATAACAAAATGTTAGAATAACATATGGCACTAACCAAATTGATTCTAAATGGCCACCTGTCCTTATACCTGTAATTTCCCCAACAGATAATTATTGGGTACCTGCTTCTCAGTACTGTTTTAGGTATTAAAAATATGAAGATGAACACAGAAACAATTCCCAATCTAGAATGATTCTTACTGTTGCATTTCTAAAAATATCTAGTAAGATAAGAAACAATAGTAACAGTATTTTTTGTTAAATATTGTACTTTACAGTCAAAACAAGAAGTTATTAAAGATATGCCATGACCATAAATTTAAAGAATTAATATTGTAAAATGTCCATACTATCCAAGTCAATCTGCACATTGGATGCTGTCTCTACGAAAACCCAAGTGGGATTTTTCACAGAACTAGAGCAAATAATCCTAAAATTTGCATGCAACCATAAGAAACTCTGAATAGCCAAAGAAATCTTGAGGAAAAAACAAAGCTGGAGGTATCACACTCCCTGACTTCAAGCCATATTACAAATCTGTAATAATCAAAACATCATGGAACTGACACAAAAAGAGACACATAGATCAAAGGAAAAAAATAGAGAATCCGGAAATATATACATACTTACATGGTCAATTAATCTTCAACAAAAGGCAAAAACATAAAATAGGGGAAAGATAGTCTCCCCAGTAAATGGTTGAGGAAACTGGACCACTTGTCTAACACCATATGCAAAAATAAACTCAAAACTGATCAAAGACTTAAATGTAAAACCAGAAACTATAAAACTAGAATAAAACATGGGCAGTAAGCTTTTGGACATTGGTGTAAGCAATATTTTTTTAGATCTGTCTCCTCAGATAAGAGCAACAAAAACAGAAATAAATGGGACTACATCAAACTAAAAAGCATTTACACAGCAAAGGAATCCATCAACAAAATGAAAAGGCAGCCTACTAAATCAGGGAAGATTTTGCAAATAATATAACTGATAAGGGGTTAATATCCAAAATATATAAAGAACTTATACAACTCATTATCAAAAAAACGAACAATCCAACTTGAAAATGGGCAAAGGACCTGAGTAGACGTTTCTCCAAAGACATATAGATGGCCAACAGACACAAGAAAAGATGCTCACCATCACTCATTATCCGGGAAATGCAAATCAAAACCACAATAAGATATTACCTCACAGCGGTCAGAATGGCAAAGAGACAAGAAATCACAAATATTGGTGAGAATGTCAAGTAAAAGGAACCCTTGTGCACTGTTGGTAGGACTGCAAAATGGGCCAGCCACCATGAAAAACAGAATAAAGTTTCTTTGATAAATTAAAAATACAGCCATCATATGAGCCAGCAATTTCACTTCTGGGTATTACCTGAAGAAAATGAAAACACTAATTCAAAAAAATATATGCACTCCATGTTGTTTGCGACAGCATTTTTTTTTTTTTTTTGCAATAACCAAGACATGGAAGCAACAACCTAAGTGCCCATTGATAGATGAATGAATAAAGAAGACACAATATACATACACAATGGAATGTTACTCAGCCATAAAAAAGAATGAAATCTTGCCATTTGTGACAAGATGGATGGACTTAGGGGGTATTATGTTAAGTGAGATTAGTCAGACAGAGAAAGACAAATACCATATGATTTCACTTATATGTGAATCTAAAAAAACAAAACGATGGAACAAACAAAACAGAACAGACATAGACTCAGAAAGACAGACTCAGAACAGACATAGACTCAGAGAAAACAAAGTGATGATTACCAGAAGAGAGAAGGGAGGGTGGGATGGGCAATACAGGGAAAGAGGATTAAAAGTTACAAACTTCCAGTTATAAAATAAGACACAAGATACAATGTATAGCACAGGGAATATATTCAATAATATTGTAATAAATTTGTATAGTTGCAGATGGTGGCTGTATTTACAGTGATGATCACTTCCTAACATATATAAATGTTGAATCACTATGTTTTACACCTGAAACTAATATACTATTGTATGTCAATTATTTTGATTTTAGAGGAACTATTTTAGGAATTAATAGATGTCTAAAACTAGGTTCCCCACCAAGTTTGGGAAATTTAGGGATTTGTGAAGGTCATAATGGGTATTCTTCAAACTATTCAGCATTTTCTTACAGAAATTACAGTTTTAGTCTCGGTGTCCTCAGTAAGGTTGCAAAGACTCACTAAAAGATTAATATTTCTTTTCTTTTGTTGGAAATGCATTAACTCAGTCTTTACTCAGTTTAGCAGTGGTAAATGTGTAAGCTTTGACATTGATGCAAATTTGAATTCTGGTCTCATAGGTTGCATTATATACACATATAATAGAAGATTCAGCATAAAATAACCACCTACCTGTAGGCGTCCAATGTGGTGTTTGTTAACAAATGTAGTATGTATGTTTACATAGTGTAAAAATTTAAATACAATTGATTTGAGCTTAATACCCCGTAGGTAGATTTATATCATCATAATCTATTAGGTTAAAATGTGGATGCTCTAAAACAAACAAACACAATGAAACCCCATGGGCTCATAAAAATATAATGAGAAATACATTATGTGCTGATAAGAGATAATACTTCATGCAAATGTGGCATTACATATCTCTTTGTGTTTAGGAATTAGCTTGTCAGCTATGCAAACGCTAGTCATTATTTCTTAACATCCTCTGATCCTTAAGTAGCACACAGAAGCAGGTGCTATATTTCACTCATTTAGTACATTACAGAATTGTAATTTTTTCGATAAAACTAAAAAGAACTAGATCACACTATCTTCTTTGATCAATGTTCAGAACAAATATATGGCAGAGAATTATTAAACAGTACCTCAAGCATACTCTGTCCAGAGGGCAATAGATTATTTAGCACCATGTCAAATCACATAAACTAATTCAGATATGATAAATTGCAATAAAAAGCACACTGATGTTTTTATTCCTGTATTCTAATAATGAGTATAAAGCAATGTTAACTATAATCAATCAGACACATTTATTAGCATGATAACCCACCGATTACTATGTATTGGCTATGAAACAGGTAACAGGATACGATAATAAAAAAGATAAAGACATTACTTACAGTATATGGGCTCTTTTACTTTAGGAATAATAAGTATAAAGGTAAGTGTAACAATACTAATTTGTTGAAAATGCAGTTAAATTCACAAATATTGACACTTACTGGCTGCTTCTTTTTGCCTCCCTGGGTTGTAAATAAGAAGTACATTAAATAACTTGAAATTTTCTCACATTCATTTTCAGTGCATTTAGCCTTCACCTCATAAAAATGTGTATTGGCTCCAGGCATGAAATTTCCCAGATAGTCAAAAACAAATCTGCCCAATCAATGCCAATAATTTTCTAAGTATTTTGAAAATTAATATTTATAAAGGACGAAAGGTTACTTGCCTAACTTTGCAATTAAATGACTATTTTCTCTTCCTAAATAGAAATTAATGAATCAATGTTTATGCAATTGTCTGCTTGCCAATTAAACACTTATCTTAGAATTCATAAATGTCCTTGCTCTTCAAGGAGTCAGCAACAGAGCATTCTTTCTTTTTTCTTTGTTTATAAACTTTCTTTTGTATACTTTTCCCTTATCCTTCATGCTTAACTATTTTTTTTTCTCATCCTCTTTGTTTTTTACTCCTTGCCCTTTCCTTTTCTTCTCTCCCCTTAGCCTCCCTGCACAGGGAGAGGCTAGCGATGGACCACAGTCCAGCAAGGTGGGAAGCAGCAGCTGAGGGCCTGACTGAGGCACGGGAGAGACGCAATGTGTTCAGAAGTGCTGATCACCTTAGTTTAAAACATTTTGAAGCCACGAGGGAGGGCATTCCCTGGCCCATAATCTAGGGACTCAATTTTTTTTTCCATTGGGTTTTCTCTTTCTTTCTTGCTTGCTTGCTTGCTTTCATTTATTCTTTTATTCTTTCTTGTTTTTTTTTTTTTTCTGCAATGAACAGAAGATTTCAATGTTCAGCAGTGTTCAAAGTGCTCAGTCATTGGCAGTACCCCTGAGGCAGAGCCAGACAGTGAAGAGCTAGGCATCGTAAGGATGGCAAGGAGAGACTGTCCGGTTGTACATGTGAGAGCTTAACCCAAAGTTGAGACAATGGCTGTGCATCTGGAAAAGACCAGGAAGATACTGAGAATAAGAAAAAGAGACTGTAGAACTCAACAATAGGTTTCGAAAGGACAGAAATGAGTCACAGATTGGAAATGGAATAAATGCACATTTATGCATTCTTTCCCATCTGTTTTTTTAAAAAGCACATATATCACCTGATGGTTATCTGAACGAGAGCCCTGCTGAAGAAGATGACAGTCAGACTAAGCCAAGCAGACAAGTAACATCGCTAGAGGGAACAGTCCTAGAAACAGGTTTTACGATTTAGCATAGATATGTCTTTTTTCTTAAAAGAAACAATCTTGGCTTATATTTTATTCATAGAAGCCATTCTTTATTGCCTTGAGTGATTTTGGCTGTGTGGAGATGTGAGTATAGTAGTTTTAAATTCACCTGTGCCCTTGAAACAGCAGCCTCTGGTACATTCAACATTGTTACCCTACTGCTATTCTGCCTTCTCTGTGAGCCTCTCTCCTCTTTTCAGAAAATTGTGTTCCGGTGCTATTACCGAATTAACACTTTGCTTAAATATATACATACAGACGGACACGCACACGTACATTTGGGACCGAATGTGTAAAACCCAAGAACAGCAAAAAGGCATCTTCTCCATGAAGAGTATTTGAAGTGTCTAAAATACTCTTTCTCCCCTAGTTGTTGGGGAGATGCAAGGATTTATTAATAATGAGTAGAAACGATACATGTTAAACAGAAAGTATATCTTTCCTTTCATTTAGAAATAGTAAGTATAATGTTCCTGAATCTGCCTCCCATATTAAAGGATAATTTGCCTGTCTACAATTTAGTGTTCATTTGTATACTAAATTTAAAGATGTAATGATACATTCCTAAAAAGAATTTGAACTGTACTTTCCAACATTATCTGCATATTGGGATCTTCTGAAAAGCTTTAAAAATACCGAAACCTGAATCTCACCCTCAGAAATTCAGGTTTTTAAAATTCTCCCTGATCGAGGTTCCTGGGTGGCTAAGTCAGTTGAGCATCCAGCTTCAGCTTAGGTCATGATCTCACGGTTTGTGGGTTAGAACCCCGCATCAGGCTCTGTGCTGACAGCTTGCTCAGAGCCTGCTGACTGCTTTGAATTCTGTGTCTCCTTCTTTTCTCTGCCCGTCCCCCACTCATGCTCTGTCTCTGTCTCTCAAAAATAAATAAATGTTAAAAAAAATTAATTCTCCCTGGTTTATCTCATGAATTGCCCTGGTAAAGAATCACTATATTAGGGTCTGCCTATACATGAAAAGAAAAATTTCTTCTCCAAACCTACCTAACTATATAATAGGATGTTAGAGGAAAGTTCCTCCTGAAATCAACCTCATTCCATTTATAATTCTTTCACTGAATAATCCTGGTAAAGAGTTAATCTGGGCCAACCCTGACTTGAGAGAACATAGTCTATAAAGATTAGAACAGGGATTTTGGAACCAGAGTCTTCAACTGGAATGGTGGCTCAAACTTTTATCTGTTGAGATATTTAGGAAAAGATGAATCCCTAATAAAACATCATGAATTTCCTCATCTATAAAGTAGAGGTAATTAAAGATCATATTCAACGGGGCGCCTGGGTGGCTCAGTCACTTGAGCATCCAACTTCTGCTCAGGTCATGATCTCACGGCTCATGGGTTCGAGCCCCGTGTTGGGCTCTGCGCTGACAGCTTGGAGCCTGGAGCCTGCTTCGGATTCTGTGTCTCCCTCTCTCCCTGCCCCTAACCCACTCGCATTCTGTCTCTGTCTCTCTCAAAAATAAACATTAAAAAAATTTAAAGAAAAATCACATTCAACAACCCAGGGGCTACTCAAATTAAATGGAAGATAATATGTGTAAGACTTAGCACGCAGGAAATATTCAGTGTGTATTTTCTCCTTCTCTACAACCGACTTGTAACCTTTCATGTTATCTGCTGCTCATTTAGTATAAAATAGGAAGAAGCAAGTGAAGGTAATCAAAATCAAGTCAGTCTACTTACTACTTTGGCAATATCTCTTTAAAGACTGGGGAAAAGGTTGGTACTTACAAGTTTAAGGGGGGGGAAATGATTTAAAACACACACACACAAAGCAAAATGTTTTTGTCTTGATAAGTACCATTCAACTTAAAATACTGAGCTATGAGAGATATGAGGTTATACCAAAGACACTGCTGATGCTGAAAAAAATTCATAAGCACACATGTGAAATTGTTTTCCACAATTTAGGGCACAAAGGCAGGATGACAATGTAATACAATTGCAGAGTGCTAGGAATACAAACCTGAGAAAAACAAGCAAGTTTCTTGACTCTACAGTTAACCTTCTGGAGAAAGATATATTTTGATCAAGTAATCCTACAGGTCACTGGAACAAATTGAATGCTGCAGATAGAAGGGAATCAAATGTGGATAACAGCATACTATTTAGTGGTAACAAAGTTGCCCGCTTGAGAGAGATGTAAGCACCCTGGACTAGGGTGGGGTGGTGGAGACAGCGAACAGTTGATTTGCACAGACTATGTGGTCAAGAGAACCGCTGGGATTTGCATATAGAAAGGATTTATGCATGTACTATTTAGGATGTTCGTTAAATCAACAGGATTTGGAGAAGCTTGCCTGTGATACCTAGGTATCTGACTTGAGTTGCGACCAGCTAGGCTACTATTCAGTAAAATTGTGTGTACTAAATAAATCTTTCGTTTGGAGTGGAAGACATGTTATGAACAAGTGAGTTTGATATTCCTTTGGAGTATCCAAGATGAGAAGTTAGGTAAGCAGTTGGATAAATCCTTGGCCCCCTCAGAGGAGAGATGTGAGAAGCAGATAGACATCTGTGGGTATTGACTATGGATGGTGAGGGGGCAAATGAGGCTGTGTGCATGGGAGATCATAGTCAGATAAAACACACAGCAAGAAGAGTGCACACATTTTTATTGAGGTCTGCCTATGCTAACACTAACTGCCAATCACTCTGGTGTTTAAAATAGCCTACCTAACCCACAGGTACTCTTCCTTAGAAGCTGTTCGGAAGCGAAAATAAAGGGAAGCCTGGGTGGCTTACCTGGTTGAGTGTCCATCTCTTGATTTTGGTTCAAGTCATGGATCTCATGGTTCATGATGTTGAACCTGCATTGGGCTCCGCACTGACAGTGCTGAGTTTGCTTGGGATTCTCTCATTCTCCTTATCTCTCTGCCCCTCCCTTGCTCTCAGGCATACCTGTTTCTCTCTCTCTCTCTCTCTCTCTCAATAAAATAAATAAACTTAGAAAAAAAAAAGTGAAAGCAAAGCTGCTCATCAACGACTGTTTTTGCATATATTTGGAAGTCCAAGCAGGAAGCCAAAATTTCCAAAAGGCCCTTTGATACAGTCATTGTGTAGAAGGATCAATAGAATATCAGATTGAGAACTTGGAAGACTGTTTTGCCATTTCAGTTTAGAATTCAGTTCAGAATCCTAAGATTGTTTTGAATCCCTAAAGAAATAGTTACCCCTGGGGATTTTGCCAAAATGGTCTCCTTTAAAAAATAATTTTCATGTTTGTCAGCTGCAGTCCATAATCTAAAATTTAATCAGGGATCTTAAATCTCTTCTGAATCTCCAGTAGTCTTAGCAGCTTTAAAGGCATTTGAGAATTACTAGTTCTGTCCATCTTACTGCAGGGAAAAGAGCAAAAATGCAATATTGAAGGATTTTTCCTATGTTAAGCAACTCCCTCTGCTCCAAAATGCAGAAAACACCAGTTTTTTACTTAAAATTCTATTTCTAACCACCTTAGGCAGAGTGGTTGAATTCTTACTATTCAGGGACAGTCAGTTTAAAACTTCAACAAGTAAAATTAGGCTACCATTTCTTAAGTTTAATCTTACCATTCCGGGTCAAGAGTGCTTTGATAATTTGGATTCCAAATGGAGTGCAGGAAGCAATTAAGAGGGTGCTGCTGTGAATCGTGTACCACACTCACAATTGAAAGGCCCAGTTTCCATTCAGCCCATCTAGCCCACAGTACATGTTTGTGAGCTGAACTCTGTGGTAACATGAATTTCTCACCTTCCCTAGCCCTATATCTTCCTTATAAGGACTGGATGCTTTGTTGTTGTTGTAGTTTTACATTTAATTGTGAAATAGTTCAGACCTTCCAGTGAGAAGTGTTATAATGAATATCAAGTTTCATTATGTTAGTTTGGGAAATAACTATTTTTGATTTTTTAAAGAAATTAAACATTAAGGATACAGTCAAGAAGCACCTGGGAGGCCCAGTTGGTTGAGTGTCTGACTTTGGCTCAGGACATGCTCTCACAGTTCATGAGTTCAAGCCCTTCGGAGGGCTCTGTGCTGACAGCTCAGAGCCTGGAGCCTGCTTCAGATTCTGTGTCTCTCCCTCTCTCTGCCTCTCCCCCACTGCTCTGTCTCTCTCTCTCTCTGAAAAATAAATAAACATTAAAAAAATTTAAAGATACATTCAAGGTCCCCTTTCTAGACTTCTCCTGGATTAGTTTTTCTTCTTCCTCTGAAGTCATCACTTTTGGAAATTCAGTGTACATAAAATAAAAGCTTTTTTTTTTTTTTTTAATAGCCAAAGGTCTACCAGATCCTCACCTGTGACTGTAGAGGGAGGGAGTCAGAGACTGTGCTAAATCTATAGGTATTGGTCCCTTATGTGTTAAAATTATAACCATTCCTGTATGTAACATATATATATATATATATATATATATTATATTTATTTTATATATATATATTATATTTATTTTATATATATATATAATTATGAAAATTTTTTTCAGACCATTTAAAACATAGAAATCTGTGGAGTAACAAACAGTATTTTACAACTTTGGATTTCAAATTATTTTCATCATCATAGGTGACACATGGTTTATAAAATAAATAATGAAAATAATTAAAGCTATCTGCTTCTCAAAGTTGGAAGTTTCAAGTGAGGTAAAGTCCTCTGCAAATTTTAAAATCAAATGCTTTTTTAAATATTTTAATTTTTTAAAAGTTCATTTATTTAGATAGATATATGTGTGTATGTGTCCATATATATATATATATATATATATACACACACGTATATATTATGTGTTCTATATTTTCATTGCATAATTGTGTATCCATAGTGTTTTGGTTTTTATTCCCTTTATTTAAATAGTATTATACTACATGTAATATTGGTGCCTTGCTTTTACTCAGTATTTCATTTATGTTGGTAGAGCTAACTCTAATTCATTCCAACTAGTACATAGTGTTGGAACTTAGGACACACTACCCCAAGATATGGCACCTTGGCATACTAAATAATATAAGTTTAAGGAATTTGAGAAAACAGCAGAGCAGGAAGGTCACTCTGATCTCCACCTCCACTTCTCTCCCAAAGCAGGTCATAAAACCCTCATGTAAGAGGTGCCCTCCCTATACCCACAGTAAAGGAGCATCTTTGTCTCCAAAGATGTGGGGATACCAGTTGAATCCAAATAAGCAGGCTTTGCTAAGTTTCCTCCAGTTTAACTACACCTATCTCATATTCTTTGGCCCTCCACATTTCTCTACAATTATCCACTTTTCATCAAGCCTAGAATAAAAACACTTAGGTTTAACTAGGCTCTGTTTCTTTGTAAGGCTTCTGTGTAACTTAAAACCTATATTAAATAAACATACATACTTTTCTCCTGTTACTCTCTTTTTGTCAGTTTAATTTTCAGACCCAGCCAGGAACCATAAGAAAGTCAGGAAAATGTTTCCTCCCCTACAGTAGTATTCCGTTTACCAATATACCACAATGTACTCTTCCATGTTCCTGTGATGAATGCTAGGTTGTTAATAATTTTATTACTATAAATAATGAAACAGTGAGCACTATTGGTCTGGCACATGCCTTCTTGTTCATATGTGAAAGTCTAATACATAGAATATTTATTTTTGGATATAGATTATAAGATTGTTAGCCTTTTCCACCACATTGCAAATTGCTCTCTGAAGTAGTTGTAAAACTGTAGTAACAGTGGGAGTGTTTGTTTGTTTGTTTTCATTTCTTTACCAAAATGTAGTATTTTCTTTTTTTCATATGTTGGCACAATTTTATCTCAGAATTTCACAGCTACATCTATGAAAAGTTGGTACCACCATCATTGTCACTTTCATCTCTATAAACACCATCAGCTCCCTGATCTTTTCATATGCACAGTTCTTAAACACTTATGTACAATAGAATGGACTACATACTGTAATCTGATATGTAACTGGGCATAAATCAAAACATCATAAGCAAAATCTTTATTTTGTTCACCATATATTAACTAGTGACAGTGAAAACAATTATAAGTCTGATTCAATAATAAAAAGGGGGGATTACGTAATCATTGATGAGGCCATACCACATTTACCATGAACTTCAAGGAGCCAAGCACAAAATTCTGCTCCTGCTTGAGTCAGACATGGCATCTGACCCATTGCTAAACTAGGAATTTGGTCAAATTATCAAACCATTTTTTAGCTCCTTTTAGCTCCTCTTCAAAATCCCTTCATTTCATGTATTTGAATTAAAGAGACTATGCTTAGTTTTGACCAAGCTCCTTTTTTTTAAAGTTGAAAAGCGATTTTTCAAATGTTGCGACCCAAAGAAGTGAAATAACTTGATGAAGTCAAATTACAATCTTTAACTTTTAACACGTTTTACCTGATTTTTTGGCAACCTAGGGCCCTGAAGTAAGGTGCACTGCCAAAACATGCTGACCCTCTTATCCTGGAGAACAGTTCAAGCCATCCACATTTTGCTGCTCCACATATTCACTCTAACATCTCAACTATTACCTATTATTTGAGGACTTTTCTCCTTGCTTATCAATCTGGTAAACGAACTAACAAGTATTTACAGTGGCTTAATGCCCCATCTACCCTAGAAAATATTTGCCCTGGAGACAATTATTTTACTCAGTTTCTTTTTTAAGTCTCTCAAAAATATTTTTCTATAAGTATCAAACTAAGCTTCTTAAATGTAGGGGGAAAACAGAAATAATCTTGGAAGATTTTTATTATTGTTATTATTATTTTGATTTACTTAGGTATCTTTAAGAAGACTCCTCTACCATCACCCACCCCATAAAGTCCTGAGACAATAGCGCTCACCATTTAAATTCAAAGACACAAGCACAGCATGCTAAAGGAAGTAAGGCAAGTACATAGGTAACTGTTTTTAGTGCCTATTAAATATTGTTAAATTATAATGAAACATTTAAGAAAATATATGTGACATTCAAATGAACACCAAATGATTTCATTTCACACTAGTCAATATTAAATTAACTCCATATTACATGAAAACATTAAACATTACTGAAATAAGCAATAAAAGAAAATTATGCTGCAATATCACAAACATATCATTATTGGAAATTTGTTATTAAAAAAAAGAATAGGGTAAATATTGTAAAACTGTTTTAAAGTCGTTTATTTTAGAAATAATTAAAGGGAAATAACATCATACCAGAAGTTCCATTATGTGTTTTAAATCAATGAACAAATGGAACACACTCTAATGTAGGCAGGCATAAACAAATTGCAGTTTGCACAATGCAGTGCTTACTAAAGGTAATTGAAGTGACTGAAAATAACCAAATATCTAAACAATGTGTAGAGTCTATAAATGCTCACTTTTCTTTTTTTTTTTTTATTTTTTTTTACGTTTATTTATTTTTGAGACAGAGGGAGACAGAGTATGAATGGGGGGAGGGTCAGAGAGAGAGGGAGACACAGAATCTGAAACAGGGTCCAGGCTCTGAGCTGTCAGCACAGAGCCCAATGGGGGGCTCAAACTCACGGAGTGAGAGATCATGACCTGAGCCAAAGTCAGAGGCTTAAGTGACTGAGCCACCCACGTGCCCCAATGCTCACTTTTAAAATTATGTTTTAAAATTAAAAATTAAAATAACTGACTGAAGGGATTGCTAACCTAAACAGTCCTGAATTTGTAGTAGACACACAGGATTGGCCAACTGATATGAATATTTAAATTGTTCCAAATTATGCACTTCATTAAAACAAAAAGTTTCTTTTGTCTTTATACCCATAACCATTATTTCCACACATTCATTCACATTGCAGACATATTTAAGTATTACCAATAATTTAAATCACTCAAGTGATTAGTTAAATTGCAGAAAACATAACACCATAATTATTCTACAATAATATTTTGATTAATTTGACCTCTGTTTAATCATGCTCAATAGATATTTATGGGTTATTTGATTAATGGGCCATTTTGATTTAGATTGATTCTGTAATAAACTCAAGGATACCAGTTTCATTGGGTTTTTTTGGTTAGTATTGTTCTTGTTTTGCTTTATCCAGTCATTCCTCGAAACACGCATACACACTTAACTGCATGCCCAATCTACAGCAAGCTGGGACACATACATAAGAGATCCTTAAGGAAATCGCAGATTCACATGGAAATCAGACACACAGGACATATTGTGTGGCTCACTGTGCTTGGGGACTATAATCGAGCCCTAAGAGTCCAGAGAAATTGTGCATGCTGGATTTGGGGCATCATCACTTTCTGGAAAAGAACAACCTGGGTGGAGTCTTGAAAGACTTTGTCAACTAGACAAAGTTGAGGAGAAGGATCAGTACAAACAGCTCAGTCCACCAAGCTCAGGAGACCATGATGCCCAGGTTAAGTGGTGAGATGAGCTTGGATGGAGTGGGAAACAAATGGCCACAGTAGGCAGGAAATATCAACACCAGGTCACAAGGGTGCTCATGCCATTGTGAGGAATTGGGGCTTGATGACCACATAGAAGCCCTTAAAAAATGTAAACAGGGAAATGGCATTATCAGATGTGTATTTCAGAAAGCCATTTTAGCTGCTTCGTTATTGTTAAATATTTCTTATAATTTACATAAATTAAGTAGACATAAGAGGAAGCTATGTGATGACCTCCCAGTATCACTCTGACCTGTGTCTGTAGAAGGACTCAGAGCCTATGCTAAATATATGGGTACTGGTCCTGTAAATGTTAAATTGCAATAGTAAAGGAAAGGCTGGGCACTTGTTTGGTCCTTTGTGTCTGCCCGTTAAGCATGGAGGTAAACCAAAAGAGCTCAGGAGTAGAGCTGGAAGTTCACTAAAGTTAGGATGTGTAAAGTCGTGGCCTGCAGGACACTTGTGGCCCATTTCCTGCTTCTGTTAACATAGTTTGTTGGAACACCGCCATATCCTCCTACCTTTACACATTGCCTATGGTTAGTTTTTCACTGTATTAGCAGAATACTCCCCAAAGAAACCATAGGGTATACAAGCCTAAAATATTTACACTCTGGCTCTTATAGACAAAGTTTGGCAATTTCTGACTTAAGAGATCACTCAGTCCCAAATCTGTATTTTTTCCAAACAACCATACTTTATTTGCTCTTTATTTCTTCTTATACCCCACACATGCCTGGGATCATTTTCCTTCTGCCTGAGGTACAACCTCGAGATTTTCTTCTGTAGTAAAGTCTGTCACAATGACCCTTCTACCTTTGCTTGACTGGGAACAATTCTTTTTCACCAACATTCATGAAATGTTTTCTGGGTTGCAATCATTCTCTTTTACACATAGAAGACATGATTCCTCTATCATTTGTCTTACTTTGTTACTGTTAACAAGGCAACTGTCAGTCTAACTCTTGCTCCTTTGAAGATAATCTTTTCTTTTTTGTTTGCCTCTGGCCTCTCTTAAGATTTTTCTCTTAGTCTTTTTTTTTTTCCCTGCACCTTCAATGTAATGTACTTAGTTGCAGATTTCTTTTTAAGTACCCTGCAAGAAATCTGTGGGCTTTTTGAATCTGCAGATTACTGTCTTTTTGGGTCTAGAAAATTCTCAACCACTGTCTCTTCAGATGTTCACTGACCCGTAGACTCTCTTCTCTCTACCTAAGACTCTGATCGCCTGTCCCAGACCTTGTTAGGGTGTCATTCATGCTTATGTTTTTTTAAGTTTATTTATTTATTTTGAGAGAGAGAGAGAGAGAGTGCAAGAGAGCACATGCTTGCATGTGTGAGGGGCAGAGAGAGAGGGAGAGAGAAAATCCCAAGCTGGCTCTGTGCTATCAGTACAGAGCACGACATGGAGCTTGATCTCACAAACCACAAGATCATGACCTGAGCCTAAACCAAGAGTTGAGTGCTTAACCGCCTGAGCCACCCAGCACCCCTGTTGTCCATGGTTATTAGTCTCCTCCTTGGGTCTTTCTGGTTTTTCTAAATAATTCTTTTCAAATCATCTTTCTGTAGACTATGCCTGTCTTTAGCTCTCCTTAGCTTGTTAAGCCTACTCACAGAGATTTTAATTTCTATTCTGCATTTTTCCCAGATTTTTTTTTTAATTTACTATGTCACTTTTTATAGTCCCAAGCCCTCTGCAAATATCTTTCAGTTGGTCCTTCATTTATTGAAGTTTTATCAGCATGGCTGTTTTGCAGTTGGTGTCTAATTATTCCAACATCTGATCTCTTTGCCTTTTGCTGCATTTCTGTTTCCATTTCTGCCCTTTCTGCATATCTTCATGGGGTGTGGCATATATTTGCACCTAGTTATTATTTTTCATGTGATGAACTTTCTACTTGAAAACTGTTTTTGGACTAATTTGACAAGCAATTTTTCAAAGAGAAAGGCCATTGTTGCATCAAGTTCAGGGCTTGATACGGATAATTCAACACCTGACTGTAATTCTACCCAAGCTCTGCCACTTCCAGCTGACCCTCAGCCTGAGGGTCAACTCTTTAGGGTCTGGCTGACCAAGAAGGAATCAGATTCAACTTCCCGGGGTTGTGTACTTCTGGCCTTTGATTTTGGTCCCATTCTCAGAAGGTGTCTGCCAGAAAGTCATATATATTCAGGGCAGAATCACTTTCTGTGCTGGCATAAATCTCTGGTTTTTGTTATTTTTTCACTTTTGCCTGGTAATTCCTTATTATCCCGTTGTCTATGTGATGTTTTTAAGAAGCTTTTTTTTTCTTTTTGTAATATTTTATCCAGCTGTTTAAAGTTTTCGACATGCCAATAACCTGGCCCTCCCATTACTAGAAGGAAAAAGTTTTCTGAACTTGCATTTAGAAACTAAGGAGACTAGATTAAAAATGAAGCCTTACCTTTCTGCTTCCTCTGCTGCCTTGGTGGGGCAAGGGGAAGTTTCTCAGCCTATAACTGTCTGTACACGTAAAGGTCTATAGAAATGCTTCATGCTCTTTTTGCTCTGACATTATAAAAAGCTCATGATGAAATAACTTGAGGCCATTTTTGTCCATAAAGGGCTGTGGCTATGGCAGATAACCAGAACCCCAAGAACTGTCTGCTGGTGCTGCAGGAGACTGAGAAAACGGCAATTCATAGAAACTCTTCCACCCTTAGAATCTGGGCAGACTCTTATCTTTGGTAGATAGAGTGCTGGAGAAAGGATGTTATATGTTTTATGGGCAAAGTTTTAAGTATCTTTGAGCACATCCATTCTTACCTTTGGAACACTGTGAATTTCACATGAATGAGCCAGTGATAGACTACCAGATGATTTGAAACCATGTAGGCAGATGCCCCAGTCACTCAAGCCATGGAACCTACCAGCTGACTACTGATCCATGAGCAATCTTACCTGAGATCAACTGAGATTACTCAAGTCTGTCCCAGACTAGAAGAACTACTTAGCCAAGCCCAGCCAAGGTTGTCAACTTGTGACTTCATGAGCTAAATAACTGGTTGGTCCTCAGAAAAAGCTAATTCATGTAGCTATGGTAGTTATTAAAATTATTCTTGTTGGGGCACCTGGGTGGTTCAATTGGTTAAGTGTCAGACTCTTGGTTTTGGCTCAGCTCATAATCTCAGGTTCTGAGTTCAAGCCCCTCATCAGGCTCTGTGCTGACAGTGTGGAGCCTGCTTTGGATTCTCTCTCTCCCTCACTCTGCCCCTCCCCTGTTCACTTTCTGTCTCCCTCTCAAAATAAATAAATAAACTTAATTTTTTAAAATTATTCTTGTTAAAGTCACTAATGACCTCTTAACTGTCAAATCAATGAGCATTTTTTCAGCCCTTATCTAAGGAGACCATTTGTATCATCTGACAGTGTTGGTTACTATTTAAAAATTCTGGATTTCTGTGACACCATACCTTCTTGCTTCTGCTAAAAGTTCTGCCCTGTTCTTTCTCCATTACCCTCACAGATTTTATTTCTTCTGGTTGTTCATATAAGTGTTAGCCAGATTTCAGTCTTCTTGCCACTTCTCTATCCATACACTCTCCTCTTAGCTCTCCTCCATTTTTTTTTCTTTCAATGACCATCTGCATGGTTATGATAACATTATCTCTATCATTGCAGAAAACCTCTTCCTACTTACAAACTTGAATATGTAATGTGACACTTAGCTGACAGTTAGATACATGTCCCCAGGCCCTAAGATTGAACATATCCCAGAATGTGTAATCCTGTTCTTCTCTGCCACCTGCTGGCTGGCTGGCTACTCCTCCATTTCACATCATGTCACAAGTAGTCACCCAGAGGCCAGCTAGAGAAACCTGGGGGTGACACTGGACTCTGCTGAATTCCATCCTCCTCATCACGTGTCCTCTCTGTGTCCATCCCACTGCCCCAGTCCAGGCCTTCCATTTCTCTCTCCTGAAATACTGATCACTTCTGGACTAGTCTCCCTAACTCTAATTTGTTTCTCTTATAGCTGTCTTAAACTTAGCTGCCAAAAGAAGTTATTAAAAACAAGAAGCAACAAACTTTCAGAAGCTTAACATTTACTGCAGCAGATTCAGCAAACCATTAGCACATATGATACGACAAGTATCTTCTCTCCCTCTGACAATCATCATGAAGTGATCTCTGCTTTAGTTCATGTTAAGTCTAGAATCCACCTCTATGAGACAGCCACTACCATTGACAAGGAGGTAACTTTAAAGCTGAAATCTATTTGACTTAGGATTGTCAGAGGTAGACAAAGCTGGACACTAACTTGTGAGGACAGATTTTAATCAGTAATAGGGAAGAGGACCCAGTAAGAACTGAACTCAGTTTTTATTGGTCCAGAGGTGACTGGGTATTTTAAAGGGAGAGTGAGCAAGTAGGAAGAGAGGCAAAGTCGGGGTCAGTAGAATCAGGGAAGAGAAAAATTACAAAGGATTGATCTGTGTAAATGCTGATTAGACCCACTGTGTCTGATAGCAGGCAAATAAGGAAGTTAGGACCCTGTCCTCCCACAGATACTGAGAAACTGAGACAATATCCTTTCTGATGTTCATATTTTAAAGGAATGATTTTCAGGTCCTTGAGAAAGATATTCGTGAATTGAAGGCAATAAATATACATCTCAAAGGGACGGGGAAAATTTCAATCGAAACCCCTTTTAGGAAATGCTCTAAAGAAAAGGTGTTTAAAGCCTATCTTCAGATGTTGGCTAGAAGGAAACAGTAAATCCTTTTGGGACCCTTGAGTTTTCTCAGGCAGGAACTTTAAGGGAGACTAGAGTCATCCTAGGGATGAGGCTTTCGGCTGCCAGTAACTATGTTAGTGTTTGTTTAGTTCTTTTAATGTGGGAGGAGGCAAGTGGACAGAATTATTTGTGTTGAGAGTCTGCAGTGCTTATAGGCCAAGGTAGATACCTAGTCAATAGGAAGGACTAGAGGAGTCTGGCTAGAGGTTGGTCAAGCAGAAAATCTTTGTCAGGATTCAAGTCTAAACTCCTTAACCTTATATTTTAAGAATAGGGTAAGCACTTAGAAAATAGTGACTGATTGTTCCAGTTAATTATATTGCTGCATGGCAAATAACCTCCAAAGTCTTTACTTTATTCAAAATTATAATTTGGGCAAAGCCTCACCTCTACTCCATGCAGCACTAGCCGGTGCAGGTAAGCTGGGGCTGCAGCATTTACTGCCAGAATGGGTCATTTACATGCCTCGCAAGGTTGGATTGACAGTAGGCTGGGTGGTCAGCCAGCGCAGTTGGGAAGGAACTTCTATTTCTGTGAAAGTCTCTGCATGTGGCTAGTTGGGCTTCCTCACAGCATGGTGGCTGGATTTTAAGAACAAGAATTATGAGAGGCCCACAGTAGAAAAAGATTCCTAGGACAGAACCTGGGAAGTCTCAGAAGGTCACTTTAATCATATTTTATTAACCAAGCAAGTTGATAAGGCTGGCCCAGATTTAATAGGTAGGGATGTTGATGAGGAGAGTGTCAAAAGTGTGCCCATTTTTAACCCACTGTACTGAATGTCTGAATGCACATAGTCAATGAGGAATATTTATTAGCTGTCGCTGTCCCTATCTTCTGAATTAGCTTTTCCATTGCTTCTTGACCATTTTCCTCCAAAATAAACAAAAATACAACCACTCATTATTCCTCTCTTGTATCTTCCTTTCTTTGCCTCCTTGTTGATGCTGTGTCCTCAACCCAGAATGCCCATCCATTCTCCTACTATTCACTCTATATAACACTACAGTTCTTTTAAGATGCAACTCTATTTTCTTTCATGTATCATTTTATGAAACATCTAGATGCTCTTCCCTTGGATTCTGTCCAACTCCATGTGGATCCCTATAAATACTCCTGTGTACAGTTTTGCAGTGTTTTGGTGATGTGCCCATTTACCTTACTAGATATCTTTATATCCCGAGCATTTAGCACAATTCCTGATAATTATAAGCATTCAGTGGTTCTAAATTAAACAACAACAACAAAATGCCTACAGGAAAACACTGACCTCCCCAAACTCCAGTAATACTTGTGGACTCAACATCATCTGAGAATTGGTCATTCAGTCAGGATTATGATTCCAAAATAACTAAGGGCTATAAGCAACATTTTCTCTTATCTCAGGGAAATTCCCAAGGAGTCCTATGCTCTATAGGCAAGTGTCATTTGACAAAGGGTTGTGAAATCAGGTTCACTGCTCTTTCAAATTCTGTCTGGTGCTATGATTATAGTGCCTAAGCAGCTTGAATTTCCTGGGCAAGAGTACACTATGCGGTAATAATTCAGAAGCTGGTTTTTTTGTTCTTGAAACATATGGTGCTAGCTAAGATTTATCTTGGGAAAAGCTGGTCAGGAAGGGAAAATGCTGAAGAGCTGAAATATCCTCCCAACAGCTAAGGAAACGATAGAGGGGCACTGGCGTCCTTCCTTGGAGAGCTCAGGCTCTCTGCCAGTTTGTGGTCCATATGTTGGACCCAGAGAGCTGCTCCCGTTATAATAATGATTGCCTCAAGTTGTGTGGGGCTGATATTCCCCCAGAGGGCTCACGGTTTCAAGCATACCTAAATGCACTCTGTTAGACAACACAGCCTCAGAAAAATGGATTAGCACTTCTAAGAAAAGAGTTTATTTTTATTCTTCCTGGTTACAGAGTTGCAGGTTGGCTCCTGGAGAATAAGTTCTGTTTTTGCACCACACTGATGTTCAGTTGGGTGCAACATTTATTCTGGTGAGAGTACAGAGCACAGAGTGTGAGAAGAGAGAAAATCTGTCTCTTGGCTTATCTCTTGTAAAAGAATTTGCAACAGGGCTAAGGCTACCTGAAATGAATAACATCCTGAAAGTACAGTCTGAATTTACCTGTGATTCATTATTTATTTACATGAGCCAATAGTTTGATCAAGGAATAAAAAAATTTACTTGATTTGTTTTATGTGCTCTTTTGTGTTTTTTTTTTTTTTTTTTTTAATGTTTATTTATTTTTGAGAGACAGAGACGAAGACAGAGCACAAGCAGGAGAGGGCAGAGAGAGAGGGAGACACAGAATGCAAAGCAGGCTCCAGGTTCTGAGCTGTCAGCACAGAGCCCGATACAGGGCTCTAACCCACAGACAGTGTGATCATGACCTGAGCCGAAGTTGGACACTTAACTGACTGAGCCACCCAGGCGTCCCTATGTGCTCTTTTGTAATATTTGTTTTATCTATGTACTCAACCAATCCCTTCCCCTACTCTCCTTCACCTCCTCTTTCCCTCTCTCCTCTCCTCTTTCATTCTCTCACTCTCTTTGCATGTGTGTGTTTGTATAAATTAAATATGCAATTATATATGTATATGGAAATAAATACATATATAACTATATACCATTTACATGTATGCATATTCAATATAAATCAAACTGTCCGGTTGAGTGAATACAATAAACCTAGGATGTGAATTTTATACTCAGATACCTTCTAGGTAGAAGAGTAAGGGTTAGTTTCCTAGCATTAGCAGAAAAAAAAATAGGTTAGTAAGCTTGTAAATATTATGTACTTGGGGGAGGAAATTTTAGGAAAATATTGGCAATAGTAAAAGGTAGACAGGAAGTTGAAGAAAACTCTAAATTAAAAAGAGAAAAAAATTGTTAACTTCCTATTGGAAGGAATGGTGTTATATGAATAATAAAATTTAGTTACAATAATGATTAATAATGGAGAATGACTGAAGTAAAAATATTCTGATTAAAGTATTTTAATGGTTTTTAAAGGTGGTTTTATTCTAATCTACATACATCAGACTTAAAGAAAGAGGCTAAGAGAGTAAAGACTAGTGTTACTACACTCATAGCAACAATTTCTAATCAGCTTATCCAGGAAATACATGCTCTAGATAGGATAGCCCGATTTCCTCTGTATATAAATTTGAGCGTGTGTGCATTCACATTCATTCTGTTATAACTGAAAGCATGCCATTTGCTGGAGGAGGTTAAATAGTTCCCCTTAAATATGAATATGTTTGGAAAACCCTTTTTCAGAAAGAATAGAAATGTTAATTTCAACCCAGTCATTTCCAAATTATAATAAATTACTCTAATCTGAATAAATGAGTTTGTAGTACTATATTTAGAAAATACATAGTTAAAAAGAAACATTCTAATAAAATAATTGTTCTCAAAAAGGTGAAATTTAAATTGAGAAGTCAAAAGTAGATGTAACCTGAATATTTGGCCAATCCCATTAAGATAGATGATAGGAAATCTCAGTGTTTCCCTCAACCTCCATCAAAAGAAAAAAAAAAAAAATGTGTTCCTCCAAAAACCGAAACATATCCATATCCCATTTAAATCAGCCTTTCTTGTGTTGGCTCATTATAATGCTGTTTAAATCCAAAATATTTTATAAAATATGTTTTATAAACAGCTAAATATCTTACCTTATGCTATCATCCAGACTATGCTCTTAACCCATGGAAGCAAGCACTGCGGATTATGTGACCTATTCTAATCCCATGAATATTATCCAGTCACAGGGCCAACATTCTCAGCCAATAAGCACTCTGTGTGTTCCAACTTGAGTTTAATGTACTTTATTTATTTTGCTGCACCCTCTAATGGTGCTTCCATTTATCTTATAGTAAACAGGTTTGATCTCTCATGACTAAAAGGAGCCTCTGCCAAACAGGGATACCCAGCTAAATACACTGGGTGTTAAAATAGTAGTGTTGTGGTGTTTGTAGATACCTTCAAGAAAATGGCTGAAGAAAGAGATGAATAACAAAGACTGGTAGGAAACCATGGGTGTCAAAAAAAAAAAAAAATGATTCAATCAATTAGTGTAAATAACCTCTTGAGCAGTGGTCCTAAAACTCAGGCGAGTGTCTGAATCACTTGGAAGTCTGGTTAAACCACAGCACAGAATGCTAGCCCCGTCTTGAGTTTCTGTTCAGTAAGTCTAGGGGATGGCCTGAGAATACTTACTTCCAACAAGTTTCTAGGTGATACTGATGCTGTTAGCTGGGGAGCCCACTTTGAAAATCATTTTTCTAGAGCAAAAACTATTAAAAAGGGTTCTTCGAACGGAATTTTGTAATGCCTGAAGTTCTAAAACCTCCCACAAAAGACCACCAGAGTCGTAAGTCAAAGCCAAGCGGCAAGGGTCGTTTATTGCAGGTTCGAACCTGGTCCTCTGCGCACTCGTCGCCGGTGACGCAAGAGGCCACGATCAGGGTTGGTATAGCGTTTTTATAGACAGAGACAAATAGCACAGGGGAGGTTTCAAATTATGAGGGGCCTGATTAGTTGATTTTAAAGTAAGGACATTTGTTGTTCTCTGATTGGGCGTCCTTTGTCTGTCCTTTGGTGGGAAGGCTTTGTCCATTACTTGTGGCGGGAGGAAGAAAGGGGGAAGGGGGTAGGTGAGGAATGTGCTAAGCAAGCAGGTTTACAGAAGCGAGAAATGCCGGTTAGTTTATGTACAATCATTCATTCCATTACATATCAGACTACATTTAGGAAGTTTTACAGCCCATTCTACTACACAGCGGGTTACAATCAGGAAAGGTCTCACAATGCTCATAGCAAACAGCAAGCAAAACAGACTTCTCAGCAATTGTATTTCTTATCAAAGATCCATAATAAGCAGAAAAGAGAACCTAGCTTTAAACTAAGGCAGGGCTGTCATTTGGATTCAAAGCTGTTCCTTTCAAATTTCATCAGAATTACTAAAATTTTACTTTGAGAATTGTTTCAGAAGAGCAAAAATGGTGCTACCTGGCTAACTTCCATAAGGAAAAAAAAAACACATATAGAGTAGGGTTTATAGTCATTTTATATTGCTTTTCTACTGAATGATGAGTGAAATGTGGAGTGAATATTCAGCCAAATTTAACTAAAAAAAAAAAATGTCAGTCCTAGAATTATCTAAATTCCTGCCCACAGTAGACTTCCACACTCATTACTACTCTCCTGTTTTGGCTACTCAGTCTCAGAATAACATCCTGGAAAACTGTCATTATGCAAACCTTCTCCACCTCTTTTTTTTTTTTTTTTTTTTTTTTTTTATGCTGATATGCTACCCTCTCACCTCCTCAAAGCTTCCAGACTCTGATTTCCTTTTTTTCTCTTTTTTTTCTCTTTTCTCAAGTTCTCAGTTCACTCTCTTCTGCCTCATTATTTTTTCTGAAGCCAAGTCATTACCTAGATTTTATGGGTAAACATCACAATCATGAAGAAATAACTATTTCTTTCTATGATTAAAAATATCATTGTTTTCTTGTCATTCTTGCACATGGCCAAAATAATCCAATCTATGAGGCACTCGGGTGGCTCAGTTGGTTGTGTTCAACTCTTGGTTTTGGCTCAGGTCATTATGTCACATTTTGTGGGTTCAAGCCTCATGTGGGGTTCTGTGCTGACAGTGCGGAGTCTGCTTGGGATTCTCTCTCTCTCTGTCTCTCTCTCTCTCTCTCTCCCTTCCTCCCTCCCTCCCTCAAAATAAATAAACATTCTTTAGAAAAAGCAAAATAATCTAATCTAGTCGTATTTTCCCTTCTGACTTCTGTATTACTGATCATTGATAGAAAAATATGGTATAGCCATCCTGTGAATATGCAACTGGAAATGTGTGAGCTCCAATATTAGTTGGGCAGGAGTTATACATGTCCTTGATTAGCATCTCCTGTCATTGTCCCCAATCTCTATTTCAGCTTCTCCTCACTGAGGTCCCTTTCTCACTATTGATGAGGTAGCATAAAGCAAGCTGTCAGGCCACAAACACCTCCCTCCCCCAACCAGGTGGGATATGTGGGATATTCCTTGGGCACTCCTAGTTGCCCAAGAACAAAGAAAAGGGGAAAAACAAATAGTTAACTGATAGAAATCATTGTCCTGCAGGAACTAAGTTTTCATCACACCTCTATAGTGAAGTAGGAAACAAAGACAGAAGGAAATGGCAGATAGAACTAAATTTCCTCATAACCTGCAGCCCATTGACAAATACTTGAGGCTGGCAGAGTAAACCATTTATCCAGGAACTCCCTACTGTCTTAATGTTAATGCTTTGCTAGAGGGAAAAAACGACCTTAGCTTGACAATAGCTAGGCCTCCACTATCCTGTAAGTCTTCTTTAGCATATGAAAATCTCACTGGAAATTTCCCCTGGACTTTTACCTCCCCTCCCCCCCAACTCCATAGTATAAAACCAGTCTCTCATGGTCCCAAGGCAGCTCTTTGGGCCAGGGGTCCTGTCCCCATGCTTCAATAAAATCAAATTTTTGCACCAAAGACATCTTCAAAAATTCTTTCTTGGTCATCGGCTCTGGACCCCACAAATCCCACCATCACCCCCCCAAAAAAAAAACCCTTATCAAATGCCTTCTCTATCACACTCTGGAAAGATTTTTCCTCCCATGCCAGCCACATAAAATAATAATAGTAAAAATAAATAATAGTTTTAATAATAGCCACCAGTCAGTTGTCTCCTTCCACTTCCTTCACCCATCCCTATGCTGGTACTTCTGTCTGCACTAGTCTGTACAGCCTCATTGCTTCCTGCATCGGAGGAACACAGAAGAAACAAGAGACTCAGAGGAACACAGAAGAAACAAGAGCCAGCACATGGGTAGTGTTGGCTAAGTACCCCCATTTCACTTTATATGTCCCCTCACCAGAGGAGCACCTGAGAAAGTAGGCAACACTTAAAAGTTCAGAAACAGGGCCCATTGTTGTTTTAAAACAAAACCAAAACCTCATCCAACTGAAATCATTTCTTTCCTGGCCTGTCTCCTAAACTAGACTGTGCACTTTTGGTTCCCTGTGACTCTTGCCTTTCATCTCTGATTCCAACAGCCAGCTCAGGAGCTGGGACATCACATGGACTGCTCAGTAAATGAATCAGTGGGTCATTCCTTTTTTTTTCATTGTTCTAATTTTTCCTGATTCTTACGTGGTGCTCCATAGCTATTACCACTTAGTTTTCTCTTCTTCACTATTACATGGTAAAATATATTTCATTTCCTTATCCACTTGCCTGATGTTTACATCTCATTTTTTAAAAGTGTAAGTAAGACATAAAAGTGCAAAGAAAAATTCTACTCACCCAGAGGTAACCTTCACTGGCATTCATTAAATGACATTCTGAACACAACTCTATGCATATTTAAATTTTTCAATCCCTGGATCTCATGCTGGTTTCTTTCAGTTCTTATCCCTATTTCAAAGCAGGTAGTGGGAAGCCATGGTAGTGAAAGCTACCTGGAGTAGCTATTTGAAGAATAGAGGGTGGAGCAAAATGTGTTGGGGTGGGGGGGGCACTTGCCTTGGAACAAACTACAATTTCATTCAGGTTTGTTGTTTCAAACCCCCTCTCACAAAATCTATTATGACTTCTGATTTAGGAGCATCTCCCTGTTCAGCGTTTGGCTTTTAGGGCAAAACTGCAGCTCACAGTGAACTCCTATGGTGCAATCAGATGATTTCTGCTTCCCCTTCCATTCTCACTCTTATGTCCAACCACCTCCCCTAGCTAGGAAGCAGAAAGGAAGACAATACAATGACACCTCAGCAGGGATCCACGTTAGGTGTTTCTCTCCTGTTCTGCCTTGTACCTTTGGGTCTACACAGGGTCACTTTCTCTTCCTCCCTCAAGCCATGCACATTTCTGGACTCTGTCGACACTCTCCACAAAGAATTTTTGAATCACATTTTCAAGACCATCTTACTTTTTAGAGAAATTGCCAAGTCTGTGGTTACCTAAAGTCTGAAGAGCTAAGTATCAGCTCTAAGGCGCCATAACCATTTTGGTCCATATTATAGTGTATGACACAGATATTTTTAATTTTAGGTTCGCAGTTAGGGTCCTTTCTTAGCACTTTGAAAAAAAAAATGTGTCCCCTCTATTCCCCCGCCCCCTCCCCCCGTTGTCTATATTTGTTCAGTGAGACTTAAGGGAAGGAGTAGAATAAAAATGACTTACCTCTGCCATTTTTCATCAGAAGCCCTGTCAATTTGCTTTGAAATTATCTTTATGAACAATGTACTGGAGAGGCAGGAATTACAAAGAAAAAAAATGAAACCTGTTTGTAGTTGTACTTTGCTCTGGGAAAGGCTTCCTTTTGTTTTTATTTGCCCCACAGCTGAGTTCAGTTTCTCTTCTCTCTAAGTGTGGAGAAGTCCCCCCTTATCTGTGATTTCTTCCTCTGCAGTTTCATTCCTCCCACAGACTGTCTTTCAGAAGTGGATGATCCTTCTTCTGATGAATTGTCAAAAGGTCAATAGTAAGCCTAATGTTAATGTCATAGTACCTGTGTCATTCACCTCATTACTTAGGGATTTTATCTTCTCAGGTCATCACAAGAAGGGTGAATACAGGGCAGCACATATTTTGAGAGAGAGACAAAGAGACCACAGTCACATAACTATATTATGTATAATATGTATATGACAGTATATTGGTATAATTGTTCTATTTTACTGTTATTGTTCATCTCTTACTGTGCCTAATTTCTAAATTAAACTTTATCATAGGTGTGTATGTACAGGAAAGGAAAAATCACAGTATATACAGGGTTCAATACTATGCATAGTTTCAGGCATCCACTGGGGGTGGGGGTGGGGGTGGGGGTCTCAGAATATACTCCCAGCTGAGAAGGGAGAGCACTGTACATGCAGCCCACCTGCCTCTGCCTTTTGTTGTCTGGTGTCATAGCTTGTTTGTCATTCAACTGAGAAAAACACCCTGTTATTAGTGTGAACTGAAAACAGTCACAATGGTGCTCTGGGACTTTCCAGGCAACACCATTAAATAGTGATCCTGAATCTAGCTACCCAGAGATGCTACCACTAACAGTAACCACTGTTGAGTGCATGCATCATGCCAGACAGTCTGCTAAGGGCTTTCATACATTTTAATCGCCTCAGCAACCTGGAACTTGTCTGCTTTATACACACTTTTTTTTTTTTTAAGTAGGTTCCAAGCCAGCGTGGAGCCCAACATGGGGCTTGAACTCACGACCCTGAGATCAAGACCTGAGCTGAGATCAAGAGTCCGATGCTTAACCGACTGAGCCACCCAGGTGCCCCTTATATAAGTTTTTTAATAAAGAAACTAAACCAAGAAAGCTTAAATGATTTGTACTCCTTCCTCATACTAATAGATGGTGGACTCTCTCTGCTTTACTCCAGACTATATTCTTGAACACCATCCAAATACCAAATAACTCACTTTCCAAACAATTTGTGTCTATTATCATGTGATTCATACATTATCACCTCACTAATTTGTTCATTTTATTACTCATTTCCACAATGGTTCTGCCACTCTTTTTAACATAAAACATCCCATCCAGTATTATAAAGCTAGTTTATATCTCATCTTGTTCTTCCCCTGATTTCTCAGCATGAAGTAGTATTTCTTTTTCTCTTCTACTAAGGTATGTCTGTTTCTAACCCTTTTTTTAATGTCCCAGTTCATGTTAGAAGAACACTTACCATCTTTAGCTGTGTCTTTAGGTCTCACGAGTATACTTTACATGTCCTACACTATCTGGTACGCAATTGTTGCTCATTTTAGTTCTCAGTACTTGATTTCAATAAATAATGTAAAGAGAGAGACATGATAAAATGGAGAAAAATAACATAGCACTTGAAATAAGAAGATTTAAGGGATACCTGGGTGGCTCAGTTGGTTGAGCATCTAATTCTTGATTTTGGATCAAGTCACAATCCTAGGGTCCAAGGATTGAGCCCTGCCTTGGCTTCTGCACTGGGCGTGGAGTCTACTTATGATTCTCTCTCTCTTTCTCTCTCTCTCTCTCTCCTCTCTCTCTCTCTTTCTCTCCCTCTATCCCCTCCCCCACTCATGTGCACACATGCTCTCTCCTCTCTAAACCTAAAAAAAAAAAAAAGTCTAAGTTTAATTCTAGCATGTACTAGCTGTGTAATAGTAGAAAATGCAGTGGGGGGCACTGGACCTCATATTGTCCTATGGAAAAATTGTAATAACAATAACAATATTGGATTACTTTTCACTTTAAAGAAAATCAAATAGAATAATGGATGTAAAAGTGTTTTATAACTTGATGAAGTGCTATGTAACTGTATTATATCATCGTTACTAAAAAAAAAGTTGATTAATTACTTAATCGACTTTTAGGCAAGTATATAGACAGTAAAAAAAAAAAAAATTCAAAGCTGAGACTGTGAACCTGAAATACAGTTGTAGTTGTTGAAACTATCTTTCCTTCAGGAGAAGTTACCTGGCTCTGCATTGCCTCAGGGTGTTTTCATCACCCATTAAGGTAAAAAGGCTAGAATCTAAAGATCAGGAAAAATAGTCAAGGTAAGGTAACAGTCTAGCTGGAATTCAATGAAACAAACCAAGATAAATAAAAACCCACCTTGGAGAAGAGGTAGAACTGTGGAAACCATTACTGATGGACTACACAGAGAGCTAGAGGTACATAGAACAGCAGAAATCCGGGGGTTCCATTTGAATCAGCTAACGCAGGCTGTCACATATACGTAATGGTATGTATGCATCACAGATCCCAAAACAAGACTGTAAATCTCCACAATGAGTTATATAATATCCTAATACAAAGAATATACTAGAGCTCCTGGGTGACTCAGTCAGGCTTCTGATTCTTGATACAGGCTCACGACAGGATCTCCTGGTGATAAGATGAGGGCCTGCATCGGCCTCTGCACTGACAGCACAGAGCCTGCTTGGGATTCTCTCTTTCCCTCTCTCTGCCCCTCCCATGCTTGCACTCTCCCTAAAAAAAATGAAATAAGAAGAAGATTTAAATATAAAATGAAAAAGAAGCAAGAGTTTACTACAGAACTGTCCAACAGAAAAGAAATTCTGGAGCTGGACAACAAACCAACTCACCCACCCCAAGAAAAGCAGACCTAGAAGAAGACAAAGAACTGGAGGAAGGAAGCCTTTGGCGTTCACGGAATACAGAGAGGGCAGCCATACTGTGTGGCTTTCTAATAAAGCTGCTGGAGAATTTCTTTCCATCACACTTCCAGAAGAGCCCTCAAAATGGGAAACAAAACTTGTGCACCCGGTTTAACTTGCAGGCATGGTTTTCTTACATTCAGTCCAAGGCGATTAAAAAATCATAATCGGGCGCCTACGTGGCTCAGTTGATTGGGCATCCGACTCATGATTTCCGCTCAAGTCGTGATTTCAGGGTTTGCAAGACAGAGCCCTGTGTGCCTGTGCAATGTGAGCGCAGACCCTGCTTGGGATTCTCTTTCTCCCTCTCTCTGCTCCTCCTCTGCTTACACGAGGGTGCACACACTCTCTCTCTCTTAATAATAATAATAATAATTCAACAACAACAACAATAATACTAATTAACACTTTGAAAAAAGACTATACCATACTGAAGGACTACACTATCCTTTATACGATTATTTGCCATTTGTAAAAGACAGTTAACATTGAAAATGAAACTTTTTATGCTTAATCCAGACTTTAAAATGGATATTTATACAAAGTTTATTTAGTTTGCTTTGGAGGGAAACCAAATTTGGAGAAATAGCGATACTTTCATGTCACATACTGTCTAGGAAACAGTATACACCTAATAAATATTTGTTGAGTGAATCAGTGAAAGCAGCCCCTGGAATATAAGCAGAGCAGCCTTTCTGGGTAAAAGACAAGGCTGAAACCGGGATTCTTTTGACCCATGAGTGCTGGGACATTAATTATATTTAAAAACTTGAATTCTAAAGGAGTGTAAACTTTAGGGAAATGCATAATATGTCACTTAATATGTTCTTTGTTCTATTAAGTGAATTTCTTGGCATTTATGAGAGTGTATCTTGGCTCTGTGTGGACATACTTGTGAACTACTTCAAATAGATCTTTTTTCTCTTTAATTTTCTAACAATGGAGAAATTCTGCTCTGTGTTCATGAAACATACATTTTCAAAGATATTTTATGAAACTGAATGGATAATTTAGGGATAAAAATGTGACATATGTTACAGTGTATTTTCTTTTAAAACTGAGTGGAAGACTTTGAGACTTACTACTCTTGGATTTTTTTAGGGGTGTCATGTAACTCTGAAGTATTGAGAAGTAAATTGTGGGGGCACCTGGGTGGCTCAATCGGTTAAGTGTCCGACTTCTGCTCGGGTCATGATCTTTCAGTTCATGGGTTGGAGCCCCACGTCAGGCTCTGCACTGACAGCTCAGAGCCTGGAGCCTGCTTCAGAATCTGTGTCTCCTTCTCTCTCTGGCCCTCCCCTGCTCATGCTGTCTCTCTCTCTCTCTCTCTCTCTCTCTCTCTCTCTCAAAAATAAAGATTAAAACAATTTTTTAAAAAAGTAAATTGTGAACGATGGAGTTCATGTTTCTGAAAATGAAAAGAAAAAAACATTCATATTTTAAGTTTAAACACTTACTTTAACATAGTGATGTGCCAATTAAAATCAAGTACATGTCATTTAAATAGGTTTATTCTATTCATATGACAGCAGCTGACCTTTATGGTTATGCTTTACTGCAACAAAAGCTTTGTGGCTGTTATTCAATTTCTAGTGTGAATTGACTGAAAATGATAAAAGGAGTCAAATATCTAGACTGGGTATATGTCTTGGGAGAAAGAAAAATTATTTTCCCACCTCCAGCAAACTTTCTCATTGATCATAAGATTCAAAAGGCAATCCTCAAGACTGTAATTTACAACAGGTGGTAAACTACTTCAACTGTAATACACAGAATGAAATGTAAAGGAGATAGTCTTTGAGTAAAATGGGAAGGTTTTATTGAATTGTAAGCTTCCTGTCTTATTCAATTTTACATCCCCTAGACCTAGCACAATACTTATTTTGAAATAGAAGTTCTATGAGTATTTATTGAGGTTAACAAAATTTGACTATTGGAATTCAAGTGTAGTTGAATTATGTAAGCAATTATTTTTTCTTAACTAGTTATACTTAGCTAACGGTGACAAACAGCATGAAAATGGACACAGAAATAAGTATACCGAAGTTTTGCAAGCATTTTCTGGAAAGGACCAGATAGCAAGTATTTTAAACTTAGAGTATCAAAAAGAAAAATTGAGGCTATTGTGTGGTACCTATATACCTATTTAAAATGTAACCATTTAAAATCATAAAAACGCTTCTTATCTCACAAGCCATACAAACACAGTCAGAAGGCACACTTGGTTCTTGGGCTGTAGTTTACTGACCTCTGAAGTAGATCCCTATGCAATAAATCTGAAGATTTTGTTCACGTAGGTGACCTAAATATTTCTGTAGATTTGGTCCTTCATGATGCAAATTTATGGACAAAATGGTAATCAGGTGATGGATTGAAATCAATTTCCTGTGAATTTAAAGCAAACAATTGAAATGAATTGTTTAATTGTGCCTTTCTGTCACACATAAGTTAGCAAATTCTGGGAGCTCTGTGGGTGATGTGGATAATAGGGCTTAAATAAGTGTGGAGATGCTACTGAGAATGACATCATCGGAGGAAAGAAAAATCAATGGAATTTAAAGTGCTCCTTAGAAAAGGGATGGATTTAGATAAAAGGAACATATCCTTCCTGGCAGTAGGAGGAAGTTCACAGGCAAATGGACTTTGGAAACAATGTGAGGGTGAGTTACTTGGAGTAGGAGCTGCTACTTGCTCTATAGGCATGACAGGTCATTGTCCTTGAGGTCTGACTTCCGACACAAGAGTATCTAGCACTGGGAAATGTTAAACACAAGTGAGGTCTGTTCAGGAAACTGCTACTCTTTGCCAATAGGAATTCTGCATTTCTAACTGAACAACATGTGCAATAAAACATATGTGAGCAATGGAAATTAACTGTAATCAACTTATTTCTGTGTTTTAAATGAGATTAGACTGTGGTTCATTAATGTTGCATTATAAAAGGAGTCACATGACATTTTCCAAACTGTAAGGTTTCTTACATATAGTACCTTCAAGTGGCATAATAATAAAATTTGAAAAACTATGAGATGGGCAAAGCCCTTAAATGTTCTGAGTCTTAGCTTTTTCATGGGTCAAGTGAAGAGACTTTACCTAACGATTGCTGATGAGCTATTTATCTTTGAAATGCCAGGAAGCCACAAACTTTCTATAAGTTAAATAGCTAAAGTGCAAAATTACTCACGAAACCACCCAAGGTACACAGATGTAAACATATATAAACATATTAATGTATAATGATTTAATATGTGAACATATTATTTCAACCCTAGACCCATAGTTCCCAAACTATATGTCAAAGTGCCCTAGGGAGCCACAGTGAACTTACAGAGACATTTGTCAGACACTGTGCAAACTTTTATACGGACATACAGGTTTCCCTCACTATCCAAAAGTTGGCCAAGCCTATGAAATCATTCATCAGCCAAAATGGCATAAAGCAAAGCAGCAGTTACCACTGATTTATGTGGACAAAATATATGAGTGTTCCCAGAACAAAAAAGTAACCTCTGTTAGGCTTTTCTGATACCAAACATCATTAGCAGATGCTAATATCTTGCTAACGAATGTACAAAATAAATAAAATCTCTCAGATGTTGAGACACGTCATTCTAAGCTATGACGGCTTAGTGCCGAGATGCTCAGTGTAGACCCAGGGGAAGAGCTTGGCGGGGCCTCACTTGTGGCTCAAGTGCCCACTGCGTCTATAGCAGCTCCCTACAAACCAAACGATGAACACTATTCTTGCTTTTCACTTTATATATATACGTATATATATGTATATATATATATACGTATATATATGTATGTATATATATATGTATATATATGTACGTATATATATATGTATGTATATACATATATATACGTATATATATATACATATATATATATGTGAAAATCCTCTTTAGATTTATTTTGGTTAGAGAAAACAGGTAGTAGTATAGGTCTTTCATGAAAGCAAAGTGCCATAACGTGAACTTGCAAAAAATGGGAGGTACGTATAGTTCAGTTTCAGCTCGTTCCTTTTAACCATGTCCTATCTTTTAGAAACTGGCTTTTTGGCAGTTGCTTTGACAAACAGCAGGTACCATGTGAAAATCAAGGTGAAACAGGAAATGATGGGTACTGTGTAATCCAGTTCCAAGTCCTGAGAAGTGGCACAATGCTCAACAGGTTGTTAGGACATAGACAATCATTACTTCTTTCATTTATTTTGTATTGTTTATGTTTATTTATTTTTGAGAAAAAGAAAGACAGAGAGTGAATAGGGGGAGGGGCAGAGAGAGGGAGACACAGAATCCGAAGCAGGGTCCAGGCTCTGAGCTGTCAACACAGAGCACAAATTGGGGCTCAAACCCACAAACTGGGAGACCATGACCTGAGCCAAAGGCAGACGCTTAACCGACTGAGCCACCCAGGCTCCCCAACAATCATTACTTCTTAAAAATATTACTATGTCACTAAGCATGCTGTGAACCAAGAAAATTTGGGACCCTCTGACATGATATGTACATCATTTCTGGGTCATGTCTTTCTAGTACATTTGATTTTCTAAGGCTTATTAAGCCAAATATTAAGTATAACTGTCAGAGTGATTGTAATTTAAAAACTCAATCACATTTGCTTTTATTCTGCACTGTTCTAACCACAAAACCACATAGACTTACAAAGCAACTCCTGACCCACAAGAGGTAAGCGTTCCTAAAGAATTGCATGCAACCCTAAAAAACCATTTTTCCATAATAATATGGTGGTAGTGGGCAAGGGAGGGAATTTTAGCCATTCTCAGGAGACATTACATTCATTATTATTATTATTATTATCTTAGAGAGAGAGAGAGAGCACGAGTTGGGGGAAGGGACAGATGGAGACTCTCTCTCCACCGGGAGCCATTTGTGGCCTTCATCACAGTACCCTGGGATAAGGACCTGAGCCAAAATCAAGAGTCAGATGTTCAACTGACTGAGCCACCCAGGCACCCCTAATTATAATTTTTAATGTTATATTATACTTCCATTCATTCCTAGGAGTATGATGAGAATTTAGAACTGTGGGATGACTGCTAGATGGAGAAAGAAAGTAAGCAGAGAAGATTCACTGGGGTTTAAACGTCTGAATAGGCCATCTGCATGAATTTGTTAAGGTGAGGTCCCATTAGTGAGTATGATTTGTGGGCAAGCAATCATTAAAATGTGAAAACTTTTGTGAGTAAGTAGTAAATTGTCCTTTCCATGAAGGTATAAGTACTCCTTAAAGGAGAAGAAAACTTCAGACTTTTATTCCTACTGATGTACCAGTTTCAAAGACTGAGCTTCCTGCTGGAGAAAACTCTAACGTCATAAGTAACTGTACCCAGTATACATGGGAAACTAAACCCAGCAGAAATTAAAATATGGATCAAAGTAACACACACACACACACACAATCAAAAATTGCTTGCCTACATAGACTGAGAAAAATCTCTCTTTTTCAGCAGCATGATGCAATGCAATGTACAGGTGCAAAGGAGCAAACAGACCACAGTAAGTCAGAGAAACAGGAAATCAACACCAGCACAAAGGCTGGTGTTTTAAGAACTAATCTTAACTACGTACAGAAAGAGTCAGAGGAGCCCCACCAGATGTGAATTCCCAGGGCACTGATATGAGTAAATAAACCCAGTTTAGTGAGGAAAAAATGCAGATCCAAGGAAAGGTTAGTATAAAACCGGGCTCTCAGACTCAAATGCCACATGGATTGGATGGGCAACCAGAAGGAGAGGACGTGGGTTGTTGGAAAGAGCAGTGAACCAGAGAATGTTGTTTGGTCAAATGCGTCAGCAATCTTCCGGCTTTTCTGGATGATTATCAGGTGGGAAAGCAATGCCATCATTGTCAGATCTGCTAACGTTAGATGAGTCAGACATCTAGCTTTCTTATGTGAAATCTGCAAATCGTCATATATTGGCAACTAGCTAATGACACAATTTTGGATGCCATAAATATCACACAAACACGTGAAGGCCAAAGTGAAATCCTGGTTTTGCAGACCTTTTGCTAAAAGACTTCACCAATACTAGTATGTAAAGATTAGGGGTCACTTGATAAACAAGATTTTATTACATAAAATGTAATGTATGTATGTGTGTGTAAAGAGAGTGCAATTTCCAGTTCATCACTAATATGTATTTTCTTAGTCTGGATTGATTGTTAGAAAATGCCACAGACTAGGTGGCTCGGAACAGAAATTTATTTCTCACCATTCTGGAAGCTGGAAGTCTAAGATCTGGGTGCTAGCACAGTCAGGTTCTGCTGAATGCCCTCTCCTGGGTTGGAGACTGTTGACTTTTTGCTGTGTCCTCACACGGTGCAAGGTGTTTCTTTTATAAGAGCACTAATCCCATTCATAAGGGGTCTACCCCAATGACCTAATCACTTCCCAAAGGCCCTACCTCCTGATATCATCACATTGAGCATTAGGATTTCAACATATGAATTTTTTGTGTGTAGTGAGGAGGGGCCATAGACATACAGGTCACAGCACTTACAAAGTTTGGGTTTCTTCCAATGTCTTCCAGGCTCCTTGTTAGAGAGACATCAGTTTCACACCTGGCCACTGAACCTGAAAAAAAAAATGTCCTGAGAATTTTTAGTGACTTAATCAAAGTAAGTTGCATTAAAACTGCAGACTGTTTGGGGAGGGCTTCAATGAAAAACTACATATTTTGGAAGTGCCTGGGTGGCTCAATAGGTTGAGCATCTGACTTCGGCTCAAGTCATGATCTCATGGCTTGTGGGTTCAAGCCCAAATCGGTCTCTGGGCTGACAGGTCAGAGCCTGGAGCCTGCTTTGGATACTGTGTCTCCCTCTCTTTCTCTGCCCTTCCCCTGCTCATGCTGTGTCTCTCTTTCTCAAAAATAAATAAACATTAAAAAAAATTTTTAAAACTACATATTTTTGCTTTAGATGAAATCCTAACATATTTTAAATGTAATTTTACACCCAATGCCTGGAAACATAAAATTAGAACAAGAGAATAAGATCTGAGGATATTGCTAAACAATCATAGAATTTAAAAAGAGCTATTTAAGCACTTGGTTTAGGGGCAACTGTTCCATACAATCATACCCATCAATAATCCCACTGGGGCCACTGCTATATTAGAGGCCTATATATATAAATGACACTAAAGAATGACAACTGTGAATTTTTTGAATTTTTGAATTTTTTCATGAATATAGGTTAAGTTAAATTCAACATGTTCTCTACAGGAAGATAGTATAAAATGCCAGAGTACTGAAAGTGTTCTATCATGAATATTTCCAAGTTTTCATAGATTTGTTTTTGAAGTCCTTTCCTGGAAAGCATTTCTATAAGGAACATTTCATTTCCTGAAATTACCAAATAATATGCTATCAATGTAATCTGTATGAGAATGGTATATTGCAAAAAAAAAAAAAAAAAAAAAAAAAAAAGAGAGAGAGAGAGAGAAAGAAAAGAAAAAAGAAAACAAGAGGTAATAAATCATTCAGTTTCTATATGATAAGCTTTTAAAATGTGATTTTTTTAATGTTTCTAGTATGAAATTGTCAATTTTTACAACCCCTTGAAATTTGGTTTGTCTCATGGCTTTATTGGACCATTATAATTTGATGGATGTGATATTCCAAACATACGACTCTAAGCTATCTTCCAGGTTGTGCTTTTGTTTTCTTAAAATGCTTCCCTAATAGAACCTTGAGGGGAAAAAAAAAATTGATGCTAGCCTTCTAAAGGATAAGAGACCAAGTAAGAGAAGTCCCGGCCAGTAGTCACCCCCAACCACTAGAGACAAGAATGAGTCCCTCTTGGACTACTGACTCCCTGCTGAGCAACCAACTGAGTGAGTGAGCCCAGAGGAGACCTGTGGCAGAACTCTCTGGATGCACTCAGCCTACACTGCCAACATTCAGCATCTGAAGCAGATAAAGGACTGCTGGTTTAATCTTTGAAGTTTCAGGATGATTAGTTACACAACAAAAGATGACTAACAGGATGTGTAAATGTCAGGGGTCAGCAAACTTGTTCTTACACAACCAGATGGTAATATTTTAGGCTCGTGGGTCATAGTTTCTTACACATCTACTCAACTCTGCTGTTGTAGGATTAAAGCAGTCATAAATAATGTATAAAAAATGAGTAAGATATGTCCTAATAAATCTTTATGTATAAAAAGGGGCGGCTATCACACAAATTGTAGTTTGTAGAACTCAGATTAGATTTAGATACATTTAGATACATTGTGCAGATACATATTATACAAACATATGAAGAGTTTCCTGGTTGGTGAATAGGATAGAATGAAAAATAAATACCTATGTGGAGAATGGGGATAAGGAAGACAGGAAGTGGATTAGAGATAACTGGGCAAAAAGAATGAAGACTACCAGAGTAAAAAGCTTAATAAGTTTAGTATATAATATGCACATCTATGCATGTATGTATACCTGTATGTATTAATGTCAGTTTCTCTAAGAAACATTGCTAGCAAATTCATTCTATATTTGTAGCAATGCTTATTTCAGATATGATAGTATCTAGTTTATATTTCTCTGAAACTTGTGTTTCAGATAAATAAATCAATGAATGTTCATTTTAAACCTATTTCTCAAATTTAAAGTCATTCCCATGGTGACATCTCTTAAATAGTAATAAAAGGTTTTGCTCAAACCGAATGCCTGCCTAATCTAGACATTATACTCTTGTGAAAATAACCACTTTAATAGTAATGAGATAGCCCAGTGTGGTAGAGATTGAACTGAGACAGCTATGTAACTATGTGGCTGACATTCCAATTGGCCGCATTATCAAGAACCTGGATATTGGACAAATTATTTATAGAATTAAGGGTGATAATAATAATAAGACTGTTGGCAGTCTGGCTAGCAAAAACCCTCAAAAAATATTTTCTACTTAATAAATATTCCCCTAACTTCATGTTAAAGATTGTCACTGATCCTAGATAAGGATCAAATTTTTTAAATATAGATACTTCAGATGTGTATCTGTATTGAATTCTAATGTGAAGATCTTTGCTAGAATGCTTTGCAAGAGATTAGAAATATTGATTCTCATTTAAGTACTCTTAGATCACTGAAATCTCGCTAATGAAGAATTTCTTTAGATAATGACCACTATTGTCTAGTTAACAAACTATATCATGAACATGTAATGCATTAATCCCTCAATACACATGACCTGAAATCTCTAAATAATAAAAGTACCACCTTGCTTTCTGCCTATAATTGATTAAGGTATAGCATTAATGAAATATACAATTCTTGCTCAAAATTCAGAAGGGTATAACTTTTAAGGTGTAATAAGGCTCCAAAACTTGGAAATCATATTTGACTTTCCTTAGTTAGGAAATAGAGGTATGATTAGGTTATCCTGAGTGGGACAATGATTCTATATAAAAAATAAGGTTTATTCTGTTACCTAGAAATGTTTTGCTTGGTTTGGTTTTGGTTTTGGGATTTGGGGTTTTGGATTTTTTTTAGATAGTTCTTATGGCTGAATTCTTCTTGTCACTCAGGTCTCAGTTCAAACACCACATTTGTGGAGAGACCACTTTTCACCACTGTTTTAGGTAGGACTCTCCAGAAATTAGACTATGGGACAGAGATGTGCATGCAGGAAGTTTACTAGTCAATGTCCTTGGATTTAACACCCATGGAGGAGTGAAGGAAACCCAACTGGGCAGAAGCATGCAGTCAGAATTAAGGCCTCAGCAGATCCATCTTTCCCACTAACTCTGGTGCTGGGATGTTGATAAAGAATTATCCCAACTTGCTGCACAGGAGACAAACATTTATACCTCCTCATCAGTCAAGCATTGAAAAGGGGGTAGGGGCATAATTGTGAGTATATCAGCTCTCATTGGCTGAGGGTAAGTCCCAGAGGAAGGTCCTGGCTGAGAGCTGTCCGCCAAAAATACTCCCAGAAGCTAGGGGAATAAGAGTTTCAGTGCTGTGGAGAGAAATGATGGTGTATAAGAGCACCCACTGCATTCCACTTCCTCTATTACTCGGATCCTTGTGCTTCATACATGACATTCTGGGACCAGCTCCTCAAAATTCCTGGGGAAACACACAAATGATAAATGGAATGAGCTATAGTGCATATCCTACAGCTAGTCCAAAGCCATAGATTAGGCTCATTGTTCCCCTCCCTTTTAGTTAATGTCACTGCTAATCTAGGTGTCTTACAGATTGGGTGTTGATGAACATTATGCCAGAGGAGTTTGAGCTTATTTACTATATGCTTCTCAGGCTTTGTCTGTTGCACTATCCAGTTGCCATAAAAAATTGGCAAGAGAATACAAAGAGATGCCTGGTAAATCATCAGATACATCATGTGGGGACCATGCAAATTTTTCCCTGCCCCCAACATGCCACAGTAGCCTTATATTCTCCTGATGATCAAGGTAAACTGTCCTCCCAGGATAATTTCTTTATTTATCTGCTGGTGTATCAGTATAAAAAGTGCAAAGTGACTTGGTATCAGCTATAGCTTAAAGTTTAATGAGGTTTTTGTGACTCTTTGCAATCTGGGTCTTTAAAGTTATGGAATCAAAATTTGTGGAAGCATAAATTCCCTAAGTGGGTCCCTGGGAGTAATGGTAAGTGAAGCCATCCCATGGTTCCTATATCGTATATTATATCTGTTGAGGACACAGTTATACATAATGGTCATTGATGCACAGTGCATATTTTATCCACTGGAGGATGGAGCCCCATCCTCTCAGTCTGTCATACCCAAGCTGGAGTCTCAACTTTGCCTTTATAAGTCTCCTGTTGCTCTATAAGGCTAGAAAATTCGGAGTGCTGTGGTATGTGATGGAGTCTGTGAATCCCACAGTTATCTCCTTTGTTAAAGTGTGGATTACTTAGTTCAATATGATGCTATTTGAAATCCACGTTGATAATATCAAACACTCTTTAGTCCATTGTATAATGGAGCTGATAAGGCCTTGTGGGCAGAAAAGGCAAATCCACTCTTTGGTATATGGGCAGTTCTATTCAAGATGAATTTCTTCTCCTTCCTGGGTAAAAGGGATCTAATGCAATCAATGCACTACCAAGTAGCTCTTTGGTCACTTCACAGGGTGGTGCCATATTAGAGGTACACCACTAGTTTCTGTTGTTAGCAGGTTAGGCATTTAAAAGTGGCAGTAACTCAATTAAACTGGGTGAGTGTGAACCCATACTATTGGATTTATGCATAGATTCCCTCCCTGTTACCATGGCGGCTCTATTTATTTGCACATTGCACTAACACTGAGATGGCAGATGAGAAAACCTAGCTCACATGAACTGGCTCACTTCAAGTTGGTTTATAAATGCCTCTTCTATATTGGATACTCTGCTGAGTGTTCACCTATGACAAAAATGTGTTCACGCTTTGTGACTACCCCCATAGATCCATCCACATACCTATTTCTCATATAATGCCTTTATCTCCATCATTAAATCTCCCTCCTTCCAGACCCCTAACCAATTAGGCCATTCACCCTAGCCTATGATTCCATATATATTCTTACCTTGACACCTTTTCTCTTAACACACCAGGTAGAAAAGCAGATGTACCACCTGAAGCTCTGTTTGGGAAAGTCTGGGAAGATTTACTCAATATAACTGTTATTCAGGGTCATTTTTTAGTTTGTACTCTCATAATCAGCCAACCACCTATAGCAGAACTCAGTCATTTTCTCATCTGTTAGCTAGTAGTAATGGTCCTCTGTGTGTCTTTGTGAGCCACATGTATGAGCTCAGGGAGAAATAAGGGTATAATAGTGATGGATGACATGAGGTCTAAGCTACTCTCTTCTGCATCTTACCTGTGCCTTCTGTCCCTGCTCTTGCTCTGTCCAAATGTACCTTTCCATCTTATGATTAATTTACTTTGGGCTCATCCCATCTTAGTACTTTTTGGGCCTCTTGGAAATCAGTTAATGATGGAAAGCTCTGGCTGAATGATCACTTGGATATCTCATGGTCAGCTGACCCATATCTTCTGGGAAATGTTTTTTGAATAGAGTGCAATTCTCCACTGCAGGTAGTAAAATCTTATACCAGAACCCTTGGGGTCATATTGTGGTTCTTTTATTAGAGCTACAGTAAACACCACACCACATCATTTCCCGTCACTGATATATGTAATAGTAAAGAATCTGGTGGGTCATATGCTCCAAGTAGTATAAGCACCTGCATTCTGGATCTGCTACAGAACTATCATTTTATGTTCTCATTTCTGGTGAAAACTGGCAGACTTTGCTGTTACCCAGTTAACTGATCAAAGAAATATCCCCAAGTGTGATAGATGCTGTCTCTCAAATCCAAAGTGGTGTGATAGCTTTGTCTTTTAATTTTGTTATATTGTTTCAGTGTGCCCCAGACCATTGGATTCCTAAAAATATCACTGATGTGGCTGGCTCCTAAATCTTAATAGGTTTTTATTTTCTATTTTCTGGAGCATATGTATCTTTTCGAGGCCCCCAACACGTTTATAACATCTTGTTATTCTTGACTGATTAACATGATATCATTGATATGGTGGGCTAATCAAAATATCTGGGTACCTGAACCAATTCTGCAAAGTATCTACAGCATCCACATTTCCTCCGACTGATTATGAATAGGAGGAATGGAGATGTCACCATAGTGCTGGATCAAGACAGTAAATATAGAGTGAAGTGTGTTAGTTTGCTCAGGCTACTGTAACAAAGTACCATAGATTGAATGACTTAAATAGACATTTATTTCTCACAGTTCTGGAGCCTGGGAAGTCCAAGATTAAGATGCCAGCAGATTTGGTTCCTGGTGAAATTTCTCTTCCTGGCTTGCAGATGGCTGTTTTCTCTATGTGTTCTAACACGGCAGAGAAAAAGAGCTCTGAAGGATCTTCCTCTTTTGGAAGGACACTAATCCCATCACGAGGGCCATATTCTCATGACCTCCTCTAAACCTAATCACCCCCCCCCCCCCAGAGGCTGCAACTCTAAATACCATCACCTCAGAGGATAGGGTTTCAACATGTGATTTCTTTGGAGGGATACAAGTATTCAGTCCACAACATAGGGGAATTCTGGTAAAGATTTCTTTCATTGACTGAAAGATAAAGTAATATGGATAAAGGTCTTCTTGTAGCCCCAGTCACCTTCCCTCCACACCTTACCCTTTCCACATCTTCCCCTCTATATAATCATAGTGTCTGAGGTTATGGCAACTACTTTGTGGCCATGTAACAATAAACACAAGCACAAAGGAGGCAATGCACTGAAAATGGTGGAAGAATGATAGTCTTCCAAGTTATTGACAATATCCTTGAGCTGCAAAACTTCACTGGGGTTCTTATTCCATTAAGAAGATTTTTCTTATTTAAAGCCATTTGCATTAGCTAATGCAGCCACACATGCTATAAAAATAAACTCCAAAATATCAATGATATCATACAAATTACATCTCTTTCATGTAACAGTTAAATCAGGGTGTTTCCACCTGGGTGATTCTCCTGCAAACAATGATAACAGAACCATGGCTTCCTTCAAATTTTGGGTCCACCAATCTCCAAACTTTGGCTAAAAAATTATCCTGGGGATCACTTCATTTCCACCATTTGGAAAGGGGCTAGAACATAGAAGATTATGCAGGGGAGGTTTTGAATAAATCAGGCCTAGGACCAGCATACATCACTTTGCCTACATTCTCCAGACTATATGGTGACTCTTAACTGCAATCAATAATGAGAAATTATGTTTTCCAGAAAGAGGCATAATGATCAGCTGAGATGTCACAGTACAGTCTCATGTGCCTCAAATATCCCTTTGTTCCATATTAATTTTTTTTTAGTGTTTATTTATTTTTGAAACAGAGAGCATGAACAGGGGAGGGGCAGAGAGAGAGGGAGACACAGAATCTGAAACAGGCTCCAGGCTCTGAGCTGTCAGCACAGAGCCCAACGTGGGGCTTGAACTCACGAACCATAAGATCATGACCTGAGCCAAAGTCAGACACTTACCCTATTGAGCCACCCAGGCACCCCTCATCCTGCTACATATTAAGCACCTTCTAAAGAGAAACAACCCAAAGTTCTACCCAGCTATTTACTATCTCCAGCTCAAATTTCAGAATTTTCAGGTGAGGTGCAACATGTTTTTTCATATTGGGTGTGGCTCTTCATGATGTAGCAAACTGTCAACCAAAGTAAAAATTACTTGTATCCTGACCTAATGTGCACTGATGGAACTGGCAGATAATAACTGGTGATTATCTCATTCAGTAAAGGAAGAAACACAAAGCAATTCTTGGTCCATAGCATTTATGAACCTTTGTATGAATTATGAAGTCTTCCTAAATTGGGGGTAACGAAATTCTTGATCAGATCCTGATTCTGTTCTCTTTCATAAATTCCTTTTATCCGTTGTTCTCTGTGGTCCTTGATTGCCCATATCTACAATGTTTGCTAAAAATGCATGTAGGAGAATATCTCACACATGCTTCCTGCTCCTGGAAGGTTATGAGTCCAAGAATTGTTGTCAGCTCCAAATGCCAAAGACTTTTTAAAAAGTAAGTTTATGGAAATTTTGCAATACAATTCTTCAAAAACTTAGTAGGTATGATCTATTTTATTCCAGTCATGTTCTGTGTACTTGTAATCATATCCAAAGTTTTTTCTAGATATGTTTTTTAAGACAGATTGATTTGTTTAATTGTTTGCCTTCACAGTTTATATTTTAGTTCATGGAGATGTTGGGGCTTTCTGGCATGGTTTCCAGATGGCCAGAGCTGTAATCTGATCCTTGTTTCCAGACTACATAGGAATACCCTTTATCATTCAAAATATTCTCTCTTATCTGTTGCTGTTCTTGGTCTAAGCAGTAAGCTTTGGTAACCATTTAGCACTCTCAAATCTGGTCTCTTTAATTCCTTTTTAGTTCTTTTGGCGATTTAACCAATTTTTTCCCAGATAAACTTTTTTATTATATTACCATCTCAATACACACAATTATATTACTATCTAAATTACTATATTTTATACTATATTTTATATTATATTATATATTTTATATTACATATATATTTTATACTATATTTTTATTACTATCTCAATTACCATATTATATTACTATCTCAATACACACAATCACCCTTATCCTTTCCAACTATTTTCTCTAGAGGTACAGGCTCAGTAGGTGCCAGTCTAATTCCTAAGTTACCATGGGCCATGATTTTACCAAATGGTTTATAGCAACATACTACATACATTGGTTCCCATCTGGACTGCTTTCTCATATCATTAGTTCCCTCCCTGCCTGCTACCCAAACACTCAGCCACTGCAGTATATTTCGTTGTTATAACAACACCCCGTTTCCTTGTACTGATCTCCATTTTAGGCTTGTCAATTCTGCTTCTCACTATCAGAAATAATCATGTTTTGTTTCTTGTTTCTGTTTGCTTATTACCTGCCCTTTCTTAATAATACATAAGTTTTATGAGTTTAATGCCTATCTTTCATCACTTAATCTTCTGTACATAGAGCTGTGCTTGACTCATAGCACACACTCAATATATAACTGTTAAACATATGAACAAATAAGTAGTTTTCTTTGCTCTGTTTCACAGCCAAGATTGTATACTGGGAACTAAATATATGTCTTGTCAGTGTCTTACATGACCATAGTATAGGACCTTGGAGGATCTTATATATACATACAAAACAGTAGCAATCTACTGTATCCTTAGTAACAATATATGTGACCTTTTTGGTTCTTCACACTAAGTGAAGTCTCATCAGCGTAAGTAAGATATAATAGTCTTTTCTTTTTCTTTGCCAATAATTTAGTGAGAGACCACTGCCCTGAAACATTTTTACATAACACCAAAAATGCCTGATCAACTAAGTAATATATTTACTCAATCTTTTGTTAGAAAAAGACCTATTTCATAAAATGAGTGACTGAATTGATTACATTTCCCATGGTTTACAAGGAAAGAATCTAGTTTGGCTAAGATGACTTAGAACTGATTTTATATGTTATCCTTCACATCTATTTGGGTCTGGATCTTCCTCACTATTGATTGTCCTTCCTTTTAATTCTTCTCTTAGATGGCCACACTCTGATTCTAAAAATCTATATGATTTAACACATTAAAATGGGTTAGCACAGTTATAGATCATCAAGTTTCAAAGACTATTGTTAATATCAATTCTTGCTAAACAAAATACTTATATTTTCTAATAAAATATGTACTAAAGTTAAGCGCACAAATCTGATGAATCATTCACTTCTGTTGTTGCTGGTGGTATTGGTGGTGGTGGTGGTGGGATCATTACACACATTTTTAGTGATTACATGGAAAAATATACAAAGAGTCCAAATACATAAGTGAACATATTGGAAGAGATATTGCATACCAATGGCAACACAAAGGTTTTCATATTTATTTTTAGACACTTTAAAGCATAGGTCAGATTAACTCCTGACATAACCCCATTTATTAAACTTTGTCTCCTAGTTCTAAAGACATGGACATACATATGATTTCCATCACCAAAAGCTATTTTGACATCATTGTGATGGCCTACTGTACTTCTGCAAATTACTTCATCTTTCTTACTGTTTTATGATTCTTCCTATCAATGCCATGTCTCTGATAATGTCACTTTGAACAGTGATTGCATAAATGCTTAGAATTACTGATAATTTCCACAGACAGCATCTTGTAGTGAAGGGAAGTAGTATGGGAATATTTTTCTATTCTGTGCCGATGTCTTACAATGACTGATTTCCTACAAGATGGCTTTTTTGGCATCCAAAGCAAGGACTCTAGTCCCAAGAGATAACTCTGTGCACAAATTACAAAGGAATGAAAAAAGTTTCCTAAAATAGAACTGCATTGGAAGATGCATTCTGTCTCAACAAACTTCTAAATTCCAGTAATCTCTAATTAACAAAGATTATAACTCCAAGCACAGAATTTTGTGAGGTAACAGACATACAAAAGCTTTTTGCTTGAAGATTTTTATATTTGTTATATTTATATTTGTTTTATATTTGTTTTATATTTGTTTTATATTTGTTTGGGTATTATAACCTGAAGGGAATAGAAACCACCTATTTGACAATCTATTTCTTAGTCTAATTGCTTACAAAGCTGAATTTACTTAAAATATTGAAACTCTAGGTTTAAAAATAAATGATTTAGAAGAAAAAGAGGAAAAAAGGAAGCAAGTGGAAAATACAATAAAGAAGGAGAAATAAAAATGTTTTTGTACTGGTTACAGCTTTATATTTATTTTATTTCATTTTTTAAGGACTATTAATAAGATTGACTATATGTCAGGTAGCTAGAAACTTAAAGCCTATATTTTAAAAACCAGGCCCATAAATTTGGACAGATACTGTTTTAACAATGATTCAAACAATAGATAGATAGACAGACAGAAACTTGTGTGTAATGATTATATATGTGTGTGTGTGTGTGTGTATACATATATATATATCCACTATATATATATATATATATATATATATATATATATATATATATAATGCAGCATCTTTTTAACTAAAGTCAAAATGCTCTTATGCATTACCACTTGATCAGAAATTCAAAATGTACTCTAAAATGCTAATTTCCAGAAAATATAATGCCTAAGGCAATTTTACAGTACTTATGATTTATGCCATTACTGTCTTACTTATTATAATTTCAAAAGATTTATAGAACATTTCTAGTCATTCTTTTTAAGAAAACCTGAACATGCAAAATTTAAAACAAGACATTCTCTTTTTAAAAAGAATATATTAATATATTTTCATCTTTATTTGGAGAAGAAAAGAAGCTGAACATTTATTTTATTGCAAATTATTGAGTGTGCACAACATAAGCTTTTGAGATTACTTTATACAAACTTAATCTTGTCATAATTGTTATTGTGAATCTGATCATGAAGGATAACATTGAGTCACCCATTATTTTTCCTGGTCCTGGTTTTCTCTTTGACCAGGCTATTTCCCAGGGTTATAGATAAACCCTCTCTAAATATTTATTCCTGAGGAAAAAATCTGCTCATTACCAATGTGTGTGTATCGTAAGTGATGTAGATGAAATGGGCAGGGGAAAGAGATTGTGGATGTGTTAATCTGGAGTAGAATCAAAGGCTCGTAGCACTTATGGACTAGAGTTTTCAAACTTAGATGCCAGTAGAGGCTTGGAAGGTAATATAAATGGATTGAACAGGCAGGTATAATTCAATAGACTGTGGTGAACATGAAAGCCTACACTCTCTCAAAAAGAGAGAGCATCTACAAAGGTCAAGCAATTGTTTTCCTGCTGAAATGTAGACTAGATATTACTCAAAATTAGTATAGGGAGAGATGTCAGAAATAGTTCTTTTACATCAAGTTTCAATTAAATGTGGGGATCTCATTCAAATTATTGAGCAATGTACAAGCCATACAAAATACATCTCTGTGTTGGGGCACCTGGGTGGCTCAGTCGGTTGCAGGTCTGACTTTGGCTCAGGTTGTGATCTCACAGTTTGTGGGTTCAAGCCCCACATCAGGTTCTGTGCTGACAGTTCAGAGCCTGGAGCCTACTTCAGATCTGTGTCTCCCTCTCTGGGCCCTCCTCTGCTCACACTCTGCCTCTCTTTGTCTCTCAAAAATAAATAAAAATGTTAAAAAAAAATTCAAAATACATCTCTGTGATCTACCAACAGAGATTTAAGCCTAATAATAGATCTTGTGTAGAAATCAGAAATTTGCTATAACAGAAGTCTACAAAAATTTCTTTAATTGAATTTTTTAATGTTTATTTATTCTTGAGAAAGAAAGATTGGGCACACATGCATGCACACTCATGTAGGGGAGGGGCAGAGAGAGAATCCCAAGCAGGTTCCTCTATATCTGTGCAGAGCAGAGCCCCAAGGGGGGCTCCATCTCAGTTGGTGAGATCATGACCTGAGCCAAAATCAAGAGTCAGATGCTTAACTGACTGAGCCACCCAGGTGCCCCTCTTTAATCTAATTTTAGTATTTTCAACATTGTTAAATTATGGGCCCTATCATTTCTTATTTCATATTTGTTAGCTTTTTTTTTTCATTCATTTATTTGCCTTTAGGCTTCTGAATACTCCTGAGATTATGACCACCATTGGTCCAAAAATCCCAATGACAATGTTAGTGACCACTCATCAGTGGAAGAGAGGGTGGGTGTAAGATTGAGAAATGAATGGAAAGAAGAGATTTAACAGATTAGTTGACAGGTTGATTCAGGGAACTGCAACAATCCCTCTTCTCTGTCAGGAGTGGCAACTTTTCATCCATTTGGGTATCTGTAGCTATGTGGAACAAAAACCTGAATTCATGTCATTAATGGTGTTTTATGTTAAAATAGCAACAGAAAATTCTAATCTAGGCTATCAGTCCTAGGCAATAGAACAAAAAGAGCTGGAAGGAACCAAGTCCAAAATTTGGGTAGAGAAACAATAATTTTTGAAGGCAATAATTAGCAGAACAGGCAAACAAAAAATGGCTAAAAAATTATTGTACATAAAATTCAGCTACTGGTGGAACTGGTTTCACTCTACCATTTCTCTCCCCTCCCCCTCCTCCACACCCCCACATGGGCTCTGTTTCCTGCTAAATTACAGAATAAATTAAACTGGTTTCAGGACAGAAGAAACACACTCAGGGGATAGTTCTGACATGGCTACAAAAGGTAACATCTTTATGGCAGATCAAGTTTTGGCTTTATTTCTGTTCCACCTTTGCTCCCTTGAACTAACCTTGTCAATGGTGAGCCATTTCTTAGTCACTGAGACTGCTCTTGGAAACAAGTTGGCTTCCCCTCAACCCAGACCTTTGGGAGACAGCTTAAGCAAAGGTTCTGTGCCTCAGGCAATGAATCTCATCACACTGTTTTCTCATTTAGAGTCATTCACTCCAGCTAGCTTTGCCCTGACCATTTTAGTACTCAGCTGACATGTCAATTGTGTCCTATGCTGACAAATGTACAGATGTTAGCTCTTAAGCTGCTATTGTCTCTTGCTTCCAGCCTGAGGTTTCCAAACAAGCCCACTTAGAAGGCTGTGAAGACGAGCCTTTGAAGTCATTGAATGAAATACCTTATTTTTTTTCCTCAGTTATCTATTTACAGTGTCATTGAAGTCATTGAATGAAATACCTTATTTTTTTTCCTCAGTTATCTATTTACAGTGTACATTCTACATACTTCTGTTTTTTTGTTAATTAAAAAAAATTTAGGTTAAATGCAGAATTTTGATTCTGTCCTAAATGGCAGATACATTAAGTCATTGGCATTCCTTTTTGTTTGTTTGTATATGTTATCATAATGTCAGATAAAAAAAAAACAATCTGGATCTAGGGAAAGAGAAACTTTATTTGAAAAAAAATACTGCAGTGGAGTGGGGGGAGGGGATGAATTATTGTAGCAGCAGGAGGGGGTTATTAGGAAGAGCCAGCTTCTCAAATGTTAGCCAGAAAAAGCCCTTTTCTTCAGAAAGAGGAGTAAACAAAGCTACAAAAGGGTTGAGCTTTGAGGAAGAGGATGAGCAGGGGTGAGGTGGTCTGACAGTAGAATGTTTTATGCAGAAGTCTGTCTGTTCTCAGGATGGGGACTATGAAGAGGGGTTATATGTAGGCTCAGGCTAAGGGTAGATCAAAGTCCAGAGGACTGGGAGGAAAGAAAGGTAACCAATTTGGCTATAAGCATTTATCAGTGGGGACAAAATAGTACATCCAATCATTTATGAGGCAAAGAATGGGAATTTGGAAGGTCTGTGTCTGGCCTTGTCAGAGGTGAACAAGTGGAACATCTGTTATTTTATATAAGTCAAATGGGGAAGGGTGGTTCCTTGCAGTAGGGATGGAGGGATTGCCTAATCATTGCTGCTCTCTAGACTTACAAGGCCCAGATAAAATTCACCATCATAAATAAGAATTTCACAGTAAGGTACAAAGAGAATGATAAAGAGAATCCAAGTTCAAGGGATTAGAATCCCATTGTGGGGGCGGGGGGGGGGGGGAGAGGCAGGAGGAGATTTCCCAATATGATAAAGCTCAAGAAGGTAATCCATACCGATAGAGCAGTGGTTCTCATTTGACAGTGATCCTTCACTCTGTCCTCTGGGGCATCTGGAAATATTTTTGGTTGTTGCAAATGGAGGTGAGGGTGCTACTGGCTGTTTTACATCCCCCATGAAATAATTAGCCAGCCCAAATGGCCAATAATGCCAAAGCTGAGAAACTCTGCTTAGGGGGAAAAATACAAGTTAGAGAACTGGATAGTTTGCTGCCATTTTTGGCTGTGTAAACGGTCATAAGTAGCTAGTTTGAGCCTCGATTTCCTTATATACTAACTGGGACAATACTATTTATTTCATAGGGATTGTTGTGAGGAAATAAAACCTGACACCTACCACAGTGCCTGACAAATAAAGTCAGGTAGAAAAAATGAATTGCTTATGCATTTACCAATTCTCCTTCTATTTACTTCGATCCATTTCTCACATTGGCTCTTCTGGATTAACTCTTTTAGTTATAATTCATTTCCCATTAATTGAGAAGAGAGGTTAGCCATAAGAATCTGGGTTTGGGAGGACAAGGAACAAAGCTTTAGTACCATCAGGATTAGTTTGATGACCTTAGGCAAAGCAACTTACTCTGTTTTAGTTTTCTTAACTGTCAAAAGGACGAAAGACATTTTCCCTTATCTGTCTCAGAGATGAAAATAAATGACTTAATAGGGAAAGCAATGGCTTGCCCAGAAGAAGTGATCAATAAATGATTTTTGCTTCAACAACATGTGAAAGCACTTTCTGAAGGTATGAGCATTATCTAAATTGAGGGACCTAAGTGGCTATTAAAATTTATTTCACTATAATTTATTTACCTAGTCTTTTGTTGATATGGATTCTCTTTAATTTTTTTAACTTCTATTTTTATCATTTATCATTTATTTTTGAGAGAAAGAGAGAGAGAGAGTATGAGAGGGGAAGGGACATAAAGAGAGGGAAACACAGAATCCGAAGCAGACTCCAGACTCTAAGCTGTCAGCACGGAGCCTGACGAGTGGTTCTAATGAACCACGAGATCATTACATGAGTTGAAGTCTGACACTTAACTGGCTGAGCCACCCAGGTGCCCTAAGTTCTATTTTACATTAAAGAAAAAATCTTTATAGATGAGTCTCCAATTAAGAGTGCAAAATTCCTTCCACATTCATATCCATTTCTACTCAGGATAGTTAATTTCTCTTAATAGTTTCTGAATTTTATTTGAGTTCTGTCCTTTAATATACTTAAAATAAATATTTTGATATTTTTCATGATTTACTAATTTAAAAAAATTTTTTTTTTTAATGTTTATTTATTTTTGAGACAGAGACAGAGCATGAGCAGGGAAGGGGCAGAGAGAGAGGGAGACACAGGATGTGAAGCAGGCTCCAGGCTCCGAGCTGTCAGCACAGAGCCCGACGCGGGGCTTGAACTCACGGACCGTGAGATCATGACCTGAGCTGAAGTCGGATCCTTAACCAACTGAGCCACCCAGGCACCCCCATGATTTACTAATTTTTGACAGTATTATTTGATTCCAGTCTTTGAAAGATTAATCACACAGTGACTTATCCAACCTTGTATCTTTTTTTCCTTTCTCCCCTAAAGTTTATTGCTTCTATTATTATTTTAAAATTTCTATGTTTATCAATTTCACATTTGCAATGTAACTAGTTGTGTTCCAGTTTTACCATGGGTTGATTACAAATATATAAGCACAATAAAAACATTTACAGTTTTTGAATTATGTAAATATTTTAAATTATGTAACTATGTAACCCAAATACTGAAACTAAAACTGTAAAGAAAGAAATGTAATCTTACAATACTGAAATTTTAATGCTCAAGAATATCCTAACCATTTGCATCTAGTGACTTTTCCTTTCTATTCATTTGAGCTTACATATATATATATAATTTCATGGACCATTAATTCATAATTATCTTGTCATTTTCTTTCTTGTCTACTTAAAAAAAAATCGCTGTGCACGTTCCTATTGCATTTAAGTTTCCCCAGGTAGCAGACTCTGAGACAGAGATCTGTGTTCAGGAAATTGAATTGATTGGGCCCTGCTTCTAAGGATCAACATGGTGTGGGATGAGGGGAAGGAGCATGGATTGAAAAAAAAAAGAAAAGCTTGTCTGTGAAGTAATCCTAACAAAGGCCTCACATGATCTCATGAGGATTTCTTGACCAGAAATGCTCCTTCAGAATTATCCAAAATCAGGACAAGGATATAGGCATTGGGTGTGTGTTACAAGGAGGCATGAGGTTGGGACAAGATTGGGAGGTGGGTGGGGAGGAGACCAGCTGCAAACTGTCAGCAGTCCAGCAGCTGGGGAAATGCATGCTCAGACCTGAAAGGGGTCTTAGCCAGGGAATGAATCCAGCAGCCCCCAGTAGGATCCAAAACAATCTCTAAGGAGTCATTTTCGTATGAGGTCCTTGAACATTTCAAATACTGGATTTGTTTTTTTCTTTATGCTTCACTGAGAATTTGTCTGAGTTGACTCCATTTTCCTCAAGTTGTATCTTTATTGTCTTTTCAGCAGTAGTGTTCTTATCAGAAATTGATCTGCCAGCAGATTCTCGTGGTACGTTGTACCTCCTTTTCTCCCTATGGAAGGTCATGGAATTTCTCTTTACCCTATGAAGTTATGTAACTCATCAGGTATGGGTCTTTTTTCATTCTAGTCAGCAATAGAGTATGAACATTATCTTCATATTATAATATGAAGATGTATCTTTCTTTACCTAAGACCATCTTTATTTTATTATTTGTTCCATTGTTTCTTAACACTCATCTCCATTCTTTTCAACTAGGATTCCTATTCGATGATTCAGTAGGATCTAGAGTCCTGGGTCTTTCCTCCATGGGAAAAATCTCTCCTTTTATTATGCTTCCCTTTGTCTTTTGCTCTTTTTGTCTTCTGGGGCATTTTGTCAATTTTTCTCTTTCAGATCAACAACTATATCCTTAGTTTTGCTCATTTTACTTTTCCTTCTATATGCTGACTTTAAAAATTGTCTAGGTACTTCTTTTAATACTTTTTTTCTTTGACAGCAGTCTCTTTTATAAATACCGTAAATACTTGTTTTCCTCTGAATACACTAAATATATCTTGTAGATGTTTTCTTCTGTGTATCATTTCTATTTCTGCCTAGTCAGCTATATGTTTCCCCACTGTAGTATTTTCTTTAATATTTTTTTCATGTTTGGTGATTGATGATTCAGCGTTTCATGAATAAAAACAACTCGTTTGATTAGTATAGGTTGTTTTCACAGGTTTACTCTGCAGATAGATATAAATATTTTTCCCTAAGTGACTATTAAATATGCATGGAGTATGCATGTATGTGTGTATAACTGTGGGCTAGGTTTTATATATACATACATATATATATATATATGTATATATATGTGTGTATATAGGTATATATATTTTATGTGTGACATATTTATATATAATATTTACTTATAGAACTATATGTTAAATATATAATAGTTTGTATAGTTATATATTTTATAAATGCTATATTTCATGTTTGTTTGATATGTTTTACATGTTATTTTATATATGATTTATACATTTGCATATATATGAATACATACACCTTTTTCAAATACATATTTATATTTATATGCACATATATACTATGAGTCTGTGTGTTTGTTTAATCTAAATGTCCTGAATGGTTCTTCTGTCCCCAAATGTCTCCTCTGTTAGCCTCAACTTCTCATTATTTTAAATATTTTCATAAGGTATATTTTTGGTCATGTTTTTTGTTCTTTTCTACCACCAACCATCCCAGCTTTACTTCTCATCCCCAATTCTACACCCTGGCCCAAGGAAGACATTTCCAATCTGATTAGTCAGCATTCAAACAATAATGAAGTCATGCTCCCTAATGTTGAGTGTGCATTAAATCATACACATCCACCTTCTCTATCTCTATTTCTTTTCCATCTCTTTTCTATCTTCCTTGATGTTTATATGTAGGTGGAAGATCTCATCAGGGGCCAGGTTTCCAGAACTGGCCATCATAAGCTTCTTCTCATCTTTACTTTTTTGACTTATGTGACCAGTCTGAGGGTGATAAGTTCTTGAGGTAAAGATTTGGGGGCAACATAAATTCCCATATAGGCTACTAAAAATTGGACTTTACCAGAGCTGTGTATTAGGGTATCAGGCTTTTGTAGAGCACATAATAATGTGTTTTGTTTCCTACTCACTATTATTCCTTTTGTGTATTGCCCTTCTAAAAACACAGACAAAAGAAGGTATGATAATCAGGAATTTAATGTGAGGAATACCTTACCCTAATTCCTGATAGTACCCATTCATTTGTTTTCCTAGGTCTACATGATTCCATTTAAAATTATAACTATTAAGAATAAATCCTATTGATAGGGATGCCTAGGTGGCTCAGTTGGTTAAGGGACCAAATTCGGCTCAGGTTATGATCTCACAGTTCGTGAGTTCCAGCCCAGCGTTGGGGTCTGTGTTGACAGCTCAGAGCCTGGAGCCTGCTTCAGATTCTGTGTCTCCCTCTCTCTGCCCCTCCCCATTCTCTCTCTCTCTCTCTCTTTCTCTCTCTCTCTCAAAAATAAATAAATGTTTAAAAAAAATTTTAAAAAGAATAAAACCCATTTATCAGTTAGCTTCCACCAAAATTTTTTCTCAGACTTTTACTTACAATCGATCTTCTTTGTGTGCCACCAACCACGACACCCCATCTTCACCCCAAGCCCACTCGGATTACTGCATTTTCATTGTAACTCCACTTATTTAATTTCTCCTAGGAGAAAATAAAAGCACATTTCAATACAAGTGAGTATTTTTTATACTGATAACACTGAAGAAAGCTAGTTTAAATAATAAAATTTCCTTCATATAATTTTTGCATTTTATCTCATGTTAGTAACAAATTACTTTTGGCATGCCTTTCTCTTGATTAGGGGATATCAACGTGTTTCTAATTTGAGATTTATAAGTGTAGTGTTAACCCATTGGCATAGATTAATTCCTTGATTTAACTAGAAAGCTCAAACAAGGGAAGTGGGACAGAAATGGTTTGTTAAGAATAAAGAGGATCCAAAACATCCCACTACCTGCAAAGGGCAGTCCTTAGTAACTTACCACTTTGAGAAGAGGTGAGCGGCATAGGGCAGCACGCAGTTACAGGTACATGTACGTGGTGGGTGTGTATTGAGGAGGTGGGATGGGGGATTGGCAGAAGACGGTCTAGAAAACTGTTCCTTCTTCACAGTTTTGACAAGAGCTTTTGTTGTTCCCCAACATCACTGTGTGGAGAGGTAGTGGGACCAGAGAGCATTATTTGAATAAATGACAGAGATCTGGGAAAAGAAGGGTGAATGACCTGAAGGCAGAAAGGTGTGAAGAGGCTTGCCTGGGCTTCTGAGTCTGTCACTCCGTTGCTGAGGCAACCATTGCTAGCATAAAAATAAGGTCCATTGTTACCTTTATGGTTGTGTTGAGTTGTTGGAGGAAAATTAGAAAAGAATTTGGATCATCCATTCTCAAGAGACCCATTTGAATCATTGAAGCTTAATGTCATTTGTCTGTATCTCTTTCAACTATGCATTCCACATACCAATTTGCTTAAATGGTGGATGCACATGCCAAATCTAATTATCCCTTATCTCACAAAGTCATTAATCATTCCTATCCATTATTCATTGACTACCGATAGCTACTCCAATCTTTAGTACATGAAACTTCAATATGCATTAGAATACCGTGTTTATGAGTGGCATTTATTTCTGAAATGTACTGCATGGCATTTCTTAGTTAGATGAAGGATTCTTGGCATGGAAGCTGGTGGTGTGTTTTATGTTGCTCTCCTCATAATCTATAAATATAATAAAATAAAAACAGTATGCTAGAGACAATTGTGAAGCTGCTGATAATTATTCATTGTGATGTTAATTAGCACAGTGGAGTGGAAATGTTGTGCAGCCTAAACAGTATCCAAGAATTTCAAAGCACACGGAAGAGAAATTGTAACTTATCAAAAGTATCAGTGGGGAATGATGTGAGGGGAATATAGGCCTAGTTAAAAGAAAAAAAATAGTGTGAAACAAGGGTAACTATAGCATCCTCTAGCTATTTAGCATCCTCACAATTCATATTACCTTGTATGTATTTTGACCTTTTGTGTTTGAGTGATATTGAAATACATGCAAAGATCAAGTTCAAGCCTCTTTTACTTTCACATACGTAGTCTATTGCACAGCAGAGATTTGAACTCACATCTCATGACTGCAAACCAGAGCTTTCATCCATGGACACCAAGGGATGTGACCAAAATTTTTTCAGTGCCTCCTACATAACCAGTTATGTAACACATATTATATTACATATGTAATACATATTATTTTCACTATTGAAAAGACTATCTATGTTAATATCTCTATTTATATCTGTAACATCTATCAATTGATCTAGGAAGAGTCAAGGCACATCATGGTTAAGTATCTGGCCCGGGTTTCCTAGATATCAAATGGGTTTGCCAAGATTTGAATCCTGGTCTGTCAGATTTAAACAATAATCTGACTATTTCCAAACACTCTACCTTTTGCTGGCTTCATATAATGCTGGACGAGTAAGAACTTGCTCTTTCTTTATAATATAAACTAATGTTAAGTGTCAAAGATTCTGTAGAGAACACTTAATCCAACTCTCTCATTTTATTTAATTTTATTTATTTTTTTTTTTTAATTTTTTTTTCAACCTTTTTTATTTATTTTTGGGACAGAGAGAGACAGAGCATGAACGGGGGAGGGGCAGAGAGAGAGGGAGACACAGAATCGGAAACAGGCTCCAGGCTCCGAGCCATCAGCCCGGAGCCTGACGCGGGGCTCGAACTCACAGACCGCGAGATCGTGACCTGGCTGAAGTCGGACGCTTAACTGACTGCGCCACCCAGGCGCCCCGAACTCTCTCATTTTAAAGGTGATAAAATGGAGAAGGTTACTGCTTTGCACATATATATAATTATTGTTAAGGTGGTTTTATAAATTTTTTTTTAACGTTTATTTATTTTTGAGACAGAGAGAGACAAAGCATGAACGGGGGAGGGTCAGAGAGAGGGAGACACAGAATCTGAAACAGGCTCCAGGCTCTGAGCTGTCAGCACAGAGCCCGACGCGGGGCTCGAACTCACGGACCGCGAGATCATGACCTGAGCGGAAGTCGGCCGCTTAACCGACTGAGCCACGCAGGCGCCCCGTTAAGGTGGTTTTAAAGTGTAAATTTCCTAGCTTTTAATCTTGTTGATACGTCCCCTACAATACCACAATTTACTCTTGAGCTGCTCATAATTGGAATATCCTATCAACTTTTCCTTTCATTTCTTCTCTTTCTAGCTAAAATCTTTGTATTGTAACATTGAGCTCATAACCTTCATCTTCCATAAACCTTTACCAAATTTCCAATGCATAAAAATTTCTCTTTTCTTGGAATTAACATAACACATACATGGTACAATTAATCCACTCTTACTTGCTGTATCTTTTTATTTATCCTTCCTTGTTATCACTCATCCTTTTAAAAATATGTTCAGATCTTGTCCCACCAGCTAGACAGAAAGTTCTGGGAGAAAAACTTGTACATTCCTTGTAGCTCCTCAGTCTTCTCAGTATATTGACTTTGCCATGGTAGGCGCTGAGTCATTATTTGGTGATTGCTTGATAAATTTTGGTGATGAGAGAAAATTATTTGGTTTATTTGCAAGGTACATCAAGTCAAATAATATGATCTTTTATCATTGAAATGAAAGAAAGAAAAGAATTATAGAGGTTAAAAATTCACTGTCTGCTACCTCAGAGGTGGAAACTCAAAATAGCAATTTTACCAGTCAGCTTTTTCTTTTGTGTGCCAATAAGCTCCATATTTCAATATGCATTGCCTGAAAATAATTGCTAGTATTTCTATTTCAAGGTGTGTCTATATTTCACATATTTTTTCACACCTTTGGAGCACTCACTTGTACACAGTTTCCTGAAGAGATTTTGCAAGCTTAACATATGATGAAAAGGAAGATGATAAGGACTGCCCTGATCTTGTTAAAAAACTTACGGTGGTATGAAAATATATAGCTACAATTAGAGGAGCTTAAGAGAAGGGGGAAGAATGTTCTTTTTGTTCTCTTCTATAAATATATATATATATATATATATATATATATATTGAATATATATATTGTATATATATATTCAATATATATATATATATATATATATATTGAATATATATATATATGTATATATATATTCAATATATATATATATTGAATATATATATACATATATATATATTCAATATATATATATATACATGTATATATATATATTCAATATATATATATATATATATATATTGATTTCCTCAAACACCTTCAGAGTAACCATGCTGAGGGGAGGGTGGAAGAGCCTGGAGGAGAGAGGAAATACTGGAATATGAAATAAGACTAGATTCCCAAATTCAAGGATCCTCAAGGGTGGCTTTTCAGGGGTGATTTTGCCAAACAGTAACTTTTGTCTTAGTATGCCTTCCTTCTCTAAACCCATCCCTTCTCTGGGATAGATTCCAATTTTGATAAATGACTCCAGCATCCAGCCAGTAGCTCAATCCCCAAACCTAAATGTTACCCTTTATCCCTTCCTCTTTCTCACCTACTACATCCAATCAACCACCACTTTCTGCTCATTGTCTCCCAGATATGTCTTAGAAGTCTTTCTACTTTTTTCTAGTCTACTGCTATCACAATAGTCTAACCAACACTGCGTGGGATAAGCTTAGGAATCCCCTAGGCTTACACCAATGGGTTAAAAAGGCTTAAAGAAATAAAAGCCATAAAATGGTCACACCTGAGTTTGGGTAAACTAGATTGGCACCTCAAGAAAAGGGGTGCAAAGGCACCCTGAGAATAGGCAGGTGCAAAGGTGCCAGGTATAGGAAGGTGCAAAGATCCCCCAAAATAGAGAGGGGCTGCAGAGTCCCCGGAATAGAAAGGCAGAGGCAAAGGCCTAAAATAGTTACAGCACAAAGGTGCCCAATACATAGGTATATGAAACAAACAAGATTAGATATTTAGGGTGGAAGCACCCCCAATTTAGTACTATAGCAGAAAAGCTGCTTTCACAGGAGGAAAGGACCAAGTTAGGTAAACAGGTAAATTGGGCTATAGACCGCTGCACTACAGGTGTAGCAGCTCAGAGCGGAGATGATTAAAAAAAGAAAGTTGACTTGTTAACTCTGAGGTTATTTCCCCTGTCTCATCCCCAAGGCTAGCTAAGATAAACAGAGGTGCTACCTCATGTCCACTGTAAACAACCCTCTTTCTGATTGCCCAGCACCCGGATTTTGTTTTGTATTAACCCAAACCCCTAACCCCAAATATCCTCAAGACCCCCTTTCCCTCATATCCACAAGTTAATGTTCACAGATTCATTGTCCCTTTATGCACGTCCATTGCCATGTTTGTAAGAATTCTGATCCTAATAAAAATGGGTCGAGGACCCTTATTCAGGGTTCTTGTTTTTTCCTGGATATTAGCCATGTCTTGCTTTCAGTCGTGCGTCCTGCTTTTTTGCTAAGCAAGAGAGAACTTTAGACCCAGAGTCTACAACACAACAACATCTCTTACCTAAACTATTTACTCTTTCAAACTAATTTCCATCTCTTTCTACCATCAAATATGTAGAGAGGTTAAGATTGCTATAGCTCCAAATGAGCTTCTTTGATTGACCCCTACACACCTCTCCAGGCACATCTTTGCCATTCATGTGTTGATTATCTGATCTCTAGAACCACTGGTTAATTCAAATTTCTTATATATGTAAGACTCATTTTGGTCTAAGCTTTCATATAAGCAGGTCCTTTTACCTACCTTGGGCTGAACCATCTCATATCTTTCCTTAATTCCTGTTGTTATTTTAGAACTCATCTTAAGAAGCACTTCCTTGGGGGCATTTATTAAGTGACATTATTGTTTGACTACTCAAAACTAGATCAAGTTTCCTTTTATATGCAGTTTCATAATAACTAGAATTATAACTAATTAATTACTTATGTAATTATATGTTTTTATTCCCTTCTATCATGTAAATCTTATTACATTAAGTTTGTTGTGACAAATGGGCAATGTCTGTTTGCCCACTAGTGTCTAAAACAGTGCCTAACATCTAGCTGTTGTTTATAAGTTCTTATTAAAACAATCTATCAACCAATGGATTAGAAAAATAACTAGAGGTACTTTGATTCTATTCTTTGACTTACTAGGCCTCATCCTACATCTACTTACCTGGAGAGAGCCAGGGACACCTTGGAGATAATCCTTCCTTACTCCCCATTTTAATTTTTTTAATGTTTATTTGTTTATTTTTGAGAGAGAAAAAAGAGAGATAGTGCAGGAAAGGTGCAGAGAGAGAAAGGGGGACACAGCATCTGAAGCAGAGAATTTGAAGCAGGATTGAGTCTCTGAGTTGTCACTGCAGAGCCTGACACAGGCTGGAACCCATGAACCCTGATATCATGACCTGAACTGAAGTTGGATGCTTAACAGACTGAGCCACCCAGGCACCCTCTTTAGTCCCCATTTTAGGTAAACCCACCAAGTCCATGCAGTAATATAAAAAGGCCCTCTCCACTGTTTTTCTGTCAAAAGTTCAACTGTTTCTCTCTACTGTCACTGTGGAAGGAATCCCAAACACTAACAGGAGCATTCATGAAGATTAGTTAGGCAATTTATAAAGTTGTGCATGGCTAACTGTGTTAATCTAAGGGTTCAAAATTCAAGTGGTAGAAGTAATGATATCAATAAAATACCAAGATAAAAAAAAGTCTTGGGGACCATAAACAAATATTTCTCCTCCCTCATTGAATTAAAATTGTCCCTGGGCATGTAATGTAAATAATGATAAATATTGTTAAAGGTTTTTCAAACTAACTGTAAGTAGAAAAAGGTAAAATAAAGACTAGAAACTTGGATCTTGTCAGGTGCCTTAAAACCTGACCTGTTCTTGGCAATGTGGAAAAAAATGACATTTCCAATTCAAAGAAAACCAAACACATACAATACAAACTTGGACATCAATAACATTGGAAGTCAACATAAGATTTTTTAAATTATTTAATTTCGTTGTTTCTTTAAATAGTGGGTCATTACAGATGTTTAGTTTGACTTTAAAAAATATTTCAGTTAGATTTTTAAAAAGCCGTATTATTAGACTAAGTAAAACTCACCTGTTTCATCCTGGAATTATATCTCTATTTTCACAGTGGACCTAATACAGAGTTTTGCTGAAAGGACTTCATTTGTTGAATATTTCTATTCATAAAATTTTTTTGTAGTTTACAACACCTTTGCTATTGATTAAAAGTATATAACACTTCATTCATTTCAGGTTGTTTTGTGTTTTCTGTGTTTAGGCAATCTTGATTGACTATGAAAGCTCTCTTTTTGTTAACCTGGAGTAGTTGAAACATATTTATTTAAAAGTAATATTGGGGCACCTGGGTGGTTCAGTCAGTTAAGCGTCTGACTTTGGCTCTGGTCATGATCTTGTGGTTCATGGGTTTAAGCCCCACATCAGGCTCTGTGCTGACAGCTCAGAGCCTGGAGCCTGCTTCAGATTCTGTGTCTACCTTGCTCTCTGCCCCTCCCCCGCTCGTGCTCTGTCTCTGTTTCTCAAAAATGAATTAATGTTAAAAAAAATTTTAAGAAATACTAATGATATACACAGATACACTTGGCTAAGAGTTTTCAAGTGAGATAAAAGTTTATGACTGAAGTGGAGAAGGTAAGGTATATATAGAAAAGTCAGTTGTTTTGTACATTTAAAGTTCAATTGTTCTTTTTGTTCTTGTTGTTCTTGTTCAGATGATCTCTCTCGTTTCTTTTTGTGTGTCACAGACATTTCTAGGCCTCTTTTCCTAACCTAACCTTTCCCTGATTACAGACATTGTGCTAATTACTCAGTGTGATTCCAAGGTTCGACACAGCCGGCTTTGTTCCCACTTCTGCAAAAACACACAGCTGCATCAATATTCAGTAGGGAGTTCTTGAAAATAACCTAAGTGGCATTTGGGAATAGATCTTCCTTCAGTGGGTAAATACCTATTCAAATCAACAAAATATACATTCAGTAAGCATATTTTTGAAATGCTACAGACTTTCCAAATGAGTCTTTTTACAATGAAAGATTCATAATATGCTAATACAAATGTAAATATTATACCGGGTCACATCTAAGGATGGGAAAGTCTAGTAAGTAGAAATGCCCATTACCCTGGGGCTTCAAGATTTTCTGCCAGAAAAGATGCACGGTGCTATCATTTCCTGACTGTAAAGGAACAGGAAGTTGTGTTGCTATTTGTTTTATTTCATTTTGTGAGTATGTATAAGCACAAGGTGCAGGCTATAGAGACTAGAATGTGTTTTGTTTTACTAATATATGCTGATCCTCTTGTTAAAATTGTTAATTCCTATTTTTTAAAAGTCAGAAATTATCACGTAAGTACTAGATTTCTATCTTCTCTGGAAAACCATGAGGATCTGCCTACTTTGGGCCCCATTCCTACTTGACAGCAAGAGCTGCTGCTGGGTGGTGGCTGCCCCCTCAGAAGGAGGTTGACTCTCCAGTCAGCGACCTTCGTGGACTGTCAGCCTCCCACACACTGAGGGTTAGAGTCAGGTACCATTCATCTATTGTTTTTCTAAGGTTAGAGCTGACAAAGTAAAAATTTTTATACTTGTATTTCCAACGAGTGTGGTAACATTAAACATAGCCAAATGTGGCTATATGTTTGAAGTAAAACATAGCACAAGGGTGTAGTGCAAGAAAGTAGTATATTTCCTTGTGGAAGGCAAAGAACATTCTGTGTATTTAATTTGTAATGTGTCTGTGTGAAAGACTGCATCTTCAACACCTCACCCACTCTAGCCTGCTACACAAATTTATATTAATTTACTTACCTCTTAGGAGTTTAGTTTATAGCCACTATGACATGGAGTGAGCTGACTTTTCTAAAAGAAGTGTGTGAACAGGAGAAACTGGCAAAGGATACTCCCAATGTCAACTGCATTATCTCTGGTCACATTGCATTCATGAGTGATTTTAATTTTATTTTGTTTACTTTTTTTATCCTATAAAATTTTCACCATGTGCTTGTGTTATTTTTAGAAACAGAAACAAGAATGATTTTTTTTTAAAAATGAAAGAAATGGTTTGGTCAGAATACTAAAGACATATTCCCTATTTGTTCCCCTCTGGATGTAATTAATGCATAGTTCAATCTTCATAGAACCTAACCCAAAATGCAAGGGTCCTTATAATCAGCCTTGCCAAATTGATTTTCACTCAATCAAAACCCTCCTTTCCAGGCATATTGATTTTCTCATTGTGGCTTAAACACACCTGAACCCTGAACTGTTTCCTCCTCTACATTTTTATTTATTCTGTTAACTCTCTCAACTTCCACCCAAACCCAGAATATCTTATTTTGTCAATGCTCAAAATACTCACATCATTCAATGTCAGTTCCAACTTCTCAGTAATGCCATCCCCAGATTTCCGAAATAATCGCCAGCTTCTCTAACTGCAATTGCACTTAAGTGACTATAGCAAACAGTTTAATCTTTACAACATTCCCTTATTTGTCCTCGGAGGAATAGGACTAAGTCCTTGAAATAGCAGTAGTTTTTATTATATAAAATAGTTCAATGGTTTAAGAAAAAAAAATTGAGAAATTTTAGAAACAAAATTAACCATATTTATTTACTGTAGTAATTCTCAGAGTTGTTACAATTTGCATGCTCTTCTGTTCCTATTGTAGAAGAGAAGTTTTCATATATGGCATTTTACAAACTCTTATCAGCATCAAATTCTCTTTGAGTCTCTACTTCCATTTTATGGAATACTATTCTGCAAAAGAATCTTTGGGCAATGCTACTTCATAATGTACTCTTATGTTTACCCCTTCTTCTAAACCAGCTAGCAAGTTACTAAAGACACTGAGCTTGTTCTTACCACTCTTTTTGTGCTTCAGTGTCCTTGAACAGCTCTGAGCACCTGGTATGTACACCACAACCAGATGGAGATAAGAATGGCACTAGCAATGTGTTATCCATGGGCTAAGATGTTGGAGCAGTAGCAAAAAGTGGGGAGGGGGGATCCCAGATTCAGCAAACAGGAGTAAATACCTAAAAGAGCACTAGGTAATCTCTGAACATCTAACGTTGTTTCTCTCTTCATGACACTTGTTCCTAGTCATGTCTCTTCTCTCTGGACCAAATGATTTCAGACTCACGCTTCATGTAGCTCTCCACTGTGAAAGAGGCTTAAAGAGATAAGATCTCTTCAATTCAAGGTGCAGCCTCATTTTTCCCTCTACATTTCTCAAATTGATAGAAACTTTACATCTGTCATGTCTTCTTTTAAAGATGAATGAAAGGAAGGTGGATGATAATGCATTCAACACCAGAATGAAGGGCCAGTTGAAAACCCTTCATGACATGCAAAAAAAATAAAATAAAAAATTAATCCAAAGAAATATTTCAACTGTCTACTTACCATCTTTAACAAGTGTTGACCATTGTTTATTTCTGAAATACTTATGTATCTATGTACTAATTATTAGCATTTTGTTTATGTTTTCTTATACTTATTAAGATGTCCTTAAACTCTCAGAGGTTCTGCCTCTGTGACTCTCCTGCAGTGTCTCTGCAAAGGAGAGGCATATGCAGCTTAAATAAGAATTTAGTACATTCTTAATGAATACATGAACTACTTGTAGACAATGCATTCTCGTTGTTCCTCTTTGCCATGTTTTTTTTTTTAATTTTTTTAACGTTTCTTTATTATTGAGAGACAGAGAGAGACAGAACATGAGCATGGGAGGGGCAGAGAGAGGGGGAGACACAGAATATGGCCTGCCTGAAGCAGGCTCCTGGCTCTGGGCCGTCAGCACAGAGCCCGATGTGGGCCTTGAACTCAGAAACCAAGAGATCATGACCTGAGCCGAAGTGGAACGCTTAACTGACTGAGCCACCCAGGTGCCCCTGCCATGTTTCCCACCCCCCCCCCCCCTTGGCCAAACTAGGTCCTTATTTTGCATTTATGTTAATTACATTCAAAACCCATGGGCCTTGCTCATGCACTTTCCTTTACGTCCTTATTTCCCAAAGTGTGGTCAGGGAACCAGTACCACAGGCATCACCTAAGAGCTTGTTTGAAATACAGAATCGTTGGTCCAACTCCAGGCATAGTGTATCAGAATACGTGTTTAAACAAAATCCTTTGGGGACCCCTGGGTGGCTCAGTCAGTTAAGCTTCTGACTCTTGATTTCAGCTCAGGTCATGATCTCGAGGTTTGTGAATTTGAGCCCCATATAGAGCTCTGCGCTGACAGCGTTGAACCTGTATGGGATTCTCTCTCTCCCTCTCTCTCTCTCTCTATCCCTCCCCAACTTGCACTAGTTCTTTCTCTCTGTCTCTCTCTCTCAAAATAGGTAAATAAACTTAAAAAGAAATCCCTGGGTAATTCTTATGCTTACTGAAGTTTGAGAAGTTTTGTTCTATTTCTCTTTTGGACTTCCACTGTGGTCTCAGACACATGGCTTCCTGAATGGCTCCCCTCTCCACTGTCCCTGTTATCCAGGGAGATTTCTTCAGCTTTTCTCTCTCCTCCTTTCAGCAAGTCACCTTGGATGGGACTGTCCAAACCACCTTCACAATTAATATTCTGTCCAATTACCACCCTTCTATTCATATATTTTCTGCTACCACTCCAAAAATTAAAAAAAAAAAAAATTCTTAGTACCTGCCTTCTTCTAGCTTGCTAGCTCAGATAGAATGCCCTTGTCCTTCAAGATACTCTGAAGAGTGATCTACTCCACTTTCTAGGCATTCTTGGTCTTATTGTCTTCCTTTGTGCTCTGTCACTCTCCTGAAGCTTCTCAAAGTCAAAATTCCTTAAAATTACTGAACATATTGAGCATTTTCCAAACTTCAATTTATGCCCTACTCTTTAAATCTCTCTTTTGTCTCCATTTCTGTGGCATAATCCTGATCTGATTTTACAAAGACTTGGATCTTCCATTTTAATTTCCCTACCTCTGCTTTTTTATTAAATATATTGTCTACAGCCACCCATCCTCACTTTCTCCTTTTATCTCTCTACACATTTTCTCTAAGTAATATTACCTACTCTCAAGGTTTCAACTACCAAGTTCAGTGCTACCGGTCCCTTTGATGGAACTCCTGAGTTCCAGCCTCATGTTTCTCTTTGCATATTAGATATCTTTCCTTGTCAGCATGCCCCAAACTGAACTTATTTTCTCCTCCTTTATTCTACTTTATATTCCTTAGCTTGGCTGGTAAAACTGAAATGCCTTTCTCCATTCCTCCTTCCCTTTACCCTCCATATCTAATTATCTCTGAGTTCTGCCAATTCCACTGTGTTAATAACTCTCATTTCTAGCCTATGTCTCTTAGCATGTTGTTACTGACTTGGTTCAGCATTTCTTCATTATTTCTTACTTGTACTGTAATAACTGTCCCCTACTAGATTTTCTTGTTCTTCACCTGCAGGGCTGTTTCTAATTAATCTTTCTCACTTCCTCCAAAGTGGAAAAGCTTTCTTCCTCAAACTGTAGTCACCTCAATGTGTTTCTCCCTGCAGGTCCACCAAAGGCAAGGAAGGTCTCCTGAGTTTGCAACAATGTGAAAGGGACAGGAAGGTAAATAATCCAAATGATATGTAGTTTCTCAGGCAACATTTCCTTCTAACAACTATGTATAAATGAAAATAAAGCAAAAATTTTACATTGATTCTGGGTCAGAAACATGACTGCAAATTGTTCTTAAAATATTCTAGCTTCATCTTTAGCTAGTAATTCTTAAACTCCACAACTTGCTCATCAAATTTACATGTGGTTTATTCATATACATGCAACATCTTCCTCCTTTACATCTTTGACTTATACCTGAAAATTCTACTCAGTGATAACCTTCTTTGATTCCTGAATTCTCCATCCCCAATTTCCTTTTTCTTTTCCCAAACCTACTTCTTCTAAAAAGGAGTCTGGAGACAACTTATAATTCATGGGCTAATTTTGGGAAAAGGGAATTATTCCAAGAGTTTGTGAGGGATTCCAAAATCAAAACAAAAAAGAAACCTCAAAAATCACCATTTTATGAGTCAAAAGATGGGGAGCAGGATTACTAAAAAGTTCTTTCATAATGCCAGTACCAAAATTAAAGCCTATGAAACCAGAAATCCAAGATCCTGCTAGGCAAGAGTGTATACAAGGAGAAAAGTCTGTGGCAATCACTGGTAATTACAATGAGACACTGCCTAACTCACTGCTTGGGGCTGGAGTTCAAGCACTTGAAGGGTTCAAAGGTCAGCCTGCAATGTTTATAGGAACTGGATTGGACAGGCACCATCCCCTGTCCCTTAGGTATGTGGAACAAATGTTTTTTATTACCCTTGTATCCTTTATTTTACATTAGAAAGGTGACTATGTGAGAAAGCCCAACCTAAATGTGGATGCATTAGGGTTCTCTGGGTTAATAATAAGGGTGACAGCAACTCCTGGCAGAGAGCCTGGCAGCTCCCTCAGGTGGGAACTGTCTTATTCAAATCTGTCTTCCCAGGCCTGTCATACCCCTAGGCCCCCTATATGCATTAATATGCAAGTCTATTATTTGTAATGATCAATTCTATGTGGCTGTAATTAGCAAGAAACAAACACAGGATAAATGCAGAAGAAATTGAAAGAAATATGCAAAAGAAATATGAAAGAAATAGAAAAAAGTTGAAACACATAGAGAAAAGCTGAAAGTTGCACAGATTTGTCTGCAATGACTGTTCTGGTGTTCATCTGGTTACCAGGGTTTTCATGGATCAAAAATACAGTTACACTGGATGCCATTTGGGAAATGGGGACATTTCTAAATGTAACTCAACTATAGGACTAACAAAAATTAGTGTGCACACTTGAAATTTCATTACTGTTAGAACAGTTAGAAACATTCCATCTACTCAAACCAGCAGAAAATCAGGTATTTTTCATATGCACTCGTCAAACCCTCCCAGGTGGATAGCTTTTGGAACCTGTTCAAAATGTTACCAGAGTCAGAAGAGCTAGGAGTTTTGTTAAAGAATCCCTCTATCGTGTCTACAAAAGTAAATGTATAGTGCATGCTTCCTTTGTATTCCGATACAGAAACTAACAAGCAGCCCTTTAATGCTTCATTTCCTTTCCTCAAGAACATGTAAATATAAGTTCACACATGAAAAGTGATATTAATGGATAATCCTTAAAAGTACAGATCGACCAGGGATTTCTCTTTAGGGACTTAAAGATCAAGGAACTGACTTAACACTGAGTACTTACTAGATTCCAGGATCTTTTACTCGTGGGCATTTAGATGGCTTTTCTCATTTGATCTTTATAAAAACCCTGTTAAGTAGGTATTATCAATAGAAAACAAATGAGGAAAAGTAAGTGAAAACAATAACAAATGAGTACTTAATTAATGCCTAAGACTTTTTTAGACATGTAGATTATCTATTATCTAAACCTCATTTTGCAGATGAGGCATGCTGCTCAGAAATCCCAGGTGACTTACTTCTAGAAACAACACCTTTAAGTGGTAAAGGAGAATGTGAAGTTTTCCTAATTGACTGCATGGCCCAAGCTTCTTTCCTTTCAAGCACCTGCAATCTTTACTTTTTTTAAGAGTCCCCATTGGGATTGTCTCTCTCCTTTTTAAATGTTTGTTTGTTTATTTATTTATTTATTTATTTATTTATTTATTTATTTATTTTGAGGAGAGAGAGAGAACATGAGCAGTGGAAGAGCAGAGACAGAGGGAGAGAGAGAATGCAAAACAGTCTCCACAGTGTCAGTGCAGAGCCTGATGTGGAACTCAATCTCACAGAACCATGAAATCATGACCTGAACCGAAATCAAGAGTCAGATGCTTAACCATCTGAGCCACCCAGGCACCCCTATTCACTTTTTAATCAGATCTCCTTGCGAAGGAGTCTGCCAGATAGTTTGTATTTGCCCTCTAATGCCTAGCACTGTGTTCTACCATAGTCAATAATCAATAAACACTGGCCCAGTTGATGGAGGATCTTTAGAGTGCTATTAAGGAACACTTGTCAAACTCCAGGAACTGCTTTGGCCTCACGTTAATAAACAACTGATGATGATGAACCTTTTAAAGAAAATTAAATTATTCTCCTCTGCAAGCATGTTTTGTAAAAATAAAAATTTTATTATTTGTGCTTTGGAATGTATTAATCTTAAATACAGTTTAATAACTAGAATAACAGGAATAGGATTGGAAAAACATTCCTTTTATGAGACATAACATAATGAGACATAACAATTATTTGTTATATAGATTTAAGTACAAATTCATAGAACTCCTTATAAAGAAATTACTGAAATTACTGATTGTCCTATGCTTGAGAATCCAATCAAATATCTCTTAATAGATAATTTCATATATATGCTACTAATCAGTATAACCCCCAAATAAGTGTAACAGCTTGAGCCTTATCCTCTACACACGAGCAAAGGAAATGATATTTATTATGTCTGCTCTGAATTAGGTAGCTAGCTAGGTGCATACAGACTTCCTAATGTTGATATTCCAAACAATCATATGAAATATGTGTGCCTATAATCTTAATCAGATACAGAGACTGAGTCTAGGAAAGGTTACGTTAGTTGCCCAATTCACACACCTTACTTGTTAAGGCCAGAATTTAAACCTGCCTATGTGATGCCAAAATCTTTGTCCATTCTACTTATAGTATGCTAACTTCACTGACTCAAAATACAAGGAAGACACAGTGATGCAAATGCAGCCTTCATCTAAAAGAATCAGAGCAATAGCGTAATGGATAATAAAATATTTATAATATCTACAGGGTCAAGGATAAGTGCATTTTTGGGAAAAAAAATGACTGGAAGGAAACACACCACAATGTGAACAGTGGTTTCATTGCATTACATTTTGTTATTTTAGTAATGGAAAAATTTAAACTCATAATAAAGCAGGATAAGTGCATTTTAGGACAAGGCTCTACATCAAATTATAGAAGAATTCTGGGAGTAGAGCCCTGTGAGGCTATAGTCGAGCTTGGACAGAGGGAGAGAAGCTTCCACACTGCTGCTCTGGCTAAACACAAACTATGGTAGCTAGCACTAATTTGTGAAATTACACTTTTCATTTCAAACCCAGGATAGGAACAGTAGTCATGGCTGGGTGGGAATGCTGAAAAAGAAAACAGTGCTGAAATCTTCTAGTTATTTATTTCCTGGCATAGGCAGGCAGGTAGCAAACTGATTAGGCACACAGTAGGCTAGATATTGGAGGTAGAAAGGTGAACAGTCACGTAGGGAAGTCCAGCATCCTAGGGGATAGATCACCCTACTTTAACAGGGTCCTACTCCTTTATGGCTCACTTGAGATGGGGTGTTCAGGCTATCTCTCACTGTATTGTGTACCCTCTCCCTGCAGTTCTGATGGTGAAACACAATCCAGAGACTGTCAAGAGGAGAGTAGAATGGTAATGAAAGCAAACAGAATTTAGTAGTATTTATTCCTCCTCCTGCATAGCTTTTATTCCCTTCCTCACTTCTTTCAAATATATGTCCTCTGCACAAATTCTCCAGTTACCTCCTTGCATATCAGACAGGTTTGGAGAATATATCCATTTTGGCTTTATCAACAGCACCCAACTACCTGTTTTATGAAAAGGAAAACAAAACTCAGGTTTTACATTCCGTGTTTAATGCCCAGAAAGAAACAAAGACACCAGCATTGTGATAGTGCTGCCCGATTGAATGGCCTACCCGTTAGAACACTGTTCATGACTTAAAATGGAACATTGTAAAGTTCAGTGAAACAGTGTCTGGTCCCTGTACAATGAACTTTGGTTCTCTCACCTCCTGAGGAGATAGACCTCAACATGGTAAACTGGGGTATTTTTAGTTCTAGTGAATGTGAGTGGTGATATGAAACCACCAACCTAGCCCAAGATATATTTTCCTATGTGTCTCTGAGGCTGGATATTCAGTCTTTAATGTTTTACAACCAATCCTCAATCAGTGCATAAAAGGCTTTTTGACTTCCATCTCAAGGATCAAAGGTGAGTTTTCACGGGGTTTGCAACTCTCATGCCGTAAATGAATGAGCCGGAAAGTCGTAAAGCTTTTCTCCCTCCCCTTTAACTTGAGGAGTCAGGCCTGCTGATTCAGTCTCATGCTGTCATTCAGAATCTTCCACCTGAAGAGTTTTTTAAGAAGCAAGAGACAGAGAGAGCACTTAGGCAAAGAGGTAGTGTTAATTATTTATTTTTAAGGAGTGGGGAGAACGGGGGAGTGAAAAGAGATGTCTTGTGTCTTTGAGGAGTCTTTCATGAAACTTTCTTTGTGAAACTTTAGAGGGCGGAAAGAGCAGCTACTTGGTTTCTCCTGAAAAGAAAAAAAAAAAAAAAGTGAATAGAAATCATGCAGCAAAGGCTCTGAGGTGGTTTCTACACACACCCAGATCCCTGTAAGCCTAGGTGTGTGTGTTAAATTGTCTATCTGGGAAAATTTGATAAAGCCAAAATCTGGGAGTCTATAACCGCAAGCAAGCACTTGTGTGAGTTCCATCTCAGTATTTCTGTGTGGATGTGGATGTGCTATGAAGATATTTGGAACAAATGGCAGTGTTTTTCTAGCTTTTATGCATTCTCATAGTGTTTGCAGGGACACATCGACTGGGCAGAGTTACAGCTATGAGCAAGAAAGTAAGGACATAAGATTTCAAAAATTATTTTTCCTAAAATTTCATGTGTATATTCTCAAGAGACGTCCTCAGGCGCTCAGTCAGAACCAATGTATTTTTATGTTATGACCTATTCTACCAAACATGGCTATCTCATTTCGCAGGTCAAAACAGATTAAAAGGGGAAATGCTGCTAGCAGTCGGCAAAGGCAAAAATTGCAAAGAGATAGATAGAAAAACCATAAAGCAGACATAGAGATTTACAGAGCCACGCAGTGTGAGGACACCTATTTTAGGAGCCGGCAATTACACCTCCGCTAATAATCTTTGGGGGCATAGCACAGAAACTGATGTTCCAAATGTTGACCAAAGTCATCATATTTAAAATCCCCAGGGTAAGAAAGCAGAGAGCAGTGTAGTAATTTTAGAAAACTGCCCATCCAAAATAGATTTTTAAATATTTTCAGTTAAAGAGAACATTTCCCTTACCAATGATGTGGGATAAACTATGTGTTATTCCATTTGGGTCCAAGGTTCAGTTAACTCAGTGTTTTCAGCAGGTGCTGGTGGTGGCTACTCCCTTATGTGGTCCAGGTGATTCTACTCTTTTTCAACAAGGCAGTGCCAGTGCAGTTAGCATGCAAACCATGCACACGTGTGGGGTGGTGGGGGCAGACGTGAGGAGTGGGTGGGAAGTGGAGGTCATTTGCATTGATTGGAAATAAACTCAAAGGGTATATCCAGTCTCACCTTCATAGGTAAAGGGCATCTATTTGCTTTCCATTTTCTGATAGGGAGTGATAGATTTACAACTAATACAATAAATAGAGCCTTAGGGAGTGCAACAAAAGAATCCCAGCCCTGGCCAGTGATTTGATTTGCTCTAGCACATCTATCTGACTGAGCCATCTGGCAGAAAAACCAGTGTATCAGCAAAGCAAAGGGTGTAGCCCTGAGACAGGCTAGCCCCTTATCACACAGGCTGGGGAGAAAGCTCAAGATGTGACAGGACTGAGGCAGGTCAGTTACCCAGGCTGCAAAGGCTATCAACACGGAAAAGGAAATGAGAGGTCCACACCAGTGTGTTTGACCAGGCCAGGTGCAGAAGGCATCTAAGCTCAATACCAAAGAATGTCTAACAGGTGGGCCAGGCATTAGGGGAAGTCGGGCTCTAGTTAAGAAGATACTGACTAGCGCTGTGGTTTAAGAGAGCATTCCATTCATAATAAGGGGGAAGGAAGGGCACTAGGAGGGAGAAAACTTTCCCCAGGTGGAGAAATAATGAAGAGGTTGACAGGGGCGCCTGGGTGGTCCAGTCGGTTAAGCGTTGAGCGTCTGACTTTGGCTCAGGTCATGATCTCACAGTGTGTGAGTTCAAGCCCAGTGTCGGGCTCTATGCTGACAGCTTAGAGCCTGGAGCCTGCTTTGGATACTGTGTCTCCCTCTGTCTCTGCCCCTCCCCTGCTCATGCTCTGTCTCCCTGTCTCTCTCAAAAAATAAATATTAAAAAAAAAAAAAAAAGGTTGACAGAACTTGAACTAAGAAGATGTTAAATTACAAAAATTCAACTGAGTAAATTTAAAAGATGGGCTTTATTACACAGTTCGTGAAATGGGCAGTATGCCACCTAGCAAGTAGAGGCGTTCCCAAGGAGTTGTACAAAAAGGAAAGTTTTCATAGAGGAGGGGTGGGCAAGAAAGTGGTTAGCAAAGGAAAGGATGATTTCAGGCACAGTCTTATCATGCTGAGGACCTCCTCTTTCTTTGAGGGGATGGAGAGGGACCCTCTAGCGGGCTCCTTTGCACTGACTGAGAAACTGACCAATTTTGGGGGGAGGTTGAAATTGCAGTTAGGTTAGGTCTCAAGCTCTGGTTTGGAAACTTGGTCTAAGTGACACCATTTTGGGCCTCTGGTTTTCTTTTTAACAAAGGTCTATCAAGAAACAGGAGAGTTAGATAGATGAATAAGGAGGGATATAGAGAATGTTGTGACTTAGAGCTTATGCAACCGCTATGTTCCAAACACATTTATGCTATTAGACAAGGAACTAATTCAAAGTTCCATTCAGCAATGAGACTTAGGCTGCCAGTAGTTTGCAAAGTGTTACGTGTGGCTGTGCCAGACTGAGAAATGTGGGTCACCAGTAGAGAGCTCAAGGTGTTCAGAGCTTAAAGATATGATGTAGGGACTGGCAGAGTCACTGGCATGCCTTAAGAAGAACCTTACAGAATTGGAACAAATACGTGTTTTATTCTAATACTCTTACCCAAAAGTCGCATACACAAGTGCTTGTCAATTCTCCATCTCCTCTCCACATAGTGGGGGCTTGGGTAGCTATATGGAGGAAAAAGGAAAAAGCTTTTCAGGTATTTTTTTAGTACCCTATTGAACACATCACTGCATTTTAATCTGGGACAGAGGGTGGAAAAATAGCATCTGGTTAATCAGAGGTTTATAGATTATTTGGTGATACAACTTAACTGTGTTGATGAAATGAAAAATTGTGTGTCTTCCCTAGAGCAGCATTATAAAGCATCCTGCCTGGTACTTAAAATTGATTGTGCATTATATTGGTTAAAGAGTGGCATTTTGGAAATAAATATAGGGCTGATTTGCATTTGTGTTGAAATAGTTGCGCATGCATTTAATAAGAATGGTTTTTCTCTTTTCTTCTAGAACACATTTACAGTTTGCATTAATTTATATTAACTCAGTGTTTTCACTCAACATTATTTTAAAAGATAAGACAAACATAGATACAATTACTTACCAGGAAAATAACTCTTGTGAGTAAGAATGATTGCTATATATTTCATTTGGGAAAATAAAATGCAAATGTGTTTATTAATTAGAGCACCAGCGGTACCTCAGTAAATAAACCAAGGTGATTTCATTATTTTAACTGACAATTTTATAAAGCACTGAGAAGCATTATATATCATTAATTTTCACACCTAGAGTTGCATTTGTAGATGCTATCAGAATCCTCAATCAATATCTGTTTATTAGGATTTAAGCTCCATGACTTTGCTGCATTATTTTAAATTTACATGTATTTCCTTGATTCACAATCTACAGTAAATTCTTATAGCTTAGATGTGGGCAAAATGTCTTTGAAATCATCATTGATTTCTAGGAAGTAGAAAAAATGAATTTCGTATTGATGGTAAAGGAAAACTGCTATGCGTGATGCACACAGATTTATAATTTAAATCTTTATTTCTCCTTCAAATATGATTGAGAGTTATATTCTCTCTAGAAACTTCCATTTTCCAAGAGGGTGTTTGCAAAAACATTGTATTAACAATTAAAATAGCAACTATTCCAGGAATTATAACAGAGAACTTAAAATATATTCAAAAAGAACAGAATAACTATATTATTTAATTTATGGTATATTATCTTTGAAGAGGGAGTCAGGAGACTTAGTGTTCAAAAATTTTAATCACATAAGCGAAAAAAACTTCTTGCTATTATAAAAAATCATGTTGTAAGTAGTGTCAGAGACCAAAATAAAAGGGAAGTTCATAGATTTTGTTTACAATTTTTAAGTTGATATATATCATCAAAGGACTCTGGGAAGACATTCTCAATTTCTCTCTCTCTCTCTCTCTCTCTCTCACTCTCTCTCATACACACACACACTGTAAAAGCTTCACATTTTAAAAGACCAGGTAAATACTACTGAGACAGTGAAATATATAGTAAACATCTGGTTGTAAATCTAAGTGTAATCATCTAGAAAAATTGGCTACAAAATGGACATTTTGGGCTGAATATCAAAAGTTTAATAAATGAAGCTCTGTCAGGCAGGAGAGGGGACTGAGTTTCAAAGGAGCCCAGAAGTGAAAAGCAAGCATAGAAAGATGTGTCTGTGATACATTAAGGGCACCAACAGAAGAGCCTGAAATTGAAAAATCTGAGAAATACAATAATAAACAAAATCTTGACACTATTTTGTTGTAAAATAACTTAATGATTACATGTTAATGATACATGCATGAATCAATCTATCATCAAGACAGGGACATGGTCAGTAAACTGGCTCGAATATGAACCTCATTGCCCCAGACAAATGGTTCTAGGCCAGAAAAATCTAAGCTCTAGAATGCTGGATCCCACTGAGATCAAGATTCACACCTGTCTGTCAAATGCCTCCCAAGTGGCAGACCCCATGCTGTGTACTTCCTGTATGGAAGTGGACAAAATAAACAAAGGCCTCAAGGTGTGGAGTTTGTTATACCAGAAGAAGAGATGTAATAAGCAAATAAACCTGTTCCATGTGGTGATGGGTTTCACTAAGAAATAATAACAGTAATGAAGCAGAGTAAAGAAGAGAGAGAGAGTAACAACAATGCTATTTTACAGTAGTTGGGAAAGAGCTTTCTGGCACAGTGGCATTTGACAGAGACTTGAAGGAAGTGAAGAATGAGATATGTGGATTTTAGAAAGAAGTGTGCTCCTGTCAGGAAACATCAGGGAGACTCAGAGAGTTTAAGGACCAGTAAGGTGGCTAGTGAGGCTGTAGGATGTGAGCAGAGGGCCATGATGGGAAATGATGGCTCAGAGGTCATGACAATAAAGGGGCCAGATCATTGAGAGCCTTTGGGGCACTGTAAGAAATTTGGCTTTTATTTTCATTAAGACAAGAGGCCATTGGACACTTTTGAGTAAAAGAATGACATGAATTGAGAAAATGTTTTCTTTGAGAAAATTCAAGAGAGGTGAGGGCGTAGGAAGGGCTGACAGCAAGCTTTTGCCACCATCCAGACAAAAGGTGTTAAGGTTTCTAGCAGTGGTAGTAGTAAGGAGTGGTGGGATCTGAGATCTGTTTTGAAGTGAGGGTCAACAGTGGTTTCTGATAGATTGGATATGGTGTGTGAGAGGAGAGAGATGGGAAGAGAAAAGTAATTGATGACTCTGGGTTTTCTATTCCAAGTAATTAGAAGAATGGAGCTGCCATTTACTGAAATGGGGTAGGTTATGTGTGGGAGATAAATCAGGGGTCTATATTTGTGCATGATAATTTTGAGATGCCTGTTGGAATTTCAAGGACAGAGGAAAAGATGCAAAGCATTTATCTTGGCAAGTAAGAGAATGCATAGAGTAGGGGAATATGGTAAGTTTAGCAGATCGGCCTAAAAATCCACCACAGTTTGTGAATTTCCCTAAGGGATGTTAACTTTCAGACAGGAATGAAAACTACTGAATAGGACAAGAAGTTTCAGTTAAGGTGTTCAGTTAAGTGTTCAGTTCAGTTCAGTTAGGTGTTCAGTTAAGTGGTTAAGGTTACTGAAATTACTTGGAGTTACTCTGACATCTACACATTATGGTGGTGGTATCACAGGGAAGAGGCTGCAAAATGTGTGGCTTAGAAATCTTCCCTCACTGATTCTCACAACCTAGTCCTAACATGAAAGTCACCAATGCAGGAGAGAAATTTTTCTAGCTTCTTTCAGAAGCATTCTCAAACTAGGAACCAGAAACTTGACATTTATGAAGGGAGGCAAAGAGAAATTCATGGAATGCCTGTTGTATCTCAGTCATTGTGTTTGTTGGCTTTTCACATATTATCTTAATATGATCCCCCCAGCTTACTTTTGAGATGAGACTCTTAGCTCTATTTTAAGGGTGGGGAAAATAAGGTTAAATCATTATACCTAGGTAACACAGCTAGCATGGGCTAGAGCTAGCATTTTGCTTTATTTGTAGTCATTTCTATCTTAAGTTGAAAAGATGCTTCCAAACATTTTGGTGTAACGTAGGGGTTTAATAACTTAAGTGCATACAGCACATTAATATATTCGATTCTGGAAAGAAACACTTCCAGGTTTGTAATTTTCATGAGGAGAGAGTCCATAGTATCCCATATACAGGTGTATTCTTGTATTCATTCATCCATCTAACATTCATTGAGTGCTTTTGATAGGCAAGGAGCTATGTACTCCATAGCTAAATAAGACACAGCTCTTGTTCTCAAGGATTTCCTATGCTATCAGGAGAGTCAGATAATAGCACAGTGTTTCTGCTTTAAAGGCTGTACTCCTCTTGCTGTTTAATATTCATCAGCTGCCTATAATCCTGGGCTTTGCAGAAATCATTCACTGCCTTCTGTAGTGATCAGTTAATCAAGCATGGCCACAAAGGGGCTCAAGCAAGGGTGGTACAAGTCTAGATTTTGGAATTCAGGAGAAGCTTTTGCTTGTCAGAGCCCAGGTTCTAACTACAGACAAAATCAAAGCCTGGGAAACAAAGCAATGTGTGCTCTTAGGTACCCTGAACCCAGGAGATTAGCCCAAGGAATGGAGGTCGGATGAAAGCCAACACTGCTGATCTAAATAGAGGCAGACCAAGTTTAGAAATTCTAGCTCAAAAACTCAAATGTTTCAGAGGGGAGAGTTATTGCTGAAACATGAACTAAAAAGTAGGGGTGGGTGTGGCAAGGCCCAGAAGCTCCCAGAGAGGGATGACCAACTGGGACATGCCTCTGGATCCTCTTGGGTCTCACACTCTTCTGAATGGACTCTATAATTTTCTCTATCTGGACTCAGGGGAAGAATGTCTGCTCCCTGGGAGGGCTTACTGCTGTACCAGTAGGAAGAGACAAAGGTCAGACCCCAGGTCCCCACCTCTAGAGTTCCTTGGGAGTCCACGGAACTTCCATTTCTCTTTTAAATCCACTTCACTCTGAGTGGTGTTTCCCGCCCACCTCCCGAGGGGCCTGCTGCCTTTGGTGGTGGTGGTATGGTGTCCCAGAGGTGACTAGTTGCCTAAGATTGAAGTTAAACCCCAGAATTGAATTTGAGCTTTTATTAAAGGGCAGGGCTTTTGACCCACTTTTCTTTGGTGATTTGCTATTCCCAGAGAAGGTCCAGTGTTGAGCTCTCTAGAATTGGGCTTGAGATTTCTGGAGGTACTGAGTTCTAGATTCCCCTGCCAGATTCGCCTGTCTTAGGTTGTTGCCCATCCCTAGGAGGGACAGAAGGCCATATCACGGCAGACATGGATGATCATGATGCTGTGAGGTTGCCTGGAGTTGACCTGGAGTTGTAGGTGAATGGCAGGCAGAGGGATGCATCATTTATACCTGGTAGGATAGTCCTTCCCCAGCATATGGGTAGATGGGTAAACTATAGTTCCTTTCAGAAGCTGGAGGTTGAATCACTATTTATGAAACTAAAGTAAATATATAGACAGCTGTAAGTGATGGTTCATTATGAATATTAAAACAACAACAGTATTGGCACTTCCCAGGCCAAGGGGATTTAAAGTATTATAGGATGCTCGGGTAGAACAAACTTTATCAACAGACCTGAAAAGATTAGTAAAATAAGAGATGAAATAGATGACAGAGAATGAATGGATCTGCTCAGTGAGTGGGGGCATTACTCAAGGTACAAAATAATTTCCACAAGGCTATGAATTCTATATGTCATTAATGCCAGGGCAGACACAAAAGGTTTAAAATGCATTGGGATCTTCCATATGCCAAATATGTTACAGAGTACAACAGATCCTACTGAGAATGGCTATACCTGAATAGAGTTTAGTCTTCTGAATGTCATATCAGTTCTTTGATCTAATGGCATAAATATTTTTAACATCATGAATAAGGTGAGACCACATTGGAGTAATTGTCTCAGACACCCGCGGGTACCCTGGCCTGTCCCCTTCTGTATTATATCCCAGTACTAGTAGAGGGTGGAGAGCCTCCCAGGTAGAGCGTCAGCCAGTCCACAGATCCCCTGAGCAGATCTCCTCCTATCCTCAGGGAGAGACGGTCCTCACTTCTCCAGGACCCACTTACATACCCTTTTGAAACTATATGAAGCAAAATACTGGAATAAAATGCAGGTACGATTTAGGCTGAAGTCCTGTATGTTGCATCATGTCAGAGAATCGTGAGGGCTGTGTATAGCATAGGGTACAATGCACTTATTTTTCAGCATTTAAACAGTAAAACTTTTAAATCATTTATTTGGTCCACTCAGTCATTTGCAGGAAGGTAGAAAGCTCCTGAAACATCATTTTTGAAAGTTCAGAGTCTCACAGAGGCAACCAGGGCCATCTGATCAGGACATCCAGGAATGGGAAAAAGGATGCCCACATCAGAGAGACCAAGTGGCACTGACTGACTTGAGATGATACTGGCACATTACCAGTCAGGGCTCTGGAGGTGACTTCAGTCCAGAGGTGGTGACAAGACAGTTTGGTTGTAAGAGCGGATGGAGAATTGGGGTGACGTCCAAAGGATTAAACTGTCCTTAGTTTCTTATTAGAACTCATCAAGGGAAAATAGTGATAATAAAAAAGAAACTTATACCTTAATTAAGAAAAATAATGAAAGATCTTTATAAGGCAGTCAGGACGTTGATGAGTATCTAACAGAGAGTGCTAACATTTGGAAGGCTTTTTATATTCTGGAACACTTGCTGAAAATTTTGTAGATCACTGCCCAATGGATATATAATGTGAACTTGCAAAATTTTAGTAGTCACATAAAAAAATAAACATGAAATTAATTTTAATAATATATTTTACTGAATGTAACATATTATTTCAAATAGTAATCAATATAACTTTACAAATGAGATGGATTCATTTTTTTATACTCAGCTTTTAAAATCCAGCTGTTATTATTTTTTTTCACCTAGAGCATTGAGTTCATAGACAGTGTTGTTTCATCAGTATCACATTTTCATATTTAGCCATGCAAATAACACCTACCTTTTTTGTCTTGGTATTTTTTTTGTACTTATTGACTTTATTTTTATAAGCAGTTTGTTTTCAGAATGAATAGAAAGTAGACTTCCCATATGCCCCCCCCAACAAACCACACACACACACACACACACACACACGCACGCACACACACACACATAGTTCTTGCTATTATTAATATCTTGCAGTAATGTGATATTTCTGTTACAACTGATGAGTCAGTATTGTTTTTATAAATTAACACTCAGAGTTGATACTAGAGTTCACTATATTGTGTATACTGTGGGTTTTGACAAACATATAATCGTGTTTCAGTATTATACAGAATAGTTTCACTGCCCTAAAAATCCCCATTATTTCACCTAGTCATCCCTTTCTTCCTTCTCCCACAAAACACTGGCAACCACTGATCTTTTCAATGTCTCTATAGTGTTGCCTTTTCCAGAATGTCACATAGCTGGAATTATACAGTATACAGACTTTTCATATTGGCTTATTTAACTTAACAATATGCAGATAAGTTTCCTCAGTGTGTTTTCATGTCTTTGATAGCTCATTTCTTTTTATCATTTATGTGAACAACGTTCCATTGTATGGATATACCACAGTTTATTCATTCATCTATGGAAGGATATCTTATTAATGACTTGTAATTTTTGGCAATTATGGGTGAATCTGCTATAAATATCTACATGCAGGTTTTTTGTGGGTATAAGTTTTCAATTCATTTGGATAAATATCAAGGAGTGTATTTGCTGAATCGTTTGGTAAGAGCGTATTGAGTTTGGTCAGAAACTGTCGACCTGTCTCCCAGGATGTGTATACAATGTTGTATTCCCATCAGCAGTGAATGAGCATTCCTATTGTTCGATTGCCTCACAAGCAAATGGTGTTGTCAGTATTTTGGTTTTTGCCATTCTAATAGGTGTGCAGTGGTATCTCACTGGTGTTTTAATTTTAATTCCCAGATGACATAGGATTCTGAGAACACCTCCATTTTTTACACTAGTAATACCACCACTATTACTACACTAATACCACCACTATTACCACTATTACTTCCTAAGTACCAGGCACCAAACCAATCACTTTTCATGTATTTTCTCACAAGGCTACGAATCACATACCATTGTTATTGTGCATTTTACAGAAAAGGAAACTGGAGTTTAAAGAATTTAAATACATTGCAAGTAAATGTATTGAATCAGGCTCTCTGGTCTTTCTGACTCCACATATCATCTCTTAACTACCGTGTCTTTTATTTTTGACTTAAAATGTGATCCCTCAATCTCTTCCGAAACAACTAGAATGTTGGTTAAATATCATATTCCTAGACACCACTCTGTTGGATCTTCACATGGAGATCTGGAGTCATAGATTCTGAAGGGCACCCGAGACTGAGAACCACTATGCCATCATACTAGGATGACTCAAAGTCCAAATAGAAGTTTTGATATTTTGTTTGTATCTTTATTCATGCATTCATCTTTGAAGCATACTTTCCAAAGCACAATTTTTACATAAAATAAATTATACTGGAAAGAGTGAAAGAATATGTTAAATGTAGGTGAATCAGTGTTTGCTGTGTACCCTGATTAGAGAATACCATATAAACTTTTCTCCACAGCTTTCCATACATATATCTGAAAATTTCTACTAGAAATTCTTATTATTAGTATAGGATACAGCTTTTAAAACACAGGTCTTCTTACTTAGATACAGATTTTTGAATAACATATCTGAATGAAGAAGACTGCATGAAACCAATAGTTATAAGGATCATGGGGAAGCACAGACATAATGCTGATAGCAGGAACATGTTGATCCACTGCTATATATCCGTCTGTGCTACATAAATTGGACAAAGACCTTACAAAGTACTTTCAATGTTACAAACCATCTACCTATTTAAGTCCATTTACTGCCTTTTTATTGAGTAGCTCTGTGTATATACTATTTATATAGATATATATTATACATATATGTATGTACACACACACATTTATAAAGTTTATAGTATATTACATAGTAATTCCAAGCAAAAAAACAAAAACAAAAAATCAACACAGCAGGCACCCTATGAAACTTTACAGATTAAAACTAAATAGACACCTATTCTTTGTGAGTTTTGATCTAAGACAGGATATTATTAAGGATATTTGCAATAGTATCACCTGTGTTCAAATCTCTGTTATGCCTCTAAGGAGCTGTGGAACCTTGGAAGTCATTGTTTGAGCCTTGGTTTTACATGATTTTAAATGGAGGTAGAGAGAACATCTACCCTGTAGAGTTGTTGCATTAAAAGCATTAGACAGTGCCTGAATCACATTAAGCAGTCAATAAATGTGAGTTATTATTATTTCCACTATTATTATTATTCATAGGAAAAATTGCAAAATGGGAATAGACTCGATAGAGTGGTGGAGTGGAAAGCATGCTATGATGCCAGTGTGACGGCTGGCGGTATGAGAAAATAAATGGCACGCGACAAATGCATGGCGTAGAGATTAAGTGCTCTAGGAATAGAAAACAGAAGAAATCACTTTTCACTGGAGTGGGCAGGGATGGCTTCTGTGAAGAGTCTAAATGAATTTGCAAACGTTTGTAGGTGGAGAAAATGCACATTTGGAGGGGGTATCTTTCCAGTGATGTACAAATTCAGAGATTTTAGCACTTCTTGGCAGATGGAAGAACCCCATTTGGACCCTCAGACACAGCCCACTGTGCCAAGATCTGGCAGTGTGGGCAGGGTTAGTGCCAAGGCAGGTGCTACATAAGAAAGAAGCATGGACATAAGGGAGGAGAAGGCATCCTTCTAATACTAATTGAAGCTCAGCTTGAAGAGCAACTGTACACCTGTGTATAGCTAGACAGATGCAGATGAGGACTATAGCCCTTCAAATAAGCATGTCGCTGGGTCTGGGAAGGCAAGAGGTGTAGCCCCCTGAAGCTACAAATCCTGCTAAGAAGGACATGAATTGTTCTGTACATCACACAGTCTGTGTAGTTCTGCAGTCAGAGAGTATGGGCTCGGACTGGGACTCATTGCTTTTTCCACATAAACTTGGAATTGAACGAATAGATCACAGTCTACAATTGTCTCCATGGTGTCAAATGCCAGCTAAGTTGCTATAGTATTTAACAGTATGCAAGTGAGTTAATGGCCTTGCGGTGAGGATCCCAATGAGGATCCCCAGCAAAATATAAAGTGCGTCTCTCCTTACAACCTCCTGTCTGTCTTAGTGTTTGCTAACTCTGAGGAGTTCTAAAAGCATAAACAAGGTTAGCATTCCACTTTCGATGCCATAAACACATTTTAGAAAGGCAGGAGCAATTTTGTAGCTGTACGTACATTGGGGAAAGAGCATGACCTTGAGAGCTGGAGGTTTACCATCACTTAAAAAAAATATGGAAGGAATTGTTCTAAATGTAGCCCTTATCTTTTTACTTTATGGTCTTTAATAGCCACTCTTGATGGAGTGTTTACTAGGAGCCAAGAACTCTATTAGGTATTTTTTAAACTTTTATTTAAAAATATAGATACAGGAAATCACACAAAATTATTATTAAAGCAAATACCATTTTAGCCATCACCTAAGTCAAAGAATAAAACATTGCTAGCTACCCGAGCCTCTCCATATACTCTATCATCTCTCCTTCCTAAAGTAAACCCTGTCCTGATTTTTATAGTAATCATTTCCTTGGTATTTCATTATAGTTTATCACTTAAGTGTCCATCCGGATGCACTATAGCTTAGGTACTAATGTTCTAATTGGTATGTTTTGTCACTTTGTTTTAACCAAGGCATCCATTCCCCTAACCCCCCACCAAACTCCTTTCTATTCTTTAATATTCCTCTATTCCTTTTAATTTAATTCTCCTTTCTATTCTTTAATATTCCTTTAATATTCTTTAATGTTCCTCTGTTGATGAACTTGGGCCACTTGTCTTATTGAATTTGCCCCAGGGTAGAGTGGCTGTTATATGCGTATGGTGCAGCTTCCCGTGTTCTTCTCTTCTCTGTATTTCCTGCAAACAGGAGTGGACCCTTGGTTGGACACAGCTTTGATGTTTTTGGCAAGATGATGTTTTTGGCAACACTTTGGCAAGTGTTATGTTCTCTTATCAGGGGACACATTGATGCTTAATGTGTCGATTTATTATTTTATTGGAGCTTCTAAAATGGTAATACTCTAATTATATCCATTGTTTTTACCCATTAGCTTGAAGAATTTTATTTAGAAGGAGATGCATCTTCTTGTCTACAATTTAGTTAATCAGTCATGCAGTTCCCAAAAGGGCCAGAATCAATGTTCTATTTTTTTCTTTCACCTAATTTTCTTAAGTTGCAATAATGTGATATTTCTGTTACAACTGATGAGTCAGTATTGTTATAGTATTATAAATTAACACTCACAGTCGATACTAGAGTTCACTATATTGTGTATACTGTGGGTTTTGACAAACATGTAATGATATATAGCAACATATAATCGTGTTTCAGTATTATACAGAATAGTTTCACTGCCCTAAAAATCCCCATTATTTCACCTAGTCATCCCTCTCTTCCTTCTCCCACAAAACAATGGCAACCACTGATCTTTTTAATGTCTCTATAGTTTTGCCTTTTCCAGAATATCATATAGCTGGAATTATACAGTATACAGACTTTTCATATTGGCTTATTTAACTTAGCAATATGCAGGTAAGTTTCCTCAGTGTGTTTTCATGTCTTGATAGCTCATTTCTTTTTATCAGTGAATAACATTCCATTGTATGGATATACCACAGTTTATTCATTCATCTATGGAAAGATATCTTATTAATGACTTGTAAGTTTTGGCAATTATGGGTGAATCTGCTATAAATATCTGCATGCAGGTTTTTTGTGGGTATAAGTTTTCAATTCATCACTTAAATACACCTGATGGATTCCCATCAACTATAATTTCTATCTTTATCAACGTTCAAATTTTTCTTGACCAGATAGAGCTTTTTCAAGGCTGGCTTTTAATTCCATTTAATATTATCCTGGTATTTTTTGATAGCTTCCATGCTGGTTTATATCAAAATGTTCCAGGTTTATCTGGCACATTTCTCATTCACAGATGCATTTCTCTAAGAAGTCGTTTTTTTTGTTTTGTTTTGTTTTTTTTATGAACGAAATCTGAGTATAAGTGTTAATCATCGCTCCTATGTTTGCTAGAATTAACAAATACAAATAGAGGACATCCAGTTAAATTTCAATTTCAAATAAATTACAAATAAATTTTAGTAAAAGTCTACCCCCAAAAGTCTACAGTGGGCAACGTATACTAAAAGTTTGTCATTTATCTGGAATTCAAAATTAATTGGACACCCTGTAATTTTCCTCACAACTGATTCCAAGTAGATTGGTCATTGTTACCAGGCTGTGTTAGTCCAGGTACTGTGAGCAGCAGGTGTGGTTAGATGTGTAAGTTATTGGAGGAGTGCCTATGAAGGAACAAAGGGGAGACTTAAGGAGTAGAGAGAGGTCTCAAATAGTGATCCAGGCTTCACCACTGTGAAGGGCAGAAGGAAGATAGGAGAGTTAGATAAGAGTTTCAAATTATGGTTTAATTCTATGAAATACAGACACATATAAATACATAAAATTCCTGGCCCATATTTTATTTTCTTGAATAGCTTAGATATAACTTCATTTTACCCCTGAAGGTAAGGTGTTCCTGGGGGGAAGTCTGATAATATTACTTTTAAGTCAAATGTTGTTTTTGCCTAAGTGCCCAAATAATTTTTTTTTTTTTTACTGATCCTTTAATTTTACTCGGTGTTGATCCTGCTATGTTGACCTCAGGTACACTATGTGATTTTTCAAAAAGTAGTTTATTTTATTTTATTTTTTTTTAATTTCAGGATCATCTCTTGAATTAAAGTTCTTAGTGTTTGTCTCACCCCCATCCCCAACCTTGCTTTTGATTTGTTCTCCCATTCAGAACTTCCCTAATCTGTATGTTGGATCTTCTTTGCCATCTATAATATTTGTTGGCAATATTATTGCCAACATTCTCCTGAATGTCTTTCTTTATTCACTTGTTTTTGGTTAAGTTTTGCCTTGCCACCTTCATTAGAGTATCATTTCTTGTGCTTATTTGCTCTAATATACCTCCTAGATTAATCTCTATTTCTAATATGATATTTCTTTTATTTCTCACTCCTTCTTGAGTTCTGTCCTATTTTATTTCTGGGTTTTTCTAACTCTGACTCATGTTATTCTCTCATGTATTGTATGATTTTTTTTAATGTTCTTTAGCTCATTTTGAAACAGTAAGTTGCAGTTTTGAAAAAATTTTGAGCCTGACTTTTTTGGCAAGCTTTCTTTGTCAACAGCAGAGGTTGGCAAACTTCCCATAAGGTGCAAGAGAGTAAATATTTTATACTTTGCAGGCCATATGTTCTCTGTCACAAATACTTAACACTGCCATTGTAGCATGAAAACAGTCATAGGCAATATGTAAACAAGTGAGTATGACTATGTTCCAAGAAAACTTTATTTATAAAAACAGGAAGAGGGCTGCATTTAGCCTGTGGGCTATAATTTGCCAATTCCTTGTCTGTAGGGGTGTTATTCTTTTTATTTCTCATAGCAACTTTGTTTTTGAGTCCAAACTTTTCACGGGATTTGATTATGATTGGTCAAATGATCTGTTGTTCATTTTTTATGTGAATTTAGTTTTCTTAAACTTTCAAAGTTTTTTTTGAACTTAAATAGTTAAAAGTACAGATAGTCTTTTCAACTTCAAAGACATCCTTAATGTTTTTTTTCTGTAGTATTTTAAAAAATATGATGGCTTGTGCTCTTAAATTGCCTGAATCTTTTACCTTTGTGCTGGATTTCCTCTTTCCTTCATCTCTGTCATCTCTGTTATGCTCAATTTTGATTCTCTTTCCAGTCGTTTTTCCCAGTATGGGGTTCTGCATTGGAAAGAAACCCTTTTTTCAGCATATCAGATTCAAGGCTTCACAGGATCCAGACTTCTCCAGCCACCTTAGACATTGACATCAGCCTATTAAGAATTGAGATTTTATATAACTTGCAAGCTAACAAGTTAACCTACCAGTTTTATGGATATTTGCAAAAGACATGAAGCTCTTAGGGTGCCTGAGTGGCTCAGTCAGTTAAACTTCTGACTCTTGGTTTTGTCTCAGGTCATGATCTCATGGCTTAGTGGGTTCGAGACCTGTATCAGGCTCTGCACTGACAGTGCAGATCCTGCTGGGGATTCTCTCAGTCACCCCCTCTCTCTCTGCCCCTCCCCCACTTGTACTTTGTCTCTCTTAAAATAAATAAACTTAAAAAAAAAGACATGAGGCTCTTGAGTCAGAGACAAAGAACTTTATTACTCATGGTACAGCAAATAGCATGACCATCAGCATATTTATTTGAGCTGTCCTTGTCCCCATGTCCCCCGTTCACATGAGGGTGAATGATTGGACCAGATTGGACCTGCTCACATGGTGGGTTTCAGTATAGAACCAAAAGAAACCGAAGTATTTTATAATGGGAAGGAAGCATGCCTTCTCTTGGTTTCAGAGGGAGACATTATCCTTTTTATACTGGAGAGAAAGCATGCCTGCTTTTTGCCCTGGAGAGGGAACAATATTTATCTTTCAAGTCTGTGAACAAACGTATTTTGCTCAGAGGGAGATGCTATTCCCCTTTCCAGGATAATTGCTATGCAAATATTCTTCAAACGATATTCTAGAACAAATGACTATTTCTAGGTAGTAAGACTCTTAGAAATGTGAGAGATCAATGGGAAATCAGCTCCCAACAGGGCCCCTTTTACTAACTGTTGGAATGCACAAAAGTCTTCCAGTTCTACCGGATATTCTTAAATTGATCCATTGTGCTTTCTAGTGTATATCTACTGACCGTTTGGAGGTTTTCTTGAATGTTTTGGCCTGCTCAGTCATTTGTCCCCCCACTTCTCTGTGCTTTTTCCTACATGGATACCAAAGACATTCAAGCGGTATGGCTTTTGGTATTTAGAAATTTGGAGAGATGTCTTGCTATCTAGATTTGTTGTAAATGTTGTGCTTTTGGGTTTGATATCTAGTTCTCTATTTATCCTAAACCCATGCTGGCATCACTGCAGTCCATCTTCTCAAAATAACCCTGTCTTTTAAAGAAAGTATGCCTAGCCTGATTTTACTTTTTTCAAGTCCACATTTTGAACATCAACGTTACTCTGCCATAATATGGTTATGTTCTAAGGTCCTACTGAGTTACGTAGGGATGTTTGCCTCTCTTCCCCTCTCCACACTAAATGATACTGTGTTGTTTTATTACTTTGAGTGGAAACGCCATTTTTTTTCTTTTTTTTTTTTTCCTTTAAGATTATATATTTCCCTGTCTTGGCATTACTTGTGTATCCCATCCAATGACCATTCCTCTCACCCTATATTTAAAATGAGGTCCAAAGACTTAAAAATTAGAGAAAAAAAATCATTTGAAATGAATGCAGAGGATGCAAGGCAAAAATAATTATGTACTAAGATTGGGCATAATTCTGGAAGATTCTGTTGACCTTGTGATTATTTTTGGCATTATATTGGCAAGCTGTAGAAATTTAAGCTATATTGAAAACAATGAAGCATCTTATTCAGTTAAACTTTTCCGTATCATTTTACCCAGTATAGCTCCTCCTTTCTCAAGAAGTATAATTCTTATATATTAGGGGGAAACAAATAAGTTAGGAGCAACATTGCCAATGTTGTTGTTTCCAAATCACTTTACCCTGTGAGTTCTCAGCATTAGAGGCTCAGTACTTTATAACATATAGTATCTGCTCATTAGTGTGGAAAATTCCAAATCGATCTGGCTTTTACTTAATGTTCTGCAATCAAGCAATATCTTGTGGGCCTTTGTCCATATCCAGCATCAGTAAATCAGAGGAATATTAAGATTATATAACTTATACATGTCACAGAGAAACGTGAACTATTCTAAGACAATAGAGAAAAAAAATTTCTCCTCAGTGACCCTGTTCTATAAATTAAGAAAAACAAAACAAGTGCATGGAAGTTTCTGAAAGAGCTTAATATTCGGGGGGTGAGGAGAATAATTTGTTTTTTTCAAAGTACATTTCCTCCAGGATCTTTCCTTGAGCAAGGAGACTGATGTTGACCCCTACCCACAACCCCTGGCATGTATACAAACTGTATATCAGTCCCCAAGTCAGTCCCCAAGGGGTTGTTCTCTTTCCCTAAGAATTTGCAATTTGGTTGGAAAGGTAAGAGGTCGCTTGTGACAATTGGAATGGTAAGCCAGCCAGTACAGAAAAGCAGCATAAACTGTGTGGTGACATACACATGATATGAGAACAGTGAATGAAGAAAATCCCTGTGAACTTGAATTAGGGGTGGATGGGAGAGGAGCTGGGGCTTAAAAAATCAGTTACGTTTGGGACAATGGACAAAGGAGTGGATGGCTTCTCCACAGGCAGGACTCAGGGACCACAGAAGAGAGCTGCTCATTCATCCTGTGAAGCAATTTTGAAGTCCTATCAACTTGGATTGAATACACTGCTGATTCAATAAAATAGCTAATTAAAGGGTATTTCTCTAGTCATTGATTTGTATAAACTGTGCTATTTGTTATAGATTCTCTCCACCTCCTCCGCTGGTGCTTATAATCAACTAGTAAGTGCAAAAAATAATAAGAAAAAAACCACAAGAAAATACACACTTGATATTATTGTTTGAAAACATCAAATATAAATCACCTAGAGAGAAATAAAATTTGGACTATACTTTCTAAAATTATAAAAATACATAGAATATAGCTAATACAGGAGCAGCATGTAGGATCTAACCAGTAAGAAATAAAGTATTTCTAGTCCTTATGAGAACATGAATGAAAATATTAAAGGCTTAATATACTCTGATATCTCTAACAGCTTCAGAATGCATTCTTTTGGCTTTTCTTTTTCCTCCTCTTTTTTTTCCGTCCACTTCTCCCTAATCTCTTTTTCCTCTTTCTCTGATTTGAATAAAGATAGGACTTCAGTAAATATTTAGATTCATAAGAGATATCAAGTGACTCAATGATTCTCCTAAATAGATATAGATGGATGAGCGATAGGTGAATATAAGTGTATAAGAAGTGATCTACACCAGTAGGAAGCAACCCATCTAGGCTACTAGGTTAAACAGAGTTAAACAGTGTTCAGTAATGAGAGATGTATCTTAATGTGCCTCATTTCAATAGAGGTCATATCCCAAGATGTCCTGAAACTATATTTGTATAATCTAAACAGATGACTCTGTGTGGTAAAAGGACTAGCTATGAATCCAAGGACTTGGCCTTGATTTTTGTTTTGTTTTGTTTTGTTTTTCGAAGATGGTAGAATAATTCCCAGTGTTGTTAGAGAGTCAATTAGTGGAAAAAAATTAAAAAAACACCAGGGGCCCTTTAATGTCAGCAGATGCTCTGGAGCAACTTCACCTGTATCCTAGACTATGTCTTGTTTTCCAGAGGAAAATTCATGGGGGAGTCTGAATCTGCTACCAAATCCTTAAGAATAAATTGAGCATGGTGTATTTGTTACAAAAGATGGAAATTCTCCCTTCCCTCCAAAAATTAGTCAGGGTTTCACAGTAGCATTTTCTCTTTCAATTCATGAAAGATTTCCCTGAATGGGAAATGTGCTTTGAGGTGGTGTGGGAATTGCATAAGGGAAAAAGTCAGGTAACCATTATGAAATCTGAGTGTAAGAGACATCTCAGTAATAATGTACTTTCCAAGGACAAAGATAAAGAGGTGTTTTGAATCATTAGAAAATCTAGTGTTGGTTAAGAAAACGAGAAATCTTAAGTTCAGAGAAATTTATTCATCAAACGCAGATGCGCTCTCTGAAAAGAACAAATGTTATGCCAATATTTCTAAATACTCTTCCACATCTGACAACCTTTCTGTCATTTGCAGACAGAATGTGATTTAGAAAACCTGATTTTATTTCTAAGGAAATGTAAAGATGTGACAACAGCAACAACAACAAAAAGAACTGACCGCTATCAGTCAAAAAAGATAGTCTTTTTTTTTTAACTATGCCAACATAACTAATTCATTAAACAATTACCCTTTAAGAAATCAAATGAACTCACATGAACCCCTTGTCAAACATCAAATGGGTAAAAATAATGACAACAGGTAAATTTTCCACGTTCTCAAGTTGTTTTGGTGCTTTGATTCAGCCATATGTATGGAGAGAAAATATTACACAGAAAAATCATATGCATTAATCTCCTGTCTTAATACAACTGTGTACATCTTAGGAGGGCTATTTAAAGAAGATGTGAAGTATGCTAATATAACAACTAAGCGGACTCACTGCATCTCAGCATGAATGAGCAGTTTGTCAATATCTTCAGGTCTCCAGTGAACAACAAGAATGGCTCTCAGGATATTGCAACTCTGTCTGCTTCCACCAGAGATCATAATTGGGCTATGAATTTTTACAACAGGAAAGCCTTCCTGTCACAGAGACTGACAAAAAGTTTAGTTAAATTAATGCCCAAAGAATCTCTGAACAGTTTGAGTAGTGTACATGGTTATCACATAAATATGTGGTGACTTCTTTTTCTTCCTTTATTTTTTTCTTGTTAAAATAAATTTTTGTGATAGTTCACAAGTTAGAGCTTTTAACATATAGCTTGTTTCAGAGGATTGCTCAACATACTAGTTTTCTGCCTAATGACATGATGTGCAGTTTGGGAAATTCAAGAAGCTGATTGAGGTGAGTAAAGGTGATTGATAAATCGAAAGCAAATGATAGCAGAAGATGTGAACTCAAGCTATTTCTTGATCTGTGAAAAGCTAATTGGACACATTTCAGGCCAGGTCTCTGAAGGCACAGCTCATGAACTCTGCCTTCCTGATGCTGTGCTCATTAATGGCACTCAATAGCGGACTGGCTAACATTAGGGAAAACCCCATCACGGTGGCCTTTACATGACACTGCAGAAGTACCTCAGGAAAGAGAAGAGAAGGAAAAGGTAAGGAGAGGCTTCAGGGCACTAGCTGCTTACAAAATCCTATTTGCCTTATCCGAATGATCTGAAACTGAAGGTTATCTCTAAAGGCTACCCTGCTTCACCAAATCTCAAGGGACCATTGCCTTTCTCTAACATATCAGAGTTTAGCCAGGCCTTGTTATTGGTTGTTGTTGAAGTAAATTTGGGATTTGGGGGTCCTGGGTCTGTTCTTTGATATGGAAGACGGAATACAGAACACATGACTTAAATATTTCTGGAACATCCTATATTTGCCACTGATGCTTAAACATTTTAATGATTATGTTGAAATATTAGATAAATCTCATAACCCATACTCAATTATTCATGTTAATACTTCTAGGTAAAATGAAATGTACTGAATTGGCATCTCACTTTTAAAGAATCAAATATCAAGGGAAGACATTGTAGATGTTCACAATATTTTATGCAAGAAAATTTTTGAGTGACTTTGGAGATTCAAATCAATACGTTGAGGATGCAGCATGCTGGGTTATATCCACATGGGAACCTAAGATGAGGATTTGTACCAATGAAAATTTTCAGAAGAAAGTGGAGGAGTCTAAATCATAGAAATCTTGGTGATTATGTTGCAAAGTATAGAAATGTATAACCTAAAATAGAGGGAATTTTGCTAGGCAATCTCTTCACGTCTTTTGCAGTTATGAGAGCCTGACTCCATTCCACAAAAACTAGGAAAACCTATTTTACCACTGTATCACCGTTATAAGATGTATGGTTATCCATGAGTTAGCTCATTGAACATATTATGTAAGGAAAAATGGTCAAAATACTCTGTTAATCTCTGCAAAACTCTCTTTAAATCTTTTCTTTTTAGAAATGATACAGTGTAGAGAGATTTTTTACATGAATTTTCTGAATTTGAAAAGTGTTATCAAAACAAGAATTGTTACTGTATGTTTATATGTAACTAGAGAGCATGGGGAAGTTTGGATATTAAGGATTCTTCATGAAGTGGCTAACTTACCTATTGAAATTTTTGTATTTTTATAAACACCTGACTCCTACTAAAATTTAAACATGCATAAGTAATTTATCATTCATAGGATAGTCTTTTGATTCATAAAATTACAATATAAGCATAGAATTTTAGAGAAGGGAAGGATCCTAATGGTCATGTATTCTAAAATGTTTAATTTTACCAATTAAGGAAGCAGAGGCAGGAGACTAGTGACTTCATTCTTGCCCATACCTCGATGCTGTGATGGGTCTAGGGCAAGCCCATTCTGCTGACATGTAGGCTGGTACAGGTCCTCTTGTCCAGCTGCCCTAGGGTTATATCTACTTGGGTAGATAGATTTTATAGATGTTTGATTATACTAGATAGATTTTATATATGTTTGATTATAGATTGGTGGTTTGTTTAAATGACATCCTATTATCAGAAGTCATATACAATTGAGATGTAGACATTCTCTCTTAGAATGTAAGCGTTCCTTTATTTTATTCTTCTTGGACATTAGAGTTTTTCCTTCATTAAGAAGTGAAGTAGAAAATTGTACACTGTAAGTCAAGTGCATCACATTTCAAGAAAATAGTGTGTGTTAATTTACATGTGATTTTTATTTAACTACCTTAACCTAGACCCCAACAGGTATAATGTTTTTAGTTTAGACAAAATAACAACCCATGCAAAAAAACCCTCAAGTCAAAGAAACTTTCCTTTATTAAAAAAAAAATATATATGTATATATGTATAATATATATATAATTTTTTTTGAGAGAAAGATGGGGGGAGGCTAGAGAAAGAGAGAAAGAGAATCCTAAGCAGGCTCTGCACTGACAATGGTGCCAACCTGATGTGGGCCTGACGCCAGCCTGATGCAGGCTCCAACTCAGGAACCATGAGATCATGACCTTAGCTGAAATCAAGAGTCTGAGGCTTAACAGACTGAGCCACCCAGGCACCCCAAAAGAAACTTTCTTTTTAAAAAAAGAGATCAACAGACACAAATACACATTATAAGAGAAACACATAAAGCTTCTATCTTTATTTGTAACCAAAGTCGATTTTATAATGAGTACTGAAGAGGAGTACAAGTTGAACAGCTGACTTTAACCAAATAATCAAAGAGGATGAGAATAATTCCCTCTTGTCTATACTTGTCTAATGTCAACATAAATCTTTGTACATACACTTTCAAGTCAAATCATTTGTCCAAAATGGAAACATAGTCATCATTTGAAAAGCAAAATGTAAGGACAGAAGCATTTTTTGGAATAATGTAGATCCCTGTCTTTCCAGAAAATATCCTGTGGGAAAATATAGATTGCTGTGTTTATACTTTTACAACTAGGAAAGTTATTCCTGTCAAAAACTTCTATTGGGCCAACACACTATTAGAAATTACTCATAATATGCATTTGACTACCCATGTTTGAAAATGCCAACCAATTTCCACCTTTCTAAAAAAAAAATCAAATTTTTATTTTCTAAACTAATCAAATCTAGATATAACTGATTTTTCTTTATTTAAAAAATGTTTTTTAAAGGAACTATTGTTGCAATTAATATTTAGGGCAAAGGTGACAATTCACTGACAGACATGAGCACAACTCCTCGATTTCTGTGGTAGCTCCTGTCTAGGATCTGGCTAGTCCAAGGACAGAGTAGCTCAGACAAGGGTAAGGGATCCAGCCCTTAGCCAAGAAAACCAACTCAAGGCCACTGGACACCCTCCCCTATCCATATGCTCCATCATTTCTCACTGGAAGCTAGTCACCACCATGGCGATGAGTCTGGTAACATTTGGTTACCTGTGCCTGAGACTGGGGACTGCTAGTTACCCATCTGATCTGGGCAGGCCCTTTCTAGCAATAGGGGAAAACCATGTTGTAATGCATCTAGGTGAAACTGGTGGACTTTATGTGTTATACCCACCCACAGGAATTCAACTGGCAAGACCTTCATTGACTCATTGATTCCTATCCCTGCTCCAGGCTCCCAGTGCCACCGTATCAGGTAAACTTGTAGGCACGAAATTTGGTAAATTTGTCGGGTATTTAGTCTCCTTTCTTTGCAATCCCTCTAAGCCTTACAGTGTGATACATGATAGATGCCCAGAAAACGAACTTTTAAGGGGAGAAGGTTGTGTTGAGCCAAGGGAAGGCTGGAGAAAGTACTTAAAATGTCAAGATTTTTTTATGTGTCGTGGGGAAAAAAAAAAAAAAGCAAAAAACAAAAAGTGCTGGAATATCATCATTAGTTATTATTATTTGTAATCCACCTTTCAGAATTCCTCTGGCCTTACTTAACCAGGCAGCTGGCAGGGAATCCAGGCTGGAAGCTAAGGATAAGAATGTCCATTGCCCCAAATCGGGAGGTGCAGAGCCTCGGGCCATAATCTGGGACCACCTCTTGGGTCCCGACAGGTGTTCGCAACCCTTATGGGGCTCCGGGTCCCCAGTCCACAGCGGCCCCCTGCCTTCTCGGAGCGCTGGAGCATGCCCAGTGGCAGCGATAGAGCCACCGAGGGCTTCGCACGGGCGCGCTCCGCTTCTCCGGGTTTTAGCAGGAGCCCACGGGGGGGCGGGGGTGAGGGGGCCCGCGGAGCCCGGCAGCCTTGGCCGCGCGTGCGGGGAGCTCGCGCGACGCGCAGGGCTCTCTCCCGCGTTGCGGTTGCTCGGGAGATGCTGGAGCGCGGCGCCCGGCCGTTCCACCTGGCGCGCTGAGCGAGTCGCGGGGAGCCCCCGGGGGCGGGCGGGGGGCGCGGACTGCAGTAGAATGCGAGCCGGGCTCCTCCGGCGCGGTGAGACGTCGCTCGAGCGCGGTCAGGTGCCTCTCGCTGCTCCACTAACTTGCCACTTGGTCGTGTTTGGTCTCCGAGGCTCTCTACCCTTTGGGGTGGTGGGGGGCGGGGGGAGTGGGGAGTTCGAGGGTCTGCGGTAGCCGAAGGAGGGATCTTGCAAGGGGGAGCCAGCCTGGTGCCGCTCGTCTTCCCCTCCCTGTCACTCCCCTCCCCCCACCCCGTCGCTGCCGCTTTCCCTCTGCCAATTCGGAGAGCGCCGGGCTCCTGTGACATGCGACCGCTGCCAAGTGACGGTCCCCGAGTCTGAAGTGCCCGCGAGGAAGTGAGCGTCAAGGCGGGCCGCCGGCGATGACAGCCATGAAGCAGGAGCAGCAGCCCACCCCGGGGGCCAGGGCGAGCCAGGCGCAGCCGGCGGACCAGGTGAGAGTTGGCAGCTGCGGCCAGGCCCTCCCGGGAAGGGTGGCTCCAGTCCGCGCTTCCCACGCCTCTCTCTCCCCACCCTCCCCCCGCCCCAGTTCCAGGCTCCCCTCGCTCCTCCATGGACTCCGCAGGAAGTTAGAGCATCTGAGTGCGCTCTGGGGCCGGGCGAGAGGATGCGCAAGGTGGAGAGCCGCGGGGAAGGGGGGAGAGAGGTAAAGGCTGGGGGTGGCCCGGGAGCCCCGGCGGGTGGGCCACCGGAGGGGGGTGGAGAGGCGGTCGGGGCCAAGGAATGGGGGCCTTCTGGTTACAATTAACGCACACTGGAGGAATTGCTGCGCTCCTGGAGGCGTCCGCTGGCGGGGGTCTTCCCGGAGCTGAACCGAGCGCCCGGTCAAAGCTGCCTAGTAGGCAAACGACCTTTAGGCCGACAGAGTTTTTCCTTTCCTTTTTCTTTTGAGGAGCCCCGGACGGGGCAGGGGGACGAAACAGGGGAAGGAGGCTTGGCATGCGTCTGTGGTCTGCTGAGTGGAGCGGAGCTTGGGAGCAAAAGGGCATTAATTATTAAGGGAAGCAGGCAAGGTGCTGGCTTCAGTGATTTGTCGGGTCCAGATGTCTTGTGTCTGCAGAGATGGGGTGCTCTGTGCCGGCTGAGGGTTATTTCTGTCCCGTGTCCGTCTTTCCGCACCGGCCACCCCCTTTTATTGTTTTGGTTTTCAGAGATTTGTAGCATAACCGTACGGGGGATGTTCATCTCGCCTCCGTCCCTGGATTGGGGTGACTCGGGAGTTCGGTGTTGCTTTTTCCTAAAGTTGTAACGTCGGGAGTGCTGAGGCTCCCAGGCAAGGAGGAGGGAGGCTGCGGCGAGCCGGCTCCAGGTGTTGTCACGTTTCCATCCATCAGGGACTCCAGCCGGGAGGGCTTCCAGTTAGGTTATCGGCTAACTACGGAGCTGGAGGTTGCCGGCGCCCGGGTACCGGCCGTGGGCCCTTTGCCCCGAGTGCACAGTTGAAGGCCGCCCGACGCCTTTCTGCCACAGACACTCCTAGCTCGTGGCTGGAGGTGGGGTGAAGGAGGTGCAAGCGGCTAGGCTCCGTTAGCGGCTCCGCTTTTCGCATAGGCTAACACGGAGGAGCAAGTGAAGAGAAGCTGTCCAAACCGCGGAGTGGTGGTGATGAGGGCGGCGGAGATGCCAGGGCTGCTGTTGTTAATATTCTAGTCTTGGTCATCTGTCCTGGCTTGTGGTCTCTCTTTTCTCCCTTCCCTCCTCATTTCCCTGGCATATATTTCACACAGGTGGTGGGGATTGCTTAGTGCCTTAAAGCTCCCCCTCCATTTACGGGGGTGAATGTTTGAATGTTTACAAAGCAGCTGTTTCCTTAAACCAGCCTCTTGATTCCCTACCCTGAGAGAAGTATAAACATATTAAAACATTTGTATTGTATGATCTGTCCCTTTCCCTTTCATCTTCTTCCTCTGCTTCCTTCAACACACCACAAGGTAGCAACTGGTTAGCAGATTATAAAACTCATTTCGGGAGAGGAGCATGGATTAGCCTCCTCTTTCAAGCTGACAGCCCTTAAATTTCATTAACAAGCCGCTCAGCCTGTCTACTGCTCTTGGAATGATGCTTCCAATAAGAATGATTAGTCAGGTGAGAGTCCCCACATGAAATCTTTGCTCACTAACCTGTGACACCAGCTGGTTACTTGAGGTGCTGCAAACAGCTTAGTGGCCGTGGAGGTGGGGAGGAAGAGACAGAGCGGAGCTCACAGAAACTGAAAATGTGTATGTAAATAGTGGACAAGCCACATATGCACAGTAAAGCCTTTTGTCAGGATTAATCTGGTGCTTAACATTCAGCTGAAGAGAGAATGGAGCTTGAGTCCCTTTATCGAGTTAGCGTGCATTTTTGTTTATGGCCACTTCAGATATTCAGGGAGTGGCCATTTGCAGAACTCCTGTTTTAATTGAGTTTTTAAAGTGCCTTTCTGAACGTTTACATGAGTTAAAAATGTCAGTGATATGCATATTGTGTTTGAGTTAGAATGAAAGAGATGGCTTTTGCCAGGGGGAGGAAAGCAGAGTGAAGTATATATGGCAGCATCCCACTGAGGGTTTTCCAAGCACTTCCAGAAAATATCTAGATCTAGATCTATTCTTCGTCTGAAGGTTGACGTACGAAATGATGACCAGATAATGTGGATGATTGCCGTGACCGTTTAAACTACTTGCTCTGAGATTCCTAAGTTTTTATTAACAGGATTAGTCATTGTTGTATCATTCTGCAACAGTCATACGATTCTTATGTGGTACTAGCTATAATACCCCCCGTATAGACGTGAATGATAGTTCTGGTTTCTCTGTTTCTGAAAAAAATGATTCACAAATTTAAATAAAAGTATAGCTTTATGAAGTCCTACTTAATGTTTAAATAGGGGGAATGTTCCAGCTAATCACTCACCGTATATTGATTTTGAGTGATTTAGGATTTTGGATATTGCCAGAAAGGTCTTTCACTTTTCATGGTATTTTATGAAATCTCAAAAAAGCCTTGTCCGAGGCCATCAGCACCTACTTCCACTTACTGCACAGGGGAAGACTCAATTACAGAATCTGGTTGTGGTTACGGTCCTGTCGTGAGCTCCACCTCTCTGTTTTACCTCATCTGTGACTCTCCTCTGACATGTGTGCCATGACCAGAGTCACCCCTTGCCCAGGCACAAGCAGCAACAAGAATAGCAGGGACTGTGTACTTTTATTAATATTCTGAGTCATTGGAAATGTCTTATCATTTTAGTAGTCTCTCCTTTAAAGCTTCCTTGATCACATGTTCATGACGGTTATTTCTGTTGTTCTCATAATGCTCCACATTTACAAAATGTCTAGATGACTGCTTTGACATGGGTAGATACAGTCATTCTTAATATGATTAGTATCCCATTTTACATTGAAGGATCTAAAATCTTGAGTAATTAGTTATAACTCACTATTTTTAGAAAATCACTTCCTACATGCTTGCCATGTGCCGAGTACCGTCCTCTGGACTGATAAGGTAACGCTTATTAAATACGTTTTTTCTACTTGATCCTCAAAGCAACTTTTTTGAGTTAGGTCCTGTGGTCATTCCCAGTTTAGAGATGAGAATACATAGGATTAAAGAAACTAACTTGATCAAGTTTGTCTTCATAAGTGGTGGAGATGAGACTTAACCCTAGTCTGTGATAAGTAAGATAAAACAAGGTAGTTTAATTGTAAAGTCCCACCTTCTGACTTCTACACAATTACAGTTCAACACATTATTATTAGCGTAATGCAAAATAACTGCAAATATTGTGTGTGTACAAACTGAATATAAAATGGATGAAGAATTTGTTTAAATCTTTGCTTATAAATGTAAATAATAGCTCTTGAAATTTTAAAATTAACTTAATAGCTCTTCTATTGATGGAAATAATACAAACAGAGCCAGGTAGGTCCTGATAAGTACATAGGAACTTAAAAAAAAAAAAAATCTTGGTAATGATAGGACTTTCAAGCTTTCTTAAAGGAATAGATAGATGTTTATAGTTAGATCTGGTTTAGAATTCAACCACATTTCCACCAGGTGGCACCCTTCTGCTGAATCCAATGGGTAAAACTACTTCCTAAAATGTTGGAGGGTCCTCTAAACTCCAAATAAAGCAAAACAAACAAACAAACAAACCAAAAACAACAACAGCAAACAAAACAAAACAAAAAAAGCTGACAAAAAAACCCAAAACAAAACAAAAAACTAAGCAAACAAATGAAAAACCACAATCCTACTTTCTGAAGTATGACTAAAAAGTGTATTTTTATAAGCAACTATTTGGCTGCAAAGACATCATTAGTTCTGTATTTCTCCATAGAAAAAAAAAGTATTGGAAAATTAATCTCTTAAAATTCAGTATGCAGCAGCCTATTATGATGAAAGAATTCATGGCCAAAATTGAAATTAAGTATATAATGTGCAAAATGCCTTTGTAAAATATCTATTGTATTTTTGACTTTTAGGTAATATTTGCCCAAAATGTTACTATACAGAAATTAAAGTTCTGTTTTTCTATTTTACCTTTGGTGTAGTAAACGATTAAAATTTTTAAGTGTATGCTTAATTAAAACTTACCAAAAGTTATTCTTCCATGTTTCTCTGACAAATATAAAAATATATTATAATTTAGTCTATAAACTATTGATTTTTAGCACAGAACCTCAAAAAAAGCTTTTAGAAATCATGTTGAAAAAATTTAATGGATGATTTATTACTCTTCTTCTAGGCATTGAACATAAAATATATAGTATCTAATTAATGGGAGAGTTCTACATGATTTGGTTATAAAAGATAATTTAGATTGGATAAAGGTGTTATGTAGAAGTCTTTATAACTTAGGAGATACTATGCATTTCCTACTATCCCTTAATTTCTTATTACAGATGTAATGTATATCTTATTACATGTATATATGACATTTTATCTACTGAGTTTAGAACATACCACGAAACATTCCTAGCTTGTAAGCTTCTAATGTATTTATTTCAGGGACTGAGCAAATTTCACATTTAAGAATGATTAAACTATATAAAAACAAGTTAAAGAAAATTGCATTATTAAATATTAATGCTGCATTATCTTATGCAGTGCATTACATTAGAAACAAAACACTGGAACCAAATTTCTCCCAGTCTGAGTAAAAATAAAGCAATTTAAAATTTTTGGTTCATTGAATCATTTATGAATATGTAATGTTACTATTGTCTATGGGTTATGTACTGGAAACCAGAGATTCAAGTTCATATCCCAGCTCCACCCGTCATCACTGTTTTCATGGTCAAGATCACTCACTTTCTATATTTAATTTGTGAATGGGGGTGACTGTAGGTCCTTTATGTGCCTGTTGTAAGAATTAAATGAAATAATATGTAGAGGCTTTTGAAGAAAGTCTGTCTCATACCAACTGTGCTCCCATTCCCTAGTCTGGGAATAGGAGCCTAGAAAAAGCAGAAAAAAGGCTTAAAGGATCATTGAGCCACCTGTAACTAGTATGCTAACATTTTACAAAACATTACATTGTTCAGTACACATGTTTGAATGATTCCAAATGAACTTGCACATGTATATAAATATTATGTTAATGATCTATAGTATTTGCTTTTAACATGAGGGCTGATTTGGCAGACATTGCAGACTTAAAAATACTCTGTTAAATCTCTGCTTCCATTCAATCAAAACTCACTTCTTTACTGTCTTACTCTATATGGATCCAGACTGGAAATAAACATTGGCTAATTCCCACTGACAGGTGAATTAGCTGCAGAATATGTTTTCAGTGTAATACACCTTATAAGGTTATGAGCATGGAGAAAGGGGATGTTTGATATGCTCTTTAATATTTAAGTTAATATTTCATACTTGGGTTCCAAATATAGAACTACCCCCATGTATTTTCGTACTTGCTGAGTGACTTCATGTGTGTTCTAATCAAGCTCATGTTTTACTGAAACGTTACGCAGTAGTCACCCCCACCCCCATTCGTTGTTCTGCTTTCCATGATTTCAATTCCCCACTGTCAGCTGAGATTCCAGAAGCAGATTCTCCTCTGTGGAGACCTGGTGTCAGGAGGTCAGTAGTAGCCTCGCCCTCAGTACCAGTGCCCACACCATTCACCTCACTTCATTTCCTCACATAGGCATTTTATCTTCTCACAGCATCATCATCGTCATCATCATCATCTCAGAGGGTGAGTACAGTCTAATAAAATAATTGAGAGACCACATTCACATAACTTTTATTACAGTACATTATAAAAGTTCTATTTTATTAGTTATTGTGAACCTCAGACTATGCCTCATTTATAAATTGCACTTTATTGTATATATGTATGTATGTATATATATATATATATATATATATATATATATATATATATATCGTATGTATGTATGTACATACATGTATATACACGAAATAACAGTATATGCAGGGTTCAACACTGTTGGGGGTATCAGGCATTCTCTGGGGGTCTTGGAATATATCTATCCCTCGTGGATGAAGGAGGGATGGCTGCAATGAGGGGCATATAGGAATACATGCATCAACTAGGAAAGTTGGAAGTTTGTCTCAACTGAAGACCTTTAAAAGGTCCAAAAAAAGGGGGCAAATAAGTAATGGAATGCAAAGGTCTTTGTAAACATGTCCTCTTATAAATTTAGAAGTGTTTCTGCCCAAGTATATGCTGCCCTGCCTTAAGAAGTCCTATAGTTCAGTATTGATTATCCCCAGCATACTATTGTTTTAAAAAGTTTGTACTGATCTGATGCATAAGCTTTTTGTCAGTAGGCAATTCTTCATTACTTTTTCCAACTAGATAGCCCCTGTTCTCCAAGGCTTTTAAGTTGTACACCCACCACTGCCCTATCTGGTAGACATTCTGATTACTCATTATATATTAACTAAAAGAAATGCTTGTTTTTTCCAGGATGATAAAGAAAGATGGAAGTATGTGTAGTGGGGAGGATGGGGTGCTGAAGAGAGAGCTCTTCTCTTAGAGATTCATTGTTATTAAGCTCTCCTGAATCCTCAGGGTTTCAGACAGGACTTGATGTAATGGTGAATGTAACACTCACTGCCAGGCTAATACAGGAAACTTACTTTTATCCGAAACTGATAAAATATTTTATTTCAGACTGTTCCGTTCATTAATTGAGGTTAACAGTATCCCTTGTATTGTCTTCCATATAACAAGAAATGATTTTCATTTTCTGTTCAAGGTTGACATGCCATAGTTTATTTGAAAGTTGCTGAAACTTTAATAATTTTTAAATCAACTTTCAGATAATATGGTAATTCCATTAACCAGAATAGTATATTGTACAATATTTTGGGAATTGCCAAATGATCTTCAGATTTAATTATGTTTGGGGGAGAGGCGACACAATGTAGGATTGGGAAGAGAGAACAGATTTCAGATAGAATCTTCTATCATTCTCTATGCAATCTAGGGCAAACTGTTTAATCCCTCTAGAACCATTCCTTCATCTTTAAAGGAAGAGGATGTCAAGAATGTTGCAAGAGTTAGAGACATTCTGTATGAATGGGCACATATAACATCTGGCCCAAGATAGAACTTAGTATTTTTATTCTTGTTGCTACTGTGTTTCTAGACTATCTGAGAAGATTACTTCATATCTTGCAAAGGCAATTTTCCATTTACATTGATGAAAGTGCAGAATATATGTATGGGTGGGTGTGTGTACCTAACAAACACCACACATATATACATATCCATTTTTACACTTACAAGCTAAATAAATGGGTTATTTTAGAGTTAGATTATTATAGGTCATAGGTAGAAATCAATGTATAACAATCTGACTGATTTCTTCCATTTTTAGATGATAACCTGTCTTCCCGAAAGACTCAGGATCTTCTTTGAAGTGTTCATGGTTTAATATCCTCTTTCCGGAAGTTTGGTTTCCAGAAATGACTGACTCAGAAATTCTTTGCATATAGGAGCTGAGTGATATGTTGAGTTGAAATTTAAGAAGAGTTAGTTGAGTGCATAATCAAAACTGACTTTACATCTGAGAGAGCCAAGCCAAGCTGTGTATTCCCTAGCCAAGCTGTATATTATCTGACTTTACTATTATTGCAATATATCATATTTACTGATTTTCTCAGGTCAGTGCAAGAAACTGTATATCTGGTTAGAAGATAGCAAATGAAGAAAAGTGAGGAAAAAAAGGCATTTTTATTATATTTATCCTCACCCCTTTTTTGAAATCTAAATGAGGATTCAATTTCTTATACCACCCGAAAGCCTCTGCTCTGAAAACATAATCTGACAAACCTGAATTTTATAATTGGAAACTTGAATGGCAGGCTGTCCTGCGATTTATTTTCAAATAATGGACCAGAGAGACCACTTGAAGTTGCATTAATAATGCTTGTACAGGGTTAGAGGTAGACCTCCCCTGTTATTGGTACTTGGGTTTACTTTTGGCAGGACGAATCAAATAAGTGAAAACTCTTAATACTGTCGCTTCCATTAATCGTATCTTACCTCCAAGAAAAGTTTTTTTTTTTTCAACGTTTTTTTTTTTTTTTTAATTTATTTTTGGGACAGAGAGAGACAGAGCATGAACGGGGGAGGGGCAGAGAGAGAGGGAGACACAGAATCGGAAACAGGCTCCAGGCTCCGAGCCATCAGCCCAGAGCCTGACGCGGGGCTCGAACTCACGGACCGCGAGATCGTGACCTGGCTGAAGTCGGACGCTTAACCGACTGCGCCACCCAGGCGCCCCAAGAAAAGTTTTAATATAAGTTAATGAATGCAGGACATGGCTACTATTTTTTTCATTTCACATGTTTTGAAACAAGTGCCAGAAAGTCTTTTTTTTTTTTTAATCAACACTTTAAATCAGTGTCTCACAAACATGCATACTCATTCTTCTCTTAGACACCAAATCAAAGATTATGAGTCAAGGCATCTTCTGAATAGAAGTCAGAACTATATCTTTTCAAGAAGAAAAAAATATAAAATTCATGAAGAATTTGTCCAATGTAGAAATAGGTGATTTGGATAGATTAGTATATAATTTACATTTCCTAGTGTCTAGGAGTTTATGAATAGATTATGTACTCCACTAGGTTTATGGGTTTTTAAGGGAAAAGACTATACATTTTACTGTTTGTTTCTTTACTAGAGTACTATAAAGGGATTATAAAAGGACTATTCCTTTCCTTTGATCCTAGGAATTATGTGTGTTTCACTTCTTGACAGTCCTATTGACAGTGACAGGTGGATGTGAAACGAGCATGGAGTTGATATAGAAGGGACCCACCCTTGTTCACATTTATGGAGGTTGCTTGTTACTGCTTTCAAATGGGGTTTACCAAACATTAGTGCCACAGTGGCATTATATGAATGTCTGACTGATCACAGTGTCATTGCCTCTTGTGTTATAGGATGAGAATTTTGATTCCTTTGTCTCAACTTGCATCTGTGCTCTGTCCAAATCCAAATCCAGTCCCTTCCACCTCTACATGTCTTGAGATCAGTCTCTGGCCAGGGTCGATTCCCTGATGTCTAAACCACAATGATGTCCACGGTGGCCTTGCCTTCCCAGATTATTCCTTGAAATGGCCATAAAGTCATAAATGATGATACCATTTTGAGAAAGCATTCCCATTGCTAAATCTAGTGCTTTTGTTTTCTTTTTCTTTTTTTTTTAATTTTTTTTTTTTAACGTTTATTTATTTTTGAGACAGAGAGAGACAGAGCATGAACGGGGGAGGGGCAGAGAGAGGGAGACAGAATCTGAAACAGGCTCCAGGCTCTGAGCCATCAGCCCAGAGCCCGACGCGGGGCTTGAACTCATGGACCGCGAGATCGTGACCTGAGCTGAAGTCGGACGCTTAACCGACTGAGCCACCCAGGCGCCCCTAGTGCCTTTGTTTTCAAATCAAGAGAGAGCCTATGGAGAGGTGAAGTGTGTTAGGTCACACAGTTGTTAAATCAAGAGGCAGTACTTGATTCTGGGCCTCCTTACTTACAGCCGTTTGCTATGTGTCCTGCTGCCAGATTCAGCTGTTGATAAACATCTTTGTTCTTGTCTTGGTGACATATCTGCCTTCCTTAGCACTTGACATCAGACTAACTTAAAAAATTTTTTTCCCTTAAAACCTTTGAGTCCTTAGGCAAAACTCACTTGACATTCCTTGGTTTCTCCTTTGTGATGTGTTGGTTCTAGGCCAATGGTCCTTAGACTTTTAGTACCTGGCCACAAAACTTTAGAGAAACATATATGCATCTTCTCTAATTTGCCATGGCAAGAAGTCCCTTCCGTGCCATAATGTCATTTTGAAAGTAAACTGAGATCCACTGTTCAAAGGACATGCCAACACCTTCCATCATACATGCAGACACTGGCATTCTTAAATCTCTTCTTTTCCCTTTGATGAATGACCTTCCATTTATCTCCACCCTCACCATTTGAAATTGCAGTTCAGTAGTCAATGAATTAGTGACAAGATGACTCCCTCCTTCAGAAAGTAGGGATGTACTTTGGAACTCTGGAAAGCATGTCGGTGAATTATAGAACTTCCTCGAAAAGTTAATAGAACAGGCCTCTGATTCACTGGATTGCTTGGAAGATAAAGCTGATAGTTTTTTCAGAGTACCAAGTTCCAATACTAGACCTGAGACTTTTATATGCAAAATAAATAAGAATTTTTGAAGGACACAGAATTCGTTTTAGTGAAAGAACTAGGGCTTTCTTTTCATTTAACTTCAGGTTAAATTCTATTTACTCATTTGAGCAGGTTCCTCAATCTCTCTCTGAATTTAATACTTCACCTGGAAATGGGATGATGCTTACATTGCAGGAGTGTTCTGAGGTTTAGCAATGAGATGGGTTTATTATCCAGGAGGTGCTGAAAAGTGGTGGTGCTTATTTATGTATTTGTTTTTGTTGTTGTTGTTGTTATTAATATGTAGAGGCAAGCATTGTGAAATCAATGCTACACTGATGTTGAGGTTCCCAGATGATGGGAATACCAGCTTTAAAGCTCATTTCTCCATTACTTTGACCACAATTCAGAGCACCTTTAATATTGAGCTTCCATTTTTGTTGATATGGAGATTCTATGGAATAGTCCTGGCTCCAGAGTAAACATGGATTAGGGATTCATTAAGAAAATTCATGGTATCCCTTTTTATATTACTGATAAGTACAGGAGAATCAACAAAGTTTGTATTTTGAAGTTGGAGAACTGAATATGCATTTGCTTTTCCTGAATTTGTTCTTTTCTTTTCCCATCCCATGGTTAAATTCTCTCTCATGCTTATAATGCATTCTACATTTGGAGTGCTGCTTCATTCCTACTCAGAGCTGTAGTCTTTGAGCTGTAACAGCGAATCCAAAAAAACTAATATAGAATCACAGATGGTGCAAATATTTGAAAATAGGTAAATACAATCTAGGATTAGCTGCTTGGGCTCAGAAATGTCAGCTTCGTATTGCTTATTGGTCACATAAGGCACTTTTAGTTAAGGGAAAACCTAGGACAAAAGCATCATGATATAAAATTGCTGTTTTGGAGCTATGCAACATAACAAGCCCATAATTGTTATATAAACTCTAAAATGAGTCACTCTGTAACAAGGAAAGGTGTTTCAGAGAGGTCACCAAGTACCAAGGGGTTATACAGGGGATGAAAATTAAGCAGATATCATATCATGGAACTGCTGTATAATACCATCTGTTGACCTTCATTTAAAGCCAATTTTTTAAATGGAAAATATCCATTCTTACGGGTATGCTGTAGGTAGGCACATATTAAATGACCTGAGCATGGGAGCGAACAGTCAAATTGCCATCATAAAATCCATAGGTGGTGATTATTAATTACATGTGCTGTGTGTCTCTACTTCTGACTGAGAATTTAAAACCACACAGTCTTATTTTCCTTCGGTTTTGCCCTTTTAAGAGATGCATGTTTTTTAAAGGATCTTAGAACCAACCATGGTGACTAAGTCACCTGATTCACTGATAAGATAACTGAGAATGATAAAGGATGACTTCTTCAAGGTCACATCAGTGATGAATTGGGTAGGTGGGAAACCAGAGCCTCTCCCTCCTAGGTTGGGAGTTGGTATGAGACTCAGTCATCAGGATCATAGATCATCTTTGGTTGAATGTATTGATATCAGATGAAGAAAAAGTAGATGAGAATTAAGATGGGAAGTTTCCAGCTATTTTGAAAGTTTTTTTTTTTAATTCAATTTTGTTTCCAGGCAGTAGATTTAATAAAATTAGATCTATTATATAGATTGTATCTGGACGCATCAAGGAGCAGGTGGTTACATGTGTAATGGTAGGATGCGGCTTACATTCTCTGCAGTCTCTCATTTCTCAGATGAAGTGGCAGAGATTAGGAAGGGCTACTGTAGATCATATGTGAAGGTCTGAAGAATACAGCACTGATTTCTCTCAAAATACATGTTCACAAGTAAAAAATCCTGGCTCTCATATAAATATACAGTGAACATATGTCAAGGATTTAACTTATTAATAAAGGAACCATGAAGATGGTAAAGCTGGTTCAAAGAGCATTTCAAGGAGAGAGATTCATATAGTCACTCAGGAAAGGAATAGTGTGCAATGTTTGCAAAATCAGATACACAACTGGTGAATATCTGACAACACTTAAATCATAACTCTTATGGTTATCTTTTATAGCAGACAGAAATGTTTTGCAACTTATCTATCTTTTACAATGAATGTTTAGTTTAGATTGAGATGTAAAAAGTGAATGGTCAAAAGTAAATGGTAAGTTTAAGACAGGTGTATTTTCCTAAAATTGTATAATCTTTGTGTGAGCCAATTGGACAATGACTTAGCCTGACATTGAAAAGATAGAGATGCAGTGATACTTAAATTTTATTTCCAAATTCTCAAAAATTTTCTTAATATCCCCTAACTCACAAAAATGGTGCCATCTGGGTCTATACTTGATGTCACAGCCAACTTCTTAAGCAATTTTATCAAAGCTGTCTCTAAGCCCCTTGGAGCTTCAGGTGTCAGATCTGATTCACCTGCAGCGAGGGCCTGGAATGCAGCCAGTCAGCCAACGCTGTCTGTCAGGTTCATCCCAACAAATTGGTCCAGGTGCTTTTGAGGGACGGAAGACAACAACTTGGTAATTTCAAAGAGCTGTTTGTAGAAAAGATGAAGTAGAATAATTGCATGCGAGGTGGTGAAAAGCCATTCTTGAAGATGTAGCAAAATAAGGTTCAGATCCAGTTGAGTGGTGGTGGTTGTCCCTAGGAAATGGCTGCTTTCAAAGCTGCACTTAGGAGGAGATACCATACCCATTCACACAGTCTTATTTAAGACCCACATTAGTTTCCTTCCCTTGATGCTCACTTTCTTTATTGCCAGTCAAGAAATGTGCATCTGTGAATATCTGGAATTCTACCATGACTTTCATTGTTCCTTTGAAGGTGACCTAGGGGTGGTAACAGTTTAATGACTTGAATGTATTTGTCTCTCTGTGATTGCTTAGTATGGCCTTGAATGTATTTGTCTCTCTGTGATGCTTAGTATCGAGAATTTATATTTAGGGGCCATAGAAAATGAGGACCTTAGGAATGTGAAGGGGTAGGGACAGGAGGAAATAAACATAGAAATGAGTCTGGGAATCTCAAGAGAGAATCATGGTCTGCACAGGAAACAAGCTACTTAACAGGCCCTCTGTTTTTCTAATCTGGGTTTAAAAGGGAAAAAAAAATAAAATGAGTTTTTGTGTACAGAGTGCAAAGAGGTTTGTGAATAACTTGGGGTTTAAACAATTTTATTGCATTATTGAAACTTATTTTCCTGAAATATCTTTTACTAACTACAGGAGACTTTTAGATTGGGTAGTACCTTATGGAATGGTAAAAATGTTCTATATATGTGCTTTCCAGTGTGGTACTCATCAGCCACGTGTAGTTACTGAACACTTGAATTATGGCTAGTGTCACTGAGGAACTCATTTTCATTTAGTTTTAATTAAGTTTATTTATTTATTTATTTATTTATTTTTAAATTTACATCCAAATTAGTTAGCATATAGTGCAACAATGACTTCAGGAGTAGATTCCTTAGTGCCCCTTATCCATTTAGCCCATCCCCCCCTCCCACAACCCCTCCAGTAACCCTCAGTTTGTTCTCCATATTTATGAGTCTCTTCTGTTTTGTCCCCCTCCCTGTTTTTATATTATTTTTGTTTCCCTTCCCTTATGTTCATGTTTTGTCTCTTAAAGTCCTCATATGAGTGATGTCCTATGATTTTTGTCTTTCTCTAATTTCACTTAGCATAATACCCTCCAATTTCATCCATGTAGTATCAATAATTTAAGTTTAAATAGCCATATGTGACTAGTAGCTACTGTATCATTTCTAGACCTTTGTTTTTCAAACTTTAGCATGCATAGAAGTCCCTTGGAAATAATGTAATGTGGCAAATTTTAACCCAGGGAATCTGGAAGGAGGTCCAAGATTCTCCATTTACAGCATGATGCTTTTTCTGTGGACTGTGCTCTAAGTAAGGCTTTATTTCCCAACAGGAAGATTATTGAATTTTAATTTATGGCTTTACCTAGTCTGACCCCTGTCATACAAGATAAGTCTGGTGGCCTATAGCAAAATTACGAAGTATAGCTGTAGAAATATAAAAGGAAAATAATTTTAGTCATAAAATCATTGGCATTTTTATTATAACTAACAGCTAAAATTTTGTGTAATATTCCTGTATACCATGCAGAGGTCAGGTGCCTGTATCTCATTCATTCCTTACCCTAAACTCTATGTAATAGATATTACTTTTATTCCAGTTTTACTAATGAACAGCTGAGAATCATATCATATTAGCTATCAATTGCTTCCCTTTATTAAATTGAAATTACATGATTTGATATTTACATGCTCTTAAATGATTTAAATTATATAAATGATTTAAATTATATAAATGATTTGTGGCTGATCAATAAATCATAATTTGATTCACTTTCATAGATAATAATAGTAATAGTCAGACTTGTAGTTAATGTGATAATCCTCATCAGAACTTGGCACAAGTTAATATTTTCTTATTGTAAAGATGAGGAAACTGAGGGATAGAAAATAATTTGATTAGGGTTACATGATGTCTAAGTGGCAGAACAGGGTTTTGAATGCTGGCTATTTGTATATATAATTTAAATCATTTAACATCATATAAATATCTAATAAATGATTTAATTTTAATTTATTTATTTTTTAATTTTTTTTAATGTTTATTTATTTTTGAGACAGAGAGAGACAGAGCATGAACGGGGGAGGGGCAGAGAGAGAGGGAGACACAGAATCGGAAGCAGGCTCCAGGCTCTGAGCCATCAGCCCAGAGCCCGACGCGGGGCTTGAACTCACGGACCGCGAGATCGTGACCTGAGCTGAAGTCAGACGCTTAACCGACTGAGCCACCCAGGCGCCCCTTAACTTTAATTTAATAAAGGAAAGCAATTTGCGGTTGTTATGGTACATATGATTGTGACCAAAAGGATATTTTCTTCATTTATGAGCTTTTCTACCTTGGGAATCTCTTATTTTCTCTGAACCTCAGATGCTCATTTGTAAAACTGTAATAAAAGTATTCAATTTGTTGGCATTCACTTCACTGCTATATGTTATATATAACATATATAGGCCTTTATATAACATTGGTCTCTCTATGAGATTCTTTTAACATCTTGAAGAGAGCTTAGCTTCCCTCCTACCCCAAGCATTAGACTCAGGAATAAGTGCCAGCATATGCCATCCAAAAATCTGGTAATAACTGATGAGCATTTCCCAGTGGGTAGATAAAAGGAAAGGTTCTTTTATTATCACATTTCTAAAGGCAGATCTATACTCTATGCCTCATCCATGTTAAGGAAATGAGACATTTAGGATTTTTGATACAGAACTTTAAACGTACCCTGTGTTTTCTGTATGAATAAGGAAGATTTTGTGTTAGTAGATGAATGAATGGTACCGTGGAGCAAAATATCTAATAAGGGACAGGACCCAACATTGTGAAAACGTGATTTCTTGTAATTTCATTAAGGGATATAGAGACTTAATAAGCAATGGTGAGCACATGTTGTGCTTGCATTGCCTTATACCCTGTGGGATTTACCTCATTTGGGAAATGGGAGGCAACTGTTTAAGGAACATACTAAACTTCATTTGCATCTCATTTGCCCTGGAAAGGCTGTATGTTGCTGTCAGTCACAATTACTTATTCTCCTAGTGAAAGGGAAGGAAAATAATAATAGTTGAGGAAGAGATGAAGGGCTTTGGCCTTTGCAGACTCCTTTTTTTTTTTAATTTTCCCAGAAAAATTACTTCAGTAAATTATAAATTCATGAATTTTTATGTCCTTACCACCTCATGTAATGAAGAAGCTGAGAACCATTTCAAACTCAGAAAATTGATTTGGTCAAAATATTCCCCTTGTTTCCACCAAGTACTACTGAAAATTATTAACAAACACACCAGGAAGAAAAATGGTAGTAATGAAATGTTTTATTAGGTCTTTAAGGAGGACCAAGCCTTCCAAGACTTCAGCTACTTTCAGAGGAGGAATTTTTGGTTAGAATATTCTTAACAATAGGAAAAACAAGGCTTACTTTCCTTATTTCTTTTAAGATTCTGTAAAGATTATAGAGGTATTTAAAAAAGTGTCTTTTCTCTGAAAATTTTTAAAGTACAATCAATTTTTTAAAATACACCTGGTGAACTATGCTAGGACATACTTGGTAGCTGCTAATCTTTAAACCCCCCCAAAAAAACATTTCGTTTCTAAAGATTCTGGAAAGTCAAACTACTGAATGGCAGGTGGATCAGGCATTAGTCATAGAGCAGATCAGGCATTAATAATCCTTGGTGTTCTGCTTGGGATATTAGAAGACAAATGGGGTCTCAGTTGAGGGGAATGCATTAATAAAAACCAAACAAGCCTTTTATAATTTCTTGTTTTAAAATCTCTTTAAATGACCCAGATATAAAAGGCATATGAAGCAATACCAAAAATATTCCTGATTTCATGTTGTAAAGGCTGAATGAATATGACTTAAAATAAACCTTAATATGTTAATAATTACATATTCATAAATGAAGGCCGGGTAGTGGTACCATTTGTTGTTCTGTTGTTGTTTCTCAATATTTGAAGTTTATTGTCAAATTGGTTTCCATACAACACCCAGTGCTCATCCCAAAAGATGCCCTCCTCAATACCCATCACCCACCCTCCCCTCCCTCCCACCCCCCATCAACCTCAGCTTGTTCTCAGTTTTTAAGAGTCTCTTATGCTTTGGCTCTCTTCCACTCTAATCTCTTTTTTTTTTCCTTCCCCTCCCCCATGAGTTTCTGTTAAGTTTCTCAGGATCCATATAAGAGTGAAACCATATGGTATCTTTCTCTGTATGGCTTATTTCACTTAGCATCACACTCTCCAGTTCCATCCACGTTGCTACAAAGGGCCATATTTCCTTCTTTCTCATTGCCACGTAGTACTCCATTGTGTATATAAACCACAATTTTTTTATCCATTCCTCAGTTGATGGACATGTAGGCTCTTTCCATAATTTGGCTATTGTTGAGAGTGCTGCTATAAACATTGGGGTACAAGTGCCCCTATGCATCAGTACTCCTGTATCCCTTGTGGTACCATTTGATTTTATCACATGGAATCAACCCTCCTGTGCATTTTAATCCAACATCTCTTAGGTTGGACCTATTGCTTTTCCAAATTAACCTGGAAATCTTAGGTAAGATAATGTAAGTATGGTGAAACAGGGTGATTTGTCAGGGAGTCTGGGTTCCCCGGCCCCTGGATGTTACTGTGTTCAGTGGCACAGCACACTTTCTGTTCCTTCAGACTGTCAGAAGAGTCTCATGACATACCCAATGGATAAGTGATAAACTTTGCCCCTTGAAAAATTTAACTTTATAATTCTGTTAATAGAAAGATGTGTATGTATATAGACACTCAGAATTATGCACCAAGAAAGTTCCTCTAAATTAGTATGGAGAGAATGTTTTTCCTATTTACCTCAATATCATTGGAGCTTAGTGTTTATATTAGAAGCTCTGAGGGTAACCTCAGGCCTTCCTGGTTATAGTTTCCTTCCTTCCTTCCTTCCTTCCTTCCTTCCTTCCTTCCTTCCTTCCTTAAGTAGAGAGACTAGAGACAATAAAGAAGCAGATGAAAATCACTTTCTTCCTTCTGAAAATGTTCATCATTTAACAAAAAACATCTCACCTTTATTTTGATTTGTGAATACAGAAAATTTAAAAGCCATTTTCTAACGTGAACTGCCTTACGCTAAGACCTTGTGAGGCACATCTGTTTCTTTTATCCTAGACCTTGAAAAAACAATATTCAGACAAATAGTTTTGCTGCAAAAATTTTTCAAATGAGCAGCTTTCATTGTTTTTAAGAAGTTGCAGAGAAAAGTCTGGTGAATTATTGTGCTAACCTGAAGGCATTCAAAAGTATCTCAGGCATAATTCTGCGTTGATTACCTATTACTTCATAACCCATTACTCCACTTTCTGGCTTAAAACAACAGCTGTTTCATTTCTTTTTTTTTTGCGATTCTTTTGGTCAGGAATTCAGGAAGGGCTTCATGACAGCTCTTCTGTTCCATGTGGTGTCATTAACTCCACTGAATTCAGCTAGTAGCTAGACTAAGCTGAAAGGCAGAGAAGGCTTCATTCATGTCTGGTACTTTGGTGCTGCTTTACATGGCCTTTCTCTCTCTCCACACAGATAATTTGGACTTCTTCACAGCATGAGTCTTAGGACTTCTTACCAGGTGGTTGTCTTTCAAAAGGGAGCACTCTAAGCAGTGAAAGCAGAAATTGCAGATCTCTTAAGGATGAGCTGCAGAAGTTTCAGAGCTTCTCTTCTGCCACACTTTATTTTATTGGTGAAAGCAAGACACAGGGTCAACCCAAATACAAAGGGGAAAATCAACTCCTTGTCTCCGTAAGAGATGTGTAAAGAATTTGTAATCATCTCACATCTACCACAGACTACCAAAGAACAGAAAAAACAACAGAACTATATCTGGATATAAGTATTCACTATATGAGCATGTGGAGAATTTAAGGGTGTTTAAATGATGAAAATATTGTAAAGATAAAAGTGGTGCCATGGTGTCAATGCTGTACTTGGCCATAATCTGTCAGTGTGACAGATTTAGAATGTGAAGGCAAGTTATAATTGATTGAAAACAGTCTTAATGCAATGGTTCTTAAAGTATGGGAATTTATATTTTCATTGTAAAATGGAAATATATAAAACATTCACCTTTATCTAGGTATAGTCATGAAATATATTTATTTGGGAATAAATTTAATGTACTGCTTGGTTGAAAATACAGTATGCTCTAAATAAACTTTTAACTTCAGGGAAATTATGACCATCTAGAGTAATTTGGTGCCATAAAGGAAAACATATATCTAGACTTCTGAGAAGGTATACGTTATAAAGGAAGGGACAACATTGTGCACAGAAGTTGGTTATTATGGCTATAAAGTTACTTTGATTCTGAGATATAATTACTTTAATGAATTCTACCCCTGTGAAATATTTTATGTTGTCACATTTCATGCTGGATGAAGTAACTAAGCTGGGATTAGTATGTTCCAAACGTTTCACATAAAGTCACAATTTTCATGAGAGAAAATGATCTGGAACAAAAAAGCTTTGAGGTTTTCAGGAATGCGATAGAATTCTCTGTGGAGTACCTTTTTTTTTTTTTTTTTTTTTTTCAATATATGAATTTATTGTCAAATTGGTTTCCATACAACACCCAGTGCTCACCCAAAAGATGCCCTCTTCAATACCCATCACCCACCCTCCCCTCCCTCCCACCCCCCCATCAACCCTCAGTTTGTTCTCAGTTTTTAAGAGTCTCTTATGCTTTGGCTCTCTCCCATTCTAACCTCTCTTTTTTTTTTTTTTTCCTCCCCCTCCCCCATGGGTTCCTGTTAAGTTTCTCAGGATCCACATAAAAGTGAAAACATAGGGTATCTGTCTTTCTCTGTATGACTTATTTCACTTAGCATAACACTCTCCAGTTCGATCCACGTTGCTACAAAGGGCCATATTTCATTCTTTCTCATTGCCAAGTAGTACTCCATTGTGTATATAAACCACAATTTTTTATCCATTCCTCAGTTGATGGACATTTAGGCTCTTTCCATAATTTGGCTATCGTTGAGAGTGCTGCTATAAACATTGGGGTACAAGTGCCCCTATGCATCAGTACTCCTGTATCCCTTGGGTAAATTCCTAGCAGTGCTACTGCTGGGTCATAGGGTAGATCTATTTTTAATTTTTTGAGGAACCTCCACACTGTTTTCCAGACTGGCTGCACCATTTTGCATTCCCACCAACAGTGCAAGAGGGTTCCCTGTCTTGATGATTACAGCTTTGTAGTAGAGGCTAAAGTCTGGGATTGTGATGCTTTCTGCTTTGGTCTTCTTCTTCAAAATTACTTTGGCTATTCGGGGCCTTTTGTGGTTCCATATGAATTTTAGGATTGCTTGTTCTAGCTTCGAGAAGAATGCTGGTGCAATTTTGATTGGGATTGTATTGAATGTGTAGATAGCTTTGGGTAGTATTGACATTTTGACAATATTTATTCTTCCAACCCATGAGCATGGAATGTTTTTCCATTTCTTTATATCTTCTTAAATTTCCTTCATAAGCTTTCTATAGTTTTCAGCATACAGATCTTTAACATCTTTGGTTAGATTTATTCCTAGGTATTTTATGCTTCTTGGTGCAATTGTGAATGGGATCCGTTTCTTTATTTGTCTTTCTGTTGCTTCGTTATTAGTGTATAAGAATGCAACTGATTTCCGTACATTGATTTTGTATCCTGCCACTTTGCTAAATTCATGTATCAGTTCCAGCAGACTTTTGGTGGAGTCTGTCGGGTTTTCCATCTAGAATATTATGTCATCTGCAAAAAGTCAAAGCTTGACTTCCTCTTTGCCAATTTTGATGCCTTTGATTTCCTTTTGTTGTCTGTCCACTCTCACCACTGTTGTTTAACATAGTGTTGGAAGTTTTAGCATCAGCAATCAGACAACAAATGGAGTATCTTTTTAAATTGTTCATGTTCCTCCTTAGACATGTAGTGCATGAAAACTACCCTGTTCTCAATGATATAACTTTTTAAAATGGGCTCCAATACCAAGTGTAGATACTTTTGTTTATGGTATATTTCCCTCTTTATGATAAATTTCCCCTTTTTTTACCCCTTGGATCAAGTGAAAGTTATTTAACTAAGGGAGGAGGTAGGAAGGTGCTCTCAGAAGATTGCTGTATTTCCTGACTTGATGGGAATTTCCTGTCTTGTGCTCCCCACTCCTCCATACTGCCTGATCTGCTTGAAATACTGCTTCCTTACCTCCATTTTCTTTATTTTCAGGGAATATGGGAACGTAGAAAGCCAGATGTCCTAAGTGGTGAGCTTGACCACTTGAGAAGAGCAGCTTATACCACATAGAGCATGGGCTGCTGCAAGTCCTTTTAGGAAAGTGAAAAATTTTAAACCCCAAAAAACCCCCATACATTAACTAAGGAAAAAGTAGTAACATACTTGAAGATTTGTCTTGGTATGATAATGTATGACCTGTACCACTAGTTGTGACCACATTTTAACCCACTCTTACTTGAAGCAAAAAGAAATTAGAGAAAAATATTATGATGTCATTCTACCCTAAAATGCCACATAAGAATTATCTCTCACTTCTTAGAGATGGGTTCTTCCTTTAACACTCCAGAAAAGAAACCCTTTCTTCCGAGTTGGTTTTGACTTACTGTTCCTTGGGAATAAAGTTATCTGTAGCATTTTAAGCATCCCTGTCTTGGTGGTTTGGGCTAAGTGCCCTCCAGCTGTAAATCCATAGAACCTTTTCTTGACTCTGTCATACCGTGAAATTGTTTACTCGTTTCTCTCCAAATAGCTACATTTCTTAAAGACAGTGACTGGGTTTTGTTAATTCTGAACCATCAATGGGGAGGTTTCAAAAATATTTGTCAATTTGCATTTGTAGTAGAAATGCTTTGAAGGAAAGGAATCTGGCATTTAGGAGAGGGGCACATGGCAATGTTTATTAAGCTGATTAGTATTTATAATAGCTCCCAATCTGTGGATCAAGGGTACTAGGAAAAGTGGACTGATGAGTCCTGGATGAACTCATTGCAACAGGTGGAATGAATATTTAGTCTTTTGGTATATAATCTCATAGATAAAATCTACGGTGAGTTGTTGCACAGCAGGAGGATAAGAGCTTCAAAAGCTAGTTCAAAAGAGTTTTAAAGCAACTTAGAAGAGCAAATAGGGGAGAAACAGAATCCAGGAAGTACTAGGCTGGGAGGGGTATGTGCCTCATGTGAGACCCCAAAAGTCTCTACGGAGGTAATGCCAGTTGGAGACTTCCTGTGGGACCAGGCAATGAGCCGGGTAGCCAGACTTACAGGGGTATATTGCAATGTTAGTTTTAACTTCAAATCCAATCAGCTTCTTTGGAACTGAGGCCCAGAAAGGGTGAGGGAATAGATGGCTCAATGACTTTTCTGCTAAGCAATCACAGAGTCTGCAAAATCTAATAAGAAAAATGATGGCTACAGGGGTAAGACCTATCCCGAGTGACATCATGGGTCAAAAAGGAAACAGTACATTAAACTCATGTCCAGTTATCTGAATGTATCAACTTCAGCTATTACTATTTTTTTTACCATAATATAGTTTATCTGGATGAATTCTTGTGCTACTTAATTGAGGATTAATGGCACACCGAGCTGACCCTGCTAGCCTACATTGGTAGGGTAGAAGTAGAGGAAATTTTAAAAAGAAGAAGAAAAGAGAAGTTGTGTGAACATCTGTAGATGATCCATGTGAAGTTGGATTTCTTCTATTTCTTAGAATTTTAAAAGATGATGGTAGCCACTACCAGGGACTTGACAAGAGTAGCATTGTCTTTGGAGGCTGCCCTTGAGACATGTTCCCATTTATCACAACTTCACAGAAGTCATACATGGGAGAGCTATAACGGGCAACGCCAAGCCAGCAATAACTAATGGCCTGGGCCAATATTGTTCTTTGAAGTACTTGGATATTAATAAAAGTTAGATAAGAAAGGCAGCTATTTATCTCTTCACCCAATATACTTGCAAACATTTGTACAAGAGATAGATATCCTAATGTAAACATTTTCTGCCAAACATACTGTTGGAATCTCTGAATTGTGACAGGTGACAGCAGGTTGCTTTAAGTAATTGCAATGACACCGAATAATCTAGTAGGAGCTATTGTTATCCAAAGTAATATTTCCTGCCAAACAGTGTTAAGAAAAAAGAGTAACACTTTAGTAATGCATAATGTAAAACTCAAAGAGAATATTGAAAACCTTAAAGGATACTTTATTGCCAAATTTCATCATTGCTGGAGAAAAGTTATGGTAGTCTTTTGTTGTTATGTTTATTGAGTGATGAAATAAGTTACAGTAGGAAAAGAGCATTGCTTGATTTTTTAATTTTTAGAATTAGATCAGGACTATAAAATAAGGTATATCACAGTTGGACTGTAACTTTTTGGTTCTCTTAATTTTTTGTAAAAATTTTATTTTTAAGTAATTTCTATAGCCAAAATAGGACTCAAACTCCCAACCCCGAGATCAAGAGTTTCGTGCTCCACTGATTGAACCAGCCAGGTGCCCCAGGTTCTTACTCTTATAAATGCTATGACATTGTTTTAAAAGTATCCTAAGCTTAGAATACCCAGCATATGAACTGGATTGTTTCAAGGGTTTGCTTTAATAGATAAGGAGGTTTTTTTTTTTCTTCTTTTTTTAACTTTGCTACCAGACACATTCAAGGGATGAGCCTCTGACCTGTTTGATGGTGTTTGGAAGCTGAACTACATTGTATTGGGAGAAGTTAAAGTCAGGGAGTTAAATTATTAACATCCATTAACATATATTTAGAAACTTCAGAAATAAATGTAGTGACAGAAGTTTTAAAGTATTATGAAAGACTACTAAAAAAGAACTCATGGAATATTAACTACTGTTTTACCAAACTCATTTTGCAGAAAAATTATCACTAGAGTCCTGAAAATTGAAAAAAAATAAAAAGTATGTAAAATTTGTTATTAATGAGAAGTATTTTAACTTTATCTCAATTTATATTGAAGCTGCAAGCGTGTTAATTTCTGTAGAAAATTGCATTAAGAATGTATGGTTATGTTAGATTATGATTAAACAAACCAAGAGGAAAATAACACAAATATAGATATTTAATGTTATCTAATTGGGCATAGATGGATGTGGCTCTAATTCAGTGTAGCAGGAACTCAGGGAAGCTAATTTTAACAAAGGGATATAATTTGGACAATATTACATATGTAGGTCAGTATACTTAGAGATAATCACTATAATTATAAACCTGTTAGTATAGATTGTAATGCAAGTATGTTTGGAGTTCTTCAGGAGGTATCCTCACTTTTGTGGTGAAAAATATTAAAATTAGTTTCAAGAATAAAGGTGATTACAGTACAACAGAGCAACTCCCCACCACCTTTACCTTGCAATAAATATACCCTACATTATTGTGTTAGTTATAAACTTAACAAAATGCATTAATTGGTTGAATTTTTTAAAGTCTATTATATTAATGTAATTATTTCTAACTCTTTTGCAATTAAATAGAAATTTTCTCTTATTTCTTCCCCTGTTCTCTCTCACCACTTAGCAATTCCACTGTTTTTTATTATCTTATTTGTGTTTTTTGTTCTCTTTATTGGTTTTATTTAATTGTAAACTCATTTTTACGTGTATATTTTTCTCTGTAGAGAGAATAAAAGTATATTTTATATGGTTGGAAAAACAAACATTTACTGAATGAAACTTATGCACCAGGAACTGTGTTAATTGCTGGATTTACAGCTTTGAAGAAGACATGATATAACTCTCAGAAGATAAAGCAGAATAAAAACAGATATACACCAGCACAATAATATGGTGACTGTGATCAAGTATGCAAAGGATGCTATGAGTCCCTTGTCAAAGCTTTGCTTAGCTCATCCGTGGTGGCGGGTAGTGGAATCAATGAAGTCAGAGGACGTGACCTTAGACTTGAGACTTGAAACATGGTCAGGAGATAAAGGAGGGAAGGAAGAGGATGGTAGCCATTTCAAGAGGTAGACAGCACCACGCACAAATTGTACACATCCCAGTCATTTGGTACTTATGGGGGAATTACAAGCAATTTTATGTGACTGTCATGTAAAATTCAAAGAAGTGGTATGAGAGGAGGCTGGAGAAGCGATGTCCCAGAAATTATTGTCTTTACAGGATATTCAGAGCAGCTTGGACTTTAACCTAGAGGTTGTGGGAGGGCTTTAAGCTGGTGACTGACATAGTCAGTTTTAGATGTTTCATTTGGCAGCAGTATGCAGGATGGACTTAGGGTAGTAATACACTAAGGTAGGGAGTCTAGCCAGACTACCAAAAAATTCAGATAAGATAATAAAACACCTGGACTAAAATTCTGATTGTAAGAAAAGAACATAAGAGGTTGAAAATATAGTTTTAATTCATCAGGACTTGAGAATCAAGTAGAGTGATGTGTCATCAAGCTGGATATATGAATAAGAACTACTTTAGGGGAATAGCATGAGACCAGAATACCTCCAGATTTTTAGCTCTGTTGACTTAGGGAGGTGATGTGAAGACTCTTCAAATATAATGGGAGAAACAAATACAACTGAGGACAAGATTGCTTTTGATATGTGAAGTTTGAGATATTTATGGACATTGTTTGGCTGAGATGAGATTAAATCTTGAAAGAGGGAGGAAATAAGACATAAATTTTGGAGCCATCAGTATATAATATATATGAGTATATGTATATGTGTGTGTGTGTATATGTATGCACACACACACGTGCATATATATAAACTTGAAAGTAGATGGACTTAGGTTTAGTGTATATAATGAGAAAGTGGTGGTCAATGAAAGATCCATAAAGGAGAAAAATCTAATGGGCAGATGGAAGAACAACAGTGCTCAAGGCCACCGATATCCTGTGGCCAGAACAGTAGGAGGAACAACAGGATAAGCACATCATGGAACCCAAAGAAGTATGAGATTTCAATGACAAAGGGAGAGCTTCAATGTTAAAGATAACAGAGAGGTCTAGAGTTGGAATCGTACATTTTTGTAGCATTTTGGGAAGTACAGGCAAAAATATCGTGGGTTGAAGCATGAGAAAGAGCAGATGGGAAGTAAAATTTCAAGAGTTTTGCTGAGCACGGAAGGAAAAAGACTAATGAGACTGGAGGAGGCATGGGATTCTGATTTCTTGGTTTTAAATTTTGTTTTCTATTATCTGTGATTTCTCTTATGTTTTAGAATAAGGAAAATTGAAAAGTGCTTATCGGCTACAGGCAGAGTCAGACTAACATTGGGGGTGTGGGAGAAAAAGGGATAATTAAGGAAGCAAGGTCTTGGAGTAATGTCAAGTAACTGGATCATTCCATGTAAAGAAAAGTCCAGACTAAGATCTAGACACTTCATTAAGGTTGTGAAATTTTCTTTGAATTTCACCGAAAGGAAGCATGACTCAAGTAATTTTAAGCCAGCTGAAATTTATTAAGAAACCAGGGTGTACTTTATTGTCTCTTCAGAAAATTCATGGACTGGGTCATAAAATACAGGAAACTAAAGAAAATTGAGTGCTAGAAATCTGGTACAAAAACAGAAATGCAAATGCTTCCTAACTATACATAAAGATGCTTATATTCTCTTATAAAAAGAAATACAAATTGAAACTAAACTCAATGCCAGTGATGACTTTTTGGATTGTCAAAAATTGAAAAGTTTGGTAATATGTATTGTTGACAAAGCTGTTGGAATTGCCGATAGAAATGCAAACTGGTACAATTTCATATGGAGAGGAATCAGGCAGTATCTAGTAAAATTATGCATGCTTTTGCCTTTTGACTCAGCAATTCCATTTTAAGAAATCTGTTTCAATATATATTGGCAGAATATGAAAAAAAAGTACACCCAAGGCTATTCACTGTAAGGTCTATTTATAATAGCAGAAGACTGGAAACAATCCAAGTTATCTTTACTATTGTGATGCATCTATACAAATGCAGCACTTTGCCTTTATAAAAATGATTAAGAAATATATCTATTACTATATTACTATCTCTACCTACCTACTTATCTACCTACCTCCCTCCCTATCATAACACACAAAGTGGAGAGATGTATATTACTATTTTCCCAAGGACAGTATGCATTTTCTTGAGTAAATGATGCATAACATAGTTACATATACACGTAAATGTTCATATTTTAACATAAAAGCCTAGAAAAATAAATGCAACATTTAGAAATATTTACCTATAAAAGCAGTGCCTGGCTGGTTCAGTTGATAGAGCTAGACTCTTAATCTTGGGATTATGAGTTCGAGCCCTACATTAGGTGAAGAAATTACTTAGAAATAAAATCTTAAAAAAAAAATTACCTATAACATGAAGAGGGAAGTAATGTAGAGGGTAATTGGAAGATAAGTATATTCTTCTTTGAATGTACATTATCTTGTAGTAATGAATTTGGATCTCTAAATAATTTATATAATTTAAATAATGACAGTTTAATAATAGAATCCCTAAATATTAAAAATATACTGATAGATCTAAACAGGTATTTGGTAGGTTATGTGGCTACACAGAGAGAAGCTGTTCCAAGTGATTTTTAAACAGTAATTTGAATTTATATGCTTAGTGGTATATCCTAAATCTAAATCTATTTTGAAAAAAACTTTTTAAAATATAGAAAATAACTATTTAAAAAATACAACTTTTTTAGTTATATTTTTTGAGTATTGCTGCTGTTATTCTGTGGCTCTGTGTATGTAACATGAGCTAGGTATTATGCTATCAGATGTATGAATGAAGAAATCTGACCAGGACATTCTTGGCTCTTTCTGTACTGCTCTCATAAGAGCCTGAAGTGATTGTCAAGTCATCGTTACCTTCTACTTTATAACAGGCTGTGAACACTTGCTGTAACCTGGATGGCTGGGGACCAGAATGGGCATTTATGTGTGAAGTTTAATACACTAATGCAAGATGTTTAATATAATAGAAAACTATGCAGTGTTTCACATTCTTGTCACTTAGTCTTGGCAGAGGCAACATTCAGATCCCCTCAGGAAGACAGCACTTCCTAAGGAGACTTCACTGTGTTATGCATCAGAGGAGAACTGTGTTGGTCAACTTCCTAGCATTGAGTTTTGCTCTCTGATCAATCTAAATGGGGGCAATATGGGATGCAGATTTGAGGGGCATTTGGTGCATGTTCATCATCATCAGCAAGTGAGCAAACTTATGTTGAAAAAGCAACATGTAATTAGAACATGAAGGGTGCTCTGTAATTCGAAAGCTTGTTTCATACCAAGGAGACGTTGTAGTGGATTCTAATTCTAACTCATGGCGGCTTTCAAGATGGACATGTCTTTAAGATCATATGATCATTGTCCTCATGTTTTATCATTGCTGTGTACTCTTAAAGATGTTACAAGTAAACGTTATTTATGTTCTAGTGTGGTGAAAAAGACCACCCCCCCCCACCACACACACACATGTAGAGATGAATGTTTTGTTAGGTTTGCTACTTGTTTTGCACATTTGTCTTTTAAAAGTGTGAATATATTTCTAGATACTACTTTGAGCTTATGTTTCAAAGCTACCCAGTTATTTATTTATGCACTCAAGGAGTTTTACATGTTTTCACACTCTCACCTCTACTTATGTTAATGTGTTTATGTGACTGCTGTATTATTATAGACACTGGTTTTGGCTGTGTATGACCAGAAGTTATTACAGTGTGTTCTACAACTGAAGGTTAGGTAATAATACAAACTTGTGGGACCTTGATTTTTCATATAGATGTGGTAGCTTCTTGAGGCATTGACAGAATTTTTAAGGCTGCTTCTCCTCTGGTTTTGTTACACAGAATTCCTTCCCTTAATTACCCTTGGCCGTGTGTTTTGTGGCACTCCATCCTAAACAAAGCAGCGGGCTGGTACTCCAATTTTCTCTCGCTTCTCTTTCACATTTACTTGTGTACCAACAAACAGTAGATCACCTACTTTATTACTTCCAGTTTGGTGAAAAAGTGAATTTGCCATGACAACCAAGTATTTAATGGAACAAAAGCCTAGATAAAGAACACATCTTGAAAGGAATACACAGGAGCAATATTTCATGCCAGTCTGAGGTGTTTTCAGCATTGAGGAAAAAATATGTGTGTCATTGAAGTGCCATTTTTTCAGGGACCAGATGTTCATTTTATTTATTAATTGTGGACAATCCATAAAGCATAGCAATATTTTTCCTGAGATTTCTCCCTATGGTTTTCTAATTTATTTGAAATGTAGAAAAGAAAAATTTCAGCTGGCGCTGAAGAATTAGAGTTCACCTTACATATATTTGAACAGTGGAGCATATTCTTCCCTCTAATGTCAAATGTTTAACAGAACAAATTAATGTCTGCTTTGGTGAATTTGGGATCTGCCTGCTTCTCCTACTGGAGTTTGTGTTACATTGACAGTAACCTACTGGGTAGTTGTTCCTAGTATATTTAAAAATGATTGCTATAAGATCATGCTTATCTTAAACACACTTCAAGTAATTGGAATTTCAGAGATTCCTGTAATGAAATATATTTGTAATTTGTTTGGTGTTGACTCACAGTAGCTAAAACAGAAGCTACGTTAAAAAAAATCCTATTTCCCCTCCTTTTAGTGGGTAGCTATCCCTATGAAAAAAAGAACACCATTTAAAAGATTGACTTTTACATTTATTATACCATAAATGAGAAAGATCAAGCAAGACTTGTGAGCATGTCCTCTTGGAGATTGTTAAGGCATGCATGAATCTTCGTAGAGCTCTCTGCTTTTGCCTCCCACTTTACTCGAACATATAGGGTGTGGATATGGTAAACAAGTTAACTGTCCTGAAGAAGAAGCCTATCAGAGAATATTTGGAAGAAAAAGCACAATAAAACTGAAGCATGAAGTTGAATGTAACCACATGCAATGGTGAAATACGTGGAGCTGAATAGAGTAGAGCTTCCTGTAGGGAGTTGCTTTATTCTAACACTGGAATTAAGTCACGTCTTGAACACGGATATACAAGGCTTAGCCTAGCAGTGGTGGGATGGTAGACACTATGGCAGGTAAATATGACATGGACAAACTTTAATCATGGCACATACTGGAGAAAGAGGAGACAGGAATAAATGAAGTTGGGGATATGAACTCAAACTTACTTTAGGAGAAACAAGAACGGTTTCACTTCATCGGTGGTCAAAATATCACTATTGAAAGGCAGTCAACTTTAACCACTTTAAGTCAGTGTAATTCTCAGAATTCAAATTTTAGGGTAAGAGATCTTACTGACTATATCTTCAAGTGGTTTGACACATTATTTTCTCTACTGCATTTAAAGACTACCATAAACCGTCAAGAGATGACTTGATTCATAGCCAGAATTTAGGATGTTGATAAATCTTGGCCATAAAATTTGAACGTTGACCCAGTCTACATCCAATTTGAATGAAGCAGCAGGACACTGAGGTCTTGAAGTATGCTTATGAAAGTGAATATTCTATGGCATTTGTAGTTGGCGTGATTCAGAATTCACCTGGGTTCGCTGCATAGCATGTGTTTACATTCTTTAGGATCTTATTTCCAAGTTTTGTAGCACTCCCCAAAGAGTAATTTTGCTAATATGCGGTGTGTTTATGATCATGATAAATGCTCTCATTTCTCTTTGATAATGTAATAGCTCATCTATGCCATGCCTTTTTCTTTGAAATATTTGCTGAGACTTGCTAATTGATTTAGTGCATTTCCTCTCTTTTTCTATACTCGTCATTCACTGTACTTTCTCATCACCACTTTGTGGTCACATCAACCTCGTTTGATTGAAAACGATACATATAATTTCATGAAGATCAATTAAAATAGATATGTCTATTGTAAATGATTGGGCTAAGACTTAAATGAGCTATCCTCAGCCTAAAATCCTTCAGTTGTTCCTTATCTTGCTCAGAGTAAGAGCCAAAGTTCTTTTAATGATTTATAAGAACTGTATAATTTAATGCCCTAATACTTCTCTCCTGAAAATATAATACTCATCTCCTCAAAAACTCTCTCTTACACATGCCGTTCAGCTTTTTGGTACCGTAGGTTGTGGGGAAGGTACCAAACTAAATGTCTGCAGTCTGTGTGTGTGTGTGTGTGTGTGTGTGTGTGTGTGTGTGTGTGTGTGTGTGTATCTGTGTACTCTCACATCTGGAAGATATTCACCACTTATGCCACTCTATACATACACCCTGCAATTCCTGCTTTTCTTCAGATATGCCTTTGTGCTAGCTGTTCCATTAGTCAGGAATTATCTTCTCTCAGATATCTTCATGGATTTCTCCCTCAGCTTCTTAATGAGTTTGATCAAATTACTTCTCAGTGATTCTGTCCCTAACAGGATTTGTTTAAATTTCACTGCTTTCCTTCCAAGCAGTCTTTATTTTTCTCCACAACACTTTCTAATATATTTTACTTATTTATTCTCTTTGATTGTATCCCTTCCCCATCCACCACAGACATATGTTCAGTGAGGATGAGGAGTTTATTTTGTCGTTGTTCCTTTTTTACTATTAAATCTCTAGCACCTAACTCAAATTCTGGCATGGAGTAGGCATTCAATAAATGCATGGTAAATGAATGAATAGAAACATTTTCTAAATCGGAGCCTACCATTACTGCTGCCTCTCAAGTAGATCTTATGATGGAAAAAGATGGAAAAGCCCTTCTTACTTTGTCTTGTAACCAGAAGCCTTTGACTTATTTGAAACATTAAATGGAACCAGATTCTAGTTTTCTATTTTTAATCTTTAAATTATTTTATTCCATCTAAAGACATGCAAGAGACTAATTGTGGTGTTATAGACAATAATAGTAATAAGTACTAGTACTACTAATAATAGCTAATATTTATTAAGGACATTAATTCTCAGCCACAAGTTTTAATTGAATCATTAACAAATTTTAACAAGTTAATAAAAGTACGAATTTTTAACAAATTTAGACCTTTTGATAAGCAATTAGGTGATAATTTTATTATGCCCACTTAAGATATGATGGAAATCAACCAGAGACTTAGAGGAACTTCCCCACTGTTAGACAACTGGTAAAGAGTAGATTCCAAAGGCAGCTGGGAGGCTCATTTGGTTAAGTGTCCGATGCTTGATTTTGGCTCAGGTTATAATCTTACAGTTCACGGGATGAAGCCCCACGTTGGGCTCTGCATTGACAGTGCGGGAGCCTGCTTGGGATTCTCTCTCTCTGCCTCTCTCTCTGTCCCTCCCCTGTTTATGTTCTCTTGTTCTCTCTCTCTCAAAATAAATAAACATTAAAAGAAAAGAAGAGAGATTCGATTCCAGATACCAAATAAGTATCTGTCTCAGAGTCCACGCTTCAGCCAGCGTGCTCTATGGCTCACTGTTAACCTCTACCTTATTTAGTGAGTCTAGCTGGGAGGTTGCACAGGGCCCCTTAATCTCTTCGTTGTTTATTTATTTATGTGCTTCTTTGTATTTATTTGTGTTTTATACTTGGGATCTCTTGTATATTTATATGTGGGTTTTACAAAAGCCGTATGTAGTATGGAGGTATCAGGGTCAGGTAAGTTCTATTGTTATTATTATTATTTTTTTAATTCAGCCCTGGGAATCAAAAACTATTATAAATAACTATTAAGTTGTTGTCATCTGACTTCTTTTGTCTTCCGCACTGAAGGGATCATGCTTGATTAGTCATTTGAATGTCTAGATGTTAGATTTGAATGTTACCAATACCTGTGAGAACTTTTTGTCCACACACAGCCATGTAACTCTTTCTTTATTTTAATATCATATTTCCTTCCTAGAAGTATTTGAGGGGAAATTTGTGATCCATTTAGGATATGACCTCTTCTTGGCTCTGGTGTTTGTTTTGTCCTCCTTTTGTGCCCATGCCCTTTTCACATTTGTATCACTGTTCATAGCACTGTGGGCTTTGAAATTTGCATTTAGACTAAAAGATGATTTAAAGGAAACAGTCATTATGTTATGGCTTCATTTTCATTCGTCATCTTCATGGGATGGTTAAAAATATCTGGATTTCATAAGGCGTATTTCACAGGTTGTAGATCTGAGTTTGAGACCATGTCAAATAGTATGTGAGACCCTCTGCTTGACACTTTTGAGATCAAACACTGTCCTAACACCCACAGTGTTTCAAAATAAGGCAGGAGGCTGGCTTCCTACATAGCTGACCTTTAATCAAGAGGAAGGATATAAAATGTCTCTAGAGTGAAATGATTGTATTCCAAACTTAGACTACATAGACATGACACCGGCTCTGGGTCCCATCACTATTTCTGTGCATCAGTTGTTGCATTTGAGGAGCAGAGTACTTTTTGTCCCCCCACAGTTCATCTAGTTTGAAGCAAGAAAATTGAAGAGCACAGCCAAACAAACTGCCTTTTCCAGCTGAACTCTATCTTCTCTGACAGATGGTTTGGTTGGGCGTCTTTTCCATCCAGAGCTGAGCTATATTTGAAGAATGAAAGCATTGAGAGACATCATTTGTTGTATAGCAGCAGAGTTTCAAATAACCATTACTACCACCGATCTCGGCTGTAATTCTTAGATTTTCACGTAGGTGTACAAGAAGCCCTGTAGTGAGATTAAACATTTAGCTAAATTTTTTTTCCCAAAGTCATTAAGCACCTAGCATTTAATCTTTTCTATAAGCAGATTAAAAATGATGGTTGATTAAGTAACAACAAAGGAAGATTCATTCAGAAAAATTGTGACATATTCGTTGGTGTCTTGGTGGAAATGACTAATTTATTATGCAGAAGAATGAGACTTTATAAAAGTATTATTTCCCTATGCAGGTACAGCACTTATGAAGGGTATGGAGTATCTGTTTACTTTGCTGATTTAATTCTCTCTCCTTTTCTCTAGTCAATGCCTTTTTTCTTAAATTTTTTTAAAATTTTTATTTATTTAAAAAAAAATTTTTTTTTTAACATTTATTTTATTTCTGAGACAGAGAGAGACAGAGCATGAATGGGGGAGGGTCAGAGAGAGGGAGACACAGAATCTGAAACAGGCTCCAGGCTCTGGGCTGTCAGCACAGAGCCCGACGCAGGGCTTGAACTCACGGACTGCGAGATCATGACCTGAGCCGAAGTCGGCCGCTTAACCGACTGAGCCACCCAGGCGACCCTTTAATTTTTATTTTTGAGAGAGAGAAAGAGAAAGAGAATGAGCGGGTAGGGGCAGAGAAAGAGAGAGACGCAGAATCCGAAGCAGGCTCCAGGCTCTGAGCTGTCAGCACAGAGCCCAATTCAGGGCTCTGACTCAAACTGTGAGATCATGACCTGAGCTAAAGTCGGAGGCTTAGCTGACTGAGCCACCCAGCCGCCCCAATGCCTTTTTTTCATTTTGGCAAAGAACACCTCACCTAGGACTACTTGTGGAATACAAGGGTCGGGCCCTAGACCCTTTTTAATCCTGTCCTCATGTGTCATGATTTCATTATTCTTTACCCTTGACTATTTGAATCCTTCCACCTAATGAGAGTTTATTTTTTATACTAATTTAAACTAAAATGCTACTGACTGACTTGCCTACTATATTTGCATTTTCCTGAGGGCTTCTGAACTTTATCCTACAGAAATAATGCTGATAGAGGGGGAAGTAGATGCATAAGTCATTTGTTAGGAAAGGGAGCAAACCGGGAATTAATATTCGGAAATAAGAGTTGTTCCTCAACTCATAGAATTTACCTAGTCCTAGTTGAGATCATTGTATTAATCCTACTAAGAAATGGGAACTCAACCATTTTAAAATCTAAAAGAATTTCAAAAGCTAAAGTTAAAAAAAAAAGACTACTTAGATATTATATCTTATCAGTCCTCACCTAAACATATCTCACATTTTTCAAACAACAGAGCCCTTTTGGTGGCCATGTTGGAGATGGTTCAGATTTTTCATGTCACTTCTAAGTGATGAAGTCTTAAGCTAGGATCTACTTATTGTGAGTGTACATAAACAGCATTGGAGGTGAGTCCAAGAAAAGGAAACAGGAATAAGTCCTTGGCTGGTAGACCATTTCTTTTCAGAGGCCCATGGTACCCTTAAGTTGTATGGAAATCCTTTTTTTTTTTTTTTTTTTTTTAAATTTCTCTATGCTCAGTCCCAGTCTTTCCCCAACCATTAGAGTCATAAGTGAGTAAAAATGCTTGATGTATCTTCAGGAGCAATTATTTTCCATACTTGGAATTTCTGCCAAATCCAGAAATCTTGTGGTTAAAAATCCTTATTTGAAGAAGGAACATATTAGGGAATTATAGCATGAGAATGTCTTTCATGTCCCCTTACATTAGTGTCTTTCTTCAAAAGGTAGTGCTCTCATGTCTTTGGATGTGGCTCCTGTGTTAGGAAAGATCCTGAATTTTATGTTAGTGTTTGTACGTTCTTAAAAAATACTACCAAGGCTATTTTACATTTGATTGAAACTCAGCCACACCTTCATAATTCATTTCTGGAAATGAACTCAAGAAATAAAGGCCACTGATTTTAAAGTCAAGCATATTTCTGTGACCTAGAAACTTAAGGTACAACCTTTTCTGGTTTTTCACTAAATGAAAAATACCTACTAATTGAGAATGGGAAAATTGTGGATCTGTGGACCTGAACTGATGTCAGTTTTCTGATTAAAACACCCTTGGAATTTTAAGCTCATCTACTTCAGCTTCCTATTGATATGCTTTTGTTGTTGTTGTTGTTGTTTTCTTTTGTTTTAATTTTTTTTATTTTTTTTTGTTTTGTTTTTAATTGCTTAGCTTCCATCTGAGTACTTCCAGTGAACGTTTGCCTCTTTTTCTTTTTTTGTTTTTTTTTCCCTAGGATGTCTATATCTCTGACAGTTGTATTTATTTGGGAGTATTCATTATTTTAAGTCTAAATTGGATTTCTTATAACTTTACTTCTCCTATTTCCTATAACTTTACTATTCCTATTTCCTCTGTCTTCAGAGGAAGTCTGTCGAGTGACACTTTCTGTGATGAGGTAAGAAATGTTCTATATCTGTCCAGTACTGATAGGTGGCTACTGAGCACTTGAAATGTGGCTAGTGTGCTGAATAACTGAATTTTTATCAGATTTTAACTACATTAAATGAAAATTGTCACACATGGCTAGTAGAGTGGCTATAGAAACCATGCTTTCACCGGGGACAAGGAGAAGAAAATACATTCCCTTGTATTACTGCCTCACAGGCAATAGACCACACACAGTTTTTTCCACAAAATTTCGAGAAAAAACTTTTAGTGTGAATGGTTATTTTTGTATAGAAATAAACGCATTAGGAAGTTTTCAGTATGTCCAACTCAGGTTTAGAGGATAATCAGTAGGATATGGTAATGGATGAAGGGAGAGATGGGTAGGGAAAGTATGGAAGGAGGGATAGAGAGGGCATTAGAACAAACACACAGGGTCAGTAGTTTGCCCGACAAAGCTCATGTTTTCCACAGGAATGGATGGGTCTTCAGTACAAGAAACAGGGTTGACTTGCAGTCTAGGCTTACCATTTTTTTTCTACTCATCCTTCTGATTTTTTTTCCCCAAGTTCTTGCCAGTGTGTATAAATTCTAAGATTTCTCAGATCTCTACTGAAGTGTCAGGTGTGTCAGTGTGAAAGTACTATTAAGATGAGGAGGTGGAGAGCCATGCACATATATGCTTGTCTTTGGCTTTTGTAGGATTGCTCTAGAGCAGTATAGCAGTTTTCCTGCTCTGAAAAAAAAAGGGGGGGGGGTTGATGATAAACAGAAATACACACACACACCACCATGGAATTAGTACTTTACCTTTGGCCTCTCATATCTCTTTTTTTTAATGTTTTATTGTAATGATGTTTTATTAAAAAGATCTATCTCTTTTTGAACTGCTCTGTGACCTACCTGAACCTCCTTGTCCAAACACAATGTTCATTATACTCTGTATATTTTGTCATGTTTGCTTCTGGTGAAATATTTTTTTCTCCTTATCCAACAAAAATTCTTTCTTGGCCTATTGAAGTTTACCATAATTATCATAGTAAAGCAACTCATACTCAGATGTGGATAGATTCTCTAGGGTAAGAATCAAAACCATAGAAAAATTTTATTATTCAAATGAATATCTAACTAGTGAAAGTCTGCAGGAGCGGGTGATTTTAAGTAGAAAAGATTTCCCTTCCCTCCTATTCTCTTCACTTTTTCTAATTTGGTCTGATTTTAGATTACTTATTTTAAAAAAAGCTAATTAGTGAAATTATCTTCTACAGTTAAAAATCCATTATGCCTTGTCTACCTGCCTCTGCTTAAAGCTATGCATAAGCTGGTGGTGACCAGTGGCCACTTCTAATTTAGGCAAGGTAGAAAAATGAGTAGTAAGAAGATAATTTAAATTGCTCTAGGGAAGTCTTTATTCATACATGCACCAAGAACTGGCCACATGTCTGACATTGTCCTCAGCATTCAAGGAATTAAAAACAAAAACAAAAAACAACAAAGCCTCTTGCAGCTGACAGAAGCAATATATACCCCTAGGACTGTGTAGATCCAGCATGCAGTTGTGGTGAATTCCATGCTAGTAACAAAGAATAATCTACTGAAACTTTAGACAATGACAGGACTTGCTAAATATTGTATTCACATATGCTAATCTGCAAACAACCCACAAAGCAGGTATTACCACCTACATTTTACACATGAGGATCCCGAGGATGAGGGAAGGAGCCTTTATGGATGAAACCCTGGGCCCCGCCCCTGGCTGCAGGAACAGAGAAGAAAGTATCCACATTCTCAGGGCAAACAGGTCATAAACGAAAGAGGAAGCAGCTCAGTTTCTTCTCCCTGACTCTCCTGTCAGATAGTGAGAGCTCCTACTCTGGGGAGTGGTGACTCCATCAATGAGAGGAATACAGACAGGGAACAAACAACTTCTCACTCCTGAAGGAGACCAGTGTATGCTGTTTCTTAATGGGACTATGAGGGCAAGGAAATGTCCCTCCCCCCCCCCCCCCCCCTTTGCAAGTGACTGGGCTGCTTACTGGATGTATTAGTTAGGCAAATATATTAGTGTGAGATAATGTAGTAGATGCCATAGGAAACCAATTGTACTTGTTAAGGAATCTATAACACCTTAAATCTATGTTTTCTAGTATGTTGTTTATAAGTATTCTCAGATCAAGAGTCTCATGAACAAAGAGTTCTGTTTGTAAGTACACGTGGGAGAAACTTCCTATTCAATTCTTCCTGTTCAATGTGCTGAAAAATAGTGCAGTGGAGAATACATTTGATTTTGTTTACAATAATTCTTCTCACATTTGACCATGGAACCCTGTTGGGTGTTTTTCCTCTTCTAAAGTCAGCCTATTAACATGTCATTTCTGCAGAACACATTGAGAAATGTTTCATTAAATTAAAGGAATGACTGAGGTAGAAAATTTAGGCAAAGTTAGGTATCATAGTGAGATTAGGGAAACATTTTTCTTGAGGTGGATTGTGGTCAAACATTTTGTTACACTATTCAGCTAGGTTTCCACTTCTGTTTAGTGGTGTCTTGTATGGAGAAGGTTGAATTCTCTAGTTTTCTGGGGTAATGGAACCAGTGGACTCTTCATTTATTCTGTAAATGCTAAACAATGTTAAATAAGAATGCTCAGGTTCAGCATGTGCATGTTATTTACTTAATCTAGGTTCAAGGAATTATGTGACATGAATAAACCAGGTTGAAGGTGGTATGTCTCTAACAGTCTTCAAATATGTGATCATAAGATTTGTAAAACTAGAAAGAGAACATGACTAAACAAATATGATTATGGGAAAATTTTCCAACTACCAAGAAGTGTTTTGTTGACTATTCCAGACTTTTCAAAGTGCTGTAACTTCAACATTCGAACCTCCTTTTTGTGTGCATAATAAACATTTCTGCTCTGTGTAATTTTAACTAGACTGAAGGATGCTTACACTTTCCAGATACCAGCTGTTGAAGCAGCAACTTTCAAATGATTTTGCAGATCGGCAAACACATTATATCATTGTGGGTTTTGCAGCTGTCTCTTCAGTTAGGCTTGCTTTGCTTTTTGCAGAGTAACTTGTGTACAGTTACAGAAGAGTATTTGTTTTCCTCCAACAGTCTTGGCAATTAGTGCTTTCCTATCTCCAGTTTTCCTTCAGCGCAATAGGTACTCTGTACTGTGAACCATTTACAAACCAAGGTAATGGCTTACAAGTTTTTAAAGAGCAATTACCGTAGAAAAATAAAGGAAAAGAAAAAGAAAATGTTTTTTCCTCGTTTGAGTCATTTTAAAATTGATAAACATTTGAGCTGCTCTTGTGTTTAAGGCACGTTGCTAAGTGTTTTACAGCCTTTGAATAGTTAATAGTATAAGTTAGTTGGATCAAGAGTAAATGGGAAGGTCGTTCTAAAGAAAAATTCTGGAGGTGAGAGAGTATTAATGTTTTCATGCAATGGAAGGAAACCCAAGGAGGCTAGAGCAAAGAGTCCAAAATCAGAGTATCTCAAGGTAAAACTTGGAACACAGCAGGTAGATTGTGGAAGGATTGTTAAGGAGCTTGGCATGGAGCCTGAGGTAATGAAAAGCCTTTGGAGGGTTTTCAGCAGGGGATACCAAGGTCAGATACATGTTTCTAGGTGAAGATGACTCAGTATAGTAAGGAGGATAAATTGGAGAGCCAGGCTAGGTTTAGGGAAACCCTGGGGATGTTACTGCTTCTTATATTACAGTGGATTGACAAGAAGGGGGCAGCGGAGATGGAGAATCCCAGGAGTTTTCTTAGATGCATCTATCAACAGATACATCAGTTATGAGCTAAGGATGATAGAATTTCAGGGCTAGAGAATCCACTAATCTAAGCCCTTGGTTTAGGATGTGGAAACTTAGTCTCAGGACAGACAATTCAATCACCTTGCTAAAACTTTAGGGCTTGTTAGTGGCAGAGCTAAAAACAGACTCCATGTCTCTAGGGAAGCTTTGCTTTCTATCACCTCTCCATTGTGATTTTATTTTGTATTTTATTACCTTCATTTAGCCTTAACTGCATAGTATTGAGTAAAAGAGTAATTTCTTTTAATACCATTGCAGGTACCATTGCAGAAGGGAAATGTTTAATGGCAGCTGCCTCCGCCTCAACCTGTTGCTATTTGACTTTGCGCAAAGTGTTCATGTAGCTCTAAAATCTGCTTTATATTCTGTACTTTACCAGTCTCACTTATCTGCATTATTCAGGAAGCAAGTATTGATCACTACCTGTGTTCCAGGCACTATAGTAGGTGCTTGGTGTACACAGTGACTAAAGCTCTGTCCATGAGGCCCTTGCATCATCCAAGTGTGCAAGCCAGCAGGTGAGAGGAAGAACAGGCTACTTGCTCTGTGGCTGCAGTCACAGGACTTCCAGCTCTTTGTTAGGAGTTAAGAACAGCTTCTTGGGCTTGAGACTTTATTAAGGGAGGTGCCCACGTCACAGTTTCAAATTGTCTGGAAGTGTAAGTTTAGGAGGAAATCTACCAATGAAAATAATATTCATGTTTTGTTTTTGTACCTGACACTTCTGATTGGCTGTGACATATTTATTCTGAAACCGTTTCTGGGATTGGCTTGATGGTCAGCAGATCAGTTCTCAGACTAGAGAACAGAGCCATTGTAAACCGGTACCATGTTGAATTACTCGAGCCAGGCCTCACTCTTCATTTGTAAAAATGATACTCATTTCTGAGGCATTCCTTTCTATCCTAGACTATACCATCCTGATCCTAAAGAGGTATCCTTGATCTTGTATACTTTTACCCAACTGTAAGCTGTGACTGAAAGCAATCCTTCTCATCTTAAGGAATACATTAGTGCCCTCATAAAACCCACATTCTATCTAAGGGGCCAAATATGCTTCCGTACAGAACTTGAACATCTTGGCAGAAAACGTACCTGCTTATACATCTTACATTCAGTACTCACTCATTCTTCAGTTGCTCTTATCAGACACATTTTACTAGCAACATTTAAGATATACACATTTGTCTTAACATATATTTGTATATATAATATATAACATTAATATAAATATATATTTATAATGTATAATATTATATTTACGTGTGTGTTTGAAATATTCTACAGCTAGGTTTAAACATGAAAAGTCTTGATATGTGAAATTGCAATAATATCGTCAGTTGCTTTCTTGCTAAAGTTATCTTTATTCTGTGGCGTTGGCTTCTCTAGTTTTGCTTTATCACTTTTTTTTTTTTTTGGTCCTGTGTAACTTTCTTCTTTTATACCTTGCTTTAATCATTTTGCTTTTGCTCTTGCTAGAGCAAGCAAACACACCTCTGGGCAATGTTGGTTTTGTAGCTCAGAACAGCAAAGCAAAAAAAAATAAGTAATATGGTAACTGCAAGGAAGGAACTGTGTCCTGGAGATGAATTCGTGGCAAAGCAGATGCGCAAAGAAGCTGCTGCAGGGACAGATGTCTCAACGTTTCTACTTCACAGATTTAGTGACACTGATAGGAACACAGATTTAAAAGCACTACATTTCTACAATATATTCATCACAGATACTAAAGATACGGAGAGGAAGATTAAATAAATCCAAGCAATATCAAAAGAAATACGACATTTATATTTTAATCAGTTTGTTTATTTTGCATACAGCAATCCACAACTATTTGAGCAGTGACGCAAATCTGATAAATCTGTGCTTCAAGGATTAATATGTAACTTGACGTGAACAGTACTATTTATTAACTTTAGCATCAATTTGCTAAATTTGTGTGCTATTCAGAAAAATGAGTTGCTTAGTTTCCTTTGTGGATCTTACTAATGTTTGGCTGCCCTTTTGCTTTAGATCACAACATTTCCAATGAAACTATATTGTTTTTGAAACTGTATTTTTTAAAATTAATTCCAGTGTAGTTAACATGCAGTTATATTTGTTTCAGGTGTACGATATAGTGATTCATCAATTCCCTACATTACTCAGTGCTCATCAAGATGCATGTCCTCCTTCATCCCCTTCACTTATTTCACCCAACCGAGCCCCAAGCCCCACTGGTAACCATTACTTTGTTCCGCATACTTAAGAATCTGGTTTTCACTTTCTTTATTTTTTATTTTGTTTTGTTTCTTAAATTCCACATATGAGTGAAATCATGTGCTATTTGTCTTTCTCTTAATTTTGCTTAGCTCTATCCCCTCTAGAACCATTCATGTTGTTGCAAATGGTAGGATTTAATTCTTTTTGTGGCTGAGTTACATGTCTTGTATATATCACATCTTTATCCATTCATCTATCAATGGACACTGGGTTGCTTTCATTGTTTAGCTGTTTTAAATAATGCTGCAATAAATATAGGGGTACATGTCTCTTTTCAAATTAACATTTTTGGTTCAAATACCCAGTAGTGCGATTACTGGATCATATGGTAGTTCTATTTTTAATATCTTGAAGAACCTGCATACTGTTTTTCATAGTAGCTGCAACAGTTTGCATTCCTACCAATAGTACTTGACAATTTCTTTTTCTCTACATCCTTGCCAATACTTGTTATTTCTTGTGTTTTTGATTTTACCCATTCTGATAGGTGTGAGGTAATATCTCATTGTGGTTTTGATTGGTATTTCTCTGCTGATGCATGATGTTGAGCATCTTTTGATGGGTCTGTTGGCCACCTGGATGTCTTCTTTGGGGAAATGTCTGTTCATGGTTTTGAATTGTTTTTTAATTGGATTATTTGTTTTTGTTTTTTGTTTGTTTTTGGTTTTGTTTTTTGGTGTTGAGTTATATAAGTTCCTTATATGTTTGGATACAAACCCTTTTTCATATTTGTCATTTGCAAGTACCTGCTTTCATTCAGTAGGTTACCTTTTAGTTTTGTTGATTGTTTTTTTATTGGGCAGAAGCTTTTTATTTGGATGTAGTTCTGATAGTTTATATTTGCTTTTGTTTACCTTGCCTCAGGAAACCTATCTAGAAAAATATTACTACCACCTGTGTCAGAGAAATTACTGCCTGAGCTCTCTTTAAGGATTTTTGTGGTTTCAGTTCTTACATTTAGGTCCTTAATCCATTTTGAGTTTATTTTTGTGTGTGGTATGTAAGAAGGTGGTCCCATTTCTTTTTCTGCATGTTGCTGTCCAGTTTTTCCCAACACCATTTGTTAAAGAGACTCTTTTTCCCATTGCATATTCTTGCCTCCTTTGTCAAAGATTAATTGACTATATCATTGGGAATTTATTTCTGGGCTGTCTATTCTGTTCCATTGATCTATGGGTCTGTTTTTGTGCTAGTACCATACTGGTTTGTTTACTACAGTTTTATAGTGTAATTTGAAATATGAGATTGTGAGAACTCCAGTTTTGTTTTTCATTTTCAAGATTTCTTTGGCTATTTGGGGTCTTTCATGGTTCCATACAAATTTTAGGTTTGTTGGAATTTTGTGAAAAATGCTGTTAGTATTTTGATAGGAATTGTTTTGGGTACTATGGCCATTTTAACAGCATTTGTTCTTGCAATCCATGAGCGTGGAATGTCTTTACATTTCTTTGTGTGTCTTCATTTGCTTTCATCAATATTTTATAGTTTTCAGATTATGATGGGTCTTTCACCTTCTTGGTTAAGTTTATTCCAAGATATTTTATTATTTTGGTGCAGTTTTAAATGGGATAGTTTTCTTAATTTCTCTTTCTGCTACTTCATTATTAGAGTATAGATATGAAATGGATTTCTCTTATTGATTTTGTATCCTTCCAACTTACTGAATTTGTTTATCAACTCTAGTAATTTTTTGATGGGGTCTCTAGAGTTTTCTCTATATAGTATCTTGTTCTCTGCAATTGGTGAAAGTTTTACTTATTATTTATCAATTTGGATGCCCTTTATTCTTTTTTCTTGTCTGATTTCTATGTCTAGGACTTCCAGTACTATCTCGAATAAAAGTGGTGAGAATGGACATTTATGGCTTGTTCTTGACCTTAGGGGAACAGTGTTTCACCACTGAGTATGAGATTAGCTTTGAGATTTTCATGTATGGCCTTTATTATGTTGAAGTTAAGTTCCCTGTAACATACTTTTCTGGGAGTTTTTATCATAAATGGATGTTGTACTTTTACTTCATCTATTGAAATGATCATATAGATTTTATCCTTCATCATGTTGATTTCTGAATATTCAACTACCCTTGCATCCCAGGAATACATGCCACTTGCTTGCAATGAATAATGTTTTTAATATATTGTTGAATTCCATTTGCTAATACTTTGTTGAGGATTTTTGCATCTAAGTTTATCAGAGGTATATATTGACTTGTAGTTTTGTTGTTGTTGTTGTTATTGTTGTTGTTGCTTTTAAGTGTCTTTATCTGGTTTCAGTATCAGGGTAAAGATGGCCTCACAGAATGAATTTGGAAGTTTTCCTTCCTCTTCTATTTTTTGGAATAGTTTGAAAAGGATAGATTTTACATCTTAATTAAATGTTTTGTAGAATTCACCTGTGAAGCTGTCTGGTGTTGGACTTTGTTTTTTGGTGAATTTTTTAAATTGCTGATTCAATTTCACTGCTGGTAGTCAGACTATTCAAATTTTCTATTTCTTCTTGATTCAGTTTTGGGAGGTTCTATGTTTTCTAGGAACTTACCATTTCTTCTAGATTGTCCAATTTGTTGGCCTGTAGTTTTTCATAATATTCTCTTAGGATCCTTTGTATTTCTGTGGTCTCAGATGTTATTTGTCCTCTTTCACTTCTGATTTTGAGTCCTCTCTCTCTCTCTCTCTCTCTCTCTCTCTCTCTCTATGAGTCTGGTGAAGGGCTTATCAATTTTGTTGATCTTTTCAAAGAACCAGCTCCTGTTTTCATTTATCTGTTCTGTTTTGCTTCCTGAGATAGTACTGTTTGACTATAAACTTCCCTTTTAGTACAGTTATTGCTGAATCCCAAAGATTTTTGACCATGTGTCTTCACTTTAATTTGTCTCCATGTATTTTCTTTATTTCATCTTTGATTTCTAAGTTGACCCATTTATTGTTTAATAATGTGTTATTTAAGCTCCATGCATTTGTGCTCTTTCCAGATTTTTTTTTCTTGTGCTTGATATCTAATTTCGTAGAGTTGTGGTTAGAAAAGGTGCATAGTATCACTCTGATCATTTTAAATTTGTTATGACTTGTTTTTGTGGCCTAACGTGATCTATTCTGGAAAATGTTCCATGTGCACTTGAAAATAATGTGTATTCTGCTGTTTTAGGATGGAATGTTTGGAATACATCTCTGTTAGATCCATCTGGTTCAATGTGTCATTCAAAGCCATTGTTCCTTTTGATTTTCTGTTTAGATTATCTGTCCATTGATATAAGTGAGGTATTGTCCCCTACTATTGTTTTATTATTATCAATGAGTTCCTTTATGTTTATTGTTAATTGTTTTATGTATTTGGTTCCTCCTTTGTTGTGTGAATTAATGTCTAAAATTTTTATATCTTTTTGTTGGATTGTCCCCTTTATTATTATATGATATTCTTTGCCCCAGTACATTATTTTAAAGATATAAATACTGCTACTCCAGCTTTGTTTTCACAGACATTTGCATGATAAATGCTTCTTCATCCTTTCATTTTCAATCTGCATGTGTCTTGGCTCTGAAATGAGTCTCTTGTAGGCAGCATATAGATGAGTCTTGATTTTTTTCCATTGTCACCATGTGTCTCTTGATTGGAACATTTAGTCCATTTACATTCAAAATAATTTTTGATTGGTATGTATGGTATGTACTTCCATTTTGTTACTTGTTTTATAGTTGTTTTCATAATTCTTCTCTGTTCCTTTCTCCTATTGCTCTTTTCTCACATGATTAGTTGACTTTCTTTAGTATAGCTTGCTTGGTGGTAATGAATTCCTTTAACTTTTGTTTGTCTGGGGAATTCTTTATTTCTCCTTCTATTCTGAATGATAGCTTTGCTGAATAGAGTGGTCTCAGCTGCAGGTTGTTTTTCTTTCAGCACTCTGAATGTAACATGCCACTCCCATCTGTCTTGCCAAGTTTCTGTTGAAAAATCTCATAGTCCTAAGGAGTTTCCCTTGTATGTAACTGTTTTCTTTTCTCTTGCTGCTTTTAAAATTCTCTATCAGTACTTGTTGCCATTTTAATTACTATGTGTCTTGGGGTCCCTGGGTGGCTCAGTCTGTTAAGCATCCAACTCTTGGTTTTGGCTCAGGTCATGATCTCACACAATTCATGAGGTTGAGCCCCATATTGGTCTCCGTGCTGACAGCATGGAGCCTACTTAGGATTCTCTTTATCTCCCTCTCTGTGCCTCTCCACCTCCCTTCCCTCTAAATAAATAAATAAATAAATAAATAAATAAATAAATAAATAAATTTGAAGAAAAATTACTATGTGTCTTGATATGGAGCTCCTTGGATTGAATTTTTGGGGATATCTCTGTACTTCCTGGATCTAGATTCCTGGTTCCTTTCCCAAATTTGGGAAGTTTCAACTGTTATTTCCTTAAATAAACTTTCTGCCCCCTTTTCTCCCTTCTCCTTCTGGAATTCCTGTAATGTGGATGTTACTATGCTTCATGGTGTTGTTGAGTTCCATGTATCTATCTTCACTTTTTATTATTAATTTTTGTCTTTGCTGCTCAGCTTGATTGCTTTCCATTACTCTGTCCCCCAGATCACTGATCTGTTCTCCTGTGTCCTCTAGTCTATTCATTCCACCTACTATATTCTTAATTTCAATTATTGAGTTCTTCATATTTTCTATCTCTTTGTTAAGGGTCCCACTAAGGTTCTACACTCTTTTTGAGTCTAGTGAATATCTTTATGACTGTTACTTTAAATTCCAGATCAGGCATATTATCTCCTTTTCACTTAGGTCTTTTACTGTGATTTTGTCCTGTTCTTTCGTTTGGGATATTCTTCTGTCTCCTCATTTTATCTAACTCTCTGTTTCTATGTGTTAAGAAAGTCAGCTACATCTCTTGCTCTTGAAAGTAATGGCCTTATGAGGAAGAGTTCCTGTAGTGTTCAGCTGTGCAGTGTCCCCTGTTCTCCAGAATCTGGTGCTTCAGGGATGTCTCTGTGTGTGTTGTGTGTACCCTCCTGTTGTGGCTCAGCCTCTTTTGCCTTAGTCCAGTCATCTGCAAAGCCTCTTTCCTGTTGTTGGAACAACTGGGTGCCTGCTCCCTGTACTGTTTACAGTCCAGTCTGGGGCCACTTTGGGCTTGAGTTGAGTTAGATCAGGCATTTTCCAGAGATACAGTAGTAGCACCACCCTACAGGACTCTTTACCTGTTTTGTCCCCTGGGAAACTTCTCTTGGTGGGCAGAGTCTCCAGTAAGACAGCTGTCTGCCCCCAGCTCTCTACTGGGGCCACAGTCTGGCTGTTATGTGTGCTTTTTTTCCCCCCTCTGTCCAGGGCAGGAGCCACTTTGGATTGTGTTGGCCCCTGTCAGGGCTGCTTGTACAGTGCTAGGCTTGTGGCACCTTTTTGGATGGGCCCTGGCCAGGAGCATATTGGAGGGGGCAGGTCCCCAGGAGAACATGGGGTGGGGGAAACAGAGGTAGAACGGTTTGAGTAGGCCTGCTAAGCGAGGAGAGCTCCAGCCAGGCTGGAGGGGGGTATACCTACAGGAGAACACAGGGGCCGCCCACACTGTTAGCAAGTTAGGTAGAGAGTGTCAGGCATTGAACTGATTCCCTGAGGTAGCCATATGTTTATGCTGGTGGGCAGAAGAGGAAAAAGGTGCCTGATATCTCCTTTGATACTGGAGAAGCCTACCAAGGAACCCTGCCCCTCCAGCACACACTCTGAAATTAGTAAACATAGATTCCTCCCATACATCTCAGGTGTCTGTCATACTGCTGCTTCTACACTGAGCTCCTAAGGCTGTTTGTTCTGTTGTCTCTTTAAGGGCAGGGACTTAGTTTCCTCTGGCCCTCACCACCCTCTTAGAACCGAGCCTGCTGGCATTTAAAATTCCATGTTTTGAGTCCCACTGATTGCTCATGGTAAGAACTCTTGAAATTCTCAGGCTCTCTGGTTTTCAAAGCCAAATGTTACAGGGATTTTTCTTCCCAGTGTGGGCTCCCTGGTGTGATAGTCTGTTTCTCTTCCCTCTCTATACCTGTGGGGTCATTCCCCCCCTATAGACAGTCCCTCATGTTCCTTTAGCTCCTGACTTTCTCTCTGCCCTTCCCACCCTCTTTAACATGGCCTCTTCTCTACATTTAGCTGTGAAGAGTTCATTCTTCCAGTCTTTGGGTAGTTTCTGGGTTGTTTACACTGATGTGACTGGTATCTAATTGTGTCTGTGGGCAGTGTGTGCTTAGGACCCTCCTACTCTTCTGTCTTTCCCAGAAGTCCCTGAAACTGTATTTTTGATAATTTATCAGTGGGCTACAAAAAGACTCAATTTGCCAACATATATAAAAATGTTTGGCCAAAAAGCAATCGATGATCTTTTCTTATTTTTTGACATGGATAATTTCACATTAGTCCTAAAGCAGTCTTTTCATTACCTTTTTTTTTTCTTTTCAAATCATTGTTCTTTACTTTTGAGTAACATATCTGTCATTGATCTGTAATTGTAATGAAAACCATAGTGCAATACAATTTTTTTTCTTTAAATGGTCCAAATTATTTTAAACTTTGAGTTTATGTGGATACACAATGAAAGATCAAGTTTGAACATGAAAAATGAAGACTTTTATAGATGCATTCTGGAATTTATTTAAATGGCTCTTAAAACAATTGGATTTGCTAAAGAACACCTTGGTGTGGTGAATAAGGCATGTGATTGACACATGGCAGCTAAGACTTAGAGGCTTGGCCTCCTGCTTCCTGACTGTGTGTCTTTAGGTAAGTAAGGATAATGATACTAGACAAGCAGGCTCCAGGCTTCTTCTTTGTAAAAGGGTCCAAATATCAGTACCTACCTGAGAAGAGTTGTGAGACAACACATGAAAATCAATTAGCATAGCCATGCCCTGAATAAATTGCCATTGGTAATAGTATCATTGCCATTTCCTGAGTTCTAGTTCCTGCTTATGAGATTAGTCATACATCATCCATCATACAGTGCAGACACATTTTGGATTTATAATAACATTGGCTTGTTTGCTTATTGAATTATGTTCAGTAAATATGTAATGCATTGTAAATGTTACATAATTCAAGGAATAGCTCCTTATACATATTGTATATAAAATATATAGTCTAGTATATAAAATATGTTTTACATACTCTATAGTTCAAGGAATCCTTCCTTATAAATATTTTCTCTTCTACTTAGAATATTGACATTTGGGGAATATCCACTCTATATACGTTCATTTAATATGGCTGTAGTATACTGATCAGCAGTCAGTTGTGTACATCAGAAGTAATTAATACCATTTCAGTGTCAGTGTATTCATATTTTGTCAATATATTTACTTTGAATCTCATTAAGAAACAAATGGTGTCAAAATTTGGGTTAAATACAGAGACAAACTATTAGTGATTTACTCATTTTTGGTCAGTTTGTGTTTAAATGTGTGGATAGCAGCAAATGGCTTATTTGAGTGGTTGAAATGTTTTCTCATTCAATGTAGTATTCTTTTCTTGATTAACAAGTAAGTGCTAGTTAACACTATTTGATGCTATGGCTATTTAGCACCTTCTGCAAAAGACAGGTCAGAGCCATTTGATTTGTTGAGGTAACTGTGCATTCAGCATTATGCAAAACACAATAACCCAGGATGCATGGTTTAGCTTTGACCTTAACCGGCAATTATTTCTCCATGAAGCTCTGCCAGTGCCTTTGTCAAGTACTTGTACTTTACCCACCAATTAGCTAATTTTCAAGTTCTGAGGTTAATCTTTATCTGTGTTACCTTTAAACTAAATACTTATTGGTCCCTTAAGCACTTTAGTACTTTAGAAAACTAGTTGGAGTGAACCTCCTTGCCTGAGTCAGTTATGGCATGACCCTTTCATACAGGCTCCTTTGAAGATGTGAGGAGATTATATATTAGGCAGAGATGATCGGAGCAGTCTACTTTATGGAGAGAATCAGCCCAGTATGCATCGCGTGTACCGTGTTTCCTTTTGCCAAAGGACACACACTGGTCATTCAGATCAGAGACGGCCTTCAGTTACTATAGCTGAAATACACCACTTTGATCTGTGTCTTCTTAGATTCAACATAAACTTTTATGGAGTATGCCTTTGAAAGGTCCATGCTGGCACTCAGAGGGTCACTATAGAGTAGTACACTCTTTTAACATATGAGACGAAATGATATTTTTGTGTTTGGTGGAATGGTAATCTATGAAACACAAGTGTGAACCCACTTTTCTTCCGTAGCTACCAACCTGAAGCACATACAAGTATGCTAAAACGTCTTTTACCTTGGTATATTTATATTATAATAAGGTTTTTATCAGTGTATCTATACATATTTGGGTATATTTGTTCACAAATTCTTAAAGTAACATGGCTATATATGTTTTGTCTTAAGTTCAGTGAGTGCTATATTTCATTCTGAGGAGTGCTTGAGGTTATTCACATTGAGTTTATTACATATGGAATAAAGAGAGTCTATTTTACTTCTCTTTCACAATCCTATGAACAGTTCACTTATATCATTAAAAAGTAGACCCACCACATAACTAACCATGCTCATGAATATTTAGTTTTTATCACTCCATTATTCTTTAAATGGATTCTTAGCATAACCCTTGTTTGGCCCATAGAATATAATTGAGGGGATAATATGCAGTTACAAGAGAGTAAAGTTTCCAAGAGGAAAGGAAAGTCTTCACTGAGCACTCATTTTAGGTAGCTGGGGTATTTACCCACCTCTGGCCCTATCAGGGTACAATGCAATTTCATGTCACATATTTGATCTCAGAATTAGTAAGTGATAACTTGGAGTAGGAAGCCTTATTCTTGACCAGCATTAATTTAGAGAAAACTGAGACTACCAACTCAAATGTAGACCCATTTTGTAAATCACTTGCTCATTAGAAAGTCCCTGTGGTTTTACCCTCTCTCACCTACCTACAGCGTAAAGCGGTAATGAGAGTGATCAATATTTACCTTTAAGGCTTCAGGGTATGTTTTTATATCAAATCTTCATGGATCTATAGTGCCTTCTTTTCTGTCTCAATCCTGACTAATAATACACAGTTTATCTTTCTTCATTTCAGACTAATATATTATTTTTCTTCTGTTTATTCCTTGTTATTCAAAAATGGTTTCTCTACTATTAGTGTTTCATGTAATTTTGTTTGATGATTTTTAGTAGGAGAAAATAAGGTCTGTATTTTTGTTTGTGATCTTGTCCTAATTTAAATTTTTTAATTAAACATTTTTTAACGTTTATTTATTATTGAGAGATAGAGACAGAGCATGAGCATGGGAGGGGCAGTGAGAGGGGGAGACACAGAATCCAAAGCAGGCTCCAGGGTCTGAGCTATTAGCACAGAGCCCAACTTGGGGCTTGAACTCACAAACCATGAGATCATGACCTGAGACAAAGTTGGATGCTTAACCGACTGAGCCAGCCAGGCACCCCTAATCTTGTTCTAATTATACCTGTTTTGTTTCCAGTTGTAGTTCTGCAATTAATATTTATGTTTGTTAACATCCATGTGCTTAGTCCTGTGAATAGTAGTAGATGCATTACAGTACAATCTGTTCAACAAGACTGATGGATATCCATGTCCTAAGTACTATAATGATAAGCTTTGGTGTATAGTTCCTAGATTATATAGTTCCTAGATTACTATTATTTTAGTGCCTACTACATTCACTAGATTTTTTATGAATATTTCTGAGCTCAATAAACTGACTTGGGTCTCTAAGGCACTGAAATAAGGGCAGGGTTTAGAGATGGAAAAAATAGGCCAAATGCTTTTTTTTAATAAGAAAAAAACTAGGGGCACATAATTTTCTTCAACAGTATTTAACATTTGGACTTGAGTTATGCAGAGAAATTCGGTTTGGGAAGCAAGCCTTCCATGGACAGGAACTGGGCAGCAGACTTGAGACTGTCACATAACATCCTGGCGCATGTGGCCAGTGGGTTGTAGAGTGCCATGCAAATTGAGAACAGTTGTGGCTATGGAATGAATGGGGGTTTGGTCTGCGTGCCAAGTCAATGTAAGGAATGAAAGCTACATCCCATGAAGGTGGTTTCGTGACAACCCTGGCTTTCAGCAAGTTGATGAAAAGCTTTATTATTCCAATTCCATTACAGTTGCAGGAATCCTTTTGGGGGTTAAGCGTACCCAAGAGTATTACCTCATTTGCACAGAACCTCACAAATTTCAGTGATTGATTTTATAAATATACATGTGTCTGACTTAGCATAATCAAAACCATGCATTAAAATATTTAAGAGTGTAATTGCAATATACCTTTCAAATCGATATGTAGCATCTGTTTGGATTTATCCCTGTATCTGTCAGATAAGCTTCTATTAATCTTCAAGACCTAATTCACATATTAATTTTCCATCTTCTCCTAGGTGAATAGTTTTCACCACAAGGTTGTACCAAGATATTTCATAATTAGGAGCAAAGACTAGGCATCAGACAACTTAATTGTGAATCCTAGGTCTGCTAATTACCAGCCGTTTGAAATTGGGGTAACCATCTCATGGCTTTAAATCTTGATTTCTTCATCTGTAAAATGATAGAATAGTAGCAATTTAATAATAGTAACTGAACTTATTTTGGGAGTGGTAAGTGACATAGTATATAGTAAACATATATAAAGTGCTTATATAAAACTCATTTAATATTAGTCCTGTTTTTTGTAGGTGGAACTTAATATTATTTACTTAGGACTTTTGATATTTTTGTTCTAAATTTTTGCTTGTAGATTGCTTCCTCTTTTAGATTGGGTCTCTTTCCATACAGCAATAACTTGCTATGTATTGTTCTTTCCTCAGTAGCTAACATGTGTTCTGAACACATATTTTATTAATTTAGGGTAAATAAAGAAGAGTGCCATTCCTTCTCAAAATGCTGGCAGAGAGGGGGCACCTGGGTGGCTCAGTTGGTTGAGCTTCTGACTCTTGGTTTTGGCTCAGGTTATGATCTTACCAGTTGTGAGATCAAGCCCGCATTGGGCTCTGTGCTGACAGCATGGAGCCTCTTGGGATTCTCCCTCCCCCTGTCTCTCTCTGCCCTTTCCCTGCTCACAAGGGCACATGCCTGTATTTTCTCTTTGTCTCTCTCTCTCAAAATAAATAAACATTAAGAAAACTGCTGCCAGAAGGACTTACCAGATACACATCAATCTTATTTTACCTCAGTGCTACCCACCACCTGTCCTAAAGCCTCTGATATCCCACACATGAAAATCAAGCTCTTTTGAAAACTACCTCACTGGTGTTGATTCCTGTCACTTTGCCCAACAATCTGTATATTGAAACCATTTTGTCTCCTCAAACACACTAGTGATTCACATGTGTTTTTGTCCTTTCTCTCACTGTTATTGGTTACTCATATCTAGGATTGTCCTTGCCTTATTTATTTATCTAATTTACTTCAAGTCTTAGCTCAGACATCACCTCTCACACTTTCAGCTACGTTTAAGTATACCTCCCCCATGCTCTATTTTGCCTACTTGTCATATGTTTCATAATCTTTATTGTTATTAATTGTTTTTGTCTCTCACCCATGAGATTGTATTCTTTTCAAGGGCAGGCACAATTCCAATACCTTAATTAATTATGAATGTTTTGTCAGAGTTCTTAGTTTGTTGAAAAGATTGAGATTGGATAAACGTGTTGAGACGAACTGAATATTTTATATAGAGTTTAGCTTTCTTGATACAGCTTTTTGACGTGTTCAAAAGGACACAATTACTATTTTTGCCTTTGCCTGTTTAAAATGCTGCTTTGAGGCCCCTACAACTTAGCACTCCAATATATGTAAAAAATTGAACTCAAGAAATAAGTAGCTTTGAGCTCTTAGAAAAAGAAAAAGGATTTGGTTCTTCTTGAAGCAGGGTCTTTAGCCTTCCATATCTTTCTGTGATTTCAATCAGTGCATAGCAAGCAAGTTCTGCAGGATCCTTACATTTTCTAGGAAAACTTTTCTTCTTTTGCTTCTGTTAATACCTGGCTTCTTTAGAGCATGACATTTAGGTAATATATACACCTTAGGAAAATATGTCTCTTTTAAGTTACATGGTTTCTGGTTATCATACTGGCATAAGTTTTACAGCAGTAGCCAGCTGTGTCAAATTTTGTGAAGAAAGTAAAGTCCATGAGTAAACCAAGAAATGCATTTATTTCTTTGAAGGTTTTCCTAAGCTCCCCAACCAACCCCTCCCTAAAAAAGCCCAGCACAATACAAGTAATTCTAATTCTATAAAGCTTCCAGCTTCCTGTAAAATAAATTAATTGAAGGCAGTAAGATCTTGTTCCCTCACAGTCCACTGCACCAGGCTGTGTCTCTTCCATCTGAATTTTTTTTCCTTTGAGAATGTTGTGAGTAAAACCCTTGGCTTTCTTCTCATGCCAAGGAAATCCTCTGTAGATTAGGGTACACTGGAGATAACTGTAGTAAACTACACTTCCAATTTCCCATGTCTAATGTTGGTTCCTTAATGTTCACAAACTGTGAGTCAGTTTTGTGATGACTGGTTTTTTTTGGCATAATTTAAGCAAACAATGCTATTGAATTAAATTGCGGTTCAATTGAGACAGACACAATGTAGTTTTTATGTTTTTTTCCTAAAGGGGGTCAACATGGTATGTTCAGTTTGAAATCGATTAATCTTTTAATGCTAGAAGAATTAATATAACTCCTCCTAATAGCCATGGTCATTGCCCACCAAATCACATTGAATGCTTACTATACACTAGGCTCTGGGTTCAGTGGTAACATGCACTATCTCATTTATCAAAGTGTCTAAGGTAACTATTATCTCCATTTTATAGATGATAAATAGGACCATAGAGAGTTCACAGTTACATAGCTTAAAAGTGGAAACAAGTTTTAATTCTACAACATAAGATAATCACTCAAAACATAGGCTTGCATTTGCCTGTTTGTATCTGAGTTTCTAGGTTGAGTAATTTTGGTTTCCAGACAGTTAAACTCCTTGAAAATGAGGAAAATTATATTGTATTTATTTCTCCACTATTTATTACAGAATAGGGATGCAATTAACTTTTGTATCTCAGCCTCGAGTATATGTGTGTATTTACATGATTCAAGATTTCCAGCTGTGATTCTCAGCATTTTTCCGTATTTATTTTACTTCAGGCTACAAATATATACCTTCATTTTATTACTGATCTTTCTTGTCCATGGTCCTGAAGCCCAGAAACTTCCATAAGGAAAAATGACAACAACAATAACAATACGGTGCCATATTCATCAACGATCAAGATAATTGATCCTTATCATATGTGATACCTAACACAGGTTTGTATTTCTTGAAATCTTACCCTAAATTCCCAATTTAAAAGCTGAGAAAACTTAGTAATAAGGAAGCAAAATAGCCGTAAATGTCATTAGCCAAACTATGAGGGACAGAAAGTTAGAGACTGACCAGAGACTCACATTTGGCTTGGAAATGAACTGGGAAGAAGACCCAGCTGAACTGGCTTATTTTCATGGCCTTTAATGATGCTACCTTGCCTTTACTCTTAAATTAACAGAGAAAAAACTGTCGTAAAAGATGAGTGGTTGAATTTTTAATCAGAATTTATCATCCATCATCACCAGCTAGAGAAGTGTGAGCCAGTTAGCCCAACCTAATTAACTTGCTGTGGTAGAGTGCTGGCTGTGATCCCAATAATCATACCACCAATGACTAGCATTTATTGAATGCTCACCGTGATCTTTATAAGCGTTATCCAATCTAATCTTCACTTTAGCCCATGAGAAGTAAAATTCCTATTACGTAGATGGAGCTCCTGATACACAGGGAGATTTAATTGCCCATTTCTCTTGGCATTGTTGAGGGTACATTGTTGAAGCCAGGGTCACCCCACAGTTTATACTCTTAGTCATTCTTCTGTATTGTCTACAGACAATACAGAATCTGTCTTTGTTCAATACACCACTGTAATCTACTGGTAGCTAGCAAAATTGCAGGCATCATCACTTCCAAATACTGACTTTGTGAGTTCATCTAAGACACTGATAAGGAAAAAAATATTTCCATTTTGTTACCTTTGTGTGGATTTTTCCATGTGATCTCATGAAGGACACCTTGAGTTCAATATTATTCTAAGAAAAATGCATTCAGGAAGAATTGTTTGTCATCACTTTTCAGGTGATTATGTATGTATAGTGTAGACATAACTAATCCTTGATAGGGAACAATATGTCACTGACACAAATGACCTTGAGAAATTATTAAGGCTGCCTTATCTGGGCATTTATTTAATGGACATTTCCAAAACCAAGACAAAACAACACACTGTGCCTTTGATGATTCTTGAGACATCCAAAAGGGAAATATAACAGTAGTGCACTACTTCCATACCAGATGCTATACTATGTATTTCACATAATTTACTTTTAATTATCATATCCATTCTTCAGAAATATACATATATAAATATAATTTTTTTGTATGTAACTAAAATGTTATAGTCAGTGAATTATATAGAGTTAAAATCATACTATTATTTTGATTCTAAAACATCAAAAGGTATTAACCACATCAGATGTTACAAACTGTCCAACCTAGTCCAAATGAATTGTATATTGCATGTGTACTCCAATATGTATTTTCCCCCCACAGTGTGTATTCTGTGGTTGTTAGAATTTGTTAACAACATTTAAAAATTTCACAAAGAAACCCAGATTTTCAAACTTTTGAAATAATAGTAATCTGGCAGTATTGGGCTGCACAATAATGTGTGTTCGTGTGTGTGTGTGTGTGTGTGTGTGTGTGTGTGTATTCCTTGGTATGCTTCTAGTTAGAGAAATAGTAAATTAATCAGTGATAGTTTTTAATAAAAAGTGTGGTGGCATAGTAGCCTCAAATATAAAATATACTCTCTTAAAATTTAAGTTTTAGAGGTATCTGTGTGTGTGTGTGTGTGTGTGTGTGTGTGTGTGTGTGTGTGTACATATATATGTATATATTCCTCTTAACAAATGGGCTTAGGGTAATATACAGAGTAACTTTGTCACAGTGTAGTGCAGAGGGAGGCAAGGCCCAGTGAAAGAGTTAGAAAGCATGAGTTTAATGATGATTGTGCTTATTGCTTGTTAAGGGGGCTTTGACAAGTGATTTAAATTCTGAATCCAGCTAGATTTCCTGAAATTGGACAAACTTACAGTCCTAGGTGTAGACCACTAAGTATATAGGAAACTAAAAATTAGATAATGCATATTATGGCAATTTGAGAAATAAAAAGTGAATAGCTTTAGTAGACTGTGTCCAAGATGATGATTGAGCATCAGACATGTCCCTCTGAAAGGCAGAAAAAGATTAAATGAAAAATATAAAGCCAAAAAGAAACTCATAAAAAGGAATGTAGTCTAGTGGCAGCAATATACTAGAAAGTTTGAGGAAACCCTCTGAAATAGAAAGGTGTTGGGATCAGACTGATAGGCAAAAAATACTGGAGAGGAAACTCTGAGACTTTTCTACAAAATCATTGTAGAAATCATTTTCTACAAAAGTGGTTAATAATGTGCACAGAGATGCTTCCAGAATGTTTATCACATCAGTATTTAGCACGGAATTTGGAAGCAAACTTTCACTCTCATCAAAATACGTTCTTTAATAAATCATGCCATATAAATACTTTGGGACATTAATGAAACCATTAAAATGATATTGCAGAATTGTATCCATTAATATAAAAGCTGAAAATCACATTTTTAATTTATTCAGGAAACAGTTATTCAGCTCCTATTATGAATTGGGTAGTATTATGGGTGCTAAAAAGCCAATGGTGATCCCAAACTATCATGACTTTAGCCCCCTTTGGGTTTATGGCCTGTTACATGAAAAACCTCAATCAAGTAAATATGCATATGAATGAATGTGAAGTTACAACTGTGAAGCACTGTAAAAATAAGTGTGGTCTTAGCAAAGTATGCAAAAATGGTATCTGCTCTAATTGGCCTTCCTACAATCTCTAGGATGGGAGACTTAAGAACTGTGTGCATTCAGGGGTTAAGAATATAGGGGAGGTCAAGAAAGAAAAAAAAAAGGTTATATGGCTTTTTTTAAAACCTAGAAACGGAAATAGGCATAGGTGGCTAGAGGTTAGAGAATAACAGTGATTGTGGGAGATGTTGAACTGGAAAAAAAGGAATTATGAGAGATTTCTCAGCAAACATTAAATATTTCCTCTGTATTAAGCATTATACAGTTATTACATAAAATACTCTCAGAAACTTTTGAGGTAGATGAAGTAGATATGGCTATTTTCATTTCTACAGATAACAACGCTAAAATTAAAGATTTGCCCCTGATTACACAGTCCTGGCAAGGCTGGGTTTTGCATCCAGATTGGATCTTATTCACTTTTAAGACAGACCATGAGGTCTATTTATGAGACATTAAATTTCATCCTAAAAATAAGGTAAAACCATCAGCCTGTTGGCATTTACATACATTCCTCTGATGTTTGTGGTAAGGAGTTTTTAAGAGAAGCAAGAAAGACTACAGCGAGATCAGTTACAAGTTACAATGCAGGGAAGAGATCATGATAGCTTGAACCAGAGAGAGGACAGTAAAAATGGAGAAAAGATGAAATGGGTAACAAGCAAATTAGATCATCTTTGTGATTGATTTGTTGCAGAGAAGTGTGAGGAAGGTGTTAAAGGGGTCTCAGATTTATGATGGGGTGCCTGGTGGCTTAGTTAGTTAAGAGTCTGACTCTTAATTTTGGCTCCGGTCATGATCTCATGGTTTGTGAGTTCAAGCCCCGCATTGAGGTCTGCACTGACAGTGCAGAGCCTGCCTGGGATTCTCTCCCCACTCTCTCTTCGTCTCTCTCTTTTCTCTCTCTCTCTCTCTCTCTCTCTCTCTCTCTTTCTCTTTCAAAATAAATAAACTTAAAAAACAGAGGCATCAGATTTTGACTGATCAACTGTATGAAAGGAGAGACCCTTCCCTAAGATGGGTGACCCTGAACAAGGACCAAGTGGTTGATTGGTCCAGGTGGTTGATTTTCATCTTGCTGAGTGCTTTTGAAATATATAAATGTTGAAACCAAAGCAGATGAATATATAGAGCTGGAACTTTATAGTAATAATTGGACTAGAGATATAGATTGGTGACTCAGCTGTGGATAGTTGACAGTTGAAACTGTGGACTTAAATGAAATTACCTAGGGAAACATATTAATGGGTAAATCAAATATTAAGAGTAATTGTTTCTCAGTCGGTATAAGTATTCTATATACTTTTTTTCTTTACCTGTGTCTATTTTTATTTATTTACTTTTTGTGTCGAGTTTTCATTTAAATTCTAGTTACTTAACATACAGGGCAATGTTGGTTTCAGAAGTAGAATTTAGTGATTCATCACTTACAGCACCCAGTGCTCATCACAAGTGCCTTCCTTAATGCCCACCCCCCATTTAGCCCATCCCTTGTTTGCCTCCCCTAGTTTTAAAAAAGTAATCAGCATATCAGGGCACTTGGGTGGCTCAGTCAGTTAAGTGTCTGACTCTCAATTTCAGCTCAGGTCATGATCTCACAGTTCGTGGGATCAACCCCCAGGTTGGAGTTTGTGGTGATAGTAGGGAGTCTTGGTTGGGATTCTCTCTTGCCTCTCTCTCTGCCCCTCCCCTGCTCATGAGTGTGCATGCTCTCTGTCTCAAAAAAAAAAAAAATAGAAAAAAAACTTAAAAATGTAATCAATACATTGTTTTCTGTGGATGAAAATTAAATAACTTTATTCAGCTTTATTGAGATATAGAGAACAAATAAAATTGTAATATACTTGAAGTGTGTAACAAAATGATTTGATATATGAATACATTGTGAAAGAATTCCTTCCCTCCATCCTTTCATGGAGGAGAAACATCTATATATTAATTAACACATCCACTGCTTCATATTTACCTTTTTGTTTGGTTTTGGTACACCTAAGTTCTCCCCTCTTAGAAAAATTTAATTATATAATAGTGTGTTATCGACTGTAGTCACCATGTTATACATTAGATCCTCAGAAATTATTCATCCTAAACTGAAAGTTTGCATCTTTTTTTTTTTTTACCAACCCCTCCTTATTTCCCCCACTCCACAGCCATTGACAACCAGCATCCTACTGTTTCTCTGCATTCAACTTTATTTTTCAGATTTCATGTGTAAGTGGTACTATGCAATGTTTGTCTTTCTCTATTTGACTTATTTCATTCAGAATAAGGCCTCTAGGTTCCAACTGTGTTGTTACAAATGGAAGGATTTTCTTCTTTTTTAAGGTTGTATAGTATTCCATTATATGTATTTGCCACCTTTTGTTTATCCACTCATCCATAGATGAACATTGAGGTTGTTTCTATACTTTGGCTTTTGTGATATAAAAGGGGATATGAAGAGATATAAAGATGTCTCTTTGAAACAATGATTTAGTTTCTTTGGTTATATACCCACACGTGGGATTGCTGGATCAAGTGGTAGCTCTATTTTTAATTTCTTGTAGTGACTGTACCAGTTTACATTACCACCAACAGTGGACAAGGGTTCCCTTTTTCCATATCCTTGCCAGAATTTGTTATATCCTGGCTTTTTCATAATAAATACCCTAAAAGCCATGAGGTGATAACTCATTGCAGTTTTGATTTGCATTTTCCTGATGATTAGTGATGTTGAGTACCATTTTATGTGCTCATTTGCCATTTGAATGTCTTTGGAAAAATGGGTACTCAGATGTTTTGCCCCTTTTTAAAATTGGTGTTTTTATTGTTGTTACTGAATTGTATGAGTTACCTGTACGTCTTGGATATTAGCCCCTTGTTAAGATATGTGGTTTGCAAATTCCCCCATCATTCCACAGGAATGGGACATTGTTTTGTTGATGGTTTCCTTTTCTAGGCAGAAGATTTTTAATTTGATGTAGGCCCCCTTGTTTGTTTTGGCTTTTGTTGCCTTCGCTTTTGTTATCAAATCTAAAAATTCATTGCCAAGACCGGTATCAAGGTCTTGTAACTCATTTGTTTTCTTCCAGGAGTTTTAGGTTTCAGGCTTTATGTTCAGGTTTTCAATCCATTAAGAGTTGTTGTTGTGTATGGTATAAGATGGTGGTCCATTTTCATTTTTTTGCTTGTGGCTCTTGTGTTTTCCTAACACCATTCATTGAAGAGACTATACTTTTCCTATTGTATATTTTCAGCTCCTTTGTTGAAAATTAATTGAGCATAAATACATGGGGTTCTTTTTGTGCCATTTCTTTTCTATCGATTTTTGTGTCTAGCATACTATTTTTTTTTTGAAAGTTTATTTATTGTCAATGCGGAGCCACATGCAGGGCTGGAACTCATGAACTGCAAGATCATGATCTGAGTCAAAAGGGACAGATGCTTAACTGACTGAGCCACCCAGACTCCCCATAGCATACTATTATGATTATCATAGCTTGTAATATAGTTTGAAATTAGGAAGTGTGACGCTTCCAGCTTTGTTCTATATCAATATTGCTTTGGGTATTTGCGGTCTTTTTTGCTTTCACTCAAACCTTAGAACAGTTGTTTTTTTATTTCTGTAAAAAAAAAATGCCATCAAAATTTTGATAGAGCTTGCATTGAACCTCTTGATTGTTTTAGGTAGTACAGACATTATTTTTAAGTGGTAGGTTCCTCACCCAACATGGGGCTCAACTCATGATCATGAAATTAAGAGTCACATGCTCTGCCAACTAAGTCAGCCAGGTGCCCCAGTATTTTTAACATTGGTTCTTCCAGTTCTTGAGCATGGAATATCTTTCCATTTATTTGTGTCTTCTTCAATTCTCTCATCAATGCCTTGTTATTTTCAGTGTACAGATTTTCCTGTTTGGTTAAAGTTATTGCAAACATTGTATTATATTTGATGCTATTGTAAATGGGATTCTTTTTCCAATTTCTGTTTTTGTTTGTTCATTGTTAGTGCACAGAAAGGTAAATGGGGGTACCTGGATGGCTCAGTTGGTTGAGTGTCTGACTCTTGATTTTGGCTCAGGTCATTAACTCACAGTCATGAGATTGAGCCCTGCGTCAGGCTGCATGCTGAGCATGGAACCTGCTTGGGATTCTCTTTCCTTCTCTCTCTGCCCCTCCCTAACTCATTCTCTCTTGCTCTCTCTAAATAAATAGACATTTCAAAAAGAAGAAATGTAAATGTATTTTGTTTGTTAATTTTGTATCAGGCAGCTTTTCTGAATTCATTTATTAGTCTAACAATTTTTTGGTGGAGTTTTTAGCATTTTCTACATGCAATATCATATCACCTGTAACAAAAAATTATACTTATTCCTTCTGATTTGAATGCCTTTTATTTATTTTTCTTGGTTTACTTGCTCTGGCTATGGTTTCCAGGACTATTTTGAATAAAAGTGGCAAGAGTAGGAATCTTTGTCTTTTTCTGAATCTTAGAGGAAAAGTTTTCAATTTTCACCCTTGAGTATGATGCCGATTTGTGGGCTTGTCATTTATGGGCTTTATTGTATAGAGGTATGTTTCTTCTATACCCAATTTGTTTTAGTGTCTTTATCACAAAGTGATGTTGAATTTCATCAAATATTTTTTTCTGTGTCTGTTTAGGTGACCACATGATTTTTATCTTTTGTTAATGTGGTGTATCACATTTATTGATTTTCATATGTTGAACCATCCTTGCATCCCAGAAATTAATCCCACTTGATCATTGTATATGATCCTTTTAAAGTAATATTCAATATTGTTTGAATATTTTTGTGAGAATTTTGCATCTGTGCTCATTAGGGATGTTGGCTTGTGGTTTTCTTCCCTTGTAGTGTCTTTATCTGCTTGATATCATGGTAATACTGGCCTCATAAAATGAGTTTGGAAATATTCCCTCCTCTTATTTTTCATGGAAGAGTTTGAGAAGTTTTGGTATAAGTCTTCTTTAAATGTTTGCTGCAATTCACCAGTGAAGCCATTTGGTCCTGGTCTTCTCATTGTTGGGATATTTTTAATTACTGATTCAATCTCCTTGCTAGTAATTGGTCTGCTCTGATTTTATATTTCTTTCTGAAGAAAGAATGAATGTTTTCAGGAATTTATATGTTTTATCTAGGTAAATGAAGTTTAAAAAATATTAAGGAAAAAAGTTAAAACTTAAAATGATAGAATAAATATCATTGTACATCCTGCAAAGGGTAAAGGTGAGAGTTCAAGAATGGACCCAGGGTTTCATGTCTGGATTTAAGAGGCTTTTCTTATCTCATTCTTTTGTAGTACGTGTTCCACTTGGCTGATGACCATTTCCTCTGACTCTCTGATAGTATCATCTCCATCCAGACTCTCTCTGTCAAATATGTCACCTGACAGCAATGCAAGCTGTTGGCAGAACTCATCAACAAAGCTTGCATTCAGTTTCACTTACTCTTTGACAGAGTGTATATGATAAGCATCCTGTCACTTAGAATGCTGTTGTCATTTGCTGGTGTGCAGATTTAGTTGTCATGATGAAGTGAGCAAATTCTGGTAGTGGGTGAGCTAGACTCACTAAGTAGTATTTTCTGTCACAGTGTGTTTATCATGCACTATTTGGTGCATTCTTTACTAAGAAACTTAATTACTTAACAGCTCTAGATATATATCTTTGTGAGTTGTATATATGTGTGAATATATGCCAAGCTGTTTTGTTGCATTTGACACATTTCTGCAAAGACACTGTGAGAAAAGGAAGGCAATGAGACCTTCTGTTTCTGTTTTGAGTCAGAAAAGCTGCCACTTAGTCATCATGTGGTTCTCTACTATATTTCCATGAAAATAATATCAGACATAGTAAACCTATGTTTTTAAATTTAATACTTAAAAATATACTGTCACTCTCCCATAGCAAAACAAAACTTAACAAGCATGAACAAAATCTTCAAAATGTCAATGTAATATTGTGTTAAGTAATCGTATTTGGCTATGAAATACTTAATGCTTTTCAAATGAACTTCACTGAACACTTCTATCTCTAACAGAGTTTATTAAAATGCTCATTTTGATTACTTATAACTGTTGTATCAATTTAGTATTTCCAATAGTAGTTAGAGTAAGCACAATTTAATTAAATATCTTGGAGGAGGAAATTGATTTCAGAGCAAAAGTTGCTGTTTGAAATTACTTAATTGGACCTCAGATTTTGCTTGTTAATGGAGTTACCTTTGTATATCCAATTGTAATAGTTTAAGCTATCCATGTGGCATAATGGATGTGTTCCTGTCTATAGAACTACAAATTTCAAGTAAGTCAAAACATAACAAGAAATCACCAAACCAGAGCACATAAATATTGACTATGGATAGCAAAGCACATTTCATATTTATATTAAAAGTTGGAAACTCCCTATAAATAGCCATGTTCCCAGGACATTCTTATATTCTCTGAATGCGGGGAAACTCTACATCTTGCTTTATTATGCCATCAAAACAGGTGGATGGGATTGATCTTCTAAAGATTAAATTTTAAATTGTTGTTTAAAGTTCTATCTGAAGTATGATAGACATCCTTTTTCTCAAGTTACATAAGATGTGTTCTGGATAATCTGAGTTATGTGAAGATGTAAGATTCTAGGAATTTAAGGAATTAAATTGTATTTTTCATTTCAGTACAGATGATTTTTAGCAGAAAACAATTTTTGGCAAAAAATTATTTACCAGAGTGAGGTTAGGTTTCAGAACACATGAAATCATTTAGAAACAATTCTCTTGCAGTAAAGAAATTTGCTGATTCTTCCATGTGGAATTCAAACTCTTCCTTTTGTCAAGTTTATTGAGATGTAATTTACATACAGCAAAGTTCATTCTTGATAGTGAACAGTTCTCACGTTTGTCAGATGCATATCACAATTAAAATATAGAAGAGTTCCCCAAAACTCTGTGTGGGCCCTCTTTGGTCACCTTCCATGATTATCAGTTCTTCATAGGAACTGACATGTTTTTGTCTATAGTTTTGCCCTTTCCAGGTTGTCATAAAAATAAAATCATACAATACATAGGCTTCTTTACTTAATATAATGCATTTGATTTTCATTCATGGTGTTGTATGTATCAATAGTCCTTTAGTTTTGGTGCTGAATAGCATCCCAGTGTATGGATATACCACAATTTGCTCAGCCATTTTATGTTTTTGTTTTGTTTTTTTTTTTTTTTTGTAGGTAGCGTTCCTATCATGAACACTTACCATTCTATTAGCATTCTAAATATAATTTTGTGTACTTTTTTTTAGGATTTTTCTAATAAACTCTCATTATTTTAGTCTCTGGAAAGAGGGAGCTTTATAAACTTATTATATTATTGTAAACATTTACATTTTAGTATTACATTTAATGAAAAATGAATCATATTAGAAGAGATTATGTTGAAATCCTCAAGGTCTGGTAACACTTTATTGGTTGTACTTTTTGGGGGATACATTTTTGGTATCAAAATGTAAAAAATGTGAAACTATAGACATATAAAGACTATGAGGAGAAAACTCTGCAGTGCTCTAACACTGCTTATGGTTTGCTGGAAAAGAAATACAGTGAGTACTTATTTCAATCTCTAATGTCTGTACACTCAGACCCAAGGATTGAGAACTAATGACTTAACCTGAAAGTTTTAAAAGTGAGATGAAAATTAGTTAAAATTTAATTAACTGAGTTGGGAGAAGCAAGCTGACGCTATGGAGTGTGGGATGAGAAAGATGATTCAGTATTCCAAACATTAAAAAAAGAAGGATGAAAACTTTAATTTATTATTTGAACTCACTTCCTGGGAGTTCTCTACTTTTATTAGCCTATATACAACCGTGTTTCAAGTAGAATAAAAACTGAGACATTTAAAATTCTGCAGTAGAAAAGTTGCATGGATCTGTAGACTAAAAAATAAATTACTTGCGTATAATTAGCAATCTAAGTTTATGAAATACAGAAAAGTGGGGCACCTGGGTGGTGATTTCAGCTCAGGTCATGATCTTACGGTTCATGAGAAATAAATAGATGGTAGATAGATGGATAGATAGATAAAATAAATAAAGAAACATTGAAAAATTACAGAAAAGTAACTCTAAACTCAGTAGCTTAAAACAAGAATACATATTTTTTTACCTTTATTAAATCTATGTGAAAATATAGTAACATGCTTTCTACTTATAAATGAGTTTGCCTGTCCTATGACACACATATTTCTAATATTTTTGTTATTACTCCTCACATATTCCCATGAAGAATTTTGAGTATCTCATTTATACTGCAATTCATATTAATATTTAAGTTTTATTACAAGTTATATGTTGATTTAGAACTAGAAGGGAGTTTAGAAAAGATCCTAATAAAACACCTCATTCTTCTGGAAAAAAAAACAAAAACAAACAAAAAACAAAAGACAAAACAAAACCTCTCTCTTGAGTAGTTAGTGAACAGAAGAATTCCAAGGTTATAAGAGCTCCAACTCTCAGTTCTGATGAACTTCTCCTATTCCTTATTGCATCACTAAGATACAATGAAAATCACCAGAAATAATGTTCTGTACTTTTGTTTGGAACAAACTCTTTCATTCAAGAAGTAGAGACATATTAAGTAAATCTGGCCTCTTGGTTCACTTTTTTTCTGTAATTCTCCTCTTGCTCTCTCCTCATACCCCCAGAGCCATTACTGTAGGTCATTCCCACCCTACCTCTTGTCAGACCAGTGGTTCTCATACTTTGGTGGCTGTAAGCATCATCTGGAGAGTTAATGCACACAGAAGCCCAGGCTCATATGGACAGGACCTTTAGATTTGTACAAATTTTGTGTATGATTTTTATGCTCACTAAAGTTGCAGGCCTTAGAGTCCTACGTGTGCATCCGCATGGGCCCTTCCAGTCTTTCTCACTCTGCCTAATCAAGAGAAAATGCTTTGGTGGGCACAGTCTTTGTAATGCCTAGTCTACTTTTGTTGTTGTTGTCCTAAATCAGTGTCATTGGCACTCATTGGACAGAGTCACACTTTCTGCCTTAGTATTTAAGAACCCTGGCCCAACTTTCTAGCCTGTGTCCCTTTACTTCAGCACCACTGAACTCCTTACCTTTGGGAGGCAATATTAAAAGTGTGGTTTCAGCTCTTGAAGACTTGACTTAACATAGTTACTCTTAATAGAAGTTTTCTTGGCTTGCATTTTTTCTTTAGAAAAACAACAGCGACAGAGCTTTTTATGAGCTATGAATATACGTAATATGTTGAGTCTAGGGACAAAGGCACTTGAGTTAATCTGTGGGTACTTATATGGCAGGCTCATCCCCAAAAGTGTCATGTTGTCCCTTTTCTGATTATTTTGCTGATGATGTATCAACTGACCCTTTGGTTTGAATTTGCACATAATTCAATACCCAGGTTTGATTTCACAGACTCCCTAAAGCCTTTTATGGCTTCCCCAGTGTTATATATTCTCTTCCTCCTCTGCACATGTGTACAATGGTCATGTGGCCACTGTTATGAAAGAAATTCTGACAATGTGAGTATATTTTCTACAGTATCCTCACACAAGGCAAATGAGCCAATTTTATTCCTTTTCATAATCACTGCACATGACAAGCTCCCTAAAATGCATATTGAATTCAGTGAATACACTCATTTTGAGCTCTTAATCTGTATAGCATTAATATTTCCCAATAATCATAATAACAGCTGCTGGTTCAGTAGTTAATATGTACCAGCCTTATTAAGAATGTTATGCATATATCATTGGATATCCTTAGAACAACCACACTGAGATGTAGGTTTCTTAACTCCATTTTAAATATAGAGCAATTTGAGACCCAAAAAAGTTAAGTAACTTAATTTGTTACACTAGCTGTTAGGGACCAGAGCTGGGTCATAAATAGAGACACCTACTAACTTTATTGAAAGTGTCCATGATCATCTTAATATTGGCTGTAATTATCTTTTTTTTTTTTTTTAAATGAACTTAAAATGGCAAAGGCAGTAAGTAAGATATGACTATCTCGACATATCTTAAAGGCTTACAATGAAAGAATTTATTCTGTAATACAAAATCAAAGGTGATCTTCCAAACAAGATCAAGGGTTATAATTGTGTTAGACCACGTGTGTGTGTGTGCTTGCGTGTGTGTGTGACATTTGTCTATGTGCAATTCAACTGCGGTTAGACAGGTGGTATTATTTTCTCCAGTAACTGCTTCCACTGTGCTTTCTGAAAGAAAACAGTCTGATTCCGTATTTCAGGCACATTTTGTTATATAAAGAATCTCATTTTTTTAAGACCTGGTTCTAGGACGTCATCTAAAGATGCAGCCCCGAATATGATTCTTAGTTCTGTCCCTTCCAACCCACTATAGGCTAGACCTGACTGCATAGGCATCTTTTGGGTTGCCGAAGTCTGTTATTTCCCCACCCGCTTCCTCTGTTCCCTACTTTCCCTTCTGGTATTCTATTTTATAGGGAACATTTCAATGTGAGTTCCCTCTGACAGTACATTTGATAGCTCTTAGAGACTTTGGGCATCCCCTCTAGGGTTTCCTGGCATAGAGACTCTGTTTCTGCCAAGAGCAAGTCCCAGCAGAGCCTGTCACAGATGGGAACCTTTCCCCAGTTTGCAACCCTCTTGTGGTGTGCATAGGATCCTAATCTCCACGTAACTTCTATAGCATCCTCTGACTGGCAAAACTCATATATCTTTCCACACCAAATGTGGGAACACAGGCTCTCCTTTTCTCTACCCCACACACATATACCTGTCTTTGTTCTTCTGTCTCTCTCTTGACCCTTCTCCTGCCACAACGGTAACAGGTGGCTTTGAAACAAAATTTCAGACATGAGATGTAAGGTAATCCACAAATCAGTAAGAAAGGAATGGGGGAAATGCTTTCATGTTACTTCAACCTTAAAACAAGAGGTAAATTCTAGTGATGGGATGGAGTTGGAAAAATTGCTGGTTTTTTTTTTGTTTTTTGTTTTTTTCAAATTCAGTCATTCCTCAGCTTTATTATCCAGATCAGTATTTATCATTTTTATCTCTGGGCCAAAGTAGGAAATGCATTATGCATCATAATTAAATTCTCTGCCTCTATCCCTGTCTTCTATGCACACAGACCTCTGAAATATTTTTTTTTAAACCTAATATTTTCCTAGGGGGCCTGAGTGGCTCAGTCAGCTAAGCATACAATTCTTGATTACAGCTCAGGCCCTGATCTCACAGTTTGTGAGACTGAGCCCTGTGTAGGTCTCTGAGCTGACAGTGTGGAGCCTGCTTGAGATTCTCTCTCTCTCCCTCTCTCTCTGCCCCTCCTCCACATGCATGCACCCTTGTGCACAAGTTCTCTCTCTCTCTCTCTCTCAAAATAAATAATAAAAAACTAATACTTTTCTGTACTACATACCCTGCACTATAATTTTGGTTTCTATCAGTTTTCATTCATTCCTATCAGTTCATTCATTCCTATCAGTTTTCCGGACATTTATTTCATGACCCACTAACCTGATTAGATAACCTTTGAATGGATCAAGTTCCACAACTTATAAAACAAGGCTGTAGAAGGTAAAGACTAATAAACATGTTGGCCTTTCTCTCCCTGATACAATGGATTCTCAGATCAACAGCTGGACCTTTCTAAAATTTGCCCTGAAAATTTTAGAATCTTAATCTGCAGTTTTCTCTGCTGTGATCCCTGCACTACTGGGGAACATTTAGAGCTAGGAAAAGAGCAGCGGTATGTCATGGCATGTGCTCATTGTGGCCACTTTGATTGGTGGGTGGCTGGGTGTGTGTATGTGTACTTATGTTTATTAATACAATTTTATTGTTTTCCCTGAATGTGACAATAATGTATACTCTGGAACTATTTTTGAAACATATAAATGAATAAATTACCCACTCTTACTCATACAGAGTAAGCACTATTTCAGATCTTTCTCAGACCCTAGACAGTACACGAACTCACTCATGCACCCTTGTATTTTAGTAGTCTTTTTATTTCTGCCAGGGCTTTCTTGATTCTAGAAGTTGCTCATCCTGGAATATGACCTTGACATAAAAGTCAGCTCTTTTTCTGAAGTTTAAACTGGCATCTCCCTATTGCCTTGAAGGGTAGATTTATGCTTTCTCTGGGATAAGAACATGATCTTTAAACTCTATTAGCCTTTCTCTACCTCTCTCTCATTTAACATGAAAATGCTTGGGTTTTTCTTTCCAACTTTCTTTTTTTTTTTTTTTTTTTTTTAGCTTTTATTGTATACTTGCTAATTTTATTCTCAGTGTGACCTCTCAGATATCCACAGGGAAAGGCAAATTGCTCCAGAAAACCCCTGTGCAAGGGGAAGTTCAGAAAACAGACTTCTCTTTGTAAGAATAATATGGGCTGGAAAATGGTTCACAGGGGCACATAAAACCCTTTGGATACCAAGAGTGAAGGAGAGTAGACGTAATGAACTGGACAGGAAAAATAGTAATAAAGACTTTGCCTCAATCATTTTTAAGTATTTATCATTTGAGTTATTGGGGTGTGGGTCTCTGGTTTCCAATTTGCAAAAGCAAGAATCCATAGATGGAGGGATACTGTCTGGTACAGACTCATTTAAAGCATTGCAATTCCATTTTAACATCAAGTTGCCTTACTTGATTATTTCAAAGCCAAGAATAGGATGCCAATTCCTGAGTGCCCCAGTTTATCCTAAAGTTGAAATGTAATGCTGTGACCCCAAGAAGTACATTTTGTGGATGGCTTTGTCAGTGCTTGGTTTGGTCTCATGGGCAGTTTCTCAGTGAATTGTTTAAATTGCTAAGTGCCAACTATCATTCCTTATCTCAAAACTAAAATTAAAGCTTTACTCTTTGCAAAGGAGTACACCAAAAAAAAAACAACCAAAACAAAACCTATATGCATTTCCCCTTTTATACACGCACACTCTCAAAGTTCTCTGTCAGTGTCCGTGATGACAGTTGTAAAGGTCTATCAAGTGTATTTGCCTGACACGATGCTAAACATTCTTGTTAAATCCTGAAAACAGAATTTTGAGATAAATATTATCATTTTTTTTACAAATACAATTAAAAAGATTCGAGAAGTTTCTTACTGATCTAATATGCTGGTAGAGCTTTCAACCCAAGTTCTCAAGAATATCCTCTGGGCGTGTGCTAGTGTGCAGGTGCCCTTTGCTAGTTAATAGTAGATACCTTTTCAGACATCTGGTCAGAATCTTGTAGTTGTTTAGTAATAATGAAGAGGAAGATGAATAATGAAGAGGATCAGCTAATCCTTCAACCAAGTGATTTCCCTGGTCCTCTTATTTCCAGGCAACGTGTTTGTGTTAGTAATAACTCCCTAAGCAAGTGTCAGGGGCTCTCATTTGCTCCCATTTCTAAGGCAGACTTTATTAACAGATCATAGCAGTCTTTCCAGTGGAATCCTTCATAAACAGCACTTAAGCCACCCATCAGCAATCAGTTGTGAGTGACATCAAAATTGAAACCATTGTGCCATTCTGGCCTTCTCCCATCCAATGACTCTTCTACTCTGATGATTGAAAAGTAAGTTTTGAATTTTTAACTTGAATCTGTAAGAGATAGGTTGATTTGCATCAGGCACCTATTAGGTGTTATGCAGAATAAGCTGGTCAACTCATTGGATATCCTTTGTCATGGAAGGTAGATTAAGTTGGCTTTCCCTATTAACAAAAACAACAGTAACATCTTAGTGTTACAAGGAGTTAAGAATATTAGGAAAATGCATTACATCTATATTCTCTATTTTAGGATTTGACTTGAACAACTTGAGTTCAAAATAAAAATCTCATTGTTTTCCTTGCAACCCCTTAATGTATAGCATCTAGCAACAACCACCACAATAATTTTTTTAAGTTCATTTATGTATTTTTTAAAGAAAGAGATAGTGAATGAGTGAGGGAGGGGCAGAGAGATGGGGGGTGGGGAGGTGGGGAGACAGACAATCCCAGACAGGCTCCACACTGTCAGCACAGAGCCCAGCATGGAGTTCCAACTCAGGAACCCTGAGTTCATGACCTGACCTGAAATCAGGAGTCTGATGTTTAACCGACTGAGATGTCCCACAGCCACCACAATAATAATAAAACTTTCCTGCCTTCCTACTGTGAAGCTAAGGTCTTTACTGGCTACTCCCTATGCACTCAAATGCAATTTTCACAAAAATCTTATGTATGAATAGAGCCAAAATAACTACAATTTAACCTTCGGTAATATAGCTAATAACTAGAAAATCCTGAGCTAAATACCAGATTGCTTCTCTATCTTTAAAGCTTATTATGATACAATAGAGAACATAATGATAGTAACAACTTTTCATAGCAAATGAGCTAAAATGAGCAGTTTTTCTAGTATCTCCAAGACTTTGTATGAACTGCATGTTTAAACATTTTGCCAGATTTTAATATTTTGATTATCCTTGGTAGCTGCAAATTTCCACTGTCTTTTTTCTTTTTCTTGAAAGAACACAACCCACCTCATCTGACATCCTCAGAATCTTGCTTTGTGTAGATTATTGATATAAAATAGTAATACACTTACTCATAAATATGTTCTTAGATGTTGTGATTAGCAGTGAATCAGCAAGAGCTCATTGAACTCCCTCTCCTCCCCATCAGCACTGGTGATGTTTGTCCTGTGAATTCTGTAGTCCTGGCACCATAATGAAAGGTATATCCAAGCTAGCCTTCTGCCACCAGCCAAGCCACTTCCAGCTTCACTGACTTTTCATTAGACCTATTTTAGTTTCCTATTATATAGGAACACTTGATATTTTGGAATAGAACTGTCCTGACTTACATTTCATCTATCTGTTAATTGTTCGACTTCCATCAGATCAGCTAATCCTTCTGTGCCTCAAATTTTATCTTGAAAGCAGGGAAGTTCTGGTCATAAAGTTGCCATAAAAATTTTAATATATTCACGAGAGATTCCTTTGAAATTATGAGGCTCATTGACTGTTATTACTATCCCAGGGACTACTATGAGGTAGACAACACATGGATGTATAATTTTAAACAGTTAAAAGAAAGTAAGACAAGTAAGACAAACTTGAAGGGACAATATTTAATAGAAAATTATTATTAATATTTATTATGTAAATCCTTAATGGTATTTGGTGACGTTTCTATAGCTTCACATGGACTTACTGTTTTTCACATAAATTATAATACATATATACATACATATATTCATATATATATGCATGCATACACATATGAGAGTGTGTGTGTATGTACATAATGTTTTTTTGTGTTGTACTAACTACTGGGCATATAGTTTGACTTCCAATTTACTGCAGGTAGGAGTTTTTACCAATGTTTTGCCTTAGTAATATATGGAAAGTCATCTTGACAGCCTTTAGCATTAGTTTCTTGGCACCAGAATGCCTTATTGCTAAGCAGGTGACAACTATTTCTATTATAATTGTGGCAGCATCCTATTTTTAGTACCAGTTTTGGTATAAGATCAATTACACACATTAATCCTAGTGATAGAACATCTTAGTGACTAAACTTATAAAGCCTGGTAGTTCTGTTAAAGTCTGAAAATAAAACTATGCTTAGGTTAAAACAAAACAACATAAAAAAAAACAAAAGTAAGGTTTAGCAAAAAATATATTTTTATTTCCTCAGATTTTCATGTAATTATATATTTTTTTATATGTGCTATAGTAACATAAACTGTAAAACTGGTCACCTGGTAAAGAGTTACGTTTTGATAACAGAAGATGAGTGAAAAATCTCATCATAATCTTTGACTTAGTTAATGGCAGCTATGGAAAACAATATACATAAGTTAGAAGGCCATAACCCATGCCACCATCAAGTATTTGATTTATCCAAATTTATATCAAAACGTCTATTAGCTCAAATGTTGACCTCTCTTCTTTTTTCCCTTCTTATTTTTTTCTTTACCTACTTCTCTCCTCGTAGTCACCAGAGAATGCTTGTGGGCAGTAAGAAAAATATTAGGTGGTGTTTTCGAACAATAGCTATGCTTGGCTGGATGAGGATTTGTGCAAAAAGTAGTTAAATGTGTTGGCTAAAGTGGATAATCTATGGATCAAGATAATACTCGAGTTTGGTTTACTACTTATAGTATCTGTCTTATTATTTTGAATTCAAAATTAGTTTTAAGAAAATAATTTTAAGATTCAAGTCTTTAATGTGTTGGCTACTTACTAATCTATCAAAAGTGGCATTTTGAAGTAAGAAACTAAATGCCATACAATAAATAGATTAAAAGCCCATTTGATATTAAAAAATAATTCTGTGAATTTATTTTTATGTGCTTTAGTTTCAGAACTGAAGCTTTGCGCAGTGGCAGTATCGTAGCAAGTGAGGTTTATCTGAGGCGTGATTATTGCTAATAGTATCAAAACTGAAAATAAAGCCTTGTCAATCTATCAATATGTAAATAACTATATTAGTTATATATATGAATGTCCAATATGATACACAGGTCTTTTAAAATCACTTCCACAATTGCTATAAATTAAGCCATATTGATAGCAATTTTTTTTTTTTTTTTGCTAATATGAAAGTAATATAAAAATGTTTCTGGAAAAAAAGAAAGAAAAAGTGTTTCTGGGGGTGCCTAGGTGGCTCAGTCGGTTAAGTGTCTGCCTCTTGGTTTCTGCTGTGGTCACGATCTCATGGTTTATGAGTTTGAGCCCTGCGTTGGATTCAGCACTGACAATTAGGAGCCTGCTTTGGATTCTCTCTCTCTCCCTCTGTCTCTACCCCTCCCCTGCTTGCAGTCTCTCTGTCTCTCTGTCTCTCTCTCTCTCTGTCTCTCAATAAGTAAACAAACAAATACATAAATAAACTTTAAAAGAATGTGTCTAGCATTATAAGAATTGCAATGGAGGGAGCCTGGGTGGCTCAGTCGGTTGAGCGTCCCACTTAGGCTCAGGTCATGATCTCACCGTCTGTGAGTTTGAGCCCCGTGTCAGGCTCTGTGCTGACAGCTCAGAGCCTGGAGCCTGTTTCAGATTCTGTGTCCCCCTCTCTCTCTGCCCCTCCCCTGTTCATGCTCTGTCTCTGTCTCAAAAATAAATAAACGTTAAAAAAAAAAAAGAATTGCCATGGAGAAGTTAGAATTTAAAGCCATAACAAATAGCTTACATAATTAAAACAATTTTGTATGTGGTAAATTGTTTGGCCTGGTGGTATAAATATTTCTTAATGATTCAAAGTAATAGTTGTGAACAACTTGTAAAATGATAGTGTGAGAGAGAATGCATTGTATTTAAAAGCTTGAGTGATAAATACAAAATCTTGCATAGCTGTGTATTTAAACCTTTCATTGTGACAATTCTGAATACATTTTAGTGGGATTAAAATAAAGTATTAGCATAGATTTTATAGCAAGTTGATCTTTGAACAACAGGGTTTGGGGCACTGACCTCTGCACAGTTGAAAATCTGAGCATAACTTTCAACTTGGCAAAAATTTACCTACTAATAGCGTACTATTGACGGGTAGCCTTATCAATAACATAATCAGTCAATTAACCATATTTTGTACGTTTATGAATCATATACGGGATTCTTACAGTAAAGGCAGCTAGAGAAAAGAAAATGTTAATAACAAAATTATAAGGAATAGAAAAATACATTTACAGTGCTATGCCTATATTTAATGAAACAAAGTCCATGCATAAGTGGTTGCATGCAGTTCAAACCTATGTCTTTCAGTATCATCTGTATATGCTATTTCCTCCCATCTGTATCGCAAGACCCTCTCTCTTTACCTCTGCTTTCAGATTTTATTTCACAGAGTTCTAAAAGTTCTGTGATGGAATAGGAATACTTGCCATATTAATACATGGTAAGTTTTTTCTCTTATAAAACTCAGTCATAATAGGAATAATAGAATGATTCTCATGACAGTTTTAAAAGTTTCTTAATGAGGGGTACCTGGATGGCTCAGTCAGTTAAGCATCTGACTTTGGCTCAGGTCGTGATCTTGCAGTTCCTGAGTTTGAGCCCGTCATGGGGCTCTGTGCTGACAGCTCAGAGCCTGGAGCCTGTTTCGAATTCTGTGTCTCCCTCTCTCTCTGCCCCTCCCCCACTTGTGCGCTCTCCCTCTCTCTCTCTCGCTCTCTCTCTCTCTCTCTCTCTCAGAAATAAAAATAAAACATTAAAAAAATACTAAAAACATTTTTTTTTAATATTTCAGGTGTATCTTCTAAGGTTTTAAAACTGAATTTTGCACCAGTATTAGTTTCTCTTCATTTCTTTTTGTTTTTGTTACGGTGTAATTGACATAACATTGTATTAATTGCAGGCAAATAACAATTCGATATTTGTATATGTTGCAAAATGATTACAACAGTAAGTCCTGTTAACATGTCTCGCCACAGAGTTTACAATTTTTTTCTTGTGATGAGAACTTTTAAGATCTACTCTCCTAGCTAGTTTTAAATATGCAATACAGTAAATACAGGATTATTAATTAAAGTCACCATTCTGTATATCATATCACATCCCTATGACATTCATTTTATAACAGGGAAATTTGTGCCTTTTAGTCTCCTTTGCCTCTTTTGCCCATACCCCACCTCAGACAACCACCAGTCTGTTCTCTGTACACGTGAGCTTGGTTTTTGCTTTTGTTTTGTTTTGTTTTAATCCTACAAGTGAACTCATACAGGATTCATAGTTTTCTGTCTGACTTACTCATTCCATATAAGGCCCTTACAGTCAATCCATTATGTCACAAATGGCAAGATTTCATTCTTTTTTTATGGCTGAATAATATTCCACTGTATATATCTTTGCCACATTTTCTTTATTCATTGATGGACATTTGGGTTGTTTCCATGTCTTGACTATTGGAAGTAATGCTGCGATGAGCATGGAGGTGTATATATATATTTTTAATTAGTGTTTCCAGGTACAATGGCACTGTAGTGATACAGATGAATCTCACAGTTTGTCTTTCCTATTTAATTAATGTTTTGATATAAAATACACTGTAAGAAGTAATAAGCATGGAGCACCTGAGTGGATCAGTCGGTTAAGTTTCTGACTTTGGCTCAGGTCATGACCTCACTGTTTGTGAGTTTGAGCCCTGCATGGGGCTCTGCACTGATGATGAGGAGACCTGCTTGGGATTCTCTCTCTCTTTCTCTCTCTCTCTCTCTCTCTCTCTTTGCCCCTCACCTGCTTGCATGCTCACATGCTCCTTCTCTCTCTCTCTCTCTCTCAAAAATAAATATTAAGAAAAAAATGAAATATTAAAAGAAGTGAATGGGGAGCACCCATTTACTCAGGAGTAACCATCTGACTTTTAATTTGGGCTCAGGTCATGATCTCACACTTTGTGAGATCAAGCCCCATGTTGAGCTGAGAGCACAGAGCCTGCTTAGGATTCTCTCTCTACTTCTCCCTCTGCCTCTCCTCTGCTCATGCCTCTCCTCTGCTCCTCTCAGAGTAAATAAACTTAAAAAGAAAAAAGAAAATAAGTGAATGATCAGGGGAGTTCAAACTGATTAGGTCTATATGAAGTGATCAGAAAAAGCTTTGTAAATAATGATGTTTTAGCTGGACCTCAATAATAGGTAGCATTTAAAAATCTAGGGGGAAATATGGTACATTCCAAGAAGAGAAAACTTCTTAGACAAAGTAATAGCCAGTGAGCAGCAAACATGCAAAATGTGGCTTATTTTCAGTAAGTAAGCTGCTTTAAAAGAGAAGTTAAGACAAATGAGGTTGAAAGTGAACTCTGATGTCAAATCATTGCCTGCCACACTAAAAAAGTATCTTAAAAAATTTTGTTGGTTTTTTTTTTTAATTTTTTTAATGTTTATTTATTTTTGACAAAGAGAGAAACAGAGCATGAGCAGGGGAGGGGCAGAGAGAGAGGGAGGCACAGAATCTGAAGCAGGCTCCAGGCTCTGAGCTGTCAGCACAGAGCCTGACACGGGGCTCAAACTCACAGACGGTGAGATCATGACCTGAGCCGAAGTCAGTCGCTCAACTGACTGAGCCACCCAGTCGCCCCTTGTTGGTGTTTTTAAGCCAAGTTGTTATATGATATGATCTGAGAGTTTAGAAAGAAGTTACTGCACAACTTTTGAGTTACACATTTTTTTTTTGAAACAAGCTTTACAGAAGAAGGAGAATTCAGGTCCATGGACAAATCATCAAAGAAAAGGAACTTTACTTTTTTTCCTTAAGAAGTGCCTAGTTGACATGAAAAAGGTCAATCTGGTTCCAGGAGAGGAACAGTAAATCTCTGGGGTCAGGAAGGGTGCTGTGGTGAATGAATAGCTTCATAAAAATGATACAGCAGTCCTGAATGATGGTGATTATAGTAGTTGTGTATTACTATGATTATCTTGTATTTATTGAATTTTTGCAACGGGTGAGTTACCAGACAGTAAAGAAGTATGTTCACTAGCTGATCAAACATTGAAAAAGAATAACAGAAGGATAGTCTTTTGACCTTTGAATTCAGTATTTAAGTATTTCCCAAAACCACTAGATTTTTTTTCTTCCTGTTCACTGTCTGCTCATTGTCCTTGGGTGCAATACTTGCTCATGTTAGAATATATCCCATGATCCAGATCTTTTTCTTAGGCACCTTCCTGGCAAGGTCTGATTTTGCAGGCAGTGTGCATTGTTTAATTCTTTTGTAAAATAGATATATAATGTCCGACTTTAGTGAGACAGACTTTTCACTTTAAGTGAATTTGCTGCACAGCTTATCTACCATAAATCTTAACTGAGACACAGATCTTACTTTTTGTGACAGAGGTTAAAATTTAAAGTTTGTGTTGAGGAGAGAAACTCATACAAGAGTTTGGACTCTTGGACTACATACAAGATCTGTGAGGAGAAAGGTCTAGAGGGAAGGGAGAAAAATGGAATGGAGATGTATCTATGGGGCATGTACAGAATAGGGAATCAAACAGTATGAACAGTGGAGACAACTATGAGTCCATGGGGTAGGGTGATGATAATCACAGCTCTCAGAATATTTATATTCACTCTTCTTAGGGTCTTAGAGAAATTTCCAGGAAAAAAAAAACTGCTATGAATGCCAACCTAATAACAGTTTATTTTCCAAAACTGTATTTGGTAGTTACTGGCAACTAAGAAAGGCTTGACTTCGGCAAACGTGCTATGAGATATCTCATTCCCATATTGGCTAGCAAAGTCCTCTCTCAAAACTTCTGTGATTATATTAATGAAGGGTAGTAGCATGCTATTTCAAATATGGTTTCTATGGGTAAATGAGTATTCAACACCAGTGAAATGCCACCATTCTGTATGTCCAAACTGTGAAAGTCCTGTGTGCTATGAGAGAAGCTTCCACAAGCTGGGACTTCTTTATGGCAGCAGTAGCAGGAGAGTGAGAATGAGATAGGGTCAGAGATCTGGTCCAGAAAAGTATTTCATGGCTTTCTTCTCTTGTGGCTTTGGAGGGGTATGCAACTGTGGTTACTGCAAAAAAAAAAAAAAAACAAAAAAAAAACACAGAAATAATAGCAACAGTGGAAGCTACCCAGGGCAGGTCTGTGTACTTTGGGAAATGAAGTACTTGTATCTGCTCCTTTATCTTGATTGAAACGCAAAACCACTTCAAACACTTTTCCCTCATTTCCAACAGCTTCACTAAGAAAAGCTCTACAGCTTTCTCTAAGAAAAGTTTTGAAAAGTAGGTGTGATTGGCCTAATTTTATTAATGAGCATTTTAAGGCATATTGAGATTGAGGCTGTCACTGCTAAACACAGCACCTTTTTTTCCCTAAATACCATATCTCACAGATATACACACATCTTGCTTTTCTGCCACCTTTTAAAACTGTCTCCATTGTCTCTGTGGGAAAAAAGATTTTTGTATAATTTTATTAGAAAGCTTTTATTTGAACTCAGAATATCCCAAATCTTAGCTCTAAGTTTCTTCAACAAATATCTATGAGGGCTCATAGAAGTGCAAAAGCATAAAAGAGAGAAAAAAAAACAAAAAAACAAAAAAAAAAAGTAGGGAGTGATGTCTGCAAAATGACAGCAATGTTATTTCTAGTGTTTGCCCCCACCCTGCTCCCCAGAACATTTATTTGAACACTATCCACACATAAAAACACCTTCATAAGAGCTAAAAATACCAGCTGAGAGAATATAGCACCTATGTGAAGCACAGAAATAAGAAAAGCTTCAGTGAGGAAGGCAGGAAAAATAGATTCACATTGCCCCCCATTACCTCTCTCCCAAGCCTGGCTACCCATCATGGAGAGAGACACCTTCCCTGTGGGGAAAGGAGAGTGAAATAAGTGTCCAACTTCACTGCAAACCACAGAGCCAGCCTGCACAAGCACTAGGTCAACTACAGATGCCTTAGGTGTTTCCCTATGGGCTGTTCCAAACGTAGGTTCTAGGCTCACCCAGGTGTCTGCCAGCTCTTGTGGCCCCAGGTACCTTGCATGGCCTCTAACAGCTTTTAAGACATCAGGCTCTTGGTAGGATTCCACAAACCCAGATCCCTTGCCCAGCCAGGTACCAACTAGCTCCAGCAGCCCCAGCCAGCATCAGACCCCTCCTGGGGTAAATCCAATCCTGGTACATCTCATGGCCTTTCAGCTCCCATAGCTGTAGGCAGTAACCACAGGCTTGCAATCAGCCCCATGGACTTAGGTTCCTGGCCAGAATCAGTGTTACAGCAACTACTGCAGCCCCAAACTCCAGGCATTCTCCAACAATAAGCCAGGCCTTATGGTCCTGGATTTCACTGACTCCCTCAGATAAAGGCTCCTGACCCTCCACAGGACCAGACCCTGCATTCTCCATGGCCCTACATTCTGGCTCCCACAGACACAGGCTCCCAGCCTGCCACTGTGCCAGACCCCTAGAGACCCAACCTTCAGGTTAGTCACCCAGTTCTCAGTTTACAGGCTTATTCCATGACCCAGGCTTTAGGATTGCACTTGTGTTAGACTGGTCTCCATTGTCCCAGCTTCCACAAGGCTCTTAGAAAATTAGGCTCCTGACCTGTCCTGGTACTAGAATGGCCTGTGCATGCCCAGATGTTAGTTCCATCTGAGTGGTCCTTGGTATATAGATAGCTTCTCTGGATTCAAGATCTAGGTTTACCCATGTACACATAGATAATAGGCCCATTACCACAGACTTAGGTGCCAGGCCTGTCCAATGAACCCAGACCCCCATCATGTACCTATGCACCAGGCCTATCCAGACAATAACTTTAGTGAAAGCCCACCCATGGATGCCACCAGATGGCTCACCTCAAATCTCTGGGTGGACTAATGAAGGGCTTTACTTCTTGAAGCCACTGTGTAAAGACTGAAGAGGTGCCTACTTTAACAAATGCATAAACGGCAACCCAAGGACACAAGGATCATGAATAATCAAGGAATAAATACCAACAAAGGAAACAAAGGGGCTTCTGATGGGCTCAGTTTGTAGAGCATGTGACTCTTGATCTCAGGGTTGTGAGTTCAAGCCTCACGGTGGGCATGGAGCCTACTTAGGAAGGAAGAAAGGAAGAAAGAAAAAGAAAAGAAAACTAATAAAACTCCAATGACTTGTCCTAAAGAAATGGAAATCTATGAACTGTCTGACAAAGAATTCATAGTAATTCTCTTAAAGTTAGTGAACTATAATACATAATGATAACTAAATGATATTATAAAAACAATTCATAAATAAAATTAGAAGTTCAGTGAAATAATAGGAAGCATTAAAAAAAGAAAATGGAGATCCCAAAGTTAAAGAATACAATGATTGAACTGGAAAAAAAAAAAAACAACAACAGAGAGCTTCAACATCAATTTTTAACCAAGGGGGGGACAAAAACAGTGAACTAGAAGATAGGTCATTTGAAATCATCCAGTCAAAGGAAAAAAATACACACACACACACACACACACACACACACACACCACACTGGTAAAGGTAAGCATATAGTCAGGTTCATAATATTCCAATATTATAAATGGTGATGTGTTGGTTACTTAACTCTCATATAAATATTAAAAAGACAAGAGTAGTAAAATAATTATAGCTATAGTGACTTGGTAATGGATAGACAATAAAAAAGGAAATACTGATATAAAAAATTTTAAACGTGGGGAAGGCAGTAAAAGTTTAGAGTTTGTACACAATCAAACTGAAGTTGCTATAAACTTAAAAGTAGACTGTAACGGGACAAAAAGGTTATTATAGAATTATAAACAGATCAATATGTCAAGAGGATAACACAACTGTAAATATATATGCACCTAATATCGGAGGACCTAAAACTGTTAAGCAAATGCTAACAGATCTGAAAGGAGAAATAGACAACAAGACAAAATAGTGGGGAATTTCAATACCCCATTTTCAACAATAGATCATGTGGTCACAAAATCAATAAGAAAATAATGGATTTGAACTCTAATTAGATCAAATGGACCTAACAGACATAAACAGAATATTCTACCCAATAGCAGCAGAATGCACATTCTTCCCAAGCATACATGGAACATTCTCTAGATACATAGTATGTAAGGTCACAAAACAAGCCTTAGCAAAGGTAAGAATATTGAAATCATACCAAGTATCTTTTCCAACCACAATGGTCTGATGCAAGAAATCAGTAACAGGACGACACTAGAAAATTCACAAATATGTGGAATTAAACAGTACCCTACTGAACAACCAATCGGTCAAGGAAGAAATTAAGTAGGAAATTAAAGTATATCTTCAAGCAATGGAAATAGAAATATAATATACCGAACTAATGGGATGCAGCAAACACAGTGCTAAGAGGGACGTTTACATAAAAGGGGCATGTTACATAACCACATAAACTAAGAAAACAGATAATGAACAATCTAGTTTTACACCTCAAGGAAATAAAAATAGATGAACAAAGTGGCTCAAAGTTAGCAGATGGAAGAAAAAGAAACAAACATCAGAGTAGGAATAGGTGAAATTAGACCAGAAAACAATAGTAAAGATCAACAAAATGAATTCCTGATTTTTGTAAATAACAAATTTGACAAATCGTTAGCAACAGTAACAAAGAAAAAAAAGGTGACTCAAATTGGAAATGAAAGAGGAGACGTAACAAATGATACCACAGAAATATAAAGGATCGTAAGAGACTACCATGAACAATTGTACACCAACAAATTGGATCACCTAAAAGAAATGGATAAAGTCCCAAACACACAATCTTCCAAGACTGAGTCTTAACTAGAAATTTGAACAAACTAATTGTTAGTAAGGAGATTGAATTAGTAATCAAAAACATCCCAACAAAGAAAAACTGAGGACCAGATAGTTTTACTGGTACATTCTACCAAACATTTAGAGAAAATTAACCTCAATCATTTTCAAACTCTTCCAAAATTTAAAGAGGAGGAAACACTCCTAACCTCATTTTATAAGGGTAGGATAACCTGATATAGGAGCCAAATAAGGACACTACAAGAAAAGAAAGCTCCAGGCCAGTATCTTGATGAAGATAGATGTAAAAATTGTCAGCAAAATACTAGCAAACCAAATTCAACAGCATATTAAAAGGCTCATACACCAAGATCAAGGGGACTTTCCCCTGGAATCCCTTGGTGGTTTAATGCATGAAAATCAAGAAATGTGATATACCACATTAACAGAATGAAAGTTAGAAATTATATGATCATCTTAATAGATGCAGAAAAAAAAACATTTGGTAAAATTTAACATCCTCTCATAAAAACTCTCAACAAGTTGGGTATAGGAGGAATGTGCCTGAACATAATAAAGTCCATATATGAAAAATCCAAAATTCCCAATGGTGAAAGTTTAAAAACTTTCTGCTAAGACCAGGAACAAGATAAAGTTCCCACTCTCATCACCCCTATTCAACATAGCACTGGAAGCAATTAGGCGAGAAAAAGATATAAAACCTGCCAAATCAGAAAGGAAGAAGTACAATGATCTGTTTGCAGGTGATTCAACCATGTAAATGTGTGTGTGTGTGTGTGTGTGTGTGTGCGCGCATTTTGATCATGTAAGGACTCAAACAAAAAACTGTTGGAACCAATATACAAATTAAATAAGATTGCAGGATACAAAATCGATATGCAAAGTTTAGTTGTGTTTCTATACCCTAATGATGAACTATCAGAAATATAATAAAAAGGCCCATATATAATATCATTAAAAAAAATACTTGGAAGAATTTTATCCAAGAAGGTGAAATATCTGTATACACAAAATTAAAAGGCCTTCATAAGAGTAAAGATGTAAATAAATGAAAAGATAGCCCATATTCATCTATCAGAAAGTTAATATTGTTAACTACCCAAAACAATCTACAGATTTAATGCAATCTCTATCAAATTCTCATGACATTTTTCACAAAAATAGAAGTACAATCCTAAAATTGATGTGGAACCACAGAAGACCTAAAGAAAAAAAGAAAGCTGGAGACATCATCCTGATTTCAAAGTTGATTATAAAGTATAGAAATCAAAATAGTATGGTCTTAGTACAAAGCTGACATATAGGCCAATTGAACGGCATTGAGAGCCCAGAAGTAAAACTGTGTATGAATGGTCAGCTAATATTTGACAAGGAGCCAATAATACTCAATGATAAAAAGATAGTCTCGGGGCGCCTGGGTGGCTCAGTCGGTTGGGTGACCGACTTCGGCTCAGGTCATGATCTCGCAGTCTGTGAGTTCGAGCCCCGCATCGGGCTCTGTGCTGACAGCTCAGAGCCTGGAGCCTGTTTCGGATTCTGTGTCTCCCTCTCTCTCTGACCTTTCCCCATTCATGCTCTGTCTCTCTCTGTCTCTAAAATGAATAAACGTTAAAAAAATAAAAAAAAAGGAAAAGATAGTCTCTTCAATAAATGGTGTTGGGAAAACTTGTTATTCACTAGTTTTTACCATAATAAGAATGAAATTGGATCCCTAGCTTCAGATCCCTAGCTTCTCTGCTTCAGGTTCTGTGTTTCCTTCTCTTGCTCTGCCCCTCCCCCACTTGTGCTCTCTCTCTCTCTCTCTCTCTCTCACGCTCTCACGCTCTCACGCTCTCTCTCTCTCTCTGTCTCAAAAATAAATAAACATTGGTGTGCCTGGTTGGCTCAGTCGGTTAAGCATCCAACTTTGGCTCCGGTCATGATCTCAGGGTTCATGGGTTTGAGCCCCGCATCGGGCTCTGTGCTGACAGCTCAGAGCCTGGAACTTGCTTCAGATTCTGTGTCTTCCTCTCTCTCTCTGCCCCTCCCCTCACTCACACTCTATCTTCTCTCTCTCTCAAAAATAAATAAACTTAAAAAAATAAAATAAACATTAAGAAAAAATGGCAATAATGTGATGAGATAGAGGCATTTAACTAACCTAATTGCAATAATCATTTCACAGTTTGTATGTGTATCAAATTATCACACTGTGCAACTTAAACTTATACATGTTACATGTCAATAGTGCCTCAGTGAAGTCAAGGAGAAAAGAGAAAAGAAAGAATAGAGAGTATTTAAGGACATAATGGCTGAATACTTCCTAAGATGTTGAATAAAGTAGAAATTCATGAGTATATGCTGATAGAAATGGAAGGAAAGAAGAGATGGACAGAGGGAGAAATAAAAATAAAAAAGGAAAGAAAGAAACCCTTTATTGTAGAAGGGAAAATACTATATATACAAGGAATGATGTTTTTAAAAAAATTAAGGGCTTAGATTAGTAGGAGACAGTTTAATGAGGAAAGTTTATTGATATAATCTTAAGTGTCTTATCACAAAATGCCTTTTAAATGCCAATAATGCCACTGTACGGGTCAAAAAATCAGATAGACATCATTTTAAATGAGTGATTAGTGTTAATGTCACTATAGTTGGGATAAACTGACATCATTGGCCTCTGGAAAAGATGCACTAAGAATAACACAGCATTGTGTTAGTGATAGTGCTACAAAAACGTATAAAGAATCTAAATGTAAGAAAATATCACATAAATGTAGATTGAGATGATTTTATAAAATGGCCAGTGTTCTTCAAAAATATCAATGTTAAGAAAGAATTTGTGGAAATGTTTCAGAATAAAAAAAAGACAAAAGAGATATGATAACTAAGGGAATACACAATACAGGATTGCATCTTGGAAAAAAAATGAGAACCATATAGGATGTTATTGGAAAATTGATAAATTCTGAATTTGTACTGTAAATTAGGTAATAATATCCTATCATTCTGAATTTGATAAGTAATTCTTACTCGTACTTCAGAAATACAGGGTATTTAGAAATAAAAAGTAAGAAGGGGAAAGAATTAGGAAAAGTAATAGAATGTAGAAAATAATTATTTACTCTGATGTACGTACTCCTCTAGGTGTAGTTATTTTCCAGTGTGACTATTTACTGAATATTGACCCCATGTAGAACCATGTAGATCAAAATAGCCAGGGGTCATAATAAGTATAATAGAATTTGCTCTTACCTTCAAGATGGTTACAAAGTAATGGACAAATACAGATTTGTAAAATGTCCCAGACTATTTCTGAAGAGTTAGAATTGAGAATGTGACAAAAGAGCAGCCTTTGAAAAAATATTTTAGATAGATTTTCTTTGAGCAGTCCCACCCTCCCTGTATCAGTAAAGAAACCTATATAGAAAATTGCTACAAGACAAGGGCATTCAAAAAAAGAAAAGTGAGAAACAAATCAAGAAACAGACTTAATTACAGAGAACAAACTGATGGTTATCAGAGGGGAGATGGTAGGGAATGGGTGAAATAATTGATGGGGATTAAGGAGTGCGCTTGTTGGGACCAGCACTGGGTATTATATGGAAAAGTGTTGAAATCACTATATTGTACACCTGAAACTACTATAACACTGGATGTTAATTAACTGAAATTAAACTAGAGAGAGGGAGACACAGAATCTGAAGCAGGCTCCAGACTCTGAGCTTTCAGCACAGAGCTCTGACTCGGGGCTCGAAGCTGTGAACTGGGAGATCATGACCTGAGCTGATGTCAGAGGCTTAACTGACTGAGCCACCCAGGCCCCCCTGAAAGATTTTTAAGCTTGGGCACCTTGGTAACTCAATCAGTTGAACCTCTGACTTCGGCTCAGGTCATGATCTCAGGGTTCCTGGGTTTGAGCCCCCTGTCGGCCTCTCAGCTGTCAACACAGACTCTACTTTGGATCCTCTGTCCCCTTCTCTCTCTGCCCCTCCCCCACTGGTTCTCTCACTCTCTCTCTCTCTCTCTGTGTGTCTCTCAATAAATAAATAAATAACTTACAAAAATAAAAATTTCTTATTCCTATGAATTTTGAATTGTATCACATATTAGTATGACACCCTTAAACAGACTCCAGTAGAACCCTCTCATAAGACCACATAATCCCATAAATTACAGAATTAATGTGTTAATAAAGCCAACTTTCTATCTGATCCATAAATTTCTTTCTAAAATAGATTATTATTTTTAGTTATTATGATCTGACCTTTGCTTACTAATTTGTTCAGTGAAAAGTGTATTAAAATATATATTTGGGCATAATTGGTCATAGATACAAAAAAAACCAACCTCTCATTTTTTCCTTCCTATGTGAGTCATGTTTTCAAATTATTTAAATAATTCCAGTGAGTGACTTTTACTTAAATTATTTGGATAATTGCATCTATTCAAACTTGACCTTCTTGGGTATTGACCTATCAGCCCGGAGGACTACATTTGAAATAATTATCAAATTGTTGCTTAGTTAAACCATAGTTTAACTCAGAGACTGTAATGCTTCATTCTGTTCATTTTCTATATTCTGATCCTTCTTATTGATTAATTATGATTTATGGAGAGCAGCCTTTTTCTTCTGTGTTTACTTGAATCCACAGAGACTTCCTTCTGTAGGAAGGGAACTTTCATAGATTTGGTGCTTACTGTAGTTGTTGGTTCTAAATAATTAAGGTTTTTATTTTAAATGTAGTTCTACGCATAAAGAATTGTCAGAATTTTCTTTAGGTACTTGAATGAAGTTGCTTAAATTCTTCAACTCTCCAAAATCTTAATTGGGTTTCTCTGGTGTAATGCTTTCTTTCCCAATTCCTTTCTTTGAAATGAAAACTCTCTTCTAACCCTGTAGCTTTTGAGGATTTGCTGAAGGCAAAGTTGTTAGCAAAGATTTTCATTTCTGACTTATGGTTCCAACTTTCTTTTCATTTCAATAGAAAGAATGCAATATGTCCTAATAACCGTTTTATCTGCAATGGGTGAAAAACTGAAGTAGAAATTCTATCATTTTCAAATAGATGTTTGTTTGTTTGTTTTTTTTCAGTTAGAAAAAACTGTGGTCTACATTAATCCATTCAAAATACATGTTTCCTTTCATGATATAATATATGTTGTATTCAGGTTTAAAATTATTTACAAGGATGTTTTTGAGACAATAAAGGCAATGGAACTGAATTTAAAGTTATGAAGAATTCTAGAAGAGGCTTCTGTTCAGGGAAGGAGTCAAACTGAAAGAGAGGACACACATAGGATTTCAGGTGGAATTTAAGAATTTGTAGCCTGACTTTCCTTTTCCTTTTTGCTTTTAGTATTATTTCTAATCCTTAAATGAAACAGCTGTCATTAAAACTTGAAAACATTTCTGTTTAAAAAGTAAATATGATTTATCGATGCCAGAAGCATCGATAAAACCAACGTACTTTCAAGGTAATTTTGTTTGTGGTGGTACAAAGAAATAGAATTTGTTTTGTTTTATGGGTCTGAAATTAATATATTATGCAGAAGAATTCAGCAGGTCTACAGTGACGATTCTGATAGTGGTGGGTGTTAACTGAACACCCACTGTGTGCCAGCTACGTTCATTTTTGTCTCTTAATTTTCATGGCAACCCACTGAAATAGTTATCATCCCTGTTTTATAGATAACAAAGCTACTCAGAGAGTTTAAATAACTGATTGAAAAGTAAGAGAGTAAAGACAAGAAACTAGGAATAAGTAAAATTTGAAAAATGTTCAAATTAAACTTGTAGAATTCTATCTGGCAAATTCTCCATAGTATTTAGTTAAATAAAGTATAATTAAATTAAAGGTGAAATTAAATTGAATATAAAATAATATTTAATAAATAAATGCATACTCAAATTTTAAATGAGAAATAGATTTCACAGTGAAGGCACAATTACTCTGTTTCTAAAAATGTGCATATAGGTTCAGCCACATTTATCAGAACACCACAAATAATAATGGTTTAAGCAAAGTGGATCCTTATTTCTCTTATAAAACAAATCCAGAAGTTGTCTATTTCCTGCATGCTGCTAACACTTATGTTAAAATTGCTGCTGGAGTTACAACCACGATGTCATGCATTCCAGGTAGCAGAAGGGAGGGAAGGTGAGCAAAGAGACATGTTTCAGCTGTATGTACTCCTTTTCAATAAAGAGCTTACTCAGAGTCCACCTCAACAGTTTGCTTACTGTTCATTGGTCAAGAACTTTGTCACAGAACCACACTTAGTTACAAGAGACTCTAGGAAATGTGTGGTCTGTACCAAATCATATTGCTGCCCTAAGTAGAATTTACACTTTAAATGTGAACAGTATATGGAATGTCAGTAATACCTCAATAAAGATGTTTAAAAGAAAATAAAAACTGACAGGAAGAAATACATCAAGCAGGTATTAACAAGGGAAACCAAGAAAAGATCACTTTTAGCTGTATTTTATGAGGCAAAATAGACATTAAGGCAGAAATCATCATTAGTGATAAAAGATACTATGCAATGATAAAAATTCAATTCTTATTAGACATTTTATGTTTAACTATAAACTTACAAATGTATAGTATTAGATATAAAAATATGAAGTTCTATGCACAGAGACTCTCAGAATAGTTTTCTAGCTCAAACTAAAAGGAGATATTGATCAATCCCCAATTATAGTGGAAACTTTCAGTATGTTTAGTAGACTCAAAATTAGTGAGGTATAACAAAATTAATAAATTTGATTTAATGGATATATGTGGACTTACCTGCCCTAAGTTTGATTCTAGGGTGGCCAAAAAACACTCTCTATTCTGGTCTATTTGCATTGATTGTACAATGATTTTTTAAAAAAATGCATACACGTGTACAAACAAACTGAATATGTTTTATATATGTGTGTGCATAATTGCATTATCTCTGTGCATATTTCTATAGTTAGAAAATTTCCTTTAACTATACTTATTTTAGTGTGTTCACTAGTGGTTACCAGTGGAGTATATTTTTTAATTTATAATTTAAGAATATTTTCCCCTTATATGTGTATACTTTTAAAACTAACAAATTTTTTAATAATAACTTCGAATATTCCTAATGTTTGTCACTGCTTTTCCATAAATTAATCCTTCAAGCCTCAGTCATTACTTTTCATAAACTACATAGAAAAAATATCAAGGTATTAATTTCAGGTCTTTTGTTAAGATCAGAGTATCTTATGTGGCAGTTAGTAAGTAGGATATGGGTTCAAATTATTATGTTTGTGGTACTATGGACTTACTTTCTCCTTCAATGTGTAACAGATTTTTAAAATTTGTTTACTTTTTATCATTCTTGAACCAAGAGATGTGGAAATCTTGTGAATGTGAATGCGCTTGCTGTTGAGTTGAAGGTCACATGTCCAGCTCAACAAAAGCTAGTTGTGAGATAAATCACCATGCTATGAAATGGTCCCATAAATCAAAGACCCCTGCCAGGTCTAAAAAGAGTAGATTTGCAAATTTCTCAAAATCTCCATGACAAATGCCATTGTTTCCTTGAATATAAGGTACTTTTCTCCATGAATATGTTTTGTAGTTTAGAAAACTAGACCTCAAAAGTCTATATTAACTAGTAATAGTAAGTAGTTACTTAGGCTAAAGTGATGGATGTATGAATATTTAAAACGTTTTTTTAAATGTTTATTTATTACTTTTGAGAGAGAGACAGAGTGTGAGTGGGGGAGGAGCATAGAGAGAGGGAGAGACAGAATCTGAAGTAGGCTCCTCTAAGCTGTCAGCACAGAGCCTGACATGGGTCTCGAACTCAGGAACCATGAGATCATGACCCGAGCTGAAGTCTGATGCTTAACCGACTGAGCCCCCAGGCACCCCTGATTTTTTTAAAAGCCCTTTTATAACGGTCTTCTTTAGAGTTTTAAATTTTCTTAAGTTTGTTCCTTATAATATATCTTAATTGGAAGTGTTCTTTTGAAAAGCACAACTAAAATTTGGGGAAGGGAAATTAGTTTTAAAGTCAGAACCTCTTCCTGAGTTCACTAGTTCATTAAATTAGAAATTAAAAGTAGAGGAAACTGACAAGGGAATTGGGGCATACTGTGGAATTACTTTCAAAGCTAAACACAAAAGTGAAACTGTGTCAAAATCATAATTAGTATTTGCCCTTGAATTGTCCTTGTTAGCAGAAGTGGAACAGTGGAAAATACTGCATAGAAGCATTGGCTAGAGACCGTGTATTTCTTAGCCAGCACATCCCAGTCGTTCTAGCAGAATATAATCAAGAGGAGGAGCTGTGATGTCTGTGGTTTAACCCCACCCCCACCACCACACACACATATCTTCTACCTTTCTAACTTGCATCATGAAATCACGTAAATCTGTGCCATTCAGGATCTCATTGACACCAGTTAAAAGCTGTATAGAAATTTAAAAAATAGTGTGTTATAGATGACCTAATTTTGATGACCCTAAAAGTCAGTGATTCATATAATTACTTTAGTAGGTCATTTCCACTTTGGATATTTCTGATGTGTGCCTTATCAATGTGATAGGGTACTTGTGAGGAAGTGGGGTAAGTGAACTTGGACGATGGGAAATTTGTCTTAGTATCATGGGGGATTTTTCTTCAGTCCTGCACTTTTTGAACTACCATGGCCTTTCTGTCTCAACATTTCTACAGTCCAATTTATCACTGCTTTTTTGTTGAAGGGAAATAAAATTGCTACATATTTCTTGAGTACATGTGTTGGAAAGGATAAGGGGAGAGAGTTTATTTGTATGGAAGCCAACGTTTTGTGTTTGTTGTAAGACCAGAAGCAAATGTTTGAAGGTGATAAATGGTTTGAAAGGCATGTGAGTTTCTTAGACTACATCCAGTGCTTATGTAAAGCTTTTCTCATCCCTCTTTGTTAATCTTCCTCAAATTCTTCTATTTGGCAGGAGTATTTTACTTATCTCCGTATTGACATGTCTTTTCCAACACTTATTTTAACTCTTCTCAGATGGCACAGACATCCTCCCAACTATGTTCCAATTAGGTTCTACTAAATAGGTGGTGGCTGTCTTAACTTGACCTTAGATAAACAGAGTCTTGGGTGACTTACCAGTTTGGGATTGCAGCTACAGGCAATTGGCAAGGGAGTAGAGACGACCTCGCAAGAAGCCTGCAGAAGGGATGCTGGAGGAAATCTTAACCAGAGTTTTAGGGCTGAAGTTGAAATAAAAGTGTCTCACTGAAACACTGATCTGAAAATGCTGAGAAATAAGGTAGAAACAAGGAGTGAGGCAAAGGAACCAAAACAGAACAGGTGGGAATAGAATATGAATTGAAAAGCTAGAGCCAGATCCCTTCCTTTTGGTGCTTAACTAACATGCATATGTTTTATATAGGACAGCTCAGCCCCACTGGATGGAAAGGGAATTCTTCGGATCACTGAGTTGATTTCAGTTCTTTTTACAGGGAGATTGTAACCTGAGGGGTATAATAGCATTCTCCCATCTGATCTTGATTGGAAATTGAATACCCAGAGCAAATCCATATGAACCACAGTAGTGAGGCAGTAGGTAGAGCACATTGAGCTGATATCTTCCCCATTATATTGGGGAAAATGGTGTCCTCTTTGGGCAGTTTCAGAGAAAATTGGTGAAGCTGCATTCTTCATTATATTTTCATTGAAAATCAGTTATAAATCCTGTTGAAATGCTTCATACCCTTTCTATCCCCAAATTGGGAAACACTGAAATGATGGAATAAAGAAAATATACCAAGTAGAATTATAGTATCAGTTCTGTTTTACTTAATCAAATTGTATTTAAAAGATTTTCTTTGTCATTAAGAAATTGACCTGGGCATTAGAGTTTAGACAAGTAGCGGTAGTAATTTTGGAGGGCTTTACTGTAGTCTTTTTTTTTTTTAATTTAAATATTTATTTATTTATTTTGAGGGGGGCAGGAGGGAGAGAGAGAATACAAGTAGGCTCCACACTATCAGTGCAGAGCTGGATGCGGGGCTCGAACTCATGAACCATCAGATCATTACCTGAGTCAAAATCAAGGGCCAGAGGCTTGACTGACTGAGCCACCCAGGCGCCCCTATTCACCACTATTTTATTTCTATTTTTTAAAATACTTTCTCAGAAATCTAAAATGTTATTGGATATAGCTCAGTATTTATTCATACTATACGTACAGAAAGTCACATAATATAAAGCAACTATTGATTGTGATGTGTATATCGACACTTAACCTTTAACATAATCTTCAAAAAAAAAAAAAAAAAACCCACGCTTATAGCATGCCTCTTTCTGTCCCAAATGTATGTTGGTCAGTAATTGATATTGAGAAAAATTCAGTATTTAAGAAAAATTACAGTTATCAAAAATCAGGTAAGGTAATTTTAATATTGAAAGCATTTATGGTTCTTGGATAAATTGTGTGCTCAGAAATTACACTTTAATAGAGTTTTTCTCCCCATATATAATCATCTCCCTTCTGTTGTCCTAGCATCTCCATAGTCACTGCTCTTGTGAATTACTTTTTCCCAAGGTTCTTATTGAGAAGATAAACTCACTGCAGTACACTCTGTATTAATCCTGAAATTCCATGTATTTTCACAGGAGAAAATATAAACCAAAATCATAATACTTTTTGTGGAAGCAGCAGAACCATCCCATGAAGTCACAGTTTATCGGTGTACCTTTCACAGTAATGATTAAATGGACCAATAAAATATTAGCATTGTTCTTACTCTGGAAATAATAGCTGTGTCCTAGAGTAAGTAATTTCATTTCCCTGGATGTAGTTTTTCATTCTCCAAAATTACATGGAGCTTATCTATGACAGAAGTCACATACCTCTTGTTTTACTAAAATACTCATTTTAGTAAGAATCTTAGCCTTTGGACCCTGGCCTGGAATTTTTTTTTTTTTTTTTTTTTTTTTTTTTTTTTTTTTTTGAGAAAGAGCACACATGTGCAAACAGGGGAGGAGTAGAGGGACAGGGAGAGAGAGAGTCTTAAGCAGGCTCCACGCCCAGTGTGGACCCAAACACGGGCATGATCTCAGGGCCCTGACATCATGACCTGAGCTAAAATCAAGATTTGGATGCTTAAGTGACTGAGCCACCCAGGTGCCCCTAGAATGATATTTAAGGATATGTTGAGCTATAATATCTATGACTTTGTACAATGAATACTTAAAGCTGCTTTGTCTTGACTTTTTTCACCAGAGTTGCTTGGTCAAGCATTGTTCTTCTAGTTAAGTATATGACAGTACTAATATACAATAAGTGATATTCTATCTTTTGAAGATATTCCCAAGGACAAATTTGGCATTTTAAAAAATGATAGCTGGGTGGGCTACTTTAAGTGCTTTATCCCCTTAACTACAAATCCAGAAAGGTCCCACTCTCGTATGAAAAAGATTCCAACAACATTCCTTTGTAGTAGGGTTAGTCATTAATAAGTCAGGAGTTGCTTCACTGGTGTATTATCTATTTCCAACTGCATGTTAGCTATCTTTATTCTCTGAAAATAGATTCAAAACTTTATTTTTTTCTTTGAAAATGGTAGTGCAAAAATCCAGAAGATGTTCAAAATACATACACACATATACACACAAGCTCATTATTAAATACATCATTAAATACATATGGCAGTCAATAAGTCTGTTGGTTGTTATATGTCTAAATTCAAGTAATTATGAATTACACCAGATTGCATTGGAAATGGCCAGGAGAAAGGGTCTTAATTCATTAAGGGAGAATGGAAAGTAGTCAAAAGTAATTCCCATAGTTAATATTCAACAAGATTATAAATTAAGAAGAGTGTATATACTAAGGAAATCATGCTGAAAAACAATTGAGGCTTTTCAAGAATGCTAATGGATTTTTGTGATCTGTTTTTAGGACTTTAATTTGGTTATTATGATACTCTTGAGTTGTGAAGTCTATTAATCATTTTTTCTAAAGTTACGCTTAACAAACCATCAAAAATCTCAATGATTTTTCTTTAAGAACAAAAGATTTGTTCTTCATTGAAGAGACTGCTCCTTGGTTGGTGTAACTCTGCTTCAGATTGTTGGTAGGTTCATGTCTCCTCCACGTGTCTCACATTCCAGGACTGATGTTTAACCGAGAAGTAATACTTGCATAGTTTAGGGAAGGATTATATATGCATGCCAAACCATACATACATGTTTAAAGCCTAGTTGGATATGGTTCATTATATCAATACACATTGAATGGTTAGAGCAAGTCACAAAATCAAGCACAAAGTCAGTAAGCAGGTACACCACCATGAAGCCATTTCCAGATGGGGAAGGAATCAAGAATTGTGTACAATCAGTACTCTTTGCCACATGGAATGTGCTTCGTATTACTCTGTATTGTTTTGGATACTTTACATAAGAAATTTAAAATATAGTTTGAGAAATTTGGTAGACAAAGATGTCATGTATTTTAGAATGATGTTGTGTAGACAGATGGTGCCGTTTCAGTTTTGTAAGCTATTCAATGTTTATTCACATGCCATCTTTATTTTAAAATAGAAAGCTTTATTTACATAATGTATGTGAAAAGTAGATACCAAATTCTGGGCTGTGTAATAGAACAAGAAAGGAAATGGTCATAAGAAAATCACGAATTTAGAAAAAACACTATTTATGGATTTTATTAAGAATGCCAAATGTTCCATCTTACATATTGAAGAAAAATTAACCCATCTTTCATATTGCTGGGTGGTACAACTTACTGGTTATAACCTACTGTAGATTACACTTGAGTTTTATGGTGATCCACAAAGATGTCCTCACTGAAGCATTGTAGTCATTGTGCCACATAACCTTGTGACAAATCAAAGCCAACTCCAGGTAGCATTGAAAATGAAATTTGGCCTTGGCAATTTGCCATTCTCCATTTTTCTCTTCTAGTATGTATTCACTGATACTCCCAATGTCTCCGTTCTGTCCTTTAGTCTTGGCTTCCCATATATGTATCTGATTCTCCCATAGTTGTATTTATTCTCTTGTCCTACCCATTTTAAGCATTTATTTAATATATAATTGTTCGGTAGATTTCTTTTAATGTTTATTTTTGAGACCAAGTATGAGTGGGGGAGGGGCAGAGAGAGGGAGAAACAGAACCTGAAGCAGGTTCCAGGCTCTGGGCTGTCAGCACAGAGCCTGACATGGGGCTTCAACCGATGAACTGTGAGGTCATGACCTGAACCAAAGTCGGACGCTCAACAGACTGAGCCACCCAGGTGCCCCTATAATTGTTCATTAGACACTCAATGTTTAAACAAGTAGCAGACATGGTCTACTAAGACGGTTGCTTGCCAGCTTTTTAAAAATATTATAGTACTGTAAGAAATATTCATTGCAGTTCAATAAGCACATATCCGCACACCTACATAAAATAAAAATTTCGCAAGTCATAGATATCCTTACTACACATGATATATTCTGATCTATTTCATTGGGGACAAGAGCTGTGAAAGCAACTCGCTAACTAAATGTCAGTCCCACTAATATGTCTCAATTCACTGTAAAATTCTACTTTAAGATTTTTAGGTCCCAATGGTGGCCAGAGTTAAAAGAAGAAGAGACATCCACATATAACATATACTGTCTGGTATCATTAAGTACTAGGCAAATGGTGCACATTTTAAGTATTAAAAGTGTTTAGACAAGGAAGAGCTAATTGTGGTTAGAATAGTGATACCAACCCTCATTAAGGATGAAGCAAGAGAAGGGACTTGGATTTCTTGTTGATGTTTCAGGAGGATTAACATGAGAGAGCATTTTAATTGTTAGATTGGTTTGGCCATCAGCAAGACATAGTTTGGAAATTGAATTGGATAGGATGGATTACACATAAGGGTTCATTCTGAGAATTAGTGTGAGATAAACATGAGATGAAAGATTGATTCCTAAGTTAAATCTAAACATGATTGCCTGGCCAGGTGTCTTAAACTTTATTCTTTGAGCAGTGGGGGGTTTCTGATTTGGAAGCTGGAATGATGTAAGAGATGTTTAAAAGGGGAATTTGGTAGGTGATATACGGCATGGTCACTTACCTGTTACTGTATTTTTTGCATTTCTTAGACTTTCCAATAAATCCTTTAATATTGAGGTTGCTAATTGCTGAACCAGTTTACCACACATTATGGGAGTCCATTTTTATTTAAAAAGGAGTTAAATTGAATAGTTGTTTAACTCTGGTGAAGAGTAACTTTAGGGACAATATTGAGAAGCTGTCCATGAGGATATGATGTGTTCATCTCTCAGATCATAAATTCTATGCTGAGAATTTTACATGTTCTTAAAAAGCATTATCCTGAATATCAAATATGTGTTGAATCTGTTCATTACTGTCCACAATGGTTTTATCTTTGCCTGTGGTCCTTTGCAAGTCAGCTTCAGATTTGAGAATGATAATAAATTGGTCATATTTTATGTTCTCATATATTAATTAATAAGAGTTTTCACAAACACTATATAGGATGAAATATTTATAGTGACCATCTATTAAAAAATAGATTTTCCTATTTTCATAAGGTATTTTGTAGAGGGTATCAACAAAGCCCTTATGGTTTCAACTGGGGGGGGGTGGGCAAGCATTAGATTAATTATGTTTTAAGGCACTGGTTTTTCTATTATAGGCAAAAACACATTCACTCTTCAGAGTGCTGGTCACTGTCATATGTAAAGAGTTTGACTCTTTACATATCTGCCCCTATAGAGAGGGTTTCACTAGCTAAAAACATCTTAGATGCCATATAACTTTGTTTGAAAAGCTTTGCTCTGTAGTCTAGAAAGATGCTAATGTTTACACACAAAAAGGAATTGAGGGAGGTTTGGAAGAACTACTTCTGCTTTTTTTTTTTTTTAGATTATCATCTTGGAAAGAAAACATGGTTTCTGTGTGATGGCCCTCAGTGCCTATCTCAGGGACAGAATATAAGGCTGTGCTCTCATGGGGCTGACTCGGGTGTGGGAGGAATTTAGCTTAACTCATTTCTAACATAGAAACATATATACAATATATATTAAATAATAACTGCAGAAAGATATGTCTCTGTGTCTTGAGACGTAGTTATTGAAATTTCTAATTTCACAAACAGGAATGCTTTGGTGTATCAGAGAATTGTCTTTAGGAAAGATATCTATGCATTAGCAACTACTATCATATCTAAGAGTGCTTTTTTTTCAGGCATATCAAGGATAAAATTCTTGGAAATGAGGGCACCATCATATAACTGCTTTTTTTTCTGTGTGTGTGCATGGTTTGTGTGTGTGTGTGTGTGTGTGTGTGTGTGTGTTTTGTTTTGCTTTGTTTTGTTTTTTTAGAGAGACAGAGTATGTGAGTGCGGAGATGCACAGAGAGGGAGAGAGAATCTTAAGCAGGCTGCACAGTCAGCCCAGAGCCTGACATGGGGCCTGATCCCATGACCCTGGGATCATGCATGACCTGAGCCGAAATCAGGAGTCAGATGCTCAACCAACTGAGCCACACAGGCATCCCTCATATAACTGCATTTCAACAGCACTTTTCACTGATGTGTGATGTATGCCCAGGAAACTTTCTCTCTCCCCATTTCACTTGCTTTCCTTTTCCTCCCTCCGTCCTTCCTTTCCCCACTCCCTCCTTCATCACCTGTCTGTCTTTTAATCTAGTTGAAAACATTTTTCCTGCACTTTCCATCCTGTGGACATTTATTCATATAGTATCTTCTGCCTTGCATATATCTTTTTTTTTCTATAGGTAAATATAATTTCTAACCATTTTTTTAAAAAGCCATCTTAAAATCACAGTCTTCAAGAGGTTTCCCGAAGCTTTCTTCAGACTTAATCTTAGGTCCCCATTTTCACTGTAGCTTGTGCTTTTAAAATTGTAGTTGTTCTTCTTGGCCTTTGGCCTTTGGCAGTGACTTATGCCTGTCAGATACTCTTTTCCTCATGTTGTACTGTAGGTCAGGGCTCTGTCTTGCTTGCATACATATTAGTTATTGGCACTGTGATTTGCACAAAGTTGGTGCTAAATGGATATTTACGCTGAATTTTAACTATAAATTGGCTCTCATTATATATGTGGCTTTAACCATATTTATTGACGTTCTTTAATTAGAAATTTCTCTCAATAACTATATGTACCTTGATGTTGGCAGTATGTCTCAGTCATCTGTGTGTCCCCATGTGTGAAGCTACCATTTACTGTATTCTAAATATGTTCCAGACTCACTATTGGGCCCTTTGCTCTGTGTTTGATTCATTTTGTTTCACCCTCAGAATAACCCTTTAAAATACGTATGTGTTAATGTCTTCAATTTATAGGGGAAGCCAATTATGGGTCAGAGGTTAATTTACTTCATAAGATCTTAAGGGCCCGTCACTGACAGAACCAGGATTAAAACTCAGAGAATTCTGATTTGAAAACTTCATCCCCTTCTGTAAACCTTGAATGATTTAGTGAATAAGCAAACATGACTTCATAGCTATAATGTATGTTCAGCATAAGAGAGAGAGACTGCCATGTGACTTCCTAAAATATGATGTGTTAATTCTATTCAACATGTATTGGAATCAATGGGAGACAAAGATGTTAGTGGAAAAATAGAGTAGGAGAGAAATGGTGAGCCTGTTTATTAAGTATTTAAGTGATTTATCCTTATTTATACTATACTGTGGGTACTTAGACTTTTATTTTCTTTTTAATTTTTCAATTTCCATTCTGTTGTAATTTCATTATATGTAATCATGAGGATCAGGCACTTCATTTATCTGTCTTCATACCCGCTAGATTGCTGGAATGCCTTGTATGAAATACATGCTTATTAAATGCCATTTGGGCAAAAACATCAGTTGATTTAAGGCTTAGGATTTATAAACAACTCAAGATTATGTTTTACAAAATAAAAAAAGCTTCCATTTATTGAGCCCCTGTGAAGGCATTGTGAGATACAAGGAGAAAGAATACAGAGTACCTGTATAAGTTATCTGTTGCTACCTAAGAAATTACTCTAAAATTTATGGCTTAAAACACCAAACATTTACTATCTCACTCTTTCTTTGGTTAGGAATCCATCACCTCTGATCTAACGTCTCTAATGAGATTGCAGTAAAGCTGTTGGCAGGGGTAGGAGTGTCATCAGACGACCAGGGGAAAATTGCTTCCAGATTCACTCAAGTGAGTCTCCATTTTTTGTGGGCTGTAGCCCACAGCCCTCTTCACTCAGTTGCTTGTCATGTAGGCTGTTCCACAGGGCTTTCTCATGACATGACACCTGGTTTCCCCAGAGTGAGTAGGCCAAGTGAGAGTGTGTGTGAGAGTCCAAGGTGGAGACCAAAGTCTTTTAGACTCTGGATCGAAAGTGACATTCTATCACTTTTGCTACATTCTGTGGGTTTGAGGTAAGTCACAAAGTCCAGACCACCTTCGAGGAGGGAGGATGATAGAAGGGCATAAATGCCAGGAAGGAGATCTTGTGGGCCTGCCATAGAGGCTGCCTATGACAGTACTGACGTCTTCCGTTCTCAAACCCACGTCCCCATACTGAGATGTGCTCAAGCTCTTTTTGCTGCATCCTGGTGCTTGCAGTATCACTTTATTGCAGCTTCAGTGGGATTCACATTTAGGTATGTGTAAAATATCGACAAATTGGTGTTACAGGAACAGGCGAGTTGTTACTTCTTAGAAGAAATTGATTTGATTACCCTGATTTAGGTGGCATTAAAAAGCAACATTGCCCACATTCTGCACTTATGAACTACTAGTGACCATTTTAAGGTAGCTTGGTATTTTAGTAGGTGATGAAGTTTTGAAATAAGGAAATTTTGACTGAAGTTTTGAACAGTGTATTCTTTATCCTTTCAAACTGTGAAAAGTATGCACTTTCCTAGAGTAGATTTTAAAGTCACACAAGGAATCAGGTTGAAAATTGACTTCCAGAGTCTTTGCTCTGCAGGCTGTTGCGTTTTTTTTTTTTCCTTATCATCGAAAACCCTCTTGTTCTTGCCCTTTTTTCTTACTGCTTTCAGAAATGTGGTGACAAGCTCCAAATTCTTCCAGAAAGAATAAGTAGTAGAGATACTGGGTACCATCGAACTGCTGTGATGTCTTTTGAAAAAAAATTTTTTTTTCAGCTGAACTAGAAACTTCAAAATCTACCTAAAAACTAAAACAGAGGTTGGAAAACAAAAAACACGTTTTAAATAAACCATAGGTAAAAAACACTTGAATAGGAAAATATGAAAAAGAATGGTAAAAATTGTGGACGATAAAGTGATGAGTCCACTGGAGGAATTCATAATGCAGGCGTTTTTCTGCAAATTTGACAAATACTAACCAGAATGTAAACGTGAAAATAAGGGGTAGGCATATTAATTGAGAAAGATTGAGTTAGCAGTATTTTAAAAATTTTCCAATAGTTCCATTTTTGTTGAGAATAGTATTTTTATTTAATAAAATACATCTACAAAATGTTACCTTGATAATCCTGGAGTTTTAGTATAAGATACAATCAATGTAAGCATATATATTCAACCAACTAAGTATATTCCCATGCTCTATAAATGATCTGTTAAGATGAAATGTTTTAGGGGTGCCTGGGTGGCTCAGTCGATTAAGCATCCCACTTCAGCTCAGGTCATGATCTCACAGTTTGTGGGTTCAAGCCCCACGTCTGCCTCTGTGCTGACAGCTCAGAGCCTGGAGCCTGCTTCAGATTCTGTGTCTCCCTCTCGGTCTGCCCCTCTCCTGCTCCTGCTCATGCTCTGTCTCTCTCTCAAAAAAAAAAAAAAAAAATTAAAATTAAAAAAAAATTTTTAAGATGAAAAGTTTTATAAACACATAATAAAATGAACAAAAAAGCTTCTTGGGTAAATTGATGTTACTGTTGTACCAACGGTTGGTATTGTTATAAAAAATTCTTCATGTAATATTATGTTTTCTTAAGTGTTTTCTGTGAAACAGATACTGTTAGGCTGACAGAAATTTGATGTATATTCTCAGTACCTAAAATAAGACTTTCCAGGTTTCTTTTTAGGAAAATATCCTATTTGTCTGGTTTGTAGAAATATTATGAATGAACATAAAAACTCTACTTTTTGACCTAGAATATATGAATTCATTAGGGAATAAGTATGTTAATGTTATACTGATTTGAATTAGTCTTTACCTTGCACCACTGCAAGGAAAAGAGAATAGAACCAAGGTTATTACAGACATGAAATGTTTCAGGATCCACATATTTCTTAACTTAGACATGAACCCAAGTGGTGGAAAAACAAAACAAAACAAAAAATTAAGAACACCTGTCAGATTTTTCACTGAAGTATCTGAAAGAGTCAGCTTGGTCTGCCATAAGTTACTGTTATTGCTTATGTTTATTTGGGGAAAACAAACGGACAGACTTTACTAAAAACAGTATTTTTTATTTTATATATGAAGCATTTTTAAGATGGATGGTTGGTGGGTGGGTGGATGGATGGATGGACAAATAGATTGATATGGAGAGACAGGGAAGTGAGAGACAAGGAGAGAAATAACTATATTTACTTTACTCAGTTCTTTGGACATGTTTGTCTTTCCCCCTTTAATGTAAATTGTTTGAATGTTCAAGAGTGGAATGTATTTGTGTTCTAAGAGACAGCAAAATTTTCTGGTTTTATTTTTTGATATATTCACTCTAGATAATCAATTGAATTTACTCTTAGTACTTTCCTGTCTGACCAAGGTTATGCTTTTGATTTTTCAGTTAGTTTAGACTGCTTTTAAAGAGTTCTCACAAATAGTAACATTTCTGACTACCTTCTGATCTAAAATGTGATATTTCTGAATATATTATTAGAGATTTGAAATGATGTTCTTAAAAATCATTAAAGTTATTGATGTTTTTCTAAAGGTCAATAATGAATATTTATTCTGAAGATTGAATTTGGAACATGAGGCCCATTTAATTAGTTTCCCTAAACTGTTTAGAGTAGAACACAAGTGACATGTTCTTTTTTTAAATTTATTTTAATTTAAATTTTTTACTTGATGTATAGTTGACACATATTGTTACATTACTTTCAAGTGTACAACATAGTAATTCAGTAACTCTTACATTATGCTGTGCTCACCATAGTATAGCTACCATCTGCCATCATAAAATACTATTACACTATCATTGACTATATTTCCTGTGCTATACCTTTTATCCCTGTGAGTTTTTATTCATTCTTTAACTGGAAACCTGTATCTACCTCTCCTTTTAATATTCCTCTGCCTGCCTCCCCTCTGGCAGCCATCAGTTTGTTCTCAGTCTTTATGGGTCTGTTTCTGCTTTGTTTTGTCTTTCTGTTTTTTTGTTTTGTTTTGTTTTGTTTTTAGTTTCTATATATAAGAGAAACCATGTGGTATTTATCTTTCTCTGTCTGAATAATTTCATTTAGCATAATACCTTCTGGGTCCATCTATGTTGTTGCAAATGACAAGATCTCGCTTTTTATGGCTGAGTAGTAATCCATCACATTATATATATGATGTGTGTGTATATATATACTTATATATATCACTCCTTCTTCATTCATCCATCTATCAGTGGATATAGCTTGCTTCCATATATTGGATATTGTAAATAATGCTGCAATAACCATGGAGGTGTATATGTATTTTCAAAATAATGCTTTTTCTTTTTTCTTTTCTCTTTTCTTTCTGTAGTAGATACCCAACAGTGGAATGATTGGATCATAGATTGGATCATATTGTATTTCTATTTTTATTTTTTTGAGTAGCCTCCATGCTGTTTTCTGTAGTGACTCTACCAATTTACTCACCCACCAACAGTGAGTGAAGGTTCCTTTTCTTCTACATCTTTGCCAACATTTGTTATTTCTTGTCTTTTTGATTATGACCATTCTGATAGGTGAAAGACACTATCTCATTGTCGTTTTGGTTTGCATTTCCATGATGATTAGTGATGACAACCATCTTCGTATGTGTCCGTTGGTGATCTGTGTGTCTTCTTTGGAAAACTACCTATTCATGTTCTCTGCCCATTTTTTCATCAGATTATTTGCTTTTTTGGGGGGGGGGGTGTTGAGTTGTTGAAGTATTTATATATTGGATATTAACTCGTTATCTAATGCATCATTGCAATGATCTTCTCCCATTCAGTAGGTTGCCTTGTCATTTTGTTGGTGATTTCCTTTGCTGTGTAAAAGGTTTTTATTTTGGTGTAGTTCTAATGATTTGTTTTGCTTTTGTTTAACTCTTGCCTGAAGAGACATATCTAGAAAAAGGCTGATAAGGGTGATGATTAAGTGATTTCTGCCTGTGTTTTCTTCTAAGATTTTTATGGGTTAAGGTCTCACATTTAGGTCTTTTATCCATTTGGGGTTTATTTTTGTATATGGCATGAGAAAGGGGTCCAGTTGTGTACTTTGCATGTGACTATCCAGTCTCCCCAGCACCATTTATTGAAGAGACCCTCTTTCCCCCCTTATATGCTCTTGTCCCCTTTGTTATAGACTAAATGACCATTTAAGTGTGGATTTAGAGCCGAATAAATTTGGGGATTACAGAGTTAAACCTCTTGTAGCTGTCCTTTAAAAGATTTCTGAGTCTACTATGCTTAGATGCTTCATGCAACTGCTTCTCAGAAACTTAGTGTGAGATGGTATGTTAGTGATTGGCATGAGCAAAGAACTCCTGCCTCCATCTATAGCGCCTCCAGAGGAAATGCTTTTTGTGTGTATATGCTTTAGATTACTAGTTAATAGTTATCTAAATGAGCTTTACATTTGAATGGTACTTCTATTATGTGTAATATAATTGCACTTGAAAATACATTCCAATTGTTTTGTCTTCCATTTTACTTTTAAAGGTGATTATAAAACTTCACATTTATGGCCCCTGCCATTTCATGTTGGAAGTTCTTTAACACTAGAACCTGCAGAATTAAGCCAGCTCTGATAGTAAAACTATTACGTTGCCATCACCTTTCTCTTTTTCTCTAATTCTTAGGCGATATTTGAGATCTGGTGTGTTATTGCTGTAGTGGTATGGCCAGAGTACTTTTTCTTTTCTTTTTTTCATCCTTTCATTTTTTTTGTTGTTGTTTAATCTACACAGAATTTCTGAGACCCTCCAGAGCTCTGGTGGGAAGACTTGTAAAGTGTATCCACCGCCCAAAGAGGTCATAAAAAATTTACACAGTTGAAGCCTTGGATAAATGAATTATTCATTGTCAGCTGTTCGTCAGGGAATTAGAAGTTTATGGCAACATGAGAGTGGAAAATAGGGAAAAAAATGACCAATTACCAACTTTTTAAGTGGGAAAGTCAGAAATTAAGATAGAATTCAAATTTTAACTCGTGCACATATAAACACACAATGTAAAAACTGAGACTGCTACTGTTTATGTAGCTCATTATCTGATGAACATAAAGGCTGTCAGGGAACACTTGTTACCCCTTTCCAGTCTTTCTCCTCCACCTGATCAAGCATAATAATGTCTGTGGAGCAACCACGTTCTGGTTTGTAACTTTTTAACATTCCTCTGTAAGACTGCAAGTCCTTAGCACTTCAGGCAGGCAGAACTCACTTGCTAGAATAGAATCTTATTTTGTTTTCTTTTATATTAGCAACAGTCCATTGCATCTTGACAAGATGTTATGAACCAAAGAGGAAAGGTCAATGATTTAAACAAGCTTTAGTAAAAGCACATATATAGAAGTTGTTTCTTGACTTTCTGAAATGAATTTTAGCAGCCATCTATAATTGAAAGCACTTCATGCAAGGTACTTCATGCAGGGCACTTTACCAAACAGACACTCAAAACCTGTAGGTTGACCCATACTGCAAAAGTAGAGTTGCTCTAGGCCTTTGAGAAGTACTCAGGGATAAATCAGGTACGGTCTATATTGAATTCCCTGATTAAATAACAATCTCTTTTTGTTTTATCTCTCTCTAGCCAGCCAGCCATCTATATGCATACACACACGCACACAGAGATGCTCAAATATATTTTACATAATTTATCTATATTGGCATATATTAATAAATAACTACCACGCATCTAACACTTGCTTAAGGCATGTGATTTCACATGCACTTTGCAAAAATCTATAAAGAAAATAATGTAATTAATATTATAGAGGTAGTAAGCCAAGGCTCAAAGAGTTTAAAGGATTTTTCCTGTTTACATAGTAAAGGAGAAAGTTACTATATATGTCACTTTGACAGCAAACACCAGCCTTTCTTCTTTTTCTGGATATTATATAAAAGTTTTGTAGACAAGTTTCTTTATAAATTCACACCATAAAAATAATTCTGCAGTTTCCGTTGTGTTGTTGGGGACAGAAACATCTTTCTTATATCTCACCTGGAGGTGAATTCCATCCTCTTTATTTCTTAATGGATATGTGGTGAGGCCAATTACAGTTTACTTTTCTCTTGGCTTTTAGCATAGTTATTGATAATGAGAAAACACACAATTGGCTGGTTGCCAGTTGGAGAAGAAAGAATAAAAGTACATACAGCCTGGCCACTCCAGGTTTGAGACAGTCACCTTTTAAGAAATGGAGGGTTCACTAAGGTTGCTAATGAGGCTTGTCACTTCTGTCACTCAAGAGGATAATTTGTAGATGGCTGGTGGAGAATGACAGACCAGAATATGCTCTTTCCTCTGAAAAGCAGAAAACACATTATATTGAGCTAATTATGCATTTTTGGGTTTAAAAAAAAGTGTTTTTATCTTTCCACAGACAAATGCATTGTTTTCTAAATATGGGCTATATCCAAGAATCTATAGTCATTCGTTCTAGAGAGAGAACAATGGTAAGTTGACTGTCTGAGGGACAACTGTCATAGGAGTTGGTACATTATTGAGAAAGGAGACATTACTTCAGAGGAATTTAATGATGCCATTTATTTCCCAGTGCTCTGTGGCACAGCCCCCATTTAAATGGGTTACTCTGAGATCCCTGTAAGATATTCAGTGAGATACAGTCACCTTTATTGGTGACACTGTAAGGGCAAACATGAGATATTTTGGCAAGATTGTCTTTTTTTAGAGACACATTTATCATTTTCCTTTTATTCTCCTTTATTAAGTAGGTTCTAATAATGATTCTGATTCACTTCTATGATGTTCCCAGGATTCTACTAATAGGATAATTTTCATAAAGCTCTTGACCACGATTTCCTGCTGCTGACCTGTGCCCCTCCATTTCTAGATTGATCCAAAGAGTATTTCAGCACAGACATACTTGCCAACAAAAGTGTCAGGTTTAATTTTTTTAAAGTCCTATTCATTTCTTTATTTTCCCAAGAGAGATTTTTAAATGAATTTATTGAGCAATTTCATTAAGATTAAAAAATAAAAATCTTGTATTTTTATACAAGAACTTCATGTGAGGTATAATTTTCACAATACTTTCACTTACATATATATTTTAAATCAAGAAAATGCCTAAAGAAAAAAAAATTTTCCATTTTTTCTTGTCTCAGAATTTGGATAAGCAGCTACTGTAGACTAAAGTAGCTGATGCCTTTTCAGTCCTCTACCAGTAGGCGATCCTGGAGTATCTGACCCTGCATTTCTTTGACACCCATGGAACCTGTGAACTAGAGAGTCAAGTGCAGTGTTAATGAAAACCTTTATAAAACTAGCCCTTAAGGACAGTCAGTTTGCAATCCTACACGATCTTTTAGTACAATGTACTTTTTAATATTGCTCTAGGGATCAAAGAGAATGGTAATGACACTTAAATCCTGCCAGCTTTTTTTTTTTTTTTTTTTTAATTTCCCCTATACTCAATAGCACTTTCCTTGTACTCCACCTATGACATTATGTTATAGGATGAAATGTTTTACAACAAAGTCATTTGGGCAATTCAGTCATTATACAAAATATATATATATATATACTATATATATACAATGTGTATATATATATTATATATGTATATATATTTTCTTTCTTGGTTTCTTCATATTCTACTCTTTTAGTAGTTGAAATTTAATGAAAATGTGGCATTATTTGAGAACAATAATTATGATGGTATTTCTTTCTAAATAAATTTAAAAATTTTACTATTGAATGTATCACATAAACAACACTACATGTAATGTTTGTGACAGCTTGAAGCACAGATTTTTAAACTTTCATAAAGTGTATATACAGTTAGCATTATAAGTTGTTACAACTTCTGTTGTTAATATTACTGTCAAAAATTAGGGTTGACAGTGTACAGGATGATGTTGACCTTATTGTCAGAAAATGTATGAGCCTGAAGGCCTCCATAAGTATCCTTGACCCACACTTAAAATAGATGCTTTGTTGCTGTATGATTTGATGAGGTGGTTAAGACCACAGCTTCGGAGACAGATGTGGATTCCATTCCTGGCTCAAGCATTTCTAATTATGTACAACTTTGGGCTGTCATTTATTCTTTCTAAAGCTTATTTCCCCACTCTGTCAGTGTGGAAATAATACCTTTCCTGTAACTTAAGGTTGTTGTGAGAATCCAGTGTAATAAATTCTTTCACATATCTAAATATCATGATTACTTCCTTATGATTAGTGTCAGTCAAGCCACAGTCTACTTATTGCCTCTGATGTGAAGCTGTCCCTGTGTCCCCTGTATAAAGGCTGAGCCTTTCCTTCTTTTCTGGACCAATTATTGACTATACCACTTGTTTGCCTATTAGATTTATTGTTGTAGATGCCTTTCTGAGTCTGACTACTCAGAAATCAACCTTTTTAAAAAACAGCTTTAGAGATAGTTTATATACCATACAGTTAACCAGCTCACCGCATATATTTTAACATATCTTAGCATATTAACAGAGTCATACCATAATGAAAGAGTCACAAAGTCATTGCCATAATGAAACCAGAAAACCCTTAGAAGAAAATTCAGCAGTATATCTTTATTACCTTGGGTTATACAATGGTTTATTAGATTTGACAACAAAAGTACCAGCAGGAAAAGAGAAAATCAGTAAGTTGGAAGTCATCACAATTAAAAACTTTTATGCTTCAAGGAATACCATCAGAAGTCATTATTGCACCATGTACCTGACCCATGGCCATAATTGATTAATTTAGAAATGGACATTGCACCCATGGATGTCTGACAGATATTGTCTCATGTTGGAGTTTGGGACAGACGTGGGGACTGTCATGAAGACAATCTCTATGGACCTGTAACTTGTAAACTTTAGAAAACTGCACTTACTGTATTTTACTCATTCTGTGGAATGAGGAGGTGGAAAACCAGTGAAGAAAGAGAAGGAGAAGGAGGAATGGAAGGAGAAGGAGAGAAGGAGATTTATCTAGAAGACAGTGCTACTCACACTGTGGAGTGTGGATCAGTACCAGACCATGAGCTACTTGTTAGAGGCCTCTATGTGATAAGGAGCTAATGCTGGAATGAATAATGCAGTAGACATTTCCTTTTGGTAGCAAGATTTGCCCAATTGAATGTACCTATTGATTTGCATTTAATACAGAGTTGTTATCAGAAACTAGCTTTTGGGGTGGCATTCTTTTGGATTATTGGAACATCAAACTTTGTGATAGTAGTTCTCCTTGTGTCTTTCCCATAATTTTATGCCCAATGGTATCAGGTTGTGTGCCCTAATAGAGTTCAACAAGAACTGGCTGAACTGGGGCGCCTGGGTGGCTCAGTTGGTTGGGCATCAGATTTCAGCCCAGGTCATGATCTCGTGGTTCATGAGTTCAAGCCCCGCATCGGGTTCTATGCTGACAGCTCACACAGCACAGATTCTGTGTCTCCCCCTCTCTCTGCCCCTCCCCTGCTCATTCTCTGTCTCTCCCTCTCTCTCAAAAATAAACATTAAAAAATTTTTAATAAAAAAGAATTAGTTGAATGAATTTTGGAAGAGTGAATAGGAAGGTAAGATCTTGAGTTTGGGCTTATATGAGTTTTAAAGGGAAAAAAAGTGGCATGGTGAAAAATTTATTCTTAAGATCAGCAAGCCTGTGTGAACTTGACGCTTACTTGCCTTAGAATTGGTAACAAGTAATGAAAAAGTCATTGCTATTTTACTAAGACACAGATGGAAACTTAAAATCTGTATGTTCTACTTTCAGGTACATAGATGAAAATATTGGTAAAAACTCTTCAAAGGTATTTTATCTATTTATAGTAAAATTATACTCTGGAGATTGAGTCTAAGGCTTAATAATTCAGGTTTTTCCTGAATTTCAGAGCAACTGTGACATCTTGAGGCATGCTCTCTAAACGATTAGTAAATATCAGTCTTACGGTTGGTTCCCTGGTCACTTTTTATGATTTCTCACATGTGGGCAACATCATGGTAGATGCTTGTGAACAGTTTGCATTGGAAAACCAATCCACTATAAAAAAATTTTTTTTGAACGTTTATTCATTTTTGAAAGACAGAGAGAGACAGAGCATGAGCAGGGAAGGGGCAGAGAGAGAGGGAGACACAGAATCCAAAGCAGGCTCCAGGCTCCGTGCTGTCAGCACAGAGCCCAACATGGGGCTTGAACCCACTAACTGCGAAATCATGACCTGAGCCGAAGTTGGACGCTTAACTGACTGAGCCACCCAAGTGCCCCCAAAACCAATCCACTATAAAGCAAAATATCACATTTGTTATGACATCCTCTACATGTGATGAGAAACTGCATCGCTCGAAGATTTCTTTAGTTAACCTTGAACAATTAGGCTCTGTTGTAGGTTTGAGATTCTCTTCATTTTTCCCCACTCAGTGTGTTCTGTTACAGATCTTCCACCTCCTAGATTTGTGAGAGAGAATTGCTAACTATTTTACTCTTGGTTATCTAAGGAAGTCATGTGAGGGATTGCCTTGAATACCCTAAATCCACATTGATGGCCAACTTTATAATTCTGTTCTCATCTGATTTCTTTCATACTCGTTTGAACATGAGACTTTTACCCTGTCTCCCACAAAAGGTAGAATTGGAATATATATGCCATATATTTGTTCATAAAATGTGCAGAGATTAGTCTATGGAGATGAAACTGGAATTTGGTGTTCATAAACAATATTCTGCATACCTTTTCTGTTTGCTTTTTTTGTCAGCTAGACCATAAACAAGAGGTTTAGTTTTCCTTTTTCCTTTTTATCTAGTTGCTTCTAAACAGATTTGCATTACATCCCTTAAACCTCAGTTCTCCATTAATATTCACTCTGTAGAATAAAGTAGGATCCTTGCATTGTTTCAGTAGAAACTACAAATAGGTGCCTTAATGAGGCAATTCCTGACTCTTTGTGAGAACTGGGTAAAACTGGTTTTCCATTTCAGAGCAAAAACAAGGCCCTGTGTGCTGGTGTGTTTCAGAGCTTTTTTTTTTTTTTTTTTTTTTACTATTTCTGCTACTTAGAAGTGAGACAGAATTCCCATAGAGTAATTGTATCTGAGACCCCACAAACATGAAAACTTCACAGAAAAGGATGCTTTTTCCTCAGTGGAGCTCATTTGCTAATAGATACTCCGCTACATGATCGAAGCTGGTGTTAAAATGGAATACCCACTGTAGCTGTGTCTCTTGATAAAATCACATGAGCCCATTAGAAATAAGATGTACCTATAGGACTAAAAATGACTCCTTTTTTTTGTAATTTTTAAAAATTTTAATTTATTCTTGAGAGAACGAGAGAGATTGAGAGAGAGAGAACATGAGCAGGGAAGAGGCAGAGCAAGAAAGGGACACAGAATCTGAAGCAGGCTCCAGGCTTTGAGCTGTCAGCACAGACCCCGATGTGGGGCTCAAACTCACGAGCCATGAGGTCATGACCTGAGCTAAAGTCAGACACTTAACCAACGTACCCGGGTACCCTGATAGATTTCTTTTCTTTTTTTTTAAATTTCTTTTGATGTTTATTTTTGAGAGAGAGAGAAAGACAAAGCATGAGCAGGGGAGGGGCAGAGACAGGGGGAGAATCCAAAGCAGGCTCCAGGCTTTGAGCTGTCAGCACAGAGGCCAATGTGGGGCCCGAACTCACAAGCCATGAGATCATGACCTGAGCTAAAGTCAGATGCCTAACCGACTGAGCCACCCAGGTGCCCCTAAAAATGACTTCTTATTTTCAAAAAGTACACATGAATGTATTTTGTTTCTCAATGCCTAGCCAGAGAGAACTCAATATTAGTTGAATTAACGAAAGCTTTAGTCCAAGTAATATAACCCAGAGGATATAAATATACATGACCAATATTCTGTAAAAACAGTTAGGCATCTGAAAACTTTATAAAGTTAAATGTGAAAAAATTTTTGTCGTGCTTGATGATTATAAAAGTGGGGTATGTCCACAAAATATTAAAAAATACTGCAGTGTTTATAGGGTAAGATGGTATTTTAGGAATTTTGGAATACTAATCCAGGAGTAATCTTTAAATTTAGTATTAATTAAATTCTTTTTTGTTATAATTTATTTACTTTATAATTTACATCCAGATTAATTAGTGTATAGTGCAACACTGATTTCAGGAATAGATTCCTTAATGCCCCTTACCCATTTAGCCCATTCCACCACCCACAATCCCTCCAGCAACCCTCTGTTTGTTTTCCATATTTGAGTCTCTTATGTTTTATCCCCCTCCCTGTTTTTATATTATTTTTGCTTCCCTTATGTTCATCTGTTTTGTATCTTAAAGTCCTCATATGAATGAAGTCATATGATATTTATCTTTCTCTGACTAATTTCACTTAGCATAATACCCTCTAGTTCCATCCACATAGTTGCAAATAGCAAGATTTCATTCTTTCTGATTGCCAAATAATACTTCATTTTATATATATATAAATATATATGTATTTATATTATATAATATATAATATATATATTATATATATATAATATAAATATATAATATATATTATATATATAATATATATATTTTATATATATTATATATAATATATTATATAATATATATATATTTCACATCATCTTTATTCACCCGCTGGTGGACTTTTGGGCTTTTTCCATACTTTGGCTATTGTCCATAGCACTGCTATAAGAACATTGGGGTGCATGTGGCCCTTTGAAGCAGCCCACCTGTATCCCGTGGATAAATACCTAGTAATGCAATTTCTGGGTCATAGGGTAGTTCTATTTTTAATTTTTTGAGGAACCTCCATACTGTTTTCCAGAGTGGCTGCCCCAGTTTGCATTCCTACCAGTAGTGCAAAAGAGATCCTCTTTCTCTGAATCCTTGCCAACATCTCTTGTTGCCCAAGTTGTTAATGTTAGCCATTCTGACAGGGGTGAGGTGGTGTCTCATTGTGGTTTTGATGTGTATTTCCCTTATGTTGAGTGATGTTGAGCATTTTTTCCTGTGTCGGTTGGCCATCTGGATGACTTCTTTGGAGAAGCATCTATTCATGTATTTTGCCCATTTCTTGACTGGATTATTTGTTTTTTCGGTTTTGAGTTTGATAAGTTCTTCATAGATTTTGGATCATAACCCTTTATCTGATATGTCATTTGCAAATATCTTCTCCAGTTCTGTCAGTTGCCTTTTAATTTTGCTGATTGTTTCCTTTGCTGTGCAGAAGCTTTTTATTTTGATGAGGTCCCAGTAGTTCATTTTTACTTGTTTCCCTTGCTTCCAGAGATGTGTTGAGTAAGAAGTTGCTGCGGCTGAGGTCAAAAGGGTTTTTACCTGCTTTCTCCTTGAGGATTTTGATGGCTTCTTGTTTTACGTTTGGGTCTTTCATCCATTTTGAGTTTATTTTTGTGTATGGTGTAAGAAAGTGGTCCAGGTTCATTTTTCTGCACGTCTCTGTCCAGTTTTCCCAACACTATTTGTTGAAGAGACTGTCTTTATTCCATTGGATATTCTTTCCTGCTTTATCAAAGATTAGTTGGCCATATGTTCATGGGTCAATTTCTGGGTTTTCTATTCTGTTCCATTGATTGGAGTATCTGTTTTTGTGCCAGTACCATACCGTCTTGATGATTACAGCTTTGTAATACAGCTTGAAATCTGGGATTGTGATGCCTCCAGCTTTGTTTTTCTTTTTCAAGATTGCTTTGGCCATTCAGGGTCTTTTTTGATTCCATTTAGATTTGGGGATTGTTTGTTCTAACTCTGTGAAGAATGCCGGTATTATTTTGATAGGGATTGTTAAATTTTTTTTTTATTTTTATTTTTTCCACAGAGAGAGCATGACTGCATGCACAAGTAAGGGAGAGACAAAGGGAGAGAGAGAATCTTAAGCAGGTTTCATGCTTAGTACGTAGCCCAGCATGGGGCTCCATCCCACAACTCTGGGACCATGACCTGAGCCAAAATCAACAGATGTTCAACCAACTTAGCCACCCAGGCACCCCAGTATTGATTTTTATATGTGTACTTTAAAAGTACTATTGTTGCTATTTATAAAGTGTGATTATTTGCAGTATATTCTTTACTTTGAATTTGGGGTGGGGAGGTTCTTTCATAAACTTAGTACTTATTGAAAAAAAGATGTGAGCCCTGGTAATTTGTAACATGTACTTTAGTAAGCATGTTTGAGAAGATAAACACATGAAACAGAATTACATGCATGATATAGCTATGGTTAGCTTTATGATGTTAATTTACATATGATAAATTTTACGAATTTGAAAAAAAATGTTACTTTTTAAAAGATTTTTTTAATGATACTAATTTATTTTGGGGCGGGGGAGGGACAGAGAGAGAGAGAGAGAGAGGGAGAGGAGAATCCCATGCAGGTTCCACACTGTCAGCACAGAGCCCTGCACTGTGTGAAAATGTGACCTGAGCCGAAATCAAGAATCAGATGCTTAACCAACTGAGCCACCCATGCACCTCAGTTTTGATGACTAAGTTTTCCAGGCATCTCAGTTTTAATAAATGTATCTAATCATATAACCGTAAACATGTCATTTATAAAGCACCTCCATCATTCAAGGATTTTTTTTTTTTTGTATTTTCTTCTAAAAATTCTATAGTAGCCCTTATATATAAGTCTGTACCCTTCTAAGTTAATATTTTACATGGTATAAGGTCATGATAATGGATCATTACTTTGCATATGGATATTCAATTATTCTAGAATCATTTATTAAAATACAACCCTTTCTCCATGGAATTGTGTTGGCACTTTTTTTGAATATCAGTTGGCCATGGTGTGTGTATGTGTGTGTGTGTATTGCACTATATTCCATTCAATTCATCTATGTATTTATCTTGACCCCAGCATCATTCTGTCTTTACTTCAGTTATTACAGCAGGTCTTAAAATCAGGTAATGCAAGTCCTCCAGCTTTGTCCTTTTTCAAAGACTATCTAGGTTCTTTGAATTTAAATATAAATTTTGGAACTTGATGTCAATTTCTATAACAAAAACAACAACAACAATTTGCTGGTGGTTTGATGAGATTGCATTGGATCTGTAAACCACTATGGGTAGAAATGATATCTTAATGTTGAGTCTCCCCAGCTGATAAGATGGTATGTATCTCATTTATTTTGGTTTCCATTTATTCCATTCAGTGAACAGTAGTTTTCAGTTAACAGGTCTTGCACATTCATTAAATTTATCATTAAGAACTTCATTTTGGATGCTATTATAAATGACAATTTTTAACATAAAATGAGTATTAAAATATACATTATACACACATACACACTCTCACACACAATTGATTTTTATCTGATGAGTATCCTATGAATTTGCTAAACATACTTAATAGTTCTAGGATTCTTTTGTCTGTGTTCACTGGGATTATTTTTCTATAGATAATCATGTCACCTGTAAGTAGAGACAATTTTATATTTTTCTTTTTAGTATCTGAATGGCTAGTATTAATACTTTTTTCTGTGCATGATATTTACTCTTGGTCTTCTTAAAATAAAATTTAAACCTCATGAATTTTTTTCCTTCTGAATTCCACTCCAATTGCATTTTATATTTATAGTGTCTCACCAAAAAAAAAAATAATAATTATAGAATAGAGCCCTTTAAAAGATGAATTATTTCATTTTGTATTTAGATCCAAGAGGGTTTGCTCCTCAGGGGATCTCATCCAGAAAATAACCCTCATCTGCAACTCTACTATTGCCCCAGAAAACTTTCCCTAAAATGTGCCAGAGCCTACTTAAACATCAAAGAGAGACTAGGTATTAATTGTTTGGGGATAGAAGATAATATCCACTTTTAAGCTAGCATTTTAAACCAACAGCATTTGCAGATTTTGAGATTTGGGGGGTTTGCTTAAGTCTCTCTAGCAAAATATGATTTCTGTCTTGTGCTCTGTTTCCCACTTTGAGCCACAGTCTTGACTCAGTCTTTGAATATGGACACTCTTTCCCCTTTCTCCTTCTGATATGTTTGGATAAGGATCATACCTATAAGTGTATTACAATCTACTTTGCACATTTAATTATTTTTTAACTTCTGATGAACCCCACTCACATGCCTTTCTTGAATGGGCTCCTATAACCTGGCCATGGTTTCTCTGTCAGCCCTTTCACTAGCTCACTTTATCCTATTCTAATATCATTTCCTGCCCTGCCTCTTTCTCAAGAGCAAAGGTCATAGTATAGCTTTCTGTATCCTTGGGCTGCCTGGAGCTAATGCAGATCATTCATTTGCCATATAGTAAATCATCTTTTTGAAGCATACAGCAATAATAGAGCCATTTTAATAATTTAAACTTTAATTCATAATCATATAGGAATTATCAATGAAAAATTTGTGATATAGAACATTATGTTTTGGGGTGGACAATTTTAGTGAAATACTAGCAGCTAGCAGTGATACTTGCTGAAGATGTCTTTTGGCTGGCTGTTGTCATGCTCTTTATTTTCACTGTGTTTATTCTTTATTGGTTTATATTGGTTAATATTTTTTTAAGTCCAAAGAATAGGTAGTCAATCTTGATAACTCCTGCTTACCTATCTTGACCCCAGTATCTGATGTGTGTGAAGTTATCCGATACAGTTTTTTCAGAGGTTGTGATGGTTGGCTAAGCTCAGTGTTGAAACTCAGTCCAAAGTTGCTGTTACCTGGTAGGGTAGGGGCCAAATTATTAGCATTAATTCTAATCAATCTGACCCTCACTAAAAATGTGGTTCTCTGAGTGTGTATACATAGGATATTTTGGTTGTGATTATTTTTTAAATTACAAACAAAATAACTATGTTTTCTCCACAATATCAAAGTCTTAAATAATTCGAAGTAAAGAAGTCACAGAAATAAAGACAATCTACACCATTGTGCTGAAAAATTCTATGTGGGTTCTGAATACTCACAGCTGTTAATGACATACCCCTAATTTTTGGTGACATAGCCAGATTACTCTCACAATATGCCTGTTCTCTGTAACATTCTGATTTGTTTCACCTGGTCATATTTCTGTGACACCAATTGAATGGAGAGGGCCCAACAGTTTAAATAAAAAATGCATTATATTTCAAAAGTTCTGTTAACTTTTTGTGTATAATCTATGAGTGGCCTTGATAAGTCAAAACATGCCCTCGTCCTCTCACCTGTCAGACATTTAGGCACCAAATAATCTTTCCTAAAGTTTTAATTAACAGCACACAATATTATCTATGAAGCAGATATGTTAAACAGTTATGATAAAATAGGGTAAAAGTAGATTTTGGCTCAGTGGGGAAGGAAAAAGTAAATGCATTTATTGTTGTTTGTTTGCAGATACATTATGTTTCAGTGTTTGCTATAGGAAAATGAGATGCTTGTGAACTAGATACAGGGAAGAAGAAAGGTTAAGACTTACAGGGTGTGCTTTGTAAACCTGTGCCAAGTTACCACACTGAGGAGGTGGCTCTGCTTAGCAACAGTGCAGTAGAGGGATTTAAGTCAGTGTCAGATTAATTTTACCTTTATCCTCTAATTCATTTCCCTTTAGTTTTCTTTCTCCTAAAATTTACCATTCTCCAAAAACTGCAACTCTTAGCCATGATTCTATGAAATTCTCAGCTTCTCAATGGCATTGCTTATCCATTGTGTTTTAACATGGGAAGTGTGGGTTTGTAATGAATTACCATAATAGCTCTCCCTTTACCAGATATCCATAGTAAGCCTGGCTCTGTGCTAAGAGCTTAAAACCCATTATCTCATTTAAAACCTACAGAAGCACTCTGAAGTTGGTCCTCTTATGAATTCTGTGGATGAAGAAACTAAGGCTTCAGGAACTGAGTCACAAATATAGCCCCGTGGCAGAGTAGGCAAAGAGTCCCTGTCTTTCCACAATAAGACCCAAGTCCTTAACCACTACTCATTCCCATATCACCTATTGTATCATTATTGTGCTGATTATCTTTAAAAAGAGAATTAACGTCTGCAATTTCATAAGCTAAACGATACATTGACTGTATTTCTGGAATGTGATGTAACTCACCATGTATCTAAATGCAAGTGACAATGAGCATATACTAGGGTGTAAATGGGAGGGTATAGTAGGAGGGAGCAAATATGTGGGCAAATTTCTTTTAAAATTTCTTTCTGTATATATTAACGCTTCGGAATGTGTACAAGTTATACTGGTGACCTTTCTACATAGAACTCCAATGAGGAAAGGCATCCCATTGTTAGATGAAACACTTTTCATTTCAAGCATGTAAGCAATACTGCACTTGGTGGATTAAAGATCGATTGATCTCAGCAAGCAAAGAACATTGTTAAATTGGTGAGTCCTCTTTTCTGGCTTTCTCTTTTTGTTGGGAATAAAAGAGAAAGCCTCACTTTCTATTGCCTCCGTCTGGTACCCAGGGCTACGGTTGCCAAAATCCAAGAACAGTTTGGGTTTGGTTTCTATGTGTAATTACATCATAGCTGCTTCTCTTTGCCCTCTAGTCATGTTTGCAAGTTGTGATTATAGTATTAGTGGAAATAAAGTAATGATATATTGTAGCTAATTAAACATTTTTTTCTATCTGTTGTTTCTTCATTACTTTTATTTTGTCCCATAGGTTTACATATTTATGTTAATTTTTATGCATGCTGTAGTTATGTGTCTATATATTATTTAAGAGAACTTTTATATTAGCTCTAATAAATAAACTGGTAAGTTTAAATCATAGTCTTTGCTCTACTTAATTTATTTGTATTTATTCTTTTTTATTACTGCAGGAGGAAACAGCCCCAGTGTTTTATTTTTATCATAAAATACTCTGAGAAAGAGTTATTATGGGCCCTAATACTGGTATGCAAACATCATTAAAGTTTACACAGCAATGGCTTTTCATAATATTTGGAGAATTTTTGGCTAATGCGGTTTTTGTGCTAATATTTCTGCTTTAAAATAAGAGAAACTTTACGGAAGGATTTAATCCTTCCTAGGATCCTGGAAAATGCTGATGTTATTCTTAAGTGCAAATTTAGAAGCCCTTAACTAAATTGCTTTCGAAGTTACACATGTGGAGTCTCATCTTTTTTTTAAAATTTTTTTTAATGTTTATTTATTTTTGAGACAGAGAGAGACAGAGCATGAGTGGGGGAGGGGCAGAGAGAGAGGGAGACACAGAATCTGAAACAGGCCCCAGGCTCTGAGCTGTCAGCACAGAGCCCCATGCAGGGCTCAAACTCCCAGACAGTGAGATTATGACCTGAGCCAAAGTCAGAGGCTCAACCGACCGAGCCACCCAGGCGCCCTGAGTCTCATCTTTTCAATTTGAAATTTTAAGATGGGATTTATTTTCCTGCATCAGGTGGCCTATAAAGTTTGATGTGAAAAATAGAGGCAGAAGGCTGAGAATTGAACCCGTAATGACTAATTGCTGACAATAGCAATTACAATAGGGCTTGGGAAGAGGAAAAGTGAGTGCCTGTGTAGGACAGAGGCAAGGGTGTGGATGAGGGGGTGGTCTAGGGAGGTGATAAGGGGAGGAAATGAAGTTTATTATTAAAATATTCTCTAAAAAATGCTTATTTTGAATGATCATTTTGCTGTTTTGACTCCCCATTAAAAATGAATAAGAGCACTGAGAAAGTAGCCAATTTTGATATGTTTTTGATAGCAAAGGAAGTGTGCAAATTTTTTTCAGGAAATTTCCTTAAGTCACATGACACTGCTATGTTAATTTTTTTTTTTTTTACATTTTTATTTATTTTTGAAAGAGAGCACACGTGGGGGAGGGGCAGAGAGTGAATGAGACACAGAATCCGAAATAGGCTCCAGGCTCCAAGCTGTCAGCACAGAGCCCGATGCGGGGCTTGAACCCACAAACCGTGAGATCATGACCTGAGCCGAAGTCGGACACTCAACTGACTGAGCCACCCAGGAGCCCCGACACTGCTATGTTATAAACCAGATGTACAATAGCAATTTATCATGTATAAATTCTCTGCTTCTGGGTATACAAGACCTCTCTGTGACATTTGGCTAAAGTCTTATTGAAACATTGCATAGTACAAATTCAAGTACATATTTGTGGTCTAGAGTAATTGAGGAGACTTTTAATAATTGCCTTTCTTCACTCTAGAAGGACAGAAAATGTAGGACTGTAGAGTCAGCATTCATGAAATGTATCACAAAATATATTACATGTATCATGTATACATGCATCATAAAGTGGAGGAGAGGTAGGAGTCTGTGGAGATTTCACTAAAATTTGAAAGAGACAAATATCAAGCCAAATGGAAGATAACAATACCTGATTCATTTAAGCCTTGTATATGTCTCTACGTAGATTTTACCCCTCAAAAACGTTAATGCTTACATAACAAAATAGTAATTCTGGGACCCCGCTGCTGAGTTCATGTTGTTCACTATGCATTTTCCTCAACTTTTCTATATGTTTAACAATCTTCTTCATAAAATGTTTGGGAAAAAAGTGAAGCTACCTGAGACAATGGTAAGAAAATCAATAATGCCTGTTCATGTAATGATAGTTGAAATTGTTCAAAAAAGCATTTTGATTGTCATGGGTTATATAAACAGTGCTCATCTCTGTGAAATCCCCAATGTTTGACTTTGCAGGAACCTTGGACTAGATAAACTGTGTGTTTGATCAAAAATATCCAGTTTGGGGGCACCTGGGTGGCTGAACGTCCAACTTTTGATTTTGGCTCAGGTCATGATCTCAAAGTTTGTGGGTTTGAGCCCTGCATAGGGCTCTCCACTAACAATATGGAGCCTGCTTGAGAGCTCTCTCTCTCTTTCTCTCTTTCTCTCTTTCTCAAAATAAATAACCTTAAAAAAAATCCAGTTTTGATATGCTTTTGATGCAAAATAAATTACAGTATACAAATACTTGGCAGAAACTTTCCTTAAGTCACATGATCTATTGCAAAGCAGATGTGCAGTAGAAACTTTAATATTAAAGTTACCTGCTTCTGGGCATACAGAACCTCTGTGTGAGAATTGGCTCAAATCTTGTTAAACCATTTGAGACTACAGATTGATGTGTGTGTTTGGGACCTAAACTAAAGCAGGGATGAGAACAAAGTTGAAAATAGCCTTTACGTGGAGACCATTGCCTTAAACCAAAAGATATCACTGACACTGGATTAGTTAGCATCTCTTTAAGGTGATAAATTATATGTTTTGGGGAAGGACACTTTCTTTTGTTACCTAAATTGTGACATGACAATAATCATTCGCATGCAGTAAGAATGTCTCTGATTTTTCTAACATTCCTATTATCACTTATGGGAGAGACTCTTCCTTCTGACCAGCAAAGAGAACTGCTTTCTTCCCTTTAAAAGATGAAGATAAAGCAAATCAACTTTACAGTGTCTGAGGCAGGGGAATCACCACTGATCTGCCCGTCTCTCCACTTCTAATCCACAAAGGCTAAAGTTGTTATATGACCACAGATCAGGCTTTGCCTCTTTATCACATACCACTTTTTTAATCTTCCCCAGACTAAATATTCAAGGCCATTAGTAAAATGTTATTAAATCTGAAAACATAAAAATCCTGACTTTAAGCTTTACTGACCAACATAGCATATTGAATTTTACTCACCACAAATTTCCAATAGCTGGTGAATTAATGATGTGTTTTGTTTTTCCTTTAAATATTGGATGAAGGACGGTTTTGCTATATACTGATATCATAACACTTGTCTTCCTGAACAATTTATATGGCCACTGTATCAATATATTTTATTTATTCACATAGTTTTCTACCGCTACCTTTACATAAATGATCGATGTGTTGACTCTTGAGCTCATTTATCCATAAACAATGAAATTAACTACTAGTTGGAAACCTTTGTGAGTTATATAGGCATGGAAATGTCAGAACTGATCTTTTATGACAATGAAGTGGTCACTGACCAGATCTTCATTGTAGACTCATTACTTTTTAACATATTTACCAAAAGCAAGACCTTGATAGTGACTGGACTTTATGTATCTATAGCTCTGTGCCACTGTGTACTCTGTAAATATCCATTACATAATACAGACCATGTTTTCCCAAACTTAACACTAGGGAAATTTATTGCCTTTTCTGTAAGATTACATAACCAAAAACATCTAGAACTGGAAAGTCTTGTAAGTCGAACATTTGCTTCCTTATGTAACTGTTCTTTATCCAAGACAGGCAACACCAAGTTCTTTTGTAAAATATTTCTGGAAAAAAAATCTTTATTTAAATAATGTCATATATGTACCCAGTCCTTCATTATGTCCAGTTAGTAGTCTAACTTTCTTTAGTGCTGTGTAAGCCTTTATGAATCTACATTTCACCTCCATAGAAATGCTTACCTCCTGGTAACACCGTTCATATAATAAATTTCATATTTGTGTAAAACTAAATTACATTTGTTTTTATATGCATACATACTACATACAAAACAATTATAGTTTCTCTGTATATTTGTATTTTATCTACAATACACAGTTTAAAGTCTTTTCGTCTTAATTTGGAGTAGCATTCCTCAAGTTTTCCTCCTAAATAATAACAAGGAAGACTAGAAACCCAATAAAAACTACTACTCCTTTTTGTTTTGATTGAGGCATAGTTGACGCACCATGATACATCAGTTTCAGGTGTACATGATAGTGATGTGACAAGTCTATAGGTTATGCTATGCTCAAAGTGTAGCCTACTGTCTGTCACCATACAACACTATTGCAATACCATCGACTATATTCCCTATGGTAAGACTTCATTGCCATGACTTATTCCATAACTGGAAGCCTGTACCTCCCACTCCCCTTCACCTATTTTGTCCATCCTTCCACCCTTCTCCCTTCTGGCAACAACCAATGTTTTTCTCTGTATTTGTAAGTTTATTTTTACTTTTTTTTCATTGATTTGTTGTTGTTGTTGTTTTTAGATTCCATATATTAGTGAAATCATATGGTATTTATCTTTCTCTGACTTATTTCACTTAGCATAATACCTTCTAGGCCCATCCACATTATCATAAATGGCAAGATTCAGATTGAAGCATTTACTTCTGAGGATCTGATCATTGTGACATGGTGTTAGGAGTGTTGCTGCTAAGCATGCTACTGGGAATGGTAACTAAATCCCAGAAATGTGTCTACTGTCAAAGACAGGTGATTGCCAAGTTCAGGCTATCCCTTGGCAAATCAGTTTGCCATATTTCTCATTGCCATTTATTTTGGAGGCTTTACCTAGGTGTAAGATCTGTCACTCAAGTTTGTGGCACAGATATTTGATGTTTATAATCACATTAAATTGATTCCTTTCTTGAGTGTATATTCATATTAACTAGTGACACAGACTGGCAAGTAAACCATAGTGCTAAGTTAAAAATTAGGAAAGAAAAGACAAATGACCTCACAGCCTGCATGGTTTAGAGTAGTTTGATCATGTGTTTACATCCCTATGGCAGTCATTTCACAGAAGCTACCTGAACATCTAGAAATTGCAGGGAATGTGAGATTAGAATAAGGAAAATCTCTTTTACAATTACTGTATTTAATAGTCTGAGCCTAATATTTCCTTCTATATTCATTTCTTCAATAGGAATTTATGTGTCTTAAGGATCAGAATGGTCAAGAACCAGGAGGGCACTGCTGCCATTGGCTTTCTGATTGCTGCACACCTTTTCTAGATGTAGGCATTGGGATACAGTGAGTATCTCTCTGTAGACCAGACCCAGTTCTATTTCTTATAATTCAACTCTGAAAATAATTTCTTCCTTTTATTTCCCTAATTCACTTCAGTACTGCCATGCAGTACAGACTAGTTTCTTGTAAGGAAAGAATAAAGGGAAATGTTCAGCTGTTCAGAAACTGTGGGACTTAATAACACACGGCACTGTTAAAGTAATGCATCTAGTATGTGGGGAGATAGGCAGAATGGGGATTCAGAAATTATTTTTATAAAGGAGAGAAATTGAGGGTGAGAAGGATAAAGAGCAATTATGGTAGATTCATATATCTTGAGTAACATTATGAAAGTTTACATTTCATCACTGAAATCTAAGTCAATATGCATATCTATAAATCTCTCTTACTAAAGGAGCAAACTAAGGCTAAGAGAAACACTTTGTCTTCCCCAAAACCATATCAAAGGAAAGAGATAAGCAATAAGCAATTTTGTAACATGAAGAATAACAACAAAAGAAATATGTCTTTCCTTAGAAAATATTTGCAAATTATTTGCAAACTCTAAACATCTAGAAGGTGTAAGAACATCTAAAATATGTAAGAAAGTCCTGCAACTAAGTAGCAAAAACAACCCAAACAGAAAAATTGAAAAATGAGCCAAGAACTGGAAGAGACATTTTTCCAAGAAGATATAGACATGGTCAATAAGTTCATGAAAACGTGCTCAGCATCAGTAATCATCAGGGAAATGCAAATCAAAACCACACTGAGGTATCACCTCCCACCTGTTAGAATGCCTATTATAAAAAAAGACAAGAGTTAACAAGTGTTGGTAAGGCTGTGGAAAAAAGGGAACCTTGTGCACTCTTGGTGGGAATGTGTATATTGGTGTACCCACTATGGAAAACAACATGGATGTTCTTCAGATATTAAAAATAAAATGACCATGTGATACAGCAATCCTACTTCTGGGTATATATCCAAGGGAAATGCAGTAGGGATCTCAAAGAGAGATCTGTATGCCCATGTTCATTGAAACATTATTTGCAATAGACAAGATTTAATGTGCTAAGTGTCCTTCTACAGATGAATGGATAAAGAAGGTGCAATATATAACATATATTCATATGTATATGAATATATGTACATACATACACATATACACACAAAATGAAATATTATTCAGCCATGAAAAAGAAGGAAATCCTGCCATTTTTGACAACATGGACAAACGACGAGGGCATTATATTAAGTGAGAAAAGTCAGAGAGACAAATGTATGATTTCACTACATGTTGAATCTAAAAAAGCCACACTCATAGAGTAGAATTGTGGTTTCCAAGGGGTTGGGAATGGAGACGTGGGGAGATGATAGTTAAGGGCATAAATTTCCAGGTAAAAGATGAATAAATTATAGTTAATGATCCATGAAAATTTCTCATAGCATAGATTTTAAATGTTCTTACCACAAAAAAGAAATGGCAATTATGCGAGGTGATGGAGGTGTCAACTAACACCTAATTGTTTCACAATTTATGAGTCCATCAGATCGTCATTTTGTAGATCTTAATCTTGTACAATACTGTATGTCAGTTATATCCCAATAAAGCTGGGAAAAATGAGAAAAATGAATCTTTCCAGAAAAGGAAAACAGTCAGTCTTAGTATTAGACCATATTCTGTGCCATTCATTCCCACTCAATTCAAACATATTTGTTGATTTGTTGATACAGTCTAGTGGAAGAGACATGTACAACTGGACAATCAGATGCAGTTTGACAAGTGCTACCATGGTGGTAAACCAAGGTGCCTTGAATCGAATGGAGAGGGTGCCTTGTGCAGCCTCAGGGCATCCTTGAATCATTCTAGAGTCCCAGAAGGCCATTATGATATGGTAGGTATTCATTAACTAGGAGGTTGACTTATGAAGAAAATATGTGTCTGGTTTTAGGGATTCATTTATTTACCAAGTATGCATTGAGATCTTATTATGTGCTCTGTTAACACTATGGACACAGTGAACCAAAGTAACAAGATACGGCTCACACGGAGTTCTTATGCCAATAGGTAGATTTTATTTATTTTTGGATTAGGCTTTGTAAATTTATATCTGGAAGAATTATTGTTTTGTTTTGCTCCCTCTCTCGCTCTCTCCGCCCTTTGTGTTTTGCTTTTTTAAAGGAGGAAGCTTCCAAAATAGTTTTTATTGCTTTTCTTCTTTGAAAAGTTTGGTATCTTCTCAAATGTCTTCTGAAAGGGCTTGATGAAATGAAAAGTGTCTAGGTTCATGTTGGTAAGCTTGTCATTTGTGACTATTAACATTGAATCTTTACGCCAATGTATTTTATGACTGGGAAGCTTATGATTGGTTTGAGACAACTGTTAAACATCCCCCGATTCTCAGAATGCTTTTTATGCCAATACATATCACCAGAAGAGGTTTATCATGTGGCCAAAGCAGTGATGCTTTTCCAGGAGGGAGAGATATGAAGTTGGCAATCTTTTTTTTGGCATGTGATTTGTTACTCCCATCTCTTCCTCCCCAACTCAGACAGAAGGTTGATATAATTTTATTCTCTTCTCTTGGAGAATAAAAATGTAAGACCTGCATATAAAATAAATTATAATGTAGGTTTAAACTACCCATAACCTAATAATTCGGGCAAAATGAACCTTTAGAGCAAAACTCTTTTGAAAGTGCATGGGGGATGGTCTGTTTTTAACTAGCAGTACTGTGGGGACATTCTGCAAACTGCTGCAGATACTGGCTACTGTATTCACAAAGACTAGGGAAAAAGAAGACTCTCTTCAGCAGATGAATAGAAACATTGACTGGCTTTGAGGCGAGTAATTGCCTTACTCATCCATACAAAAACTTCAGCCAGAGAAGTCCTCCCTTTAAGCAGAGCACAAACGATGCATAATGCATATGTACATATGCAGATAGAGTGTAACTCACCTTGGATTTATTTAATTATTCCTGGTCCAGGAGGTTTCTGAAAAATAGGTTACTACCTTAATGCAGATTTACATAAAAGGCCCAAATCTGTGTTAAATTCTTTTCTTCACTGAATAGTGTGTCTATATAATATATACGTGTTAGCTTTGGTTATAACCAACACAGAATGCTAAAGAAGTTAAAACATACATACTCTTAACATTTCTTATTAAAAGGAGCATAGGAATATTAATTACTACAGTGGAAATACATTGTTATTTCTTTCTTTCTTAAATACCTGTATGGTACTTATTAACATTTTAATGACAAAAGTGATAAAAATAATTAAAAGCACATTTAGTTCCTGTTCTGCCCCGTTTCATTAATTTCTGCTTTTTTTTAAAGAAAAAGTTGTAAAATTGATGTCTTAGCTATAGCTGCCTCTTTATGATATTAAATTTCAGTATGTGAAGAAGGAATTAGATTTTTCTCCTACAACATGCTGTCTTTAACACACATGCTATCTTTAAATGTTAAAAAAAAAAAACTGATTATACTTCGAATCCTACTATATAAAAGGCAACGTTGGAAATTTTTACAGTGGACTGAATGCTTAATTTTCAAAATGTTTTATTTTTTCAGAGTTAATATGTAATAAGTGGTCAATAAGTGAATGTGTCAAAAAATTGAGTCTTAAGCTACATTAAATGTGTCTGTTTCAGTTAAATACTGGTTTTGACTCCTGAAGAACTAAGGTTTTCTACTGAAAGGTGATTTCTTCATAGCCATCAACTCTTCCTCTGGAAAGTCTTACAAAGAAATGACACTTGCTTCTGAAAAGAGGGATTTCCAGATCAGACCCATTGCTGACTTGGAAGATTTTTGGCATGGGACACGGTGGTCATGGTGGTGTAGAAGGGCAGTTAGTTAACATAAGGGGATCTAGTGAAGTGCTGAATTTCTACCCAGATGCTCAGCAACATCTAAAGGTCAGCTGTGTTTGAAGAGCACATTAATAGTGCCGGCTTTGAACTTAGCTGGAAGCTGTAACTGCACTGGTTCTTTTCAAGCACTTGTATTTTGCCAATGGCTTTACTATTTTCTTAACCTTTGTTTGGAGTCTTATTTGACTACCGGACAACTGCAACCTTTAATCACTAGAAAAGGCTGAAAATTAATCATACCTTGTTCAACTTGAAGACATAACAGGGAGTGAGGTTTTCCTCAGCTTGGGGTGACCTTCTTCTGTTTTTCATATTTAAGCTCTTCCTGATCAAAGTCTTTTTTTTTTTAATTTTTTTTAATGTCTATTTATTTTTGGGACAGAGGGAGACAGAGCACAAGTGGGGGAGGGGCAGAGAGAGAAGGAGACAGAGAATGCGAAATAGGCTCCAGGCTCTGAGCTGTCAGCACATAGCCTGATGCGAGGCTCGACCCCACGAGCTGTGAGATCATGACCTGAGCTAAAGTTGGACTCTAACTGACTGAGCCACCCAGGTGCCCCCAAAGTCTTTATCTAAGGAAGGATCAACATAGATTTGGTCTTTAGCATACCTAACATTAGCCTCACCAGGGACCTCTCTCTTTTCTGGAATCCTATCACATGGAGCATCTTACACTACAATATTGAATTTTTTAAATATATATTTTTAAACTAATGTTTAGTCAATCAATGGCCTTCCCAACTAGATTGTCATTTATTTGAAGTTATCAAATTGCAATGAGTCATTGCAATGAGCTTATCTGGAGTCCTTTCTCTCTTCCTTTTTCCCTTCCTCCCTTCCTATTCTTCTTCCTTCCTTTGTTCCACCCTTCTGTTTTTCATCCAGTATAAATCAACATCTGTGTAAGAATAGGCCAAAATCCTACTTATGCTTCATAAATGCATATGTTTATTAAGACTTTACAGAAGTCTTAAAATGTGTGTGTGTGTGTGTTTATGTATGTATGTATGTATGTATGTATGTATGTATTTATTTGGGAGACAGAATGCAGGGGAGGGGCAGAGAGAGAGAGCGAGAGAGAAAATCCCCGATGTGGGGCTTAATCTCACAAACCATGACATCATGACTTGAGCAGAAATCAAGATTCAGATGCTTAACCAAATGAGCCACCCAGGTACCCCAACTTTACAGAAGTCTTAAAACTGTCATTTATTTTTATTAAAAAACAATTTTTACATGTTTATTTTTAAAAGAGAGAGAGAGACAGAGTGTGAGTGTAGGAAGGGCAGAGAGAGAGGGAAACACAGAATCCGAAGCAGGCTCCAGGCTCTGAGCTGTCAGCACGTGATCTCACTGTTCATGAGTTTGAGCCCCATGTTAGGCTCTGTGCTGACAGCTCAGAGTCTGGAGCCTGCTTGGATTCTGTTTCCTTCTTGCTCTGCCCCTCCCTCTCTCATGCTCTCTCTCTTTCTCTCAAAGATAAATAAATGTAAAAGCAAAACTGTCATTTCAAAGACCTACTTTCCCTGATTCAGTAACAGTGAATACTCATGAACAATTACATGTAGTTTTTTAGTCTTTAAATTTGAGAGGCACGGTTACAAAACTTAAATTTACGCATACTAAACAGTTCATGAACAGTTTTCACTTGCATAATTTCTTGGAAGGCTCACAAGTAGCATGTACAAGTTGGTAACATCACCTCCATTTTGTATGGGAGCAAAACGAGGCTTTGTCTCATCTAATAGGAAAATGAGGATGGGTTTTGTGACATGCTTGATACATCAGACAAAGCCCAATGGCGTTATTTGGGCATAAAATGTTATTTCTGTTTGATGCCTAAGAAACTGAAAGTTTTATCTTAAGTCACACAAGTTATTATTAATGTGGGCAAACTAGGCTACTACTCAGTTTACTGTTCTCTATCTCTCTATCATGAATATTTCATATTAGACACAGATAAGTCATTGTCAAGTTAGTTTTGCATCACACGTGGATATAAAATTAGTTTTAAAAGAGTATTGAAAATTAAGAATTGAAATTCTGAGGGGCACCTTGGTGGCTCAGTTGGTTAAGCTTCTAACTTCAACTCAGGTCATGATCTCACGGCTTGAGAGTTCGAGCCCTGCATGGGCCCTGTGCTGACAGTTCAGAGCCTGGAGCCTGCTTTGGATTCTGTGTTCCCTCTGTCTCTAACCCTCCCCGGCTTGTGCTCTGTCTTTCTCTCTCTCTCAAAAATAAATAAACACCAGAACAATAAAAAGAAAAGAATTGAAATTCTGAAAGGACCTTCAAGATGAAGATTTAAATATTAAAGCCAAAAAATAGTTTCTTAGTTTGTTACATTCATATATTCAATAAAAATGAGCGGATGAACCACGTATCCAAAACTGTGTGGGGCAATGCCATACCATGAGAAATGAGCAGATTCTCTTCTGTTCATAAGGCAGGAGGTTAAAGTACTAAAACATTAGAAAGAGTTAGCAGCCTGCTCATTTCCTGAAATAAGGTTCAAAGATGGGATTGCCTGGCCTGTTAGCAGTTCATGCTGGGTAATCAACCATAGAAATTTAGGGCTATTGATCCAGTTTATAGATCACTGAGATTCTTTTAGTGCTCTTTAACCACAAACATACAGCTTCTGAGATGAGTGGACAGCTGTCTTCTGCAATGTCTCTTCTCCTTAGATTTCAGATGAAGATAACTAGTTCACCTAGTCTTCACGTGGCTGAGATGCACCCCTCAAGATTAAAACCCTCTTCTTAATTCTTAGGGCATAAACCTAAGCATAGTGCTTCCTTATCAATATTTTTGTGAACATTTACTATACTTGGTGTTGAGGATACGAAGATGAATGAGAAATGGTCTCTGACCAGGCAGAACTCACTTGAGACTAAATCTTGACTTGATAAATAACAGATCAAGAAAATAACGAACGTGATCATTTTGTCTCCGGCACTGCTAGTTGGGTATATAATTATAACAGGTTAGGTCAATTGTGTATGTACTAGAGCTAGTAAGTAGATAATTAGAGATTAAAATCTGCCTGTAGTGACTGCAAAGCCACTAAGTTGTAAGGCTTCCACCAAATTCTTCGAGGGCAAAAGGATCGTTTTAGCAGTTCCAGAACTATATCACTCCAGAGTTTAATTTTTATGGCTAATGTTCTCAAACTTGAGTGTGCCAAGGAATGATGCACAGGGATCATGGAGAGCTTGTTAGAGGAACAGTTGTTCAGCCTTTCCACAGAAACTTAGTAGGTCTGTGGTAGGGCTGAATAATTGGTATTCCTATAATTGCAGAGGTGACACTAAAAATTATTTGAGTAGCTCTGACCTAGGGAAATGTGTGTCATACTTTAGCATGGAGCAGAATCCTCTGGAAGTCTTGTTAAAATGAATTGTTGGGCTTATCCTGGCCGTAGAGATCCAAAAGGTCTGGGGTGGGACTGAATATTTTTTTATTTCCAATGATGATATTTATTTTCAGATGATATTCAGCAGCATCTAAAAGTCAGCTTTGGAGTCTGCTGGTTCATGGACTGCACTGAGCTAAGGAACTATCTAAATGGATTGACAGAAGCACCCTACTAAGAATCCCAGTTTACAAAATATAAAACGTTTGATCAAAATAAGTACTTCACTTAACCTGGAGTTCTCCATCAGTGAGGTAGCAAAAAGTGACAGACTGTGAATGACATGAATTTTATGGGAAATTTTAAGAAGTAAGTACAATAAGTAACAACTGATTGTGATACCTAAGAAAGATGTTAAGTACAAGGATAGAAGGAAAAGTAGGCTGCTTGAAGGATACAGTGATGACCTTTAGCCATCTGTCTACTTAAAGATCAATTTTTTTTCTTTTAAAAATAGCTTGTCTGGGGCACCTGGGTGGCTCAGTCGGTTGAGCATCTGACTTCAGCTCAGGTCATGATCTCACAGTTTGTGGGTTCAAGCCCCATGTTGGGCTCTGTGCTGCCAGCTCAGAGCCTGGAGCCTGCTTCAGGTTCTGTGTCTCCCTCCCTCTGTCCCTCTGCGCTTGTGCTCTGCCTCTCAAAAATGAATAAATGTGAAAAAAAATTCAAAAAATAGCTTGTCCATGTGTTCTCTTTTTAACATGAACATATAAAATTGCTAGAAAATTTGCATGATATCAAAAGTGGAATTGGATGATATCACTGGAAATAATGTTCATGTAGAGCACACAGGGCCAAGGGCTGGGGAACTTCACTGGCCAGAGGTAAACCTGAGAAGGAATCAGTAAAGACAATGGTGAAGTGGCTAGCAATGGATTCAAAAAACAAAAATACAAACAGGAGAATGCGGTGTTGCAGGAGCCGAGAAAATATTGTCCTCTGAGGATTCATTGGTTAATGGATGATAATGCTGTAAGAAGTCATGTATTAAAATAGAAAAATTGTCTGATGTGGTACCATAGAGACCATGAAGACATCTCATTTGAGTGTTGTGTGGAACCCTAGTTGCCCTTTCTTACAGAAAGAAGGTATAATGAGAAAATGGATGTCAAAAGTAAGCAATTCTGTCTATGTGTTTGTGTTCATGGGTCTTTTTTCTTTGAACTGTTGTTTCTAAGTTTTTATTAATATCACATGTTTATTGTTAGCACAGATTTAGATTATGTTTCAATATCTGGCATCCATCATTATTTTTCTTTGTTTCAAAATTATTCTATTTTCATATGGTTATTTTTCCAGATGAATTTAAGATCATTTTATCAGTTTAAGAAAATCAAGTTCTGTTAGGATTTTTATTGGAATTACCTTAAATTTTTAGCTTAATCCAGAAAAATGAACATATTAACATATTGCATTTTCTTTACCGGGAATTCATTGATTCCCTTCATCTTTCAAGTGGTCTTGATAAATCCTCCAGTAAAATTTTGTGGTTTTATTTCTTTGGATACTTAAACTTTCTAAAGTAATTAAAGTATTACTTTAATTTGTTGCTATTGTGAATTCTTCTGTTATCTACATTTTTAAAACTGTGGCAAAATATGTAAAACAGAATTTCCCATTTTAATTCTTTAAAAGTGTATAGTTCTGTTATATTAAGTATATTCACATTGTGCAACTTTCAACACTGTGAATCTCCAGAACTTTTTTGTCTTCTCAGACTGAAACTCCACATACACCAAATAATAACTTCTCCTTTCCTCCTCTCCCTGCCCTGCCCCCATCTCCTGGTAGGCATCCTTCTCATTTCTAGCTCTATGAACTTGACTTTTCTAGGTAACATTTATAAGTACTTGTATAACTGGAATCCTATACTTGTCCTTTTGTGATGGGCTTATATCACTTAGCATAATGTTTTTAAGACTCATCCATGTTATAGCATATATCAGCATTTTCTTTCTCTTTAAAGATAAATAATATTGCATTGTATGTGTATAACATCTTTTACTTTTCCATTCATCATTGATGGGAAGTTGGATTGCTTCCACTTTTGGGTTACTAGCGAATAATATTGTTATGAATGTGAATGTGCAAATATCTCTTCAAATCACTGATTAATGATAGCTCCCCTAATCTCTCTTTGGTTACTATTTGCAGGTGATATCTTTTCTACCCTTTTGTTTTCATCCTAGGTGTGTCCTTAGATCCATAGTGAGTCTTTTGTAAACAGCATATACTTCAATCCTATTTTTTTTCCTTTTAACCATTTTGCCAATTTTTTTTTTAGGGTGCTTGATCCATTTACTTTAAAAATAATTACTCAGGGGCACACCTGGGTGGCTCGGTCTATTAAGCATCTGCTTCTTGGTTTTGACTCAGACCATGATCTCACAATTTTGTGAGTTCAATGCTCTCATCGGGCTCTGCGCTGACAGTGTGGAGCCTGTTTGGGATTCTCTGTCTCTCCTTCTCTCTCTGTCCCTTCCCCACCTGTGCTGTCTCTGTCTCCCTCAAAATAAATAAATAAACTTAAAAAAATTACTCAGGGAAGGACTTAGAATTGTCACTTCGTTTGTTTGTTCTATGTCCTATAGCTTTTTGTCCCTCATTTCCTTTTTACTACTTTCATTTGTGTTTCATTGGTCTTTTTGTGTGATGTATTTTTACTCCTTTCTCATGTCCTTCTGTGTTTATTTTAAAGAATTTTTTTGTGCTTATCCTGAGGATTATACATAGCATCCAAAAGTCATAACAGTCTATTTTAAGCAAATACCAACATAACAACAATTGCATACAAAAAGTCTTTCATAGCACTATCCTTCCTACTTTGTTATTAATGTTATAAATTATATCTTCTTATTGTACACTTATCATGTAGACTTATAATTATTTTCATATTTTTGTTTCTTAAATCCTGTAAAAGACCAAAATGTGGAATTAAGAGCCAGAATTACACTAGTCCTATTTTTTATGTCTGTCCTTATATTTGCCATTATGGATGAAGTTTGTATTTTCATATGGCTTCAAGTTACTGCCTAGCACCTTCTCATTTCAACGTGGCCTGCTTTTAACATTTCTCATAGGGAAAGTCTACTAGCAGTATGCTTCCTCACTTTGTTTCCTTTTCTTCTTCAAAGGACAGTTTTGTTTGTTTGTTTTCTTTCAGTGTCTTAAATGTGTCATCCCACTGCCTCTGTCCTGCAAGCTTTCTGCAGAAATCCTCTGATAATCTTAATGTAGATACTTGTACAATATCTTGTAAAGTGACTTGCAGTGAGTCACTTTTCTCTTCACTCTTTGATATGTCTTTGGCTTTAAGTAATTTGGTTATATGTGTCTCAGTGTGGGTGTCTGTGTTCATCCTGCTTGGAGTTTATTTGTGCTTTTTGTGTTTCTTGTGTTTTGATATTCACATCTTTCCTAAAATGTATAAAGTTTCAGTCATTATGTCTTCAAATAAGCTTTCTGACCCTTTCTCTCTTCGTTCTTTTGGGATTCCTATAACATGTATATTCATTTGTTGGATGGTGTCCATTAAGTCCCTTAACGTCTGTTCACTTTTCTTGAGTCTTTTTTTTCCTTTTGCTCTTCACACTTAATAATTTTAAATGACCAGTCTTCATTGAGTTTTTTTCTGATGTTTGCATCTGCTATTGAAGTCCTCTAGTGAGTTTTTCAACTGAATTATTGTGTTTTTCAACCAAGGATTTCTGTTTCTGTTTTTTTTTTATAATTTCTATAGTTCTGTTGGTATTCTTATTTGACTTATATATCATTTTTCTGATTTCCTTTAGTTGTTTGAGCATATTTCTGATAACTGCTTTAAAGTCTTTCTCTAGTAATTTTGAAGGCTTTGTTATTTTACAGTGGATTTGAGAAGATTTATTTTGTTCCTTTGAACGCACCACTTCTCCCTGATTCTTTGTATTTCTTGTGATCGTTTGCTGCAAATAGGGAATTTGAAAATATTGGCATCTTTCTCAGTCTTTGTAGACTGGCTCTGTGCAGAGAAAGACGTTCACTAGTTAGTACAGTATGAAGGTTCAAGATCTTCTCAGATCTTTTTGCAATATTTTGCTTCCTTGGGCTCATGTGTGCATTTCCCCCACCCACCCTCCACAGTTCCCCTGTGTATGTGGGTATTTTTAAATATTGTGATTATCCTAAGGGTTTCACCCTAGCTTTTTCTAGAGGACTTAGGTGTTCTGCTGTGTTTCTCTGCCTATAATTTCTTGTTCTCATATTCTGCATGTCTGTGGTTCCACGCAGTTTTAATGTACCATGTACCACTGCCTTCCAGGGATTCTTATCTCTGCAGCCATTTCTCTCTGATCTCCAAGTCATGCAAGACAGAAATCAATCCCTCAAATAGCCCACAGACAGACCAGTGGGCTTCTGTGGGAAAAAAATTAGAATTAGGCTACTTCTTCTTGACCATACTTCACTGTGTTGGGGGCAGTGGGAGGGTAGGGCATTTTAAAAATGCCATGAAATTTCATTTTTTAATGTGGCTTTTTTTTGATTGGGCTTTTGCTTGATTGCTGCAGATCCTTAGCTGGTTTGCAGGGCTCCCACAAACTATTTTAATCAGTCTGTAGTTGTATAGTCTACTTGATATTTGTGTGGGGAAGATGGGGACTTAGAGTTTCTTAGTCTCCTATCTTGCTGATATCAGATCTATTTGTTTAAGTTTATTCATTTATTTTTTAGAGAGCATGAGTGAGGTAGGGACAGAGAGAGAGGAGAGAGAGAGAATCCCAAGCAGGTTCCACACTAGTAGTGTAGAGCCCTATATGGGGCTTGAACTCATAAACCATAAGATCATAACCTGGGTCAAGGTCAAGAGTCAGATGCTTAACTGACCGAGCCACATAGGTGCTCCCAGATCTATTTTTTTTTAAATTGCTATGTTTTTTAGTTGTGGTTTTGAACTCTAAGCATGTTCAGATTCATAGATGCTCAAACTCCTAAATCATGATAATAGGAATGTAAAGCTATTACTACATAATATATTGATGATGCTGTCATCCTTGTTTTCTTTCTAATTTAATGATGATCCATCTAGGAGTGTGTCACCACCATCATAATTATTGAGGAGAGATAAATGTCAAAGTATAATTGAGATAATCGCTAGTTCTTTTATAAACAAATTAATGGTGAACAAATAAAACAAAATCAGAAAAAAAAAGTAAGGCAGATAGCAATAAAAGAGTCTTAATTTGCATATCTAACAAGCCCCCATGTGGTGGTGATGCTATTGTCTATAGTTCACACTATGAGTAGTAAACACTGACTAAACACTGCTTCATCTACATTAACAGCACAAAACTATAACAAGTATAATTTTGAAAAAATATATAACTTGTGATCACACTTTAGGGGTGCCTGGATCGCTCAGTCTCTTAAGCATCTGACTTCGCCTCAGGTAGTGATCCCAGCATTGGAGCCCCTTGTTAGGCTCTGTGCTGACAGCTTGGAACCTGCTTCAGATTCTGTCCCCATCCCTGTTCTTCAGATTCTTGCCCCTCCCCCACTCACACTCTGTCTCTCTCTTTTAAAAATAAACATTTACAAAACATCAAAAAAAAAAAATACACACTTTACTTGGTATAGTCCTCTAATCAGAGAAGCATGATGAATGAGAAAATTGTGAATGACCATGAATGTATTTAAGAAGCAGTAGGCGTTAGGGGCGCCTGGGTGGCTCAGTCTGTTAAGCTTCTGACTTCAGCTCAGGTCATGATCTCAGTCTGTGAATTTGAGCCCCGCATCAGTCTCTGTGCTGACAGCTCGGAGCCTGGAGCCTGCTTCAGATTCAGTGTCTCCCTCTCTCTCTGCCCCTCCCATGTTCATGCTCTGTCTCTCTCTGTGTCAAAAGTAAATAAAAACATTTTAAAAAAAATAAAAAAATGAAAAAAAGAAGCAGTAGGCGTTAGAGGCACCTGAGTGGCTCAGTTGATTGAGCCTCCAATTCTTGATTTCAGTTCAAGTCATGATCTCACAGTTTGTGAGTTTGAGTCCTGCATCAGGCTCTGTTCTGACATTGTGGAGCCTGCTTGAGATTCTGTCTCTAACCCCTCCCCTGCTCCCATGCATGCTCGCTCTCTCTCTCTCTCTCTCTCTCTCTCTCAAAATAAATAAAACTGAAAAAGAAGCAGTAGGCATTATAAATATTAACCACATATTAGATATGAGATACAATCTTTATGATTATATTTTTATTGATATTCTTTTTTAAAAGTCTATTTATTTTTGAGAGGAAGAGAAAGAACAGGAGCAGGGGAGGGACAGAGAGAGAGGATCCCAAGCAGGCTCCTCATTGTCAACATGGAACCTGATGTGAGGCTTGAACACGTGAACCTTGAGATCATGACTTGAGCCAAAATCAAGAGTCCAACACTTAACCAACTGAGCCACCCAAGTGCCCAAGTGATAGTCTTAATATATGTGTTGTGGGGTACTATGGCTGTATCTCCTGAAATTGGACAATATTTAAAGATTATTTAATTAAGCTCCTGCATTTAATTCACTAAAATTTTATTTCATTAGCTTATTTTTATTTAAAGTGAGTTTAAAATTTCTTTATGTGCTATGTTTTTAAGAGATAGTATTGAGAGAGTGGAGGAATTTAATAAAATTTGGAACTTTTCCTTGTTTTAGTACACTCCGAAATATTTTTTTTTTAATGTTTATTTATTTATTTTGAAAGAAAAAGCATGAGCAGGGGAGGGGCAGAGAGAGAAAGGGGGAGAGAGAAACCCAAGCAGACTCTCAGCACAGAGCCTGATGTGGGGCTCAAACCTACAAACCATGAGATAATGACCTGAGCTGAAATCAAGAGTCCGACACTCAACTGATTGAGCCAGCCAGTTGCCCCCAAAATGTTTTAAGTGGTACAAGATTAATTGTTTTTTGAAGACAAAAATCTGTGGTCCTCTATTTTGGGGGAGATCCTTAAAAATCACCCCAATTTTGTTTATTGGTCTGTTCCATGTTGTAAATTTTGTCAATTGGTTTTGCTAAAAGAAAAAAAAAAAAAAACACACTCTGTTAAACTTGCCAAATACCTAAGCATGTATTTTTATGGACACTTCCCACTTTTTTAAAAAATAAAATCTGTGATTCCTTTTTTCATTCCAGATTTTGCATAGTTATGTAATCTCAGCACATCCAGCACCTCATATTTTACAAAATGCTGATTGGATGTTCAAAGGAAATTTTTTATATCATTAAGGAAGTTAAAACTTCTCCCCTCATTTCCCATGGAAAAATTTTTATAATTTCCTGTTTTAACCGTATTTATACAACCTTGTATTAATTATATTGGTCGTTAGCAAAATCTTCATTAGAGTTTATGCTCATTGGGGACAGTTCTTATTTTAATTTGTATTCCTATCTTCATCTAGTTTAATCTTTTACCCACTAAAATACTCCCGTATATTTTGTGAAATAGAATTGTTTAAAGATAATTGGCCAACTGTTGATTCCCTACATCTTAAGGTTTTTCAAACCTTAATCCTAATCATCTCTAATATCATGAAATAATATAGAACATTTGAAAGTATTTTAACTTTAAGATATTTACTAATTATTTGGTATAAATGTCTGGATTCTGTCTAACCTTTTCATTGTTGAGAATGTGAGCACCATGAGTAAAGTAAAATTATTTAAATAAAAATAATTGAACTTCTGAGCTATTTAACAGAAAATGAACTAGTAGAATGTGTCATACCCCTCTTTTTTTTAAATTTAAGGACCCCCCCCTTTTTTTTTAATTTAAGGAACTTATTTGAATTCATTTCAGAAAACATTAACACTTTGATTTTGTGAAGACTTCAGTACAGCAGAGAGTTTTGAAGTAATAAAAGAAGTATATGTAGGGGATAAAATAAAAGTGAAGAGTTGAGTTTTCGGATGGTTGGTATGGTTGTATTGAGAACCAAGCTAAGAATCACTGTATTTAATACTAATATTCTAAGCCTGAAAATCTAAGTTCTCCTTTTCAAATAGCGATAAAGATATTTTAAAGAATCTTCCCTGTGGTTCTCAGAAAGTAGACATGTGGTAGAAGAAAATCTATTTTTATTAAAATACACCCACATCTAATCTACAGACATAATTCAACATTATGATTCTCTCTTTGAATCTTCCTCTAAATGTTATCACTTTTTGAGACTATTATAATATGGAGGGATCATATTTCTTCTCATGGTGCATATGGCAGTGAATACATTGTAGTTGTCTAAGGGAAAGTACAAGTGGGATATATAAGTTTAAAAAGGCCCTCACATTTTTTGTATTCTTTACTTTTTAGAGAAGATAGGATCACTTTGGCTTTCCCCATTATTTTGCAAATGAAATGACATATAAATTTTATATGTTTTTTGTGTGATTTCCAGCACTTTTTTCTTTGCACTTGAACAAATAAAACATGCATTTTGATTTAGGTCAACTATTTTTTTAGTGGACAACCTTGTCATATAAGCTCAACTGTTCTCTGGAAGGTGATGAGTAGATAGGCTGTCGATAAAACATGAATAGCTAGGTTACAGACCCATTTCCTTTCTAGTACTGACTTGTCTCTTGATAGTCTCAGCACTGAATATTATCTGGAATTGGACACAAATGTTTCAACTGATGCATCCGTCTACTAGAGAACTAATTTACAAAAGCAGCTCTTGTATGGATTATTACATACTTGTCTTTGTATCTTTGAAGGTACCTCAGACCTATTCTGTGAATATGATTTCCAGCATGGACTCAGTTCTGCCTCCACAGCATCTAGATGACCTCATTGCCAACTCCTTAAGATGTTTTCTCAGGTTGCTGCAAAGCACCATACCTGTTCTGTGGGCCTAGCAAGTGAACTTAATTGGTTTCGGGTATTGGCTTGTAGAAAGTCCTTGAAAAGCAAAGCCAGTTAGGACCACTTTCCATAGCAATGGAAATTATGAAGTTTGTTGAAGAAGTTAACTTGAATGTTGGCAACTGCATTTTGGAAAGCTAGCATCAGATAAATGAGGCTAAAAATAACTGCAGAGAAATTAATCTTTAGCAAGTAGCTACATTTTAAAAGTTCGCTCTTAATGTGTATTTAACTAATGGCACTGTATCTCTATCCCCCTTTGGGTTTCCATTTATACCACTTAATTAATTGGGCAATTATTTTCTAAGCACCTATTAAGAGAACCAGAGATTGTTAAGCGGTTTGAGAAATCCGAAGTTGTCTAAGATGTCATTCTTACTTTAAGCAGATAGTGACTTTGACAGGGATATGATGGCTTTTTACATATGGCTTTAAGCATTATCATGAGAACCACTACCACTACCGTCATCATTATCTTTATCATAGCTGCTATCATTCATTCATTTGTTTTAGAATTATCTATGGCATGCCTAGTATGTGTCAAACACTTTTCCCAATCCTGGGGATACAGCAAATGTACTATATTAATGACACCATGATGTTTCTATTCTGGAGGGGTGAGAAGGATAGAAGGAACATTTAAACACCTTAATATATATTCTTAAATAGCTTAATATATTACTATAGATACATGACTAAATATGACTTGTGATATACCTAAAATGATAATGCTATGGAGAAAAAGAAAAGGGGAGGGAGCCGATAGAAAGGATATGAAATGTTACTTGAGAGAGAGTGGTCAGGAAGGAGCATCAGAGATGAGACTTGAATGTAGAGACAGAGTGATCTAAGTTAAGTGTGTTGAGGAGGAACATTCCAAGCAGTTCATTTCATGTGAATTTTATTGCGAGTAAGAGTTTTGTTTGAAGAATTGATTTTAATCCTTACATTTAAAAATAATTACATTATTACTGCATTTGTTCAGATAAACCCCCCCCCCCCAAAAAAAAAAAAATCTGAGGCTCAGAAAAGTACATCTTTGCATTCTCACAGCTGTTAAGTGATAGGGGTGGATTCAGCCTATTAGTACAATGTATTTTAGGCATTTTTTTTTCCAGAGGAAGGGAAATCATATGTGGCTTGCATAAGTAGGTGAAATTCGGAAGAGAAGAGACATTAGAGCTGGATGTTGAATGATGGGCAGTGCCTGCAAGTGGAGGCATGCAAAAGGGATTAGATGGGAAAGAATCAGGATGGAAGGTGAGGTGAAGGCTGAGGCATCGGAGGCATCTGTGCCAAATGGTTACCAGAGCAGTATGGGGCTGTGTTCCTTCTCAAAAGGGATCAAGCTGGATGAGGAGACTGGAGCTTGGCAAGAGACAAGTGTTAGGCTAAATTGTCTCATTTGCATTTTGATTATTTAGCTAGTACTGGGTCACTAAAGGACTTTGTGTAATAAAGGGACAGAAGTAAAACCATGTTTTATAAATATTGCCTTGGTAAGAGATGGAAAGGGGAGGATTTTATTAGGAGCTCATTAAATCTGCAGTTCCAAAACAGACTAGGAGATGCCTTGGGTATTGATGAGTCATCTTAAAAGTAGCCACACATTCTTATGTGAATCACTTTATGAACAGGAAAAAAATTTTTTCTTTTTTTTTTTTTCACTCAAATGTGTTTCACCATTTTAAAAATGGTATATTTTCCCAGTCCGCCATGACTAGGGAAAATATAAATTTATTGGAAAGGCATCACACAGCTTTTCTTTAATTGTGAATTTTCTCAAATAAAAGGTGATAAAGTACAACTGTTACTATGTCGGGGTCCACATCATTCCTTGACTCATTGATTTATTTATTGCTTCATGCATTTATCCTTGACATATTTATCTTTAGAACATCATATTTAAGTGATTAAGAGCCAGAGCTTATGGACTGGACCCTGAGATCCCCCACTTATTAATTGTAAGTGGGTTTTTAATTAATCTCTCCAAGTTCCATTTTTCTCATCTGCAAATCTGTCAAAATAATAGTAATCACACCTGATTTTTCTGAGGATTGTGAGAGATTATGAACATAAAATATTCAGTATAATACCAAACCTATAGTAAGATATCTAGGCTATTATTACTGTTAGACCACTTTTGGTAGACATTATATGGTTACATCCTATTCAAAAACTGAAAAGCACACTCTGAAGTCATTTCTTTAATAATTCGCCTTGTGTTTAAGAGTATGGTACCCACTGGATAACTAGTTTGTGAAAGCATCCCATGAATGCTCCTGTTAACCACTATCTTGAGAATGTAGAAATCCTATCTTCCCTCTATATGCCCATCAAGCAGGAGGTATAGAAGAACATGTTGTTCAGTGTTCAAAGACAGGGGCTCTGGGGATAGCCAACCTGCAGCATCTCCTTTGTAACAGAGTGTCCTGATGGCAGGCCCTGATATCCTTAGAACTCTCACCATGCAAGGAGGAAGGAGGTTGCAGGTAGTTGCTCAGGCAGGTTGCTGTGATGTGCACACTTGCTGCACTTAGATCCCAGCAGCAGATGCTTGTCCCATTGGCCACTCATGGACTCCCTGTAAGGAAGTTTCCCCAATCAAACTACATCTCAGTTGCTGTCTCTGGGTCTTGTCTTTGGCCTTACTGGACCATGACCCACTCTAGGCTTAGAGTCTGGTGAGGTGGCTGCCTATCCAGTGAGGAGGAACCAAGATCAGAATCAGTAGATTTAAAATTATAATTTACTCTCGATTCCTTTACTGGAGTGAGATGTCAGTTATAATTGCTAATACATTTGACCCTTGAATAATGTGAGGGTTAGGGACATTGGCCCCAGCATAGTCACAAACCCATGAATAACTTTCGATTCCCCAAAACATAACTACTTATAGCCTACTGTTGACTGGAAGCCTTACCAATAACATAAACAGGCAATTGATACATACTTTGTTTTATGTATTATATAACTGTATGTGTGGGTGTGTGTATATATGTATATAAACGCATTTCTTACAATAAAGTAAACTTGAAAAAATAAAATGTTAAGAAAATCATAAGGGAGAGAAAACACATTTACAGTAAGTACTAAACTAAAAAAATCTGTGTATAAGTGGACATGTGCAGTTCAAATAAATATGAATGGAGATTCTAACCAAAACTCAAGAGAAATAGGGGTGTTGGATAACAAGCATTAATAAGCATAGAAAAGAGGTATAGAGTGAGTCATTAAAAAAAGAATAGAATGGGGGTGCCTGGTTGAGTGCCTCAGTTGGTTCAGGTCATAATCTCAGGGTTCATGGGTTAGAGCCCCACATCAGGCTTTGAGCTGACAGTGTGGAGCCTGCTTTAGATTCTCCATCGCCCTCTTTCACTGCCCCTCCCCCCCTCGTTCATATTCTCTCTCTCTCTCTCTCTGTCTCTGAAATAAAAAAAATAAATAAAAAGAATTGATCTCTGCTGGATTTGGTTCATCAGACTGAAAGACACAGCAGTTGATCTGAGAAGGGGAAAAACTAGAACAAAACACCTTTCATGCACGTTCTCTTCTTACATTTATTTAGGGTTTAGTTCTTTACATCCAAAGTATTTATGGCAGAATTGGAAGCCCATATCACTATATGAAAATGTGCTCAATGTTTTAATCTGTGAGTCATAGGAACCCATTTATAATTTACTAAATGTTTGCTATCCTATTTATCTTTGTTTAAAGCAGAGCTACTCTGAGGCTTGTTGAGTGATCTGTGCACACCTGGTGAACTGGGTACCTTTACATTTTGCTTCATTTGTCTTACAAAATAAAAAATTTAGCTAGTTTTGAATAAAGAAGTCTTTGTTGGGAAGGAGGAAGAGAAGCTGGGAGATGGGGTAGGAAGAAAGAAATGAGAGACTCAAGGTTTCATAAACTTCACTGCAAAGAAAATCTGGCATTCGTTTCAAGCCAGTGTGGGGTTTGCTTTGCTTTGGGGAGTTATGCTCACACAATTCTAGTCAACAGGGTAGAACACAGATCATCTGAAAAATGAAAAGCTTTACTTGATGTATTGTGAGAGATGCTCAAGTTTATCCTTCCCCATCCATCTTCCTCCTTGCCAATATTAGGCATGCTGCCTAGGGAGAGGATGCTATCAACCACTGATATAGAAGCACTCATTTAATTTAGTTACTACATCCTGTTGATTTTTATGAGTGGTGGGGGAGCCGTTTAAAAAAGACCTGTTGTGTTGACAGATGTGCCCTGCTCTGCAGCATGGGGCATTTTGAATGATTTTCCCATCTCTAATCTTTCCCCCCCACTATCCAGTGAGAAAAGTAGTCCACAGTGCTTGGGAAATACTTGTATCTAAATCTTTGTCATAGGTTCCATTGTAGTAAGAAAAAAATGTAAGTGGGTGTACTTTATTTCCATAATTATTTTGCAGAGTACTTTGGCCATTGTCCTAGTGTTTATAGTCAATGCATTTTAACTCCATCTACATTTTGGACAGCAGGCCTAAAGCTCTGTTGGTTTATCTCTTAGAGAAATAAGATTACCACCACCACCCCCCCCCCCCGCAAAAAAGATAGCCATTTATAATATATTCACCTTTGAATAATTAAAGGAGCTACTGAAGAGGAAAAGGATCCTAATCAGCTTTCAAACTGTGATTGTGCCATGCAGTGAATTATTCCTTTATGAATACATTTCTTTTGGAGCATGTATAATTATGAAACTTTTTTTTATTTTTTCTATCTCGGTAGGAACTGGGAAGTAACAGCCCTCCACAGAGAAACTGGAAGGGAATTGCTATTGCCCTGCTGGTGATTTTAGTTGTATGCTCACTCATCACTATGTCAGTCATCCTCTTAACCCCAGGTAATCTGTCTTTATTCCTCTCTTATGATGGTATTGTGGATGATAATTTCACATTCAAATGCCTTAAGAGGGTAGCCATATGTGGTATCTTAAGACACATTAGCACCAGTTTGAATAAAAAAATGCATAACCAGACATTTTGCAAATGGCACCGTAATTCTGTGGTTCAAATACCAAGCAAGATATTTTGGGGAAACTGAAATGTAAAATATATACGTTGAGAATGCCAAGGAGATTTTTGGTCTCCATTACTACTTAGAGACTTATGTTTGTCAGTTGATAAATGCAGGGGACATTTGACTTCTATTGTGGGTTGAAGATGAGGGGGTGGAGTCTGGAAGTTCCCATATATAGGTGATAGCTCGACTATAATGATGGCAGTGAAGGAGGATTTGAGAGACAATGAGGGTTTGATGAAAAGAGAATGAGCTAAGCCCCTAAGTGCTTCTTTCTTCTGTTCCTTTCTTTCCTTGTAATTTTATATTCCCAGTTTCCCCTTGTCTAAAGAACATTGCCAAATTGCCCTTGCAGTGATCTTTAAATTGTGTCCTTTGCATTAAAGAATTTAACACTAATATATAAATTATCAGAAGGCTTAATTCCTCTTTGGGGATTATTTCAGTACCCAGAAGTTTTACTGTTCTTTAGTAGGTGCTGATATTGGAAGACAGCGAAAGGCTGCTGACTTTTAAAACTCCCCAAAATATCTTCTAGGAACAAATCCATTTGGTATGCTATTACAACCTGCCTGTCTAGCTTCCTCAAAGACTGGACACCCATATATTGCTCAGCATTATAAAAAATAGTCATTTTCTGGGGTAGGTAGGATTGAGCTAGTCCAAAAATCAACTGATATAATGAAGTTACAGCCTGTTGTTGAATATTACGTATTTACACTTCATTTCTTGCCCCAGTTTTGTTACTTAGTCCTTAAACATGTTGGACTTATTTCCCATGTAAAAAATGTGATTAACAATAACAGCTCTCTTTCAGAGTTATTTAGTCAACTAATTATGGTGTCTAATTATACAAATGACAATATCAATTATTCCAGTATGGTACTTTGTGAAATCTATCATCCTGGTAAAAATATTGGCTTTGAAATATAAATTCAGACAAATAGTTTGTAATTATTATTTAGCATATGAAGAGACTGAAAAAGAAACTAAGGGAATCGGGGCAGGGGGAAGAAAGCAAAAAGAAAGAAAGAGAAAGGAAGAAGGAAGGAACTGAGAGAGAGAGAGAGAGAGAGGAAGAGGGGAAGGGAGGGAAAGAGAGAGAAAAAGAGAAAGAAATTCCTTGATAAGAGCTGGCTTATCCAAAATTCTCTTCAGAAACCCTGTCTTATCTGCCTCATTTATACATCTGCAATCCAGTGTAATTGAGCAATGTAATGGCTCTAAGTTGTTGCAGAATGCCAAGAATCTTTGTTAAATGAAAATAAGCTTATGTCCGACATCATGTTTGTCTTAAACGTCAGAATTTTAATGCAATTACTAAAAAATGAATGAGTTGAGTGTACTGTCTTCTACTGGGGACTCTTAACCAGATGGAGAAATTGGTGCCCTCATGCCTGTGTGTTTCTCTTGAACTTTCTTCCATCTGATTATAGTATGCTTTTCCAGTGATTTCTTTTCTCAGATTTTCTTGTTTCTCCCTGAGGCTATAGTGATACTTGGAGGTCTTTGAATGTTTGGTATAAGCAAGACCTTATTGGGTTGGCCACTGACAAAATTAAACTTCCTCTACACAACCTTTTCCGTGTTGTTCAGTATAAAAACAGTATGGCTGGCATCACTTTGTCATGCACTTATTCTCTATTAAAACAAGGGCTCTGAGCAAGGCACACCTTCGTTTGAGTTCTGGCTCCTAGTTTTGTGAAGTTAGCCAGTTATTGAACCTTGTCTGCCATTTCATTCTTCTGTATTATGGGCACAACATATAGTGCCAACTTTACAATGTTATTATGAGGGAGAGATGAGATAATATAATTCAAGTGTTTAGAATAGTATCTCGCACCAGCGTTGCTATTCCTCTTATTATTGCTATTATTCCGTACTTATTGACCACCAGACATGATGCCAAACACTATATTACATGAGGGAAATGTCTAAGAAAAAATAAAAGTCTCTCTGGAATATGGATCTTCTGTGATTTCAAGTTTAAATTATGGCAGGTGGAAAGGGACTAAATATTTAATCGGAGTCAGTCTTTCAGTAGTCTGTGTTTTCATTCATTCATTCATTCATTCACTCATCACTAATTAATTATGGAGTTCTTACTACATTCTGGGTGTTGTGGGTAGCTGGCCTTGCTCTCCCCTGCTTTCTATCCATCACCTTCAACCCCCCTTTTTCCTAACTACACACACAAACAACCACAAATCCTCAACCCAAAGACTTAATTTCATATAAGATTAATCACATGTTCATATGTCTTTGGGTTTTACGGTTATTTTTGTCAAGAATATAATGATACAAAACAGGAGTCAGGATGCTGGAGTGGAAAAAGTTTTGCTGCAAGGGATAGTTAAACTGTGTTATGCACTCTCTGTTTGCAAACTCAGAGCCACCAGAGACCTGGGAAATCCTAGAAACTGAAGAAGTAGATAGGTGTAGTCAGAGTGGTTAGGAATTTATTTGAGTTATGAACAAGTAAATACCAGCCTAGTTACATGACCTTCATGGTGGGTTCAAACCGAACATAGTGAAATAGAAGGCTGGAGGACTAATAGTTTGTGGCCTAAGATATGAGTCCAAAGCCTTGAAGTGCTTTTGCTTTCCTCATGAGACAGGAAAAAAAAAAACACCCTGCATTTGTTTAATCTCTGGTTCTGAGGACTAGAATGTGCATTGAGACCACTAGTGTAGACTTTGATGCCACACGTGTGTGTGCCTGTGCATGTCTGTGGTTAGAATCTAGTGCTCTAATTACACCATGTCTTTCCTCTTCTGACTGTCAGGTTTGAGACCCCTCTGCTGTACTAGAATAGATCCACAAAGGAAAACACCGAACTAGAAACATAATATACAACACCCCCTTCTGTTGTTCCCTTTGTCCACCAATAGTCTCCAAGGCCAGATTACTAGGGAAAACTACACAACCAGATGGAAACTTTTAACCAGGAAGGGGAATCTATGTCATGAGGGGAAACTATTGATCCATAAATCATTCAGCAAAATACTAGACCTCGAGAACTAAGGGCTGACTCTAGAACAATCCTTCCAGTAAGAGTGGGGGTTCAGAAATCCATATGCCTTTATAGCTATAGAATCTGGAGCAAATCACTTATCTCATTTGACATCAGGTGCCTGGTTGAAGAAGAGGGTATTTTTGGTTCACCAGACTATCAAGTGATCTTTTGAGGTTTATTATAGCTCATATATCTATGATCTAATCAAATAACAGCAGTAACAGCAACAGAAATAATGGTGGTCTGTTTGGTGACAAATGTAGGAACAGATTAAATCTGGTGAACTCACACTAAGCCTCTTCTACTTTGAAAAAATATTTAATGTCTTTTTTGGGTGGGTATTGGAGAGGGAAGAAAATATACAAAAAGTTATCTAGTCTAAGAAATGATTTAGAAACTGTTTTGCTCAAAATAGCATCCCATTTTGGAGGTAAGTGCTAAGGAATGCAAGCCTATAACCAGAGAAACACATGTTCATTGTAATTTTGGTTTGATTGCAAATTTTATTACAGAAGTAATTTGACACAGGTGTCTTAATTTCCAAGCTTGTCAGCAACTTCCCTGCCTGGTGAAGAGAAGTCCTAATTATATTTGAAGAGTGGGTTAACCATTCAAGTATTTCTTTAATAAGTAACTATTTTTGAAAGGAACAAATTATTCACTTCATTTTTTCTGATTAAAGGGCAGACTTATTTAGATGCATTGATCAAGCCTACATATTTTTTTGTTTGTATTGAATTAAAAGAGCACCCATGTTTATTTTCAGAATATGTAACTGTAAGATCAATACTTATACTGTGCAAATATATGAGTGTACATTCATGCTTAGAGTTGTGGAAAACAGTCTTATGTAGCCATGCATGCATTTTGCAGTCTCATATTTATATTGAATATGTAGAATGAGAATGATCATAATCCAGAAACATTTCTTGCAGAATGTAGTTACCCATTGTGACCAGTTTTGAGAGGAGAGACACATTTTATGAGTTAAAATGTGTTTACTGGAGAATATTCTTTAAGCTTTCAATTTGGTTGCCATATTGAGATAGCCACCTGTGTTGACTGTGTATAATCTACCAATTTTTCAGCTAAAGTGGCCTGTTGCCCTTTGCTTGGTGTCTGCAATCAGTCAGTGTCAAAACAGGGTCATCGGCTTAATTTATCGTCATGGCTGACTAAAGACAACATTGTAAGGCACTGAAATCGTGTCTTCATCATTAGCTGTAGCTCATTAGGCAATTTCCCATTCCTTTAGTACCCTCTTTAGGTGAGCATTCTTGTCTGGTCTTTGCAGGTCTGTCAGAGCAAAAAAGAAAACAAGCATTCACATATAAACTATCGGCATTCATGCATAAGCCATCAGAATTCTGCTTGATCTCAGTTAAACAAGAATTTAATAGGGATCCTCTAGGACCCTATAAACATGCTTTTATTTTCACTTCTAGAAGTATCTCTAATAGTAAGGATTTTACACCAGGCTCAGATGCCCTGTTGGGAAAGAATTTACCCATGTTCAAACGGCCACTGTGATGTTAATAGTTAGGTAAATCTTTATGTCAGGTAAGGATTTGATCCATGAAGTTAGTCTCAAAGAGTTCACTATAACCAAGATTTAGGACGTAGAGGGAACCAGAGAAATTTAGACAAAGTTATCCAGAAAAACAAAACAAAATATAGAAGCAAACCTTTAAGGATGCATACTTGTCTTTGAAGAAATGCCAACTTTCCTATATTTTTCCCCAAAGAGTACGTAATCCTATCCTTTATGCCTCATCATACACCAACTTAGAGAAAGTGCAGTTTTCTAGGTAATACAGCTAAGGCCAGGAGAATTTGACTTAGGTGCCTAGTTTGTGGAGAAAGTATAGCAGAGCATGTGATTACATTGACCTTCAATTCAGACTGCCAAGTTCATGCCCTGGCCTTGATAGGGCGGTAAGACTTTGAGGTAAAGAATTCTTTCTTCCTGTTGTCTTTTTTCTTTTTTTCTTTTGTTTGTTTGTTTGTTTGTTTTAGAAAAAGAACTATCTGACCCTTTGAAAGGAGGCTTAAAAAAGATTAATCTGTTCCTAATTATTAAAAAAATAATTTTCTAGAAAACATTTAATAAAATTAAGTATTTTATTGGAATGGTGACAGCTGATTAGTTATTGTTATGCAAAAACTCAAAATGAATTTATTCTCATTACTATTATGTTCTACCAAAATAATCGCTCCTGGTTATAGTTAGTTAAAATGTCATGTCATATTATGTTGCAAGCAATCTCTTGGCAGCTGCAATTTAAAAGGTGTCATTTAAGCATCTGACCTGTGTTTTAAAATGTCAAAGCAACAATTAAACTATCCCATTATGCTTTTATGAGAGGGAAATAATGTTTTACAGATTTTAAGATTTGCATTACTCACTTGTAAACATCAACATCAACCAAGATGCAAATTGTTTATTTTATTTTGTTGAATTAAAAAAAAAGGAGATATGTTGTATTGATAGTCATAAGCTAAATTGTCTCTGCTTGTTTTTCCAAGAACAGCACAGATGAACCCATTTGAATATGGTATTACCCAGACATAATCAGGCTGCCAGAGAGAAAACAATGGCAGATTCCAGCAGTTTCCCCCTGGATTACATGGGTTATTGTTCCTTTTCTAACAGATTTATCTCTGATGTTGAATGAAAAATAATTTTCTCTGTCATTAATAAAGTAAGAGTAGTTATACTTTTTTGTCTTTGCTTTACAGTTACATTTCTATTTTTAAGTCAAATTTGACTTCTTAGCCTCATCTTTTTGTATTGTCTAATCAGATAAATAATGGATTTAGTTTACATTATGATGTGTTCAATTTTATCAGTCAGAAGAGAATCTGCTTTAACAAGCTACATTTATTATCTGCTTGTTACAAGCCAGATATTGCGCTAAGTGCTTTGCATGTACTATTTTATTTATCCTCACACTACTAATGTGAAATAGATACGATTAATTTATGCCTCTTCTACATTATTCAGTTGAGTCTTACAGGTTACAGTAAATTATCTCTCATAGGACTGGAACATGGAAAAGCTGGATCACTTATGCCAGGGCTTTTCGGCTCTAGCTGGTGTCTTAACCTTTGAATATAGGTTAAGATATATTATTGCACCCATGGCAAGTATAGGCAAGAAACATGTCAGAAAAGAAAGAGAAAAATGAGTTCTGCTTTATTCCACCCCTGATTTTTTTAAATAAGTGAATTGATTCTGTACCTGCCTTAAAGGGAGTGCATGGCAGAGAAGGAATAAGCTGGGGTAGACAAGGGGTAAATGGGAAGGGAGTGCAGAAGTGAGCATTTGAAAATTATGCATGTCAGGAGCACCTGGGTCCTTAGTCGGTTAAACGTCCATCTTCAGCTCAGGTCATGATCTTGCAGTTCATGAGTTTGAGCCCTGCATTAGGCTCTGTGCTGATAGCTCAGAGCCTGGAGCCTGTTTCAGATTCTGTGTGTCCCTCTATCTTTGCCCCTGCTCCACTTACACTTTGTATCTCTCTCTGTCTCTCAAAAATAAAAACATTAAAAAAACCCTGACGGATTCCTTTAAAAAGAAAAAGAAAATTATGCATGTCAATTCTGTATAAATTCTTTTTTCAGCTATTATATTTTATTGGAACCTCAATATCCATGATAAAATATAAGTGCCCACTTCCTTTTCTAAACCACATCGTATAACAATTATTTATATGTCACTGTACAACTTTAAATATTTTGTTATATTTTTTCTATGAAATATAAGTTTTAGAAATATGATAGCCTGGCCTCTAAAAATGGGGGGAACAAGGCAGCCTGATCCCTCAGAAGCAAAGTTTCTTTAAAGGAGGGAGTTGCATTCAACTGCTTATACCCCTGGGGGAAAAAAGAAGACAGCGTTCACCATACATTTGCCCCCTGTATTTGTAGGGGCGGGTATTTTAATCTGCAGTTATTTGCCAGGGACTTTATCATCCAGTTCTCTGTGTTTGAACTGTAACTTAAGATCTCCCATCCTAGAATTCTTTCATTAGGTGTGAGAGGAGACTCTGTGAAAACAAATGAAAAAAACAGACAAATAAAAACCTTAATTAAATAGCCTTTTAAACTAAATAATATCCCAATTTATGCCTTTGTTCATAAAAGTGAAAATTTAGTTGAAACAATTTCAGTGAATATTCATTGCTTTGGCCTGTTTTCACCAATATTTCTCTTGTTCTAAGATTGTTCTACTAAGTGTAGAGTCCATTTGAATAAACTCTAGAAAAACTGGAATCATTAAAGTGAGACTTGGGAAACATCTTTATTCATATGGAAGACACTTCCTTAAATCTCTGCATTATTACAATTTGCACTTTGAATATGGCATAGAAGGTCTGTAATCCTAGATTCACAGCTCACCTTGCTTTTCCTGGGACATTATCTGTAATTATGTAACATTAGGAGAACAAGGCCAGTAAGAATACTTTCTTTTTTAATTCTTTTTATGTTTATTTATTATTGAGAGAGAGACAGAGCCTGAGTGGAGAGGGGCAGAGAGAGAGGGAGACACAGAATCTGAAGCAGGCTCCAGTCTCTGAGCTGTCAGCACAGATCCCGACATGGGGCTCAAACTCTTGGACTGTGAGATCGTGACCTGAGCCGAAGTCGGGCACCCAACTGACTGAGCCACCCAGAATACTTTTTTGCATAGATTATAATTCAACATTTAGGAATTCTTCTTGCTCCAATTATCTTGTCTCTCCCAATCACATTCATTATCTTTATTCTTTGACTCAAAGCCTGATGTTGAGAACAATTTTTATTTTACTACAGTGCAATTCTCGGAGCGCCTGGTTGACTCAGGCAGTAGAGCATGTGACTCTTGATCTCAGGGTTATGAGTTCAAGCCCCACGTTGGGCATGGAGCCTGCTGGAAAAAAAAAATGAAATTCACATTTGAAACTATCAATTTTAAAGTGAACAATCCAGGTCACCTGGGTGGCTCAGTTGGTGTCTGACTTGATTTTGGCTCAGGTCATGATCTCACAGTTTGTGGGATCAAGCCCTGAGTTAGGCCCTGCGCTGACAGCACGGAGCCTGTTTGGGAATCTCTCTCTTCCTCTCTGTCTCTATGCCATCCCTGCTCACTCTCTCTCAAAATAAATAAATAAACAAACTTTAAAAAAGATAAAGTGAACGATCTATTTACTGTGAATGGCATTTACTACATTCACAATGTGTACAACCATTACTTCTATAAAATTGGAAAATATTTGTATCACCACAAAAGGAAACCTTATGCCCGGTAAGCAGTTACTCCCCATTTTCATCTTCTATCTTCTGGCAGTCAGCAATTTGCTCTTGGTCTCTACAGATTTACCTATTGTGAACATTTCATGTAAGTGTGACCAAAAAATATATGATGTTTTGTGTCTGACTTTTTGACTTAACATAATGTTTTAGAGATTCAAAGTTCTTAATTTTGATGGAGTCAGTATATTTGGTTGTTTCTCATGCTTTTTAGTATCATATCCAAGAATCCATTGCATAATCCAAGTCATAAGGAGTTACTGTTATTTTTTAAGAGAGTTATGATTTTTAGATTATCTCTTTAGATCAATGATTGGTTTTGAGTTAATTTTGGCATATGGTATGAAGTAGGGAATTCAACTTCATTTTTTACATAACTTAAATTTCTCTTCACACCATTTGTTGAAGAAATTCTTTTATCTCCACCATATGTTTTTTTAACCCTTGTTGATCATCATTGATTATAGATAATATGAATTTACTGAAGGATGTGCAATTTTAATTTATTGTTCAATGTGTCTATCCTTGTGCCTACATCACACTGTTATGGTTACTGTAGCTTTGGAGTAAGTTTTCAAATGAGAGTATGAACGGTCCAACTATTTTTTTTAATTGTTTGGCTATTCAAAACTCCTTACAATTCTATATGAATTTAAAGACTGACTTTTCCATTTCTGCAAAATTAAACATTTCTCTCACTATCAATAGGTTTTGATAGTGATTGTGTTGAATATGTGAATCACTTTGGGTAATACTGCTATCTTAGAAATATTAGTTTTCCAAGTGACAAACACAAATTGTCCTTCTATTTATGTCTTTGATTTCTTTCAGCAATACCTTGTAGTTTTAAATGTACAAACCTTTAACTCTTTGGTAAAATTTGTTCTCAAGTATTTTATTGTTTTGGATGTTAGAGTAAATAGAATTGATTGTTTAATATCCTTTTTAATTCTTTCTTTCTTTCTTTCTTTCTTTCTTTCTTTCTTTCTTTCTTTCTTCTTTTTTGGATTGCTCAGTCCTGGTGTATATAAATACAACTAATTGTTGAGTGTTGATTGTGTACCCTTTAACTGTGCTGAATTAACTTTTTAGCTCTGGTAGGTTATTAAAGATTCTTTGGGCTTTTCTGCGAATATGGTTTCTTTTTTTTTTTCCTTTCTAAATTCACTCCATTTTATTTCTTTACCTTGTCTAATTATTCTGGCTGGATTCTAGTATAATGTTGAATAACAGCAATGAAAAATGAACATCCTTTTCTCATTTCTGATCATAGGGCTAAAGCTTTCAGCCTTTCATCATTGACTATTGTCTTAGCTCTGGGTTTTTCATAGATGACCTATTTCATGTTGAGGAAGTTTCCTGCTGTTCCTAGGTGTTTTTTTTTTTTTTTTTTTAATGTTTTCATAAACAAAGAGTGATGGATTTTGTCAAATGCATTTTAACATCGATTCAGATCATTGTGTTTCTCCTTTTTTTCCCCCCTATTATGTGTTGTTACATGGTTGATCTTGTTTTGTTGAGTTACCCTTATATTCCTGGGGTAAATCTGTCTCATTAATGATACATAATCCTTTGATATGCTAAAACATTTTATTTGTTAATTGAAAAAAATTCTGTCATTCCCTGCTGGAATTGCATTGAACATTTTTGCATCTATGTTTATAAGGAATATTGATATATTGTCCTTTCTTATGTTGTCTTTCTGGATTTGGATCAGGATAATTCTAACTTTACAGAGGAAATCAGTAAGTATTCCCTCCTCTTAGGGTTTTTAGAAAAGTTCGAGAAGCATTGATGTTAATTTTTTAAATGTTTTGTAGAATTCACAAGGAAAGTCATCTGCTCCTGTATATTTTTTTTTATCGGGAAGTTTTTCATTACTGATTCAACGTCTTGTTTTAAATCTATACAGAGTTTCTATTTCCTTTTGAGTCAGTCTGGTAGTTTGTGTGTTTCTAGAAATGTACTCATTTTATCAGGTTATCTGATTTGTTGGTATGCAATCAATCATTCATTGTATTCTCTCACAATCCTTTTCAATTTTGTAAAATTGGAAGGGAATGCTCCCAGTTTCATATCTGACATTGTTTGCATGTTATTTTTTTCTTTGTCAGACACATGTATGTCAGTTTTGTTCATCTTTTTAAAGGAACAACTTTTTATTTTGTTGATTCTCTCTATTGTTTTGCTCTTTCTACCGCCCCCCCCCCCCCCCACTTCTTTTTGTGTAAAGTTAGGTCACTGATTTAACTTCTTTCTTTTTTAATGGAGATGTTTCTGGCTATAAATATCCTTTTGAGAAATGTTTTCACTGCATCCCATTAAGTATTGGTATATTGCATTCTCATTTTCATTTGTTCCAAAGTATTTCCTAATTTCCCTTGTGATTTCTTCCTTGAAATATTTCTTCTTAAGAGTATGTTGTTTAATTTCCTTATATAGGTGAATTTTCCAGTTTTCTTTCTGCTATTGATTTCTAGTTTCATTCTACTGAATTCAGAGAAGACACTTTGAATGATTTCAATATTTTTAAATTTATTGAGACTTGTTTTATGGTCTAAAATATGACTTGTCTTGGAGAATATTCCATGTACTTTAAAATAATGTATTGAAAATAATGTATATATGTTTATATATATATATATATATATACATATATATATATATAAAAGATTTTTATAACACACACACAATGTATATATTTAAAATGTCTCTTTATTAATAGTGTTGTTCAAGTCCTATCTTTTGTTATTAATCTTCAGCCTAAACTTTGTATACATTCTTGAAAGTGGGCTATTGAGATCTCTAATCACCTTTGAAGACCTATTTCTTCATTTCTGTTGACATTTGATTCACATAATTTGTGATTCTGTTATTTGGCTCTGGTATCATTATTCTTGTTATAACTTTTGGGTATAACAGTTTTCAATATGTGATGTCTTTATTTGCCACAACAATTTTTGACGTAGTTTATTTTTTGTGATAATAGTAGGGCCACTTCTGCTCTCTTTCATTAACTGTCTCTATGGAATATCTTAATCCATCCATTCACCCTCAACCTATTTTTGTCTTTGGATCTAAATTAAGCATAAAATTTTTTTTAATTCAATTCTGCTGTTCTCTGCCTTTTGTTTAGAGAGTTTAATTCATTTACATTTAAAGTAATTGCAACAAAGGAATTACTTCTTAAATTTTACCATTTATTTTGTCTATGTATTTTACCTTTTGTGTTTCTTAGGTCCTCCAATACTGCCTTCTTTTGTCTTTGATTGATATTTGCTTTACTCTTTTGAATTTTATTTTATTTTTTTAGATTTTCTTATGGTTACCTTTGGTATGACTATAAATATATTAAATTTATAAAAATTATTTTGAATTGATGACAACTCAACATCAATAGTTTACATAAACTGTATTTTTATATGGCTTCACTTTCCCTCATATTGGTTTTTGCAGATTACATATTTTATACATTCTGCACCCTTTAACATAGATTTTTAGTTATTTCTTCATGCTTTTGTCTTTTAAATCATATAAGAAATATAGAGAGACATTCCAAACCTAATATACAACAATTTTCGCTTTTATATTTAACTATGTAGTTACCTTTACTGGAGTTATTTTTTAACCTGACCTCAAGTTACTACTGCCCTCTTACTTCATCCTAAAGGAATCCCTTTAACATTTCCTGGATGCCAAATATACTTGTTGTGACCTCTCAGATTTTGTTAATCTTGGGAGGTTTTAGTTTCTCTCACACAATTTTGAAGGATGGTTTTGCAGGATATAGAATTTTGGGTTGACAGCTTTTTCTTTCAGCACCTTCATAATGCTGTTTAATTCCCATCTGGCAACATAGTTTTTGACCAGAAATCTGCTGTTAAACACATTGAAGATCCCCTGTATGCAATTTGTTTCTCTCTTGCTGCTTTCAAGATTGTATATTTGTCCTTTGCTTTGGCAATTTGATTATAATATGTCTCAGCCTGGATCTCTCTGTGTTTGTCCTTTTTGGAGACTTTAAGCTTCTCGAGCATATAAGTGCATGTATTTTGTCAAATTTGGCAGATATTTGGCCATTATTTCTTCAAGTATTCTTTCTGTCCTTTCGTTCCTCTCCCTTTTGGACTCCCTTTGCTCATAGAGTGATATGCTTAATGGAATTCCACATGTCTCTTAGGTGTTATTGGTCTTTCTATTTTCTTCTTTGTGTTCCCCAGGCTATATCATTTCAGTTAACCTAAATTCCAGTTCACTGATTCTTTCCTTTGTCTCCTCATATCTTCTATTTGAAACCTCTAGAAAGTTTTAATTTCCATTGTGGTGCATTTCAGCTTTAGAATGTCTGTGGATTAAAAAAATTCTTTCTCTTAAATGGTATTCTCTCTCTCTCTCTCTCCACACACAAACACACACACACACACACACACACACACACACACACACACACACACATTGTTCTCTTGGTTTCCTTTAGCTCTTTGTCCAGAGTTTCCTTTAGTTCTGTGAGTATATTTAAGACAATTGATTTAAAGTCTGTCTAATAAGTGTCTTGTCTGTGCTTCCTCAGGGGCAGTTTCTGTTAATCTCTTCTGTGAGTGGACCGTAGTATCTTGATTCTTTTCATGATTTAAATTTTGTATTAAAAACTATACATTTTGATTTTGATAATGTGGAACACTTTTTTTTTATTTTTGAGAGAGAGAGAGACAGACAGAGCATGAGTGGGGGAGGGCAAAGAGAGAGGGAGACACAGAATCCAAAGCAGGCTCCAGGGACTTGAGCCACAGCCTGCGAGATCAGGACATCTGATGGTTAACCAACTGGGCCACCCAGGTGCCCCTGGAACACTTGATACATGATTTTTTCAACTCTTCAGAGCATATTTTTGTTATATGCTGTAGGCTATCGCTGTTTTTATGGTTGTTTGGTTGACTTTTTGGATGTATTTTGAAAAGTCAGTATTCTCTGTCATATATGGTCTCTGAAGTTTCTATTCCTTTAGCTTGTGTTCAGCTAGTATTTTTACAAAGAATTCCTTAAATGCTAGGATCCAAATAAACTCTCCCATTCTTTCAGATTAGTTCTGTGCTGGGGCAATTATTCAGTATTTATTTGTAGCTCTGCCTTAGCCTTCATTTCCTGTTTGTATTAAGCCTAGAGTTTAGCTGGAGGCAAAAACTTAGGGTCTTCTCAGGTCTTTTTTTGAACATGCATCCTGCCCTGGGCATGCATGTGTTTTTCTGAATTTCCCAGTATATGTAGACACTTCAATGTCTAATTACTCAAAGGAAAGCTCTTCCCAGCTTTCCTTCTCTAGCCTGAATGCTATATTTTAGGCCTTAACTGTATCTTTTTTCCCCAGGCAACCAGGCTTATTCATTTGTCTTATAATGTTTTTGAGAATATCTGCTGATTTTCTGTGCTAAGTTTTCTGGATCAGGTGTAAGAAAAATAAATACCCCAGGTCAGTCCTTTAGGTAACGCCAGGCAGGTCAGAGCAGACAAAAAGTATTTTGAGAAACCATCTACTCTGCTTCCTCCAGAACCCAGGGACCGGGGTCCCATACTGTACGTTCAGACTGTTAACTTAAAGATCACCACTGAGCCAGGGAGGGGATTGGAGTAATGCCAAAGAAAAATGCCACAATGCTTTTCTTTCTTTTTTTTTTTTTTAAGATTTTTTTTTTTTTTAAACGTTTATTTATTTTTGAGACAGAGAGAGAGCATGAACAGGGAAGGGGCAGAGAGAGAGGGAGACACAGAATCTGAAACAGGCTCCAGGCTCTGAGCTGTCAGCACAGAGCCCGACACGGGGCTCGTGAGATCCCACAGACTGTGAGATCATGACCTGAGCCAAAGTCGGCCGCTTAACCGTCTGAGCCACCCAGGCGCCCCACCACAATGCTTTTCTACTGTTTTTAAGTTGCCTTTTTCTTGATTCCGTGTTTGCTAGGTTGTTGTGAACCTCTGACTCTTTTCCAGAGTTCTGAAAAAGCTTATTCTGACAGTTTTGCTTCTTCTTCTTTTTTTTTAAATGTTTCTGTGAGGAAACAGCCTTTTAGAGCTGCCTACTCCTCCATGTTCACTGATATCGCTTTGTTGACAAATTCTGCTGGTGCGATTTTCATGTGCATTGGCGTCTGTCTGTGATTAACCTGAGTTCCTTACTGTATTTGAAGCCTTCAAGCATAGAGTTTATAACTTTATCACCTACTCAATTCCCTACACTTATTATACCAGTAAATGTTGACCAGTGACAAATTTATCCATTTAGTCCCTCTTGCATTACAAATTAGAGAATGTAAGAAGTATTTTGTGAAAGTTTGTGAAGACGAAATACTATAGAGCACACTCGTTAAATCTAATGATATCATCAAATTAAAAAGAAAATGCACAACAGTAGAGACCTAGAATATTATGTACTATAAACTTAGCAGTTTGAAATATAGGCTAAAATAAACTTAATAAAATACATGAAGTACACACAGTAGAGCTTAGTGTAGGGCATTCTAACAGATTTTTGAGGACCCAAAAAATATTTTTTGGGCTTTTGAATTCTGTCAACATTTACTGAGTTAGATAATAAAATTTAATTGCTGAGGTTTTTTTCTAAAATGTTGATTAATTCACATAAAATGGCAATGATAAAACTATACATGTAAATATATATAACATGTAATAAAAATAGCTATATTTTTCAGAACAAACAAAAAATATAACAGCATTATTTTTTATTTTTTGCAAATTTGTTTAATGCCTGGATGAAAGACATTAGGATTTTCATATGTGCCCTGTGTTAATTCTTTTGCAGTAGGTTGTTTTAGTTGACATATATGAAGAATCATGACCTCATAATTAGTTAGAAATGGAAGATGTAGTTTAATAGCTTTTACATAATTGTAGATGTCCTTGTTTGACCCTTCCTGAAAAGTTAACAAATGATTGATTCTTGAAGGTTAGTTGCTATGTGGAATCTGAAAATACGTCAATAAAATATCAGTACTTTGCTACATTTCAACCCATCAGTCACCTTTTACTTTAAAAGGATCTCTTACCTATGCATGATTCTAAGCATTGTGCCTTGGACTTTTGCAAAATATGAGTTCACTGAGTTATGCCAATTTTCCAAATGTTGGTGGGGTTTGTTCTATAACATAAAACAAAACAAAAACATAGTTAACATCACTGATGGTACAACTTATGAATCTCACTAGAAAAGTTTTGGGAAGCTTTCACACTCAAGGGAGAGGACAACCCTTCCAAAATGTAAATATTTGCTTGAAAGTTTAAATTTTATAATTTGTAACAGCCACTTGTGTTTGGTTTTTGTGTGTGTGTGTATACGTGCATGCATGTGTGCTTTATAGGAGAGGTTCATTTTGAAGGCAAACATTTGCCAGACACAGGTATCCTTTACTCTCTGAAAGTTGGCATTGTGTGACTTTGTTTTTGTGAAAAATTTACATTCGTACAGTGTCGAAGTGCAAATCCCCTTCGGATTTCTTTTGGTTAGCAAAAACAGATAGTGATGTAGGACTTCAATAAAAGTGGAAGTGGTATAATGTGATGTCTCAGAAGGCAGGGGATGCTCTTTGCTTTACACAATTTCAGCATACAAAGTTTTCGTAGGGATGGTCTACTTTCAGACAGTGAATGAAACCTATATTTTAATCTGAAGTCATTGTTTGTTATTCATTACGTCCATTAAATTCATGTTACATGAAGAAAAAAAAAGTGGTTAGTTGAGCACAACCACCTGCTGCCAAGATGTTTTTCCTTGAGACACCTTCCAAGTTGATGCACAATGGAAGTGTTTTTGTTTTTATTGTTTTTAAGTTTATTTATTTCTAGAGAGAGAGTGTGATAGAGAGCAGGGGATAGGCAGAGAGAGACATGAAAGAGAGAGAATCCCAGCAGGCTGTGCCCTGTCAGCGCAGAGCCCAGTGCGGGGCTTGATCATACAAACCATGAGATCATGACCACAGTGGACATCAAGAGTCACACACTTAAGCGACTGAGCCAACCGGGTACCCCTATTTTTGTTTTTGTGTGCTTCAGATTTACTGCACAGATATTAAAAAGATCTTAATAACGATACTGAATACAATTATCATTTTTATAACTGTATCAAGAGATTCTCAAGTGAAACTGATTTTTTTTTTAATTGAGCACATGAGGAAGTAATCGTGTTGGCTAACGATAAAGTGCTCAGAATTGCACCCCGCATTGGTTTTGTGCCAAGGGTGAAAATTTCAACCCAGTGTAAGCGGAAGACAATGCTGTAATAGTATTGTGTATATAATTTGAGTTTAGGACCCATTTTCACTAGTTGTTCACAAATTATACTCTGTAGATAAAGATAGGAAATCAAAATGTACTCACAGTTATGTAACTGGAATAAACAGTATACCTGAGAGAAGAACTTAAACATGTCTACAGAGGAGCCCAAGGGCTCAAAGTAGAACCATAGGACTTCAGGGTTAAAAAAAAGACATTATTTCAGAGAGAGAGAGAGAGAGCATCATTGCATAATTTTCTCAAATGTGAAAAGACTTTGTTCAAGTGTATTTCTCATACTTAGCTTTTCTACTCAAATTCAGGAGATGTTAATTTGAAAAAGGTCTCAAAAAGAGGTTTAAGAATGATTAGCATTTTGAATAATTGACCAATTTGACTAATTAAACCTATGAGTAAATCCTAAAGCTCTTGGTTGATTTATTCAAGAGATGACAATTTTGAGGTAGCATTTACTAAGTCCTTCAGAACCTGGAAATACATTCTTTATTTGATGAGCACTTAGAGCCTCTGCTGAAAACAAGAGAAAGTTGAGCAAAATGTAACAGAAACTAGGGGATCTCAGAGATGCAAGCTGCTTCATAGGCCATGTGTGTGTATGTGCATGCCAGTGTGTATGCATAGTATTTCCAATTAAATTATATATTAAGAGGTGAAAAATATGCTAAAGCAGAGCCGTTCTGATTTTAGAGTTCTGACCATGTAACCCCTGTCCTTCCCCTTCCAATCTCTGTCCTAAGAGAGCTTATAGGACTTTCTAGAATACACCTGACAGTGGTGTCATTTGCTCCAACCTTTTCTCTTTACAAAGAGGAAACTGATACCCGAATAGACTGAGTGCTAATGCCATGGGAATACATGCTAGTTAGGGGTGGAATAGAACTAGATTACAACCTCCTAGCTCTAATGACTGTTCTTGAAGCCTTATTGCTTTTTCTTGTTTGAGAACAGAGAATGGGAGAATAGGTCCAAAACTGTGTTGGGAACCTTAGAGAAGGTGAATGCATCATAGGAGGCAAATTTTTTGCAATCGGTACTTGTATTTCATATTTAATGTAAAATTCCTTAAAATCCCTTCCATGTATGGTAAAAGGAGCAGGGTGGGGATGGGGAAGAAGGAGACACATAAATAAATATGGATTATCTTATTTATCAGCTGTCTTCTTCATTCTATTCAGTATAGACACAGCTTTGGTCATAGTTTGGTAAGTTTTCACATAGCTGATTTTTAATATGTATTTTTAAAATAATATGGCTTTCTGGGGCACCTAGGTGGCTCAATCGGTTGAGCGTGTGTCTTCGGCTCAGGTCATGATATCGTGGTCTTTGAGGTTGAGTCCCGCGTTGGGCTCAGAACCTGGAGCCTGCTTCGGATCCTGTGTCTCCCTCTCTCTTGTCCCTACCCTGCTCATGTTCTTTCTCTCCCTCCCTCTCTCTCTCTCTCTCTCTCTCTCTCTCTCTCTCTCTCTCTCTCTCTCATGTTCTTTCTCTCCCTCTCTCTCTCTCTCTCTCTCTCTCTCTCTCTCTCTCAAAAACTAAATAAACATCTTAAAAAATTAAAAAATAATAATATGGCTTTCTACATGAAAGCCACATGCTAGAAGTAGACTCAAGAAGGAACAAACAGTCATTGGAAGATAATTGGATTAGGGAATAAATTCAATTAGAAGAGTTTATATTAGTAGACTTTATAAGATACCAGGTTAATCTGATTCAAAAGTAGTTCTAGATGTTAAAATTAATGAGGAATTGACTGGCCTCTTTGTTCAAGAAATTTAGCTATTGCCACAAGATGTTAGAATAAGAAAAGGCAAAAGAAAGAGATCTGGAAGTAAATTCCTGGCATGCTAGAAGGAACAGAGGTCGTTTTCTGGGACCATAAAACAGGTGTTATGTGATGCACTATTTTTTTTTTTTTTTTGGTGCTTCTGCTTCAATGGATGAATTGATGTTCACAATAGTAAGAGACAAGCTGCTTGAAGTGTCCTTTACTGAAAAGAATAATGTATTATTTGTGATTCATATTTTTGACTTCATGGATTCAACATAGTTCAGTGTCCTTCCTCCAAAATAGACCTTTGAGTGAAATGAACATTTTATCTTTTTTTTTTTCATTAATTACTAGAAGAAACTCAACTGTACTTTTGGTAGAGTAGATCTGAGAATATACATTTTGAAACATGTTTGCTTAGGGAAACAACTGTGACAGGCGAAGATATTCCAAAAGAACAAAAAAAAATTTTTTAGGTTCCAAAATTGAAATTTTTAAATTTTTTTTAGTTTTTACTTATTTTTGAGAGAGACAGAGGCAGAGTGTGATCAGGGGAGGGGCAGAGAGAAAGGGAGACAGAATCTGAAGCAGGTTTAGAACTGTCAGCACAGAGCCTGATGTGGGGTTCAAACTCATAAACTGAGATCATGGCCTGAGCCGAAGTCTGATGATCAACCAACTGAGCCAGCCAGGTGCCCGCTGAAATTGAAAATTTTAAAGGTACTTCTTATTAACCAATACATTTTGTTTTTATTTTTTTTTTGGACTTATACATGTTAATGTTTCAATCATAATTATGACAGTGACTGACTTTAAGTGAACTGAATATTTTGCCTAATGATTTTCATGTATTTATTTATGTAAATACATTTATTTAAAAAAAGGAATAGGTGTAACTTGTGACACATCTTGTGATTTTTTTTTCTGTTCTAATGTGTTCTTTTTTTCATCAAATTTACATTATGAACTATCTAATTCTTTAACTGAGAGTTAGTAAATGTTTATTCATTTTCTGGGTAATGAATGAAGACACTTTAAAGAGAATTTGGGATTGTGTATCTGATCTCAAATGACATAAATTTTGACAGCATTTAGTCTGCTGTACAGTGTTTCAGCATCCTAATGAAAGAAAAGAATGGGGGAAAACTAGAAAGTAAGAGGGTAAATAATGCTACAGCTGTTAGGTGGTAAAACAAAACTTGTAAGTTCTGTCGACTGGTTAGGAAATGTACAAACAACAGATATTTTGTCTAGGTCTGGAATTTAGCAATGACTCTAATGATTTTTATTCTGTGTTTTCAACTAGTTTTATAAGGAGGTGTGGAAGGGATATTATCCTTTCAGTGAACTTTAAAAATTTACCCATGTTTCACATTGAAATGCACTAAAAGAGTAGCCCGAACTGACTGACACTAAACACAGACAATGAGAATAACCTGTAATACTAAATAGAGATTTAAACAGCGTGGTGGGAAATGCAGGTGGTGGTACAGTGGTCATCTGGAGAGAAGAGAGAGTCACAAGAACAAGAACAGAAAAGGAAAAGGGCTTTGTACTTCTCATGGGTAATTCTGAGTAACTGCCAGATTAGATTTTCCTTTTTATTAGTATTTTAACAGGAAATTATTTCAAATAGGATTTAAATTAAAAGAAACATTTCTGAACCTCTGATGTGGAGAGTAAACTAGATAAAAAGTAACACAATTGGTTTCTATAAAGAGAAACCAAGAACTGAAAGTCAGAAATTAGTTTTTCTTCAATTCAGTACTAAAGAACTTTGTTTTTTCTTCTAAGATTATGCAGTCAACTTATTTCAAAAGGCCATTTAAAAAGCAAGATTGGATTTTTGGAAGAAAGCACACAAATACCAGTAGCCGTCTATGATCTTGAATGACAGACTAGAGCAAAAAAAAGAACATGATATGAATTATTTAATGTCAGTTCTGTCATTGCATTCATGTTGGCAAAGCTGAGTATTTAAGATTCTGTATCTTGTAACAATTTAACAAATGATTACTATGTTTCTAATTCCTTTGTTATTTGAGAATAGTTGACATACAATGTTACATAAGTTTCAGAAGTAAATCTTTGTGATTTGACAAGTTTCTATATAATGCTGTGTTCCCCACTGGCGTAGCTACCATCTGTCCCTTTACATCCCTACTACAATATCATTGACTTTATTTTTCATGCTGTGCTTGTTTTTAATTGAAAAAAATTTTTCAATGTTTATTTGCTTTTTGAGAGACAGACAGACAGAGTGTAAGCAGGGGAGGGGCAGTGAGAGGGAGACACAGAATTCAAAGTAGGCTCCAGGTTCTGAGCTGTCAGCAAAGAGCCTGACGTGGGGCTTGAACTCACGAATCACGAGATCATGACCTGAGCCAAAGTCAGATGCTTAACCAACTGAGCCACCAAGGCATCACTCTCATGCTGTGCTTTTTATTCCTGGGCCTTATTCATACCATAACTAGAAGCCTATTTCTGCCGTTCCCCTTTACCTATTTTACTTACCCCCTCACTCCTCTGTTCCCCTGTCCTCTTGTGATTTTGGTTATCCTTGCGTCTCAGTGCATTTTTGTGCTGCTCTTCATAATTATAACTATAATCATAGGGTCCTACTTGGTTAACCAGTACTTAGCATTTTGCTAGCAACTGTTAACACATATTAGGTTTACAGACTTGCACACATGTTTACACACACAAACACACATACACAGACACACATACATGCATGCACGCATTAGAGAGGTAGCTCCTATTTAGTTGCAAAGTAACTAGAGTTATGTGACCCAGTACTTTATTTGTGAAAAATAAGGGCTATGAGACGCGTGGATATTAAGTAATATTTTTTATCTTAGGAACAGGTAGTGATTTCAGAATTTTATTTTATGAAGATGTATTAAGAAAGAAGTTTTACATGAGGAAGTCATCTCTTAAAATTATTTATATTCTGTTACCATTTTCCTTCTGACTTAGCTTCTCAGTGTTCCTTGTGAATGATCAGCACGAATGAGTGGTGTCCATGATTCTTTGTTGCAAAGTGTGGGCTTTGTGTTCACATACAGAGACAATTGTTAAAATGTATCAAATAATAAGATTTCTCTGGACGATTCTAACATAAATCAGGTTCCTAAGAAATCAGATACTAATGTGGGTTATAAATGTTTGCTGATGGGATGTGGTTGGAAATGCTACTGAAGTTGTAACACTAAATAGCATGCAACAGTGAGCAGAGGGTTAAGCTGGAAATTTCCTGACATGTTATAGGCCAATGTCTTGAAGAAAACAAACAGAAAGCCCTACTTTTTAGTGAGTGATGTGGTATCACTCTCTCTGAGAAAAGAGAAGGACTGTGGCAATGGTACTTTCTCAGATAAGTTGGACTAGAAAGGAATTCTAGTAAGTTCTGGGGAGGGTTCGCTAAGTAGTTGAATTTCAATTTGAACAAGGGTTCTTGTGGGTAAAAGACATTAAGGATATTCTTAAAATAACATTTATATAATTGTGTATCATCTTTTTTTTTTAAAAAAAGATCTAACTGATACAGTATTGAAGAGGATGAGGAAATAAAACTTATTTTGAGAGACAGTATAACTTTAGTAAGTTGGAAAGATACAGGTTCCAGTTTCAGTCCTGCCTCTTACTAATCACGTAGACCTTTGTCACATTTAACCTTACTCAGCTCAGTTTCCCCTGTGGAATGAAGATACCCAATAGGGTTTGGAGGGCATTTGTAAAGAGGAATATTAATTTTAAAAGATGAACACCCCAAAATATTATGAAGATACTTGAAGAGAGAGGAGATGGAGTATAGAAGTGAGTTTGAGAAGTTTATAGGTGGAAGATGTCTTTATTCCAGGACTGAAAAAAATTCAAGAGACCTTAGGGATTGTGCCTGGAAACTAAGGTAAATTTAAAGAAAGGAGTAAACAAATAAAGGGGAAAAAAGAAGTATATAGTTCATTTTCTAAGTAATGATTAAAACCAAAGTAATCCTTAAAACACACATCTCTCTCTCTCTCTCTGATTATTGTTTAAAAGAAAGATTAATTACAATAATTTGAATTACTTTGATAAGTTGATTTTAAAATAAACTCCAGGTTCAATTGCAGTTAAAAGAAAAATTCTTATGGGGCACCTGGGTGGCTCAGTTGGTTAAGCGTCCAACTCTTGATTTTGGCTCAGGTCATGATCTCACAGTTCTGTGAGTTCAAGCCCTGCATCGAGCTCTGCACTGACAGCATAGAGCCTGCTTGGGTCTGCCTCCCTCTCTATCTGCCCCTCCCCCACTTTCTCTCTCTCAAAATAAATTGTAAAAAAATAAATTAAAAAAGAATAATTGTTATTAAATATATTAATTTACTGAAGGTCAGAGAATAAAAGTTCAAAAATATTTAATACAAATATTCAACTGTTAACTGATTTGTATGACACAAAATGGAAAAACAATGGGGTCATCTCATTTCATTCATCAATAGTGATCTAAACATTTAAGTAAAGATTTTGCATATTAACCTAGCAGTATATAATAATAATAATTCACTTGGCCACTTGAGCTTTGTTATAGAGATAGAAAGTGGCTGAAAATAGGAATTTCATTTATACAACTTTTATATCAATGCATTAAAAGAGGGGAAAATGTTTATATGTAAGAGGCTGAAACTGTATAATGATATAGTTATAATTTCAAATAAAAATTCTAACTGACATAGTAATCAAAATATTACCTAAGAATGGTAGAGATTCCTTACTAAAATTCTAGAAAAATTATTTTATTCAATAATGACATATTAAGATATATAGAAATATTAAGCTCTTTTTTTAGAAGAAGAAGATAGGTGTATCATTACCACCATTATTATTCAACATTGATTTGACATTCAACATAATGGAATAATTCACTAAAATGAAAAGCTGCTTTTAGCAAATGGTGCTGGAGAAACTGGGCATCCAGTAGACAAAAATTTAAAAGAAATATATACCTCAAACTAATTCTCACACCATCTGCAAAAAGTAACTCAAAGTGCCTCAGGAGCTTCCATGTAAAATATAAAGCTATGACCCTGTTAGAAAAAAGAAATGTAGGAGAAAGTCTTCAGGACCATGAATAGGTGATGCACTCCTGGTTTTGACAGCAGAAACATCATTTATAAAAGGGAAAACTAATTAAAAAATCGGACCACATTGATTTAAAAGCCTTTTCTCTGGAGAAGTCCTTTTTAAGAAAAGGAAAAGACAAGATAGAGACTTGGAAGAAATATTTGAAATTAAAATATCTGACAAATGATCGTATCTAGAATAAAGAACTTTCTAACTCAACAGTTCAGCCAACACACAAACGAAAGCAATCCAGTTAGAAACAGACAGAGGGCATTAACAGACATTTCATTAAAAGAGATACACTGTTTACATTCACATTAATTCACATTAAAAGATGTTCATCAGCTCTTAGGGAAATGGAAATTATAACCACAATGGGATATCATTACATTTATATGGCAATAGCTAAATTAAACACACACACACACACACACACACACACACACACACACAAATTGTGGCAAGAATGCAGAGGAACTGGATCTATATATTGCTGTTGAATATGCAAAATAATGCAACTACTCCAGACCAGAAAAACCTATGGTATTTTCTGGCAAAACTGAACATATGCTTACCGTGTGACTAAGTAGTTGCACACTGTGGCATTTATCCCAAAGAAAGGACAATTTATTGCCATACAAAGCCTGTTAAACAATGCTCAAAGGGGCATCTGGTGGCTCAGTTGATTGTGCATCTGGCATGCTTTGGGCTCAAGTTGTGATCCCAAGGTCATGAAATTGAGGCCCACATTGGGCTCCTGAGCATGGAGTTTGCTTAAGATTCTCTTAATGTCTCTCCCTCTGCCCCTCTCCCCCACCTGTACTCTCTTTATCTCTCTAACATTAAAAAAATGCTCATAGAAGCTGTAGTCATAATAATTCAAAAACTATAAAGGACAACCCAGATGTATGTCAACAGGTAAGTGGTTCAAGAAACTATAGTACATTTGTGCCCTAGAATATTACTCAGAGATAAAAAGGCACAGAGTACTGATACACTCAACAACTTAGGTGGATCTCAAGGGAATAATTTTGAGTGAAAAAAAAATTTCAAAAAGCTTGCATATTGTATGATCCTTTTTACCTAGTATTCTTGAAATAACAAAATTGCAGAGATGGAAAATAGATTAGTGTTTGTCAAATGGTTGCAGAGGGAGGCCATGGTAGTAAAAGTACAGTTCTATCTAGTGATAGAACTGTTGAGTATCTAACTGGTGCTGGTTATATATGATAAAATTGCATAGAGCCAGAGACACTCACACACACACACACACACACACACACACACACACACACACACGTATACAAATGAATGCATGTAAAATGTGAAATCTATCTGAATAATTTTGATAGAGTGTATAAATATCAATATTTCTGATATTGATTATGCAAGGTGTTGCATGTTATTGAGGGGAACTGGATGAAGTACATAAAGAATTTTCTGTGTTATTTCTTTTTTTAAAAATTTTTCAAAGTTTATTCATTTTTTTGATAGAGACAGCATGAGTCGGGGAGGTGCAGAGAGAGAGGGAGACACAGAATCTGAAGCAGACTCCAGACTCCAAACTGACAGCATAGAGCATGATGTGGGGCTCGAACTCACGGACTGTGAGATCATGACCTGAGCTGAAGTCGGACACCCAACTGACTGAGTCACCTAGGCACCCCTGTCTGTGTTATTTCTTAAAACTGCATATGAATCGGCAAATACTTTAAAATTGTATATTGTATATATGCATTATATATAATATATAATAAAGTAAGAATGAGAATTAATTCTGTTCACAGTAATAAACTTATATAATTATAACTAAATCTAATAGAAAAAGTAAAGGATATATATGAAAAATAGAAGCTGCGGTATTATAGGGGTGCCTGAGTGGCTCAGTTGGTTAAATGTCCAACTTCAGCTCAGGTCATGATCTCATGGTTCATGAGATTGAGCCCCACACCAGGCTCTGTACTGACAGGTCAGAGCCTGGAGCTGCTTCCGATTCTGTGTCTCCCTCTCTCTCCCTCCCCCACTCCTGCTCTCTCTGTCTCTCAAAATTAAATGGAAACATTAAAAAAATTAAAAAACAATAGACAAAATATGTGGAATTTACCTGGGAACAGAAACAAAAATTTTTGTCAGAAAAACGGGTGTGTGTTTATTTAGACAAATGTGTAGTGACTTGTATCTACCATGACAGATCATACAGATCATGCAGAATAGTTTCACTGCTCTAGAAATCCGCTGTGCTCCACCTGTTTTTCCTCCCACCCCTGCTCCAAAACTCCTCACAGCCACTGATATTTTTAGTATCTCCATAGCTTGCCTTTTTCAGAATGTTACATAGTTGGAATCATATAATGTATATAGCCTTTTCAAATTGTCTTCTTTTAGGGCACTTGGGTGGCCCAGTTGGTTAAGCATCTGACTTTTGGTTTTGGCTCAGGTCATGATCTCACAGTTTCATGGGTTGAGGCTCCACATCAGCCTCTGCTTCCATAGCACAGAGCCTGCTTGGGTTTCTCTTTTTCCCCTCTCTCTCTGCTCCTCCCCCACTCACACTGCCTCTGTCTCTCTCAGAATAAATAAATAGACTTAAAAAAAACCAAATTGTCTTATTTTACTTAATAATAGGCATTGGCAGTTCTTCCATGTCTTTTCATAGTTGATGGCTCATTTTTTATCACTGCATAATATTCTGTCATCTGGATTTATCTATTTGTCTATTCATTCACCTAGTGAAGGACATCTTGGTTCCTTCCAAGTTTGGGGAATTATGCATAAAGCTGCTATAAACATTCATCGCCAGAGTTTTGTGCAGACACAGGTTTTCAAATCCCCTAGGTCAATACCATAAATCACAATTGCTGGATTGTATGTTTAGTTTGGGTAGAAACCGCTTAACCCTCTTCCAAAATGTCTGTAGCACTTTGCATTCACTCTAGCAATGGATGAGAGTTGGTAATTTAATTTATAACTTAGGCCTTCTCTAATTCCCTCTGCAAGATCTTTCTCTTCCTTTCTTTGAACTTCTGTAATACTCTTTATCCTTATTCTGACATTTATCATATTCTTTCTTGCTTTGAAACAAACTATTACAAATTTTCTAATTCATTAGTTTCAAAAAACTGACCCGAGATAAGTGTTTAATCTAAGAGTTATTTATCCTGAATCCCTCAGGACAGACAGATAGGTCTCCAGCATCTTACAGTAAGTTCTTCATTTAAAATTTTGAAAATTAAAGGTCCATTATCTGTTGAATGAATGAAGAAAGTTCAAATTTTGATGTGTCAGACTATCAAATGGGGCATTTTGTTTTGAAAATCCATATATAATCCCAATGCCCTACGCTAGGCTTGGCATCATACAATTCTCACTATTGCCATTAGTAATATTTTTTCCAGGTGTTTTGTAGCGATTATTTTGTGGGTTAAATACATGGCTGACTCATGTGAAAGGAAATTGCATTTGAAGTTATTGATTCTCTACCACAGCTTTTCAGCTGGAAGAAACAAAAGCTCTCACTGCAATAAGGCTGAACCTTTAAAAAACAATATCTAATGAGGTTAGTATATGTCTTTGACATTTTAGTATCAACCAGAGTGAAGGTCACAGCTGAAAGGTAACAAAGATGATTTTATACAGTAAATAAAAAATGCTATTGAAAAGAAAATGAAATACTGCTCACTTTTTATCGCCCCTAGTACCAAAAGCATGTTTGTTATGCCTGATTTGGGTACTTCATCCATATTATTCTTCCATTTCATAGATTTTTGAATTGAAAAGGGGAGTGCACTTAGTTTTTATGTCAGGGGCTTATATAAATGTGCTTTTTATTAATATTCTGCAATTGTATTATTTGAATTTTTATGTTTATCTTTTAAATCTATTTAGTGTTTGGTAGTAATTGTGGGAACATGGTATTCGTTCTGTTTGGTGAACTTCCTTCTGAGTTGGGAAGTTTCTTTATCATTTATTTTATGACCGACCCTCAACTCTTTCATTTTTGGTGTTTACAACAAAAATGTAAGTTTAGCGTTAGGAGAATATGTCAAAGTGGTTTTGGAAAGTAATGGAATGGATTATGGTTAAACCATGAAAAATGTGTGGGCACAGTGCACAACAGGAATTCTTAATTGCTTTTATATTATATATCATTACATAAAAAGGGATTGATCTATTAAATTTGTGCTGGATGAAGATAATTATACTATTTAAAATAATTTAATGAAAACGTTCATGAAACAAAAAGCTTCAAATGCCAAAGGCCATATTAAAATGACTATGTTGTCCTCAACATATCTTTGAAACAAAATATTCCAAATTTTATAATTCATTAGTTTTGAAAACTAACATAAGACAAGTGTCTAATCCAAGATTTGTTTTATTTTAGATGAACTCACAAATTCATCAGAAACCAGATTGTCTTTAGAAGACCTCTTTAGGAAAGATTTTGTGCTTCATGACCCAGAAGCTCGGTGGATCAATGGTACGTGCACACATCTGTATGTGCTGTATTTATTTTGAGTTCCATGTAACTAAAATGAAATAATTATATTTGGTAGCTAATATTTTAATTAACATTATGCTTCAGCAATTATATATACCAATGTACCATTTAATCAGAAATTAATACCTTGGCTCATGTGAAAGAAAGCCAGTTCCTAAGATAGGTCATCATTCAAATTATTCTCAACCATTAGATTGTTCTATATCTGCAGTGCCTCATGATTGCTAGTTATGTGACTTTAAGCATGTGCTAAATCTTAACATTTCTCTGGATAATGCTTTTTGGTGTAGAAATCTGTACTTGTAGAAGTATAGATTTTGGGAGGCTGCGTATGTAAATGCTTCAAATTTGGCAATCAGATTAGTTTTCTTTTCTCTGTGTGGCTTTTCTTTTTAAGTTTAAGTGCTACCAACTAGGGAGAATCTTTGCAAAGTTGAAATACTTACATATGACATGGAAATATATCGCACTTTCTTTTTCTGGCTTGGTAAAAAAAAAGCCCCAAAAGACAAAAACAAAACAGAACAAAAAAAGCATCTCAGTTCTTCTTAGGTTAGTTCTGATTTTATTATTGTCAAAAGTTTTAAAAAAGCTTTTAGATTTAAAAAGGAACAATGAAAAATAAAAACCACTGAATGGCTCTATGGACTTTGGTTTTTCTTAATGAAAGGTAATAGGGGAAATTATTGGATAAGAAATGTGTTGGTAAAAAGGAAGTCATGTGTCCATTTCTTGAATATTCCAGTTTGCCTGACCATTCTAATCACTGTGGTTAGATAACTGTTAATCTTTGCCCTTCACTTTATTTAGAGATAATAACTGTGCTTGTTTTCAAGGCATAGACTAGATTATTTGTATGACAGATAAAAGGAGCTTTGCTTTTTCATCTAATAAAGATCATCTTACATACACCCCATTCTTTCTTCTCTAATATTCTAATTAAGTGCATTTATGCCTGCAAATTAAATGTTAATTTGTGGAAGCTATAAAAAGGATGTAACTTAGTTTGTGAGGGCAGAGGCCAAATCATACTTGTTTACCTGGCCCTGATACAATTCCTGGAGATCAGAAGACACTCACGATTTGAATAAATGAATGAATGTATTTAATTGAAGTCCACTGTTATTTTTAGATAAACTCAAGTTTCAGTTGAAATTGGTTGGGATATGAATGTGTGCCATGGGGATGGTGTTATTGATAGAGAAAACAAAATAGCATTTTATTAACTTATTTGTATATTTTCACTTTGAATTGTTCACAATTTTGGGATTTGCCACATTGTTGCCTTGCATTATGATTACTTTAGACGTACACTGTATTTATTTCACATGAGCCCCATGACTAAAGAAGGCTAATGGAGAGGTATATCATTACCAGTCATTGCATGGATGTCTCACAAATATTTCTTCTGTTTTTAATTTCAAAATCGTCTTTGCACTTGCTAGCACTTCTATTTTCTATTAAAGGAGATGACATAAAAATTGTGGAAAAAATCAGGAGTCAATAGATTTGAACTGTTCAGCAACATTCTGTTTTATTTACCACGGTTTTGGCCAAACTATAGAAATTTGCATAGTCTTTGGAAATCAAGAAAAAAAATCATGGACTTTTCTCCTTTCTCAGGTAAACTTGGACTATTTAAAGAGGCATTTACTCCTGTGTATAACTGACACTTTGATATTGAAGTGCCAGAGGACTGGACAGATACATAAGCAGTGAACTGCATGCTAAATTAAGCCACATTTCAATATCTAGGACACACATTCTACTTTAGCACTTTACAAGATACTAAAGTAACATATTTGCAGTCAGTTATTTTCATCATTTTTTTTTTCATGATTTCTTTACCAATCATTGGTAAACTTAATCTTGACAAAATATCTTAGGACAAAGCTGCAGTGTTCTTCTCATCATACTCTAAGTAAAACCTAAGACTTAACATGTTTATAAAATAATTTGGCTCAAAAACAAGCTTTTAAACAAGGTGAAACAAAATTTAAGCTCTTAGAGGCAGACACTCTTTATAAATACGCCTGAAGAAATTGACATACTGGTAGTTAGTAGATTGTATATACTGGGTTGCTTTTCAAGTAGAGGAATAGATTTGTACTCATTCATTTCTCTTATCCAGCTCAGATCTGCTTTCTGGCAATCACTAGATACTTGGCCTATTTACATATTCCTCACATAGCCAGAAAATACAGTGGGAACTCTGTGGATAAAATGTGTAACCTTGGCCTCATTATCACAGATTATATCAAAAGGTGAAATGTGATCTTTCTATTTATGAGATGTCTCACTAGGTTTTCTTAGTATATACATGGCTTAAAGGAGTCAAAGCTGAGCTCATTTGGAAGCTTCATTTGATTCTTGGAGGTCACCTAGGAGCACTTACTGCATTACTGGTCAAGGAGAAGGAGGGAGTCGAGATGGCCCTGACGTGTCTAGGTTGTCGTGAAGCAATGTCATTCATTATGCTGCTTCTCAACTAATATATCTGTGAATGTCACTGCAGCCTTGGATAGGTGCTCATGTTCATGGTTAGCTTAACAACTCTCTTCCCCCAAATCTGCTCATATCCTTGAAATCTCCATTTTTATAGCATCTTTTTCCTAGTTACATCACCTTGAAACCTGGAAATCCATCTTCTATAACATTATTCATCTCCCCACATTCATTTGATGATCAATCAATCATCAAAAAAAGACCTAACATTAATTGAGGGCCTTCTGTGTTAGGCTTTGTGCTAGATATTTTCTATACATATTTCATGAATAGCATGTAAAGTTAAACTACGAACCCCAGAAAACTGAAACTTAAGCAAAAAGTATGTATCCAAAAACACAGCTGATAAGAGATGGACCCTGCTTTCCTCACTATGTTTAAGTCTAAAACTCAACTTTTTTCATTGTTTGACTCTGAGATGCCAATCCCAGTCTCCAGTACACTTTCCAGCTGCTTTGATAATCTCATTGCTATGGATTTCATTGCTGTTGATCCTGTTATCTTTAATATTGTGGTAATGTCCCCTCCATAGGTATATCTATACGATGTTAATTTATGTGGTCACTAAAAGAAAGATAGATATTTGTTGACATGTTTATGATATAAAAAGTGAATAAAGACATCTTCAAAACAGTGTTGATGGCATGTTATATCATATCATCTATATGTGATATGTGTGCAGATGGCTGTGTGCATATGGCTGGATTTTGGCCTGCCTTTTTTTTTTCTTTTTGCCTATACATTATTCTCTCTAAATTTTCTTTAATACATGTGTACGTTTATGTGATTTTTATAACTAATTAAGAAAGAGAATGTCCTTCCCATTTTTTCGTCACATGGATCTCCAACCAGTCCCTCCATCAGTCTCCTTCTCCTGTAAACTAAAACTTTATAAGGACCAGCTAAAAACTGTTAATGAATTTCTCAAAAAACATCAGATGGACCCCACTGAATAAATTTCAAACTCTTCCCTTTGTAGCAAGCCTCTTAGAATTAAGCTCAGCCTCTTGTCTACTATTCTGCTTTACATTGTATTTTAGACACATTGAACTTCTTGATGTTTTTCATAAGCTGAAAAGCTTTCTTGCTCTATGCCTTTGCCTACACTATTTTCTCTGCCCCAATCTCTTCCCTAATCTGAAAACCCAAATTTTATCCCACTTGAAACCCAGTGCCCAAAGAGCCAGTGACTATTTTTCCTGCCAGCTGTGAGGGTCACCATCGTCTTCTAAACATCTAAACCTCTAAACTCTCCCATATAGAGACTTTTACCTTGATTATAACATACCTCATCTCCTTTAATACAGTGCTTCTAAAACTATTGTGAAATGTCACTATTTTTAAATTTAATTAATTTGTTTTTATATCTGACCCTTGAAAAGCACTGGGTTAGGAGTGCCTATTAATATAAATAGTTGATTAATACATATTTTATGTATTACATGTATTATATACTGTATTCTTGTAATAGAGGAAGAGAGAAAAGAAAATGTTTTTAAGAAAATCATAAGAAAAAACAAACAGTACAAGATTAGGGATAACTGTTAACATAAACAGTAGATTAATACATATTTTATATATTATACATATCATATACTGTATTCTTATAATGAAGTAAGGTAGAGAAAAGAAAATGTTGTTAAGAAAATCATAGGGAGGAGAAAATACACTTAGAGCACTGTCGTGTATCCAAAAAAATCTGCATGTAAGTGGACTCACATAATTCAAACCCATGTTGTTATTTCAAATGTCGCATGAATCAATACTTTTGAAATATACAACAAAAGTAAATTACTAAAAAAAAAAAAAGATTCCTACATATTCCAAATACAACCCCAAATTCTACCTTACTCTGTTCAAGAGTTCTAAAATTATATTTCAAAAATATATTAAATAAAAATGTAATATTGGAATTTTAAAAAAGAACGTTAAATCTATCTTTGGAAGACTGGATACAGGCAGTTAATAGAGAGTATTGCTTTTACTCTTCTTTTTGTTAGTCCTAAATCAGAATTAAACAAATATTGAGAGAGAGAGAGAGAGAAATGATTCATATTCTATGCCTGTTCTCAGATTTGGAAGAAGCACTAGCCTTGGGTTTTAAAGATTTTAATGTAATAAATGAGCTTGCCTCCTTCTTGTTAATTAATCTAGGCTAGACTGATGACAACACTACTTACTGAGGATAAACTTTATCTAGATTATTTCTACTTTTTGTTTTGTTAATATTCATAGTAGAGAAGAAATCAGTCTCTAAAATAAGGATGATAGTGGGGGAAATTTTTAATGCAGTTTTGGTAACCTCAGTTTACTCATTTTGAGTTTTACCCATAACAAATCAGACGATAACTTGAGAACTTTATCTTCAACTCTTTACCACTAGCCAGTTTCAAAATTTATCCTGTAGGGTATAGACCCTTTAAACCACCTTTTGATAAAAAAATAGATTTTGGATTTTAAATACATGTGGGTTCTAGTAGACAAACTGATGTTAAATTATACAATTGTGAAATGAGGTTTTATTGTGTAGAGCTAGTCTGTCACGGCCTTAACCACTAGTTCAACTATGCAGTGAGATTAGTCCACTTATACATTTGGGCCTGCAGGGATGTCAGATTGCCCTTGGAGTTTCTAAATGTGTGCTTTCAATTAACCTTATCCCATTGTGGCCCAGTGGCCAACCCTTTACTTGCTGACTGTAGTTTGCCAACATCAGCTCTAAGAGACAGAAAGCCCTGAGGAGAGGTGCTTATATCGTATTCATGTTTGAGTCACCCCAGCAGTTAGCACCCTGCCTGGACTCCTCTTCTGCTCAGTAAATAGTTTACTTAGTGTAGTGGAGTGAACTATTATATTTTCCTTGATATATAAACGTGGGCCCCTTGATCCATAATCAGTACAGGATTCAGTTCGGCTCCTTTTCTCATGATATGCCTAGATTTTCCTCTGATCTGTGCAAACCTGTCCTTCCCCATGTCCACCCGGCACGTAAGCTGTTGCACAATGTTTTTGAAAAATGGCTATTTGGGAGGAGCAATGATATGTGAGGCTCTGGATTTAATCATGACTTTATTGGACTTCTGTTGGAACCAGTTCAACCCATCTCCCAAGTGATCTCCAAAAACAGATATTTAAACCTGTTATCTTTTATGTGATGTGTGCCCGTATGACCTATTGATATAGGGAAGTCACTAAAATGAGACAAGCCAGGGTCTCAGCAATTTTTTAGAGGCTACCAAGGCTTGTGTTTTGTTTTGTTTTCATTTAAACTGAGGGTAGATAGTCGTTCCTATATGTAGAAACATGGTGAAAATTAAGTAAGCAATAATGTGTGAATAGCAAAGATAACAAACATAAAGGCAAGAAAAAAATAAAGGAAAGGTAAGAAAATGTGTAAGTAAAAAAGAAAGGTCTGAAGCCTAAAGATCTTTAAATGGTCAGTATCCTGAATAACCACTTTTAGAGATGATCCAGTCACCTGGTATTTCTCTGTAAATGCCCCCCAGCAGTCTCATCCCGAAGAACAGTGTCTGAGATACTGAACAGAAGGTGAAAAGCCATTGCTGTATTCTTCATGAAAAATAAATTATTGAAGTAATATCAATATTATTCCAATAATAGAGGAACTAATATTGGGAGAATCAAACAAATGAATCTCGTTTATTATTTTTTTGTTTGTCACTATTTCATCATGCTAGAATTTTGGTCTATCCGTTCAGTTTGGTTGTGTTGCAGAAACTTGGATTTTTTGTGCAAAGGGAGCTAGTTACAGCTTCGACAGCAATCTCACTCCCAGCCCTCCCTGGCAGAAGATTAACTTTTTTCCCTTATTTTTTGTTTGCTTTTACAAAAATAAAATTATAACCATCAATCAAAGTGTTATTCAAAAATGGTAGAATTGAATTCATGACTGTGAGGTTTGGGGGATAATTTGTATTTTTATTACAGCATAATTTATAAGGACAAAATATTGAATAGATAGCAAGTGTACAAAAGTAGGTATGTGATTAGATAATTCATCTTACGTCTGTTTTTCCATCTCTTTAAAATTGACCTTGTGAAAAAAATTAATGACATTAGAACAGCTCAGCATAAAATGTTAAGTGAAAGTAGTAGAATCTAGAATTACATGATCTTGCATAGAATTATACACACAGTACATTCACAATTACATTACATGCATGTTCACATATGTAGATGCAAAGAAAATGATGTAAGAATTAAATATGCTAACATATCCAGTAACTTTCTGATGGAGTGATTATGAGTTACTGTTTTTAATTTTTTCTCCTCTGTTATCTCTTATCGAAATTTGAACAAGTATGTTGTTACTTTTGTAACATGTAAATAATTACTAAAATTCTCATTAAAATGTAAATTCAGCTAGCTAAATGTTTTGTCACTGTGTAGGGTACTTATTTACTGTGTGAAAACAAGTTAGGTATGTGATGTAAAATGATGAGTGCTTAGGATGTCTGGCAGGGCTGAGGAGTGTGGAGACCTACAAGATGTGAAAGAAGACACTAGAAATAGTCTCATCTCTGGTATACCCAGAGATGAGCCCCCACCCTTGCAACGCTGGGATAAAAGACAGACTCTTCTCTTTTTGCTCAAAGACCGACGTGAGAGGTTCAGAGAGAAGCATAGGTTGTTACTGAGATTGGGAGAAGGGGAATGTTCTAAGAGCAATGCTGGACTTTTTTTCTTTTTTAATTTTTATTTGACTATAGTTGACACACAATGTTACGTTAGTTTTAGGTGTACAGCGTAGGGTTGGGCAGGTCTTTCTGTTAGGCTGTGCTCCTCATAAGCATAGCTACCATCTGTCACCATGTAATGCTTTTGCAATACCAGTGACATATTCTTAATGCTGTATCTTTCATTCCTGTGACTTATTCTGTAACCAGAAGCCTGTATCTCCTATTCCCCTTCACCTTTTTTCCCCACACATCCCCTCCCCTGGCAACCATGTTTGTTCTTTGTATTTACACATCTGGTGCTGCTTTCTGTTTGTTTCCTTATTGTTTTGTTTTGTTTTGTTTTAGATTCTACATTTCAGTCAAGAAGAATCAGACCTATACTGCTTTAAGGGGTGCAGATTCTTAGGACAACAGTTTTATTCCCTCTTTCCCAAGAGTTTGGGACAGAATATTCCCTGTATTTTACTATTGTTCTTTTTTTTCTCAGTGATAAAAACATATTAGAGATAATTGGTTAGTGAGGTTAAAGATATAGTTAATTGTTATCCTGGTCATTGTTATTTTTTTTTTTGGAGTAACATATGTCAAAATATCTTACAATCTTACATAATTTCCTGCCAAGATTAAAAAGTACATACAAAAGTATACCATTAAAACATTTTTACGTATCTCTAATTACCAAAGATGTTTTCCTTATTGCTTTATGACTTATATGTCATATTGTGCTTTTACTGAAGTTTAATCTACATTAAATGACTTGGAATAAAAAATAAAATCAAAATATTTTCTATAAAAATCATACTATGGCATCCTTATATACTAACTACAAGTATTCAAATTTTTGTTTGAAATTCAAATCTGGATAGTTTTTAAAGGAAATATTTTTAAGATTCTAGCTTATCTTCAAATGACATAATTTATACTAAACAATGAGGGAGAATAGGGAAATGGATTTACCCATAAAATTCAGTGTTAACATTTCAAGGAAAAAAATTTCAGGAAAACGATAGTTCTATGTTTTATAAATACAATGATTACCTTAGAGAATTTAAAGGGAGATGGAAGTAGAAACCAGACTTCAGATTAAGAGAACTAAACTTTCATGTTACAACCTACTTTTCAAATAGGAAACTGTGTTTGGTTTTCCTTCAAAGAAGGAAAAAGGAATCTGAGTTCGATGAAACAGCTATGTTTAAAGTTAATCAGCAAGCATTATTTAGTTTTAACTGTAGGCCCTGCACAGGTTTTTGTATATTTCAAGTGGGATCTGTGGGCATTTGAAAGGTTTGTGATAAAATAAATAGTGTTCTCATAGACATAGTGCATTTCACACAATTGTGGTTGCTGTAGGCTTTGTAGGCCCAGGGACCGAGTTTGTCAACACAAATGTAGATTAATAGACACTTTAACATCAACACCTACCTTTCCATCAATTTATTCATTTATCTTTTTATACATTAAAGACTATTTGTGGGGTATTGTTAACAATGCTTATGGATACAAAAGCATAAAGATGAATAGAGACAGCCTTTCGCACTGGGGAATTATGAATATTAGGATTCTTTCTCCATTGTGCACAGTATCTTTTCTGATATCTAGGGTTTAAAGAAGTGAAATTAGTAATCAAAGGCTGTAATCAGGCAGAACTTAGAAATAACGAGATTTATAAGACATATTCAATCCAAAGTGCGATGAGGTTTGATTAACATTTTTTTTCCCCAGTATTGGAAACATATATCCATGTCCCACATCTTTCTCTCAGGTATGATAGAGGAGACACACTAGCACATTTTGCTTTTTGAACTATTCTTTGTTCTTTTTGCCTCCACTTTATTTGATATAGTCTTCACCTATATGTATTAATAGTTATTACTAACATACACGTGTACCACTGACAAGTTTACAAGATACAAAATATGAGTAAGGTACCTAGAGGATTTAGAAACTAGATGAAAATTCAGTGATAGATTTCTGGATTATTTTTTGAATCATATAAAACAGTTGGAACTGTAAGAAATTAATTTGAGGTAAAGATAACTAGAGGTCCTTATGGAAGAGATGAAGTTTGGTGTCCCTGGAGAGGGCATGTGAGCATAGAAGAAAGAGGGCATTGCTGGGAAAACAAGACTGTATTGTGACAGTGTCATAGATATTAGCAAAATATGTAGGATTAAAGGATGCTATTGCTGTGTGTGTGTTGTAAGTGTGTGTTTAAAATTAATGGTGAAAGAACATGAGGCCCATGGGTGGCTCAGTCAGTTGAGCGTCCAACTCTTGATTGCTGCTCAGGTCATGATCTCATGGTTCATGGGAACAAGCCTGGCATCAGGCTATGTGCTCACTGTATGGAGCTCGCTTGGGATTCTCTCTCTCCCCCTTTTTCTCTATCCCTGCCCTGCTCATGCTCTTTGTCTCTCAAAATGAATAAATAAACTTTAAAAAATTATTTAAAAATTTATGGTAAAAGAAGTTGGTCAATTTACTATTGACATATAATTAAAATATTAATACTGTTATTTTACTGTGCTTGTTATATCTTAATTTCCTTTAGTGGATTTAATCTTTTATTAGATCACCTTTTGAAACAGAAGAATTTGTGGTTGCTCTGATGATTATCAGCTATTTTATTTTCATTAGAATTAAAAGAGGAGATGCTGGTAATAGGAATTTTACCTAATAAGTGAAATTTTTATAGTTTATTCAAAAACCATTTAATCAGAAACTGGTTAATAATACATCAGAATGTATGATTACTTTTCTACTTTTCTAGGATATTTCCACACGTTATTTATTTGCATTTCTTTGAAAAACCTTCTCTGGAAGTCAGAGTGGCCATTAATTTTGTGTTATAAATGAGTGAATTGAGGCAAAAAAGGTTGTCTTCACCTCTTTGCAATTCAAAATCAGTAATGATCTCTAGCTAGAATCCAGTCTTCATGTTCAATTTTGGGTAGGATACACTGGAGTAGATAAAATGTCTTAGGTGAATTTTTTGTGTTGTCCTTAAACTAACATTTAATAATGTTTATAACTTAAAAAAAAAAACATTGATAGCTTAAGGAAAGGCATATTAATGGAAAGACCTAATAATAAGTGAAATTTTCTTTGACATATCTGTCTGAATTTGATTAGAATTCTTAGGTAATTTTGAGAAAATATAATTTTGTATCATTGATTGTAACTGTAATTAAAAAAAAAAAGAACAACTCTTGCAGCAAACCAAAATAACAACTTACATTTACATGCTTTTAATTAATCTTCCTTTCCTTGAGTCACATTTTCTGTTTGTGTGTGTGTGTGTGTGTGTGTGTGCGCACACATGTGCATTTCTTTCTAAGGCTAATTTTTCTTCATCAGCTTGGTCATGTAGTTAGTTTGGAGACCACTGAGATCTTTAGATAGCACACAGTCAACTATTCCATTAGTTTGCATTGAACAAACAAGTATTAACATGTAAGCACATTTCAGAAAGTCTTTAGGAGAATTGCTAGAGATAATATTGTTTATCATTAAATGGCTAATACTCTCTGTGGTAAATCATTTCAAGCACAAACATTGAGTCAACTGAAATATTCTATCCATTTGGTTTCATGTGTGTTCATGTGTTGTGTTCATACATAAGAGGAGGTTTATCAGATGTAGTTCTACTTCTTTTCTATATTTGCCTTTTATTTTTGGTTTTGATGAAAATTAAATGTTATTTTAATATACTTTAGGGATGCAAAAATGATGTTATAATATCTTCCTTCATCAATTTATTATTAATGATAATGATAAAAGTTGTGCTTTTGGGAAGGGGCATCTAATAGTAGCCAGAAGGCATGATTTGCATTTTTAATTTATTATATCTAATTTTATAGTTTCCTAAGTAGAGATATATTCCTTTTATAAATAAAGAAACTGAGTTTTAAAGCAAATAGATAATTTTTTTCAAGTTTACACAGCTATTCAACATAGTACTGCAAATCCTAGCTGTAGCAATCAGACAAAATATATATCCAAACTGGTAAGGAAGAAGAAAAAATTTCCCTATTTGCAGATAACATGATACTCTACATGTAAAACCCTAAAGAAGCCACCAAAAAACCACTAGTTCTAATAAATAAACTCAGTAAAGTTGCACAATACAAAATTAATATACAGAAATCTGTTGAATTTCTGTACACTAATAATGAAGTAGCAGAAAGAGAAATTAAAGAAAAAACATTTACAGTTGCATCAAAAAGATTAAATTAGGAATAAACTTCACCAAGGTAGTGATAGATCTATACTCCAAAACTGATAATGCACTGATGAAAGAAATTGTAGATGGCACAAATGGGAAGATATTCCTTACTCATGGATTGGAACAATGAGTATTGTTAAAGTATCCCTACTCCCCAAAGCAATCTACAGATTTAATGCACTCTCTCTGAAATACCAATAGCATTTCTCACAAAACTACAAATAGTAATACTGTAATTTGTGTGGAACCACAGAAGTCCCTGAAGAGCCAAAGCAGTCTTAAGAAAGATGAACAAACTGGGGATATCACAATCCCAGAAATCAAGATATACTACAAAGCTATGGTCATCAAAACAGTACAACACTGGCACAAAAATAGACACATTATAATAGAATAGAATATAGAACCCAGATAAACCCACACTTATAAAGTAAATTAAGCTATAACAAAAGAGACAAGAATACATATGAGGAAAAGACAGTCTCTTCAACAAATGTACTGCGAAAACTGGATATCTACATGCAAAATAATGAAAGTGGGCTACTTTCCTATATCATTTACAAAAACAAGCTCAAAATGTATTAAACACCTTAAATGTGAGACCTGAGACCATAAAACTCCTTAAAGAAAATATGAACAGTAATTTCTTTGACATCAGCTCTAGACATGTCTCATTAGGCAGAAGAAACAAAAGCAAAAATAAACCATTGGATTACACTACAAAAGAAAGTTGTTTGCGCAACAAAGGAAACCCTCAACAGAGCAGCATGGCAACTTACTCAATGGGAGAAAGTGTTTACAAATGTTATATCCCATAAGTAGAGTTAATATCCAAAATATATAAAGAATTTATACAAGTCAATAGCAAAAAAAGTAAATAATTTGATTAAAATGGGCAGAGGGCCTGAATATATATTTTTCTAAAGAAGATGTACAAATGACCAATAGAACATATGAATAGCTACTCAACTTCACTAATCATCAGGGAAATGAAATCAAAATCATAACGAAATAATTACTTCCCCCAGTCAGAATGGCTAAAATCAAAAAGACATGAAATAACAAGTGTTGTCAAGACAGGGAGTGAAGGGAACCCTCATACACTGTTGTTGAGAATGCCAACTGGTCCAGCCACTGTGGAAAACAATATGGAGGGTTTTCAAAAAACTCAAAATGGAATTACCATATTATCCAGCAATTCCACTATTGGGTATTTGCCCAAAGAAAATTAAAACACCAATTCAAAGACATGCACTCCTATGTTCATTGCAGCATTGTTTACAACAGTCGAGATATAGAAGCAACCTAAGTGTTCATTCATAAATTAATGGATAAAGAAGATTTGGTATATACATACAACGAAATATTTTTCAACCATAAAAAAAGAATGAGATCTTGACATTTTTGACAACCTGGATGGACCTAGAAGGTATGATGCTAAGTGAAATCAGTCAGAGAAAGACAAATACCATATGATTTCACTCATAATGAGAAATTTAAGAAACAAAAGAAACTAACAAAAAAGAGACAAAAAAGCGACTCTTAAATACAGAGAACAAACTGGTGGTTGCCAGATGGGAAATGGGTGGGGGGTTGGGTACAATAGATAAAGGGGATTAAGAGTATACTTTTGATGAACACTAATATATAGAAATGTTGAATCATTATATTGTATATCTGAAAACAAAAAAATAAAAGGTATCAGAATCAGAATTTAAGTTCACATATTCTACTGTTAAACTCAGGTAATGACGAACATTTTAACTATTAACAAATGTAAGCTTAAGGAATAGACTATTAAGAGAAAGACAAAAAGTAGAAAAATATAATTTTTAAAAATAAGATTGGGGTGCTGGGTGGCTCAGTAGGTTAAGCATCCAATTCTTGGTTTTGGCTCAGGTCATGATCTAATGGTGTGTGAGATCAAGCCTCATGTTGGGCTCTGAGCTGACAGTACAGAGACTGTTTGGGATATTCTCTCTCTCTCTCTCCCTCTCCCTCTCCCTCTGTCTGCCCCTCCCTTGCTCATGCTCCTTCTCTCTCACTCTCTCAAAATAAATAAACATTTATATATATATATATATATATATATATATATATATATATATATATATATATGTTTATATATATATATATAAGTTTATGTATATCTAAATAAACATATATATACACACATATATATGATTAATATATGCTATATGTCTATATCTATATCTATAGACATATATCTCTATATATCAATAATTTCTATCTCTATATCTATAGATAGAGATATAGATATATATAGTTAATATAGGAAAAAGTAAAATTTGTTTAATCAGTTTACATAAGACCTCTGAAATAATATGCACACATGACTGGAATTTAAAGGTTAACTTGGAATAGAAAACAGAGTATTACACTGAGATTCAGCAGTCCTGGCTCAATAGTTGAATATTCATCTTGGGCAAACTTCATCAGCTTGCTGGACCTCAGATTCTTCATCTGCATGATAAGAGGGTTTGATTGAAAAAAATCATAGAATTTCTCCAGTTTTCTCATTTTGGAATTATCCAAATCTGTATATTGTATCACAATAGGCCCTCAAGCAAATGACTGTATGGCTAGTGCATATTTCTAAACTGTGTATCATCTAGTTTGGTGGAAATTTATTATTATTTAGCACTATTAGTGTTAGTATTTCACAGTTCTCTGCTGTCACTTTCGAAACTTGATGCTACTCTTTGTCACTTTCTGATGGACTTGCTAAATGACATGAGTTAAACTGGTAATCAAATTTATGCTTTTAGGTAAGATGCCAACACTTTTTTTTTTTTTATCATCACTAATGACTTAATGCCCTTAATGCACTATATATTTATTTATGTGTTAAAATATGAATTTTTCCTTGTTTCAAATGATAATTGAGTGTTTGGGAGAGTGTGAAGAGTCTGAAAATGAGATATTCTGGTTATGTCATCTTTTATACAACTTTTATAGTGGAACTTTTTCTTTTATACATACAAGTGGAAAGAGTAGTGCAATGAACCTTCAAGTAATTATCCCCAGTTTGTTATCATCACCATCATCTTATGAATCTTGTGTCATCCAAGGAAAGAGATATGAGTGTGAATAACTAGGTTTGGAAAAGCTAAAGGAATAAATCTAATTGAAGCAAGAGAATTAGTATCCAGTTGTTGGAGATGAACTCAAGGGAAGAATTGTATGTTGATCCTAACTTCTTTCTAGAATTGTGCTAATTCTGAATGACAGCATTCATTACAAGTATATACAAGCTGGAGTGCATGGGTGGCTCAGTTGGTTCAGCATTTGACTTTGGCTTAGGTCATGACCTTGCGGTTTGGGAGTTAAGCCTCACGTCAGGCTCTGTGCTGACAGCTCAGAGCCTGGAACCTGCTTCAGACTCTGTCTCCCTCTTTCTCTGCCCCTCCCCCTGCTTGCATGTGCACTCGCTCTCTCTTGCTCTCTCTCTCGCTCTCTCTCTCGCTCTCTCTCTCGCTCTCTCTCTCGCTCTCTCTCTCGCTCTCTCTCTCGCTCTCTCTCTCGCTCTCAAAGGTAAATGAACATTAGAAAAAAAGTTACAAAATATCTTTAAGAAAAGAGTGTATGCAAAGAAGCAGACCAGAATTATGAGCTAGAATTCCTGAAATATGGTTGTGGAAATTCTGACCTAGAAAAGCAAGGAATTAGAGGTGTTACCAGAAGCATCATTGGATATGAAAGGTCATCCTGTGAGCAAGAGATCAGATTGATTTTGTGGACTTGAGTTAACAAAATGAAAGTCAGGAAGGGTGGGTGTCTGATCAACTATGATAAATCCAATTTGGCAAGTGCAGTTTTCCAACTTTTTGTGAGGATGAGCTAGAAAATAGTGAGTTCTTCATCCCTGCTAATACTATAGAGAGGTTGGGTAATCATGTGATAAGAGTACCTTACTAGGATTCATGTAATTGATATGAGGTTATAAAAATGACCTCTAAGGCCAACTTTAGTGCTAAGATTTTGCCATTTTATCTCCAAATCAACATAAAGGTTTTGTCTACACCACTATTTTTATAGTTCTTTGGTTTAGGAAACCAGTTGGTTTAGGTCTAAAGTAGTTCCTAGGGAAGGGTGTCAGCTTTCACAGAAATTTCTCCGCTTCTCATTTGCATACAAGAAACATTCAGTATATGATATGAAGCTCTTTTCTCTTTGGTTTGACTGGCCATATGGAGTTGCTGAAAAATAATTTAAAAACTGATCCCATTTTGCACTTTCAGTTGATAACACCTCTGTATCCTCCTTTGTGCTGTCAATACCCATGCCAGTTTTAATGAGCTTGAACATTCATTGCTGGGGCTGTGTACCCAAGCCATTAACCTGTCACTGCCGTCTGCTTGCAAATAGCATCTGAAAACAGGTAGCTCACAGCTACCTGGTCTCTGATGATATTTAATTTGTAAGTGAAAAACAGTACAGATATTAATGACTTGTATGTGTATGTTTCCCTGTTTCCTGGGAGTGTGAATGTTAACTTGGTTTTCTGCCATTATTTCTGTCACTCACACCCGTGTGAAATGTATTTATTTCAAATATTGAACTACTTAGATTTTATTTTTTGTTGTTTCTTTTTTTTTAAGTTTATTTTCAGAGAGATAGCACAAGTTGGGAAGGGACAGAGGGGGAGGGAGGGGGGAGGGAGGAAGGGAGAGAGAGAGAGAGAAAGAGAAAGAGAGAGAAAGAGAGAGAGAGAGAGAATGAGAATGAGTCCCAAGCAGACTCTGCACCATCATTACAGAGCCTGATATGGGGCTTGAAATCATGAACTCTGAAATCATGACCTGAGCTGAAATCAAGAGTTGGACGCTTAACCTACTGAGCCACCAGCCACCCCATTGAACTCCTTAGATTTTATTTCTCCCAAGATCCTATTATATTCAAAATATTAAAGAAAGATACATGTGTTATTTAGAAAAGTGAGTAAGGCTTCCTGGAGCAAAATGGCTCCATAATCTTCCCAGGCTCATGATTAAGTAACTTTGCTCTTATAAGCCATTCGTATGTATAGCTCTCTAAGGTCCTTATTAGTCACCAAGGTGGAGGAGCAGCCTGTCTCTATGTCAAACAGGTGTCTGACAAGGGAAAGTTTAGACCTCCAGAGACCAGCCCTTTACTCTGTGTCTGGTCAACATGGTAGGCAAGTCACTGGACTTCTTGAAGTCGCCATGTTTTTACCCATACAACTGAGAGGATAGTTCTTCTTATGTCTTATTTATTTATTTAATTTTTATTTAAAAAGGTTTTTAATTTATTTTTCAGAGGGGGGGGTAGAGAGAGAGAGAGAATATGAACGAAAACAAGTGGGGCAGGGACAGAGGTGGGGGGGAGCAGAGGATCTGAAGCAGGCTCCATGCTGACAGCAGAGAGCCTGATGCAGGGCTTGAACTCATGAACCATGGGATCATGACCCTGGTCAGAATTGGACGCGTAGCCAACTGAGACACCCAGGTGCCCCCTCTTATGCCTTACTTCTAAAGCCACTGTGAGCATCACAAAGGATGTAGGTTTTAAAACCAATTTAACCCACTTAATTTTTTTTCTCTTTTGTTATTGAATGAGAATTGATTTTCACTTCCATAGACTGTACGACCTTGGGCAAATCAGTCAATATTTCTTGGCAGTACTTTATCACGACACAACAGCAATAACAAATAGTTATTTGAGTGTGTGCCAGATACTGTGCTAACTGCCTTTAATGATACAACCTTACTTAATCTTCACAACAACTCTATGAATTTTTTAAATGATCTTTACAGCTGAGAAAGCAGAGCTCAGGGAGCTAAGTAGCATTCACAGGCTCACCCAGCTAACAGTAGCAGATCTGGAGGGAGATGCTTTACGTCCTTAAATAAAGAGGGAATGGAAAGTACAAAGTTTCATTCATGCTAGATGAATAACCTCTGGGGATCTGATATACAGAAATGTGACTGTAGATAACAATACTCTCTTGTTAGACTTGAAATTTGCTAAGAGAGTAGACTTTAAGTGTTTTCACTACAAAAAAGAAAGAAAATAAAAGTTAACTCTGTGGGATGGTTATGTTAGTTTGATTGTGGTGATCATTTCCCACTTTATATGTATATGAAAACATCAGTGTGTGTAGCTTAAATGTGTACAATTTTTATTCATCACTTATACCTCAATAAAGGTGGGAAGAAAGAAAATAACAAAGAAAACCTAAAAAATTAGTCCAAAAAGCTTGGCTTAGAGAGGGCATGCATCAGAAGAAAGACAGAGGTAGAGAATGAAACATTTGCTACGTTGTTATTATTTATTATAATTTTTGTTTTGGCCAATTTTGCCCAGCAGCCTATATGCATTCTCCCTTTCTGCTTTGAAGTTTCTGCTGCTGCTGACACTTTGGGAAGCTAGAACTGCCCTTCCTGCTGTTTGAAGTTCCTATTGTTTAAACTCATGGAGTGATCCTAAAAGCCTGGGTTACATAGGTCTGACATATTTCTCTCTTGTCAGTGTATCACCTCACTACACTACCACTCTGCACTCCAAGACTCACCATACCAAGGAGTAGTGTTGAACCCATGGAAAGAGAGTACCTTGTTGTGTGCTTCCCTCAGTACATGGGTTTGTGTCCCAGACCTACTCTCCTTTCCAGACCAAAAGCGGATTCTTACTTATGAAACATCAGTTCTGTTGTAAATTCAACCAGAATTTCCTAGGCATCTCTAATTAGAAATAAATAAATAAATTTCCCTGGGCTATTTTCATTCTGGTCCATGTTTGAGACTCATGCTTCTGAACTCAGTTTCCTTAGAACATGGATGTTACATTTTTTTTTTCTTCTGTATTTCCAGCATCAAAAACAAAGTCTAGCATGTGGTTACTTTGGCAAATGATAGCAGTGGCCCACATTTCAATTTGAAAGTAGACATAATTGTGAGGGCAAAATTTGAATTTTAAATTTTAAATTTATAAGGAATTTTAATGCCTTATAGTTTTTGGAGTCATACAAATAGTAGAGAACATTATTTCTCTTTTTAACAATTTAAAACAAGGAAATCCATCAGTTTGCTTAAACCTTAATAAAAGAACAAAATCACTGTGACCAACACTGTCCTAGAGTGTGGTATGATTACTGATGGACATGTATACATGACCAATATTGTTTTCCACAGTTGATGAGACAAATTCTAAGAAATAGAAATATTTGTTTCTTTCAGGATTCCTGAAATACTCATTTTTTTAAATTTTTTTAATGTTGATTTAATTTTGAGTGAGAGAGAAAGGCAGACTGCAATTGGGGGAGGGGCAGAAAGAGAGGGATGGACTGAATTGGAAGCAAGCTCCTGGCTCTGAGCTGTCAGCACAGAGCCCAACGTGGGGCTCAAACCCATGAACCGTGAGCTCATGAACTGAGCCGAAGTCAGATGCTTAACCAACTGAGCCATCCAGCTGCCACCTGAAATACTCATTTGTGTCATGGAACTATACTTGAGCAAACTAGACAGACTGAAACTAGACAGACTCTGCTATAATTCAGTGGGCTGTTGGAGGTATCCTGCATGCCAATGGGGCAGTGGATTTTGCTTAAGTCCAGTATTATCTAACTCCAGATAAGATATAAAATAAACATGAAAAAATGCTACTATGGAGATGTTTTTAAATAGGAATACCTCAGACCCTTAAAGAGGGAAGTTTCGAGTTAGGGGGTAGATAGTTCCTTAGGGCCATCCTGGACACCAAGAACTAAAAGAGCCTTAAGGGATACCAAGATCAGCTAGGGATGATCCAAGTAATCAGGCAGAACATAGGTTAGTTCTTCAAAACACACCATATCTTTAGGAGCACCAATAGAATTTTAGTGTTTAGAAGTTTCTCCTTTTTTAACACTGCGTTTCTATATATTGAATCATTTATTTTTTCTCCTTAATTTTTCTAACTTCTCATTACTATGGCAATTAATCCTAGAATGCCAAATCTGGAAGAATTTTTAGAGAGGTCTTCCTCAGTTTAAAATAAGATATTTGAGAATGGGCACCATGTTGAGTTAACTTTAATCCTCTAATGCCTTTTAAGGTGTTCAGTACATATGTATATATTTTGAGCTAAACTGAAGCCATATCCATTAACTACCACCATTCACGCTTATCATCCACAGCCCTGTTTTAGGGTTAGAGGAAGTAATTTCTAGGATGACTGGTTTTTCTCAAGGTCACAAGGCACAGAGCTATATTCAAAATCAACCTTGTGATTCTTAGTTTTGTTATTAATCAGTATTAATATTTTGCTGGCTTTTCTGACCTTCTGTAATGAAAATTTCTAATTATAGATTTATGGATTTTATGTAATCTAAAAGGTCAATTTCAAAGGAAGAGGACATAAACAGCGATTGGTAGTCAATGCCTGGGATTTTGCTGAGAAGTGACATTTTGATAATAGAATTATCTGGTTTCTTCTCCCAGAGAGATCTATAATGCTTAGGATAACTCTTTACTCTGAGCCCTTTTTATCCATCATTTTGCCCCGCATTTACTTTAATCTCTTGACTAACCTGCTTATTCTCAGAGTTCCCCAAATTTACCTTCTATGTTACTTGTTTCCTTTTTTTTTTTTTTTTTTCCTTCCTTTTTTTAGGCTTCAATTCTACTCAGTACTTGGAGTGCTGCTATTGAAATTTTGGTACCTTGAAGATCTTAAGATTATATTCCTTCTTTATGTCATTCTAAATTTTTTAATCTCCATTTTATTCCTTACAGTTTTATGCTATGATTATATAAAAAGCACATTGTCATATCTCTTTTAGTTATTAAACAGGTTTTTAAACTTTTTATTTTTAAAAATAACTAGTCTTATACAAAGAGGTAAATATTAGTCACTTCTTCCCCTCTGATTCCTCAGGATGATGTTTTTTAGTTTTTATTTATGAACATTTTTTCCTGCTTATCTCTGGAGGTAGGGCTATTTAGACTCAGTGTTTATTGCTCTTAACTTTGCTAATTTTCCAAGATCCACAGATACATAGGGAGAGCTGCCTAGTTCCTGGGTCACTTCTCCACATCTAAGCAAATTCCAGCTAGTTAGGTCTCATGGGCATTGATATTGCATTTTTTTCCCTCTTCTCTTCATGTCTTGCCTCCCTGACACTCTAAACAACATTGATGAAAAAAAATCACATTACATTCCCAAGAATACCCTTTTAGGAAGGTTCTTCTGGCTTAAGCTCAAGCCTACAATTCTTTACTTATACGAGCTACATGTTACACATTATGTGGGCTCCATCACTGTCTTCCCCAACCCATCCAATATGTACCAAGGTATTTTCTGGAAGTTGGCATTTCTAATGGATATTGTAAGAGTGATACTGGAGGGAGTTAGAGGGGTACTGGCTGGCTTAATTATCTGATACATCCTTTCATTTTAGATCCCAGAGACAAACAATGTTGACAGATTATAGGTTCCTCTTGGTTTTTGTATGATGTTGTTGTTGTTTTTATTTTAGACTAGTTTTGGCAACATAGCCTGGTGATCTAGATATTGTAGTTTTTAATCTAAGTCCAGGGGCAATATGGATGATAGAAATTCTTCCAAGTTTCTTAGAGACTATTCTACTTTTCAATATAGTATGATGCATACTAAATAAACCTTTATTTGTTTCTATTTATAATTTAGTAGAATTTTGTGAAGACATGTGGAAAGTAATGTTACCCATTAATAGACTTATGACGTTTCTTTTTTATTCTGAATGCCATTTTTTTGTCTTGACTGATTTAAAAATTTTTCAAGTCACCAAAGAATTTCCTATAATTTAAAGGGAGTTTAGGATGAATTAACACTGGAACTTCAATGAAGTGTCCAGTATTGAAGCTGCCTTTTTTACCAGAAATGAATTATAATTAATAATTAATATTATTAATATTAAATAATTATATGGACTAATGAACTTCTACATATTTTGTGAGGTATATGATTGCTGTTTCTTTGTTTTGATGTTAATGGTAAAATTCTATAAAATAGCTAATAAAATTAGCTCTAATATTTATGAAAACACATGTTGATATTTGATAGATGTTCAAATAGAAAAAAAAATGATTACTTTAGTTTTCGGATTGGAGTTTAAGATTTCCAAAGGGAATCCGTTTAGAAATCAAAGGTACCTTGTCTGAACTGTGACTCCATCATATATGTAACTTTGGAAAAGTTATGTAATCCCAGGGATATCACTTAGTTGGAGGTCACTGATGGGTTCTCTGTACCTTTTCTTACCCTTCATAGTAAATTAAGGTCATTGATAAAAATTGGAGATTTCTGTGAACTTCTTTAAAGCATTGTTTTTTCATATTTTTCTTGTCATAAGATTTGTTCTAACAAAATCATATACATGGAAGGAGACAGAGAGAGAGGGGATAGCTTTTCTGAATAAAGCCTATATCAAGGACAGGAAGTCTGGAATGTGCCATATTCATCTTCTTTCTTCCTGGCAGCCTCTGGGGGCCTTTATGAAATTGCCAGGGTTCCAAGGAGCACAGGATGGAAATCACAACACACAGTATTATTCTGAGATTAAAGGATATATTTGAACACTTCTAGTGGTATGCAAAGCCTATAAATATTAGGCTAAATATTATTTTATTCTTTTAGCTTTATTATGATGTATCCATCATTGTTTTCTAATGTATTATTTCTTTTAAACATTTGAAATTGTGTATTATTATCTTTTTTGCAATATTTTAATTGTATCAGTAATTTGAATTGCAATTGATAAGAAGGATGAGAAGAAATATTAATTTTTAGAAAATGTGATTATCCCTAGATTAAAGTGTTGCAAATCCACAGTTTTTATGGCCCAATGGATATGAGATATGTTTTAGTGGGATATCATCTTTTTACTGAAGGGCTGAATGTTTTTATGCACTTATACAGATGTGTGATATGCACAATGATTGATTCTCTTTTTAATATATAGTACTTCAAAGTATTTTCTTTGAGCAAAATTTGACACTATTTTGGAATATCTATTTTGCTGACAATCTGCCTTTCTATGTTAACATATGGTAAATTTATATCATTATTTCTGTGATTGCTATCTAGTCAAATAATATGCTTTTATTTATTTTACTTGCTGATTAAAATGGACTATTTTCACTAATTACAGTAGTTACATTAAATAAGCATGGAATCTACATATATTAATAGAGGGTTTCTGAGTTTGAGCTTTCATTGAAATTGTTGCGTAAGAGTTGGTTGCATACCAGAGGGAAATTTTTCCTAAAATCCCTAAAGATTCATATTTCAGTACATCTGTATCCTACAGCAAATGATCGGACGACTACCCAGACAGTGTGATTTATCTTTAGTCTTATTAGACTAAAAGTATAATCAAATGAATCAACAGAAAACATTAATGGAAAGAAAATGTCCTCAAAAGTATTTAAAATAGCAAAATTAGTTTATAAACTAGTTTATATGGTCACAATAAAACAGAAAATTGAAGTTTGGATTATTATAAAAAGAAAGCATTTGATTCAAATATGATCAGACAGTTTTTCTGTGAGTCTTTAAACAATATCAAATTATATTAATTGCCTTAATTTTTCTCTGTATTTTTGATTAAAGTATACATTACTGAGTGTCTATCATGTGCCAACCTATGCTTTGTGTTGGAAATACAAAGATGAATGAGGTATTATACAGCTCAAGATAGAGAGGCAGATAAATAGTTCCAGTAGAATATTTGAGTATCATGTTATCTTAGAAATCCATTTAAGATAAATTTAAGATAACAGTAGGAAGACTGATCTGTTGTAAAGCCTTTACAAAACAGAATAGAGCTTTTGAATGGGAGGAGATACTTTCAAATCATATATGTGATAAGGGGTTGATATCCAAAATATATAAAGAACTTATACAACCTAATAAACACAGCAAATGGAAAAACAAAACAAAATAGAAACAGACTCATAGAATCAGGAGAAAAACTGTCAATTACTAGAGTGGTGATTAGTTGGGGGATGGATGAAATAGGTGAAAATGATCAAGAGGTACAAATTTCTTGTTATACAATAAATAAGTCATGTGGATATAATGTACAGCATAGACAATAGAGTCACTAATCTTATAATAACTTTGAATAGTGACAGATGGTAACTAGAGTTTCTGGAGATCATTTTGTGTGTGTACAAAAATACCAAATCACTGTGATGCCCACCTGAAACTAATAGGATATTGTATAGCAGTTTTATGTCAAGTAAAAAAAAAAAAGAAAGAAAAGAAATCCTGACACATGCTGCAATATAATAAATATTATATACATTATGCTGAGTGAAATAAGCCAGTCATAAAAGGACAAAAACTGTATAAATCCACTTATATGAAATCCCTATTATAGCAAATTCATGGACACAAAAAGCAGAATGTTTCCTAGGAACTCAGGAGGTAAGAGTGAATGGGGAGTTATTGTTTAATGGGAACAGAATTTTAGATTACAATGGCAAGTTCTGGAGATTGATGGTTGAGGTGGTTACACCACAGTGTGAACACATTTAATGCTACAGAACTGTCTATTTTTAAATGGTTAAGGGGCCCTTGGATGTCTTAGTCATTTGAATATCTGACTCCTGATTTTGGCTCAGGTCATGATCCTACGGTTGTAGGATCAAGCCCCATGTAGGACTCTGCACTGAGTATGGAGCCTGCTTGGGATTCTCTCTCTCCTTCTGCCCTTCTCTCTTCCTATCACATGTGCACTATTTCTCTCAAACAAACAAACAAACAGAGTGTTTAAAACGGTAAATTTTATGTGTGTATTAACACAATTTAAAAAAAGAAAAAGTATATAGTATAGTAAGCATTCAATACATAAATACTTTCTTAAACAAAAAGAGCTTTAGTAGTTTTCAAGAATGAACAGAAGTTGCTAAATGAACAAATATGGGCCTAATAATATTAATAGGTCAAAAGCTGCAGAAATAATAATAGTGTCTTTACATGTAGAGATGAAGCCTGAATACTTTTCTACTCAACATCTGAGAAATTTCTTGTTTTTCTCTCTCCTATTCTCTCTTCTAATATTCAATTTGACAGATTATTCTGCCCAAGCCATAACAAACAAACAAACAAAAAACAATGAAAACAACAACAACAAAACAACAAAACTTTTCATTCATGGTAGTCCTTGTAAATCTATTACATGTAATCATAACCAGAGAAAAAATATTTTAGATCAAAGTTTATAGACTTGACCAAACAAAAACTTGAGATTCAAAGATGTGTGGGTCTCTGGAACTATGGAAGGAACAGTTAAAAAGGTTTTCTGATTCTTTACTTCAACCAGAAAAGTCTCACTATAAATTGGTTTTAATATTTAGGTTTCTTGTTTGGAGGAAAATAGGGAAAAAGAAGATTCTATTGCAAAAAGTAAATGTATAAGCAAGTTACTTTTAACTGAAATCCTCAATCAAAACTTAGGTTTATGGTCCTTTTTTTTTTGTATAATCTAGATGATAGTGTTATTTATAGAATTGGAGACATCAATATCTTGAAATCTATGTTTACTTATTTGGAAGTCACTCATTTTTGCCCTCTGATGGTTTTAGAAATAAGGACAAAAGATACACTAATGGATCTTTTTAGGATTGAGTTAATCTATGTAGAATTCAAAGTTTGCTCTTGAAAACATCCAAGTACATGATGATTTTGAAAGAAAGAGAAAGTAATTAAAGACATGGAGAAAGAAGAATAAACATGGATCAAAAGCTGTAGTACAGTGTTGGAACTGGTCTATTGGTCCCACCTCTTTCTTTTGTAAAACAAAATGAACATTGAAAAATTAAGGTTTAATTTTTGGGTTCTGTGATTTGCAAAATGAAGAGAGAGATTTAAACAAAAAGATACTTTATTTTTTTTTAATTTTTTTTAACGTTTATTTATTTTTGAGACAGAGAGAGACAGAGCATGAACGGGGGAGGGGCAGAGAGAGAGGGAGACACAGAATCGGAAGCAGGCTCCAGGCTCTGAGCCATCAGCCCAGAGCCCGACGCGGGGCTCGAACTTACGGACCGTGAGATCGTGACCTGAGCTGAAGTCGGACGCTTAACCGACTAAGCCACCCAGGCTCCCCCAAAAAGATACTTTAAGCAACTATTATGTGTCCTAGAGTCCTTTGTCTATCTGTATCATCTACTACAAACAGATTAGAAAACATAAGATAAACCATAGAGCAAACTTTAGCATGCATTAGAATCACCAGGAGCATTGTTAAGCCAGGAATTGCTGGACTTCGTCAGAGTTTCTTATTCAGTGGGTTTGGGTTTAGCCTGAAAATGTGCATCTTTAATAAATGCCAGATGATGTTGCTGGTCTCAGAACAACATTTAGAAAACTTCTAAGAAGAGCAGATCATATGAGTTTGAATTTCTGAGATTCTGTCATTTTCAAGTAAGAAATCACAATAATGGCCATGCTTCTGTCTGAAAATCTGTGAAAGCCTTTGTTATTGAAGCAATTAAACTAATTTTTCATAAATTAAATGTTTCAAAATTTTGTCCAAGTGACTACGTCAGTATCCACTACTTCTATTTTAACACAGTTGATTGGTTTACACAGCCCCTTTCCAGGAATATTTTCCACAAAAATTGAGCTGTATTTGATCAGTTGATGAATTTATCACATTATATACCCTTTGCTTTCATAGTATGCCTGTCATGTATATTTTATATTACTATTTTTTAAATGTTTGCTTATTTTTGAGAGAGAAAGAGACAGGCCATTAGCAGGGGAGAGGCAGAGATCAGAGGACACAGAACCTGAAGCAGGCTCTAGGCTCTGAGCTGTCACCCAGAGCCTGATGTGGGGCTTGAACTCATGAATCACGAGATGATGACCTGAGCCGAAGTCTGATGCTCAACCAACTGAGCCACCCAGGCACCCCTGTCATGTATATTTTAAATTTTACATTTAGTTTCTCAGGATGTTGAACTCTTTATGCTCTCAAATACTTTTCCTGTAATTTGAATATCCTGCCTCCAGATAGCAGAAGTTATATCTTAAATAAATATACCTCCTGAAAATACTTGCAAACATCTTTTCTAAAAAAAGCAAAGCAAGACTTTTCATTTAAATTCATGTACCTGAAACTTTTTATGAAACACTACTTAAAGATGATTGATTTTCAAACAAATTTTACTTTATTATATCAATTTTCCTTTCTTTAAAGATTTCAAATGCTACATATTGTTTTACCCTTTCAATATTTGTTTTCCTGCATAAATGTACTCAGGTATTTTTTTAAAGGTTTATTGTTGAGAGAGAGAGTGAAAACAGGGAATGGGGGCAGGGCAGAGAGAGGGGAATAGAATATATGAGGCAGGCTATGTGCTAACAGCAGTAAGCCCGATGTGGGGCTTGAACTCACGAATTGTGATCATGACCTGAGCCAAAGTCAGATACTCAATCACCTGTACCAACGAGGTGCCCCTGTACTTAGAATTATTTTAATGCTTTTCTTTCTGAGTGTCATTTTTAATATTATTATTGGAGTAAAGACCCAAAGTTACTAAGAATGCTGGGATCCTCACTGTGGATGAAATGTACTAAATGGAGAATAATACAGATATTCAAAGACTCAAAGGAATAACATTTGAAAAATGGTATATATCTTTATTTAGCCTAGCATCTGTAGAGGGAATTTATAGGGAAATGTATTTCATCCTAATATAAGAAAAAGAAATCTAAACACAGTGGTAGAACAATTGAATAATGTGCTGGTACTTTCCATAAATGTCTTCAAATTATGATAGAGTGGATGCTTATGAGAAATATTGTACAAATGGTTCTTGAATAGGATGAGTGTTAGTTTGAATGCAGTTTTGATTTCTTTGTGGCTCTAACAATGACCCTATTATAATTTAAGCTAATTTTTCCCCTAGTGCTTATTTTCTATGTAATTAACTAGCTTTTTAAGTCTTTTTAATATTCATGTAGTTAAGAGCATAAAATTCCTTGGGGGCTTGCATTCTAAAGACATTTTTTTTTCATTAATAGATGCAATTTTGTTTTTCATATGGTTTAGACCCTGGAACTATATTGGAGAAATGCTATTCTCAATTCTCAATGTTATTCTCATTATAAAGGGGAAAACAATTGAAAATAAGAAAGGTCTTAGGAAGACAAAAGAAAAAAAAAGAGTCCATGTAAGATCTTTTGGTTTTAAAAGTATGAACAACCAATTTCTGGTGATAGTTTTTGAAAATTTTAGTTCTTTTTTGGATATTTCTTTAGCTTCTAGATATCACTTAAGACAGTGAATGAAAAGGTAATCATTACCCTTCAGAGGTAAAAGAAAATCTCTGCAGGTTTTATAGAACCTACTTAATTTCAATAAGTACTCTAAAAGGTTTTGTAATTTCTCAGTGTCCCACATTCAGGGTAAACCCAAGTTGATTCTACTCTGAGCTCAGGATGAAACTTTTTAGCAAGTATGAAACACTCTTTATTGGCCCAAATTCTTTCAGGGGTTTAGCACACAGCCAGGGACCATTATTTGTGATAACTGGCTACTGACTCAGCAACTGGACCAGAGAAAAAGATTCTTAGTGAATCCTGATCAGAGACCAGATTAGTTGGCCAGCCCCTGGAGCTTATAATCTGGCATATGGAGTAAACATCTAGCCATCATTGAAGTCAGAGTACTTTGAGCACTGTACTAGAGTCAGCACAGCATATAGAGAGGGAGGGCAGCACTGGTATCAGGTTGGTGTTGAATCCTAGCCTAGAACTTTACTGTGACCTCATGTCAGTTATTTAATTTATGCTAAGCCCTAGAAGTGTAAATGCAATAAAGTCATAGTGTTTGCCTGCTCTCAAGAAGTTTATGACCAACAAAGTTGTGATGCAGTCAAGTTATTGATATTACAATATATAATATGTACCATGGCTTACTATAGTAGAGTTTGATGGTGCTATGATAATGGTTGTTTTTATAGTCAGCCCTTGGAAGCCACAGGAAGGCTGCCTGTTGAAGGATATCAGGGAAAGTTCCCTGGAGGAACGAACAACTTAGCAAAAACCAGCAGGAAAAGTAGAAGTAATAACTCTTTAGTAAATATTGAGTGCTTGTCTATTTGTGTCAAACATTCAGGTAATAACAATGTAAGTGAAGTAGTTTAGTAGGACAATCCAATAAGATAGGCAATCTTATTCTGTTTCTTCCAGATGAGAACATAGATGTTTAGGGAGGATATATAAAATTATTGCAATGTTGCAGTCGAGCTGGGAGTCAAAATCAAGTTAATGTGATCAGTCTCTGTGCAGTACTGTGCGGAGTGTTAGACAAATGGATTTCTCAGTCTTATCTATAAAGGTTATGTTGAAGCTATGGAAATGGATTGATAATAGGAGGGGGGAAAGAGATTGGAACATTACACCAGGGGAACTCCCTCCCATAGGTTATAAGAATGGGGAAAAAGAGCCAGAAAAATAAGTGAAGAAACTAGGAATGGGAAGAATGTTTCAAAATAGTATAGTCAGGAAGATAACATAAAATCATTATGGATTTAGCACTTTGCAATTCACTAATAGTCTTTGATGGAGGAAATGCATTAGACTGTGTGAAGCCTAGAACAAGGAAGGCATTTGTGGGTAAATAGAGAGAGAGAGAGTGCAGGGAGTTAAACTCACTTTTACTTAACACAAATCAGGGGAGCTATGAGTGGAGGCAGGAGCAAGTAAAACAAATACATTTTTGTTTCCTTGTCTGTGTGGGTGCAGACTGAGGCTTTTAGAGGAAATTACTTCCCTTGTAATTGTTATACATTTTCTCCTAACTTTTGTGAGATCAATGGGAATGGGGGTACAAACTAGAATAAGAATTCCAAACTAAAAAATACAATGTGTGGCTTTTATATATGAACACCTTAGAAGTATTTTGAGTTTTGACCTCAGTTTTAGGAAAAGGTGTGATATTACAGTATCCCCTTCAAAGATTAAAGAGACTAGCATTTAGAATATTACCAAGGAGACAGTCTCTCACTTCTCTCTCTCTCTCTTTCTGTCATCTCTCTCCCTCTGGTTAGCTCCTTTTTTTGTTTAATTTTTTACTGTTTATTTATTTTTGAGACAGAGAGAGACACAGCATGAGCAAGGGAGGGGCAGAGAGAGAGGGAGACACAGAATCTGAAGCAGGCTCCAGTCTCTGAGCTGTCAGCACAGAGCCTGATATGGGGCTCAAACTCATGAACTGCAAGATCATGATGTAAGCCGAAGCTGGACATTTAACCAACTGAGCCACCCAGGAAACCCTCTTGTTAGCTCTTCCAAACTGGCATTTTGATGGTTTCTTTCCAATGCCATGTCTGTGTTCAGTTCATATTATTAGGTCTCCTCTCTCATCTAAATTGTTTCTAGTGGAGAAGATATATGCAGGGAAAGTATGGGTATTTTACTATCAAGCAAAGCTTGAATTGTATATAAAAAGAAAGCATGAGCTGGAATGGTTTTTATCTCACTTCTGCCTTCTGAATTCCCACCCATTCAATTATATTTTTAATGTTTAGTTTTGAGTGAGAGAGTTGGGAGGGGCATAGACAGAGGGAGACAGAGAATCCCAAGCAAGCTCTGCATGGACAGCTGTACCTGGGGCTTAAATTCAGGAACTGTGAGATCACGGCCTGGGTGAAATTAAGAGTGGGACACTTAACCACCTGAGCCACCCAGGGGACCCTCAATTATAATTTTAGAAGAGGCTATCTATAGTAAGAGGAAAGTAAAGAGAATGAAGACAAGAAATGTTGGGAAGTCAGTAATCTAAGTTTTCATTTTAGAAAACTGGGGGAAAAGAGCTGATTAAATATGAAGAGAGCAGAAGAAAAGAAATATTATGAATTAGAAAAAAAATCAATGAAATTAAAACAGGAAATTTAATTAATAGGGGTATTAATGGGTGGCTCAGTCTAGTTGAGCAATCCGACTTCTTCTGGGGTCATGATATGGTTCATGAGTTCGAGTCCCACATCGGGCTGTGTGCTGATAGCTCAGAGCCTAGAGTCTGCTTCAGATTCTGGGTTGCCTTCTCTCTCTGCCCCTCCCCCATTTGTGCTCTGTCTCTCTCAAAATTAAATAAACATTAAAAAATATTTAAAACAGGAAATTAATAGAGAAAACTCAACAAGACCAAAAGCTGGTTCTTTGAAAAGTTCTCAGTAAAATTGATATGCTTCTAGCTAGGCTAACTAAGAAAAAAAGGAGGACAAAAATTACTAATAACAAATGAAGGAAGATATCGCTGGAGAGCCCATGGACATCAAAAGGATAACTTTATGTTTACAAATGTGGTAACCAATTCCTGGACCAATTCCTTGAAAGACATAATTTGCAAAAACTCCCACATGAAGCAGTAGACAATTTGAATAGGTCTATTCAACAGAAATTGAATTAATATTAATAACCTTGCAAAACAGAGAGTACCAGGCCCAGATGGCAATGCTATCAAATTTAAGAAATTATACCAATTTCTACAGTTACTTTCAGAGGATAGAAGCAGAGGGAATATTTCTTAACTCATTCTATGAGGCCAACATTACCCTAATGCCAAAACCAGACAAAGATATTACAGGAAAACTACACACTGTTATCTCTCATGAACATAGATGCAAATGCAAAAATCTTCAACAAAATATTAGCAAATCAAACCCAACAATGTATAAAAGAATTCTACAACAGAACCAAGGCGGGTTCATCCCTGGTATGCAAGGCTGGTTGAATATTTGAAAATCAGTTCATACAATCCATCACATTAACAGGTTAAAAAGAAAAAGTACATGAGCATATCAATCAGTGCAGAAAAAACATTTGACAAAATTTAACACCCATGGACAACAAAATTATCAATAAACTAGGAAGAGAGAATTTCCTCAACGTGATAAAGAATGTGTACAAAAAAACCCTATGACTAGCATCATACATAATGGTAAGAAACTAGAAACTTTTCTACTAGAACAAGGCAAAGATGTTCCCTCTCATCATTTCTTTAAAACATCATACTCATCATACTACAAGTCCAAACAATGCAATAAGACCCCCGCCAAAAAAAGGAAATAGTTATATAGATTGTGAAGAAAAAATGGTCTTTCTTCACAAATGAAATAATCATTTATAATCTGTAAGAATCACCAAAAATAATTTCTGGAACTAATCAGCAATTATGGCCAGAATGAACACTCTGAGTCTTTAGATGGGAGAATCACAATATTGAGTGGGATAAATAACAACCCACTTAATGAACCTGGAAATCCTGTTTTGCTTAAATTAGTTCAAACTGGGTTTCTGCCATTTGCACCTTTTCCAAGTTAGTCTCAGAATTATCTTAATTTGTAGTCATCAGTTTTATGCTTATTTTGCCATAGTGTTATAAATTTATATCTAATAAAATTTAACAATTTAATAATTTTTTGATTTAAAATTTGTGTTTCTTAGAGAATAATGATTTTGAATGTATTATGATAGATTCCTGCATTTCCTTATTTCATTAACCAGAAAAAGTTAGGACAATTTCCTGGCAGTGTAGGGCTGTGTCACTGAAAGACTGCCTTACCTTTTTGTTTTCTAATATTAGCCACAACAGAACAAAGAGAGCATAAGAAACATGACCAAATATGAAATATTTATCTAAGAATTAAATATAATTAGAATCCTGCATCGATATATCTAAATAGACTTAATGTTACAAAAGGCATGATGTTCATTTTGGTCAACAAAATTGCCAAAGGTCAACATATAAGCTGTAGTGATATTCTAAGCCAAATTGCCACCTGAAACAATTAAGGTCGGCCAGAGACGCAAGGCTGAATATCAGTATTTATTAAATGTAGTATTTTTAAATATATGTTATATAATGGAAGAATTAGTGGTTAGATAAGTTATATACCTCATATTGATTACTCAGAATCTCTAGGGAATTAATTGTATTGGACAACCTTTATAAAGGAGGTCAGAGTAATTGAAATACTATTAAATAAAAGGATCAAGTGAACAAGAAAATCAGGCATCCTTCTTTTCTCTGCCCCATGTAAAAGCAGAAAATTCTGTGTAACAGATTCTTTTTTTTTTTCTCTTTTTGACAGAGAGAGAGAGAGAGCACAAGCAGGGGAGAGGGGCAGAAGGAGAGAGAGACTATTAAGTAGGCTCCATACTCAGCAAGGTGCCCAACATGAGGCTTGATCCCATGACCCTGCGATCACGACCTGAACCAAAATTAGAGTCAGACACTCAACAGACTGAGCCACCCAGGTGCCCAGGACAGATTCGTTTTTTAATATATTTTTACCTGCCAGTATTTATTGATTGCATGTTAAATTCTCAAAAAACAAAACAAAACAAAACCAAACAACCACAGCTATATGAGAATACTAAATGTGATAGGTATAGTGTATCCCCTAAAGTTCCAAATCCAGCTGTAGATACTATAAATATCTACTTTTTTAATGTTCTTTTTTATTATGAATAATTTAAAACATACAATGAAGAAGTGAGAAGAATATAATGAAATCTCTTCAGGTCCTGGATCTCTGTGTTCTTATATACATTCCCCACCTTTGCCTGCCTACCTCTGCTCTGTGCTAATGGAGGCAGCCCTTTCATCTGTGATTTTTAGCATCCTCCACCTGTTCACTTTGCTCTAGCAGTGGAAGGCTCCAGTGGCAGATAGGAGGGATGGGACAAGAGAACCCTCAGGAGGTTTCTCCCCCAACACTGTTTTTTGGCCTTAAACATTATGTTAACATGTTGCCTTATTTGATTCATCAACTTTTTTTTTGCTTGTTTACATAATTTAAATAACAGACATCATGTTATTTTACCTATATCTCAGTATGCATCTGGGAAAAAAAAAATAAAGACATTGTCCTGTAACCAAACCATCATTATCACATCTAACCAAATTAGCAATAATTCCATAATACCATTTAAAAATGTTTTAAAATATTCCTGATTGTCCCAAAATGTCCTTATGATTGATTTGTTTGAACCATGCTCCAATGAAGATCCTCACATCTTAACATAACTCATGCACTATGTAGAGCATAGTTACAGTAAAATAATATTTTTTGTTTATCTAAATTCCTAATTTAACTAGATGTTCTGCATTTTCATTTGATAAATCTAGCTAGCAATCATACTCACATTCCATTTGGGTATTGGGTTTTTATCGGTCACAAATATTTGCCAAGCCCTGGTTCATTTGCCACTAGTAAATATAATGAAATGGTCCAGGCTTTATGGAGCATACATTATATGATTAAGGATGATAATCAGGCAAGAAACAATTAAATGAGCAAGAGGAAGAAAGAGGACATAAAAGTGGTAGAATGGGATAGGAGAATCGGGATTAATTGCACTCAAGGAAAATTTGTCTGAGGCAGTGACATTGACCTGATGGTGAAACCCTGGAAAGCACCCATACCTGGATAAATGAGAAGAAAATGTGTTAGGAGGAAGGGATGAGAGATGTATACACACTTCCTGAGGTGAGAACAAATGTATTTTTTTATCTGAAGACTGTAGCACAGTATTAATTTCTGGGATGTTTTGAGTAAACTGGGAGGGTATTCTGAGATAAAGTCAAAGAGGTAGGGTCTACAGTATTAAGAGGGTTTTAAGTTGTGAGATGACATTTGGATTTTACTCTAAGTGTAACAGGAGCTTTCACGTAGGAGGATGGCATGAAGAGATTGTCTCTGGAAGATCCGGCAGGCAGCAAGAGATTGTCACTGTGCAGGGTCAGGTGTTGGATTGGTCAGCGGCGTAATTCTGGTAGATCAGTGGGAGACGGAAGTGGTTTCGACCAGGGTGGTAGTTGTGGAGATAGAAGTAGATGCCTTTTGAAAGCTGCGTGGACAAATACTTTGTGGGGCTTTAGGATGATTCAGCCAGCTCTACTTATTTCTTTATATTTCAATAGGACCATGAGTAAACTGCCATCACAGCATCTAAAATACTATGTTGGAATTCCTGATTTTTTCATTTTTCTCCTCAAGACTATAAACCTCCTGAGGACAGAAAAAATGTTTTTCACAGCATGTGCTCATATTCATTGCTCAATACATGTTGTGGAGAGGAATTATTTAATGGGCATCTGCTTTACATTCCGTAAATGCTTTTCAAAAAAACATGCGTCCTGCAATTGTGTTCATTAAAAATTCAAACCATACATACGGTATATAAGTGTGGCTCTTGTATATGATAAATATTGTTATATATGCAATATATAATATGTTATGTATAACGTGAAATATTACACATAACATAGTATTTGTTATATTTGATATGGGAGGAAATTTGTATGTTATAAATTGTTATATATTTGTCATATAATTATATGTGATATAATATAATAGATATATAGTTATCGTGCTATAGAAACTTTAAAACCTATTTCTTTTTTTAAACTCCTGAAAATTAAGCTGAGATTATGGTTATAAGCTCCCTGAGGTCATGGCAAAAGTAATTAAACGCATATGTTTTCAACTTCTTAAAAGAAACCAGATGTGACTTCCTCATTTTTCCTTTACCAAATCATAAAACTGCTGTCTGAACTCATCTTTTCTCCTTTGCTCCTTTTGCAATCAAAGCTACTCCCAGTGATGGTGGTAATGAATATAACCTTGTCAACTTAATGAAATCAGTTTTCAAAATGTTATCACAGAAAACAAAATGCACCCAACTGTAATATTCCCCCTGCCTGCACTTGCATCTAGGTACTCTTAAAATAATCACACACACACACACACACACACACACACACACACACACATACTCTACAATATACAACTACATGGAGCTTAATTCAGCAGTTATGGCAAGCCACATAACTTGTTGGCTTTTTTGAAAACTATGATCGATTAATCGTTTGTGCAGTAACCTTCAATTTTGCTTGCCCTTTAGCACTCCAGCAAGGCGTCACCTCTATGGTGTGTATTCTCCATCCACTCTCTCTCACATGTGCTTGACACTTGGAATTCAGAGTTTTTGTGAATAAGTTAATGATATAAACTCAATAATAACCTTACTGAACCTAATGTTACAAAGTCAAGTGTGGTTATCTCCAGGAAAGTGTTGCTGGGTGGGAGGATGAGAAGAGTCCTAGTAAGAGAAGTGCCCATGAATTGTACACCCCCCGCCCCCTGCTAACAAAGCAGTGCTCATGCTCGAGGGTACTTCCACGTAATGTGTGAGGACTGGGGACACTCCTGAGAACACTAGTCACAACAAAGTAATATTCAATATATAATTATTTATCTTAGAGCCTCTGAGTGAACACTCATTTGGTAAACAAGTTTCATTTCATAAAACATGAAAATCATAGAATACTCAATGAGTCTTCTCTGTAATTGATTAGTATCTCATTATTTAGGATAACCCATTTGTTATAAAACAATGGGTTTTATTTTTTAAAAATAATAAGCTTTTTTAAGCTTATTTATTTGAGAGAGACGGAGACTGTGAGAGTGGGGTTTGGGCAGAGAGAGAGAGAAAGAGAGAGAGAGAAACAGAGAATCCCAAGCAGGCTCCATGTTGCCAGCACAGAGCCTGACACAGCATCGAGCTCATGAAACCGTGAGATCATGACCTAAGCCCAAACCAAGAGTCAGATGCTTAACCAACTGAGCCACCCAGGCACCCCAAAACAACTTCTAATCTAACCTGAAACTAACCTTTGTTGACATCAAAGCTAATATATACCTTATTCACCATAGGAAGATCTTGGAGGCAATAGAGAGAATGTGAGAATTCTTTCTGTGGTGTGATGTATAAAGTACTGCTACATCCAACAATAGTCTTTTTTTTTTTTTAACGTTTATTTATTTTTGAGACAGAGAGAGACAGAGCATGAACGGGGGAGGGTCAGAGAGAAAGCGGGAGACACAGAATCTGAAACAGGCTTCAGGCTCTGAGCTGTCAGCACAGAGCCCGATGCGGGGCTTGAACTCACGAGCCGCGAGATCATGACCTGAGCCGAAGTCGGACGCTTAACCGACTGAGCCACCCAGGCGCCCCAGCAATATTCTTTACTAAACTCAGTTTCTTGGGGACCGTAAGTGGCTCAGTGGGTTGAGTAACTGACTCTTGATTTTGGCTCAGGTCATGATCCCAGGGTCATGGGATTGAGCCCCATGCTGGGCTTGATGGTGATCATGGAGCCTGCTTGGGATTCAATGTTTCTCTCCCTCTTTCCCTCTCCCCTTGCTCACTCGCTCTCTCTTTCTCTCTCTCTCTCTGTCTCAGTAAACTAACAAATAAACTCAATCCCTCATTTTGTTACATTATTTTTGCTTCTTTGGTTCTTACTGAAGTGATTAGAAATTTACAGATACAGAAGTACTATTTGTTTTAAGTTGAATGAACAAAAAATGGCACTTGAGTTGAAATGGTTGTGTTTATGTGCCGATAGATGCATGTGTTGCTGACACACAAACACCATGCTTAAGTATAATCATCCAAGGAAATAACGCTAAGCTGAGATAATTCCCACAACAACTATTTTTAGTAAGTAATAATTATATGTTAGCCAACTGGTGTTTTCTGCTAAAGGGGAGATGGCATTTCTGTTGATGATAAGTTGTATGTGTTCTACAGCTGCATCTTTGTGCTGTAACGGGCTTTCTCTAAGTTTCTATACATAGAGAATTAACTGTCACATGATCTTGCTCTTTTTTTGTCATTGCTTTGGCTTTATGACCTGCTTGGTGAAAATAGGGGTGCTGGCCACTGCGTAAATGATCTTTTTTCTACCTTTCATTCAGCATGCCAGTTGTTCCTTTTAACACTCAAGTTTCATGTTAAGAAAGAAATGAGGTGGCTCCAAAAAAAAGCTTTTTGATGGTTGTATTTAATTAATGAGATAAACATCTTTTCTTTCCGAATCCTTTATACAGTAACTCACGTGCTAAAATTTTACACTATGTGTAAGGTATATAGCAACATATGAAACAAAATACCAAAACTCTTTAGAACTAAAAATTGGAATCTAAGTGCCTCATTTTAGTCAAGAAGTTTGAATTAGGAGAGATTAAATCATTTGTTTGAAGTGCAGAGCTCCATCCCAGGATTATTGACTACATCCCAGAGTTTGTGTCCTCTCTTAATAACCAATATCAGCATATACTAGCTATCTTTACTCTCGCAAATAACTTGCACATAAAAGTATTGTGTTGTCTGTCACTGCTTGAGATCCCAGTATTGGTTTTGTGAAGTCTGTTAGACACAAGCCTGCAGTATAAGAAGGAAAAGAAGAGGAGGGGGAAAAGGAGAGGTGCTTAGGAGAGTTGATACCTGTGTTCTGAGCCCTCCATGAGGATTTTAGATTGTTTTGGAACTCAGAGTGGAAATCCACATTTAGCTAATATGTGACTTATCCATGATGTTACTTTTGATTAGCAAGTGATATTCAGATATTTTAGTGAGCCAGAGTCTTCCAAAGCATGACTATACAACAGTGGGATAATGACTTACAGCATGGATCTCTCTATGCTTACATATCTAAGGTTTCTAATGAATCTAGTTAATATGAAGACCTGGATAGTGGACACAGATTACACACCTTATATCATGACACTGATCATGGAGCATGATCATGTTCTGAGATTATTCTGTCTCATCATAGCTGAGGGGCTATAAGAACATTCAGGATAAACATTGGCATCCAGAAGGAAGGGACTTTGAGTGGTATATTAAATGGCTAACAGCACATGTTTTGATGTCAGGTCTATGTTTGAGACTTGGATCCTCATCCTAATAACTTCACAAGCTTCATCAGCTAACCTCTAAACTACAGTATCCAAATCTATACATCTGGGCTGGGAATATCTAAACCTTAAAGATGCAATGAAACGTGTGTAATGCACTGAATGTGATTTTAGCACATAGAAATAATAAGCTACCCTTTATCATAATTATAAATTTTATCTATAAATAATTGGTCCAATGTTAGTTTTATTAAGTTGAGGCCAGAAATAAAACATTTTTAAAAATTTCTCCATGTGAATGGGAGAAAAATACAAAGTGAATTTTAGAGGTAATATATGAGAGAATCATAATATCTTTACAGTTAAACTGGTTTACTTATTCATTTCACTTTTTAATGTTAAGTAGATAACTGAATTGAACAGCTAGCTAATAAGATGATCTATTAGTTAGTAGAATCTTAATACCATAGCAAAAATTATAATGACCTAAGTGACTCGGGATGTGAGTTCCGCTAGGAAATACTTGTATAACCCAGGACAAGTCGGCTATTTGTGTGCCATCTTTATATATGTATAATACAGATAGTGTCTGAGGTTTCTTCTGGACACACATTTCCAAGGTTCTGTGAAAATATTATACCTGTTGATATAATAATACCCCTCCGATTTACTTACTCTTGTGTTGTCAAATGGGAAATCAACTCAAAGCCTCACATTTTAATGTCATTTTATTATTTTAAAGAAAGAAAGATTTATTTGGCATCATGATCAGACTATTACATTTAGCCACAAAAGCTTGAGTACAAAAAAATCTACCCTAAAACCCTTTGTTGGAATGCTTTATACTTTTCACGGAACAGAAACTAAAATAGCCTGTTGTATAATTAGTCAGAAATACAGTCCTTGAGTTTTTGCCCATACATGTGAGTATCGTCTAAAACATGGCCCTGCCACCACTGTGCTTGGCTGAGTTCACAAATCTGTTGGAACCTATAGCTTCTCTGTCACTTCTCCAGCTCTCTTCTCTTGCTAAGCTTTCTTTCCTGGAAGTAATTAAAGCCTCTGCCACTGCCACAGCCACTGCTGCTGCTGGAAGTACCATAGCCACCTTGGTCTTGTGGTTTGGCAAAGTACTGGCTCTACCACCATAAAGGCTACAGCATCTCCCTCAAAAATTTCCTCCTTTCATGGGTCCAGAATTTGAAGATTGATGGTCGTAATTGCCAAAATCATTATAGCTTCTACCACCTCCAAGATTGCTTCCATCATTATCAAGCCTGTTGTGGCCATCTTTACTACCATCATATTCACCACTGTCCCAACTGTCAGCAAAGCCACTTCACCCACTGAAGTATCCTCCCCCCAAGCCACCTCCACAACCATCCCCAAAGTTTCCAGAACCACTTTGACCTTTTTGGCTGGATGCAGCACTAGCCATCTCTTGCTTAGATAGGGCTTTCCTTACTCCTCAGTTGTGGGCATTCACAATATGGTATTTTTGGATGGCAATGTTGTCTAAGGAGTCATGATCATCAAATGTTACAAACGCAAAGCCTCTCTTCTTGGCACTGCCTTGGACAGTCATGATTTTAATCACTTCAGTTTTCTCATATTGTTCAGAATAATCTCTTAGATGATGTTCTTCAGTGTCTTCTTTAATCCCACTAACAAAAATCTTTCTCACAGTTAAGTGGGCATGGGTCTTTGAGAATCTTCTCTTGAGACCACCCTCCTTGGTTCCACAGCTCTTCCACCCACCTTGTTTGGCCTTTCCTTCATGGCTGCATCCACCCCCTCCACAGTGGAGGAGGGAGCCCCTGGGATGCTTGGTGTTTGGATCTCTCACTGCCACACAGTCTGTGAGCATTCCTCATTGCTTCAAGTTGCTCCTCAGATTCTCATGGGACTTTCGTTGTTTGAAAGCTCAAACTTCCAAGGAAGAGCTTCCACAGCTGTTCAGGCTTTTCGGGAGACCTCACTTAGACATGATGCCAGTGGTAAGAGAGGCTTTAGCATGCTTACTCGGTGGTATCCATAGGCAGAAAGCTTAACGTCATTTTTGATTGTTTTGCTTTCTTCCCCCTCAAGCCTTGAATTACTGGAAAGCTGTAGAGTCAGTAAAACATACTGAGGCTCTAATCCTTGCTGATCTTGTGTTTTATAAGCTGTGCTGCCTTTTATTGTCAATAACTAAGTTCTTTTAAGGAGAGGTGGTCACTTTGATATTGTGTTAATAGAAAGGTCAAAAGAATGTCAGCCTTAAGTATATAAATTGTTGAGCTTTGTTTTGTTATTTCTAGTTTTTCATTTTCAGTTTTTATACTTCATATATAAAGCTATGTGCTCTCATTGAAAAATATAATTGCAGTGATACCTCAAAAATATTAAATACCTCAAAAATATTAAATATTAAATATATCTGGGATATAATAAATAAAGACTTATATACATACATTCTTTTTTTAGTTTGTACATTTTTTTTGAGTATGGAGCATTCACAAAACTGTCCCTGCACTAAATCATTAAAGAAGCTTCAGTTAGCCACAAGAATCAACATCATGCAACGTTGGCTAACATATGAAAGAAAATTAGAAATTAATAATGAAAGGATTTCATTTTTAAAAATCTGTAAAAATCTGTATATTAAATATTAAATATTAAATAATAAAAATATTAAAAATATTAAACACACACGTACATATGTATATGTATATTTTTAGGACACTGTATTAGATGAGCCATGCTGTTTTCTAGATCAGACAATATTTAATATAGTTTAGTTTTTTAATTTCATTGGCCATGATTTAAACTATAATGAAGCTAGAATTCTTATAAATACATTGTTTTATGGAGTTTAATTATTTATATTAATCACGATCATTAAATGAGTTTTCAGTATACTGAAAACAATATTTATAACCCTTGAATTCCATTTGCTTCTAGAAATCCAATGTCAGGGAAATTGGGGCATTTGGAAAAAGGAGAATGTTACTTTCATTAACGATCAGTTTCAGCTTTCTGTCTTTCTGGGCCTTTGTGCATCTTCAAAGAAAAAGAGAAAGAACTTTTGGAATTCATTACTTTCTTTAGCTCATGGGAGGCAGGCCATATTTTGAAATGGTTAGGCTAACGGACCCAATAAAAAGGCAAATTAGCCTTCCAGACCTCATCTGTCTGGCATGGTTTATAAAGGCAGGAAAACGTAAGCTGAGATAGAAATTGTGAAGTTGGTGCAGGCCAAGTAAGTGAAGGTCATGTATAAGGGTGTTCAGGCCAATGAAAAATTATATACATTGGTCCATAGATGGGAGAACATGGTTTATTCTAGAAACTGAAAGGAATCTGTAGTTGTAATGTAGGCATAATGTTTGTTATATGTAGGGGGTAAGGATTGATGGAGGCATGTGGGATGTAGTTGGATTGTTATACAGAGATTGACTTACTCAGGGTTTCATCACACATATAAAGAACTTTGGAATTGATTCTAAAAGCCATGAAGAAACAACACAGTGTTTTAAGTGAAAAGTGACATGATCAAATTTCCATTTTAAAAATTGGAAATTAAAATGATTAGATTCTTGGTATTCTTAGAACTTCTGAAGTTAGAGGACAAAATATAGCTTGCAGTCATCTTAAGTAAGAATACAGAGAAGCTAAATTACCTACCTCAACATCACAGTGCTCTTGAAATGGGAGTGGAAGAATTGTTGAAACACAGGCCATCACTCTTGAAGGTACTCGTTTGGGAATGTGGAAGATATTAAAATTCTTTTTTAAATAAAAGTACTCTCTTTTAAATAAACATGCTTCACAGGCTGCTGTGAGTCATTCAAACTCAGCAACCAACCAAACAAAAAACAATGAAAGAAAGAAAAATAAAGGGAAAAAAATCTGCTAAATGTTACCTCTCCATAACACTAATGAAATGGCTGAATAAAGTCTTTTTAATAAAGCATTTCTGGGATGCCTCATTGGCTCATTTGGTTGAACATCCAACTCTTGATTGCAGCTCAAGTCATGATCTCAGTGTTCCTGGGATCGAGCTCCACATCAGGCTCTGTGCTGACAGATTAGAGTCAGCTTGGGATTTTCTCTCTCTCCCTTTCTGCCCCTCCTCCTCTTACTCTCTCTCTCTCAAAATTAATAAATAAACTGTAAAAAATTGCATTTGTCCCAGCATGATATAGTTTTCTGAGAGGTAAAAATTTTAAATAACTATCAAAATAGTTCATATCAAGTATAATATTTTCCCTGAATTTCCAGACTATTAAAAAATAGAGGTCCAAACAAAGGAGTTTGTTAAGTATAACTCTGTTTACCATTTGCTCATGGAAGTACAAATTTTATTTTTTTGCAGGTTAAATGACCATCTACTCCTCTGTATCTAGACAGTTTTTGATAATATATTTATCTTTCTTGAATACGGGGATTACAAAAATAACAGTGCTAGGCTTACTTGCTAAGAGTAATGATATCAATGTTATCAAGAGCTGAGGGTGTCAAAAGAGACTTAAGATCAGGAAGAAGATCAAGAAAATTTTGACCAAGGGAAAAATAAATGGTTTGCTCCCTTTCTCCTAGTGTGTGCTTTCTAACAGTGTAGAGAAAAAAAAATGCTCGTATTCTCACAAGTATTTTCACTCTTCACCTCTATATTAGTTCCCTAGGGCTGCCTTAGTAAAATACTATGGACTGGGTGTCTTAAACACAGACATTTATTTTCTCACAGTTCTGATGCTGGAAGTCCAAGTTCAACATGCTGCCAGGGTTGGGCTCCTCTGAGGCCTCTCTCCTAGGCTTGCATATGGTCACCCTCTTGCTGTCTCTTTACATGGTCATCTTTCTGTGCATGTACTCCTTAGGGTCACTGTTTTGTGGGTCCAAATTTCTCTTCTCACAAAAACTGGATTAAAACTGGGTTAAGCTTTAAAATGAAGCCATACACTGTAATGTATGCCATTGTCCATACATTACAGTGTATGGCTTCATTTTAACTTCCCCTTTAAAGGCCCTCTCTCCAAATATAGTCATATTCTGAAGCACTGGGGTTAGAGCTGTAATATATGAATCTGATGGGGACACAGCTCAGCTCTATGATAACCTCCAAAGGTGTCAGTGATGCCTTATCACCAACTCAAAAATGCCTCCAACTTTCTTTCTAGGCCTTTCCCCATTTGCCTTCACTAATTGGTTTGCTCATCCTGGCCTAGGAGATTACTGACCCAATAAATGTCTACACCTTTTATTCCCCTTTCTCTAAAACCTATCTAGTCCTGGCTTTGCAATTCAGTTCAAAACCTTTACAAATAATTCTATAAAATCTTTGCTATGAATGAAACTTAAAGGTTTCTGATACACAATTTTCCACTTAATTTTAAGTTTTCCTATACTGGATTCTCATTGTCACATATATTTCTGTTGTCTCCACATATAGATTATAGTTATGAATATTGGAATGATACTTTATATTCTCTTTATGTCTTTGTAGTGATCAACAGAGTGTTGTGTACATAATATATTCTCAAATAATGCTGTTTGATTGGATTTCTGATTTATAAAGTATGCAGCTACCTGAATCTGTTTCTTTTCAATGGTACCTTAATGGCTTTGTGAATTCCCAGTACTGATTTGTAACCCTCTATAGTGCTTGAGTGGACTCTTAAATGTTTTAGCACCATAAGCATGACAGTTACCTCAGTGCACTTAGATGTGTGTCTCCTGGATTATCAGGTTTGTTTTTACTGATGTGGATAGATAGTTATCTAGATGTACTCATCATAACTTTCATTTTCTTGTGTGTCCTTTCAAGAAGATGACCTAGCCCAATAGAGAATGATTTCACTTTAATTAAGGTTATGCACGCATCTGTGGTCTTTTATGGTAATCTTGGAAGTCATAGACATTTTCGGACTGTACCATAGTATTAGGTGAAAGATTCATGTTGATCTCTATCATCAATGCTTGTTTTTAGAACATTAGTGGAATAATGTTTACAAATAAATTGATGCCTGAACTAAGTAGTTAAGAACTCAAACCAGTTCACCAAGTGATTTTTAAAATTATTTTATTTTACTATTTTATTTTTTTAATTTATTTTATTATTCTATTTTATTTATGAAGGAGAGCATGTGCTCATGTGCTCAAGTCAGGAGGGGCAGAGGGAAAGGGGGAGAGAGAAAATCCTAAGCAGACTCCATGCTCAGCAAGGAGCCCTCCATGGGGCTCAATCTTAGGAACTCACAACCTGATCATGACCTGATCTGAAATCAAGAGTTGGACGCTCAACCAACTGAGCCACTGAGGCTTCCTCCCTTGTGATTTCTTAAAATGGAAATCCTGTAATGTGGCTCCTTCAAGCTTGAAATAATAATACACAAAATATCAAAATGAGTAAAGGGCTTTTAGTAGTCATTGATTATTCTTTCCTTATTCTTTATTGTTTCATAGCCACTTAAAGAGACATGGGGTACAATGTCAATATCTCCCACTGTGTTAGTATTTTACTGTCCCAACATATGTCCTGAAGTTTAAAAAGCAATAAAAGTTTGCTGTTCCGCAGTCATTAGCTTTGGTTGTTGCAGTCAGTCACCCATAGAAGTCAGAGCCATATCAGATTTTTCTCCCATCATCATTGCACAATCAACTACAGCCATTGTCCTTCTTTATCATTTAAAGGAAAATGAACCAAGAAAGCCACCAAGACTCAAAAGTGAATTGTACTGTGAGAAAACTCTTATCAGTTTACTTGAGGGAAGGTATCACTGTCATGTGGAATAAATGATAAAAAAAATGTGAGTTAACATTATAAATGGAAGTGTTACCTTGTCTACTTTAAATGGATTAAGCATTTTCTAGTTTTAAAATATGTATTTACTGAAGAAAAAACATTACTAATTGACAGAAATACTTAAATAATTTTAGGTGAAATTCACTCTTGTCTCAGTGACTTGATCACTTCTATGTAGATCATAGTTAGGAATGCCAGTAAGATTATTTGAACAGAACCTGATCTGTCTATACAGTCAGGGAGTAAAAGGAAAATATAAGATGGTCATGTTTGTGTGTCCTTACTGGGTTATGTAACCTTAAGAAACTTTGAACAGGTTAAGGAAATTGATTTAATTTTTTTCAATAAGTTCATTTTGAGAGAATTAATTAGAAAAAGACAATCTTTTTCTTTACTTAGATCTTAGCCTCTGGTTTTCACACTTTATTTCATTTCAACCCAAGCCACATTCGTTGATAATGTATTTTATGCTTCTTACATCATTTTAAAAAAAAGGGATAGTCTAACATGGTCATATAATTCTAATTGACTAGAGTTACATTCCAGATTTTTTGATATTCAGTAATAATTTTTATGATTGGGTTAAACCTGTATGTATGAATTATATAAAACATAGGCTTGCAAATGGCCATCCAAGCCTGATTATGAAAACCCTATACAAGTAGTCTTACTGAATGCAGTTACAGCACAACATGCTTCACTGATCAAGAAGGGAGATGATGATGTGTTAGTTGTTATTCATGTTCAGCTCCCTGTAACCAGTTTTGGCCCAGAATATTCTTCCTGTGTTTTTGATCAGAACTTTTTAACTTTTTATTATTTAAATTACTCTGCTTCCTATGAGCTAAGATTTTCAGGGTTAGTGTTTGTAAGGGTTGTGGAGACTATTACCATAAGTATTTCCCCTGTATGCTTATTTGTATTCTTTTGTTTTGTTTTGTGTTTAGAGAGAGAGAGCACATGCACATGTGGGTGAGGAACAGAGGGATAGGGAGAGAGAGAACCAACCCTAAGCAGGCTCCATGCCCAGTGAGGAGTCCCACGTGGGCTCAACATGGAGTTTGACCTCATGACCATGAGATCATGACCCTAGCTGAAATCAAGAGTTGGTTGCTTAACCAAATGAGCTACCCAGGCATCCCTATTTATTTGTATTCTTTGGCAAATGGTCTTTGCTCATGTCCAGATGCCCCTGACCAATCCCACATTTGCCCCCTCTGCAAATTGCTAGGTTACTAGTGTGATAGTTGATCTGGTGCCATCACATAGAGTAAATGTTTGTGACCATTTTGTAATTTGATAAAGGGATTAAATTTGTGTATACTTTCTGCCTAAAAATGCTTATCACACATCTGCATATCGTTTCGAGACGCTTTTTTGAACTTGACTTAGAACTCTTGGTTTAGAGGTGACTTTGAATGCATTTCCTTGTATATTTTCATTGTATGTGAATTTTTTTTCTTATTCTCTTTCCCTTGGTTATGTTAAGCTGCTTATTAATAGTTAGGAAAGTACTACTTAAGAAACTAGAATCTCTTTCCATATGAATATGTGATAAAATTTATTGCAACTTACATGATTTATTGAACTGAGTCACCCCTGAAGCAAATGCATTATTAAGTAGTTAAAAAATTCATGACATGTCCTTAACACAGTGAGAGTGCCTTAGAGGAGCTCATTCATCCGATAAATATGTGTTTAACAAAATTGCTTGAAATGAATCTCTTTTATGGGTTTTTGTAATTATTGTTCTTATTTAAGACTTATATATATATAGCATAAATAACAATGTATTTTTCACATAGGGTTGTGGTTTGTTTTTGAATGCAAACAGTCACAGTGTTTTCTTTGTGAGTATGTGATAAAATGCTTTGGTGCATCATTAAAACTGTTCAATAGGCTGTGATGTCCTAGAATATATTCTCTACATTGTACATCGCTGCCTTTCTATTTTGAGATTTAAAGGAACATTGCAGTGGAAACCTTCTATGATTTCTTATTGTGTGTATTGAACTCCAAGCTCAATCATTTGGCTGCAGAAAGATCTTAAATTTTAACTTTCCTGAATTTTCAACCAGATACGTTCAAAGGAAAAGGGCTATTCCAAAAAAAAAAAAAAAAAAAAAAAAAAAAGTTCTGTTTCTTGTGCCATCTCAAATAGAAGTGGTTTTATACTTATACTATATTTTGAGATGTACTGAATCAAAGGCAAACCTAAGTCAATAACCCAGTGTAGTTTCCCTACAGCTGCCATCACTTAGAGAGCATGACTCTTTAAGAACTGCAGATTTCCATTCCTTTAGCACTTGTTCATATTTAGATTGATGTTGTCCAGAGCTGTATGTATTTTGACTCTGTATTCTAAGTCAGTGTCCAAGACCTGTTTTTGGCACCACCCTTGCTTCATTAGTACTATTAATACCAGTACCATTATCACCAATAATTACAACACGAGTACTCACACTGTGACAGACACCCAGGAAAGCACTTCATTTATTTAACCATGTTGCAGATAAAGAGACTGACAAAGGACATGTACTGGGAGGAGATCTATCTATATCTATATCTATCTATATATCAGTATCTATATTTGGTAATCCGCATATGTAAGCCAAGAACACATAATGATACAATTATGGATTACCTTTCAAGCTCTAATTAATTGGACACCTAGGCAATAGGGATACATGACTTAATTTTTATTATTTATTATTTACCTAAACTGTTTGAATAATCCTGAAGTTATTCTCCACTTTTCCAGCTACATTATCTATGTTCAAAAAATTCTTAAAATTTTGCCATAGAACCAGCCGATTATAACCTGCTGTAGTTCTGTGCATTTCTTTATCTTTCATCTCTGAAGTTTGTAATGTATTAATTTAAATACTTAAAGGCCAGTTTGTGTAACCTTATCTTTGAGTTAAAGTCTTATATGAAGACAGGAAAAAATAAGTTTTATTTCATCACAAATTCATCCAAGTCCTTTATAAAAATTCACTCTTGAGTGGGGGGAATTTACTAGATCTACTGTGAATGGAAAGATGTGAATGAATCCCAACAAATAAATGGATTTCATATTAATTCCTTTAAAGCTAGGAGTAAATATTCCATTTAAATTAATTATAATGGGCTTTCAGTTATGGCAATATGAAGAGGTTGTCAAGTTCTCCCCACAGCACAAGTATAATATTGGAAAGAATAAATGTTTAAAATATCTCAGGGTACTGGCAGACAACAAGTTGATGAGAATTTATTCTTGTAATAAATACAAGAGCTGAAGGTTAGAAGATTGAGTACCTGTGCCCTGTTTGCTTAGGTTACTTCCATATTTCCCCACCATAAAAGGGTCAGCAAAAACAGCTGTTTTAAGAGTTGGCATCAACAACCAATAGCTTTGAAGTTATATTCAGTTTGGAACAGTAAATGAAGATCTATGGCTTTGGCAACAAAAGGTGGAAACTTAGATGGGAGCAAATGGTAACAAACACACAAACACACAAAGAAACAAACAAATAAAACACCTCATTGTTTTGTTCACATAAGGTTGTCTCCCTGGTTGAGCTGAACAGTGAACCAGCCAGAAATTTAACTGAGAAATCCAAGAAATTAGAGAAACATAGAAGGTCTGAGATAAACTCTCCATGTATCACTGGGTGATGGAAAAGCTTTTACATTTGTCAGTGTTTGGCAAATTTAAATGCTGAGGAAGACTTGAAAACCAGCTAAAATTTTAAATGAATTTTCCTAACCACTCACTAATCAAAGTGAAGAGGGTAGACACCTTATGAGAATAATGATTTTGAACGTATCCCTTGTCCAAATAATTAAATGACCACTAACTTATAAAGACATGGGAGAGTTCTAGAAAAATAGGCATAAACATAAGGAAAATGATAATAATAAAAATAAGAAAATTAAACAGAGATACAAAGGCTGCATATCATGGCTGGTACAGAGTCTATGGTAAATTCAAGGAAGTTGAAAGAGAGGAAAGAAAGGAAAAAAGTAAGGAAAAATAGGAAGGGAAGGAGGAATGGAGAAAGGAAGGGGAAGGCCTAAAGGGGGAGGAAGGAGGGAAGGTCACAGAAATATAATATGTATTCCATAACTGGCATGGTGTTTTCTAAATGTTAAATTTTCAACCAAAAATGATGAGACATTCAAAGAAATATGAAAGTGTGACCCATACTGAAGTGTTTTGAGTCAATACAAACTGTCTCTACATAGGACCAGCTATAAAATTTAGCAAAAAAAAAAAAAAAAAAAAAAAAAAAAAAAAATCACAACACCTATTATAAATATTTTTAAAGAATTAAAGGAAACTATGTTCAAAACATTAAATATAATGGTAATGACACAACAAACAGGAAATCTCAATAGAAAAATAGAAATTTTTATTTTTAATATAACAAAAATATAGTGTATTTGAAAAGTACAATAACTAAAATGAACAGTTCATCAGTTGGGTCCAAGGACAGATTTGAAGTTACAGGGTAAGTATCCAGAATTTTGAAGACAAGTACATAGATATTATACATAGTGGTAACAGAGTGAACCAAAAATGAAGGAAAACAGACTCAGAGACATGTGAAAGAAGAAAATCTAACATGATATAACCTTCTTGAAAAAAATCTAATGTAATTAGAAGTAAATAAACTGTAAATATCACAGTAGGAATTAATGAAAAAAAATATAGGTACATGGAGAAAACCAGTAACCAAAACTTGTTCATTTTTTAAAGAAAAAAAAATGATAAATATTTAATTAGAGTGATTAAAAAATAGAGAAAAAACAGACTGTTAAAACTGGTAATAAAAAAAGACTTCTGTATAAACTCTTGAAATTAAAAGAAAAAAAAGGAATATTTTTAACTATTTTATTCCAACAATTGTGAACACCTAAATGAAGTGGATATATTTGTGAAAAACACAAATTATCAAAACTAACTCAAGGAAAAAAAAAACGGAGATGTGTATGAAATCAAAAATTTAAACTATTAAGTAATACTCTTCCCACAAAGAGTCTATGTGGACATATGGATGAATTCTATCAGACATCTATGGAAAAATAAATACTAATACTTCACAAACTGTTTCAGAAAGTATGAAGCTGAACACTTCTCAACTTATATTTTGGGAGTTATTATTCTCATACCAAAACCTGGCAAAGTTTTCCAAGAAAATAAAACTACAAGCAAATATCTTAAGGAACTAACAAACTGAGTTCCACATTCCATAAAGAAAAATTATACAATTTGACTAAGTGGGGCTTATCCCAGGAATTCAAGAGTAGTTCACCATCCCAAATCAATTAATGTAGTATTAATTGAACAAAAGGCATACATATAAAATTATCTCAATTGTTTCAGAAGAAACACTTGATAAAATCTAACACACATTCATGATAAAAGCTGTCACCAAACTAGTATAGAAAGGGATATCCTCAAATTAATAACAGACATTTATGAAAAGCTATGTCTAATATAAAAGGTGAAAAAATGAATAACTTCACATTATGATTGGAAATAATGTGAGGATATCCACATTCATCACTTCTACTCAGCATTAGTTCTGGAGTTGTAGCCAATGCAATAAAACAAGAAACAAATTAAATACATGAAGATAATCAAGGAGGAGTAGAACTGTCTTTATTTTCAGATGACGTTTATTGAATGTAGAAAATCCTAATGAATCTACAAAACAGGTACAGTAAGTGAGGGGGATCCTGGGAAGATGGCGGCGTAGGAGGACGCTGGGCTCACCACACATCCTGCTGATCACTTAGATTCCACCCACACCTGCCTAAATAACCCACAAAACCACCAGAAGACTAGCAGAACAGAGTCTCCGGAGCCAAGTGCAGACGAGAGGCCCACGGAAGAGGGTAGGAAGGGCGGTGAGGCGGTGCACGCTACACAGACTGGCGGGAGGGAGCCAGGGCAGAGGGGTGGCCCGCCAGCCAAGCAGAGCCCCCGAGTCTGGCTTGCAAAAGCGGAGGGGCAGGACGGAGTGTGTTCTGACAGCAAGCGGGACTTGACATCTGGAAGGTTATAAGCTAACAGCTCTGCTCGGAGAACGGGAGGGCTGAAGGACAACAGGAGGGAGAGTTGTTGAGCCCCGGACAACAGAGCTCAGCTTGGCAGGGAACAAAGGCACTCGCCAGCGCCATCTCCCTCGCCCATCCCCCAGCCAAAATCCCAAAGGGAACCAGTTCCTGTCAGGGAACTTGCTTGCACCACGCAAACACCCAATGCTGTGCTTCTGCGGATCCATCTCTCTGGTGGGTCTGACTCCCTCCCGGTGCCGCAGGGCCCCTCCCTAAGCGGATCTCCGAAGGATAAGCGAGCTGAGCCTGCCCCTCCCGCCCCTGTGCACCTTGCTGATCCACCCCAGCTAATACTCCAGATCCCCAGAACCACAAGCCTGGTAGTGTGCAAGTAGCCCAGACCAGCCATGCCACCCCACAGTGAATCCCACCCCTAGGAGTGGGGAAGACAAGGCACACACCAGTCTGACTGTGGCCCCAGCGGTGGGCTGGGGGCAGACATCAGGTCTGACTGTGGCCCCGCCCACCAACGCAAGTTATTCAAGACAGCATAGGGGAAGTGCCCCACAGTCCAGCACCACTCCAGGGACTATCCAAAATGATGAAACAGAAGAATTCCCCTCAAAAAAACATCCAGGAAATAACAACAGCTAATGAACTGATCAAAAACGATTTAAACAATATAACAGAAAGTGAATTTAGAATAATAGTCATAAAATTAATCGCTGGGCTTGAAAAGAGTATAAAGGACAGCAGAGAATCTATTGCTACAGAGATCAAGGGACTAAGGAACAGCCAGGAGGAGCTAAAAAATGCTATCATTGAGCTGCAAAATAAAATGGAGACAACCACGGCTCAGACTGAAGAGGCAGAGGAGAGAATAGGTGAACTAGAAGATAAAATTATGGAAAAAGAAGAAGCTGAGAAAAAGAGAGATAAAAAAATCCAGGAGTATGAGGGGAAAATTAGAGAACTACGTGATGCAGTAAAGAGAAATAATATATGCATAATTGGTATTCCAGAGGAGGAAGAGAGAGGGGAAGGTGCTGAAGGTGTACTTGAAGAAATTATAGCTGAGAACTTCCCGGATCTGGGGAAGGAAAAAGGCATTGAAATCCAAGAGACACAGAGAACTCCCTTCAGACGTAACTTGAATCGATCTTCTGCACGACATATCATAGTGAAACTGGCAAAATACAAGGATAAAGAGAAAATTCTGAAAGCAGCTAGTGATAAACGTGCTCTAACATATAAAGGGAGACCGATAAGACTCGTGACCGATCTCTCTACTGAAACTTGGCAGGCCAGAAAGGAATGGCAGGAGATCTTCAATGTGATGAACATGAAAAATATGCAGTCGAGAATCCTTTATCCAGCAAGTCTGTCATTTAGAATAGAAGGAGAGATAAAGGTCTTCCCAAACAAACAAAAACTGAAGGAATTCGTCACCACTAAACCAGCACTACAAGAGATCCTAAGGGGGATCCTGTGAGACGAAGTACCAGAGACATCACTACAAGCATGAAACCTATGGACATCACAGTGACTCTAAACCCATATCTTTCTATAATAACACTGAATGTAAATGGACTAAATCCGCCAACCAAAAGACACAGGGTATCAGAATGGATAAAAAAACAAGACCCATCTATTTGCTGTCTACAAGAGACTCATTTTAGACCTGAGGACACCTTCAGATTGAGAGTGAGGAGATGGAGAACTATTTATCATGCCACTGGAAGTCAAAAGAAAGCTGGAGTAGCCATACTTATACCAGACAAACTAGACTTTCAATTCAAGGCTGTAACAAGAGATGAAGAAGGGCATTATATAATAATCACAGGGTCTATCCATCAGGAAGAGCTAACAATTATAAATGTCTATGCGCCGAATACCGGAGCCCCCAAATACATAAAACAATTACTCACAAACATAAGCAACCTTATTGATAAGAATGTGGTCATTGCAGGGACTTTAACACTACTTACAGAAATGGATAGATCATCTAGACACATGGTCAATAAAGAAACAAGGGCCCTGAATGATACATTGGATTAGATGGACTTGACAGATATATTTAGAACTCTGCATCCCAAAGCAACAGAATATACTTTCTTCTCGAGTGCACACAGAACATTCTCCAAGATAGATCACATACTGGGTCACAAAACAGCCCTTCATAAGTATACAAGAATTGAAATCATACCATGCATACTTTCAGACCACAATGCTATAAAGCTTGAAAGATACAGTAAGTGAGCTCAGAAAGTAGCAGAATTCAAGGTCAATATGCAGAAATCAATTTGTGTATACTAGGAATATGTGACAATCTAAAAAATAAATGAAAAGATAAAATTTTATTAAAAAGTAAAATATTTAGGAATAGATTTTTAAGAATAAATGTAAATCCTATGGAATACAAGTCACAAAATATTATTAAAGGAAGTTAAAGACCTAAATAAATGAATATATATATATATATATATATATATGCCACATTATTGAATTAGAAGACTCAGTATGTTTCAGATGGTGATTATCAACAAAAAGGTTTATAGATTAGATACAAACCTTACCAGAATTTGAGTAGGCATTGTCTTGTAGAAATTGATACTTAATGCTAAAATTTGTATGAAGATGTAAATGACTAGAAACCAAAATAGTTTCTGAAAAGAAGGGCAAATTTATAGGATGTGTGTAACTTGTTTTTAAAACAATTGTAAAGCTACAGTAATCAAGAGAGTAAGACATTGGCGTAAGGAAAGACATAGATCCGTGAAACTAAATGGACAATCTAGAAATAAACCTGGACATTTATGGTCAATTTAATTTTGACAAAAGTACCAAGATAACACAGTTGGGAAAGGATAGTCTTTTCAACAAATGGTACTGAAATAATTGTATGTCCTTACTTTACACAAAAACTAACTTGAAATGCATCATAACACCTGAATTACAAGAGCTTGGACTATAAAACTTCTGAGAAGTATTAGAGAGGCAACTGTTTGTGATCTTGAAAAAGGTAAACATTTCTTAGAGATGTCACCAAAGCGTAATCAATAAATTGTAAAATTGACCAACCAGACTTTATCATATTAAAACCATTTACCTTTCAAAACACATTAAGAATATGAAAAGGCATGCAACATATTGGGAAAATGTTTGCAAATCATATATCCAAAAATCAGTTGTGTTCATAATATACAAGGAATTGTTACAAATTAAAAACCAGAAGGCAAAAATGTTAAGAAATGGACAAAATGTTTGAACCATCCACTCCTTTAAGGATGCTATATGAATGAATAAGCACATTCAGTATGTTCACCCTAGTTGTTAGAGGAATACAGATTCTCTTCCATGTGATATTTCACTTACCACTTATCAAGTGTTTATAAACAAGCTAACTAACTAACATGAAGAGCGGGTGAGTATATGGAGATCTGGAACCCTCATCTATTTCTGGTGAGAATGTAAAAACAGAAGAGCCACTTAGGAAAACAGTGTGCAAGTTTTTTTTAAAAGTTAAACATTTTCTTACCACCTGATCCAAGATTTTGATTCCTAGGCATCTACCTAAGAAAATGCAAACAAATGTTCATACAAAGCCTTGCACAAAAATGTTCAGAGAGCAATATTCACAATAGCCCCAAAGTGGAAACCAAATGTCCGTCAATTGGCAGATGGCTAAACAGACTGATACATCATACAATGGAATACTAATCATCAATAAAAAGAAATTAACTATTAGATTATGCAAGAGCATGGATGGACTCAAAACGTTTGTTGAGTGAAATCGGCCAGGTACAAAAGCCTACATATTATACGATTTATTAAATTATATTGTATCATACATTAAATTTTTTGATGAGGGAAAGGTATAGAGACTAAAGTCAGTATTTTCCTGAGACTGTGTTTGGGACTGACTGCAGATTGATACTAGAGGATATTTTGTCATGATGGGAGTGTTCTAAAACTGGATTGTGATGATGGTCATAAAACAATGTAAATTTACTCCAACTCTTTAAATTGCACAACTGAAATTGTTCAGTTTTATGTTATATAATTTACACTTTATAAGAGCTATTAAAATTTGGCAATTCATTGTCAGGATTAGTGCATGGCTTGTTTGTTATTCTTTAATACATGTTTAGTAAAAAAAGAAATCATAGCTAATCATTTATTTATTTATTTTTAATTTTTTTAATGTTTATTTTTGAAAGAGACAGAGATAGAATGCAAGCAGGGGACGGGCAGAGAGAGGGGGAGACACAGAATCCAAAGCAGGCTCCAGGCTCTGAACTGTCAGTACAGAGCCTGACGTGGGGCTCAAACACACAAACCATGAGATCATGACCTGAGCTGAAATCGGACATTTAACCCACTGAGCCACCCAGGTGCCCCATACCCAGTCACTTATTTATAAACAAGTAAGGTTTTTGGTTTTTTGTTTTTGTTTCTTTTTTTTTGTTTGTTTTTTGGGTTTTTTTTTTTTGTTAACTTGTGTCAGTTAGGTGTTGTTTTCCCGTGGGAATAATACTATAAATGCTGGCTCCTTTTTCAAATAACCCAACAGATTTTTTTCAGATCATGATAAAGTTGAAAATGAGTAGTTATGATAACTTCAAATTTAACATTTTTTTCTCAACATCATATTATGAAATGTTGAAACATATGGAAAATTGAAAGAAGTTCAAGGAACACTACATCTGTTGCCAACTTTAAAAATTGATCATATTTTGCCGTAATATACAGTATTTTCCTTTTTATATAAATTAAATGTTCTTTTTTAAAATTTATTTATTTTGAGAGAGTGAGCATGCACAAACATGAGAGGGGCAGAGAGAGAGGGAGAATCCCAAGCAGGCTCTGCACTGTCTGCACAGAGCCTTGTGCAGGACTCTAACTCACAAATGTGAGATTGTGACCCGCACTGACACCCAACCAGCTGAACCACCCAGGTGCACCTGTAGTATTTTTCTTTTAATTAATCAAATGCATGAATGTAACTTGGAGACATCATAGCATATCATTCTTAAATACTTCTGCATGCATGTGTTCACATATTCAAAGTTCACATATTATGTGTAGTTATGTATTGCTATTCTCTTTTAATCAAGAAGTCTTCTGCATTTATGTATACATCTATCTATCTGTATGTCATCTATCTTTGTTGTGTTTTTTTTATCATAACTGGGGCAGTTGTCTTGGAGAAAGCCCCTTATTAGGGATTTGATTTATTCTCATTTTTGTAATTTGTTTTGTACCCATATCCCCTAAAACACCATACTCTTGGAACCTGGGTTTAAGGGTTTAATTATTTTTGGTTTTGGGAAGAAAACTCAGAAGTTATTTATTTCACATTGCATCACATCAAAACCATATTTTGTCAGGTGGTTGGTTCATTTATTAGGGATCCTAAGTTTGGGCATTTGACTAAGGGAGTAATGATTTGCACTCTACATTGCAAAATTACATTCTTTTGTTATTATTAGCAAGAGATTTCTGAGATGCTAGTTTACTTAAGCATCCTATTGTTCGTCAACTGCCTTTTATACCTAAGGGTTTTATCACATATTTGCAATTTTTACATAATTGTTTTTTAATTGGGAATTTGCAAAATGGTGATAGTTTTCATAATTTTATTATCCACTTTATATTTATTACCTGTCATTTTGTAAAAGTTAGCTTTTTCTTTGCAGATGACAATAAATGCCTTTTCTTTTTTAAAAAGCCAGATAAAACTGTATCATTCTATTAGACTTAGAGTGATAACAAATGAGTCTCTTTATGCCTGTGTGTATTTCTTTATCTTCCTTTTTTCCTCTCTCTTATTCTGGACTTTTGATTCCTTAGTATCAATTATAGTTCCAGACTGACAAGAAATTACCACTTTCTACAAAAACCCTGATTTTTTACAGTAAGGAGTTAAGGAGTAGTATTTTAAAAAAGAAACAAGCTTTATGGGTACATATATGTATGTGTATGTATGATTTTAAAAATTCATAAAGTAATTTTAATAGTTAACATTTATGCTTAAACAGGATTTTTCTGAAGTTTTTTTTTTTTGTATTTTTGTGTCCTGTTTTACATTGAAGTTTTTGGTTCCTAATATAGTAACATATTTATGCATTTCTTCTGTGATAGTCATGCTAGCTTCAAATTACAATAGAGTATTATTAATAACAACAAATCTATGTGTGAAATAGGACACTTATTTGAAGTTTTTCTTGGCCTTAGAATACTAGAATATAAATAAGATCAGTGAAAGAAGTTGTTCAGAAGTCACTGAAAGTGATTATTTTATATCACTGGTTATATTAACATTTTGATATACAGTTAGGTGAATTTGTCTTCCATTTTATCATTTTCCTTCTTTTTTATTTCATTATGTTTGTTTTAATTTACATTTTTACATGGTTCAAATTTCAAAGCATATTTTATGAGTGAAATCTGTTCAGAAATGACTCATTTCACTCTATTCCTTGTCACATGATGACTCCTCAAAACTATAATAACCAAAACTGATTGATTGGAAAGTTAAGGGTATCCTCACTGTAGTACAGGAGCATATTACCTTCACCGAGTCTTAGTAGAGTCTTGGAAAGAGAACAAAATTTGGATATCTTTGAGGGTTTTAGAATGTGATTTAAAGAGGGTCTTTTCTTGAGAGAGCTTGATTAGGGATGGGTAAGGGTTTTCATCTACTAGTTTTGATTTGGTTGACTCAGCAATCTGAATGTTTGGGAGAGGACTTAGAAGAATGTTGGGGAGTAAACTGTGCTGAACATCATGCTAAACATCATGATGCTAAACATCAAAGATGATGTTTACTTAAATGAGATTTTCAGGAAGCCTCTGGAATAAAGAGTTACTTGCAACTATTAGCTTCCTGAGAAAGTTTCCTGGAATTTAAGGTCATGCTAATGCAGGCAGTGCAATGGTGAAATCATGAGAACATAGGCAGTAAGCTCTGTGAGAATGGATGGTTTTGGTTCTCACCTTTTACCCTGATTTCCCTGCTCCCTATGGGTTGTCACTTACAGTAGTGTCTGAATTATCCATCAAGTGTTTATTTTTTGGGAGGAGAAAAGTAATTGCAGCTAGCATTACTTCTTAGACATTTGTTCAGTCTCATCATACATTTATGTGAGCACCTACTATGGTTTATAAACCATGCAAAGTACCTGGAATTAGAGATAAATCTGGTTTAACAAACAAATGAAACATCAGAATTTTGTCCTACATAAAAACTCATTCTCACTTGCTGATTAAGTTGCTAAAGGCACACAAACCACCTGAAATAAGTTGTCAGGGACTGGTAATGATTTGGGAGGAGAGGAAAGATCCTATCTACTCTGTTCATATTTAATTGTTGGTAGACAGCTGTTACCTGCATTGATAAAAGGACTATCTATAAAGATTTCACATTTCAAAAAAAAAAAAAAAACACATTTCACATTTCATTATTACATTGGAAGAAATTAAAAAGAAACATGATATAATATTTACATAAGTTTAAACCACCCATTAATTAAAGTATTTTAAAATTTATGGAGAATAGACCATTCTTAGACAATTTGACTGAAAAGGGCAGATTTAGAGGAGCAAAAAGAAACCACTTCATAAAGACAGGTATGTATTTGTAGAGTCATTGAAATTTAAATTTGTTCTGAATTCTTCACAATGAGCTCTGAATAGCATTTTCATTTGCAGCCTTATTGGGTTATTGGTCTCGGGTTAGGATACAGTTGCTGTGATGATCTTTGTTTCCTTTATAGTGACTCTGGGTGACTTATAATAGGCACCTTGACTTATAATAGGTACCAAAGTTTTCCTTGGCACAGGACTAAGCTATTCTGACCTATTTAATGCAATGTAAGTACCTGGGATTGTTCATTCTTACTACTTAATGTGTTGAGAAAGTTTTCCTCTCATTTTTCTTTTTTAAACAAGTTATTTGGGGGAAACAAGACCTTTAACTTTCATTGGGACAGAAGATGGATTTTCTAATCCTAGTATATGGCCGCTTGGTGTCAATTGTTATACCAGGGCACAATGGAAATATTCACAGCTATTGGTTTCTTTCTTTATAGAAATAATGTAAGGAATTGTTCTTGAAATACTAATGCCATCAAGTGTTCTATGATGTCTTTTTTTCTGAAATGTCTCACTGTGTATGTATGACCATGTCCATTTTCTGAGGGGCTCCCCACATTTGGGGCATCCAGCATTGTGCTGTGAACCCTTCCCGTTTGCAACACAGCTAATTGGACCAGAGAAAGACATTGAAGGAAGAGGCTGTTTTTGGTAGCCTGGCCAGGAGATGACAGAGTGCCTGGTCCCCAAGCCCTGCCCTACAAGGTTACTCTGCTGAATAGTAATTTAAGCTATTCACCTGTTCTCTCTTATGGTGTCCAAATGTAAAGCATATAGAAGACAGATGCAAAGAGACACACAGGAGAAAGTAGAGACCTTGAGTCGGTAAAACTCATGAAACAGAGTAAAGAGAAGGACAAAAAACAGAAGATACTGGCAGGGCCCCCACAACAGTGGAATGCTAGTCAGTTATCTCTGTGTAGTAAGGTTTGTGTAAATTCAATTTCTTTCTATTTTCCCTATTTTTTAGATAGTCTGCAATAAGAAAATGTTATTTTCATGATTAGAACAATATATTCAAATCACATAAATGTATCTAAAATTTTGGGGAAAAAAATCACTGGTTGATTTAACTAGATTTTCTTTTGTTTATCATCATGACTCTGCAAAAGCTACCACATCTGTTGCTTTATGAATGAAATACTGATTGAGCAAACCAAAACACGTTTTTTTCAGATCTCATATTCAGGCCACTGTAGAAAGTCTTGTTTCCAAGTACAAGCCAGAGGTTTCTATCCTGTATTCCAGCCCTGGGGCAGTTGATGGTGGGGAGTTTCAGTACCTTAGACATGAAGTCTGATTCTCCAATTGCATGTTTTAACCATTTGCCTTTGTCTCAGTAAGGTAATTCTACATCTCCCAGTGATTCTTTTCCACTTAGGTTTCTCTGTTATAACCGATGTCTTTGACATTCTGGCTAGAGCCTAAGGGATTTGATATATACTTCCGATTCAGTGGGCCAAGTGTTAGGGACACAGATTTATTCTGAGGAAGAGCCTTAAACTTCTCTCTTCCATTAGTATAGTAATAGTATAGTATAACTAGGTTTATGCCAGGTTTATCCACGTGCTACCTGGATGAGTAATAAAATATATATAATTACCATGCCCCAAACTCCTCCTATGAGGGATGATTTCAGAATCTTATTTCAAACCCTAGACTTTAAAAATAATTTAATCTAACTATTGTTGTAAAGATGAGTAAATGTAGTCCAAGTTAGATGAAGTGACTTGCCAAGATTATAGAAAAAGTGCATGACAGACCACAGGCTAGATCCATATCTTCCTGTTTCTTGCCAGATGTTCGTTCTGTCATGTTCTAGAGGAGATACATTCTCATTGATCTTTTATCCCAACGTTAATAGTATCCATGACACATAGTAGGAGATTAATTAATGTCATTTAAATGAATACTGAGTACATTCTGTAACAGATATCAGAGACATAATTTGTCTTCAGAGAAGTGTTTATTTCCACAGTATACATTGTTATGGGAAATTTTGAAACTAAAATAATTTTAACATCAAATAACACTTATTAATATACACGAATTTGTGCTTGGCACTCTGCCAGGATTTGCCAAAGAGATTAATATAAAATTATCCTTGCCTTTCTGAACATGTAGTCTCATGCAAAGTCAAAAGAGAGAGGAAGGGAGGAAGGGACATTGGGAGGGCAGAGAAAGAGAGAGAGTTTAGGGGGAGAGAGAGACTTAAGGAAAAGCTCTTGAGCTCCTAGAATGCCTCAAGCAAAGCACGTATCAAAGGCCAAACCGCAGAGCCCCTGTTTCCCAAGTCAACATTAATACACAACACTGTCTCCCGGAAGCATATGGGAAGGAAAACATAGCTATTCACTCAACATAATCCAGAGTCTCACTGATAAACCATGTTTCTTAAGATGGGGACAGATTTCTCTAAAGTGCTGTTGCCAGGATCAACTTTTGAACCTTCCCGTGTCATCAGAAGGCTTCATCTTGATCTCAGATTTTAGTGTCTCTTGTGTTCTTCTCTGTTCTTGAGCTCTCACAGGTGCCTGCGATCTGTGTTATGGTTGTTAATCTAGGCTTACTAGCTTATTTGCCTAGTAAGAGAGGTGTTTAATTCTGCTAATTTTTCCCCTCTTGCTTTCTTCTGTTTTAAACTGGACTTAAACTTTCTGTTTATTAGTACTCTGCCTCAGCAAGTATTTGTCTGGCGGTACTTTGGCCAGTTTCATTGTTTATGGTTATTTGGTTTTGATGCCTGTCTATATTATCAATTCAAGACCTAGCTTGTTTGGAAAATTCCATGGCCCCATCATACACCAGACATTGACAGCAACAGCTGCTTCTGTATCTACCTTTGGCCTATGTGCCCATGTATATTAATATTCTCTCAACAGTTGTTTCTAAAGGGTTAAACTCTAAAGTCCATCCTTGTGTATTTGATCTCTGTTTAAAATGAAAACAGGAAGTAACACAGTCTGTATTAATTAAAAGGTCCATTAAGGGCTCAATGCCAAAAGCTGGGTAGATGAAAGCTTGCCAAGTGCACAGGGCCAGAAACTTAATTGCACCTTTCTTTAGCAAGAGTTCCATTGACTGTAATTCTCAAATATATGACCTTGCCTTAATTTCGTGCTAATGCATAAAATGAGGGTCCTGCTTGTCTTTGTACTTGCCATTTCCGTGATATATATGCATGTGCCTAAAATGGAGTTTGCATATGTATACGTGAGAGTAGAGTTCCTGGCCTGACGTCAGTGGGAAATAATCAACTTTGTGTAGGTGGGTCTGTCTGTATATCTGATATGTTTATGTAAATATATACACATTCATATTTATTTTAATGACCAAAATATTTTAAGGTATGTACAATGAGTTTTTAATATAGCAGTATTCTAATTCTAGGATTGTTGTTATTTTTAGTGCAGCTTCAAAAGGAATCCTTACACAAATCTGAAAATGAAACTATAAACTTGAAGTCATTGGGGTTTACTCTATTTTCTGAGGATATCAAGCAAATTATGCTACAAGGTATCCTTCCAAAATTGAAATTATATTTTGATGCTTGCAACTAGGTTATGCTACAAAATATGTTGCCATGGAATGGCCACTCTAGTCGCTGCTGAACAGACATTTTTCTTTGCCAAGTCACAGAGGGAAGAAACAGGACAGGAATAATGTTGATACAATGCAAAGTCAATCCACACTTCTAGCTCCCTGATGTGCAGTGGAGTGCACTTTGGGATTTTGGAGAAGGGTTAATTAAGTTCGCCTTCCCTCTGTTCTCATAATTTGCCAATATTGTTTTCATGCTTACTTCAAATAGAAAACAAACCAGCTTTAACTGGTAGCTTTTTCAGTGGGTAGCTAATGCAGGTGGATAAGCAACCTTGAAATCATGGCTGAATCTAACAAAAATAAGTACACGGAAAACTGATAGTACATTCTGGAGATATTGAGCTGTACTAGTCTGTATTATTTTTCTGTCTTTACCTTTCCTTGTTATCAAGCACTTAACTAATAACTTAAGGATTATAATGGAGAACAGAAGCTTGGGAAATCTTTCTTAGGCATTTTTATACTTTATACTTAGGCATTTTTATACTTAGGCATTTTATACTTAGGCATTTTATACTTAGGCATTTTATACTTAGGCATTAGTGAAGTCGCAATTTATGTGTGCCTTCCATGTAGAAAGGATGCCATTATATCTGGTCTTAGATAAAGATAACACACCATATCTGCCCACTGAAAGCTCAAAGGCTTTTGTGGAAGTCACACAGAAAGATGGGCAGTTACAAGGCTGAGTTCCAGTTTCATGAATAGCGGTTTACACTTTGCAGAAGTGACTGAGAAGGACTGAACAAGTAAAGGGACTCTACTGGAAGAGGGTGTGTTGCTTTACTGTGTTATTGTTTGCCTGGTGACATCCTACAGGCCTTACTTTATAACATTTCAGAGACTTGTTCTGTAACTCATACGTAAGGAACAGAATTCTGTCATTTCCACTCATACTTGCTGTATAAGACTGATATCATCTTGTGTTAGCCTTCTCTATGAAGAATAGATATTGGACATAGGTGCATATATTTGAAATAAGTCGTCCTTGGTGCAGATAGAGCTTTTCAACATTGATGCTGGCCTTTCAATATTAATTTCTTGGTACTGTATATTATAAGTTGCTATGGGCCCACTAGAAAAAGATGAGATCAGACGGTACAGACTCCCAAAATAACGTAAGATTATCATCTCTCTGACTCTTAGATAAAGCTGTCAACTTCTTTCTAAAGAATATGGTTACTGTGCTCTTCAGAGAGGAGTACAATTGAGAGGGGATGGGCAAACAATTTGCAGTTTGAAAAAGGGGTTATATTTGAAAAAGGCTATATTTATACAATATAACCTATTGCATAAATTTTAGCGATAGCTTACGTCAATATTAATAATGTCATAACAATATAGCTATTATACCCAACTCTATATCTAAGAAATATTCCCAGTAGTTAACAAATGTTAATTATTTTGATACTTACAAGAACTCCATTACACAGCTCCGTGTAACTCCATTTTCCATGTAAGAAACGAGAGGGAAAAAGAGGGCAAGGTTGTTCAAGATCATGGCCAACACATGTCATAGTTTGGTTCTGGATGTTAGTCTCTTCAACTTCATACTGTCTCTGAATTCATGATGTCTCACTCTGCCTTCCATGCTGTGTCTGGTGTTTGTTGCAGTCGGTTCATTTTTTAGTGGAATCATCTGTGTTTTCCAGATGTTCAGTCATGCCACCAGGTATATGTTTATACCATTAATTTTAATTTTTCTCTCTATATGTTTTCTCTTCTCTAATTGTGTTAGCCGGTACCTCCAGAATAATAATTGTGATAGTGGGTATTTTGTTTTAGTGTAAATGCTTCAGTTGTTCCCCACAGGGTGTGTGCTATTAGCTTTTAGGTCCACCTACATATAGTTAAAAAAAAATTAAGGTTGATGTGAGAAAGTCACTTCAGTTGTTCCAGGTAAAAGTTAGTAGTGTGAAGAGAAGTAGTGAGAGCCTGACTCATTTTGAAGGTAAGTTTATATAATTTCCTAATGGATTAAATGTGATGTACAAGAGAAACAACTGAGTCAAGGATGTTGTAGTTGTTGTTGCTGTTGTTATTTTGGTCTGAACAAATGACAATAAAAAGTACGTTATTTACCAAGATATGGAAAATGCCAGAGGAACAAGTATGGGGGAAAGTTAGGAACTTTTTATTTCACATATGTGGTAGGGTTCTCCAGAGAATCAGAATTAATAGTAGATGATGGATAAGGACGCCTGGGTGGCTCAGTCGGTTAAGCGTCCGTCTTCGGCTCAGGTCATGATCTTGTGGTTCACGAGTTTGAGCCACACATCGGGCTTGTGCTGTCAGCTCAGAGCCTGGAGCCTGCTTCGCATTCTGTGTCTCCCTCTGTCTCTGCTCCTCCCCACTCGTGCTCTGTCTCTCTCTCTCCCTCTCAAAAATAAACATTTAAGAATTAAAAAAAAATAAATAAAACATGCACACCAAAGCATGTGCCATTAAAAAAAAAGGGGGGAGATGATGGATGGATGGATGGATAGATAGATAGATAGATAATAGAGAAAGAGACTTTAAGGAATTGGCTCAAGGGAGTGTAAGGCTAACAAATCCAAAATTTGCACTGCAGGCCAGTGGGCTAGAAAATCTGGGAAGAGCTGATGTTGCAGTCTGGAGGCAGAATTCCTTCCTCTTTAGAAATCCTGTCTTTCCATTTAAGGCCTCAAGCTGATTGGAGTTAATACATAAGAAGGTAAAACATAACACTATTACAGCATATTAAGCTTTGGATACCAATTAGACGTCCAGGTAGAAATGTCAAATAGCCAGTTAAGAACACATTCCTCAGCACAGAGATGTCTTTTAAAGCCTTGCGACAGGCTAAGAAAATCATGTCCCAGAGTCCACGTGAAGAAAGTGGTTCAAGAAAATGGTAATTATCTGTATTCATGCAACTGATGGGTCAGCTAAGAGTTGGAAAATTCGACTATTGGTTATAGTATTGTAGAGGTCATTGTTATTGTGACAAGTTTAGTTTCCATGGAGTAGGTAAAGTATAAACTTGAATAAAGTAGAGCCGGGAAGGAGTGGGAGGTACATGAAATAGAAGCAGTACTTCAGTCAGTTTTGCTGTAAGGAAGAATAATAAGAAACAGTAGTTATGAATGAAGGGAGATGTGGGGTCAACTGATTTTTTTCAATAAAATACATTTTGTCATGCTGTATGTTGATGAAAATAATCTAGTAAAGATGGAAAAGTTGATGAAAGGAACATGTAATTGCCAGAGGTTTGCCCTTGATGAGGTGAAAAGGTTAGGATGTCAATCTCAAAAGGAGGTATTTTCAGAGAGTAGAGCAAGAAGGTTGATCCACAGTAACAGGGAAGGCAGAGCACATAGAAACAGACAGGTGCATAGATAGGGTGCTGGGATAATGAGATAGCACTCTTTTGATGGCTTCTATTTTCTCTGCGAAGCAATGCCATCTGGTGAAAGTAAAGAAGAAAAAGGAAGTATTGTGTATCGAGGAGAAAGAAACTATATGAATTGATTGTCTAAGAGAGTGGTACATTTGTACAATTCAGCAACATCTATTCTTTAAAAATGATGCTTTTCTGTCACCTGCTAGAAAATTGTTCTAATACATACAAATCTGCAGTGACGGTGAATGTAAATGGTACCCTCTGTGGTTGAGCAGTGCCCCACAAATACATGTTGATGCTTTACTAGGAAAATACAGTAAAAGAGCCTAGTGCTTATTTGCTGACTAAATAAATATAAAGCAGATAAGTCCCTTAAAAGAAAACTAATGACATCAATTTATTATGGGTAAGAAAGATTATACATATAGTTTGCCCTTTGAGGTATACCAAAATTAGGAGTGGGGTTAAGAGATAAAGCCCATCACTAGCTTTATGATTTAATGTTTGGCCTGACGGTGTCCAAGTTATTAAAGTCAGCTTCCACACATTTATTTGAAAATAGGCCATCCTTTTCTGTTCTTTATGACTTAAATTAGTCCATTTTTCCAAAAAAAAAAATGTATGTGCTGCTTGAATTCTATAGAAAAGACAGAACTAAGGTACATTTTAAAAATATCTAAAACCATTAAAATGTCCCCTGGTGATATTTAAAATGAGAAATAGGGCACTACTTATTTAAGTAGTATATTAATAATGTATAAATGGGTTGAATCTTCTCCTCTTGGGGTTCTGGAACTTTCCTCTTATAATTGTATATATCCATAGGTGAATTATATTGTTGATAACTGGGAGGTAATGTCTTATGAAAGTACTCTTGACTCTGTTTAACATAGTTTATGTAAAATGCCAAATGTTTGTTAGAGGTAAAGGTGAGATTTTGTTGTTTTTCCAGAGTTTGATTGGATTATTAGTAAACCCAAATCCTGTCCTGCCAATCATGAATTCTCCACATGGAGTTCTTGAGAAGTTCTTGAATATCAAAGTATCACCTCAATAATAGTATGTCATTGTCTCATGCTGCAACACACATATGTGGACAAAGCAAGAGATGTCACAACTGACCTAGACTCAAGCCCTGAGAAATTTCTATATCCCCAGTAATATCTATTTACTGGTATACACAAGCCTGCATGCAGCAGAGACAGGGTATATAACTGAGCCAAAAAGATTCCATTGATATAGATACGGCAGAATAGAGCTGAAGTAGAAATGCCAAGATAAGGAAGGAATGAATCATGGATGATTTCTTATTAAGCATTATTTAAACCCAATAAATACTGCATACTCTGACCAATGAGATTTGCAACTTACCCTTCACAGAAAGATCTGGAAAAGGTCTGTGTAGAGCCAGGACCCGTTTGAGAAGTTTGGCAGAAGCCAAACATGATGTTTTAGATATGTTCTACCCCTTCTTTATTCTGACCACAATTGATTTAGTTTGGGGGATGACAATTACTTTGTAAGACATTTACTTTAACTCAGTGATAGTCAAAGAGGTATTGGAAATTAAGAGGGCTTAAGTGACTTATCCAGAGTTTCAGAGAAACTTAATAGAACTAGTACTAGAATTTGACCCTTCTTTTGGGATTTTTTTCTGATTCATACAGTTCATATATAAAATCTTTGTTTTCAGAGGATTTAGAAATATCTGGCCACTTGGTGGGAATATACCACTGGTAGTCTATTTCACATGAAAAACTGGGATGTGTCTTGGAAGGGACCTCCATCCAAGGCGAGTTCTTTTGTGGCTTTATTCAGTAACTAACCCTGAGTTTGACAGAGCCTTCCATAAAAAGGGTAGGGTGAGATTGTTAGGTGAAGTACCCAAACAGCTTAATATCTGTGATTCCCATTTATTGCTCTGACACAGGATGCATGTACCTAGAGATCAAAGAATTAAAAACTGTGTGACAGAGTGAATTAAATGTTTTTGCCATAGATAGTATGAGGTATGGAGCTCGAAACCTTTATTGCTAGGTCTCTGTCAAACAGGATAATAAACACAGAGTAGGGTCTTTCCCTCTATAACACAAGACATCATGTTGCTCAGACATCTTATAACTTTGGTTTATTAAGGATGAGGGAATCAGAAGCTCCTGAAAGCAAAGACTGATTGAGACCTCTTCTGAGAAGGAAACCTCATCTGTGATCCAAAAAAAGGATGGTCTTAGCTTCCTTCCAGGTAGCCAGGTAGCCAGGTAGCCACGGTTACCAAGAGACATCAGCAAGTAGCTTATGGCAGCAAGACTGAATGGGAGACATCAGAAGGAGGATCAGGGTAAAAGATGGAAGAAAATATCAGATACCCAAGAAAATATCATATGACTAAGAAGTGAATCAGAGAATGCTGAGATATCACAGTAACATGTGGAAATAGGGACCGGAAATGCCTAATCAGTTTTACTGCTGGGATGATCCAATTTGTAACTTTTCTTGCTGGATTCATCTGATCGTGGATCTGTTGGCCAACAAACAGAGCTGCCGCTACCCCAACGCCAGGGGGCAGAAGTTATATTTTTAGTTTATAATGTGGTGGTCTTACTTAAATTTGTCACTGTTTGCTCTCTCTGTTCCCCAGTTGCATGTAATTCACCAATTATTTACTAAATCCTTTACCACATTCTTATCAAGAACTTTATATCTGTGTATATTAATAGAATGTCAAACTTGAAAATGATCTTCAGCAGCATCAGTTTATTTATATTAATTTGAGTCGATTAGACTTAGGCAAATAGTGAATAATATAGGAGAGAATTCCATGAGGGACTAAATTAAATATACATTCATCTTTTTTTTTTTCATGCCTGTGAAAATGTAAGGATGCCAAGTTCAGAGACTGATTTCTATTTCAAAATTCCCTTCCATTTCTAACAAGCTGAAAGCCCTCCCCCTACCCCAAGGCTCTCTGTAGATTAGAGACTATAAATAGGACTTTCAAATCACAGGGGCTTTATTCCTGGAACAGATGAGAAGTGACTGCACTGTGGCGAGCCTCTATGGGAGATTCCTTAGCAAACTCAAATGGATTTGAGGGAGAAAATTGTTGGTGAAAAGCTGTTAAATGAGTTCTGTTACTTTGAGGGGAGATCAGTCCTCACAAGGATCATTCACTGTGAGAGGTAGAATGGAAACTCCCTAAATATTATAAATTGCTGTATTGATATTTATAGCACAGGCCACATAGAACTTTGGAGTTTGAGGATTTTTTATTGTTTTTGTTTTTGTTTTCTTCCCAGTGAATACATTTTAGTATTAGTTATTTATTTCAAACAAAGCTATCTGAGAGAGCAGTTCTCTTTGGGTGGTGTTCTTAGCTTTGCAGTTCAGGTGAGGAGTCTTCATGACTATGCCAGCGGCATATTTCTTTGTGATAAGAATGTGCATCATTCTGCTAAGCAAATGACAAAATCATTTACTGCAAATAAGCACAAATTGTTGGAAGACTGAAATCACAAGTAATGAAAGTTTTACTACCCATAGATCTTAATTTCCATGACTTTCATTCTGTCCCTGTGAATTAGAGAATGATTTGATATGGTTTTAGTAAATAATCACACTTCATATTCCCAACCTTCTTTTCTTTTTTTTAATCCTGACTAAACTTGAGTTGATAATGAGGAGAATAAATAATTTCCAGTGATTTTAGATATTATTTAGATATTTCCAGTGATATTATTTAGATATTGTGGGTTAGTTCAATTAAGGGAGATAAATGAAAATTATATAAATTTGTTCACGTCCCATGACTTTCTCAGTGGTAGGGTTGTTGGCGTAGATTCATTTACATATGCAGCAAATTTTTTAATCATTTAGCATTGAATGAGACAATAAAATTCCTTCAAATGTCACACTTATACAATGTGTAGCCACAGTCCTAAGAGTGTAGAATACTCTTTTGTTATCCAACTGACATGTAATAAGAGCTACAAATACAAGCATATGAGGTTGAAATTGCCTAGTAGCCACAATGGAAAAGGGAAACAGGTAAAATTAATTTTAATAAAATAATCCATTTAACCCTTATAAATTTCAGCATTTCATCATGCAATTAATATAAGAATTATTAATGATATAATTTACATTATTTAAAATACAGTTGGTATTTTATAGTTACATTTCAACTCATTCCAGCCATATGTGAAGCACTCCATAGTTAAAGGTGGCTGGGATGTCTACATTATTTGGAAAGAGAATTCTACAGTGTATTTTCTTATTTATATACAAAAGCCCACAGCTAATATCATCCTCAATGTGGAAAAACTGAGAGCTTTCCCCCTGAGATCAGGAACACAACAGGGATGTCCACTCTCACCGCTGTTGTTTAACACAGTTTTGGAAGTTCTAGCATCAGCAATCAGACAACAAAAGGAAATCAAAGGCATCAAAATTGGCAAAGATGAAGTCATGCTTTCACTTTTTGCAGATGACATGATACTATACATGGAAAACCCGATAGACTCCACCAAAAGTCTGCTAGAACTGATACATGAATTCAGCAAAGTTGCAGCATACAAAATCAGTGTACAGAAATCATTTGCATTCTTATACACTAATAACGAAGTAACAGAAAGACAAATAAAGAAACTGATCCCATTCGCAATTGCACCAAGAAGCATAAAATCCCTAGGAATAAACCTAACCAAATATATAAAAGCTCTGTATGCTGAAAACTATAGAAAGCTTATGAAGGCTATTGAAGAAGATACAAAGAAATGGAAAAGCATTCCATGCTCATGGATTGGAAGAATAAATATTGTTAAAATGTCAATACTACCCAAAGCAATCTATACATTCAATGCAATCCCAATCAAAATTGCAACAGCATTCTTCTCAAAGCTAGAACAAGCAATCCTAAAATTTGTATGGAACCACAAAAGACCCCGAATAGCCATAGTAATATTGAAGAAGAAGACAAAAGCAGGAGGCATCACAATCCCAGACTTTAACCTCTACTACAAAGCTGTAATCATCAAGACAGCATGGTATTGGCACAAAAACAGACACATAGACCAATGGAATAGAATAGAGACACCAACACTGATTTCAAATGAAGAAGCTTCCTAGAGTGCTTGTTGGTACATCAGCTTCTTCATCTACAGCTCTTACTGCAGTGAGACATGTCCCCAAGGATCCCAGTACCAAGGTCTCTAGGATCAGGATACCAGGATGCCCTGCCATACACAGGACCAAGGCTCCACTGTTCTGTGCCCTGCTCCAGGTCCTAGGTCATAGCTTTGTTCTGTCATAATGGGTGCAGCCACAATGGGTACACCCAGCTGATGCCCTCCAAACTGATGCTTCCCAGCCACTTCAGGTGAAGATCTTTTCACACTGAAGCCAGTCTGAAAAGACTGGAAGACATTAATGATCCCTCAGATATACAGACATTAACACAAATCCATCAGAAACATGAAAAAGTAACACACACACACACACACACACACACACACATACACAAGAAACACAATAATTTTTCATTAATGAACTCCAAAGAAGCAGTAATCTGTGAGTTTCATGAGTAATAATTCAAAATGAATATTTTGAGGAAGCTCAGTGAGTCAAGAGAACACAGACAACTCAATGAACTCAAAACAGAATGCATGAACAAAACAAAAAAGATAAAAAGTATAAAAATTAAACAGTTGAAGAATACAGTCAATGAAATGAAGAAGGCAATAGAGAGTTTCAGCAATATGTTCAAGCAGGCAGAAGAAAGAATCTGCGAACTTAAAGACAGATATCTTGAAATTATCCATAGAAGACAAAAGAAATTAAAACTAAAAAGAAATAAAGAAAGCCTATGTGGATTATGACGCAGTCAAAGTAATATTGACATTATTGGAGTCTGATAAGGAGAAGGGACAGAAAAAATATTAAAAAAATATAATGGCTAGGGTGCCTGCGTAACTCATTTGGTTGAATGTCTGACTTCAGCTCAGGTCATGATCTCATGGTTCATGGGATCGAGCCTTATGTTGGGCTCTGTGCTGATAGTGAGGAGCCTGGTTGGGATTCTCTCTCTCTCCCTCTCTCTCAGTCCCTCCCCCAGCATCTGCACGCTTGCTTTCTCTCTCTCTCTCTCTTTTGAAATAAATACACAAACTTAAAAAAGATAATGGCTGAAATTTTCCCAATACTGAGGAAAGATATGGCCACCACGTACATGGATCTTTAAGATTCCCAAATAGATTCTTCCCAAGGAGAACTTCAAGACACGTTATAATTGAGTTCTCAATAATTAGAGACAAAGAGAGCAGTTTGAAAACAGGAAGAGAAAATAGACTCACAAATATAAAGGGATCCTGATAAGACTCTGAGAAAACTGTCAGCAGACACCTTGCAGGCCAGAAGAGAGTAAAATGATGTATTCAATATACTCAGGGGAAACACAAACAAAAACAAAAAACAAAATCAGACAAACAAAAAACTCAAAAACAATATGCCCTGCAAAGTTATCTTTCAAAATGAAGGAGAAATAAAGACTTTCCCAGACAAATGAAAACTGTGGGGATTTATCACCACTAGACCTGACTTATAAGCAATTCTAAAATGAGTTTTTTGAGCTGAAATGAAAGAACATAGTTAGTCATATGATATATATTTATATGTATATATATATATATATATATATATAAAATCTGTGAATATATATGTATATATATATATGAAAGTATAAAATTCACTGCTAAATATAAATATGTACTCCAATTTGAACTAATCTGGCACTGCAATGTTGGTTTTAAACCACTTTGAACTTGAGTGCATGGGTGGCTTAGCTGGTTAGCTCAGCTAACTTTGGCTCAGTTGGCTCAGCTGATTTTGGCACAGGTCATGATCTTGCAGTTTGTGCGTTCTAGCCCCATGTCAGGCTCTGTGCTGACAGCTCAGAGCCTGGAGCCTGCTTCAGATCCTGTGTTTCCCTCTCTATCTCTGCCCTTCCCCCATTCATATTCTCTCTCTCTCTCTCTCTCTCTCTCTCTCTCTCTCTCTCAAGAGTAAATAAACATTTTTTAAATAAATCGCTTTGAACTCTAACATACAGTTTACAAGACAAAAGCATTAAAATTAACTATAATATTTTGCCAATGGATATAGAATCCAAAAAGGTATAAATTGGAACAGCAACAGCATAAACTGGATGGAAGGAAAGTAAATATGTAGAACTTTTAAAGTATAGTTCAAGTTATTACAAGCTTAAAATAGACTCTTATGTACTATGAAAGCTTTATAGTAAACACAAAGCTAAAATCTATAGTAGATACACAGATGATAGAGAATAAAGTACGCCACTGCAAAAAAAATCATCATCTTCTAAGGAAAGACAGCAAGAGAGAAAGAAAAGATGAAGAATTTTGGAGAGCTGTTAACAAAATGGGGATAATAAATCCTTAACAATCAATAATATTTTAATTGTAAATGTTTTAAGTTCTCCAATTTAAAGTCGGAGTGACTGAGTAGATTTCACACAAAACAAAACAAGAAAACAAGATCTGACTTCCCTGACTACAAGAAACTCACTTGAGCTTTAAGCGCATTCCCCAGCTGAAAATGAAGGGATTGAATAGATATTCCGTAAATGAGGACTACAAGAAAACGGGGTGGCCGTACTTATATCAGACAAAAAGACTATAAATCAAAAGCTGCAATAAGAGACAAAGACATTATATAATAACAAAGGGGTCAACTTCTCAAGAGAATAGAACAAATATAAATATATACACACCTAAATTTGGAGCACTTAAACATATTAAACAATTTCTAACACTTCTGAAGGCAGAAATAGCAGTGTAATAATAGTGCAAGACTTCAGCAGAATCACACTTCCTGATTTCAAACTATAATACAAATCTGTAGTAATCAAAACTGTGGTATCAGCATGAAAACAGAAACCTAGATCAATGGAACAGAATAAAGAGCACAGACATAAGCCCACACAGATAAGGTAAGCTAAGTTTTGACAAGAGTAGCAGGAACACACAATGCGGAAAGGATAGCCTATTCAGTAAATTGTATTAGGAAGATTGGATATCCGCATGCAAAGGAATGAAACTGGGCTCCTTTAAAAAAATGTTTACTTATTTTTTAGAGAGAGAGAACATGAACAGTGAAGGAGCAGAGAGACAGGGAGACAAAAATCAGAAGCAGGCTCCAGGCTCCACTCTGTCAGCACAGAGCCTGATGCGGGGCTTGAAGTCACAAACTCTGAGAGCATGACCTGAGCTCAAGTCAGACACTTAAATGACTGAGCCACCCAGGTACCCCGAACCTGGCCTCCTGTCTTAGACATCTTACAAAAGTTAACTCAGAATGGATTGAAGACTTAAATATAAGACCTGAAACCATGAAAGTGCTAAAAGAAAACAAAGAAAAGGATCCTTGACATTGGTTTTAGCAATGATTCTTTGAATAAGAAACCAAAAGCACAGGAACTGAAAGGTTTAAAAAGTTTGAGATTAACTCAAACTTAAGTGCTTCTTCACAGCAAAGGAAATAATAGATTGAAAAGGTAACATATAAGAATGTGAGAAAATATTTTCAAACCATATATCTCATAAGGGATTAGTATCCAAAATATATAAAGAGCTCCTACAACTGAATAATAAAAAAGTGAATAATCCAATTAAAAATGGATGAAGGACCTGAACAGATTTTTTTTCCCAAAGAAGATATATATATATATATATATGGCCAAAAAGTGTATGAGATGGTGCTCAACATCATTAATCATCAGGGCACTGTAAATCAAAACCACAAGGAGATATTACCTCATACCTGTTAGGATGGCTTTTATCCAAAAGGTAAGAGGTAACAAATGAATTACAGAAGTTGAGGTGATAAAAATTGTCAAAAAAGGGTGAGCAGCTTAAGACTTGCTTAGAATACAAGGGCACCTGAATGTGGCTCAATTATTGAAATGTCTGACTCTTGGTTTCGGCTCAGGTCATGATCTCACAGTTTGCGAACTCAAGCCCTGCATCAGGCTCTGTGCTGACAGTGAGGAGTCTGCTTCGAATTCTCTCTCTCCCTCTCCCTACCCCTCTCCTACTTGCTCACTCTCTCTCTCAAAATAAATAAATAAACTTAACAAAAATTTTTAAAAACTTACTTAGAATACATAGATTAAAAATGCCCTTAGTTGTAGAGTATATATTATAAAAGACACTATTGAATATTTTAGTGAAAGTATAATTTTTATTTTTATTTCTTTTGAAGACAGTGGATGATCTAACATTTCAGTTTCTAACGTAATTTTATTATATAAGCTTTTAACCAGCCACACCACTTCTGGAACCTTCAAAATGATGTTCCTTACAAAACTATTTGTAAAAGTGATAGAGTAAAACAAATTAGTATTCTGCAAAGAAGAAAGTGGATAAAAAAAATCAGTTAGTTCCTTGTAATAGAATATTGTTCAGCTGTTAAAAAATGAAATACATGTATTTGATGAGATGAAAAGTCATCCAGTCCTTTTTTTCTGTTAGTTTTTCTTTCAGAAAAATAGATGATTGATAGGTAGGTAGGTAGGTAGAATACCTAACGGGAAACGCAGAAAGAAGTGACTATAAAGAAGGAAGAAAGTAAAGATGCATTAAAAAGAAATGGAAATGGCACATGTTAGAGTTTAACTGTGGTTATTTTTATGATGAAAATTATGGTGAATAAGGAAGGAAATTTCATTTTTGCTTTACCCATATAAAATTTTTTCCCAAACCCCTTGTATTACTTTAGAAATATTAAATTAAAAAAATATTTTATACATGCATATGCTTTACTTTTTTGCTTTTATTTGAATACAGGCTATTATTGTATTTAAACTGAATTGTATTTATTAATATACCCCTTACCTTATTTGAAAAAAAACACATTAAGTTTTATAAGCATACATAAAATTCAACAAGCTAGCATAAATATAATGTTTGGGAAAATAAATGATAAGGCGAGATGTGATCATAAAATAGAGTAACAATGAGGCTTAAAAATGCATAACATAATGTCCAAAAATATGTTTCCATGCTGTCTGGCATATAAGAAAAGCACAAAATAGGAGAGATTTATTTTATATGCACATTAATAAAAGCCAAATGACACTTCCCAGACACAATATCCAGTGTTTTGAGAACTTTAAAAAAAAATGCATATTTTACAATTAGAATAAACATTAACTAAGAGCCTGACTTATTTGCCCACTTCCCCAGAATCAGATCTAGTCTGGAACCTTTATTTGATCTACTTTGTTATCGGATATACAGAAACATAACCTTCCCCCCTCAGAAAAACAAACGGTGAGATCATTAACAGAGTAAGGAAGGTAATGGAGCAGGTTTCTATTAGCAGTCCTGTAGATCATTCAATGACTGTGATTATCACACTCTGTTGAACAAGTCATGCTTGTAGTTGTGTGTTCCGTTCTCATTCTCATTTAAAAATACATATATAAGGAACCTGGAGCATGTTCAGAGAAAGAGGACTAGAAGGGTAAAATCACTATATATGACAAGGAGTTGAAAGAACCTTTTTTGTTTGGAGAGGTTTCAAAAAGAAAAAAAAAAAAGGAGGGGCACAAAGCTGTGTAATATCCATTATCAAATGCTTTTTTTTTTCATTATTTGTAAATGTTTTTTTAATTCATTTTTTGAGAGAGGGAGGGAGGGAGGGAGGAAGGGAGAGAGAGAGAGAGAGAGAGAGAGAAAAGCCAGGGAGGCACAGAGAAAGAGAAGAGAGAAATCCCAAGTCAGCTTCCCAGAGCCCGACACAGGGCTTGATCTCATGAACCAAACCCTGAAGTCATGACCTGAGATGAAACCAAAAGTCAGACCTTTAACTAAATGAGCCACCCAGGCACCCCTCTATTATCATATACTTAAAGAGAAATTGCCACATAGAAAATGAAGGAAATGAATGAATAAACTTGGACTTCCAATTGGAGGTCAGAGGGTGGTGGATCTGGGTTTAATCTAAGAAAAAAATTTTCTAACAAGTAAATCTGTTCACTGGTGAAATTAATTGCCTCACAATGTGATGTTTGCAATTTAGCTCTAACTAAATGGCTGCAAGATCAGGGCTCAAATACTGGAAAAGTCCCTGGACTAGACAGTTCTAATTTCTAAAATGTTACCAGATTTATGGCCAGGTTCTCCTCTTTCCTTGTTTAGTAATTGAGGGATATGAAACTAATGCGAAACATCATGAAACACACACACATAAAATATAAACGTACTGTTTTAATCTATCCATGTGGCATAGGGAAACGATATTCTTTAACACTGAAAAAAAGTGGCTAACAGTAACATTAGGATTCCTCTTCATCTTGGTGGCTTGGGAAGGTCACTGTCAATCAGGGGCTTTCAAGTACTTGAGGAATTCAGCTGTTTATCAGAAATAGAGTAGACCAAATCACACAAAAACAACACCATACAAATAAAATGTAATATATTCTAAGAAGCAAATTAGAAAATAGCACTCCTTTTATAACATATATGAAGAAACAGCTAAATTGATAATCTTAGGTTTTTGCTTTTTATTGAATTTTCTAACTGAAAACCCTCAGGTGGTACATTTTTAAGAATGGTGTTCTTTTTGTAGAGGACTTTAATAAAGATAGCACACTGCCAAGATCCATGAGATGGTAGATGAGCAAATTGCTCTGCGTTTTACTTCTCCATCGACTCCTCCATTCATAGTATTTGACAAGAAGGACTTAAATGGGAACACTTCGTTCTTCTCTCCCCCACCCCACCCCAGAGAGGGCAGTTTCTCTGAAAGCTTAAATGAAACGTATTGGAGTAAGGTGGCATAAATTTCCCTCCTCATTTATTAAGATCCAATCCTCATGCAAACTCTGCCAGGCACATTATATTAGATTGGTTAAACAGATATGATACTAGCTTTTTAACAGAATGAAAATCAGATGACATCAAAGTAGGGATTCAGGACTATTATTCATGTCAGCGCACTGGGATTCTTCATGAAATAATACCTTGCAAAAGAAAAGAAATCCAGGAATGTTGTAATAAATATTAGACAGCCATGTCCTGACCAGAGATCTATGAGATAAAACTGGGCCTAAGAGGCTTTCAGGAGCCTTAGAGGACAAGTCCATGAATCTCACTAGACAGTGAAACAGTAGGTAAATAGTAGCACCAAGGAATGGATTCAGGTAACAGAGAGTAGATGTTCAAATGAACGGACCCAGGAATAGAAGATCAGTGAATACACCAGGGTCACTGACCCTAGCACAGGATCACCACAGCATGGAACCGGGAATCCCAACAAAATCTTCTACATGTTAGAGATCAGAATCTATAGTAGGTATGGAGTACACATGGACTACAAGAATAGAGTTTGATACTGAAGTTATTAAGGGATGGTGCTACTTAAACCATTCTGCCTGAGGCCAGTGATCTCTGAATGGGAACTGACAAAAAGCAAGTGGTTCTTTTTAGCTTGAGGACTGGGAGTCTAAATAAGATAACCAAACATCACAGCCAGTTCCATATTTCTTCACAGCTCTTGACCTCTCCATTGTGCTAATCATGGGTCTTTGTTGGTCCCGAACACTTTAGTGGTCTAACCATATAACTTGCCCTATGTCTGTGACCCAACTTGCCCCAGATGTCCATGTTCTGGATATCAGTCATCTCTTCTAGGCCTAACGTTTCCTCTTCACTCCTTGCAGATCTGAATATGGAAATAGGACAAACAGGCATTTGTATCTACCTACATATTCATGTGAACTACGTTTGGAATACTAGGATGCTGAATCTTTATTACTGCAGGATGTCTATAAAGTTGGATTTGGAATTTGTTTAGAATAATGTCAGAATTATTGCTAATGATGCAAATAAGCTGTTTTCAAAGCTGAGCAGGAAACCCATCTACTTTATTCTGAGAAAAATCATGCCAGTGAGCGTAATAATCAAAGCTGTGTATAAACTACCCATACTCCAAATAGAAAAGCAGACAAAAACCCATTATCCAAAAAAGGGGTTTGGGACAACATAGTCAACATTTGTACTCAATTTTCTACACTGGGATTCATTGTTATCTATCAGTTCTCTTTCCTCAGCAAGTATCAAGTCTATGGACAAGTACATTTAATTATGTTAGCTGAAATGTTAAGCTTTATGACAGGCCTCATCAGTTGCCTGGTCTTTTATTTAAGCTGTTATAGACTTCACTAATATCTGAATGAAAACAGAGGCCGTTTCTTACAGGAAATAATGCTTGAAATTAAAAGACTTGATTTCAAATGACAAAGATACATGTAAAACAGAAAGGTTGGTCTGCTGGTGTGGTTACTGTCTAGCTCTATGAGGGACTGTAGGCAAGCCATTCAATAATACAGTTTGCCTCTTATCTGTGATAAGGTTAAGGGATTAGATTTGACAATGTAGAGGGACTGTTCCTTTCTGTAATGCTGTAAATAATTATTGATGGATGGACGAAATAATTGGTTGGTTGAAGTTTAATATTGTGTTCTTGAAATCATTTGCATTAGTTTTGAGGGGTCCTTTTTTTAAATTTTTTTTAACGTTTATTTATTTTTGAGACAGAGAGAGACAGAGCATGAACGGGGGAGGGTCAGAGAGAGAGGGAGACACAGAATCTGAAACAGGCTCCAGGCTCTGAGCGGGTCAGCACAGAGCCCAACGCGGGGCTTGAACTCAGGGACCGCGAGATCATGACCCGAGCCGAAGTCGGCCGCCCATCCGACTGAGCCACCCAGGCGCCCCAAGGGGTCCTTTTTTAAAAGGCATTTACAAGTGAGTGAGATGGAGATAGAAAATCTTTTAAGTCATTGCCTATCAACGGGGGCAATTTTGCCTCCCAGGGGACATTGAACAATATCTAAAGACATTTTGATTGTCACAGAGATGTGGGTGCCACTGGTATAGGCCACAAATGCTGATAAACATCTTAATACACACAGCACTGCCCTCCCAAACGATGTTCAGTCCAAAATATGTTCAATGTTGAGAAATCCTGCAATCACTTATGGCTAGACTAACAGCATATCCCATCCTTCTGCATGCTGTGATCAGTCCAAAAGAGGCCTCCACTTAAATCAGATGCAGCAGATGCATATTCCTGTCCCCTCACCCCCAGCGAAAGGATCTTTCTACTTCCTGTATCAAACACTAAGAGTTGGGGGCCATGTTTGTTTCCATGGTTGAGATCATACCTCATTATGAGGTTAACAGTTCTTAGGCAATACAGTCTATGTATTTCTTTTTTTATTATTAATTTATATATTCTTATGTCCTGATGTGTATATTTTTTATAAGTGTTTCATATGCTATGAAAGAAGTGCACTCCTCATTTTCATTTTAAATCCATGGATCAAATTGCCACGGCTTTTTAGGTTGTCTATATATTTGTACCCAATTAAAAACCAATAAGGATATGTTTGCTGATTTCTGTCATAATCTTAATGATTTTCTAAATTCAGGCAGGATTGATTTGGCTGTTTGTATGTGGGATATATGCAAAGGCATATCTATAAATAAAAGAACTGATTTCTACTCCCATGACATCATTCATTCTATTAGTAAGATACTGTTTTTCTCTGTACAACACACAATTTCTTTTTCTATTTAAGATTCACATATACTAAATGTTTCTATACTCCTAATTTTACTTTAAAAGTGGAACATCATGCAAACATATGTCTTCCTCACACTGGGTCCACCTTCAGGGCCTCCCAAGTTGGAGATACCCCAGATTTTGTTCCTGATTCCTTTATTAACTCGATTAGTTTTCCCCCTTAAAAGGACGGGTATTTTCAAAGATGAAGTTGTCTAAATGAGCTTGTCACTTAACTTTAACCGAGATTTATCTTTCATGTGTCTTTCAGATTTAATGACTAACGTGCTCATATCCAAATGCACATTTCTGCATTATGAGATTTCCTAAATTTCTGAAAATTGAGTTCAAGACCAATTCTAACAGTCATTTTCCATGTATCTTTAGATAAATAACAACTATAAACTGTGACTCACTTTATTTTTTAAGAATCTAGACATAGCTTTCTTCTCAATTTCTTTCAGAAACAGGGTGGGATAATAAATATTAAGGAACTCTGAAAAATATTAATGACTATATATATAGGTGGTGGTGATAGTATAATTTATAAGCTAGACAACAGTAGCAAGAGCAACACAAACATAAAATTGACCAGGAGAAATAAAAATCTATGGTGTGAAAGTTCTTGGGTCATTTTACATTTAGATCATGCTACTTGTCTAAAATTGGGTACTTGAAAAATTAATTCAATCTTTATCACCAAAGTTTCTGAAATACTGGCTCATTTCAGGGCCAAGTAAATTGTGTTCTGTTCATTAAACAAAGTTGATTGAACACCTACTACTTAACCACATATTGAATTATGTCTTGAAAAATTGCAGGATGAGTGAAATTGGCGCCTCATCTTCCCAAAGCAGCCATTTCGGGTGAAATGGAGTGACAGATGAGCTAAGAGAGCCATATACATTGTAGAAAGGGACACACAGAAGCATGGATAAACCCTTCTCGGTAGGAGGACTCAAGACAAGCTTCACAGTGGAGGAAATGTTTGAACTGATTTTTAATGTGTTTGTGCTTGTTTTGAAGGAGGTATCAATACTTAGGGGCAATTTACTTTCATGCTCTGGCCTGTTTGGGAGCAAAGGTCTTTGGTAAGTGTGATAGAAACTTCATAGAGAGAGGGCCAATATTGCTAATGTGGACTCTGGACTCTGGAAGAGTGGCATCAGTCAGTGCCTTTTGGACTGTGGGTTTATTTATACTATCATTATGATCATGCACAATTTGAAATGCCATGCAAAAAGTCTTCAAGAGCTTTCATGGGATTAGAGGTTATACACATTTAGAACAATTTAAATAATTATTTTTACATTTAATACTATCTTATTGTTCCATTTTCTGGAAAAATATTTAAGTCATCAAGAAAAGATACTTTACTGTTACCCCCCTCCCCAACTTTTGACAAGAGTAGATGTATGTTTTATATTTCTAAGAAATAGGTAGAAAAATTCAGTTACTGTTTCCTTTGTCCTTTTAAGGTAATCAATAACATTAGGATAGAAATGTAAGATATTTTGCCACTTAGTGCTTTCCCCTTGTTCTTTCTTCTAACCTATTATACTACTTGCAAATGTGTGTCTGTTATAATTGCATATTAAAATTCTTTTCCAAGTATCTGAGCAAATTTGCTATCAACTTCAAAAGTACAAAGTAATTTTTTTTACTATAAAAACAATAGGGTGTATAAACATACTTCTTAGAAAATAAAATCTCTTTGGAGATAATTTGAAATGAGAAAACCTATTCTGCAAGTATAATCTGAAATATTTGGGACAGTGTCCAATTTAGAGCCAAGAACATTGATTGGATTTTGAATCTCAGTCTATATCTATGGCAGTGTGGCAAACTGTTTAAGAGCCAAGACTCTGCAGGTAGATAGACCTAGTGTTTAATTCCTGCCATGTCTGTGATTAACTATGTGAGATTTGGCATATTGCTAACCCTCTCAGATCTTTAGTAGGTTCTTCAAAATCGTTGGACTAAAAATAATACCTTCTAAAAGGATTGATGCGACAATCCAACCAGATTGTACTTGTTTATGTGTATGTGTTTAGTAAAAGGACTGGCAAATACTTGATTAATGTTAACTGTCATTATCTTATTGCTTTATTGTTAATATTATGGATTTGTGCAAAAGTAATACATTGTGAAGGTTTCTCATTCTCTTCTTCAGATATGTACAGATGTTGCCTATGTGAAATAAAGATCCAGGATATCCTTGAAGGGAAGGGTGTGCCAAGATAAAGATGAAATATTTTCCAAAGAGCATGTAGGGGGTGGAAAGAGTAATCTCTATTTGAAAAGGCGGGGTCAAAGCTTTGTTCACATGACTTTTCTCTTCCTAAAATGGCATATTCTTCAGGCACTAATTTCATTTTTCACAGCTATGCTCAGGATACTTTCCCTGAGTAGACCTTTCTGAACCTTTTGTGCTTCCTTCTACCCTTGTAGAGCTCACCACTCGTCCCTTGAATTCACACTCTTGCTATCTCTAGTGCATGCTTGGCATGTAATAAATGGCAACACTTAAGTGGAGGCTTAAGTATATGCATATATTCTTCAATAGGATGTAAATCTTTCCAGGTTTTATTCCTATATCTCTAGGCCCTTGTAGGTTGTAGGGATTTCATAGAATTTTGATGTCTGAATGAATATGGTGGACTCTGTGTCATGCAAGAGGAACAGAGGGTGTCTGCTGCAGCATATCAGGTTTTCTTGGGTTGGGACAGTGGCCTCCATTTGATGTACTACTGAACTATTTCTACAACTAGAATGAAGTGTCAGAAAGTATGTCATTATTACCCCTCTGTGAGCCCAGCATTGTATTTTGTGGCCTTGAAAACCCAATGGCCTGCATTCATATGAATAAACAGGAGGGAAACACTCTTCTGAAGGACATACATTGGCCTTTCTGAAGATGGATCCATGATGGTAGTTTTAATACCATGTAGAGCAATCCACGGTCACATGTTTAATGGGGATAAGAAGGGAATGGACATTTGTGTGCTACATTCAACTGTAGGACATTGCCAAGAAGCATTTGCTTAGACCTTAAGAAAAAGAGATTATGGATTTAAGAAGGTAAAGAAGTAATCTTCTGTGTGAAAGCTTTAGGAGTTCCGATGAATTTTTTTTTTTTTTTTTGAAACTTACAAGTGGGTTGAGAAACCTAACACAGTTTATAGAAGACAAATGTGTGTAGCAGGTTGATTTTGGTATTGAGAATAGGGTCATGCAGAACAACAATAATAAGAGAAAATTTGTTTTGATCCAGTCTTATTTTGTTCTTTTTTTCTTTTCACTTTAACCTCCTGCCCCAGATGACTTTCTATCATCACTCCCACCTTCTTTAGAAGTATGGTTCTTTTATTTTTCCAAAACATACCCATATTTATTATCCATTTTTTTTGTTCTTTAATTTATTTAAATATCCATGCTTGTTGTCATCAATAAGCTTTACTAATCTTAATCCCCTCTCCGCATTCCTTCAACATGCTTGGAATGCCAGCTACTCTTTGACCCTTCTCTCAATTATTTTTGTTCTACTTTTTTACAAAAGCAGTAAAGATTTCTTTGTATTTCAGTCCTCAGTAATTGTCAAAGCATGCGTATTGTCTTTCTCAGTGGTTTCTAAATCCCAGTGATTACAGGTGGCATTTAATCATATAAATTTTAGACTTGTATCCATGGAGATTAGACTTTGGTCTAAGTTTATTTCCACGAATGTCTAATTTTACAAAGCACTCTGAGTGGTCATGACTGTCATTGGGCTGATGATCATAAAAAATATATTTCTAGAAAACAAAAACTACTGACATCTTTCAGCTAATATATTTTAATTGTTTATTCAATTATTTCATATTGTTTGGTCATTTCTTCTGAGGTATATTGGAAACTCCTTCAGTTTTGAGGCTATGCATTATATTCTCATTTGTAATAATGGAAGTATTTTGAATTTAGTTGATTTATATATATATACACATATATATATATTTTATAAATATGGGTATTTATAAAATATTCTTATAAATATGTGTATTTATAAAATATATTTATAAATATATGTACACACATATATATATTACAGTAATATATACATATGTATATATTACTGATATATATTACTCTTCATCATTTTAATGTCCTGGAAAAAGAAGTGCAATTTTGTTTCTTAGGGTGAGGCACTTGTTTAATGACAAGTGTAATTAGATGGAATAAATAAGAGGAAGGCAGTCTCACCTAAGATGTTTGGGATCTGCTAAAGCTAGAGACAAAAATGTCTGTAAAGTTATATTTATTTATTTTTAATTTTTTAAATATTTATTTTTGAGGCAGAGAGACACAGAGCATGAATGGGGGAGGGTCAGTGAGAGGGAGACCCAGAATCTGAAGCAGGTTTCAGGCTCTGAGCTGTCAGCACAGAGCCCAACGCGGGGCTCAAACTCACCGACCGTGAGATCATGACCTGAGCCGAGGTCGGACGTGCAACTGACTGAGCCACCCAGGCGCCCCAGTAAAGTTCTATTTCTAACAATAAAATTGGCTAAGTTATCATCTTGGCACAAAACACAACAAATATTAGAACACACACACACACACACACACACACAGTTCTCTTTTTGCATAGTTCTGATAGGTAGGAATTCAGGTACCATGGTTTAGCTCAACAGCATCAGTCCTCCAACACTATGGTTCATATTTAAATTGCCATGGTATATTACCTGTGTGTAATTTGCATAACATGCAGACTTTACTGCTAGCTCTTCAGTCCACACCTCACTGTGTAAATAAAAAATGTGCATTGTGATCAATGGCCAATCATGTTATTTCTTCAGGGTCTATCTGTGATTGGTCATTGTGCATCTTTTATTCAGTTTGTAGACCACCTAAGTAAAGTGAGTCACATTTTACAGAAATGAATAATCAGATGAAGAAGATGGCCAACAAAGATAAAAGTGCATCAAACAAATGAAAAGTGATAATGAGCAAAGTGAAAATTGAATGTAAATGGATTGTGATGTAAGTGGATTTATGGAAGAAATAGCTGATGTGGGGATGTTGATAGCTGCCAATCCAGAATCTAGATAAAGCCAGAGAAACTTTAGGGAGGGGGAATGATGGACATAAATGAGAAAAGGGGTTTTGACAAACAGAGGAAAGTGACCCAGAGGAAGTAACAAAACTTAAAAAACTTAGCATTAAAAGAATTCTTAGAGTTATTTCACAACTTTTAAGGCATGAAAGATAAAATGTTAGAAACAAATCCAAACATACAAAATGGTTTAACAATTAAGGCATAGAAATGACGCTTTGTATCATTAAGTTATATATATAAAACAAAAAGACCAGTAAGATTCGAAATACTCTTTTTTTGTTTAAAGTACTCTTAATAAGTTTCTCATAAAAAAACCAAAAATGTAAATCTCAATGTTTGTAATGTTTTAAATTACATTGTATTAAATATTAGTTTTTTACTATTTTTGTGATTTCCCCATATATTTATAACTAACCATAAGAAAGTTTTTAATGTTTTGAAAAAAACATTAAAGGCCACAGGACGATCATAGTTTTTCCACTGAATATTAAGATCACTTTGCACAATCTCAACTTTTGTGAGCATTTTTTCAGTCTCACATAATGTGTAAAGCAAGGATTAATGTGTAGTCTTTATATGATGGGATTGTGCTTGCAAGAGAGTAAGGAAGCCCTTTGGGCCAGTAAGCAATGCAAGTGCCAGATTATATATGTTACTACTAACATATATAATATCAAAACTTTGAGTCTTTACAGGGGCAAGGACACTTTAGACATGGGGACAAAAATGAGCAAGGTATTGGCAGATTCTTGGGCACACTCAACAGTACACTGATATAGCCATTCAGCCATTTTTAAACATCATTTACTGATGCCCACGTAGAGACATGGTATTGATCTTTGGATACAGTGGAGGACAGGGTGGGGACTACAAAAGAATTATAATAAATGGCAAATTAAGATTTCAAGAGTTTTAAAAACATGGAAAACTCATCTAATTTGAAACTTTCTGGTTCTGAATATTCATGTAGTTTGTGTGCCAGCTATATTCTAAAGTAAGGATTGGCGTTCATACGAAATACTTTCAAAATTAACTCTATTCATTCAATCAGTAAATTTTCTACCAAAATAATGATTAGTAATTTATTCTGTCAACAGTCAATTTAAAACTCAGGTTTAATAATCTGTAGGATGTGACAACTTCATAAAGTATAAGGTACAGTATTTCTTTAACAGAAGCGTAAAGTCTCAATGGTGATTAAACACATGACTGCATGAAGTTAAATCAGAATATCATTTATTGATAATTACATATGACAAAATGCCAACCTTTTAGAATCATAAGAGATTTCAAATGTCATCTGATCCAGCCCCCTACATGATTTCATCTGATGAACAGTTTCCATGAAAAGGTGATGTTTGAATTGATCCAAAATGACGTCACATTCCCTAATATTGCCAAAGAGATTCCTTGTGAATCTTGTCTAGTGTGTTGATCAAGCAGCAAACAACTCTGTTTCTGTTGTTGCAGCTCTTTTACTAATGCAGACTACCCTTTGATTTAACCGCAAAGATAGGTTTCCAGCTTTAAAAAAGTAACATGTTACCAATCTCTACACTTTGTAGGGCAAAATGAAGCTGTTGACCCAGAGTTCTACCCACCCCCATCTTGTGATCACCTAAGTCTGAAAAAGCTACTTAATTGCAATACTATTTTTATTGGCCCAAGGAGATGGGATCCATCTCATTTCTTCCCTGGAGATTTGCAAACCATGGCATAGATTCAACAGAGGGAGTCTGTGGATTCAAAATGGAGTAAAAGTGATAGAAGAGGCACTTCCTCAGCCACATTAATTATATCAGTGGTGGGAAGTATGTTAATAGATGATCAAGTTGAATCTAAGACAGCAGGGCAGAGTTTCATTCCCCAAGTGTTAAGATTGATAAGCACAACCTTAGTATTGTTTAAGTTATTTACGGCTACAACAATAGTCTCTGTGATAAATCCCTTAGAGATAAATGTCTCCAGGGTGCTTTTAAAAATGGAAAATGATGCTGAATAGGAAAGCAGATGGCAACTTAAATATTCATAATCCAGTGTCCTCTTTCCTTAATCATGTAGTAAAAAACAGCATGCACTACAGTGTGTGAAACATATTAAGAATATGACTAATCTGTGTAAATTTATTCATTAGACATAGGTGTGAATTCTGAAGGTGAGAAATGACTCTTGGTTGTTCTTTAAAAGCTATCACTAAGAAAAAATGAATAAAAATGATAACAGAATTTTTGTGTCTGAATTTTTGTTTACACATAATTTATTTTATAACATGTATTATTTTGTAATTTTTTAATGTTTATTTTTGACAGAGAAAGAGAGAGAGAGACAGAGACAGAGACAGAGACAGAGACAGAGACAGAGACAGAGAGAGACAGAGCATGAGCAGGGGAGGGGCAGAGAGAGAGGGAGGCACAGAATCCGAAGCAGGCTTCAGGCTCTGAGCTGTCAGCACAGAGCCCGACACGGGGCTCGAACTCACAGACCGCGAGATCATGACCTGGGCCGAAGTCGGACGCTCAACCGACTGAGCCACCCAGGTGCCCCAACATGTATTTTTTAATTAAATTCATTTTATGAATCTCTTAGTGCTAAACAGCTGACATTCATGCACCTTAAGATTAAAAGTAATATGGGTTTTCTAGTACATACTAAAAAATAAATAAGTCTCTTTATAAGACTTGGAGTTCTAGCTGGAAAGAAGAGGGAGATAGGCTTATTAATGTGGATGGAATTTCAAATTAAACACGAACTATGATGGAAAAACTGGTGGGCAAAAAGTACTAAACTAGACTAATCATTAGAGAAGTGCAAATCAAAACCACAAGGAGATACCACTTCACACTCATGAGAATAGCTATTGTCAAACAACAGAATATAACAGGTGTTGACCGGGATGTGGACAAATTGCATGATTTGTGCATAGTTGGAGGGAGTATAAAATGGCACAGCTGTTATGGAAGACAACATGGTGGCTCCACGAATAATTACACGTAGAATTACTACATGATCTAGAAATCCACTTCTGGGCACATGCCCCCAAAGAACTGAAAGCGGGGACCTGAGATATTTGCATACCAACGTTCATAGCAGTATTATTCACAGTAGCCAAAATGTAGATGCATCTCAGATATTCATCAGTGGATGAATGGATAAATGAAATGTGGTATACATATGCAATAGAATATTATTAAGCCTTCAAAAGATATGAAATTCTCCTCAGCCTTAAAAAAGAATGAAATGTTGCCATTTGCAACAACCTGGAAGAAGGTAGAGTGTGTTATGCTAAGTGAAATAAGTCAGTCAGAGAAAGACAGTACCCATATGATTTTACTCATATGTGGAATTTAAGAAACAAAAGAAAAGGAAAAAAAAAAAAAAAGAGACCAAGAGACTCTTAACTACAGAGAACAGATTGATAGTTACCAGACAGGAGGTAGTTGTGGGGATGGGTTAAATAGGTGATGTGGATTAAGGAGTACACTTGTCATGATGGGTGATGTATAGAATTGTTGAATCGCTATATTGTATACCTGAAACTAATATTACACTGTATGTTAACTGGAATTTAAATAAAAACTTTTTTAAAAAAAGGAATGAAATTCTGATACATGCTATAACATGAATAATATACATATATGTGTATATATATGTATGTATATATATGTATGTGTGTATTTATGTGTGTGTATATATGTGTATATGTGTGTGTGTGTGTATAAAACCAGCGGAAAGAGTCAGAGGGGGAGAGAGAGAGACAGACAGAGAGAGAGACAGAGAGAGACAGAGACTCTTAAGCAGACTCCACATTCAGTGTGGAGCCCAACCTGTAATATCACAACCTAAGCCAAAATCAAGAGTCAGACACTCAACTGACTGAGCCACCCAGGTGCTCCTACGTGGATGAATTTTGTAAAAAATATACCAAAGTAATATTTTCCAGGTCCTAGGGATAAGAGGTAATGAGTTATGGTTTAGAAATATCAATTGTGTGTGTGTGCATAATATTTCCATATATTAGGGGGGAAATGAACTTTAGTGGCATAAGTTTTTCTTCTCTAAAAAACCCACTCTGTTTCTTTCATTAAGGTACTAGAGATTATTGGACTCATGATGTTTTTCTCTTACATTAGTTTTCAGCAAGTTCAATGACATACTCAATCCTATGAACCATGTAGAGTTTCATTAGTTTATTTTATCCTCTTCATCTTTTTAAATTTTATGTCCCCCTTATATTGCATTTTTCTTCTTCCTGATTTAGTGTTCTTCACATTTTATTATTTTACAGTACAGTTTCTTATTTTAACTCCAGAAAGATTTTGAGATAACTAAAAAAAATCCAATAAAATAAAATGATAATATTAGTCACAAGAAAAAAAGTTGAGAACATAAATAAATGTAGCATTAAGAGCCAAAGATGAGGTTGAGTAATGGTGCTGTGTGAAACTAGAGGCAGGAATATAGGCTTCCAGCTGGGCGCCTCAGCATGCTATGATTTATATGACTTTAGGGTAAGCTTTTTGCTGTGGGATTTGGTAGTGGATAAAGATTCTATGTGAGGTAGTGAGGGATGAGGTTGGGAGGGGCTTTTATATGTGACCCATATATGTCTATTTGAATTTTGAAGTCAGATGAACTATTTTCTCTTCCAGGAAACTTTTCTACTTTTACCTGTGGATGTTTAGGATAAATGATTACTATGGTTTTCGAGGATGTCCTATGGTTATATTCGCAATATCCTTTACCTGTCTCATTCTCTGGATCTGCAGAGTTCAGTGCAGTAGCCACAAACCACATATGTCTATTGAGCCCTTGTAATGTGCCTATTTCTTGGCTCTGAGTTTCCAAAATCACATATGGTTAGCATAAATTTAGACTCCAAATTTGTGCAAGAACATAGACCTAGTAATTAGATTTATCATGGAACTCTTTTGTCTTTCAATCCTTCTCAGACCCAGATCAAGACAAGTTGCATCTTCGTTTTATGCGTCGGTAGGTGAAGGTTTTTTCTTCAGTAAGCTTATAATCGTGTAGAGTCTTAGGTTTGATGCAGTAGTTTCACTACTGCCTGAAATGGACATTATAGTAAAGTTTCCTTATTGTAACTGTTCACTACCCCTGCCCCTTTTCACCATGGCTCTTACCACTCATCTGGGATGTCTATTACTCTAGATTTCTATTTTTCTTTCAATCTTACAAACATACCTGTTCTCTGTGTGTGTGTGTGTGTGTGTGTGTGTGCACGTGTATTTCATCCAGTATTTCTAAGTGTTATTATGGGAGTGTTTCTGAGCTAGCCTAATTCTTGATTTTCCAAAATCAGAATTTTTTGATAGTATTTCATTGTTCAATGAAACACTGTTTAAGATTTGTAAACGAAAGGAGATCAGGGTGGAACTTTAGGGAGATTTTTTTCGTTACTTACATGTGAGTAGGTCACAAAAGAGAAAGATTAAATCAAATTGCTATTTATTTAATGCCTTTAATGATTACTAAGAGATAAGGTTTTATATTGATCACAAACCTAAAGAAATAAATCGCTAACTATATACTGTGTGTTTTAAATGTATATGGAGTAGACACTCCTTGCAATGACATTAAAATTTATTATTGCAGACTTTAATTTTTCCTTTCAAGAGGGTTTCATAAGTGGGAGAAATGTAAGGGGAGAAAATTAAGCTTGTAATACTTGCCAGAATTATCAATGTTTGCTCCATGATCTATCTAAGTAGAGTTGTCTTTAGTGGTTCTGTACCCAGCTTGGCTTTAGTTTTATTTGGGAATACAGATTAGAAAACTGGAGATAGTATAGTCTCGGTAAGAAGGGAGTGATGAATAAAGGTTGAGCCTATTGGTCTGCATTATATTATACTTATTTATTCCTTTTAGTTTGTCTTTTTTGTTTTGCATTCATGCTAATAGTCTTTTTTTTAATTTAACAATATGTTCTAGTAAGTCAATTCTTTGATTTAGTGAGGCTCAGTTATGAGATACATGGTTTTCATTAGTGTCAACGACTTAATATAAATATTTTAAGTAATTCTTAAAGGCTTCAAACAATTTGAGCAGTTTTGTTGAGGCTTTCAACTTATAAGGCAGAAGATATATAAATGGTAGTAAATGTTCCCCTACCAGACTTTTCTCTCCTAATATTAAAAATCTGTGATTAAAAAGCATTTTGTTGTTGTTCTATAAGGAAAAGAGCCTTCAATCTCTTAGATTTTTGAAACTTTGTAGCAGTATTCTAAATAGTGAAGTTCAATAAATTTTTTATTCACTGGAAATTTGAGTGACTGTTATGTGACTAAGCAGTGATAAATGGAACAGACATTTCTTTTGCTTAATTGAGCTTAGAATCTAGAAAGGAAGATGGACGTTCTATTTTTTACTGTAAATATATCCTATATGAGGAGAAATGTACGATTTTATGAGTGCTTCTATCAGAGGGATTTAAGTCAAGATGATGGTTCTCAAAATGTGGTGCCAGACAAGTGGCATTAGCAACACTAAGAAATTTCTTAGAAATGCAAATTCTAGGGGCTTCCGGGTGTCTCAGTTGGTTATGGGTCTTGACTTCAGCTCAGGTCATGATCTAGTGGTTTGTGGGTTCGAGCCCCATGCTGGGCTCTGTGCTGACAGCTCAAAGCCTATAGCCTGCTTCACATTCTGTGTCTCCCTTTCTCTCTCTGCCCCTCCCCCACAAGTGCTCGGTCTCTGTCTCTCTCTTAAAAGTAAAGAAACATTAAAAAAATTTTATAAAAATATTTTAAAAAAAGAAATGCAAATTACAGGAACCCACCCAAGACCTACTGAGTCAGAAATACTGGGTATCCCACTTAGCAAGCTCTGTTTTTAACAAGTTCTCCATGTGGTTCTGATGGCTAAAGTGTGACAGCAACTGACCTGGGTCAGAGTTTCTCATTTACTGATATTAGGGATAGATAATTTTTGATTGTGGGGGCCTAGCTTGTGCTTTGTAGTCAGTATAGCAGCATTCCTGGCTTGTGACCACTAACTGCCAGTAGTACCTCCCACTTGGGTCGACGGGCCAAATATTTCCTAGGTACAAATTCTTGTTCCAGTGCCCTCCCACACCAGTGGCCCCCTCCACGCACTCACTCGAGATCATATTCAAGTAACATGCTCTGTGTTTAACATGAAATCTTGAATGTTTAACATGTTTAACATGCATCTTGTTATCTTACAGTGTGTCTTACAGTTACTTGTGTGAAACAAGTAAAAAGGGACTCCACCATGTTTCTTCAACAGAGGAGCCCTATATAAATTTGCTCTAACATCTAAACAGGGAGGATCTAAGTTCTAGTCACTTTCATATTTCATATTTTTTCTTTCTTTTGATGTCTTTCCTTTTTTTTTTCCTCACCTTTTCTTCACTCTTCACCCTGGTTTTCCCCCGTTTCTTTTTCAATGTAGGAAGTGAATTACTCCTCTTATAGATTAGTCTTATTGTGACCTTAATAGTAACTTATTCTGTGTATGTTCCAAACATAGCAATTTGATGAATCTCAGGTAATTAAAACGGGGTTTATTTTCACATAAATTAAATTGAGGCACCTTTTCCTTGCTAAGGCCCTTGAATGTAACTAAGAAAATGTAAGGTGCATTTTGTCTTATATTAATAGTAAGTCAGAATATTCTCATTGATGAGTTATGTCCTATAGAATTACCTGTCAATCATAGACTACCTTGGGAATTCATTTATTTCATTTATTACAAAGTTTCTTTTTTTTTCTTTTTGTAGTAGTGAACTATTTTATTTCAGAAACTTTTCCTAAGCCTCATCTATAAAGTAGGAAGATATTCCAGTTTTTATCTCTGAAGCAAACTCCAAAGTGTTTTAGTTTCCTGGCTTTCAGATAATAGAAGATCCTGTTTGAGGACACATTGCTTGGAGCCAAGTAGACAAAAGTAGTTGCAATTAAAAAGCAGAGATAACTACAAGTATATCAGCAATGCCTTTTGGTAGGTTCATAAACATCTGCACAGCTTCTAAAATAGTTAGATAGACCTGGACTTATAACATGTTTCTACAGGTTGGTTAGGCCCATACAGGATTCAAGTCCCATTAACATTTCACTCATACTAACTGGTAAGTGTTAGTGAGGGTCAGTGATATTTTATCTCTAATAATAACAAATTCCTGAACAGGATGGTAGTTGTATACTAAAGATGATGGATAGAATGGTGTGATGATGGTAATGATAATGGTCATAATAAATAATACATATTTTGAACAAGCTTCAAGTGGGTATGTTTCAAAGAGAGCGGAGGGTTGTAAGATATGGGTGGTAATACAAGAAATATAACACCACCTTGATTTTGTACAGAAGATTTTAGATATAACAATCTTGATTTTTTTGAATTTTTAAGAGCTTTTTTTTTGGTGACAGTGCAGAACTATGGTGAGGATAAGGGGTAGTGGCCCAACGCTATACGCAAAACATGAAAAGAAAATCAAATAGACCATGGAGGGGGGTGGGGATTCAGTACATTTTGGTCTGTGGGGGCAGACCCTGGTCACAGCCTTGTACCAGCACCCACAATCCCCAGTGACACAGATTGTAAGAATCAATGATCCCTCAGGCTTAGTCACAAAAATAAAATCTCATGTTGCCACTGAATCCAACTAGAGATGACAGCTGGAGGATCAGGGAGTGAAAGGAGACAGATGGCAATAGATAAAAACAGGCAGAAAAAAGACAGAGTGGGAGACACAGGAAGGAGGGCCAGGAACAACCAGAGGCACCAAGACGATCTGAAAAGACAGCTAGAGTCAGAGCCAGAGAAAAGACAGCCTGAGACAGACTGACCCATCTTGTACAGAAGCCATGTTTCCAGTTTAAAAGCAGGCTCTGAGGGCCAACGTGAGGTAGGCAGAGGTTACAAAAGCTCTTCCCACTCGTACTCACATACACACCTCCATGTAATATATTTATATGTCATAGATGCAGTGCCTTTTGGAAACCAGGAAAAGGATAAATAGCCACAGGAGGGGCACCTGGTTGGCTCAGTTGGTTAAGTGTCTGTCCAAATCTTGATTTCAGCTCAGGTCATGATCTCAAGGTTGTGAGATTGAACCCCACATTGGGCTCTGCTCTGGGCATGGAGCCTGCTTAAGATTCTCTCTTTCCCTCTCCCTCTCCCCCTCCTCTGCTCACATGCACCAGCACGCTCTCTCTCAAAAAAACCCAAAAAAACAAAAAAACAAAACAGGTATAGGAGGCCTCTGGGTGCAGGGCCTGAACTTGTTTTTCTTCATAGCCCTAAATATTTACTTTTTGTTTAATGTATGCTTTTAGCTGACAGAGACTGCTAAACCGTTTATTGACTCTTGACTCATTCAGACAGTTGTGCTGAGTCCTAAAGACACCATCATTTCCAAGGTCTCTACCTCTGTCTTTCTCAACTCACCCAAACATCTGTGCATGTTTTTAGAGTTTATTTGTGTGATATTCAAAATAGGAGATACTAGAAATATAAACATAGAATTCCCTAGTTTATAAAATGCTATTTCTCATTTCATATCAAATCCTCTTTCATGAGGACCAGTGTTTTTATGGTCGTCTTCCTCATAAAGAATCTGAGGCTCATTGATTATAATTTGAGACAAATGACAAACCTACCAAATGACCAAGAACAAGGCAGGGATTTGTGACTCAGAAGCCAGTGGTTTTCCTGCTGTACTGTTTACCACATCTATTCACAGGCATCGTTGTTGTTCCAAAAAAATGTGTCATCTGTTTAAATGGAATTACCACTTAAAATGTTCATTAAAAAGTGACATTATCACGGGGCGCCTGGGTGGCTCAGTCAGTTGAGTGTCCGACTTCGGCTCGGGTCATGATCTCACGGTCTGTGAGTTCGAGCCCCCCGTCAGGCTCTATGCTGACAGCTCAGAGCCTGGAGCCGGCTTCGGATTCTGTGTCTCCCTCTCTCTGCCCCTCCCCCACTTGTGCGCGCGCTCTCTCTCTCTCTCTCTCTCTCAAAAATAAAATGTAAGAAAAAAAAAGTTTTAAAAAGTTCTCATCACAATACAAGACTCTATGTGATGATAGTAATGAGACTTTTTTTTTTGGTAATCATCCTGCATTATATAAATGTATTGAATCATTGTTGTATACCTGAAACTAATATAATGCCATAAGCCAATTATCTATTTTTTTTTTTTTGAGGTGAGTTAGGGACAGAGAGAGGAAGAGAAAGAATCTTAAGCAGGCTCCATACCCAGCATGGTGCCCCCTGGGCTCAATCTCATAACCACGAGATCATTACCTGAGCTGAAATCAAGAGTCAGAATAAAGAGTCAGACACTTGACAGACTGAGCCACCAGGCACCCCAAGAAAGCTTTCTAAACACACAAAACAGTGAGGAAAAAAAAAAACACCTAGGGATACAATTAACAAAATAGGTGTAAAATTTGTGCCCAAAAACTGAGAATTTGTGGAGATTCATGAAAGATTCAGTGCAATCCCCATCAAAATTCTGTAAGTTTTTTGGAGGCACAAATTGATAAAGTGTTCCTTAAACTTATACGAAAATTTAGAGGAGCTAAAAGAGCCAAGATAATTTTGAAAATGAAGAAAGAAGTTGGAGGACTTGCCCTACCTGATTTCAAAACTTTATAAAGCTACAGTAATTAAGAGATTGAGGTGCTGTCATCGTGAAGACATATGAATCAGTGGAATAGGCATTGTAAGTCAAGAAATAAGGCCTTAGATTTACAGTCAACGGATTCACAAAACCACAGTGGCAAGGCAGTTCCATTGGAAAGACGGTAGTATTTTCAAGAAATGGTGATAGCAGAGTTGTATATCCCCTTCAAAAACCTGAATTTCGCTCCTTATCTCACAAGATAAAAAAATTGAGGATGGATCATATATAAGACCTAAATGTTAAAGCTAACACTATAAAACTTTTAGAGTATGGCCTATGAGAACATCTTTGTTACCTTGGTTTAGACAGGTTCTCATATGATACCAAAAGCATGATCCATAAAAACTAAAGATTGATAAACATGACTAAACCCTGCTAAGAGAGAAAAAAAAGCCACAGGGGAGTGGGGGGAGGGGAATGATGCAAAACTTATATCCTAGAAGGAGTCTATCTAGAATATATTTGAAAACCTAAACCTCAATATTAAGAAAATAACATTATTTAAGAAAGTGGCAGGAGATTCAGAGAGATTTCTCCAAAGGAGACATATGAATGGCTGGTAAGCAAATCTAAAGGTGCTCAACATCATTAACCTTTATGAAATACCACTCCATACCTACAAGAATGACTATAATCAAAAAGAAACTACCAGGGCGCCTGGGTGGTTCAGTCGGTTAAGCATCTGACTTCGGCTCAGGTCATGATCTCACAGTTCCTGAGTTTGAGCCCCATATCGGGCTCTGTGCTGACAGCTCAGAGCCTGGAGCCTGTTTCCGATTCTGTGTCTCCCTCTCTCTCTGCCCCTCCCCCACTCACACTCTGTCTCCCTCTGTCTCAAAAATAAATAAACATTAAAAAAATTTTCAAAAAGAAACTACCAGGTGTTGGCAAAGATGTAGAGAGTTTGGAGCCCCCTACATTGCTGATGGGGAAATAAAGGAGCGCAATACTTAGGGAGACATTTTCACAGCTACTCTAAAAGTGAAATACATGCTAATCAAATGACATGATTACATGACTAGGTATATGCCCAAGCACAGTGAGACCTATATCCATGCAAAACCTCATATTAGAATGGTCATAAGAGCGTTCTTATTATAGCCAAATACTGGAAGCCGTCCACAAGTTTAACTGGTGAATGGACAAACACAATGCATAGATCTATGCAGTAGAATACTAATCAGTAATAAAAAGACCAAACTCCTGACGTACGCTATAAAATTGATGAACCCAGAATATATTATTGTATGTTTTCACTTAATATGAAATGTCCAGAAAAGACAAATTTATAGATACAAAATGAGGATTGTCTGCAGGGGATGGGGCACAGATGATGGAAAATATACTTGAGAGAATTTGGGGAGGATGATAGAAATGAGCTAAAACTGGATTGTAGTGATGCTTGCACAAATCTGCAAACTTATTACAAATATTTGAATTCTATACTTACAGTGAGTAAATGTTAAGGATAACCATTATATGAAAACATGTGAGAAAGAGAGGAGCCATTGCCATTGAGGGAGCCGTCAGAGCTATTTGCAGATAAAATCTCAGTCTCTGAGATTTAATGAGGCTGATGTTAATGGCAGAAGGATTCAAGAACATGTTTATTTTACTTGTGAAAAGAACAAGGGGATTTTAATTTTTTTAACATTTATTCATCTTTGAGAGACAGAGACAGAGCATGAGTGGGGGAGGGGCAGAGAGAGAGGGAGTCACAGAATCTGAAGCAGGCTCCAGGCTCTGAGGTATCAGCACCCAGTCCCATGCATGGCTTGAACTTGTGAACTATGAGATCATGGCCAGAGCTGAAGTCGGACGCTTAACCAACTCGGCCAACCAGGCGCCTCAAGAACAACAGAATTTTAAAGAATAGAGAAAACATTCTAAGGATAAGTCCTCATTCCATTTACGTATTAAATTCATAGGCAATTGTTTAAGGGGAAAATTTTTCTTTTCCTTGAAACCATTTATCTAGACTGTCTTACTGCATTGAAAAAGAGTACATGAGCATATAGAGCATATATATAGAAAGCTTCATCTAGTTGCATAAATCCTTCAGACACTTCTTACATCCCGGTCTCAACTCTTAAAGGGAAGGAGAGTGAAGAGGAAAATATGGGAGAAGTTTTATTCAAATGATTATTTTTATGCAATACATTTTGGGATCAGTGAAAGCCAATATTTGGTCCATGTTTTTTATGTCTGTGTGTGTACACAAACACACAGTCCTGTATAAGGAGAATAAATATTCACCATGGTAATTTTGAAGTGTTGTCATGAAAATATTACATCAATGCTTACTAGCTTTTACCCACCAAGTCAAATCTAACGTGTAATCCAGTATTTATTTTAAAGAAATGCTTAACTAGTATGTGTGAAATAAATTATGAGTTAATCAGAAGACTTAATCAGGATCTAATATCACCCCACGTTTCTCCCTAGTTAAGTCAGAAATTATGGTAAATTTTGTGATTAGTAGGGCAAAGCTATGCATTTCAACTTAATAATCATTTGGGACCCGTTAATGCATGAAGAATATACATTTGTGTGTGTGTGTGTGTGTGTGTGTGTGTGTGTGTGTGTGTGTGAATTAAAGCCATACCACAGATTTCTTCATAGCAGTTGTGTTTACTCTGTCACTAAGAATATGTTATTATATTGTTATTATTGCTAAGGATTTAACTTCTCTCCCAATTATTTCAACATTTAAAATTAAAACTACGTAGGTAAATGCCATTGTAAGGTCTGAACACTTATTTTCATTTGCCATGGAGAGCGGAAACTGAGATGTCTTTGAAGAGACAAGCCATGATCAAACTATGTTGGCTGAGCAGCTATGACTTTGTTGTGTGTGTCCTTAATCAAGCTCTCTCGTCATTCACTTATATGCTGGTTTTGACCCTTGCTAGAATATTGAGATTTTTGGAATTATGAGGTATGTTAAATTATGATATAGAGGACCAGTAAAAAGGAAAATCATTTTTTAAATGAAAGGAGATAAGATGTATTTGTACAGTCCATATCCTGTAAAGATGTCATCTGTCTACATATGTACATGCCTGTTTTTATTAAATATGTAGTATAAGCATTCTAATAATGTTTAATGTGAAATATACATGCCAGCAATATATGGTTGATATTTTGCTGGGTACTCCTTTAATCGCAAGGAATATTAATCTGATTAAGACAAAGCTCTTTCCTTTATGCCTACATTCCAACAGTAGAGTCTACTATAGAGGCCAATAAAGGGACAGTTTCACTGACCTGGTGTATGCTCTTGTAGAGTCTTCGGATTCACAACTGCCACTGCACACAGCATTGCTAAGCACCTGTGTTAAACTTCTTGGAGGCCACATTGGTGACTTGGGTGGACATATAACAGTTGGTTGTCAGAGTTTGGGATAAGTCAGTTTTCATTTTGCAAGTTTGATTTTGATGCTTTCTAACCACATGAGAGGCTGTTTCTGTGGCTTTATTATCATGGCCGTCATTGATCTTTTTATTCTTCCACACAGACAGCATTAGCATTATGAAACATAAGATATGTACTAAACTTAATTCCCCCAAGTGCCCAACCAGCCCTTCCCTTAACTAATTGTTCTCTAGGAATGCATAAGACAACTTGAGGAAAGGTGGGACATGAACAATTCTGTCAGGGGATCAACAAAAATGGAAATTTTAAAGAACAAACATTAAATACAGTATGAATCCAAATTAGTGTGTTCATTTCTAAATACCATTTTTGCAACTTCCACTTGAATGATTGAAATTATTGTTAACTTCTGAGATTTAATTTTAGTCCAACTACTAACGTTTAAAGAAAGAATTGGAAATTATGGCCATCTCATCAGGCTACCCTTAGGTATTATTACCTGCAAGGCTTATATAAAGAACATATATATTGGGCATCTTTGTTCACATCACTCTGGTAGGTAATATGGATATAAAGCTGAATAGGATACAGAATTTGTCCTCAAGGATGGAAAACTACATTTAATTTTTTTCTCCTCAGCATATAGCAATAAATGTGGTAATTTTCCTTTTTAGAATTAGTAACCATAGTATTCATTTGAATATTCAGTGGTGATGGGAGTTTTGAATTTTAGCTTTATAGGTACTTTCTACTGACTGATATAATAGGTTTCAGAGGCCCATTAACTCTGCCGGGTGTCCACATTAGTGATCACACGTTCTTTTGTATGAATGGATTACATTTTTCATAGCGACTTGAAAATATAAAACCTTTCTTTCTCTCCCTATTAGTTATTCTCTTTTGGCACATAAGTAGAAGAGACATAATGAAGTACTAGGAATTTTATCTATTTGAACTCAAGTAATATCTCCCAAGGTGACATTCCATGGCTAAAAAAGCAGTCTTCTTGGTTTTGTGTCTTAAAACACACCTATTTAGATCTAGATTTAGTTGATGCTTTTCTTGCAGGAATTTGAAAATGCTTAACAAATGTAAAGTTAATCATTTCTCTTTACGAATATATTCAGGATTCTGAAGTTCTCTAATTAGCTGTTCTTCTTGGCCAGCTGCATGTACATGTCTCTAAAAAATTTGCATCATCTTCACAAGGTAGTAGTTACACAACTGTGACCCTACCGTTTGATTTTGGGTCTTTCTCATGTTGCCCTATCAGAATCCTGAGATATGGCAGAGAAAGGTCACAGCAGGGTTGCAGTGAACAGAAGTTTGACTTAGATACTAGGTTTTGTGAATGGAAAGAGGGAAGAGTTGATGTGCATGATAACCAGTAGTTAAAGTGCTGTAAAATACATTTGATCAGGAGGTATTACCTGGTCTAATCAAAGTCTGCTTATACTGACTTTGGGCTGAGTCCATATGAGGACACGTAATGGTTAAGGAAGTGACCATCTCAGATTTAATTTTAGAGTTATGGGGGCTTAGCTGTGGAGTACAATTTAAGATCACATCCCAAGGGAAAAATGAAAAAGAATGTCACAGAGATACATTCAAGAATGCAAAATTTATTACTCGATGAATTTTTATTGATTAGCTCCTCTGTGTTTTGTGTCAAAAAGATAAATAAAGCAAATAAAACCAGCGTGCCCTTATATCTTGTCATCTCAAAAACTCAGAATACTCTTAAACAAATTAGTAATTATTTTTTTTCTTTTTCACTAAAACTTAAAACTTAGTTACTAAAAGGGGAACTTCTTGGAGTAGTTGAGAGTTTTATATTTTGATTGCTATAGTGGTTATGTGCCTATATGTATGTATGTATATATGTATACCTACACATGTATACATATACATATGTGTGTGTGTGTGTATATATATATATATATATATATATATATATATATATATATATATTTGTCAAAACTTAATTGATATATAAAGTGAAAAGTGTGAATTTTATTGTATATAATAATTATACCCAAAGAAAGCCGATTTTAAAAATAGCGGATTATCTTTCTCTAATAGACAACTGCGTGTATTATTTTTACCTCAGGGAAGAAGTATTATTATGGAGAATAGTGCCAGTATTTATTTATACACTAGTAAATAATGTCCCCTTTGCTCTGATACTCTTATTGTGGAGTAATTATTGATTATAGAATCAATTCCAATCTCCTTCTCTCTCTTCCTCCCTCGTTCTCTTTCAACCTACCTTAAAGGTATGTATTTTTTTTTATTTAAAAACACCTTTTTCTTTAGTCCCCTCTGATCATTTGGTGCTTTGAAATTTCTTTTATTCAATTATATCTTTAAGAAATTTTTTAGCATCTTGCATTACTTTTCCGAGTTTCTCCTAAAGAATCCAAATTTTAACTCTTCACAGGTGCCTCAAACTCAACTTGTTCAAAGTTGAACTCACTGTTGTTCCTTGCTAACTCTACTGTTTTCCAAACTATGGTGAATGATACCATTTTGTGCTAGTCCTTCAGCATTCCTCTGTGACTCCCTCTTCCTGATCCTTTTTATCCAAATGACATCCAATTTCAATTAATTCTACTTCCTTATGACTTCTTGTACTCACTCCCTTGTATTCATCCTTTTTCTCCCACCTTAATTCAGACTCCATTCATCTTTTTCCTTCTTCTGCGTGCTCTCTTTGTATTAGTCTTGCCTTCCTTCAATCCATGCACCTTGTAGCAGCAGCAGGATCGTTATATCATACTGGTCATATCAATTCCTGGCTTAATCTTTCTTCACTGACTCCTCATTGCCTACTAGGTTGGATCCAAATCCCTTGATAGGACATGGGAGGTAATCCATAATATGGAGTCTGTCTACCTCTTCAGTAGTTACAGGACCCAGCTAAATTTAATAGTTTGATCTTTGTTATGGGCTAAATATTTATGTTTCTTCAAAATGAATTGTTGAAGTCCTAATCCTCAATGGGATGGTGTTAGGAGTTGGGGCCTCTGGGAGGTGATTATGGCATGAGGGTGGAGCTATCATGCATGAGATTAGTACCTTTACTCAAACAGACTGGAGAGCTTGTTTTCTCTCTCTACTTTTGCCCTGGGAAGATAGAATGAGAAGACAGCCATCTGCAAACCAGAAACAGGGCTCTCACCAGACACCAGTTCTTACAGCACCTTGATCTTTGAAATTCCAGCCTCCAGAACTAGAAAAATAAATCCTTATTGTTTAAGTCACCCAGTCCATGGTAATATGTTATAGATTCTTGAACTAAGGAAGTCCGTAAACAATGATACGATGTCTAATTCCTTATAATTTTTGTTTAAACTATTTCCTCTACCTTGAATGGACTTACCCAAAGAGGTAGAAGAGCCACTCAGCTCCAGCATCAACTGCATTTGGAAATTAGTCATGTTTATCTGAGGGGGACTTGGACACTCCTCCCCATGTAACCACAGCAGCATGTTTCTAATTCATCCTTTCCTTGTTGTTTGAGGACAACATCCATGAGTTATTCATCTCAGAGGCTCCTACACTTAGCGTGGCATCTGACACATCGTAAACACAAAACCCTGGCAAAGTGCTGATAGCTATTCCTATTTTATGTCATTCATTTAGGCTTAGAGAGTTATGACACTTTAAGAATTTGAATACCAGACTTTTAAGATCAGTGAAACCCCAAAGAGATACTTGAAGTGTTGGCTTCTGAGCTTTTTAGAATGAAAGGAACTTGGGTAAAGTATCATAATACCATCAGTAGCATGCCTTTAAAAATATAGGGGTGATATATAAACACATTTATTCCTAAGTAATGATGTCACAAGATTGCGAATACTTCAACTTAAATAAACAGAGACAGTGCAATTTATTATTTTTTTTTCTTTAACCAATTTGGTCTTTCCTAGTACTGCCAAGTACTAGGAAAACATACTTCATTTTGGTCCAGTTATGTCTAATCTATTGCATTAACCTGTACTGCTCTGGATTAGGCTATCCTTTTAGGCAGTGCTGACTCCCTAGACTAAAAATGATCAGTCTCTCAGCTAGTCCCCCTCTCCTGACTCTCACTATAAACTGGCATCTGGGGGAAGAGTTGGTTTCTTAACCTTGTGGTGCTCAGATAAGATTCATGCTTTGTAATGTCATCTGGTATCTCTAGACTCAACTGTTTTTATCCTGTATGCCTGTGGTTGATGCTCTCTCTGTTGATCTTAATGGCTGAGTTCCTAAACTGTGGAGCCCAGACTGGCCTCTTTACTCTGCATTGAGTATAGACAGTGGCAGTCTCTTGTCAACTCAGCCTTTCCTTAGCTCATAATGGCTCTATAGATGTCCTGAATCATAGCTTAAGCCTCCATCACATCTTCACTGTTCAGTCACCCAGGTACTTTGTCAATCCAATTCTACTCAGCATTCCTCCCAAATGATTCAGCGATACAATGTGCCTCTCCCCAATAGCAAGTATAATGTGATCAGAACAGGACCAGTCATAATGTTTTTAGGGCCAGAATGAGATATAAATGGAGATACTTTTCCACATTAAATATTTGATTCATAAATCAAGCTGAAATACTGTTAAATGAACTACATTCCATCCTCCTACTTTGATAAAGCTATCTCCCTAACAATCTGCAAAGTCAAGTTTGAATTGAGAATTACCAGACTTTTTAGAGTTTTCCACCAAAACTCAATGACACAGGAGAATCAACACCTGGCATCTGGCTGTTATGCCCCACACCCTCTTCTCAGTACCTTGAGGAACTTGAAACAAATATGTGTGGGAACCCCAGACTGCATTTTGAAAATGTTTACACCCTCCCATAAACATATCCCCTGCCACTCATTAAACCCAGAGATATGGTACAATCCATCCTAAGGAGGAAAGACTCAAGGAATGAACTATTGAAGAGAGCTCACGTAGGAAATTTTAGAGTCCTAGGCAGGTATGGACTCTGGATGGATATGTTACCAGTAGATAACTATGGCATCCACTGTGCCTCATAGAATCCTTGCTCCATGAATAGGGGTACAGTTAGAGGAGGAATAGAGAGTCCTATAAACTACAGGGGCCAAAGTATCCTTCATCTCAGGGCAGTCCCTGATCAACTCGCAGATTTTTTTCTGCCATAATCACAAGTAGAAAACGTTTGTGATCCTACCCACTATTGCCATTATTTAATACTCTGTGGTCTTCTCTTTATTTACCCCATACTCTGATTCTTCTTTTATATTCCTAAAGAGGAAAAATCAACACAGTCTGCCTGGGAACAATAAATTTTTGGCCCCATCTTAGAAAAGATGTAATGAAACAATGTAAGGATAAAATTAATAGATATTGTTAAATATTGGCAGTCCATTTTTCCTGTTATATCTATATAAGTTTTGTTCTTGACTCTTTCTAGATTGCTGTAACATGTACTCATAAATTCAGCAGTTAACTCCTCTGGACTTGCAATAATGGTGTTGATTATTTCTTTAAAGAATGCGGTTATCCTCTTGTGCAATGTGAACTTTGGAGTAAAAGTACATTTTAAAGCAGGACTAAAAATTAGAATGGCTCTTAAAGGCAGTAGAAGTGTTGAATTTCAAAAGAGTATAATTTTCACACTGGGGGGGGCGAAGCTATTCAAACAAATTGGTACTGAGTCAAAATATTTAATACGGCATATAAGGATTAGTGACAATGGTCTAATATCCTTGCTTAACTATGAGAAATTATATTTTAAGATTTCAGGAGGGGAGAGTGGGCAAAAAAAAAAAGATTTGAGGAAATGCTAAATGTATTGAAATGGACAGGGTGAAATAATGAGCATATTTTGGTCATTAGTTGGTATGTGTGCACGTAGGTTTGAGTTTGCCCTGAGTCAAACACTGGCTTCCCAAATTAGTTTACTTTCATAGTAATTTGCTTTTTAAGAGACTTCATGTAAAATTACATTATCGGTAACAATGTTAACTGTGTTTTAAATAATCCAGTAGCTATTAACTAACTATTTAAGGCAGTACTGATTTAAAAGTGTGAAAAACATTGTTTTGGATCAGTATCATCAAAATGTTTATGTACAAGTCCCTGATTGACTTATTTCCTTCCTCTATAAATAATAGGCCTATGTATTACAAACCAATGTGGAAATATCGATCCATACATATCTTTACCCTCCTGCCTCACATCAGAGACCTCTCAGATTGTTTAAACTGCATTTTGAAACACAGAGTTCCTGAAGTCTTCAAATCATGGAATCCTTCACCTGAAGCTCCAAGTAACATTTTGTACAGCTAGTATTTTTCAGAAAACAGAGAAATGCTTTAATTAAAACATTTTCCACAAATAGAACATTTCTAGGAATATTAATATTCCCCAAGTTATACTCAGCATTTACTCTTATTTGCTGTATCAATAATAAAGCAGTTTAAGTCACATTAGTTTTTGAAAATTATTGCCAAAAGTTCTTGTCTATAAAAACATCCTCTAATGTAGTATATCTATAGTGCTAATAATTTTTATGATGAAATTAACATTTGAGATGACAAAGTAATATAAATCATGCTACACTTGTGAACAATTGGAAAGGCTACAGAATAAAACCTTAAGTTTCCTAAAACATGCCTTTCTAACTTTGTAACTACTGTTGTACATAGAAGCTTAAATCACTTTGATGTAGCACTAAATCATAGGTGTTCCTGTTGGAAATCTAGTTCAATGCTGGCTCCTTCCCTAGTTATCAGTGTGATGAGAGGCAGGTTACTGGATCTCTGTAGATTTGTTTACTCATAGATTAAAATGGTGGTAATAGTATATTCCTTAAAAGGTTGTATTGTTAAAGAGATGACCTATGTGTGTATGTGTGTGTATTTAATATATATATATTAAATATATATATATATTTTTAAGATATATATATATATATATATTCATTTAATATTTAGTTTTGAGAGACAGAGACAGGGGAGACAGAGTGTGAGCAGGCGAGAGGCAGAAGGACAGGGAGACAAAGAATCCGAAGGAGGCTCCAGACTCTGAGCTGTCAGCACAGAACTCGGGAACCATGAGATCATGACCTAAGCTGAAGTCAGATGCTTAAACTCAATGAGCCACCTAGGCGCCCTGAGAGATGACCTATATATTGAAAGTACTTGCCTGTCATGGGAATATTGATTATAGTTTACCTCTCCAATCTATCCACTTTCTTAAATCTTAAAAATCATTCTGCAGAAGTACCTAGATTTGTTAGAAAATTTTAAAATTCCCTCAGAAATGGAAAACATAGGGAAAATTAAGGGTAATGATGAAGGAATAAGAAAGAGAAACAGCACCGGTGGCATTGAAGAGAAACTGTAAATACATGTACCCTTATGCACACATGCCCACAAAACACAAACATACTACAAATGAAATAAGTCATTAAAAATGGGAGAAAATAGACTAGGAAGCTCCCTGGGCTTGTGGGATTGGTTGAATTATATTGCTGTTTAATATGGCAGACTTAAAGACCCATTTTAACAAATTTTTTAAAATTATTATTAGACAAATGACACTCAAAGCGTTTGCATTGGCTTCTGTAGAAAGTTTCATTCATTGTTCTGTGAACAATCTGTACACAGGTAGGAGGAGCTTGTGAAACAAAAATTGTAACCCTCAGTGAACAGGATAGATTCCAAACGTAAACTGAGATAACAGAATCAGGGCCTTGTTAGAATACTGCAGTTTTGCTAAATTGTGTTAAGAGAATTGGAGGGAATAAGAATCTAAAATATAATGTAAAGAAAAATGAAAGATAAAATTATGGTTTTTAAAAAACATTCAGAAGGGGTAACAAAATACTTAAATCGGTTTTCAAATTAAAATATTCTAGAAGGTTTTCAAATTGAATTTAATATGGTGAACATTGTCGATTGGATTTGGGGTGACAATGTGCAAAGTATCTGACTGAGATAATGAAACTGCATGACAGATTTACCAGTTGTCATGTAGTACTTGGTGATTTTAGCTTGTAGTTAGTTTTAGAGGTCTGGTATTTAGAACGTGTTGCCTGTCCATGATCATGACTGAAACTTTTACTACTCTAATTTTATTTCGGTTTAAAGAATTAGCACCCTTTCAAAACTTCTACAATTGCAGATTGAAATGCTTTTGAAAAAAATTTGCTTATCTAGGTATTATTCGAGAGACTATTTGCTTAAAAATTTGGGAAATCAGTTAAAGTCTATGTGTTTAATTGTATTTTGAATGCTTTGGATGGATTAAATTTTAAAAAAGTAATGTTTATTTATTTTTGAGAGAGAGAGGGAGACAGAGCAGAAGTAGGGGAGGGGCAAAAGGAGAGGGAGACTCAGAATCTGAAGCAGACTGCAGGCTTTGAGCTGCAGCACAGAGCCCGATGCAGGGCTTGAACTCACAAACTGTGAGATCATGACCTGAACCAAAGTCGGACGCTTAACCGACTGAGCCACCCAGGCACCCTGGCATGGATTAAATTTTAAAATGAAATGTGCAACAAATCTTATTTTAAGGGCACAATCCCTCATGAAATTGAATAATTGTATCTTAAGATGTCCTTCTATTTTGGAGTTTTTAAAATATGAATTTGGTTCAAGTTACAACAAACACACAGCATTTGTGTTTATACAAGTCCCCTGTTCTACAGCAGGAATTGTGAATCTGGGTAGCTATGTAAAGACAGAAAGAGAAGAGTTGCCATCAGTCTCTTTATATACTGGGGGCTTTGGCTGTTTGCCTTTAAAACTTTATAGAAGAATGTATTTCAGGGCAGACATGTTGGTAAATCTGTTTCTGTTGCCAAGAACAGAAGAGGACAACCCAACCTTTTAATTTGGTGAACTTCATTTATCATCCTGTCACAGCACCATCTTTTTCCAGTTTCATCCTGGACCAGGATCTCTGGCACAGAAGGAAACCTGGGCATCAAAGTACAGCATATGAACAAGTAGATGGCCCAAATGTTTGAAAGCATAAACGTGTCTGTCTCATCAGGCACTGGTTGAGAGGGTTGAAGCCCATTATTTTAATTGCAGTGCAGACTAGAGGAAGAAACTGTGTCCAGATGAAAAACAATTTGAATGTGTGTGTGGATTTGGATTCTAATAGCTTCTGTCACATTCCATCACTGTTTGCTTAAGCATTTCCTAGTCAGCTCTCCCACCACCAAGGCCATTTCTCAATTATTATTTTTTTCTAAATTGTTCAACACTTTCAATTTTGGGTTTTCTGTGCTCTTCTCCTAAAAAAATAGTCACAGTGAGATTTACAGTTTATATAACAGTCAGTAAAAATATAGACCCCCTAGGAGCTTAGGTTCCTAAATAACATTTGAAATAGTTTAGTATAATGTTTACTTTTACATTTTTATTGCCTTTGTAGTTCTCATTCATCTGAAGATGCATCTGTCTTAACTAGAATTTTATTTTTTTCAAAATTTGTCATTTGTGTTCATTAGTTTTCAAATCTGACGGATAATAAACATACATACATACATACATACGTACGTACGTACATACATACATACATACCTAGATCGAAGAAGAGGCAATTGGAAGATTATAGTGTTAAGCCATGAGTGACTAAATGCGGTCAGTAGATGAGGCTGCATAAGAGAAAGCACTGTCCTATGAGAAAGAACATGCCTTATGCAAGAGCAAAGGGGTTGAGCTGCTTCAGTGACACATTCAACACTGAGGTGGGGGGTGGCGACGAGATGGGTCATAGAGAAACTCTGAGAAACATGCTGATAGCATATGACCAAGAAGTATTTAAGGTATCTATTGGATGTCAACTGGGAATATGTCCTCAGGTGCTGTCACAGGATGTTGACATAGACCAGCTCTTTGTATCTAGCTGTTTAAACCATTGAAGACAAAGCAGCAAATCGTATGAGAAGAGAACACAAAAGAATGACTCTAATCAAAAGTAGAAGTTACTTCAGATACTATTGCTGTTGCTTACTGTTACAGCTTCTCCTATCATGCTTTTAGTATATATTATAGGTATATATGGATACATGTATTTGTCTTTTTCACTTTTTTATAATGTTTCTTTATTTAACATATTTAAAATTTAACCCACCATATTTCTTCCAGAAGAGTCACCTTTCTCATTATTTTATTGTCCTCATGACATGCCACTGCAACTTCTATTGAAAGAAACAAGGAGGCCATTAGGCTGAGGCGGGTCTGTTGCTTAGGTAGTGTATGTAAGTAAACCTGGCTTAGGTACCTAAGCCAGAGTCAGTGCACTAGAAACCAAACAACAAAACAAAGCAAAACTTAAGAATAATCATAAACAGCCTATGAGGCTTTCTCAAATAAGGCAACTGCTTAATGCTTAAAGCAGACCAAATGTTTTGTTTTGCTTCTGTGCCTTCTCTGTAAACACTTTTTCCTTACTCCTGCCAGCAGAGAGGTCCTAACCACTTTCTGTTTGGCATAGGCCACTTTGAATCAGTGTTTGTACGAATTAAAAATTCTTATGTGCCTCAGTTAATATTTTACTCCTGCCTGTATCTCTAAGACAACGTAACCCTTTTCAGATAGCTTCCGACATTTTCTCTTTCTCCTGGGAGATAGGTCTTTGTAATTCTATTTTGTCTGTGTAAGTTAAAAATGACTTATAAGAATCTGTGTGTATCAATAATCAGAATAGAATCTGAGCAGTAGTATTTATTTTGGTGGCTTTGCCAATTTACAGAATTCAAAACTGTTGGCTTGTTGGCTTAATAGGCTCAGTTAGTGGAAAAGGATAACTTTCTAGCTATCAGAAGCAGCCTGCCTTGAGAGTAAGCTAAGTGGGGAAGAAAAAGTATGCCTTACTCCTCAGAAATTCTTTTATTAATATTTTAGCATTCACCTACACGACATCACTTTTTCTCATTTCAGTTCCTCTCTGTATATTTAGCTTTGATTCTCGTGGGACAGTGTGGCTGATTTTATACAGGGAGTTCTCAATTTCCTCACTTCCTTGGAATAGGATAGGACAGTGCATTGACCTGGTTTTTACCTCTTCTCTAGTCTCTTTTCCCACCACTGCTTTGAGGAAGTTTGCAATATTACACCTTAAAAACCACTTTCAGTTCCTGGAATGGCCCGTGGTTCTCTCCAGTTTTGATGACTTTATTCGTATTGTTACCTATTCCTAGAATACTCTTCCCCTGCTATTACACTTGGACAACTCTCTCACATTCTTTTGAGGCTCAGTGAAGCCATTTTTTTTTCCTCTTACAAACTCTTCCTTGAATTTACTTCTCCTGGCCTGAAGTGGGTACTCTTCTGTGTACTTATTTAGTAACAGTAAACTTTTACATGGTTTAATTCATTTACTCATTCCAACAACCTTTTCAGTCAATAATATTATTTCTCATCAGCCTATTTTTATGCATGACCAAACAGGCAAAGAAAATTAAGTAACTTTTGCCTAAGGTCTCACAGCTAGTAAGTGATTGAATGAATTTTGAAGACAAGAGTTCTTGCATAAGGGTTGATGCCAGTGTTATCCAACAGAAACCTAATGTAAGTTACAAGTACATTGTAATTTTCAGATTTTTCTAAAGGACACATTAAAAAATAGAAATGGGTGAAATCAATTGTATTAATACATTTTTTAATACAATATATCCTGAGAGCAGTTCAGTATTAATCACTGTTTAAAAGGAGATATTTTATATTTTTTCATATTGAATTTTTAAAATCCAGTCTGTATTTTACGCTTGTAGTTTATCTCGATTTTGCATAGTGTTTGAAAATACAGGTGGCTAATTGCAACCTATGTTCAATAACTCAAGTCTTTACTCTTAATCACAGTACTTCTCTTTGTATTGAAACAGTTTTATTTCCCTTTATCTTCCACTGACCTGTGAGCTGCTTTACCATGAGAGGATGTGTTATGCATATGTTTTTATCCCTAGCACATAGACTAGTTAGTACCTGATATATAGTAGAAACTTAATAAGTGTTTATTGAGTTTTATTGCTGAAGTATTTTAATCGCTTCGGTGTTTACAGATTTATGGATATAATTTTTCATCATGGTTGAGTTCAAACTTCAAGATTCAAAATGCTTGAGCAAATTTCTAAATGGCATGCATTTGCACTCGGGCAGATCGAGAAGATTGAGAAGGCATTCGGGAAGATGGTTGTAGTTCTCAGGAACATTAGAATATATTTAAGATTCCACTTAAAATGTATGCAAATGCTGAATTTCACAACAACCATATATTGATATAATAAATGAAAACACAATCAGGAGTATTCTGAAAAATGATTTTATTATTACAGAATACAGTGTTCTAGTATAATTGTTAAGTAAAAGAAGGGGGAAGAACCAGGATTATAATATCACGTTGAGTAAAATCATGAGTGAAACCATGCCTCCAACATAGTAGATGCCTAATAAATGTTTTTAAACTTGATTTATTTGAGCCAGGGGTAGTAAGTACAACTCCTGCAGGTGTTCATTATTTATTTGAAATCCTATCCAATGTGCCATCAGTTTGGACAAGCTGGGACAGTCCTCAAAATGAACTCCATTATAGTCAAATTGTTCCATCTGTTTTCCCTAAATGAAAGAAGCTTCCCTTGATGCTAGTCAAAGAGTGAGGGCTCCTTGACTCAGAACCAGATGCAAGCTTAATACCAGCCTTCCATTTCAGCACAATTACATTCTTGGCAGCCTATGAGGCTCATGGGGTAAACTTTTTATAACAATTATCAATATCAGCCAATTTTTCAGAATGGGCAAGAATAAACTTCAATGGCTCCAGCATGAGTTTTCAGTCTTCCAAAGGCTTTCTCTGGCTGACTGCCATAGAGAATATGTAGGAGCATAAAGAGTGCAGTCTGTGTAACACTCTAGAAATCAGCTAACTTTATGTCTACTTAGGTTGTAAAGATTTAATCAATTAAAATTAACTCTTTAATTTTGGTTGGTTTAGAGTACTGTTTTTGTGAAAGCAGATTTGTTTTCCCTCTGATATTTTATATACAGAACTGCAGGGGTGTGTGTGTGTGTGTGTGTGTGTGTGTGTGTGTGTGTGTGTGTACATTATCTAGAAATACCTGAAGGCTGACTTATCATTGATTTCCTCATGAAACTATTGTGGAAGAAAAAGAAAACATCTTACTGATGGGCTATAGCTTAGTAAGAGCCTGGAACTTTTGGATTTCCAGGAGGTCAGGGTGTGTGTATATTGTGGTTGAAATTATGGTTAGGGATATAATTGAAATTCAGGGCGCTATGAGATGACTTTATATCCTTGAATCCAGAATGGCTAAATCCTCTCATTATTCAGCATTCCTTATACGTTGTGATCTTAGGCAGGTCATTGTACAAGGGAAATCCCAATTTATAAACACATACTGCTCTATTAGTTATTGAATGTACATAACAACATAAGTGGATTTTTTTAATTGCAGTGGGGCACCTAGACCTTTCCTTTTTTCAAAAGCCTTAATATTAGCACCAGACTTCTGTAAAAACTGAAGCAATGAATTCACATGAGAAGAGGGTGAGAAGTCATAAGGGTCATCTTGCGCCTCAACCAGGCTCTAATGGACTCAACCCATGGGAGCAGAAAGTGACAAAGACACCAGAAACAATATAGGCTTTAGTTTCTTAGGAATTCAGTCCCAGAATGTATGGTTTTGGATACATAATATCTGAATATGTAATTTTACAACATCCGCAACTAGAAGTGGTGGGGATGGAGCTGTAAAGGAGCAGAGACTTGTATATTATTGAGGATAAACTAGTATAAATTCAATTAGACTGTTACAAACTTTAAGATGTTAAATGTAGTTCCCATGGTAACTGTAAAGAAAATAGCTGCAGAATATACACTAAAGGAAATGAGAAAGGTGTTTAAACGTTTCAGTATAAAAAATCAAATAAACATAAAGAAGACTAATACAGGAAATGAGAATAAAAATCCATAAAGCATATAGAAAACAAATCGAAAAATGACAAAAAACAGTTTTATTTTTCTTGTGAACAGTAACTTCAAATTACCAGTAATTACAAATAGATTAAACTCTCCAATATAAAGATCAGATTGTCACATGGATTAAAATATGATCTAACTATATCCTTTATGTAGGAGACACATTTTCAATCCAAAGACACAGATAACTTGAAAGTGGAAGGATGACAAAAGATATTCCATGCAAACAGTAACCAAAAGAGATCATGAGTGACTATCCTAATATCAGACAAAATAGACTTTAAATGAAAAAAGTTTATAAGATACAAAGAACAACATTATATAGTAACAGTAGTTTTAGTACACCAAGAAGGTGTAATGATTATAAACATTTACACACATAAAAACAGACCATCAAAATATATGAATTAAAAATGGATGGGATTGAAGATAGAAATAAATAGCTCTATAACAGACACTTGAATACCCCATTCTTAACAATGGATTTAACAACCAGATAGAAGGTTGAACAACACTATGAACCAACTACCTCTAACAGACATCTAGAGACACTCTGTAAAACAACAGAATATACATTTTACCCCAGTGTGCATTTGATATCTTCCAGGATAGACCATAAAGTAGGCCATAAACCAAGTATCAACAGATTTTAAAACATGTATAAAGGCTCTTCTCTGATTAAAATGGGATGATATTAGAAATCAAATTTAGAAGAAAAACTGGAAAATTCAAATATTTATGGAAATGACATACACTCTTAACCAATTGATCAAGGCAGAAATCACAGTAAAAGTAAAAATAACTTAGGAATAAGTAAAAACAAATACTCAGAGATAAATGAACATGACAACACAAGGAGCCTCTAAATGTATGTGACACAGTGAAAGCAGTGCTAATGGAGAAATTTAGAAATGTAAATGTTAGCATAGAAAAAGAAAAAAAGATCACAGGGGCACCTCAGTGGCTTAGTTAGTTGAATATTTGACTTCAACTCAGGTCATGATCTTACAGTTTGTGAGTTTGAGCCCTGCATTTGGCTCACTGCTGTCAGCACAGAACCTGCTGTAGGCCGTCTCTCTACCACTCCCTTGCTCAAGCTGTCTCTCTCAAAAATGAATATGCATTTATTAAAAAAATAAGAAAGATCTCAGACCAACAATCTAACTTTATAACTTAAGTATAAAAAGAAGAAGAAGAAAAAAAAAACTAAACCCAAAACTAGCAAAGGGAAGGAAATCATGAAGACTACAGTAGAGAAAAATGAAATAGAAAATAGAAAAACAATAGAGAAAATGAAAAAATAAAAATAAAAATTTGTTTCAAAAAGATCAACAATATGACAAATCTTTAGGTTTCAAAAAAAGACCATTCAAATTACTAAAGTCAGAAATGAAAGTGAGGACATTATGATGGATTCTACAGAAATCAAGATTTAAGAGAGTGCTATGAACAATTGTGCATCAAAAAATTGGCTATTTTGCATGCAATGTACAAATTACTAGAAGCATAAAATGTCCCAATACTAAATTATGCAGAAATAGAAAATCTGAATAGAGCTAAAACTATGGAAGGGAGAGCTGTAAGTAAGGAGATTGAACCAGTAATCGAATATCTCCCAAAAAAGAAAGCCCTAGACAGGCTTGTTTTGCTAGTGAATTCTACCAAAATTTTAATGAAGAACTATCACCAATCCTGAAAGAAATTAAAGAAGTTATCAATAAATGGAAATATATCTAATATTCCTAGATTGAAAAGCTTAATATTGTTAAAATCTCAATACTACCCACAGTGATCTGCAGATTCATTGCAATCCCCATCAAAATCCCAACAGTATTTTTTGTAGCATAGAAAAACACATCCTAAATTTCATATGGAATCACAAGGGACTCTGAAATAGTCAAAACAATCCTGAAAAAATTGAAAAAAGTTGGAGAACTCATGTTTCCTGATTTTGAAACCTACCACAAAGCTCTAGTAATTCAAACACTGTGGTAATGGTATAAAGACAGACACATATCCCAATGGAATAGAATAGAGAGCCCAGAAAGAAATCCTCTCATATATGGTCAAATGATTTTTGACAAGAGTACCAAAATCCTTCAATGGAAAAACAACAATCTTTTCTACAAATGATACTGGGAAAGCTGGGTATCAACATGCAAAATATTGAAGTTGAACCCTTACCTAACACTGTATACAAAACTTTACTCAAAATGGAACCATGACCTAAATTGAAGGCTTAAAAGTATAAAACTTTTACAAGAAAACATAGCACAAAGTCTTCAGGACATTGGATTTGGCATTGATTTCTTGGATCTGACCAACAGCTCAGATGATCAAAATTTAAAATTGACAAATTAGATTTCATGAAAATTAAAACAACTTGCACATCAAAAGATACTATCAATAGAGTAAAAAGAGAGCCCACAGGATGGGAGAAAATATTTTCAAATCATATATCTGATAAGGGGTCAATAACAAGAATACTTAGAAAACTCCTAAAACCCAGAAACAACAACAACAAAAAGAAACAATGGCAACAAAAACCAGATTATGGACAAAGGACACGAATAGACATTTTTCCAAGATATATGAGTGGACGATAAACACACGAAAATCAGGAACAAGCAAATCAAAAACATAATCATAGAATGGTTACTATTAAAAAAAATAAAGCAGAAAATAACAAATGTGGACAAGGATGTGGAGAAGTTAGCACATTGTGCACCCCCAGTGGGAATGTGAAATGGTATAGCTACTGTGGAAAACGGTGTGGCGTGTCTTCAAAGAATTAAACAAAATTACCGTATGATCTAGAAATTCCACTCTGAGGTATATCCCCCAAGAATTGAAAACAGTTTCTTAAAGAGATATTTGTTCATCCATGTTTATAGTAGTATAGTTATACTATCCATAGTATAGTAGTAGTTCATCCACGTTTATTTGCAAAAGTTAAAATATGGAAACAACTCAAGTTTGTGTTGATGGTTGGATAGGAAGATGTGGTATATACATACAATAGCACATTAGTCATCTTTAAGAAGGAAGGAAATTCTGACATACACTACAACATGCATGAATCTTGAAGACATTATGCTAAGTAAAATAAGCTAATCACAAAAAGATGAATGCTGTATGATCCCACTTATCCAAGGTATATAGAAGCAGGTGGAATTGTGGAAACAAAGTAGAATGGTGATTGCCAGGGACTGTGGGAAAGGGGGATTGGGGAGTAATTAAACATGTATAGAGAGTTTCACTAGGGGAAGATGAAAAGAGTTCTGAAGATGGATGGTGGTGATGGTTGCACATTATGAATGTACTGAATACCCCTCACTTGTACAGTCAAAATTGCTAAGATGGTAGGGGCACCTGGGTGGCTCAGCCAGTTAAGCATTCGGCTTTGGCTCAGGTCATGAATGATCTCACAGTTCGTGGGTTTGAGCCCCGCGTTGGGCTCTGTGCTGACAGCTCAGAGCCTGGAACCTGCTTCCAATTCTGTGTCTCCCTCTCTCTCTGCCCTTTCCCTGCTCTCACTCTGTCTCTTTCTGTCTCTCAAAAATAATAAACACTCAAAAAGAATTGCTAAGATGGTAAATTGTGTTATTGTTTATTGTTTATCACAGGAAAACAATTGGAAAAAAACCATGTACTGGGGCGCCTGGGTGGCTCAGTCACTTGAGCGTCCAGCTTTGGCTCAGGTCATGATGGCATGGCTTGTGAGTTCAAGCCCCATGTCGGGCTCTGTGCTGACAGCTCAGAGGCTGGAGCCTGCTTCAGATTCTGTGTCTCCCTCTCTCTCTGACCTTCCCCTGCTCATTCTCTCTTTCTCTCTCTCTCTCTCTCTCTCTCTCTCTCTCTCAAAAGTAAATAAACATTAAAAAAATTAAAAAAGAAACATATACTTACTTTTTTTTAAAATAACACACATATATAAATATTTCATATGATGGCATAGAGTCTAGTATAAGAGCAGGAGGACTGCATCATCTTGCTTCAGCCTCACAGCCTGCCGTCAGCCCTTTGAAGGTTGTATCCCTCCGTTCTTCCTGAACTTCAGAGGTGAGTCTGCACTAGTGGAGCATGGGCAGGCTCTGCCATCAGCCACATGCTGTTGTGCTGTTATCTTGGTTTCTGAAAGGATTCTGACAGCTGACACTGAGGAGGCTGAAAGAAGAAACATACACCTGCAGAATAGACATAGAGGCATAGGCTCCTCCATGTGCCAGGCTCAGACCTCAGTTGTATCCCAGAATGGAACATTGCAAGGGCTCTCAGGAGCTGCCCCATCAATGACCACCTCTGTTTTCTGCAGGTCAGGACACCAGCGTAGACTGGGAGGGGTGTGTGCTGGAAGGGGATAGAGACCAGAAGTAGCCTCCCCGGGGAGCGGCTATTGTAACTCTCATCATCAAATTGTATTTAAATCTGTGCCCTATCAGAATTCTGGCTCCACCATTCTCTTAATTCTATAGTGTTAGTCCAGTTATTGAAGCTCCCTGAGCCTCAGTTTTATTTTCTCTTGGGTAAAAAGGGCCATTACTGTAGGAATTAAATGAGATAAGTATAAATGTCTAATGAAACACCTTCATTGTTGTAGATAATAATACATGGTGGCTATTTTTTTTAATGTACCACATAACCATGTTTTATTCTACAGTCTAGATTTTAGGTGTTTTTTTTTTTTCTCCCACTTCACATTTCTCAGGAACATGGTAAACACTTGACAAGTAAATAGTTGAGTGACTAACCAGAGATTGAAAACCTGTGTATCGCCTTGTTACTTGTAGTAGCAGCACAGTTTGATAAGGATAAAAATAGTGCTTGTTTTCTGTATCATACCTGCATCTGTGAACACAGATATCTGCTAGCTGATCGTATGTGTGTTTCCAGCTGTGCTCCAGAGCAAATGTTAGGAAGGGAAAATGCAGGTGAAGCGAGGCAGGGTCTGCAGATTGTGGCTCCTATCTGCTTAATGTGGTGACAGCAAGTGTCATATTAGGAAGAGGTACAGGAAGGTTCATCTTTTTGAAGCAGAAACATAATGGTCGGCACAAAGAATCTCATATCGTGTTTTCTAAAAGATTATGGGAGACCAGGAAAAAAAAAAGGTGAAATAGAATGCGTAAGGAGAGACATCTGTTCTCTCTGATTCTTTAACTCACTTTAAACTTGGAGAAACAAAGCAAAGTGACAGTTTAACTTGTGTTTTGTCAGGCCTAGATCTTTAGCTCCTGCATAAAAGTGAGCAAGCTGCCATCTGTGCAAACAGGTGGCTTGAATTAAATATGATGTTGAGTATTAAAAAATTATAGTTGGAGGGATGGCAAGGAGTGGAGAATTTAAGAAAACCCAGAGTACTTTTCGTAAGATGAGAAATGGGGACCATCCCGTGTGTCAGTTAGAAGATAATGTGGGAGTACTTATCCAAACGGCTTAGAGTACCTGCAGACTTCCCATTTTCTCTTAATAATTCTGTCACCAGTGTGCTCATCCCAAGGAGCAGATGGAGCACCATTACCCTGGTGCCTCCCTCAATCGGCTACTGTGGGTCAATTGAGGCCATCTTGGAAACAGTAGTAGGAAGTCACTGACAGCTAATGTATTGCCTACCCATTACCCATTGCTTAGTTATGAGTTAGTAGTGCCTCCTTTAGCTTCAGAAAGGAGGTTCGTGAAACTTACCACTAAAGGGAAAGGGAATATACAGATGGGAGGGCTAGTTTAAGGAAGCAGGATAGGCCTCAGACATTGGTTAAGAGATAGCCAGAGTTGCAGAAATTAGACTGGATTTACAATCCCAATCCAGAAGTTTTACTTACTGATTCCTCACTGTGTTCACCCCAACTTTTCTGTGGTTTTAATTTTTCACTGATAAAATGAAGGGATTGGACAAGATCACCTCTGTCATTCCTCCTAGATCTTCAAAATATTTTGGAGACAATTATGTTGTCGACTTTATTCTAAGGACTCCTTTATAGAAACAATGTATAAAAATTACTGATAATCTGTATAGATTATACAGATAATTTACATCTGTGTGACTAATATATTAATATATATTTTACATTGATTAAGTGTACATGTGCATGATATATGTGGATATATTTGTATATCCACATATATATATTTAAATAAACAAATTGTTTGGAAAGGATTTAAGATAGAGGGATAGACTTTGAACTTGCGTGTGATGTTTAGTAAGGGAGATTTGGATGACAATAATCATAGGTGGGTCTGCGTCAGCAGTTTCAGGAAAATAACCATGGTAATAAAATATACACCGCATTGGTGTTGTAACACTAAGTGATAGGTTTTACATAGTATGTTTAGAGTTTATCCTTATTGGCAAGACTCATTTGTAAATTCAGTCTGTTCCTTGGCAAATCTGATAACTCTTAACAACTCAACAGGAGACTTGAAAATTTGATGGAAATTTGTAATTCTTCCAGGACATGCATCTATACCCCCACAGCAGTCTCACCCTGATCGCTGCCAGCAGGTTTCCCCGCTCTCAGTGCAGTGAAATCTCTGACTACACATCCTGGCAAAAGCACACATTCCTCCTGGCAAGCTTCCCCAGTGAGCCACAAAAGTCTTGTGATTTCAAGCAAAATCATTTTTCTCTAGGGGGAGCATGACTTGGGAATATGGCAGGACCTCAAGCAAACTCCTTTTTTTTCCTCAGAATTTTAGCAATTACTACAGTACATTTCCTATTATGGACACAAACCTCTGCTTCCAAATCTCTCTCTCTCTGTCTCTCTCTCTGCCTCTCTCTCACTCACTCACCCTCACCATCTATTCTGCTTCACTTTCCTATATAATGAAGCACCAATTTGTGTTAGGTTTGGAGATGCATTGCTTTTGTTTTCAACAACACCCTTCATATGTAAAATCATTCATTAGCAGCACAGATATGCTGTGTGATACATCTGTTGTCTGTATCACTTAGTCAAACTTGACCCTTTTCTGACATCCACAAAACTTTTTTTAACAATCAATCCTCAACACTTGGCACGAAAGGACATGGGATTTAGTCCTCTGTATGCTAGTGCATTGCACATCCCTAACATCCAGAGCAAGACTGTCTACCTGGCCCAATCAAGAACAACAGAAGTAATGAAACACTCTCTAATTGAGAATCCTGGAAAAAAAGAATCTTGATTTTTCCAATTGGGGTTGAAAATAAGAGGCTGTAAGCTTTCCAGGTTGTTATAACCATCTTTTGATTGCAAAGAGAAAGCCTATCTGAATGGAGCCATCCGAAAATAAACTATGGTAAGATACTACTTGTGCCCATGATGACAGCATTTGAGCCCCTGCATAAAGTCATACTTGAAGCCAGACATACAATACAATCCTTTTGTGTGTGTGTGTGTGTGTGTGTGTGTGTGTGTGTGTGTGTGTTTTGTATGTTATGTTCATTTAGGTTGAGGCTTTTGATACTTGAAACAAAAATAGTCCTTTCCTTGCCTCCCCCCTCCTACCCTGAAATAGAAAATAGTAACAGTGACTTATTCAAGTATACTTATCTGATCAATTTTCTTCTAAGGACATCAATTTGTATAATAGCTGTTTATGGTTGAGTAAGTTACGTCCTTGGCATATGACAGAATATGATTAAAACCATTTTACAACTTGAACTTAATGAGTATTTTTCTTTAATCAACCCAGCTTTTCTCATGAACTCTCACACTGTTTTTTAAAAAAATGCCTAAATATGCTTGAGAAGTGATTTCATCCAAACTCAAAAACAAAAACCTGCTCCCCAAAGTTGCTGCCTCATTTCCACTAAACTCAGCCACAGAACTAACTATAGTTTTCTGTTGTTGGTGATTGTCTTATATTCATTTTAATATATTTAACATATCTGGTATTCATTCCTGGCTCTGATTGTCTTTGAGTATGTGAATTTTTTTAATTTTTATATTTGAGAAAGAGAATGAGAGAGCGAGAGCAAGAGCGAGAGCGAGAGCGAGAGAGAGAGAAAGAGAGGGTGTGCAGGGAGGGGCAGAGAGAGACAATCTCAGTAGGCTCCACACTGTCAGCATAGAAGCACAGAGCCCTATACAGGGCTTGACCTCACAAACCATGACATCACCACCTGAGAAGAAATCAGGAGTCAATGTTTAACCAGTAGCCACCCAGGCGCCCTTGAGTATGTGAATTTTTAATTATTCCTTTTGTCACCTTTTTCAATGTTGTTTTTGTTTAAATCAATGCAATACTTCCATATTATTCAACTAAATCAATTTTCTATTTAATGAAGTCTTACCTTATGGTTTAGTCGCATACTTCTTGGAGTGCAGTGATCAATGTTAGGCTCTAGAGATTTAATTGAAAAGTGCAGAAATTGATAAAGGTATGCCATTATGCATTTGAAGAGAGTCATAGCATCTGTTGTTTAGATGTATGAATTAGTTTTCCAGACAACAAAGTTTCTCAGTGCTACTTTGTGAATCTATATTCAGGGGTATCTTATCTACTTTTTTTCCCCTACATTTTAAATACTGCCGCTTTTCCTCTTTCATTTTACCAATGATTATGTTTCAATTTATTTTTCTTTCTAAAGTGTCATTTGGGCTGAAAGTGTTAAGAATTTGAATTAGCTAATGATGAATTTTTAATAATGGGATATAATGCCTAATCTTCAATTTTAAGAGAAAGGATGCAAATTGTGATATACATTGAGATCTCAACTGTGTGTTTTATAAGGAAATACATTAACAGTTTCACAGTTATTTTTCCTTGATATGTTGGCCTTATACAAATTTTCCGTGGTGAATATATATTACTTTAAAATGAGGGAAGATGCAAAACGTTACTGTCCTTGATCTCGTGTATTTTTCTTTCTCTTTTTTTTTTCCATTTTTTTTTAATTTGAGTATAGGTAACACACAATGTTACATTAGTTTCTGGTGTTCAATGTAGTGATTCAACTTTTCTATGCCTTATGCTATGTTCACCACACATGCAGCTACCATCTGTCGCCATACAACACTATCCCAATATCATTAACTGTATTCCCTCTGCTGTACTTTTATTCGTGTGATCTATTTATTTCATTACTGGAAGCCTGTACCTCCCACTCCCCTTCAGTCATTTTGACCATCCCCTACCCCTGTCCACTGGCAGCCACCAGTTTGTTCTCTGTATTCTAGGTCTTATTCTGCTTTTTGTTTGTTTATTCATTTGTTGTTTTTTTTTAGATTCCACATATAAGTGAAATTGCCATATGTCTTTTTCTTTTGACATCTTCAGTATGCTGATGATAAACATGGCCAGAAAAACACTGCTGTGGGATAACAAAATCTGTCTAAGATGAGTTGGCACTAGATAGGCAAAAGTCATGATTTCGTATGTCCATTCAACTGAAAGAACCATGGCAAAATATTGCATCTTGAGAAGAAGGGCATAACCTTATCAAAGATATTGGAGAATAAACATGTTTGTCATTGGGACAATGTCAATAGTAAATGGAAATTCACTTAAGTGCATGGACTGGCCAGGAAGGATCCAAAGGGGATATCAAAATAGCTAAGTGATGGGTGGTTAAGTCTCTACAGATACATATTTAAATAGTGTAATTCAGAGCTTTAAATTATAGTCATTGTTGCAGTATCCAAGCACAAATTGAGTGTATAGAATTAATGTTCATTTTTGAGTTTTTAATTTACAAGTTTGATGAAAGATTATTTGATTTGTGATTAAATTAATAAAATGTCGCCATGTAATATGAAGCTATTTTATTAGTGATGTAGAAATTAATAATAAAATTAAAACTTGAGAGAAAATGGGGGGATCCTTAGAATTGAGGGAGGAAAACTTTTTTCTTTCAATTTTTTTAATGTTTATTCATTTTTGAGAGAGAGAACACAAGCCAGGGAGGGACATAGAGAGAGGGAGACACAGAATCCGAAGCAGGCTCTAAGCTCTGAGCTCTGAGCTGTCAGCACAGCAGGGCTCAAACCCACAAACTGTGAGATCTTGACCTGAGCCAAAGTCAGATGCTTAACTGACAAAGCCACCCAGGCGCCCCCTGAGGGAGGAGACCTTTAAATAAATGCAGGATCTGAGGTTTCACCCTACTTGAAAATGAACTTGTATGTAAAACATTAGGGCTTTACATCAGAGACGAAGAGAGTTTATTACTCACAGCAACAGACAAATCACCAAGGCAGTGTGGTGAGGACCAGATAGTATCTTCACATCCAGAGAGGTGCCTTGCATGAGTGGACCCTGAAATGAGAAAACTCTCATTTTTTTAAGGGATTGCTGGCTACCTGCCCCACCTCCAAAGATACATTTGGAGGCTGAGCTCAGCCCAGTTTAATCTTCAGAATGAGAAAAGAAATGGTGGCATATTGGTGGCTGACTCCAGCAAAAACAAAATGAAAGGAGAGAGAAGTGCTTCAGATGTCTGCTTGTCTTCTTTTTGTTCCCCTATATTTTGCAGTTTAGATGTTACTTTAAAATAAGCTCTGTTTTCTGCAAGTGTTACTGCAGTAGAATTCTAGACCTTTAGTATCATGGAAACACACGCACCATTTATGTTCATTTTACATGAGACACTCAGTGAAGGGAAGGCTTGAATCTGCATGTGTCTTCCTTTTGCCTGCAGGCTTCAGTAGACTGGACCACTTAAGCACATCTTTGATTATGGGAGTCTGAAGTTAAGAAAACTTTCTCTAAAACTCTTGTAGGTTTTAGCTTAAGAAACTGAAACAGTTACAATCTGGTACTTATGACACTATTATGCAAACAAACCTTTTGGTGGCAACACATATTTGAAATTCTAGAGAGGGGTGCTTTATTTTCCTCTTCTGTGAGTTTTTTGGTCTTTTTTTTTTTTTTTTTTTTTTTTTTTTTTTTGCAAATAATCTAAGGAATGAAATGATCATCCGAAAATTGCTGCTATTCACATTTTAGCTACAAATCAAAAAGACATCATTTAGCTGAGTGGCCATCAACTGCTCCATTACTGAGCCTGGAAAGGGCTCTTTATTACAGGAAGTGCCATTCATAGGATTGACACTTCTATATGAATTAATGATTACTTACAATTACGATGACTTTTAAATGAAGGTGACATTTATTCTGGTTACTTTTTAGGAAAATGCATTTATTTTGCACACCTAACTTTATCCTATTTGCCAGGAATTCAGATCATTTTAAGGCAAATATATTTCTCATGCCAGGTTGGAAAACAAAACAAAACAAAATAACTCTTTGGAGTATATAGATATTTTGGGGATCCAAAGAACATTCTTCTAGTGGAATTGCAATGATCAGTAACTAACATTTATAAATATAGTAAACAAAATGTATTTTCTATGATGAGTCAAGCAATTAATAGTCTAACACAGAGGTCAGCAAACTTTTTCTTGAAAGGACCAGAGAGGACCAGAAAGAACTTTGTGAGCCATTTCGTTTGTTGCAGCTATTCAAACCTACAATTATAGTGTGAAAGCATCCACAGGCAAATATAAATGAATAAATAAACAAACATGATTGTGGACCAAATTTTGTGGGCATAGATTTGTCCCATAGCAATAGCTAGAGTTTGTGGACCACTGGTCTAGTGTAGTAAACTAACTCTGTGTGTGTGTGTGTGTGTGTGTGTGTGTATTTCTTTGAGCAACATGTGGGTTAGGGATGCTGACCCTCCACACAGTAAAAAATGTGCATATATTGAGGCCCCTGGTTGGCTTGGTGGGTTAAGCGTCTGACAGTTGATATCTGCTCAGGTCATGATCTTATGGTACTGAGATGGAGCTCCAGTTTGGGCTCTGGGCTGTCAGTACAGAGTCTACTTGGGATTCTCTCTCCCTCTCTCTCTGCCCCTCCCCTCCTCATTTTCTCTCTCAAAATAAATAAATAGACTTAAAAAAACTATGCAAAAAGATTTGACTCCCTAAAAACTTAACTACTAATAACCTAGTGTTGACTGGAAGCCATACCAATAACATAGTCAATTAACACTTGTTTTGTATTTTATATATATTACATACTGTAATTCTTACAATAAAGTAAGCTAAAGAAAATGATGCTTTTTTTTAAGTTTGTTTATTTTGAGACAGTTGGGGTGGGGAGAGGGGGAGAGGCAGAGAGAGGGAGAGAGGGAGAGGGAGAAGAAAGGGAGAGAGAGAATCCCAAGCAGGCTCTGCACTGTGAGTGCAGAGCCAGTGCAGAGCCCTACACAGAGGCTTGATTTCATGAACCATGAGATAATGGCCTGACCTGAGATCAAGAGTCAAATGCTTAACTAAGTCACCCAAGCACCCTGAAAACAAAGTGCTTTTAAGAAAATAATAAGAGAAATTGTCTTTATAGTATTGTACCATATTTATTGAAAAAAATCTGCATATAAGTGGACCTGTATAGTTCAAATCCATGTTATTCATAGATCAGCTGTATGTATATAGTTTATTGATATGTATATATTTTATATAATTTAATTTATAGTAAATTATTAAATTACATTAATTTAATATTAATAACATATTAATTTATAATATATAACATATAATTTAAATTTAATACCAGAATGTTATTAAAGTAGGTTACCTAAGTTTAGATTTCCAAGGTAATGCTAAAGAAAAATTAATCGGACACTTGTTAAAATAGTAAGGAAGACTTTATTCATGATTATTATAATAGAAGTGAGACTATTGCTATAGAGGGAGAGAGACTCAACTGAACTCTGAATACAGAAATGGAACTAGAGATTTATTGCCAAAGAACCAAGTGGGGGGTGGGCAGTAGGGAAAAATTACTGAGAGGACATATGGAGGTTACAAGATTCTTACTAAACTGGCCTAACAGGATTCTCATTAAATGCAAGTCCAAGCACTTAGATTTCACAGCTGGAGGGCAAAGAATGTGATCAGACATCAATGATTGGGCATATTGTAACTAAACTGGGTTAGCAGGATGTGGTAAAGACAGGCCAAGGTCAAGGACTAGTCTGGAAGAGGGCTCAGAGGAGGCTGACTGAATTTTGGTCAAGGAAGGAGTCTTTGTCACTAGTGCTAAATCTATTTCTAATTAAATTCGTAACAGTGAAAAACATAACATGTGAAAGATAGTGGAAAGATTTAGTCCTGTAGCAGAGAAGACTATTTCTTGAGATCCTTCAATTGGATATATACTATACATATTATATATTTTATATAATACAGAAATTTCAAAGAACTGAATGTCGGTTCCCCAGCCCCCCCCCCCCCCCCCCCAATAAAAACATCAAGGTGACAGCTGAAGCTATTGCTCACTTTGGTAAAGGAGATCACCGTCTTGACAGAGAATGAACAGCACATGGAAAAGAAAGGAGAAAGGAAGGTATGTTTGAGATTTGGGGGATCTAGTTTGACAGGTCTGTCATTAGCAGTCTTGATTGGAATTGGGGGAGTTTGTGTTGTAGGAGTTTAGGATTGATCTATTCAAGGAGGTGAGGGTTTGGGGAGGCTTTCAAATAGTCAACAGTCATTTGGTTGAGTTGTGTATTGTTCTGAGAAAGAGATATTTGCTTTAGTAGGTACTAGTCCAGTATTCTGTTTTTCAAACAAATGGGTTTTCACAAAGTTCTCTGTAGGAGTGGAGGAGATGAAGTTATTTGCAACCTCATCTTCCTGGCAAGAGTTTCCTGAAATATTAAAGTCATATTAGTGCAGACAGTTGAATGGTAAACTCATGTTAATATAGATAGTAAGATTTGTGGGTGTGAATCCTCTCGCTTCTCAAAGGAACAAGAAATAGGTCCTTTCTTGTGTTTATAAAGTAATTGAAAACCCAAAACAGTGTATTGAAACTAAATAAAATAGTATTTTTTTTTAATTTTAACATTTATTTACTTTTGAGAGACAGAGTGTAAGCGGGGGAGGGGCAGAGACAGAGGGAGACACAGAATCCAAAGCAGGCTCAAGGTTCTGAGCTGTCAGCAGAAAGCCCGATGCGGGACTGGAACCCATGAACCCTGAGATCATGACCTGAACCGAAGTCGGTCCCTCAACCGACTGAACCACCCTGGTGCCCCGTAAAATACATAGTAATTTTTAAAGAAATATACTATTAAATATTAAATGAATTAAACATAGAAATTACGAAAAGGGAAAGATTGAGTGAGGGCTCTGTAAATTTGGGGAACTTAATGGTGCTTGGAAACACAGGTAGAGTTGGGGCAGCACCTGGGCAGTGTGTGTCATTAGCAAAATAGAGTAGGGGTGAGGTACAAGATGTGTAAACAAGAATAAATAACAGGTGATCTGGACTATTTTATAGAGCATCAGGTGACAATAGCTATGTAAATATATGTTGAAGCCAGGTAGTGAGTAACCTGACTGCTAGGCTTTGATTTTATACTTTATTATTCGTGAGCCATGACTATTTTTGGTGCGTATGACAAAATACAAAGTGGTGTTTGGAATGTGTTAGGCTGTGTGATTGGAATAAACTAGAGGCATAGAGAACATGTGAAAAACTGAAACACTCTTCCAAGTGAAAGGTTATAAAGAACAGTATTAATATAGGAGGTGAAGAAGTAGAGAAGACACAGTAGACATACATGTGTGCATATATATGGAACTTCGAAGGAGGATATAGCCATAAGTATAAGGAGTTGACCTTTTGTCTACTGTCCTTTCTATAGCTGCAAGACATTTATGTGATCTGACATAGAATTGGACACACAAAACTGGCATACGGGGAGGGGTCAGAACCAGAGATGAAAGTTGAAGAATCAATATAGGAAGGTCTGAGTAGAAGGGATCACTCAGACAACAGCAGTTGGAAAAAAAAAATAAGTAAATAAAGCTCAGTGCTGAACTTGAAAGGATGTCTTAGTTTAGGTAGCAAGGAGGCGGGTTAGAACAGATAGAAATTTTTGAGGAAATCATTCCAGGGCAAAGCAATGGTTCAAAGTCAAGAAAGATGATTTCAAAATCCTTCTGTTCATCATCATTATCATACACTGCAAAATCAAGTGAGGTAGGGATTAAGCTTGGTGGAAGAGCACATTGGATTTGGTTAATTTCAGGTCAGTGGTAATGTTGCAAGTTTGCAATTTCAGCAGCATAAGGACAGCAGCTACACAGCAGGAAGATACAGACAACAGCACATAGGGCAGAGGCACAGAATAATGCAGAAAACTTATGTAGAACGTTTATTGAAACAAACCTGGGGGAGAGTGAAAGAGCTGGATGCAGGTGATTATATTATTATTATTAAAAATAAATATGTATGCTCTGAAAAGTACAAGTAGCTGGCAAGAGGTACCAGAAATCAAAGATACTTAAAAGTTTGGAGAATACTGATTTGGCCATGAAACAGCATTTTGCTTTGCAAAGGAGAAAGATTACCTCATTCTCAATGTCTGGGAAAAAAGGAGTATGTATAGAGCAAGATTTTGAGGTAGGCAGGAAAGGTAAATGAAGCCATTTTTGATGTCTTCAGGTTTCACAGGTAAATATGTGGTTCTTTAAAAGTGACGATAAAAAAAAGTGAGGATACTTTTGCATAGTTATGAGCAGTGGTTTAGGAGAGATGAATGAGGGGTCTGCTGTGTTTCAAGTATGATTAGTTCAGTATTCCAGATTTAATGTTGATATGTTAAATGATTAAATCTTAACTTGATATTTAACAAATTCTTTCAAAAATCATTTGAGCATTTTCTGTGGTAATCATTTCATTATTTTCTTTCACTGTTTTTAGATTTTTTTTTTAGTTCATTATTTGAATGTGACTTAAGAGATTTTAGACGCCATGGAGTTTTTATTTTAGATATCAAAAACAGATTTTTTTAAAAAATTTTTTTGCAAAAGGGAGAATGTGAGCAGAGATGCAGGGAGAGAGGGATAATCTCAAGCAGGCTCTATGCTGTCAGCACAGAGCCCCATGTGGGGCCCAAACTCATGAAACTGTGAGATCATGACCTGAGCAGAAGTCAAAAGTCTGATGCCTAACTGACTGAGCCATGCCAGTGCCCCCAAAACAGATTAAAAAAAAAAAAAAAACAAAGATCATATTTGAATTAATATCTCCAAAATAGTTGATTTGCCACACTTTTTTTTCCCAGTTTTTGAAAACTGTCTTTATAGATAGATGATAGATTTTGTTTTGAAATGTTCAAAGCAAATTATCCTATCAAAATTAAATGCATACTTACATTATCAATAATAGCATCAATGACAACAAAAACAAGAAAGTACTTTTATATTGATGCACATGGAAAGTGAATTTTCCGAAGGTTAACCCTCGGAATAACCTGTTAAGCAAAACTGATTTTATTACTTATTGCAGATACAGAGGACAACATTTTGTCAGTCTTAGAAGGTCCAGAAGGAGGAGATAATTGGGTGGGGGTGGGGAGATAAGTATAGGGCTGGGGATCTGGGCTTGAATGGTTAATGGTCTTTTGCTGTGAGAACCTGTTTGAAGTTTGCCATGTTTCATGATGTAATAGGATTGGTGGACAGAGAGGCAGCCATCTTGAGGTTAGTATTAATTAAACAGGTGTTTAATGATTAAGAATTTGCTCAGTTTTAAGAGCTTATTATTCAGATTAATTAATTTTTATTGAGTTTCTGAAAAAATGAGTTTGTATAGTTTTATAATTTCTATGGGCAAGAACTTGGAGTAACTCAAAATTAAATCTTATGGATGTAGTCTCCTTTGGTTCTTGGTCCTGAACATTTGGGGCAAACATCGAGGCCTCACTTCTCTCAATGTTATTAGTAAATTGAGAATTGATCTGTTATGTGAAGTGCTTTACTACCTGCTTTGTGTAGAAGAGGTCTAAAATAAAAATTAAAAAAAAAAAACACATTTACCTGAATGATCTAAAGTCTATTTGTTTATTTTGAAAGAGAGAAAGCACGGGTGTTCATGCATGAGAGAGTAGGGGAGGGGCAGAGAGCGAGGGGGAGAGAGAATCCCAAGCAGGCCCTGTGCTGATAGCAGTGTGGAGCCTGCTTGAACTCACGAACTGTGAGATCACGACCTGAGCTGAAATCGAGAGACAGACACTTAACCTACTGAGCCACCATGTGCCCCCCTGAATGATTTAAAGCTAAAATATACTATTATGTTTTTCCTTTTGTTAGACACATTAAGGGAAATAGGAATAGAAATTACAGTAATAATAATCATTTAGGGAGACAGACACTAAGAATATATTTTTGGACCTCAGGATAGAGAGGCTAGATAGTGATTCTATCTTGTCACACCTTTTTATTTAAAACAAAAATGACTGAATCAAATATGTGTTCAGGACAATTGACTCTTAACTTTCAACGATCTGAAAGAAAGAAAGATGATTTAGTCAACGTGCTGTATAGACATGCATGATACTGTGTTTTAAAGAATGTTTCAAATACACCTCCCTTAAAATTTCTGTGCTAATGCACTTTATTCATTGCTCTTACTCACTCGTATCTCATCACCTAATATTAAACAAAATATGACATGGCAATTTTGAAATATAGTTCTACAAAGTAATTTAATAATGCAATAACAGGAGTATCAAAATGGGAGATTCTACTAGTGATTATAAATCAAACAGGATAGGATAAATAGGAGACCCAGAAGACCAAATTTTGAAGACCAGAAAAAAAAATTAAGCACAATTAATAAAGGCAGATATTAGATGCTTTTAAAATAATTCATGCAGGGGTGCCTGGGTGGCTCAGTCAGTTGAGCATCCGTCTTTGGCTCAGGTCATGATCCCATGGTTTGTGAGTTCAAGCCCTGCGTCAGGCTCTGTGCTGACAGCTCAGAGCCTGGAGCCTGCTTCAGATTCTCTCTCTCTCTCTCTCTCTCTCTCTCTCTCTCTCTCTCTCTGTCTCTCTCTCTGCCCCTCCCCCACTCACACTCTGTCTCTCTCTCCTTCAAAAATAAACATTTTAAAAAAATTTAAATAATTCATGCCGAAATCTGTATTAAATTTTAAGCTAGAGAGTTACACTTGAATTAAAGAAAGTAGTTTTCTCCTGCTAATGCAATGTTGAGTCTAGTGGTAACATTTGCAGGTGTACAGATCTCAAGGTATTTGTAAATCTCAAATCTCTGTACATGTTTTTCAAGTCTAAGTAATTATTCAGCAAAATTTACTTTTAAAATATTACATTTAGTATTTATCTTCTCAAATAAACTTCGCTTCCTTCTACTTTGGTTCTAAGGAGAACAAAACCTAGTTTTCCTTCCTCTACTCTTGATATAATCCATCACCTGCTTAGAGTTTTCTCTTAATGTGAGAGACTCTGGGGCCATACATTACTCTAACCCTTCCACTGAAGAGGAACCACTATTCATATTACAGTTGCTCTCTGAGCTCTTCTTCCTTCTTAAGGCCAAAGACCTAATCCCTGTTTAGAATTATGTGATGTGTTTATCCTCTAGAAGAAGAACCACACATTGCTGGCTTTTGGTTTTATCTTCACAGTATAATAGAAAGGGGAATTTTTTTTTCTTTTGACTTATAGTGAAAATATTATGAGGATGTCTTGATAAGGCATGCTTGTCGGGTCTTCAATATCAAGAAGTGGTCCAGAATTGAGAATATCAAGAAAAATAACAGAGGTGTTAAGGTTCGACTCTTTATTCATGCAAACATCAACTGAGAGCAGAAAGAAGACTCGAATCAGCTGGCAAAGCCAAATGAATAACCCAGACCAGTGTTGCTGCTGACTTATGATCCTAAACACAGGGTAGAAAAGAAAGGCCAGAGAGGAAAGGAATATAAATCAAAATAAATATTTATTATTTGTGTACAACTGTTGTTTGTTCTACATCACTAGAAAAGACAACAGGTAAAGTTAGTGAGAGGAGAACTCAGTTTATTTATTGCTGATGAGAGAAGTTCAGAAGGTGATACAGGCCTTATTTTGAAGATCTGCCCATACGGCCCGCTTCAGAAAGTAACTTGAATATCTTTTTTTTTTTTTTTTTTTTTTGCCTCTTTTCCTACTTTCTTAAAACACCATTTGTTGTTCCTGATTCAATGTTCCATTGTCCTCATTAAGCTCAAGAGGAACTACTGGCCTCCTGTGCCATCCTTAACCTTAGTAGGAGAGTCATATTGAGCTTCAGTCTTCTTAAATGAAACACAGATACAAAAAAGACAAACTTAATTTCTGCTAGTATTGATTGCTTCTCATCATATGATTTCTGACTATAGCTTTTTATAATATTGAAATAACTAGAGAACAAGCGAGAAAACCTAGTTCTGTCTGAATTTTCAGACATTTCCATATAATCTTCATAACCCACCATGGAGTACTTGTTTACCATTATACATGTGAAGACATTTGGGTTCTGAGAAATTGTATCTTGTATAACTTCATTCACTGTGGATAGTGGACCCAAACTCCTTCAATACTGCCTTTCTTCCAAGAATGGACAGAGGGTTAGGGAGGTGCAATACTATGCAAAAGTTAGAATTGAGCAAAATTGGACAGAAGATTATCATTAAAAAAACACTCATGTCTACTTTTATTTGGGTATTTTACACACACACACACACACACACACACACACACACACGTATATGTAATATGTATATATTTAACTTCTGAGTATCCTCTCTGACAGCTTTCCCTCCTGTTGATATTTTCAGTCTGACATATTCTTAGAATGATTTAATTTCCTGACATATGTGGTTGAAGTTAACTCATATATAAGATCAACAACTGTCCAGAAGCCATGTGGTTATTTAAAAAAAACCTCATTTCCCTCAGAGATTTTGGGCTGTGGTCACACAAGCCAGATAACCTGTCAGAGACAAAATTCCCAACCCTAAGGAGAAAGATTGGATGGGAATTGAGGGGTGGTAGGATGGGAAGCATAAAGTGTGCATGAGGGTGGTCCAGTATGAGTAGCTTAGACTTGTGTCGAGTTACGGTAAATGACAGCCTTTATTGTCAGCTTAACTGGATTATGAATCAGTAACAGCTTATCTTGGTAACTGGAGGCATTTCTTTGTCCCTTCTTTCTCATCCCGGAATGGGCAGCATATTTCCTGTATTTTAATTAATTTTTAGTTGTTAAACCAGAAACCTGAGTGGCCCTCTCACTAACCCTGTTTTCACTGCACAATAGACCATGTGCTAGCCAGGCTTCCTGATCACTGCAGAAGATTAATGTGAGCCAAATACAAAAATTTGCTCCGTTATTAAAGGCTAACAATGATTGTTCTAAGTGTGTCTGTTTGTTATGCACGTTTTCTCCTCTACAGGTCATTGTATTACCTAGTCAATGTGTTTGTCAATTGTTAATATCTTTGTTGTTGCAGATACAGATGTGGTGTATAAAAGCGAGAATGGACATGTCATTAAACTGAATATAGAAACAAATGCCACCACATTATTATTGGAAAACACAACTTTTGTAAGTAATGAAAAATTATTTTATGCATTTCAGTGTTGTTTTGAATGCTCTCTAGGTGCACATAACTTTTTTCTTCTTCAGCTCCAGCACCTGCAAAACATTTCAGGTAAAGAAGGATGGAATATCATTAGAATCAGTACATCTATTAATAGAAAATGCCCATGTGACCATCTGCTTCATTTCTCTCCATTTCTCTTCATATCTCCCCATTTTAGTAAATGAGAAATGTTTCTAAGAATGAGATTTCCTTACAGCGAATATTTCTTCCAATATTTTCTATGTAAAATCAGTTATATGAATATCAAGATTAAAAAAATCTGACACAAGTTATCACAACCTTTTTCTCCCAGTTTTCATTCTTCCTGACTTCTAAATTTGTTGTGGTTTTCTGGATCAAGCAGAAGGCAGGCTTTCTAAAACTGGCCTTCGGCTGGCCTTCTGTTGGAGTGTTTTGCTTTTATGATTTAGACTTCTATCATTTTCAGTTTGCTTCTCCAGAATCACTGGTTAGCCTGACAATGTTTAAATAATGGAATGTATTTGTTTTGCTCTTACAAAAGAATATGAATCTTTTCTTTCTTGTAAATTCAAACTTCTTAAGGCTAGATTTTGTGATGATTATCTGTTGAGTGAGTGTTAATGAATGAAATGTTGCAGATACTCAAAATTCAGTTGTCAAACACCACTGAAAAATAGTGCACAGTTATTTGCTGACAGTTTTATATAATCAAAGGTTCACTATATTACCTATAAGATGGCTTTGTATGAAGCCATAGTCCAGAGCCTCAGAGGACCTTCTATGCAAATTAAATCAGTGAGCAAATCATGAGCTACTTTATTTTTTTCTTTTTTCTACTTGTACATCTGAAATAGACCTCAAGACTTCATGTTTATTATAGGATGGCCAGGTGAAATAGACTGGAACCTTCTCTTGTTTAGTATTTTTATATATTAAGAAAAAAATAGTCATTGAAATCATGAAGTGCTTCTATAGTTATATATCTATTAGGCTACATTAAACCAAACATCTGATGTACTTTAGTAATTAGGTCAGAAACTAACAGAATAAGGATATTTTTGTTTTTAAACTCATTGGTTAATTCACAGAGATTAGAGGGACAGCTTCTAAATGCAACTGTTCATAAGGCAATTGCTCACTTTCTAAATAAATGGATTTCCTTAGGGCAGAACATACTAACCCTAATGAAAAAGTTTAATAAACAGAATAGAGCAATGTGTATTATTTCTTAATTGCATGGTCCTCAGGGATACTAGAGAAAAGGCTGAGGAATTACCAAGAGATGTTGAAATGAATGGAAAAGAAGCCTTCCGTAGGATAGAAGGCAGAAAGAAGAATTGGTAATGACAGAGGGTATGCTAATGATTGGCTGATTAAAGTCAGTATGAATTGATTGTCAGTAAAATTAGTTTAGGGAAAAAAAACTAAATACATTTTGTTGTTGCTGTTGTTCTGTTGTTTTATCATAAAGTGTCATTTTTGATGTGGAGTATAGACCTTCAGTGGCCAGACATTTAAGTTAGTTATAGGCATTCAGTACATGAAGGTTCAGTTATGTGACTATTCCTTACTGACCTTTGCCTTTATACAGGCTGGTGAGGTCTTCACTGTGGTCACAGATTATGTATTTTTTTCGACATTTGGTCCTTGCTTTCTTAGCTTCTATGATACATGTTTTGTTGGTACCTCACACCACCCCCACCTCATCTTGCTGTAGTTTCTCCATGTGTTGATTAATACCATTTTATCTTTGTGCATGTGTGTTTAATCTTTTTGCATCCTTTTGAGGTCTCTTCTACTCTCTTGTATGTACGCAATGACTTTTAATTACCACAGAGTCATATTTAGCAAATATTCCAATTTACTGATCTTCTAAGATTCATGGGCTCCCTAAAGACATTTATCTCACAACACAGATAATTAAGCAATTTATAAGTCTTAGAGGTGTCGAATTGACTGTGGGCAGGGGGAGGGGGGGGGTTGGTGCAAGGATAAGGGATTGGAGTGTGGCATATATTTGCAACTAGTTAACTGAAAACTGTAAAAGAAAACAAAAAAACAAATATACAACCATGATTCTTTATTTCTTCAGAAGAATTCATTTAATCATTTCCTCCCCACTCCATGATAGCATTATTAAATGTAGTTGTATTTTCAAAGCTCATGCTAGGCTAAAGTCTGGATTTACTTTCCTCAAAGGCCATTCTGTTGAAAAAAACTCTCTTACTAGAGCATAAGAATTTTATTAACACAGCAGTTTTTTCATTGAACAATTATCAATATTTTAATTAGAATCATAATTAATTGGCTATGATCACTATAAAGGCTGTGTAGAAAAAGTGCCAAGTCAATTAAGAAAATAAACACATTACTGATAGAAATGTGATAACAGAATAGCTTATTATTTAGTAGGAAATATTATTCTAAAATGTAACAGTCATTTTATTATAAAAAATAAGATAACACTATATTGTGATTTCCTTCTTAAAAATATTTTAAATATGAATAGTGTGTACTTTTTAGCTATGTAATCATGGTTAGCAGACTCTGAGTAACAATAATACTGGACCTGGCTTTCAAAAATAAAACAAAAGTACATCCTTTTCCTAAAATTATTGTCTTAAGGCTTCTTTTGGATTGAAGATAGGTAGATTTTTTAATGAAAGAGGAAATTAAAGAGTATATAACTTTTTGAAGATGAGTTGTACAAAATAACTGGTTTAGCCTCAAAACTGCTCTTAATCATTTTTAAGTGTTTGGAAATTTTATCTCTTAAAGCCAGACTATTTCAAACAAAAGCTCATTCACAATGAAATAATGAAGAAATGTTTCATAAGTATTAGCTGTATTCTTTCTGCTGTCAGTAAATTAAATATCACCAGTGGTCTTAGCAGAATACACCAGCAACCATAAATAGTTCTGTCAAATCACCAGTTTAAATTAGAAGGGAATTGGAAACATGGGCCTGATGTACTAATATGGAAATGGGTGATTGATGGATAAGACTCATATCTTTTTGATTCTGAAAATCTGCAAGCTTTTAAAAACATGCTAGAGGGAGGAACTTCATATATGGAAGCAGATGATTCCAAGGAAAATGTTAGCTACACATTTTGGGGGGTCCAACTGTCTTTTTATAGGCCATTAAAAAAATAGTAGGTTTGACTGGAACCAGGGAGTATTTATTGATTCATCGTGTGTGGAGAGATCTTCCATTGGCTTGCATGCCGTCATAATATTTCTATTTATTTTTTTTTTAATTTGTTCTGCCACTAGGTATGTGGGGGTGGAGGGAATAGATCCAACTGTTTTTTTACCACCATGAAATCAAGAAACTTATTTTTCAGTTCATGTTTAAGGAAATAGGTGCCCTATCAAAAAATTCTGGCACCAATAAATACTTACTGGATAAAGACACCCAAAATTTCACCTCTTAAAATTTGAAAAAAAGATAAGGAGGGCACTTATTGTGATGAGCACTGGGTGTTGTATGTAAGTTATGAATCACTAAATTCTATCCCTGAAAATAATACTATGCTAACTGGAATTTAAATAAAAACTTGGTAAAATTTAAAATAAAGAAAGGTTATTAGACAGTTCTGACTGCTCGAGTGGCTTTATATGTTGGCTCTAATCCTGGAGAATTTGTTTGTTTGTTTTTAAGATCTAGCTTTAGCACTATGTGTTGGTATCCTGGTAGTAAGTAATATCAGTATTGTAACTAATATTGATGGGCCAATGAAATCACAGGAATTGCACACTTATGCAGTTGCTGTGTGCATGACAATACAGTTTCTTTCAAGCAGTGGTTCTCAGTTGGTCTAACTTTGTCATCAAAAGACATTTTGCAAGTCTGAAGACATTCTTGATTGTTATGGCTGGAGATAAGCAGTGAGTGTGCCATGGGAATCTAGTCACAGATGCCACTAAACATTCTACAATGCACAAGACAACTCCTTCCAACGACAACAAAAATTAGCTAGTCGAGAACATCAGTAGTGGAAATTTGCAAGATCTGGTTCTAGGCAGGAATACCAGGGAAACCATGAGATAATTAACAGGTGTTTGGTTTTTTTTGTTGTTTTTTTTGGTTTTTTTCTTAAGATGACAACAAGGAATGGTTCTTTTTTTCTGTCAGAAAAGATTTTCAGCTGAAGCTTCCACCTTCATTTTCTTGAGACATGTTTCTTCTTTTTATGGACAGACCTGGAAAAGAAGACCAGCAGGCATGAATATAATCTTTGGCCTTGGATTTCTCTTCTTTGGATAGGGCAGAGGACAGGCTAAAAGTATGACCCCAGATTTCGTATAATTTTCTGGGGTACTTCTAATTGAGACATGTTATTGTTCCAACAAGTTAGTATCACTTACTGGCTATTGTCAACTCCTTTGACAAAGAAGTAAGTGATTTCCTTTAAGTTAGAAGATGAAAACTCATGACTACTTGATGTTCCAGTCATCATGATTCTTTTTTTTAAATTGTTTTAATGTTTATTTTTGAGAGAGATAGAGCGTGAGTGGGGGAGGGGCAGAGAGAAGACGACACAGAATCTAGAGCAGGCTCCAGGCTCTGAGCCATCAGCGCAGAGCCCAACGTGGGGCTCGAACTTGAGGATGAGGAGACCATGACCTGAGCTGAAGTCAGATGCTGAACCAACTGAGTCACACAGGTGCCCCAGCCAGCATAATTCTTTACATTGGCATTATATTGTTTAATATAAAATATAACAATAATTATATATTTTTTAATTTAATTTTTAGTTAGTTAACATAGAGTGCAATATTGGTTTCAGGAGTAGAATTCAGTCTTCAGTTTGGGCGTATCCGTCTTCTACCCAAAAGCAATAACCACTCCCTATCATTAGATACATTTATATTTGTGACATTTTTTTTTATTATTCACCTTGAAAGTATGTAGTTCCTTTGTACACCCATATTCATTTTAAAAATGATCATTTGTATTTAATTAGATGATGTACATAATTTCCAACTCTTAGGCATCAAAGAAGTATCATACTATATTCACACCATCAATGCACATTCAGGAGAATGGAAATAAGGTAATATTTTTCAGCAAGGATTGGAATATTTTGTTTATGTTTTTTCATTTAAGAAAGAGGACTTGGAATCTACTGTGAATATTTAAGTTGTTCAAAATTTTCTCTAAGTTAGATGAATGTGAAAATGAATTCCTGCATAGTTTTATAAGTAATCGTTGTCAAAACAGGAGAATCGGAAAGGAAAATTTTGATCCTCACCCTGGAAGTTTCTTCAAGGACAAATATAAAATGTGAGAACAGATACTCTTGTCTCCATATGTTTGCAAGTGTGACATGATTATTCTAAAATTCCATACACTTATTCATACAGTTCCCTATAGGTGATAAAGACTTGAAGAGAGACCACTCCATATTCTTTTTCACCCTTAATTAGCATTGTGAATGATCCAGGAAACAGATGCTACTACATTTATTCGCTGGGGTAAAATGTCGTGGATGGTATAAGCATTTTTGCCTTTAATATATCAAAGGTCTCCTTTGTGTAGGAGCAAAACACTACTTTCTATTTAAACATCATTTACTTAACGATTTGAACAAGAGCTTGTTTCAACTATATCTAATACTCCTCTTAAATATGTGCAATAAAATTATTACAATTCCAGTATTTGCTTCTTTAAAGATTCTTACTTAGTGTTCCCAGGGTTGGGGCTATAAATTTCTTTGGTGTGTGTCAGATAGGATGATGGAAGCTAGCTGGCTAGCATGGTGGAATTTGTGCAAGCAAATGCATTTTAATAGACCTTTGAATGTTTGCAAGGTCCCTATGACATAAGGATTTCCTTTGTTCCTTCCTTCCTTCCTTCCTTCCTTCCTTCCTTCCTTCCTTCCTTCCTTCCTTCCTTCCTTTTTTCCTCCCTCATCTCTTTTTCTTTCTTTCTTTCTTTCTTTCTTTCTTTCTTTCTTTCTTGTCTTTCTTGTCTTTCTTGTCTTTCTTGTCTTTCTTTCAGAAAACCTTGATTAGTGAAGCTTTGGTTAATGGAAAACCATGCATGAAGCAGAATTTTGCAACCATTTGCACTAAAGAGTGCAGATATTTTCATAATACGTTGGGACTAATATAGTAAATTAGTGTTTCAGTGTGCTTATGGAATGTAATATAGGGCATTCAGCATTCATTAAATGATAATGGGAGCCCATTACAGAGCTAGAAACCATTCTCCCTGTCTTCTACTTTAGTTTCAATAAAAAGAAACTGAGACCCAGAGAAATACAGTGACTTGCTCAATGCTTTAGTGGAGTTTTAAGACTGGAATACAAATTTCTTGACTCCTAGCCTAGTGTTGCTTCTAATAGGCCTAGATAAGTTTTTCATTTTAAATTCTTAAAGAAATGTAAAATAAATTAAAATTCTTTCATATTTTTGTATAAGGAATTTCTATATGTATTTGTGTACTTATTCCTTAAACTGTTTACAAAACATACTTGAATCAAATATAGGTATATGTGTGTGTATATGTGTATATCTACACATATATATGTGTATATCTGTGTATATGCACATACACACGTATTTTATCACCAGTTAATCAGGAAGAAAGCAGCAGACAATGAAATGAAAAGAAAAAAAATAAATAAAAAGTAAAATGTGTTTTAAAAGTGTTTTTGTTGCCTTGGCTTTGCTGAAGTCACCATATTTGTTTTTAGCATATTTTGAATTTTCACGGACTGTCACCTATGTCATCATTGTTTCCAATGCAGTTATTTTCAGTTCTTGTGGAAATGCTGCTCATGTAAACAATGAGAAACAACATTATCTGCATTCCACAATTACACATACACACACTTATATCACCAAGCCACTCACGGCTCTGCTATCCCTTGATTAATCTTTCTGAAAAAATCTAGTCTACATTTGAGATTCTTACATCTCTTAAAAGGTTACAGAGATTTTTCTCCCTCTCCATTTCTGTACTGTTGCTGCATCATTGTTAAAATGACTCATCCTGTCTTAGTCTATTAATGCATTTGCCAACTAATTATTGAGCCCCTGCTACTTATCAGATTATATTCCAGGTTCTGGGGATACATGTTGAGCAAGACAGATGTATCAAACCAACAACAAACAAATGCTCAAGTAGAAATATAAGCAGTTGCAGCTAGTATTAAGTCCTTGGGGAAAAAAAAAGGTGGCATAGAGTGGGGATTAGACAAGGATTAGGTGCCTAGGAAAGGTCCACTGTAGAAGCAACATTTCAAGGTGAGGTTGAAGAGTTTTGTAGGCTCAAAGAAGAATCATTATAAAGAACCTTGCGTAGGAACTGCGTAGATCTATTGTAAGAATAGAAAATATATAAGCAGTGGAGAATGCAGAGAATGGTACCAGATGAACCCAGTAGAATAACTACTAGAAAAATTATGTTGTTTTGTTTTGTAATAGGCACACTTTGATATCTGAGTCATACTTTAAAAGAACACTTTGCTATGTGAAGAATATACTCTAGGGATTTTGAAGTCGAAATTGTAAGACCACTCTGAAGGCTACAGTAATGGTATTTCCCCTTTCTCTGTATCCTCACAAACACCTGATGTTTCTTGTGTTGTTCGTTTTAGCCATTCTGACAGGTGTGAAGTGATGTCTCCTTATGGTTTTGGTTTGTGTTCTCCTGATGATCAGTGATATTGAGCATCTTTTCATGTGTCTATTGGCCATCTGTATATCTTTTTAGAAAAATGTCTATTTGTGTCTTCTTATTTTGAATTGGATTATTTGTTTTTTGGGTATTGAGTTTTTTTAAGTTCTTTATAGATTTTGGATATTAACCCTTTATCAGATACATCATTTGTAAATATCTTCTCCCATTCCATAGGTTGTCTTTTAGTTTTGTTGATTGTTTCCTTTGCTGTGCAGAAGCTTTTTATTTTGATGAAGTCCCAACAGTTTATTTTTGCTTTTGTATCCCTTGCCTCAGGAGACATATTTAGTGAGAAGTTGCCATGTCCAATTTCAAAGAGGTTACTACCTGTGTTCTGTAGGATTTTGATGGTTTCCTGTCTCCCATTTAGGTCTTTCACCCATTTTGAGTTTATTTTTGTGTGTGGTATAGGGACATGGTCTAGTTTCTTTTGCATGTTGCTATCCAATTTTCCCATCACCATTTGTTGAAGAAACTATCTTTTCCCCGAAGGATATTCTTTTCTGCTTTGTCAAAGATTAATTGGCCATATAGTTGTGGGTTCATTTCTGGGTTTTCTATTCTGTTCTATTGATATATGAGTTTACTTTTGTGCCAGTACCGTGCTGTTTTTATCACCACAGCTTTGTCATATAACTTGAAGTTCAGAATTGTGATTCCTTCAGCTTTGCTTTTCTTTTTCAAGGTTGTTTTGGCCATCCAGGGTCTTTTGTGACTCACATAAATTTTAGGATTGTCGTTCAAGTTCTGTGAAGAATGTTGTTGGTATATTAATAGGGATTGCATTAAATATAGATTGCTTTGTGTAATACAGATTTTGTGTATAGGGATTTATGCTTTGTGTAATATAATAGGGATTGCATTAAATGTATAGATTGCTTTGTGTAATAATAATTGTGTCTTTTACCTCTTTGGTTAGGTTTATTCCTACATATCTTATGATTTTAAGTGTAGTTATAAATGGTATTGATTCCTTGATTTCTCTTTCTGCTGCTTTATTATTGGTGTATGTAAATGCAACAGATTTCTGTTCATTGATTTTATGTCCTGAGACTTTACTGAATTAATTTATCAGTTCCAGCTGTGTTTTGGTGGAGGCTTTCAGGTTTTCTGCATAGAGTATCAGGTTCCTTGATTGAAATGTTAAAATTAAAACTTTAATTTCAAAAGACTCAAATAGATGGTTGACATAATTAATGAAGTAGTTATTGATTTAGAACCCAGATATATGTAAGCTTATCCAAAGATAAATTTTGATTATGTTTTAATTCGTTATGATACATTTTTATATCTTTCATTAAACTTTCACTAGTTTATGAATATCTTAAGAGAAGAGGCCAACCAAAACTTACTCAATTTTTTGTTTTCAGTGACTAGAACAATGATGGCATAGCACAAAGTAGACACGTAGTGTACATTTTATGAATTAATCAGATTTATTTTCTTTTCCACATAGCATCATTTATTTAAATATTTTATTCATACTGGTCCATGAGAGAATGTAGGAAAAAATGAAATTTAATTAACTCTCCTAAAATTTGAATCAGTTGCAAAAAGGGTAATTTATAAGCCAAAATAATAATTTTCCCCGTTCAATACAGGTGTGATCTCATCAGATTACAAGCAAGTAAAAAGATCTTCCAATTATTGAAGTGAATGATATTCATTTTAAGCAGAGATTGGCATTTACAGGAAACAATTACTTGATTCTTTGCAACATCTTTATTATTTTGAAACATGGTTAATTTGTAGGCTATCCAAGAAATATATATAAATATAAGAAGCTTCATTTTATTCCCAGATGCATTCATTACTGATTAGACATTGAAAGAAATGTCTCCTGCACCTTAATTTCAGGAAAATCTGTTCATCTATTTGATTTTTTTAATGTTTATTTATTTTTGAGAGAGAGACACAGAGTGTGAGCAGGGGAGGGCCAGAAAGAGAGGGAGACACAGAATCCGAAGCAGGCTCCAGGCTCTGAGCTGTCAGCACGGAGCCCGATGTGGGGCTTGAAATCACAAACTATGAGATCATGACCTGAGCCAAAGTGGGCCGCTTAACTGACTGAGCCACCCAGGAGCCCCTCTGTTCATTTATTAATTAATGACACGTGATAAGCAAAGTAGGACTCCTGTAACTGATTTGTTTTTCTTGCTTTTGACTAATGGCAAAACTAGATCTGAATTAAAAGTTTACTTTAACACTTGGGAAAGAAATTAAACTATGCAAATAACACTGAATCCTCTGAATTTATCATACTACTCTTCAATTTCTTTTCTAATTTATCTTCCTCCTCTGTGTGTCTGTGTGTGTGTGTGTGTTTCTAACAGATTTCTTGGCATATACTTCATATAACATAATTGTCACTCATTTGAAATGTACAGTTCAATGTTTTTTAGTATACTGACAGAGTTGTGCAACCATCACCACAGTCTAATTTTAGAACATCTTCACCTACCCTTAAAGAAACCCCTACACACTACAAGTCTTTCTCCAGTTCTGGGTTCTTTTCTCTGCAACCTCCTGCAACTAGTAGTCTACTTTGTATCTCTATGGATTTATGCGTTCCATTCATTTCAGATAAATGAAATACACAGTATGTGATCTTTTATGACTAACTTTTGCACTTAGCACAATATGTTCAGGGTTTATATATGTTTTCGGATATATCAATACTTCATTCTTTTTTATTGTTAAATAATATTCCATTGTGTGATATGCTACTTTTTTGATCCATTCACTAGTTAATAAACATTTGAATTGGTTAATTTTAGGGCTACCATGAAACATGTTTCAATGTTTCAATTTTCAATGTTTCAGTGTTTCAATTGAACATTTGAAGTTTTCAGATAAACATTTGTATGCAAATTTTGTGTAGGTACATGTTTTCATTGCTCTTTCTTGACATCTTTCCACTATTGTGCAGTGTAATTCTGGGTCATATGGTAACTCTGTGTTTAGCATTTTGAAGAATTGTGAAATTATTTTCCAAAGTGGTCTTGTCTATTTACCTTTTCACCAGCAGTATAAGAGGAGCCAAATTTCTTCACATCTTTGTCAATGCTTGTTGTCTACCTTTTTATTGTAGTCACCTTAGTGTGTGGGGAGTGGTATAACATGTGGCTTTGGTTTGCATTTCCTGAATTTACTAATGATGTTGAGCATGTTTTCATATGTTTATTGGCTATTTGCATTTCTTTAGAGAAATTTCTGATAACATCCTCTGCCCACTTTTTAACTAGACTCTTTCCATTGCTAAATTGTAAGTGTCCATTTATATCTCCAAAATAGAAGTTCCTTGTCATATATAAAATTTGCAAATCACTTCTGCCAGGTGTGTAATTTTTTACTTTCTGGGTGGTATCCTTTGATGAACAAAGGATTTTATGTTCAATGAAATCAAGTCTATCTATTTTTCTTTTGTCTTATATAGCTTGTTGTTAATCCAAGAAATTATTGGCAAACCATTATCATAAAGATTTACTCCTGTGTTTTTGTCTAAAAATATTACAATTTTTATTTTTACATTTAGTTCTGTGATTTGAGTTAATTTTGTGTATGATGTGAGGCAGGGTATCCATTCTTTTGCCTGTGGATATTCACTTGTTCATGCAACATTGTTTGAAAAGACTATTCACACAGAATGGTTTTAGCACCTTGTAAAATATCAGTTGACCACCGATGTATAGATTTATTTCTGGACTCTCTATTTTCTTAATCTGTATGTTTATCTTTATGCCATTATCACAATCTTGATTACTGTAGCTTTGTGGTAAGACTTCGGATCAGGACCTGTGAGTACTCAAACATTCTTCTTCTTCCAGATTGTTTTGAATATTCTTGGTCCCTTTCATTTCATATGAATTTTAAGATCAACCCATAAATTAACATTTGGTCTATCCCTAGAGAGTGTTTCATTTGAATTTTAAGGTCAACCAGTAAATTAACATATGGTCTCTCCCTAGAGAATGTTCCATGTGCCTCTCCTTAAAATATATTTTTTTTCTAGGGATTTCTGTCTGTTAGATACTTTTGCTTTATAATGTTGTTCAAGTCTTCTTTTTCCGTATTGATAATCTGCCTAGTTCTATCCATTATTGAAATTGTCTCAGGAAGTCAAACTATTACTGTTGGATTGTCTATTTCTCCCTTCAATTCTGTTCATTTTTCTTTATGTATTTTGGAACTTTTGCTTTTTGTTTTCAAGTACATATTTGTTTACAATTGGTATATTTTCTTGATGGAAATAGTATACAAAAACTGTACCAACATATTTCCATTTCTTCTCTCTCCTTTGCATTTTTGTTGTCATACAAGTTATGGCTTTATACATTTTAACCTAACAATACAATTTTAAAATTATTTTTATGAAGCCATCTTTTTAAATAAATAGAGGGAGAGAGGAATTACAGTGTGTTTATGCTGCCTTTCATAATTTCCATGCAGTTACCTTTACTAGATCATTTTTTTCTTCATGTGGATTCAGGTTACTGTTTAGTGTCCTTTAATTTCAACCTGAAGGACTCCCTTTAATATTTATTTGACCACAGGTCTGGTAGCAACAAAAGCTCTCAATTTTTGTTTATCTAGATGTGGCTTAATTTCCCCCTGATTTTTGAAGGAGTGTTTAGTTCAATATAGGATTATTTGTTGACGATGTTTTTTTCTTTCAATACTTTGAAGATGTCATCCTGACATGCGACATGTATGGTTTCTTAAGAAAATTTAGCTGTTAATCTTATCCATTCTGTGTGATACATTATTTTTTTTCTCTTGTTTACAAGTTCATTCATTGTGATTTTTGACTATTTGACTGTGATTAGTTTAGGTGAGGACCTTTTCAAATTTTTTTAACTAGAAATTTGTTGAGCTTCTTGTAAATGTACATTAATATTTTTCATCACATTAAGAAATTTTTACTTATTACTTTTGAATTTTTTATTTTCCTATTTCTCTTCTCTGCATTTTATATTCTGCATTCAGTTTTACCAAAGCAGGAAGGAAAATAAGGAATTCCCCAATACAATATAACTAAGTATAGTTGTCTGTTCTCACCTTGCTTAGATATTCTCTGTAAAACAGTGAAGTCATTTTCATCTTTAGAAAAGTGGTGCTTTGTCTTTAATAGTCTCTTCCTTCCTTCCTTTCTTCCCTCCCTCCCTCTCTGCCTCCTTCCTTCTCTCCCTCCTCCCCCTTCCTCTCTCCTCTCTCCTCTCTCCTCTCTCCCTCCCTTCCTTCCTCCTTTCATTCCTTCTTTCTTATCTCTTTCTTTTAGATAATAGACTCTCTGTATTAACTGAATGATTGCAACTTCTTAGCCATTAATACAGATAATCAATGGTTAAGAGTTACTATATGAATTGGGAGAGATTACAATGAAAATCCTATCCTTTACCAGCTATACTGTCTGACATTATGAACCTTTTCCAGCCTATTTTAAATACCTGGACTATTCTTAAATAGTTCTATCTTATTTATACAACTTTTAAAAATGTTCATCAGGTCCCAGATATTCTTATTTATGCAACTTTGAAAAACTTTCTTCAGGACTCAGTTGTATATACTATAGATTTTAATGAAACATTAAGGAAGAAAGAATATCTAAGATAAATGAATAACCAGATTATAATTTCAAAAAGTAAATTATAATGAAATATGTATTTCTAACTAAAGAAGTACAATCATATTTTATTCAGGATGAGAGATTATTCACATCATTATAAGTGGCAACACCATGGTGTTACTCATTTTAGAAGAAAAATACTTAGAATAACATTCTATTTTTTTATAAAAGAAGTGGTAAGTTAAGATTTAATTCATATAGATATGTGGAGAAATCTTGTATCCTTACATACACTCATATGTTTTTTCTAAAAATAAAAAAGAATTCACATTGTGAATTCTCTTTGTTAGGAACAAAGCGTTTATAAATTCTGAATAAATCAGAGCTTATATTTGTATAATACAATTCTATGGCATTCTTTTTTATCCTTGGTCATTCCCTACTGTATCCATAATTTATATATGCCCCTTAAAATATTGACATTTAATGGATATTTCAATGAAATATAATTAAGGACACAAATATTCTTAATCTTTTTCGTTGACATTTCTAAAAACAATAGAATGAAAATATATGGTTAGAAACTATAAATAGTTTATTGAACTATCTAATATGAGTCATTAGCTACATGTGGTCTGTTTACATTTATTTTTAAATTCATTAAAATCATGTGAAAATTTAAAAATCCGTCTCTTAGTCACATCAGCCTCATTTCATGTGTGCAATAGCCCAGTGAAGCCAATGGTTACACATTAGACTGTGTGCAGAATATTTCCATTATCATAGAAAGTCCTGCTGGACAGAGCTGGTACTCACGTGCACATACAGTGAAAATAAAAGTTTTCCTCCATATCCTTTTTGAAGACATCCATGTCCACATTTGTACCAAATAATATCAAACAATTCTCCAGAAATAAGTCTGTATATCTTCTTAGGTCTCTACATAAACAACATAATATTTTCAAATATATACACTCTGTGTGTGTGTGTATATATATTTCAACAGTATGGAGAGCTTACACTTTTTATTCACTTAATAATGTAACGTGAGGTTCTGTTTACATAAACCCATTTGTTTTTCTCTAATATTATTTGATGGTTATATAGAATTTCTTTGCATGATGTGCTATTTATTTATTTCCTGTTATGCACTTGTAGACACACTTGGAAACAATTTTTTAAATGTATTTATAGGCTAAATTCACACAGTGGTATTGCTGTGTCAAAGGAAATTTGAAATTAAATTTGAAATTTAATAGATAGTATCAAATTGTATTAAACAAGTCAACTAGTGGTATATGATATTGCTTAATACTGTACTCTTCCTGTCACAACATGTTTGTTTTTTTTTTTGGTTGAGGCAAAATAACCCTTAATTATTACACTGATTTGTACTTACTTAATTATGAGTGAGGTTGGGCATCATCTTGTCATACATGCATTGGCAGTTGGTTCAGTTTTTTCCTATGAATTTCTTTGCACGAACTTTTCAAATTGGAACTTTGCATTGATGCTTATGTGCAGCAATTTTTTTCCTTCAGATATTTCTATTTGTCCTTGATATCATTGGAATTACTCATTCACCACCATTTGGAAAGTCCTGTGAAAGGATTTTATTTCAAATCTCTTGGGTGATATGTATCTATCATTAACTGGTAAAAAGGAACAAGTAATGAGTCTTAAAAAAAAGAAAAAGAAAAACAAAGGAGGGATAATGGAGAAGGTTTTGACTGAACGTCTGTAACAAACTCATTCAGCCATAATTACCTATTTAATAACAGTTAAAAGTATCATCTGCCCCATAAGACTTTAGGAATGTACCCCATAAGTTTCCTCTCAATTTTCCACGTGAAATAAAATTCATATTAAAAAGAAAGAAGTGTAAAAACTGAACACCTTCTTCATGCCTTAGACTTAAAACAGTCTGCATTGGAGACTTAAACATATGCAGAAAAGTTATTGATCTTTGTCTTCTATATATTTCATGAGAAGATTAAAGCTATTAATGAACATTTCTGAGAAAGGGGGCAGTACAGGAAATAACTTGTAGATTTGGGGCAGTAAGATGCAATGTTAGTAAATGATAACTCTTAAGCTAATTTACTCTGAAAATTATTTTTATATCCATCTTTGGAAATCTGGTGAGTCTCAGAGCTCTTAAGCACAGTTGAGGAGACCAGCAATATTTGCAACTCTGACTGTGAGATGAGAGAAAATAATACTGTTCTTCAGACTTGGGGATTTGGTCTCAAGACATTGAATGTGGAGGCACTTTATGATTGTTCCCTATTGTCATTCCATTGGGTTTGACTTACTTTGCAGTCCCTCTTTCTTTCCACAACTAAACGGAAAGTTTTGTGCCACCATGAACGTAAATCTAAAATTACTCTTTTCCTTTACTTCCTTTGCTTTAGCAAAGAAGGGTCATGTATGATATCTCTGCTTATCAAATAGATACTGAAAAATGAGAAACAAATGGAGAATCAATTTATCATTATGAGTCCTGAGCATGAGTATTCAAAGACCACCTGTTAATATACTTTAGAAGTACTGGTGTTCATAGGTGAAAACCCAACATTTTTATTCTGTTTTTTTCAAATAAATTGCATATTCAGAATCTTCCTCTTAAACATCATATCTTTATATTTTTGTTGTTTATATCTTGTATGTATTGTAGTCTCACGTTAAAATTAGAGCACACAGACAGATATTTTACCATACTAAAGAATGCCAAGTAAATGATAAAGATATGGTAAAAAGCATAAGTTAACTTAAAAAAATGTATAATTAATAATAATAATAAACACTTTCCCAATTCTGTTGAAAAATGAGCAAAATCTATTTATAGACTTTTTATAAAAGAAGCATTGTTAGTAAACAAATAAATATATGCTTAATATTATTTATAAAAAGAAAAATGATGACCAACAGTGGGATTGTATTTTACACCTGTCCGTTTGGCAAAGCTTAACTCTGATATTCCCAAGTGTTGGAAAGAATGTGGAGAACAGGATCTCTTACTCATTGCGGATAAGAGTGTAATTTGTGTTTTTACTTTGGGTAACCATTTGTCATTACTGAGTGAAATAGAGACTTCATATGCCCCACATCCCACAACTTCCTCCCTTGATATCATAAGAAAATGGTTGCTTGTGTGCATCAGGAAACGAGAATACAGACATTTATTCAGTCATAGTTGCCAACAACCTCTGGTGTCCTCAGCTGAGCTTGGGCCTATTAATGGACATTATGGAGAAAGTGGACAAAAAGAATGACTTTCGACTTTGGACCATTAAAGTGCAATTTAGTAAATGACAACTCAGTTTTTTAACTAATTCACTCTGAAAATTATTTTTACATCTTTGGGGATCTGGTGAATATCTAACTCAGCTTGTGTGTGTATGTGTGTTTGCCTAAATGACATGTTAGTCTTAACTGATTTTGAACTTTTAATAGATGCATCAGGCAACCCATGATCTTCTTCCATTTCTCTTTATTACTCAGCATTCTGTTATTGATTTGTATATATTTTCATTTAGCTGTGGTTCACTTATTTTCATGATTATTATAGGATATTCCATTATTTTCATATTATTTTCATAGTTATACTGTTATTATTTTCATATTTATGATATATTTTTGTTTATCTGATATTTATCTGGGCATCCTGTATTTTCATTTGATTGTGAATTATACTATGTCACAATTAAAAATTTATTAACCTAATTCTTTGCATCCAAGACCCATTAAGATGAAAACAACTAACAAATATTATACTCTATATAATGTTATATAGAGTATATTTATATGAAATTATTATTTCATCCAAGATAGAAAATAGAGACAGGGGAGTAGATATCAAACATAGTATTATTGAGGAATAGTCCAGAATATTTCAAATCTGGACTAAATATGTTTCTTTTTAGTTGCTAGCTTGTCTTCTCTCTTTTTATTTGGGATTATTAATGATAATGCTAAATTAATGATATCATACAAATTTTAAGTAGACCTTTTATCCATAAGAAAAAATGATGAGTTCTCAAGCAAATTTACTTTTTGAAGCACCAGTGTTTTCCCATTTCTCTCACTTCTACAGAAGAGTCAGGTTAAAGCTTTTCTTTTTAATAAAGCAATATTAATCATTATGTTTTTCTTTCTTTTTAAATATAGGGTAATTGCAGGGGCATCTGAGGGCTCAGTCAGTTGAGTGTCCGACTTTGGCTCAGGTCATGATCTCGGGGCTTGTCGGTTTGAGCCCCACGTCGGGCTCTGTGCTGACAGCTTGGAGCCTGGAGACTGCTTTAGATTCTTTGTCTCCCTTTCTCTCTGACTCTTCCCTGCTCACGCTCTGTCTTTCTGTCTCTCTCAAAAATAAATAAACATTAAAAATAAAAAAGAAATAAAAATAGGGTAGTTGCACAGTTCTCAGTAGCCATCTTCTTGCCTATGGCAGAAATAAAATTCTATGACTAACATAAATACCTGAAATGTACATATCACATTTTAAAAAATAACTTCATTAATTAGATCTGTGGAATCATAGTCTCTAATATTTACCTGATGGAATATTTTAAAAGAATAGACAAGTGGGGCACCTGGGTGTTTCAGTTAGTTAAGCATTCGACTTTAGCTCAGGTGATGAGCTTGCAGTTTGTGAGTTGAAGCCCTGCCTTGGGCTCTGTGCTGACAGCTCAGAGCCTAGAGCTTGCTTTGGATTCTGTCTGTCTCTCTCTCTCTCTCTCTGTTCCTCCACTACTTGCGCGCTCTCTCTCTCTCTCTCTCTCTCTCAAAAATAAAAATAAAGATTAAAACATTTTTTTTTAACGAATAGACAAGTAATTTGCTGCTGGAGAGCTCTAGTCCACCCATCTTATCTTATAAGCCTTCTGTTGAACATGTGTTAATTAGGTCGTGATGAGGAAAACTCACCCAGAAATTCTGATGTGATAATTTTTAGGGCTTCCATAACTTTTGATATCTTTCAATATGCTCTCTTTTTCTCTTTTTAATGTGTTTTAGATGGGGGAGGGGCAGAGAGAGGAAGAGAGAATCCCAAGCAGGCTCCACATTCAGCATGAAGCCCAATGCAGGGCTCCATCTTACAACCATGGGATCATGACTTGAGCTGAAATCAAGAGTCAAACGCTTAACTGGCTGAGTCACCCAGGCACCTCTACTCCTTTTATTTTAATTGAAGAGTGTTTAACACAAAATATTACATTAGTTTCAGGTATATAACATAGTGATTCAAAATTCTATAGATTATGCTATGCTGACGGCAATTGTAGCTACCATCTGTCATAATACATCAATATTACGATACCATTGAGTATATTCCGTATGCTGTGCCCTTCTTCCCCATGACTTATTCATTCTATAAGTGGAAGCCTGTGCCTCCCACTTCCCTTCATCCATATGCACTCCACCCCTCTTCCTTCTGGCAGTTATGAGTTTATTCTCAGTATTTATGGATTTCTTTCTGTTTTTTGTTTGTTCACTTCTTTTTTTTAGATTCCACAAATAATTGAAATCATGTGATGATTTTCTTTCTCAACCTGACTTCACTTATTTTAGCATAATATTCTTTAGGTCTATTCATGTTTTCATAAATGGCAAGATTTCTTTCTTTATGGTTGAGAAATATTCCATAGTGTGTGTGTGTGTGTGTGTGTGTGTGTGTGTGTGTGTACATACATACCTACATACATGCTACATCTTCTTTATTTATATATCAGTGGATACTTGGGTTGCTTCCATATCATGGCTATTGTAAATACTGCAATAAACATAGGAGTGCACATATGTTTTCAAATTAGTGCTTTCATTTTCTTTAGGTAAATACCCAGTAGTGGAATACTGAATTGTATGGTATTTGAATTTTTAATTTTTTTGATGAACATCCAGTCTGGTTTTTACAGTGGCTGCAACATGTTACATTCCTACAAACAGTGCACCTGGGTTTCTTTTACTCCACATTTTCACAAATACTTGTTATGTCTTGCCTTTTTGATACTAGCCATTCTCACAGGCGTCAGGTGATATCTCATTGTGGTTTTGATTTGCATTTCCATGATGATGAGTGATGTTGAGCATCTTTTCATGGGTCTGTAGGCCAACTGCATGTCTTCCATTAGTCTATAGGCTCTATTCTTTAGTGCAGCTGCACCTGAATGCAATCACTTAAAAGAAAATTATGCTCGAAATATAATGATTAGAAAGCCCTAGACAATTTGAAGTCAGTAGAATAGCACACACTGAACTTCAAAGAAATAATTTATATAAATATACATGCTACAATATCCTTTTCCTCCTTTCTCTAGCCAAAGCGTTTCCAATTTATTGACTTTTGGGGTAGAGGAATATTGACACTCTTCTCATCAAAATCACCTTGTCTGCCCTGTTTTTTAGTTATTAATAAAATTCAGAGACTATTAGTTTTCACCATCTATTAAACATAAAAATTGTTGGGCCGCCTGGGTGGCTCACTTGGTTAAGCGTCCGACTTTGGCTCAGGTCATGCTTTGTACACTGACAGCTCAGAGCCTGGCTTTGGATTCTGTGTCTCCCTTTCTATCTCTGTCCCTCCCTCCTCCCCCCGCCAGCTTGTGCTTGCGCGCGCTCTCTCTCTCTCTCTCAAAAAGCATATATGTATATAAATATTTAAAAAGTAAATAAATAAATAAAAATAAAAATGGGTTTTTAAATGTTTTAGTGTATGGCCTATGATCCAAATCAATAAATATTAATTTGGCTATTCACATTTATTGAGCAATAAATACATATGTGAGATACTCTACAGAGTATCGACCAATAGGTCCCTATTCAATAGTTTTAAAAACTACCTAACTTGTACCATGGCATTTTCTGCATTTAGTACTTTACACAATATTCTAGTATCAATAAAATGCATGGTTCCAAGAAAAAAGAAAGAGACCATCTATTAAGTTTATACAACATGGATGTCATGGGTATCACAAAGAAATATAACTTAAACACTATACTAACTAATTGAGTAGCTAAGAAAAGAGAACATGAAAAAAATACAGTAAGATATTTGATTTTTAAGTTCTTTGCATATAAACACAGTTATGGCTATAAAAACAAATCATGGCTTGGTTCAGAGCTACAAGATAAAAAACAATCTATTTGCTTCTTCTTTGTTCATTTAATTTGAAGCCAGGCAGAGAAAGAGAGCCCATTCTTAGCATCATACCATGGACTAAATTTTGGTTTGCCTTCTTTTCTAGCCTCCCTTCATCTCCTTTTCCTTTGTATCAGTTAAGTGCATAGTGACCATTTTCCTCCTCTCATCCATTTAAGGTCAACTGACTTTCTAAAATCCTCCATCATGTATATTTCATGGTCTTTTAGAGACTTCAGTGTTAAAGAAACTTATTCATAATATATACTTAATCACATATTTGAAAAATTAGTATTTTATTTTTCTAGAATAAGAGATGATTTTTTCTAAAGTTTTTTGTCATGTATCAATAAACTAAAAATGAGATTGAGTGATGAGGGAAGTTGTGGCCCAAACAAATTAAACATAAGGGGTATAGGTATTAGTCTGTAGGGAGCTTGGTAGGGTACAGGTGCAGGGAGCAGGAAGAAAAGATCATAGGGTCCACAGAGACCTACCTTCTTGTTTTACTCATTCTCTATGTGTTAAAAATATACCCACTGACACTTGAAGGCTTAGAGCATTATCCGACTCAAGGTCCTAGGCCAGTTGTTTTGTTTTGTTTATTTACTTTTGTAAGTAGGGATGGCTATAAATATTTTTATCACCAGCTTGTTGCAAGATCGTGCACAATACCCACCCAAACTGTACAGTTCCCATGTTTCTCTTGTGTCTCAATCTTAAGACAAACAAATCCTTCTTACCAGTTAGTGCTAATTTTAACCCCATCTCTTATTCTTCTCCTCTTGCTCTGTCCTTTCTCATCCTCAAGTCCTACAAATGCATATTTTATCTTTTCTGGCACTTCTGACATTTAAGTTTGTGTTTAATGATTTCTTGCCCTGATCTTCAGTATCTGACACCTTGCAACACTATCATTATCTTATTTCTACCTCAAGTTATAATGTTTCTGACAAGAGTGAATCATTGCAATAGAGCCTCTTAATAGGGGCATTACTGTGGCAATAGAAGATGTAAATCGCAGTCCTAAACAACCTAGAAGAGCAATCATGAAACAGTGATCAATGATTAAATGAACTGCACATATAATTATATACATATAAGGTCAGATGAATCACTTGAGCTGAAAAGGACAGGGAGTATTTTAGAGAAATACAATTTGAATAAGGAGCAGATCAAGTTGTGAAAGTTTTATAGCAGGTGGAGCAGGTTGAACAAAAGTACAAAACAAAGAAAGCATATACATTTAAGGAATAAAAGTAATAGTAAGCAATACTTGTAATAATTGCATCGTTACTGATCCATCCCTTGTAGGGCATACTGTTTTAGGGGTTTAGTCCCTTTTATTTGATGGGGATAGATTTACATTGAATACAAACAAACTTTCATTTAATGCTTTGTATAATGATTAATAACGAAGCTCCTAGGTATATCTCTTAAAACTCCAGGCTTTTATTATTTAAAAAAATTCAAACATCCCCTGTAGGATCTTATGAATATATATTTTTAAGTTCTTTTTATTTTAAGAGAGAGAGAGAGACAGACAGAGAGTAGAGGGGAGGGGGAGGAAGAGAGGAAGAGAGAATCCTAAGCAGGCTCGACATTGTCAGTTGTCAGCGCAGAGCCCCACACGGGGCTCCATCTCATGACCTTGAGATCATGACCTGAGCCAAAATCAGGAGTTGGTCGCTTACCTGACTTAGCAGTGTAGGTTCCATCCCTCACTCCCACCCCCTGCTGGATATTCTAAAATGACTATAACCATAACATGTCTGAAATTGAAATGTTTCAGAATTTCCTCAAAATATGTTTGTTTTTCACTTTTTCCTAACGTAAGTTACAATAGCAACATTCACCCAGTGCTAAAAACTTGAAACATAAAATTACTTTGGATACTTACTTGTTTTTCAGTGTTCAAATCTAATCATTAAATTCTTTTGTTTTTATCTATCATCTCTCTTGCATGTGTCTCTTCCTCTCTATGCCCCTGCTTCACCCTTGACTTCTTGGCATTGCTTGACTAAACTGTCGTGAGATCCTCTTACCAGATCTAATGCCCTTAGGCTGTCATCAGATCCAGCTCAGTTTTTACCCAACTGCCAGAGTAATAGTTATAAATTCAAATCTGATTTTGTTGCTTTTTTTTGACTTTAAACTTCACCATTCATGAAACATAGCAATCAGCTCTGCAATATTCCTGTTAGTAATAGTGCATGCATTATTAATATCAACAGTAATCATGGGGCTGACCCCCATTTCTCCAGGAATCTTTTTAAGTTACTTGTGCATATTGTTAAGGTTATTCTAATAACATAGGCTGTAATTTCATTTAAGTGGGAAACACTACATCATGAATTTTTCACTTATATTGCCAGAAAATATATGAAAAAGTTACCATTCTGTTCTTTAAGTCCTATAACATTGTCTTCTTGCCCTTTACTCATCCTTATGGCAATTATTACTTTACCCCAAATTAGCAAACTGGTAGCCCCCAGGTAGAAATTGGTGCCTATAAATATATTTAAAAGTATTGGTCTATAGTTAAAAATCATGAGATTATAAATTAAAGTCTTGGTTTCTAGCTTATCTTGAAAAAAATTGGAACACTAGAAATACTTTATGAACTTTCTTAGAAGATGATGGTTTTCTGGAGCCGAGGGACCACTGCCCCTTTTAGATAGTCTGACTATTCCATTTGCCCTCAATTTAGCCATACAGCTTAATTCTACTTATCCATACTCTGTCGCTCTAGGCATTTGGGTGTGGGACTCCTACTCTACCATAGACTATAGAGAAACAGAATGCTTGTCTCATCCTTTCCAATATTAGATGGAAAGGATTTTAATGAGCCTGGTTTCTCAACCTTCTAGCACTTTCAGTTCTACTATGGTAATGGTAATATTGTGAATGTTTAAGAAGTGAGTTTTGGTAGAATTGAATGATACATGTGAATGAGGTACTGCAAAATCTTCCCAAGCTGCCTAGAAACATGCATTTTCTTCTCAACTTGATCAAATGTCTTGCCTCCCTCATTTAATTGGTTTAGTTAACCATCTGCATATTTATTTTCCTCTGTTTATCCAACCTTGCTTGGCTTTAATTGAATGTTCCTGGATGGCAGAGTTCATGCATTTTAATGCCCTTTGTACCATGCCCAGTGTCAAAAAATGCACTGGTAGGTGTAATTGCTAAATAATTCCAATAAACACATGCAGGAAATATTTCTGCATCCTTTTATTTCAATAGTAATTAAGCGATTAAATATATAGATAACTTAATAGCCTTATTGGCAATAATAAACCTTTCAAAACACTAATTTAAAGCCATATCAAGTTGAGACTCAACCAGAACTGTATTAGTATCTGTAATTAGGGTCATTGTAGATCAAAGGGTCTCCTGTGGCCGCTAGAAAGAATGAATCTCCCAGATGCAACAAATGATAACATTAATGGTTTATGCTAAGAGAGATTTGCCTGAGACTTCTGATGTCCCGTGACTAAGCTGCAAGAATGTGTTTCTTACACGTGTACCATCATCAGCAAGTCACTTTGTAGCATCAGTGACCTGCTCACAACTCTCTAAATTCAGAGAAGGTTCAGCAGCTTGGGCCCCTGAAAAGGTATTTGGAAAGTTTCCCAGTTTATGTGCTGTATAAGCTGGAGACAGTATAGTGATAATTAATAAAGTGCCAGACTGGATAATTGTAGGAACTGTAAAAGATACTATAAAATGTTGTTACCGGAGGCACAGACACACCTGTGAATGTGTGAAGTTAATTTCTTTGAGAAACATCACATGAGAGTGGATGAGGACGACAGAGGTGAGATGTTCTTTAAATAATTCAGAAGAGAAGCTCTCTTCCAAAACGTAAAGAAAGGAACTCCTGCTGGTGAGATAATGCAGGATTTATTTAAGGAGTTTCTCTTATATTCTCTTTTTATACATACTCATCTTCTTGCGCAATTTTTAAATAAATAGTAAACCTCGCTTTATTGTGTAACAATACACCTCTTGACACTGTAGCATTGAAAGACCTGATCTTATTTTCTCAATGTCCCCCTAAATTCTGTGCAGACAAATTTCCATTAAGTTTTCCTACACAGTAAGTTAATGACAGAGAAAGGAAGAATAAGAGTGAGGATACCGACCTCATAATATTTTCATTAGGAATATTGAGGACTATTGAGATTTGCTAAATTATAAGAAATTTACAGAGCTGATAATAGATCAGTGGTAGCTCTCTTTCTATGATTTTTTGTTGTTAGTTCCATTATTATTGAAATGAAAACTAAAATCCTTGAGGTGAATTACTGCCAATGACTATTCTGATCTTCTTTTGAAGTGTCTTATACATGGGCTGTATAAGATAGATGTATGGAGGCAAAACTCCCAAATCTTAATATTGCCATATAACAGTATTTTTTCCCAGACCATTGCATTCTCTTGTGTATCAGGCTTAGAGATTAACTATGTTATTCTAACAATTTTCTAACACCAGCTGGGTGTCCTATAGTTTGATTCAATTCTAACCACCCAGAATTAGTGCAGACCCTACCGGTTAAGGATTTAGTGCCTGCCCCCACTTAAAATACCAGCTGCATGTCCCAAGTCCCTAGGCTACCTGCATTTCAGACTAACTTGGCTGTAAATTTGGTGGTTCCCACAGTCCTCCTTCAGGTTTGATAATTTGCTAGAATGATACAGAAAGTGCTGTACTTATGAATACTCATTTATTTTAGAGAATACAAATGAAGAGCTAGATGAAGAGGTAAATAGGGCAGGTCCAGAAGGGTCCCAGCATAGTCTCTGTCTCTGTGGAGTTGGGGGATGCCACCTTCCCAGTACATTAGTATGTTTACTAATAAGGAAGCACCTCCAAATTTCATCATTCATAGTTTCTTATTGAGCTCTCATTACCTAGGCATGATTATCATTGGCCATGCAACTGAACATCCCCCATCCCTCCGCCCACCCTGGCCTCCAATTAGGGTTAAAAGTTCTAATCTTCTAGTCAGGTGGTGGGCACCCCCTCCAGAAGCTGTCTAGCCACTCTTCCCTGGCCTCTACCCCTTGAGTCATGTCATTCCTATACACCAAGCATGGTTAAAATTATTAATAATAAATGACACTCCTTTCGCTCAGAAAACTACAAGTATTTTAGAAGCTCTGTGCAAAGAATCAGGAAAAAAGACTCAATATATATTTTTTTATTATACCACACAAACTATTTCAAATATTGATTAGGCTGAGTTTCTTGTCCTTTCCATTGTGTTTTGAGGATTTCTAAATTTAAAAACCTTGACTTCTCTTTTTTCCATTTTTAAAAGAGTTCAGTCTTATAGAAATTGGCCTGACATAAAGTATACAAAATTATTTACATATGTATTTCTCTGCAGAAACTATGCAAACTAGTTTGCCTAAAATGCATATACGGTTTATTTTACTTTTTGTATTTTGTAGACTTTTGACGCATTAACTCAAATTGTTTGCCTTTTCTTTGCATCTGAAATTAAATATAATCTCTATTTCAAATCAAATTATTTCTCCACTCTCAATATATTTCTTTTTCACTTCATTTTCAATTATTTCTGATAGTAGGCCTATTCAATGATAGAATTGTAGGCGCAAAATCAATCAGGTGCAGTGTAGTTATAATCAAGTATAATCAGTATTTATGTTTTCATTAATTTTACTATGGGAGTGTCCTCTAAAGAGACTGTCTTTAATATAAGTATCTTCTTTTAAATACAAGTATGAAACCTATAAGGAAACAAAAGTAGAGACAGAAATTATGATACCACAACATGTTACTCTTTCTTCCTTCCTTCCTCCTTCCTTCCCTTTCTTTTCTTTTTTTTCTTTTCTTTCCTTTCCTTTTATTCTTTCTTTCCTTCCTTCCTTCCTTCCTTCCTTCCTTCCTTCCTTCCTTCCCTCCATCCCTTCTAACTTGAAAATATAAAAGCATTTTGGTTACTTAAAAAGTTCAGTAAGTTTTTGCTTTTTTCTTATGAAAATATTAACATAGTCTTCACATGATATACATAAAAAAGATATGCTAGAAAATTTTCTTCCTAATGAAATTTGTAATATGGCCTCTCCAAGTGTTTATATCCATCGGAATAAGTATACATACATACATGCATATTTATAATAGAAATCAAAATGCCTTTTCCACAGAGTTATGATGAGAATTCAGATCTTTTTAAATATCTACATTAAATATCCAAATGCATATTAATGTCTCTGTTATTAAGGTTTTTACTGCTTTTGTAACTGCCTTTTTTTTTTTATTTCTAGGTAACCTTCAAAGCCTCAAAACATTCAGTTTCACCCGATTTAAAATATGTTCTTCTGGCATATGATGTCAAACAGGTAAAGAAGTGATCTTCTTTGAAAATCTTTCCTTGTGATTCATTCAGGTAACAAGTCATAGTTTTATTTGGTCATCTACTCCTCTAGAAACAATTTGACATATCCAATAGCTGCAGGGGGGTACTGATAACCGGTATTGCACAAGAGAGGTTTGGAGAAAGTGTCCTGTCTTCCATACCTGGCTAGCAAATACCTGCAGCAGTCTACTAGGTCTACATGCTTCCTAGTCTGTCGCTTTTAGAGGGGAGTGTGGAAGGTATATAGCAAATTGGACAAAGTAAGCCTTTTGCCATTTTCAGGACAGCCTTATTATATATGCAAGTGCTTCATGTATGTATAGATTAAGGAGTTTGCTGATGGCTGTGTCCTGAGATGCAGTGTACATAATGGGAAGGGACTGGTGAAAACATTGATTCTGGTTGTGGTCAATGAATTCTTTTGTGGTATTTGAGCATAAGCCTGTGGTTGTAGAAAATTCTGAAAGCGGGTCAAACCAAGGAATCAATTCTGAACAAATAAAATGCTCTAATTGCAATTAGCATTTCATTATTCTGTGTCAGCTCTACAGCACACAATTAGAACAATATGTATGGTTGTTGAGTATTTTGTGTTTAGATATAATTTGCACTGTTAAGAAGCAAAGTAAATGTTGAAAGGCAATTCAGCAGATTAGCTTTTGTAGAAAATAAATGATTGGAAATCATTCAAGAAATTTTTATGTGCTTTAAGACAATAAAAATTTATAGACTTAAGACAGAAGTCCTCATATAAAGCATTGAAAGCCTTTGAGCACATAAAATTTCACAGTTCCAAGGACCTTCTAAGTAATTATTTTAGTCTTTTAGTATTTTGGAATATACATGCACTATGTTTTTAGACAAGTTTATATATTTTCATTTAAAATAACTAATTTACACTGCAGAAGGTGGGAGATTATGATCAAAGATCTCTTTTCCCATTATAAATCTTGGCCTTTTTACTTTACTTTTGTCCTGTTCCCTGTATTCATTGAGATTTGAAATATACATGTGATAGGAGAAAAACATTTGTTTTATAAACAAAATATTACAATTTCCAAGTTTTTAAATAATATTAATTATCTAAACATTTTTAACTTCATATAAATCTGTATTAAACTGATAATGAATTTAAAAACAAAACAGGTTTTAGTAGCTACCATAATCAAGACTATGTGGAATGAGCAGGGGGATAGACATAGGCATCAAAGAAATAGTTTAGAGAACTGGGAAACAGATCCATACAAATTTGACGGAAGTGCAAATGTAATTCAATGGAAGAAAATATTTTTTTCAGTAAGTGTTGCTGGAGCCATTGGGCATCCATAGGCAAAACAAACACACAAGCAAAAATATACTGATCTAGGCCTCACAGTATATCAAAACTCAGAATGGAGTTGGTCTGTAAAAGAGGATGAAAATCCAACCTACAGGCTGGTAGGAAATATTCGCTACTCCCATATTCAACAAGGACTAATATCTAGATTATATATACAAACTCTCAAGACTCAAAGTTACAAAAGACAGAACAACTATACAGTCTTGTGTGCACGTCCACGCAAGATTGAATCATCTAATTCAAGAAACATACAAACAGATAGAGGTAATATGACACAAACACTTGTATCCACTGTTTACAGCATTGTGTGAGGTGTTAAGGAAGTGATAGTATGGAAGAATAGAGAAAATTTCCATTCAAGATGATCATGGTGGGAAGGGAAGCCTTTGATGGTAATTGAAGAGCAAATAGGTAAAGATGAACAGAAAAGCATCCCACATGGGCAATAACATAGGGCTTTGTGGAACTAGCATTACATCTTGGAGGGATAGCAGTCAGTTCAGACTAACTAGCCTACTGGTAAATAACAAAACTTTATACCTAGTGGAGCCCAAATTATAGAAGAACTTGAATTCCATTTTATTCTTTACAGTTTATACTGAGATGGCCATTTGGGAGCTTTGATGGTTTTAGAGTAATGAAAGGCCATGATTTAATGTGTGTGTCTGTGCGTGTCTGGCTGTGTGTGTGTGTGTGTGTGTGTGTGTGTGCGTGCACATGTGTATAATGCCCATTAACAAAGACGGGAAGAAAACAGTCATACAAAATGCAACCACTTAAATGCATCCACTAAAATTATTTTGGTGTGTTTTATTCATTCCTTTTATCCCCTTTATGTGTAAAAGTAGGTAAACAGGAATTATCATATATTAAGCATTATTTGGGGCAGGCTGGAGTTGGACGCTTAATTGACTGAGTCACTCAGGTGCCCCAAAAGTAACATTCGGTAACTGAACTGAAATTCACAATAGTCAACACAAAATAAGCTGCTTTAAAGTGTACGATTCACTGCAATACAGTACATTTACAATGTTGTGCAGCTATCCCCTGTATCTAGTTCCAAAACATTTTTATCACCCAAAAAGAAATCCCTGTATCCACTAATCCATCAGTCCCCATTGTCCCCATCACACCATTTGGTAGTCACCAATCTGATTTCTATTTCTGTGGATTTACCCATTTGGATATGTAACATAAATGAAATCATATGGCATGTGACCTTTTTGTCTGGCTTTCTTCACTTAATATAATGTTTTAAGTTTTATCCACATTGCAGTATGTATTAGCACTTCATTTTTTATGGTTAAATAGTAACCCTTTGTATGTATATATCACAGTTTGTTTATTCATTTATCCTTTGAGCAATATTTGCCTTATTCCCACCTTTTGTCTATTAAGTATAGTGCTGCTGTGAACATTTGTACACATGAATTTCCTGAGTGCCTCTTTTAAATTTTCAGAGTATAAATTGAGGTATGGAAGTGCTGGGTAATATGCTAATTCTGTGTTTAACTTTTTGAGGAACCACCAAACTGCTTTCCAAAGTGGCTGCACCATTTTATATTCCCACTAACAATGTATGAATCCTAATTTCTTTGTATCCTTGCTAAACACTTGTTTTTTCCATCTGTCTTCTTTTTTTATTTTGTTTAATGTTTATTCATTTTTGAGAGAGAAAGAAAGAGAGAGACAGAGTGCCAGCAGTGGAGGGGCAGAGAGAAAGGGAGACACAGAATCTGAAGCAGGGTCCAGGCTCTGAGCTGTCAGCACAGAGCCTGACATGGGGCTCAAACTCAAACCATGAGATCATGACCTAAGCCAAAGTCGGATGCTTAACCGTTTGAGCCATGCAGGTGCCCCATTTTCTGTGTCTTATTATAAACTATCCTGAGTGTACGAATTGGTATCTCCTTGTGGTTTTGGTATTCACCTCCCTAATGACTAGTGATGTTGAATGTATTTTATATGCTTGTTGGTCTTTTGTATTTCTTTTTTTGGAGAAAGGACTCTTGAATTCCTTTGCCTATTTCTTTATTCTTTTTGTAGTTGTGTTTAAGAGCTCTTTTATATTCTGGACAGTAGACACTTATATGATACATGACTTCAAAACATTTTCTTCCACTCGGTAGATTGTCTTTTCCCTTTCTTGATAATGTCCTTTGATGCGTAAATTTGAAAAATTCTGATAAAGTTTAATTTATCTACATGCAAGCTCTTGAAGTTGTATTTAGGAATCCGCTGCCAAACTGAAGGTCATAAAGTTTTATCCCTATGATTTTTTCTGAAAGTTTTATACTTCTAGTTCTTATATGTAGGTTGTTGATTCATTTTGAATCAATTTTTATATATTGTGTGAGATAGGTTTCCAAGTATAACACATTTTAAGGCTCCTGATATAGTTGGAAGCACTGCTTTCCAAAATCGTCACGTTGCTTTATACTGCCCTTAGGCAATGTGCGGCTTGTTACATTACCATCTTTACCAACTTAGAACTGTATTTTAAAGAAAAAGTAATTATTAACTTGATTATCTACTGATCAAATACATATACACATTATCACCCTCTCTCTTTCACACACACACACACACACACACACACACACACACAGAATCAGTATTCGTTTTATATAACTATGCAATAAATTGCCCCCAAATTAGTGACTTTTTAAAAAGAGCGTTTATTGTACTCTGTTTCTGTGTAATGGGAATTTGGGATTGGCTTGGCTGGATGGTTCTGCCTCAGCATTTCTAGTGAAGTTACAGTCAACCCTGAGCTGGGTCTTCAGGCATCCGACAGCTTAACTGAGGTTGAAGAATATGTTTTCAAGGTACATCATTCACTTGGGTTTATGTAACTTGGTGCTAGCTTTTGGCATGAGGCTTCAGGTTTCTCCCTAGGGACCTTTCTAAAATACTGCTTGAATGTCCTAATAACATGGTACTTGGATATCTCCAGAATGCATAATACAAAGGATAAAGGCAGAAACTTAAATGTATTATATAATCCTTCCTTAGGACTTACCTGTTACTTTGAGGGTGCCTAGGTGGCTTAGTCAGTTAAGTGGCCAAATCTTGATTTCAGCTGAGGTCATGATCTCAGGGTTCATGAGTTCAAGCCCCTGTGTCCAGCCCTGTGCTGACAGCACAGAACCTGCTTAGGATTCTCTCTCACGCTCTCTCTGCCCCTGTCCCACTCACATGCTCACTCTCTGTCTCTGAAAAATAAATAAACATTAAAAAAAAAAAGTTACCCATTACTTTCACAGACCTTTTGTTTTAATTTGATTTATTTAAATAACAAAAAATAAAAATAAAAACAGTTCACCCATTTTTCCTATGTCCCAATCCCATGTCTAGCAACTACCAATATATTCTCTGTATCTATAAGCTTAGTGCTTGTAATTAAATTTTTTAATATTCTGCATATAAGAGAGATCATATAATATTTGTCTTTCTTTGTCTTATTTCACTTAGAATAATGCCCTCAATTTCCATCCATGCTGTTACAAATGGAAAGATTTAATTTCTATGGCTGAATAATATTCATATACATATGCACGCATATATGTGAATATACCTGTTGAACCCCTCTAGTGTATTTTTCAGTTCAGTTATTATATTCTTCAGCTCTGTGACTTCCTTCACTACTTTCATCTATTATCCATCTCTGTTGACATTCTCGTTGTGTTCATCCATTCTACTTCTCGGTTCAGTGGGCTCTTTATGAGCATTACTTTGATCTCTTTATCAGGTAAATTTACTTAGCTCTGTTTTATTTAGTGTGTGTGTGTGTGTGTGTGTGTGTGTGTGTGTGTGTGTGTGTGTGTGTAGTTTATCTTGTTCTTTCATGTGGAACATATTCCTCTCTTCTTTATGTTGGACTCTATGTTGGTATCTATATATGAAACAATCACCTTGTCCAGTCTTAAGAGATGGGCCTTGTGTAAGAGATGCACCTTGTTGTTCAACCCTGCCTGAGCTCCTGGTTGTCTCTCAAATCTCTGCACTTGTCCAAGCAGCCTATTATATTTTAAAAACATTCTCAGTAGTTGAGGCTATGCCAATACCTGTCAGCATCCCAAAAGAGAGGATCCTAGCACTTCGATTCAGGCTGAATGGAAGACAGACCTCAGGCAGCAGCTTCTTAGAATATGCCAATATATATATTCTGTGGTGGCCTGCAAGTGTAAAAGCCATGTGATCCAAAGGTGTACTTTTTCTTTTCTTTTTATTTTTATTTACTTTTTTTTTTTTGGTCACAAAGGTCAGTTCTAATTCAGTGTAGGAGACCACTAAGAAATGAGGATTTGGGGGACCATCTTAGCAGCTGGCTAACTTAGTCCCTTATTTTCTTATTGTATGTATGTATGTATGTATGTATGTATGTATCTATCTATCTATCTATCTATCTTACACGCAAAGTATAATCACTCTTTCCGAGGTCCCTCAGATTTTCATCCATTGCAGTTCAGCATTTTTGTTAAATCAGGTCCAGATCTTGAGAACTTTCCATAGGCATGGCTCCTTGGCTATCGTTCTCTGAGTATATTTGTATATTCATACACAAAATTAAATGTATTTATATACATCCATATAGATATAAAAACCACACACATATTTCCTAGTTATTTATATCTTATGTATTTGAATACTGGTTTAACTAACATTCTCAGCACCTATTTTCAGTTTTATTACCTTCATTGTGAGTAATGTATTTATGTATGCCACTCCTTTTTCTTTTGTTGTCTTTGTGTATTTAAGCCACACGTTTGTGTAATTCAATGATAGGTTTTATTATCTTTTTTAAACATAATGTTTAAAAAATATTTTGCCTTTAATTTTATTTTTCTTAAAAGAAAGTTTGAATTTTGTGATAAAATTCATCTTTTACTTTGCTATGTTTTTTTTTTTTTCTCTAGGCTTAAAAACATGTCCACCAGTATGAAAATACATCATTGTACTTTCTCCCCCCTCTTTTCTTGGTTTTTATGCATATATGTTTATTCCATCCTATTTTCAATTGTTCATGATGGTGATTAAAACCAATCTTCCTAAAAAGTCATAATAATGGAAAATACCTCTCTTTTGTATAAATTAACATTGATAATAGTCACTTGGGAGGACCATAAAGGAATATTTTCGATGTATTATTAGGAGGCCACACAGCACAGTTGAGAAATGTAACCTGACTCATGGTTACCACACACGTCCTCAGCCTCAGTTTCCCCATTGCTGTTATAAAGAGGAAGAAAATATGAATACTTCTCAAACTTACTATATTGAATAATTGCCTGGTATGAAGGGAAAGTCATGTGATGATAATTCTACCTTAAGTAGATATCTGTATCTGTGTATCTATCTGCCTACCTATCTATACATGGTGGATTTTTAATTTTTGTATTGGATCATTTCTCTGATCACTAATTTTTCTATTACCCTGTTTCTTCTTTGACAACTAGTTAAATAAGAGATTGCAGTAGAGGGGACAAATTTTTGTTGAGCACTCATATTGTGCCTATCATATGGGAAATGTATGTATCAATTTAAACCTCCCAATGTTCTTGCTTGTTGGCCAGTGATAACATTTTTTACAGAGGTAGGAGTCTTGGAAATCTAACTAACTTAATGGCCCCACCTCACCATTTCAACACTGGGACACTATCCCATCTTTCTAGGTCCAAAGCCCCTGGTCTTTTGATCACACAGCCATTTTGAAAGTCTTTATATATCTTCATAGCTTTATTCTGTATGCTGGAATAATTATTTTCTCATTCATTTGAAATCATATCAACTGTTCTAATTAAGTAATTGCAAGACAAATGGTATTTTTATTTGCAATGTTCATGCAGCATTTATTATGCTTCTCCAGCCTTGTGGCTTACATTTCATTTTTGTATCTGCTTCTTAGAAGGTTTTTTTTTTTTCGTTTCTTTTTTTTTTTTCCAACTGTGGAATGAGTTTTTATGCCATAATTTGAAAATGGTAAAAAAAAAAAAAAAAAAAAAAAAGAAGAAATTATGTTAATGATCAGATTATTTGTGGTTAAAAATTGGCTAGTCGTTAGCATTTCTTGTATGAGGCAATGTTATTTTTTGTTATTTGAGTCATAAGTCACAAATAGTTTCAATTTAAACATTTAAATACATTTATTTTATTTTTTAATGCTTATTTTTGAGGGGGGAGGGGCAGAAGGAGAGGGAGACAGAAAACCTGAAACCTTCTCCACACTGTCAGTGCAAAGCTCATCGTGGGGCTCAAACCATCAGTGCAAAGCCCATCTTGGGGTTCGACCCATGAACCCTGAGATCAGATCATGACCTGAGCTGAAGTCAGACATACTAAGTTACCTAGGCATCCCCAAATCCAGTTTATTTTATTTATTTTCACAATATGTTTGAAACTATTGGTCCATTTAAATTATTTAACAGTTGCATGGGGCACCTTGGTGGCTCATTCAATTGAGCGCCTGACTTTTGCTCAGGTCATGATCTCCCAGTTGGTTGGTCGGTTTGAGCCCTGCATCAGGGTCTGTGCTGACAGCTCAGAGCCTGAAGCCTGCTTTGGATTCTGTGTCTCCCTTGCTTTCTCTCTTCCCCTCACCCACTCATGCTTTGTGGCTCTTTTGCTTTGCCCCTTCCCCACTCACGCTCTGTGTATCTCTCTCTCTCTCAAAAGTAAACATTAAAAAATATATAAATTATTTAACAATTACATTTTTAAGCCATCCTTGAGAAATCAGTAGTGTTTTTATATACACATTTTTTAAGACAAACAAGTAGAAACAAGTATTTAAACTCATTTTCATTTGTAGTTTCCTTATTGTTTGGATTAAAAATACACATTAAATGGACTAATTAATAGTTAAATTAACCATTTATTTTACATTAACTCCCTTTCTTATTGTGTCTTATGTTTGAGGTCAGAAACTTTAATTAAATTTACTGTCATTTTAGCATAATTAGAACTGTCCTTTTTCATGATGGGCCATGTCTTGAGAATAAGCTTTTTCTGAATAGAAAAGTTAAAAACTGAATTAATCGCTTAAATAGTATCTAATAGAAGGAACACATAAATTATATATGTGATACAGTTGCTGTGTTGTTGTCTGTCCTCCAGAATTGATGCTCTGCAAAAAAAACAGTATTGTTATCCTCTAGAGTTGGATGCATTTATTTCCCTTTATGTCCCTAGTTACAAAGTTACTAGTTTGTAACTTTGTAGACAAGGCCCACTTTATGATAAATATCTATTTTAACTAAGATGTAATCACTGTAAAGTGAATCCTGCATGCGCTACTGCCTGAAAAAGTAACTCGTCTCTAGTGAATTATCTAATTAAATTCTGAGCCTTAATACTTCAGTGCTTTACAATTACAGGCACATATTTAAGAAGTCTGTGGGAGTGCATGATCTGGTCATGGGATTATCTAAGCTATTAAACTTCATACACTTGGGGCACACAAATATTTCAAATAATCCTGTTAATAATAAACTCAGGGAAGTTTCAGCCTAGGAAAGTGACTCTATTCAAATACATGGGACTTGAAGTTGACCCTGAGAGCCTCCTGCCTCCAGAGCCCATAGAATGCACCTTCCATGTTCTCCTGTAGCTGCTGCTACAAAAATGTCTTCCTAGTTAACCTTCTCCTTACTAGAGAGAGATTATAAAGTACGAAATGTATATTAATGTCAATTTTGGATTATTTGTTGTTGTTGTTGTTGTTGTTGTTGTTGTTTAAAGGAGAAGAGTCCTAGAAGGGAGAAGGAAGGGAGGAGAGAGGTGGGGAGGCAAGGCAGCAGGCAGGCAGGAAGGAAGGAACCTAAGCTTTGGAAAACAGTAGTTACAATTTTTCCCCTTTGCAGTAGCTACTAATATATTTTTTGGTTTATCACTAATTCAACTGCACAGCATTTATTGTGTTTTGCTTTTGAAATAGTAGGTTTATTATAGAGAATCTGAAAATTCTGAAAAATATAAACAATGATTCTAGTGCCTATATTTCCCTCTTTTAGAGAAAACCAGTGTTAATATATTGATTTATCTTCTCTAAATCTTGTTTTTGTCATACTTAAGTGCACTCTTTCCAATTATAGACAAAAGCATTAGAATACATTGAGAAATACTATATTAGCAAAACACTGTCACACTAAGTGTTAAGATCATGTTCTGGTGACCCAATGCTGTATAATTAACTCAAAAACTTGGTAGTATAAAATGGGGAATTTATGATTATTATAGATTCTTTGGGTCAAGAATTCTGGAAGGGCTTGGCTGTGCAGTTTCCACTTGAGGCCTCTTATGTGATTACTTTCAGATATCACAGGGGGCAGGGCTGCAGGAGGTCAGGGAGAGTTCCTGGTGCTGGTGGGCAGGAGGCTGGGCCAAAGGGGAGGAATAGCATCCGAAGGGCAGGGATCATTCTGCTCATGGAGCCCCGTGCCCCCATGTTCTGTCCTCCCAGGTCCTCTGCCCTGGGCTCCCTGGCCTCGGGCTATTCCAAGTTTAGCTCAGATCCTTCTCCCTGGTGGCACCTTAGCCTGTAGGCCTCCTACAATCTAGGCACTCATGTGTGGCCACAGCTGCTGATGGGTACCAATGAGTGGTACACCTCCAGACTGATCGGGCAATTGTACTGAGCCCCGAGGCTGCTGTTGCTACCCATGGGCCTCCTCTGCTCACCCTCATGCCCCTGTGGCTGCCTATGCTGAGCCTAGCCCCTAAGGCTGTATCACATCCCCATTTCTGGGCCAGCACCCTCCCTTCCCCCACCAGCTGCCATCATCCTTGGCCCAGCCCATCCTGGCCTGCTTATACATGGATTTTTTTCAATAAATATATGTATAGTACAATAAATGTATTTTTTTCTTTTGATTTTCTTTTTTTTTTATGTTTGTTTATTTTTGAGAGTGGGAGAGAGAGTGTGAGTGGGGAAGGGCAAGAGGGAGAGGGAGACAGAGGATCCGAAGCTGGCTCCAGGCTCTGTGCTGACAGCATGGAGCCCCATGTGGGGCTCAAACCCAGGAACCGTGAGATCATGACCTGAGCTGAATTTGGAGGCTTAACCAACTGAGCCACACAGGCGCCCTTCCTTTTGATTTTCTTAATAACATTTTCTTGTCTCTAGCTTACCTTATAAGAAAAATATAAATGTACAGTGTATATGTTAATTGACTGTTTCTGTTATTGGTAAGCCTTCAAGTCAACAATAGTCTATTATTTAAGCTTTTAGGGATCTGAAAGTTTTGGGGGATTTCCACCCCTGGGTGAGGTGGGCCCCTATAACCCCTGCATTGTTCGAGGGTCAGCTGTATTTCTTTCAGTATATACAACATACTGATTCAATATTTGAGTATATTGCAAAATGATCACAAAAAGTCTAGTTAACTACTTATTTGGGTAAAACTAGTTAACTAATTTATTTTGGTAAACCAGTTTTAAATAAATAAAGGAATTCTTATCAAACTGTAGAATGAGCCAGTCAAAATGGCAAGTTGATTTAGTAAACTACAGAGTCAAGATTACAGATAATCTGGAGGTGGGTATGTGGCACATGTCAACAGGCACCTACCAGTGGTTAGAATGAACTTGAGCATGTGTTTTATAACAAAAATATACTTCTTAAAATATAGTATGAGGAATAGTAACTGATAGGCCAATTTAGATATTTTCATTGACCATATGCAGTGTGAACTTAGATTGTCACATGAACTTTAGAAACATTGATATAATTTTAGGCTGAGCTAATAAACTATCTAAAACTGTGCTGTTTGGTACCGTAGCCACTGAACATGTGGCTATTGAGCACCTGAAATGTGCCTAGTCAAAATCGAGGTGTGTCGTAAGTATAAAATACACCAGATTTCGAAGGCTTAGAGAAAAAAAAAAAACAAGGAAAAATGTAAAACATTAGTAAAATGTCATATTCTTGACAGATTAAATTAATGGTTTTGATACATTGGGTTAAATTAAACATCTTAGTATGTTGATTTCACTTAGTTCTCTTTATTTTTTATTAACATGGCTACAAAAAATTAAGCTTATACATGCATGGTTTGCATTATATTTATGTTGCTTGGTGTTGCTCTAGAACACAGGAGGTAAATATTCTAGTGTTTGAAATGCCAGTTAAAAGACACCTGAGATGCTGTCCCTTAATGAAGACTATATACAAGGAGACAATCATAATTCTCAAAGATTTAGCAACTATAATGAAGGAATTAGAAATGTAGCTATGGAAAGAGAAAACATGGCAAAATATGGGGAGGATGGTATCTATTATGAGTGTTGAAAGGGCCGTCACAGAGAATAGAAATTAGATGTGTTCCTTAGTGTAAAACTAAAGCCAGGGATATTAGATGGTATCAGAACTGGCAGATTTTGGCTCAGCACAAAGAAGATCTTTCTGACAATGGTTTGATAAAACCAGGGCGAGTATGGGAAGGAGCACACCTACTTTGTTTAGAAATTTTTAAAAAGGTGGATAGATCATGTGCCTGGGTGGTTCACTTGGTTGAGTGGCCAACTCTTGATTTTGGTTCAAGCCATGATCTTACTGTTAGTGAGATCGAGCCCTGCATCAGACTCTGCACTCAAAGCACAGAGCCTGCTTAGGATTCTCTCTCTCCCTCTCTCTTTCTGCCCCTTTCCTGCATGTATGTGTTTCTTTCTCTCAAAATAAATAAATAAACTTTAAAAAAAAGTGGATAGATAACTCTATTATAGACATTGTGCAAAGAAATCTTACATCTTTTTAAAAGGTGGATGGGTAAACTGTGGTGGGATAGGTCAATTACAATATCTATCATTAACCCAAGACAAATAGTAGATTTCCCTCTGAAATATAGTATACCATAAACATAAAAAGAAAGATAAATGTGTCTCTTTGGTATGTTTGAAATTTTGCAGATTGTACAGTCCCTGATTTTTCTTGGTACAGACTTGAAACAAAATCAGATTTGCTTTATTTAGTCATATCTATTTTGAAAAGGATCAAATAGAAGATAATGTTTCATAAAACGGTAATAATAGTGGGGTGCCTGGGTGGCTCAGTCAATTAAGCATCCAACTTTAGCTCAGGTCATGGTCTCACAGTACATGAGTTTGAGCCCCGTGTCAGGCTCTGTGATGGCAGCTCAGAGCCTGGAGCCTGCTTCTGATTCTATGACCCCCTCTTTTCTCTGCCTCTTCCTCACTCACACTCTGTCTCTCAAAAATAAATAAATGGTAAAAAAAAATAAATTAAAAAACAGTAACAGTAGTGAATCTTACTAGAAATAGGAAAAAACTTATGCACATATAGAAAGAAATCCACAAGTAGTGTTTTCTGATTATACCAGGAGACAGCAATATTATGATTCCTAATTGGAGTTTATACTAATTAACTTCTCATTGCTTTTATGTTGCCTATTTAACAAATAAAAACAGTTAAAGATTGTGAGTTGGTAAATTAAGCAGCCCAAAGATAGTGTGTGGTGTGGGGGGCCTCTTAATTAGCCAAATGAAAGAAGCTTAGCATTTCACAATAAAGAGGGACTAGAAAATACAATTAGAGTATGAGGCCATGCATTTTTGAAAGACCTCAGCCAGAAAATGACCAAGGCTTATTGTCAGAAAATTGAGACTTGATTTTCAAGAGCAAAATGTGTGTTTATATATAAGAATTAATTCAGTGTACCTGAAACATAATGAAGTATTGCATACTCGTACTTAGTTTTACTTACTTATATTTAATGATGTTTATTTTTTAATGTTTATTTATTTTGAGAGAGGTGTGAGGGGGGGGGACAGAGAGAGAGAGGGAAGAGAGAACCCCAAGCAGGCTCCACGCTCTCAGTGCAGAGCCTGATGTGGGGCTTGATCCCACCAACCATGAGATCCTGACCTGAGCCAAAATCAAGTCTTTAAACTGACTAAGCCACCCAGGGGAACTTAATTAAGTTTAATTTAAATGTATACACATTTTCTCCCCTTGTGCTTTTGAGATTATAGAAGGCTCTAACTGGAGCTTAATCTGTGTGGCATCTCCAACACCAAGTACCATGCAGTGGTACTCTTCTGCCGTTTGTTTCTTGAATAAATGCATAGCTCGGGAAAGAAGTGGTCAAAACTTCATCACTCAGGGAGAGAGGATGCATTCCTTGCTGCTGCTTCTTTTTTCCCCTCTGCTTTTTCTTTTTAACAACTATTCAGCACCCTGTCTCAAAATAAGAGATCCTTTACATAGATGATGAAAAGCCAATGGTATTCATCTGAAATTTGATCTTTTTAAAAGAGATTCATTAAATAATTGACGTTCTTCACATATAATTTTTCACCTTAAACTAGTTTTATCACATAAAATGTTGCACTCAAATTTATGAATAGGGACTGATTGACATGACTTAATCACTTTTTCTTTCTCAATAGAAAAATGCCTATGATATTTCAAATGCAAAATATTAATAATTTCAATATAAGGATATCACTTTGTCATCATTACTTTGCCCTACGTGTGGAATTGAGGAACAGATATTTATTTACTTATTTTTTTTTAATTTTTTTAACGTTTATTTATTTTTGAGAGACTGAGAGATAGAGCAGGAGTGGGGGAAGGGTAGAGAGAGAAGGAGACAGAATCTGAAGTAGGCTCCAAGTTCTGAGCTGTCAGTACAGAGCCTGATGCGGGGCTTGAATTCACAAGCTCTGAGATCATGACTTGAGCTAAAGTCAGACAGTTTACCCACTGAGCCACCCAGGCACCTCTAAATTATTTTTAATGTTTATTTACTTTGAGACAGAGAGAGAAAGAGAGACAGAGAGAGAGAGAGAGACAGAGCATGAGTGGGGGAGGGGCAGAGGGAGAGGGAGACACAGAATCTGAAGTAGGCTCCAGGGCTGGAACTCATGAACTGTGAGATCATGACCTGAGCTGAAGCTGGATGCTTAACTGACTGAGCCACCCAGGTGCCCCTATTTTTTTATTTAGCAGTTGCTTTTCATTTAGTATGTATGCTTATCATGTATAATAACACATTCTGGGAGGAGAGCATTTTATCAATCACTTACATTATCTTTATTTGTAGATTTAATAATGACAGGAGATCAAAATAGTGGGATGCATGCTTAATTAATCTCCCTTATAAATGACAAATGAAATTATTTTTGCAAATACAGGCATGTTGCAAAAGGTAGTAAGAAAGGAGAATCTTTTTAAATAATGATGTTGGTAGTGATGACATTAATAAAGAACAGAAATTTAAAATCTGCCTATGACTAAGTTATAGATTTAGATCTATAGGTTTAGATCTGTGCATAATAAGGAATAATTCATAAAATGAAATGAAGTCTTTGTTTTCAGAAAAAAAATGCTCCAGAGTACTCTATAATATGCTAAAATCATAGCTCTTTTTTTTTTTATTATTGGACATTTACATTTTTTCCTATTTTCTCACTACAAAAATAATGTGATGATCATCCCTGCTCTTAAAACTATGTCCACATTTCTCATAAACTATAAGTCAAGTGATCTTAGTTTTATAAGGTTATCAAAGCATATTCCTCTAATTATTTCCAAAAAGATTATCTCAAATAGTATCCTTCTATCTGTATTATTGTGTGTGTATGGTCTTTTTTTTTTCAGTTTAACCTTTTAAGCATTATTAATTTTTTGGATGAGAAAATAGAATAAAAAGTTCCAAGAGATTTGATGAAGATTTACTAGATAATAGAAGAGCTGGGATCAAAATCAAAGGTCATGATATTAATCACAATGTTAAGATGATTTTTAATGTAAAATATATTCATTAATCATAAATTTATTCAGTATCTATTCATAGAGAGCTTACTGTGTGCCTAGAATTATACTCTGTAATGTGGATACAGCACTGAACAAAAATAAATGACAATTCCTAGTCTATATTGAGCTTATATATTAGAGGAGAGAAAATATCGAAAATAAATAGTAAATTGTACAGATGTTAGATGGTAATAAGTGCTAGAAAGAATTTTTTATTTTAATTTTTTATTTTATTTATTTTTTCTTGTAAGTATAGACTCACATGAATTCAGCATAGCACAGATGTGTCTGTCTTCTGTACTCATCACTAAAGCTTCCCCCAATGGTAACATCTTTCATAACAGCACATTATCAAAACCACGAATAGTGCATTCATGAAAAATTACCCTAGTGCATTTATTGAATATTGCACAGTAAAACTGAGTGGACTATGGCTCTTACTTATATTTTACCAATGTTTTCAGACACTCATTTTTTGGCATACCTTTGTGCACAATTCTATTGCATTTGATCACATATGACCAATGCTGCTCCTTTATAGCACATCCTCCCTCCACTTTTCTAATCCCTGGCAAGTGTTCTCCATCTTTATAATTTTGTTATCGACAGCATGTTGTATCAATGGAATCACACAGTGCGTGACCTTTGAGATTGGCTTTTTTTTTCTTTTTTTGCATTCAGTATAATACCCTTAAGATCCATCTCAGTGGTCATGTGTATCAGTAGTTCAGTCCTTTTTATTGCTGATTAGTATACAGAGATATATAAAGCAGAAAAGGAAATACCATTAAGAAACGTACAGTTTTCAAAGGAGAGAGTGCTTAGTGAAGGCATTCCTGAGGAAGTTACGGCAAAGCATACAGTTAAGGAGGTGAGAAAAGGCTGATGTGCCTATCTGGGGAAGCATTTCCTAGGTGGAGGGACTATCAAGACCTTCATCCTGAGTAAAAGTCTGGAGAAGCAAAGACCCGTGTGGAGAAGTGGGAGAGATGGCATCAGGGTTAACAGGGGGACAGGTCTTATAAAGGTCTTTAGACCCTATGTGGTTAGTGTAACTGCAGTGATTAACAGTAGTGACTCACCAATTTCCCATGATGCTGCTTCCAAAGCTGGGAAGGCTGCAAGTATTCTCCCTTCTCTGAGGGTCTAGTGTAAATGAAACACACTTCATAATAGCAAAACACCTTGATTGGAATTCTATCTTTAGATGGGATTATATGAAACTTATATTCCATTTATGAAATATTTATGTTGATTATATCAAATCTTTAGCTTTCACATGAAGTGAGAAGCACATGTATTCTATTATTTTTCATTATACATCACTCATCAGTGCCTGCTGGCCTCACTCTTTCGTTTCTTTTTTTTGAAATTAAAAAAAATTAATTTCAGTACAGTTAACAGTGTTGTATTAGTTTCAACTATACAATACAGCGATTCAACAATTAGACACATTACTCAATGCTTATCACTAAGAGTGTACTGTCTTTAAAAAATATTTTTATTTTTAAGTAATCTCTACACCCACATCAGGCTCCAACTTATAACTCAGAAATCAAGAATTACATGCTGTACTGACTGAGCCATCCAGGCACCCCACAATAAGTGTCCTTTTAATCCCCTTGACCAATTTCACCCATTCCAACCCTCCCACACCTCCTCTCTGGTAACCATAAGTAAGTTCTCTATGGTTAAGAATTTATTTTTTGGTTTGTCTCTTTTTTTCTTGGTTCATGTGTTTCCTAAATTCCACATATGAGTGAAATCATACGGTATTCGTCTTTATCTGACTTATTTCACTTAGCATTATACCTTCTGGATCCATCCATGTTGTTGCAAATGGCAAGCTTTCATTCTTTTTATGGCTGAACTACACACACACACACACACACACACACACACACACACACACACACATACACACACACACCACAACCCACAGATTTTTTTTAATTTTATTTTACTTTATTTTTTTTTTTTACAACCCACATATTATTTACCCATTCATCTCTCAGTGGCCACTTGAGCTGCTTCCATAATTTAGCTATTGTAAGTAATACTACAGTAAACAGGGGCTGCATATATTTCTTTGAATTGGTGTTGTCATTTTCTTTGGGTAAATACCCAATGGTAGAATTACTGGATCATAAGGAAGCTCTATTTTTCATCTTTTGAGGAAACTCCATACTGTTTTCTACAGTGATTACACTGGTTTGCATTCCCACCAACAGTGCAAGAGGGTGCCCCTTTTTCTACGTCCTCACCAACACTTGTTTCTTGTGTTGTTGATTTTAACCATTCTGACAGGTGAGGTGATACCTCATTGTGTTTTCTTCTTTTTCTTTTTTTTTCTTTCTTTCTTTGTTTTTAAATTTACATGCAAGTTAGTTAGCATAAAGTGCAATAATGATTTCAGGATTAGATTCCAGTGATTCATCCCCTATGTATAGTACCCAGTGCTCATCCCAACAAATGTCTTCCTTAATGACCTTTACTCATTTAGCCCATCCCCCCCACCCACAACCCCTCCAGAAACTCTCAGTTTGTTCTCTGTACTTAAGAGTCTCTTATGTTTTGTCCCCCTCCTTGTTTTTATATTTTTGCTTCCCTTCCCTTATGTTCATCTGTTTTGTATCTTAAATTCCACATATGAGTGAAGTCATATATTTGTTTTTCTCCAACTGACTAATTTCATTTAGCATAATACCCTCTAGTTCCATCCATGTAGTTGCAAATGGCAAGATTTCATTATTTTTGATTGCCATGTAATACTCCAGTGTGTGTGTTTGTGTGTGTTTGTGTGTGTATCACATCTTCTTTATCCCTTCATCTGTCAATGGAAATTTTGGCTCTTTCGACACTTTGGCTATTGTTGATAGTGCTGGTATAAACATTTGGGTGCATATGCCCCTTCGAAACAGCACACCTGTATCCCTTGGATATATACCTAATAGTGCAATTGCTGGGCTGTAGGGTAGTTATATTTTAAACTTTTTGAGGAACCTTCATTCTGTTTTCCAGAGTGGCTGCCCCAGTTTGCATTCCCACCAGCAGTGCAAAAGAGAGCCTCTTTCTCTGAATCCTCACCAACATCTGTTGCCTGAGTTGTTAATGTTAGCCATTCTGACAGGGATGAGGGGGTATCTTATTGTGGTTTTGATGTGTACTTCCGTGATGATGAGAGATCTTGAACATTTTTTCATGTGTTTGTTAGCCATCTGGATGTCTTCTTTGAAAAAGTATCTGTGTCCTCATCCCATTTCTTCACTGGACTATTTGTTTTTTGGGTATTGAGTTTGATAGATTCTTTATAGATTTTGGATGCTAACCCTTTATTTGATATGTCATTTGTAACTATTTTCTCCCATTCCATTGGTTGCCTTTTGTTTCACTGATGATAAGTGATGGTGTGCATCTTTTCATGTGTCTGTTGGCCACCTTGATGTCTTCTTTGGAAAAATGCCTATTCATGTCTTCTGCCCATTTTTTAATTGGATTATTTCTGTTTTTTGTTTGTTTTTAGTTCTTTTTGGTGTTGAGTTGTATAAATTCTTCATCTGTATTGGATAGTAGCCTTTTTAACAGATATGTCATTTGCAAATATCTTCTCCCATTGTCTCTTTTGCTGTGCAGATGCTTTTTATTTTGACATAGTTTTAGTAGTTTGCGTTTATTTTTCTTGCCTCAGCAGACATTTATAGAAAAATCGCTATGGCCAATGTCAGAGAAATTATTGCCTGCGCTCTCTTGTAGGATTTGTATGGTTTCAGGTCTCACATTTAGATCCTTAATGCCTTTTGAGTTTATTTTTGTATATGTCTGTAAGAGAGTGGCCTGGTTTCATTATTTTGCATATGGCTGTCCAGTTTTCCGAGCACCATTTGCATAACATGCTTTTCCCTATTGCATAACATGCTTCCTTGGTCAAAGATTAATTGACTGTGTAAGTGTGGGTTTATTTCTGGATTTTATGTTGTGTTCCATTGATCTACATATCTATTTTTGTGTCAGTACCATACTGTTTTCATAACTACAGTTTTTTAATATATCTTAAAATCTGGGATTGTGATATCTCCAGGTTTGTTCTTTTTTTTTCTTTTTCAAGATTGCTCTGGCTGTTTCAGGTCTTTTGTGGTTCCATACACATTTTAGAATTTTTCTTCTATTTCTATGAAAAATGCCTTGTTATTTGGATAGGGATTGATTTAATATATATATATTGCTTTGGGTAGTATGGACATTTTAATATTTTTTCTTCCAAATCATGAGCTTGACATACCTTTCCATTTGTGTGTGTCCTCTTCAATTTCTTTCACCAATATTTTATAGTTTTCAGGTAACAAGTCTTTCACCTCCTTGGATCACTTTATTCCTAGGTATTTTACTAGTTTTGGTACACCCATAAATGGGATTGTTTTCTTTTTTTTTTTTTTTTTTAATTTTATTTTTTAATATATGAAATTTACTGTCAAATTGGTTTCCATACAACACCCAGTGCTCATCCCAAAAGGTGCCCTCCTCAATACCCATCACCCACCCTGCCCTCCCTCCCACCCCCCATCAACCCTCAGTTTGTTCTCAGTTTTTAACAGTCTCTTATGCTTTGGCTCTCTCCCACTCTAACCTCTTTTTTTTTTTTTTTCCTTCCCCTCCCCCATGGGTTTCTGTTATGTTTCTCAGGATCCACATAAGAGTGAAACCATATGGTATCTGTCTTTCTCTGTATGGCTTATTTCACTTAGCATCACACTCTCCAGTTCCATCCATGTTGCTACAAAAGGCCATATTTCATTTTTTCTCATTGCCACGTAGTATTCCATTGTGTATATAAACCACAATTTCTTTATCCATTCATCAGTTGATGGACATTTAGGCTCTTTCCATAATTTGGCTATTGTTGAGAGTGCCGCTATAAACATTGGGGTACAGGTGCCCCTATGCATCAGTACTCCTGTATCCCTTGGATAAATTCCTAGCAGTGCTATTGCTGGGTCATAGGGTAGGTCTATTTTTAATTTTCTGAGGAACCTCCACACTGCTTTCCAGAGCGGCTGCACCAATTTGCATTCCCACCAACAGTGCAAGAGGGTTCCTGTTTCTCCACATCCTCTCCAGCATCTATAGTCTCCTGATTTCTTCATTTTGGCCACTCTGACTGGTGTGAGGTGGTATCTGAGTGTGGTTTTGATTTGTATTTCCCTGATAAGGAGCGACGTTGAACATCTTTTCATGTGCCTGTTGGCCATCCGGATGTCTTCTTTAGAGAAGTGTCTATTCATGTTTTCTGCCCATTTCTTCACTGGGTTCTTTGTTTTTCGGGTGTGGAGTTTGATGAGCTCTTTATAGATTTTGGATACTAGCCCTTTGTCCGATGTGTCATTTGCAAATATCTTTTCCCATTCCGTTGGTTGCCTTTTAGTTTTGTTGGTTGTTTCCTTTGCTGTGCAGAAGCTTTTTATCTTCATAAGGTCCCAGTAATTCACTTTTGCTTTTAATTCCCTTGCCTTTGGGGATGTGCCGAGTAAGAGATTGCTACGGCTGAGGTCAGAGAGGTCTTTTCCTGCTTTCTCCTCTAAGGTTTTGATGGTTTCCTGTCTCACATTCAGGTCCTTTATCCATTTTGAGTTTATTTTTGTGAATGGTGTGAGAAAGTGGTCTAGTTTCAACCTTCTGCATGTTGCTGTCCAGTTCTCCCAGCACCATTTGTTAAAGAGACTGTCTTTTTTCCATTGGATGTTCTTTCCTGCTTTGTCAAAGATGAGTTGGCCATACGTTTGTGGGTCTAGTTCTGGGGTTTCTATTCTATTCCATTGGTCTATGTGTCTGTTTTTATGCCAATACCATGCTGTCTTGATGATGACAGCTTTGTAGTAGAGGCTAAAGTCTGGGATTGTGATGCCTCCTGCTTTGGTCTTCTTCTTCAAAATTACTTTGGCTATTCGGGGCCTTTTGTGGTTCCATATGAATTTTAGGATTGCTTGTTCTAGTTTCGAGAAGAATGCTGGTGCAATTTTGATTGGGATTGCATTGAATGTGTAGAGAGCTTTGGGTAGTATTGACATTTTGACAATATTTATTCTTCCAATCCATGAGCAGGGAATGTCTTTCCATTTCTTTATATCTTCTTCAATTACCTGCATAAGCTTTCTATAGTTTTCAGCATACAGATCTTTTACATCTTTGGTTAGATTTATTCCTAGGTATTTTATGCTTCTTGGTGCAATTGTGAATGGGATCAGTTTCTTCATTTGTCTTTCTGTTGCTTCATTGTTAGCGTATAAGAATGCAACTGATTTCTGCACATTGATTTTGTATCCTGCAACTTTGCTGAATTCATGTATCAGTTCTAGCAGACTTTTGGTGGAGTCTATCGGATTTTCCATGTATAATATCATGTCATCTGCAAAAAGCGAAAGCTTGACTTCATCTTTGCCAATTTTGATGCCTTTGATTTCCTTTTGTTGTCTGATTGCTGATGCTAGAACTTCCAGCACTATATTAAACAGCAGCGGTGACAGTGGGCATCCCTGTCGTGTTCCTGATCTCAGGGAAAAAGCTCTCAGTTTTTCCCCGTTGAGGATGATGTTAGCTGTGGGCTTTTCATAAATGGCCTTTATGATCTTTAAGTATGTTCCTTCTATCCCGACTTTCTCAAGGGTTTTTATTAAGAAAGGGTGCTGGATTTTGTCAAAGGCCTTTTCTGCATCGATTGACAGGATCATATGGTTCTTCTCTTTTTTTTTGTTAATGTGATGTATCACGTTGATCGATTTGCGAATGTTGAACCAGCCCTGCATCCCAGGAATGAATCCCACTTGATCATGGTGAATAATTCTTTTTATATGCTGTTGAATTCGATTTGCTAGTATCTTATTAAGAATTTTTGCATCCGTATTCATCAGGGATATTGGCCTGTAGTTCTCTTTTTTTACTGGGTCTCTGTCTGGTTTAGGAATCAAAGTAATACTGGCTTCATAGAATGAGTCTGGAAGTTTTCCTCCCCTTTCTATTTCTTGGAATAGCTTGAGAAGGATAGGTATTATCTCTGTTTTAAATGTCTGGTAGAACTCCCCTGGGAAGCCATCTGGTCCTGGACTCTTATTTGTTGGGAGATTTTTGATAACCGATTCAATTTCTTCGCTGGTTATGGGTCTGTTCAAGCTTTCTATTTCCTCCTGATTGAGTTTTGGAAGAGTGTGGGTGTTTAGAAATTTGTCCATTTCTTCCAGGTTGTCCAATTTGCTGGCATATAATTTTTCATAGTATTCCCTGATAATTGTTTGTATCTCTGAGGGATTGGTTGTAATCATTCCATTTTCATTCATGATTTTATCTATTTGGGTCATCTCCCTTTTCTTTTTGAGAAGCCTGGCTAGAGGTTTGTCAATTTTGTTTATTTTTTCAAAAAACCAACTCTTGGTTTCGTTGATCTGCTCTACAGTTTTTTTAGATTCTATATTGTTTATTTCTGCTCTGATCTTTATGATTTCTCTTCTTCTGCTGGGTTTAGGCTGCCTTTGCTGTTCTGCTTCTATTTCCTTTAGGTGTGCTGTTAGGTTTTGTATTTGGGATTTTTCTTGTTTCTTGAGATAGGCCTGGATTGCAATGTATTTTCCTCTCAGGACTGCCTTCGCTGCATCCCAAAGCGTTTGGATTGTTGTATTTTCATTTTCGTTTGTTTCCATATATATTTTAATTTCTTCTCTAATTGCCTGGTTGACCCACTCATTCGTTAGTAGGGTGTTCTTTAACCTCCATGCTTTTGGAGGTTTTCCAGACTTTTTCCTGTGGTTGATTTCAAGCTTCATAGCATTGTGGTCTGAAAGTATGCATGGTATAATTTCAATTCTTGTAAACTTATGAAGGGCTGTTTTGTGACCCAGTATATGATCTATCTTGGAGAATGTTCCATGTGCACTCGAGAAGAAAGTATATTCTGTTGCTTTGGGATGCAGAGTTCTAAATATATCTGTCAAGTCCATCTGATCCAATGTATCATTCAGGGCCCTTGTTTCTTTATTGACCGTGTGTCTAGATGATCTATCCATTTCTGTAAGTGGGGTGTTAAAGTCCCCTGCAATGACCACATTCTTATCAATAAGGTTGCTTATGTTTATGAGTAATTGTTTTATATATCTGGGGGCTCGGGTATTTGGCGCATAGACATTTATAATAGTTAGCTCTTCCTGGTGGATAGACCCTGTGATTATTATATAATGCCCTTCTTCATCTCTTGTTACAGTCTTTAATTTAAAGTCTAGTTTGTCTGATATAAGTATGGCTACTCCAGCTTTCTTTTGGCTTCCAGGAGCATGATAGATAGTTCTCCATCCCCTCACTCTCAATCTAAAGATGTCCTCAGATCTAAAATGAGTCTCTTGTAGACAGCAAATAGATGGGTCTTGTTTTTTTATCCATTCTGATACCCTATGTCTTTTAGTTGGCGCATTTAATCCATTTACATTCAGTGTTATTATAGAAAGATATGGGTTTAGAGTCATTGTGATGTCTGTATGTTTTATGCTTGTAGTGATGTCTCTGGTACTTTGTCTCACAGGATCCCCCTTAGGATCTCTTGTAGGGCTGGTTTCGTGGTGACAAATTCCTTCAGTTTTTGTTTGTTTGGGAAGACCTTTATCTCTCCTTCTATTCTAAATGACAGACTTGCTGGATAAAGGATTCTCGGCTGCATATTTTTTCTGTTTAGCACACTGTAGATATCGTGCCAAGCCCTTCTGGCCTGCCAAGTTTCAAAGGAGAGATCAGTCACGAGTCTTATAGGTCTCCCTTTATATGTGAGGGCACGTTTATCCCTTGCTGCTTTCAGAATTTTCTCTTTATCCTTGTATTTTGCCAGTTTCACTATGATATGTCATGCAGAAGATCGATTCAAGTTACGTCTGAAGGGAGTTCTCTGTGCCTCTTGGATTTCAATGCCTTTTTCCTTCCCCAGTTCAGGGAAGTTCTCAGCTATAATTTGTTCAAGTACCCCTTCAGCACCCTTCCCTCTCTCTTCCTCCTCTGGGATACCAATTATGCATATATTATTTTTTTTTAGTGTATCACTTAGTTCTCTAATTTTCCCCTCATACTCCTGGATTTTTTTATCTCTCTTTCTTTCAGCTTCCTCTTTCTCCATAACTTTATCTTCTAGTTCACCTATTCTCTCCTCTGCCTCTTCAAGCCGAGCCATCGTGGTTTCCATTTTGTTTTGCATTTCGTTTAAAGCGTTTTTCAACTCCTCGTGACTGTTCCTTAGTCCCTCGATCTTTATGGCAAGAGATTCTCTGCTGTCCTGTATACTGTTTTCAAGCCCGGCAATTAATTTTATGACTATTATTCTAAATTCACTTTCTGTTATATTATTTAAATCCTTTTTGATCAGTTCATTAGCTGTTGTTATTTCCTGGAGATTCTTCTGAGGGGAATTCTTCCGTTTGGTCATTTTGGAGAGTCCCTGGCGTGGTGAGGACCTGCAGTGCACTTCCCCTGTGCTGTGGTGTATAACTGGAGTTAGTGGGTGGGGCCCCAGTCCGACCTGATGTCTGCCCCCAGCCCACTGCTGGGGCCACAGTCAGACTGGTGTGTGCCTTCTCTTCCCCTCTCCTAGGGGCGGGATTCACTGTGGGGTGGCGTGTCCCGTCTGGGCTACTTGCACACTGCCAGGCTTGTGTTGCTGGGGATCTAGCGTATTAGCTGGGGTGGGTGGGCAAGGTGCACGGGGGCTGGAGGGGCAGGCTTAGCTCGCTTCTCCTTAGGTGATCCACTTCAGGAGGGGCCCTGTGGCAGCGGGAGGGAGTCAGATCCGCTGCCGGAGGTTTGGCTCCGCAGAAGCACAGAGTTGGGTGTTTGCGCGGAGCGAACAAGTTCCCTGGCAGGAACTGGTTCCCTTTGGGATTTTGGCTGGGGGATGGGCGGGGGAGATGGCGCTGGCGCCTTTGTTCCCCGCCAAGCTGAGCTCTGCCGTCCGGGGGCTCAGCAGCTCTCCCTCCCTTTGTCCTCCAGCCTTCCCGCTTTCCGAGCAGAGCTGTTAACTTATGACCTCCCAGACGCTAAGTCGCGCTTGCTGTCGGAACACAGTCTGTCCGGCCCCTCCGCTTTTGCCAGCCAGACTCGGGGGCTCTGCTTGGCCGGAGAGCCGCCCCTCCACCCCGGCTCCCTCCCGCCAGTCCGTGGAGCGCGCACTGCCTCGCCGCCCTTCCTACCCTCTTCCGTGGGCCTCTAGTCTGCGCTTGACTCCTGAGACTCCCTTCTGGTAATCCTCTGGCGGTTTTCTGGGTTCTTTAGGCAGGTGTAGGTGGAATCTAAGTGATCGGCTGGACGCGCTGTGAGCCCCGCATCCTCCTACGCCGCCATCTTCCGGACGGGATTGTTTTCTTAGTTTATCTTTCTGTTGCCTCATTATTAGTGTATAGAAATGCAATGGATTTCTGTATATTGATTTTGTATCTGTGATCTTACTGAATTCATTTATCAGTTCTTGTATATTTTTGGTGGAGTCCTGTCATCTGCAGATAGTGAAAATTTTACTTCTTCCTTACCAATCTGGATGCTGTGGGCCTCAGTCTTAAAGCTTAAGAATTTATTGGCAAAACATAGATGGAATCTTCTATGACTCAGAAGGCATTGCATCAGAGTAGAGGCCCCAGCACAGCAAACTCTCATGCCAGACGAGAAGTGCAGATGAAGTCCTATCAGGACTGTGGTTCTTTGAGTTCATGTGTGATGGCAGACCCTAAGTGAGTCCCACCCCCCAAATCCACTCCATTTGGGAAATTGTATGAACTTGAGCTAATCTTAGCCTTTGATCCTGTCAAAAGTAAGGGCTACTAAGTCCCATTGACAGGTCTCAGAAGCAGCTCAGTAAATGAACAAAACGTAGGAAGACAAATCTGCAGATATTAATGAAAACAATGAATTAATCTGATTTTGGGGAAAGCTGGCAATCCTAATTTTATTCATCGCAAAAATGCTGATAATGATAAATTCTCAGCTAAAAATAAATCTCAATATATAGACATTCATTCATTTCTGCTAAATAGTAAACTTCCCATGAAAACTTGATCTCTTTTATTCTGTACTATGTAATTGGACAATTACCCCTTCATTATTATATGTTCTATTTCCACTGTCATTAAGCTCCTTGAGGGCATACACTATGTTTTCTTTTTTTCCCCTTTTGCTAATTTTCCCTACCATGCCTAGAATGTAGTAGAAAGAAGTAAGCACTCAGTCACTATGTGTGAAAGCCATGCATTCATCTTATATCAGAGAACATAAGTTATGACTTGCAGGTGCATGTGGCAATGTTACTAGTGCTATAAACTATTCTAGACAGTACCTTCAGTGTGCCCCAACATTGATTATTCTCCCTCTTGGTTGCAACAAGAATTAGGAGATGAAACCTAGCTGCCAAGAATCTATTAAGGGGAAGTCATCATTTGACTTGAATGTTTGATGATTTGAATGTGGTGGAAATCACATTAATATTAAATGGGTTTTTATTTAACAATTGCATCTTTAAAGGGAAAAAGTAATTACCTGAAATAAATTAAAACATTCCTATCCCCAACTGCCTAAGTAAAGGGAAAAAATAAAACAAAACTGAAGAAACACCAACTCTCACATGCTTATTTTCTTTCTGAAAGTGTGAGATGGTGAAAACTGAGAAATAAATTAAAATGTGCTTTTGGCTATTTATAATATCACATCACAGAAACTATAATAAAATTAAGAATTCCTTTATAGTGTTAAATATTTAATTCTTAGGAAACTGTCAATATCATTAGCTTTTGGGGATTACAGGTATTTGCTGTTACTATTTTAATTTCTTGTTTGTTTATTTATTTTTAAGAATTTTGTTTATTTTAGAGAGAGTGTCAGGGAGAGAGGCACGGGGGGGGGGGGGAGAGAGAGAGAGAGAGAGAGAGAGAGAGAGAGAGAGAGAGAATGAATCCCAAGTAGGCTGAATGCTCAGTGCAGAGCCTGACTTGGAGCTCAATCCCGTGACCCTTGCATCATGACCTGAGCTGAAATTAAGAGTCAGACACTCAACCAACTGAGCCACCCAGGCACCCCTTATTTCTTGTTTTTATATTTAGATATTTTTCATTACTGCCACATAGGTGCCCATGAATGTTTTGACGGAAGATATTCAGTTGCTATTTCTGCAGGTGCTTTTATACTGATACATTTTCCCATTTACTTCTTCTTAATTCCTTAAAAATTAGGTGCAAGAGGGTAATCTCCGTAGAGGCCATAGAGAATACCAGACAACTTGGTCAAGGTTATAAACTTCATGTACGGGATTATTTTGTATTTGTCCCATAGTTTATTTCTGCAGAAAATTTAACATATATCCTATAACTATTTATTCTGCCCTTTCTCCTGATCAAAAGTAGAACTGTGGTTATAGGCTTTCAGTCTGGCTCAGTTTAGGTCTGGCTCATTTTAGGGCTCAAAGCCAAATTAGGTTGATCATATTTACACCAGTTGTCACATGTGCTGTCCCTAACGGCAACATAATGCATGCCTTTTGAGCATGTGCTGCCTTAAAGTTGGAATCCCACATGAAAAGAGGTGCATTTTTTTTTGGCCAACTGCCACAGGTAAACTGAATGGTGAAAATGAGGTTGCTTCCAGTTTGAGGTTATTTCCTTTTTCTTTACTTCATCATGTGTTTTCCATTAGATTAATAGACTGTTTGTCTTAAAAGTTTGTCTTGACCATTGCCTAAGTTGTTTCCTTCCTTCTTGGTAAAGAAAGTGCTCTGGGAGAGTTACTAAGAAATTAGAGCATTTTTATGTGGGAGGGGACTTTAGAACACCCTGATTTTTTGCTGAGGAAATTAAGGCCCAGAGAGGTCAAATGACATAAAGTTAGGTGGTGGCAGAGTTTGACCTACATATTAGGTCTCTGGATCCTCAAATAAAGGACTTTTTCATGTTATTTAAAAAAAAATATTCCGGGTGTGCCTGGGTGGCTTAGTTGGTTAAGTGTCCAACTTCAGTTCAGGTCATGATGTAATGGTTTGTGGGTTGGAGCCCTGCATTGGGCTATGTGCTGAGAGCTCAGAGCCTAGAGCCTGCTTTGGATTCTGTCTCTCTCTCTCTCTCTGCCCCTCCTCCACTCACATCTGCCTGTCTCTCTCAAAAATAAATCAACATAAAAATATTTTTAAAAATATTCCATATCACTGGTAGAGGGAAAATTGTATTGCTTCCAAAAAGTTAGAAAAAGACACAGGTAATTTAATCCCTTTTCATACTAATTATTTTGCATTTTTAACACACATCTACTCATTCATTTTCGAATTATTAAATATGAGGAAGTGTGCTATAGCAAATAGGAATAAAACTGGTTTTGTATCATTCCCACCTTTCATTTGAAGAGTTTGCACTCGAGTGGGGACATTGGTATAAATAGAATTTTATAGTACATAGGGGTAAGGATCAGCTTGCAAAAGCCAAAGAAGGTTCAGAATTCCCAGGAGAGAACATCAAAACTGTATCTTGAAGACTGAGTGGGAACTTTCTAGGGTTAAAAAATAAAGTGGGAAGATTCCCTAAAGCATGTACACAACAGAGTATGCAAGGTCCTAGCATGTGTACAGAGCAGTGAGATACTTGGTGTGGCAGGAATGTTGGAAAATGAAGTGTGGAAGTTGTTCAGAAGACATGTAAGCCATCTACTTGCTAATTATCTTCAATCTCTCAAGTTGGTTGTGGTGAAATAAAATAATGTAACCTCAAATCCTTAATCACTTGCAGGCTCACAAAAGAGAATATGAGTTTTTGCTATCAAGTAAAGCCATCGATTTATTGTCTGTGAGTGTTTACCTCTGACTGGAATGTTTAGTCTTAACAAACTTGGCAAGATCACGAGAAACTACAATGTCTCCATTCCACTCTCTAACTAAGGGCAAGCAGTAAAACTTGTCTTAGTCTCCTCTCTTCCATGTTCTTATGTTTGGCATCTAGGGCTTTTCTAGTATGTTATGGACCTTGATACTACCCTTTCTGGGAATCAAAAGGCACGGTTGGGAATGGGCAAAAAAAGCTGTGAGTGACCCCTATACCTGTACTCTTAAACCTAAAATAGTCTGCATTGGGATTTGGCACCATTTTCTTTAGGTTTCCCACTTCTAGAAAGCAGTGATACTGAAGGGTTCCATCCCCTCCCTTCTCAATTGGTTACTAAAACTTCTATCAAAGTTAAAACAGCCAGGACCTACTTGACTGCTATTTATAGTCAGATGAATGTTTCTCTGGTTAAAATTGAAATAAGTAAATTCATTATCAAACTTTGTTCTAATCCAGTGCTGAGTATGTATATGTTGAATACGTTTATATATTTATGTGCATTTTTTTTTTCGTGTAGGTAGATCACCCTACTGTTGTATTTGTCAGGTATTGTCAGTCTGGATAAAACAAAACCTGTAGTAAGTCCATCGTTCCCTTGTTTTGGGGTGGGAAATGTATGTCTTTCCCTTCCTGTTCATTTTGGATTTTCCACATATTATACCTTTAGTTGTTTTCTTCAACAGTCTCACTCCTCATTTATTTTGCATTCTGGCAATGGTAACTAAAAGGATTATGTGCTCTCACTGGGATGGACTAAATCATCAATGCCCTAATAAAATATAGGTATAAGGGTAGGATAAAAAGGAAGACGCTGATAATTGAGCATCTCAGAGACTAGTGATACCCCCTGCATTCAGCTCCTTTCTTTGCAGATGGTAACGAGCTCAGAGTGTTGTTTGAGGACCTGAGGTCTAAAGCTTTGGAAGACCAGTCCAAGTAGGGGAAGCATGATAATGTTGGGGAACATAGATGTTTTTTGTTTATTTTGCTATTGCTGGACTACAGGTTTTATCAGCTCCTCCCATTCTGTTTACCATATTGCAGCCTCATCATATATACAAATGTAATTTACTTTGTATATTAGTGAGCTCTTACTAATCTAAGTAATATCTGCTGAGGCTGATGAGGAATAAAAATGAAATCCTTAGAAGCTCTGACCCTAGCCTGAGAAGCTTATAATTTATATTCTTTCCTTCACTCATTTTTAGTTCTGCCTACTACCCTGATATCCCTGGTACCAAATGCCACTTTATATCCATTTCCATCCCAGTGCTGCCTGACAGAAAAACTCCAAGCAAAAAGTGAATGATAACTTACTATAAAATTCCAAGTGAGGTCATTCTTCATTCTGTTAAATAATTGGAGAACTATTAATAAAAGCTGTCTGGGTGTAATGTATAAAGCCATTTTGAAGGATGCTTCTGTAGAATTATAGCGCTGAAATCCTTTTTTATTAGAGCTTCGCAATCTTTGAAAAGTCCCTTTGACATGAGAATATTTAAGTCTTCCATGCTACGGTGGTAGTTTATATTAAAAATAAAACACAATTCCTTATCTCATTCACCGGTTCTAAATTTGTTTCATAAATCAGATAAACTTTTCTTAAAATGACTTATAAATGATTTTATTAGGATGAAATGTTAGAGAATCAGGCGTATTTTATATTTCTTTACATGTAATAAAAGCACTCACCCAATAGGCTTGACTAGAATCAGTATCTTTCCTTCTTAGACTAAAATCTACTTCTTTTATGTTTCATTGTTCAAATGCATTTTACTTAATAAACCAATTGGACTTGAAAATAGTACTTGAATAAATAAGTCATTTTAACTTTTGCACAGTAAAATCTTGATTAGTTGGGACAAAACTAACAGGAAATATCAATTAACCAAAAAGAATTAAATTTTAAGGCGACTCACAAGTACCTTGAATTTAGAAAGCTATAATAGAAAATTTGGGGAAAATGTGCTGTAGGTTACAATCATCTAATCTGATTCTTTTGCTTTTTATGGTTTTAAAATCACAATTTAGACATTTAAGTCTTCAGGGATCTTTAAAGCAGGTTTCCTGTGTGCATTCGATTCTTCTTACAAACCAGGAAAGGAGAATAGTGTCATGATAGTACAGTCATCAAAGAATCATCAGCTGATTATTCCTCATTAATTGGCACAGAGCACAACCTCTGCTTTCACTGGCATTGTGCTGAAAGTACACATATATAGAGGAGCTGATGCAAGAGTTGGTCAAGTAGACAAATTAGGATGAAAGAGTGCACAGAGAAGACTCATTATGCAGGAGGATATTCTTCAAACCTCATCATAGAAAAGTCAGTGGCGCCTTGAGGAGCTTTGTATGGGAGTCTTTAGCTACCTCCTCGACCGATCTCAAGACCCTTTATTTTTTCCAGACATTACTGACTACAGAAGACAGTTTCTGGCCTCCATGAATTCACCAACTAATGATGGATGGTGGAGGGAGGTCAGTAATTACACACCTAAAAACAGCCATTGATAGATGATGACATGACCATTGTGTCCACAATGTAAACACATGTGACTTTTAAGCTGTCATTTGAAAATAGCAATTGTTCCCTTCTCAGTTACAGCTGTCACTTGATTCTATAGAAACATGGCAATGACATCACATCACATCATTTTAACATATTTATACAATTACCCTCTTCTATAATGTTCTCTTGACTTTTCTGCTTGTATTAATGGTATCATTACCTACCTAACAATGAAGCCTGAAGTCTCAGTTATTTTTTTGCACCACTTATCCTGTTATGCTTTGATATCAACAAATGGCTAGGATTCGCTTAGGCCTCTTTCATTCTTCTCCTTTTCTGGAATTCTAAAGGCCATGCCCCTACTACTGCTAGGTACATACTATTAAAGCATAGTTTTGTTTGGATAAATTGATTTTCTGAAAACCTTCAAGGAGCCAATGCCTACTGTTGAATAATGTACAAAGGAGTAAACCTGCTGTCAAGGTCAACACAATAAGCCCAGAGCTGACTTTCTCACCTTGTTTTCTATGTCTGCATTAAGTGTTTCCTTTGTGTCCCAAATGTGTGTAATTACTATTCACCCTGCCCAATAGTCTTTGTCCTTTCCCATCTTATTAGCTGTGTTCCCAGATGCCTCTTTGACCTCTACCTTTTTTCATCAAACTCTTCTATCCTTTAATGTTTAGTCTAAAGATCTTATCATCTATGCATCCTCTTCTCATTCCCTCACTTTAAGATGACCTTTTCTGTCACTGAGATTTTACAAAATTATCTACTACTCCTGTGATACTTTGTAAATATTGATGTATGGGAGTCAAAACATCTCTGTGCTACTTGACCATGTGTATTAATTGTCTCTACAATACCACACTGGTCAGAACCTCTATCATCTTTCACCTGGATGGCTATAATAGCCTCAGAAGTGGTCTCTGTACAGCCAAGGCATCCTGTCTTCTGACTAGTCCATTCTCCACACAGAGAAAAACCAGAATGTTTTTTTTCTTTAAACTTAAATATGACTATGCCAATTATTTGCTTGAAATTATTCAACGACACCACATCAGGATAAAGTCCCCATCCTTTTCAAGGTCTACAATGATTTGCAAGCACAGCACTGTGTCTACATCTCCGGCTTTCTTTCTCCACTGTCTTTCTTCACTATCTACATTCCATGTACATTAGATGTGATGTGTTTTGGAGTATATCATGTATTCCTTCTTACCCCAACCTTCACATATACCATTTCCCCAATTGTTATTCTTTTTCCTACATCACACCTATTCCCTTCCAGTCACTGTGAAGATGTAATTCTACCACTCAGTATATAGAAGTCAATTCCATCAGTGCAGCTTGAGTGGAATTAATCCCACTCAAATCATTTGAGTCCTACAAAGAGGGATAGATAAAATTTCTAAGGTAAGTCAAAATTCTGCTAAGAAAATGGAAGACAGAATAGATGCAGTTAGGCAACTTTGAAACTCTACTACAGTCAGTAATGGCTCTTATTAACAATATATAATTGCAAAGGCTTTTTTTCACAATTGCAAAGTATAGTGAATTAGTGATATGTGAATAAAAAATGAGGAAAAATCATCATCATATATTGTACACATATCGGTCCAATGGCTATAGTAGCTGACTTGCTTCTGTGACCCAGTTAGAAATTATCATTCTCATAACACCGTCTCTTTAACCTGATAACCTCTTTAACCTCATGCAATTGTCATCGCATCTCTAAGACATTTTTCAGACCTGACAGGTATAATGAAATAGATACTTACAAAATGTGCTCAAAACATACTCACAGGAATATACATAGCATGTTCCTGAGGCAGGTTAAGAAAGAGTCCCCAGTGCACTTTACAGCACAGAAATATCTGCTTCATTTTCTGACTATTTTACATGTAGAAACCAATCCCCCCCCCTTTTTTTTTCTTTCATGAAGTTCTGAGTAGCCATCTGCTTAAGGCTGTGACCTATTTTCTTTCTCAACTTTTCAGTTGAAATGAGAATCAACTTTAAAGCTTATTTAAAGGGATGTGAAAAAGCTAAATATGGGGTTGCAGCTGGTTCAGACTTTCTATTGAAATTCTCATGGCCTGGTATAATTTAAGATCTATTTGTGTAATTGTCATGAAGTAGGAAAAACAAAGAAAGCTGCATGTTACATCATTTTGTCAAAACGAGATATGTCAAAAAGGACATTGTCTTGGTCTTCTTGTTTAAGAAAATTAACTCTAAAATAGTAATTTGGCCCACACTCAGATATGTTCAGATTGACCCTTACAGTATATGTTCAAATATTGACTAAAAAATATAAAAAATAATTAGTGGTAACCATTTAAAATTTGGGAAATTTTACATGCAAACCCATGTTTCTTCTACTTTTCTCTCAAAAACTTGGAATATATGGCAATGTTGACATATTGAGATAGGATTTCCTCAGGGAAACAGTGACCAGCCATCATTAGATTGGTCATCCCTCTTCAGTTAGATGTGGCACCCGTCCTGGTTGATATTTTCTTGTTCTTACACACTTCACTTATTTATATTAACTGTCAAACTTGTGTAGACTTTTCAGATCATAACAATTACTTATCACCTCCAAAACAGAGGATTTGACCAAAATGAGCAGTAGAAGGAGCTCAACGTACAATATCAATATTAATTTCAGTCTTAAGAATGAATCACTCAAGTGATGAACAAATTGAAAACTGAATAAAGTAGACATTCCTTCAACTGAAAGGAAAAGAAAATATAAATGCAGGGGTTAAAAAGATTGTGACTTATTAGTTTCACAAAAGAAAAGGTCCGTTAGCAGGCAGCTGATGTTCTGTGGCTCTGCAGTTGCATGACTGGCATCTCTAAATGCTCTTAACCTTTCCCTCACGCTTGTCACCTAGTTGTTATAAGATGGCTACTGTAGTACCTGGTGTCTCATATCTATTCCAAGCAGAGAGGTAAGACAGTTGTGTAGGCAACGGACACAATTTGTCACATAAACCTTCTAGGCCCCCAATCAATTTCGAAGAAGTTCACTATAAATTCTGTCTTGTACTTTAGGAAGGCTACTCCCCGGACAACCATTGTCTCACACTTACAGAGTTATTATCAAGCCAATCAATATTTTCTGATAGATGAGGCTGCTGAGCTATTCACTCTGTAGGGCTTCATACTTCTCATCTTTTATCTTGGACTGCACTAGACCTTGGCATGTGATACATGTGTGGTGGGAGGTGGAAGATGTCTCTCAGGCAGTATTGTTTTAGGGTGTGATAAAGTTAAGGGACAACAAAATAGTTTTAACAGAAAGTATCTTTGTTGACTTAACAAGCATCATGCGATATGAATATTAAATAATCATTGATGAAAAATATTACTAGTTAATAAAATTCAAGATCATTATTTCCAGACTGGGATGGCATTAAAGAATGTGTTAACCAGAGAGACAAGGCAGGGAAGGCCAAAATGTACCCATGACATCTATATTTTTAAAGCATTCTTCTTCCTTTGACTTTATACAATTCATGCAAGAATTTACTTACAATTTAAAGTCCTAGATTTGGAGGGCTGAAATTTGAAATTAGGTTGATCTAGCTGTGATAAATGAAAAGAAGATACAGAAAATGGAAGACTTGGACCAAAATCTTCATAGAATTTTGTTGCCTGGCCTAAGAAATGAATGGATTCAAAGGGAATTCACTATGCCAAAAGCAATTCAGATAAATTTAATGTGAACATTTTAGTGTACACTCTTGCATTATTCATGTACTATCCAGATATTATAATTTTATATGCAAGGCTGTAGTCATTTGACTTTCAAAGCATATCCTGTAGATATCATAGACCTGATATGCTTGGTATAAATTATGAAATTACACGATAACATTACCATGAATCTTTATATTAAAATGCAGACTGTGTTTTTCCTCATAGCCATTCTTCTCGCTCTTCTAAATAATATAGAGCCAATATAAATTATATTTGTAAATGGGAATTATCACTATTTTCAGGAATAATAAGTATATTAACATATATTAATAAACTTTCAAATCTATCATTGCACACATTTAGAGTTCTTCCTCAAGAAATGGATAACTCTTTCTCATTTTAACATTGAATGGATAAATAAAATGGTATATTAAATTAGCATAAAATATTCTGACTATTGAGTATAATACACTTGTATGGGCTTCCTGTGAGAAGAAAAAAGGGATCCTGATTCGATTAGGACATGGATTAATGCATTATTGAGTGGAAGATAGTATTTACTACACAAATGGCATATTTCACTTTATCTCTGCTATGATCTTTATAGCAGAATAATCTATTCTGATTCTTTTGTAAAGACCACCCCATAAACACATGATTTGGATTCACAAACTGTGCTGGCAATATGCTCTTACGATGCTGTTTTGGTTCCCAAAATTATCCTGGGGTGTGCTTTGCCTTAGATTATTTTTATCATATTAGTCAAGCAACTTCCTAAATAAGCCACTGTGGACTGAATTATTCAATGTTTCAGGTGGAGTGAGGAGCAGAGAGGACCAGATCCAGATCAGCCTCTTAGCCCTAATACTTCTCTCTCCCTCTCCCTCCCTGCCCCCCTCCCCATGGGGAAAATGAGCAGTTTTCTCTAGCCCCATAAACATATTAACTGAAAAAAAATTATCTTGGTTTAATGTCATTAATTACTTAAGTAAGTGTCCTTCTCCCAAAGCTATGTTACCTACCTAGAATTTTGACATTACATTTGGAAAAACTTGGGAAGTTGAAATTGGTTATAATTGCAGAAATTTCATCACATGTGAGAAGATAGGATGTAAATATCAGATGTGTCCTTACATAAGTTTACTATAAGAAAAGAAGATGGAGAGAAGAGAATCAAGTTTTTGTTTTCAGTTACATTATTTTTCTCTCCGCCACTTAAGACAGCCATCTATCATTTTAAGAAGGACACCATCTGAGATGCTTTTCCCTGGGTTTACAAATACAGTGAAGACTAATATTTGTTCTTGGCCAATAGCAATTTGAACACCTACTATATGACGGGGAGGTGAAATAAATATATTAAATGCATTTGTTCCCTACCCCCAAATATTACATGCATTGATCAGAATAGCACCAATCTATGCTATGTTCACAAGTCAATCTTGATATCTCAAGGATTTAATGTAGTAGCATACCTTAGAGGTAACTATGTTAATGGCTCTTCAAGGGTCCTTCTAGAAACTTCTCTCTTCATAAACACATACACACTCATGCACATATGTCCTTTATACAAGGGGACTAGTATGCTGTGTGCTGTTCTGCAGAGGGACCTGATTAATATTAAATCATTTTCATGACATATCTTTATATGACCAAACAAGATACAGGCCTCTTCTTTTACATCAAATCATCTTAAAAAATAATTTCCTTGGTTTGCATTATAACCTTTGTCCTTTTTTTCTTAACAAATTCTGCCTATTTAACCACATAAATCACTCACTACATATTAGATTGAGCTCTTTGTTGATATTCTTTCCAGAAGCTTCCTCCTCTAATACAGAGGCAGCTCTTACTCTTCAGTTCCTTTTGGGTGCTAGGAGAACATGTATAATAAATACACTAAAATGTAGCTTTTCACACCTCTGAAACAGAGAGAAGAAGGTGGCTGTGGACTGACACCAGTATCTCATTCTTGTTTCCCTTACTTTGGTATCTGATATTTGATGTGGATATTGATGTGGGAATTAATTCCCAATCTAAAATCAGAGGCAAAAATGAACCTTCTCAAGCCATTGCTTCCTCTTTCATGTACTGTTCCCTAGAAAATTTGAACATGTTGTTATGTACTTTTTTCTTTTCTAAAAAATATATCCCCTAAATCATCCTTGACCTTTCCTACCTTCTTACTTATTAGCACTTGAGGATGCTAAAGTTTGGAAGCCAGACTGATGATTTTTTTTTTTTTTTTGGTGTGGGTGTTTTGGGAAGTACATGTGGAGATTTCTCTATAACTTCTAATTTCTTCAAATCTATTCCCAAGTTCTATTTTTCTTTCTGTATGTGTTTCCAAGTCATTGTCATTAACATGCATGAACTCTTGAGTAGTCACTTGAGAACCAGCAGTCTTTTACATCTTTAAAATAGGAATAATTTTTCTGAGTATTAAAAATATCACCTAAGGTTAGCTTGTAGGTTATTTCTTTGTTATACCCTAAGTCAATTGTATACGAGATGAAAAAAATTTTCTTAATAGACTTTCTTTTTAAAATTTTTTTAATGTTGATTTATTTCTGAGACAGAGAGAGACAGAACATGAGTGAGGGAGGAACAGAGAAAGAGGGAGACACAGAATCCGAAGCAGGTTCCAGGCTCTGGGGTGTCGTCACAGAGTCTGACGCGGGGCTCAAACTCAAACTCACATAATCCCAAGCAGGCTCCAGGCTCCAAGCTGTCAGCACAGAGCCTGATGAGGGGCTCGAACTCATGAACGGCGAGATCATGACCTGAGCTGAAGTCGGTCGCTCAGCCGACTGAACCACCCACGCGCCCCCTTAATAGACTTTCTTTATACCATTTATATCAATATGGAAAAAAATAAGAGTAGAAAACTGTCTAGATGGGAAAAGACACATTTACAAATGTGTCTTGCTCAAGTATAACACCAATGTCAGAATTGTGTACCAAAATAAAAGTAGTATTCAAATCTTTCTGCTCTTACAAAAGATTTAGATAGTGCTCACTTCTAAGCATGTATTCTGTGCATCACACACTGTCATGTTGTTTTAACCAATGTAAAATACAACATATACCATTTCAATTCCTACATGGACATTCTGGCTAAATTAGTTTAACCGAAGTGCTAGTATCTAATGTTCTCTCCTCCATTGTGAAACATGTATGTGAGAGCTCCTTTCATTGTCTGAATGGGTCAAAACTGATAGAATAGCTTTCCGTTGACTTCTTTATACACTTTTAAGAAGTTATAAAATGTAGAGTTGCACAGCCTTGTGATAGATACATGTTTATGCCATTTTCAGATGAGGATAATAACATACTGTGTCCCTTTCCCAAGGTCGCAGAACAGTGCTAAACTCAAGATTCAAACCTTTTTTTTTTTTTTTTTCTGACTGCAATGAGCATTCTATGTCCACTTTCTTAAGTAAACAATGAAAACCAGTAGCTTTACAACTGCAGCTTGGAAGTAGTTCAGAAATTATACAAATAATGCATTGTATCATATTAAAAATTGAAATTTAACCAAATGAAGAATCAAACTAAATGTTTGAACATTCTGTTGAAAGAGGTTGAAGCAGCTTTTAATACAGATTATCAAACCAGCTGCCATTTTGACTGCATAAGATGACCATAGAATTATGCAGTGTTGAGTGTTTTTCCTCAAGAACCCTGCCCTTCACCTTTACAGAGACTGCACATTGAACCACTGTCTCACTCAAAATTTCCTCTATTGCCTTAACCCTGACTTTTTGCAGTTGCCTTGCTTTCATGATAAAATTTCTCAACAAATTAGGTATAGAAGGAATATACCGCAACATAACAAAGGCTATAAAAGCTAAATCTACAACTAACATCATATTCAACAGTAAAACAAGGTGGCTTGTTTTCACTTTTGTGTATAGGCATTTGGCTTTATTTCAGGTTTAAGAAATTACAAACGGTAACTCAAGGAGAATTTCTAGATGTTGACTTTTGGGGGCATATGCAGTTTTATTGATTAAATGTTACTAAATTCCCCCCTGCAAAATTTATACTAATTTGCATTCAAAATTGCATTGTTGAGAGTTCCTCTTTCACTTGAACTTCACCCAGAGAATGTGTTGTCATCTTGTTTCATTTTTGCCAATGAAAAATAGTATCTTAGTGTATTTGCATGTGCATTTCTCAAATTCAGGGTGAGGCTGAGCATTTTCCTTATTTTTTAAAAAAAATTTTTAATGTTTTATTTATTTTTAAGACAGAGAGAGACAGAGCATGAGTGGCGATGGGGCAGAGAGAGAGGGAGACAGAATCTGAAGCAGCTCCAGGCTCTGAGCTGTCCGCACAGAGCCCGATGTGGGGCTCAGGCTCACCAACTGTGAGACCATGACCTGAGCTAAAGTCGGGCACTCAAACGACTGAGACACCCAGGCGCCCCAGCATTTTCCTTATGTTTAAATACATTTTGCATCTTTCTTGTGAGCTGGTTTTGTCTTTTGCTTATTTTTCTACCATGTAGTTGGTCATTATTACAAACCCACTAAATGGGTAAGATTCTGTATAATACCTATGATATATGATATTAACACTCTATCTGTAATACACTTTACAAACATTTGCACTCAGTTTGTCAGTTTTCTTTTGAATGTATTTATGGCAATTATTTTCTATGTCACATTTATCGTGTTTTCTTTTATTGTATTTGGATTTTGAACTATAGTTTCTAAACCTTCACATGTAAACAGGACAGGTTATAGTAGAATTCACACATGTTATTTTGTAATATGGTTTAATTTTTTATATTTAGACCTATAAATCAATTGAAATTTATCCTTGTGTATTGTGAGGTATGTATCTAACTTGATCCTTTTTGACAAATGGTCACCCACTATCTTTGGTTGAGATACTCCTTTTATCATATTATATAGATTTCATATTTAGTATGTATTTTGTTCTATAAATTTTTGTTTTGTTGTTTAATTCTGCTCCATTGTTGCCTTACTTTATATCTCTTTGGAGATTTATAATCTCTAGATTAATTCTTTTGCTTTTATAAATTATATGATCTAAAAATCCTTGAAATCATCAAGGGTATTTTATTTATTAATCAAGTCTTATACATTTACTCACATATCTTTTTCCAGATATCTAGTGTCACTTTTAGTATGCAAGTGCAGGTCTATTGTTTTTTGAAACTTTCTTGGATTTCAATTTTAAATATTAGTACTGTTCCATTTTATATTTTTTGCCTGCATTCTCTTTCAGCCACTTTCTCTTGATCTTTTTAATTTGTTTATCTCAATTTCATTTCATTGACATTTTTTTCTCCATTCCTTCAATCCCTTATTAGATTTTCATTTGCGTCTTTTTTTTCATCGACATTATTAAAATTAATCCTAAGGTCTGAGATAATTTTTGCCTTTTTCTTTCATTGATTTTTAGATTAATCAGGTATTTCTATTTTTAAAAATGCTTCTTTATTATCTGATTATTGTTTTACATTTTAATTTCTCTGTTAAGGTGTTTTTTTCAGGGGCACCTGAGCGGCTCATTCAGTTGGGCGTCTGATTCTTGATTTCAGCTCAGGTCACAATCTCACAGTTCATGAGATTGGGCCCTGAGTCAGGCTCTGCACTAACAATGTGAAGCCTGCTTGGGATTCTTTCTCTCCTTCCCTCTCTGCCCCTCCTTTTCTTGTGCGCGCTCTCTCTCTCTCTCAAAATAAATAAATAAATATTTTTTAAAAAATGTTTTTCTCGCATCTTCTTTAACTCATTTTGAAATGTTTAGCTTTATGTTTTTGTGTATATGGTTAATGTTCGTAGTTTCATATGAGGATATGGAGTTTCATCGATTTAAACACCTTGGTCCTCCTTTCCTGCTATATTATAATTTTGTTGTGTAGATTTCTATAGTTTTCATATAATCACTTGGAAAATTTTTGATGTTATGTAAGATGGTGTCTTCAGTGGTACTCTTGTATTTCTTTACTTTTGTTTCCTTTTCATTTTTGCTTTTGAGAAAGAGAGGGATTCTATATAACCTCTAATTTGTTGCTTCTTTTTTTCACAGTAGGATCCTAAATGTCCCATTTGCTAATTTTTTACTTCCTAAATGATTTCTAAAATTTCCTCTTAATCTTCTTTCCTAGAGGTAATGTTTCCAGATTGCAACCTCAGATGTCATGTGCTTTCCTGCAGTAATTTTTCTCAAACCCCATGACTCTTTTTTGGTCTTGTACACTTAAAAGGAACTCTTCCCCACCCCACCCCCCCTTCTCTATCTGTAGTAATATTTGGCTCAGTTTTATACCTGCCACTGGCTCACCTCTTCTCTCTTTCCTGACATTCTTACTCCTGGCAAAGGTTTTCTGTAAAAGCCGAAAAGATAGCTCACTGGGGATAGGTGTTTTTTCTGTCACCCACCCCTCCCTTTTCCCCCTCTCCTCCTCCTCCTCCCTGTTCTTTTCTTTCCTCTTCTTTTTCCACAGAGGTAATTTCTTTTTATCTTTTAATTACACATGAATTGGCTACTTTTCTAGTTCTATTTGTTTTTTTTGTTATGTATTGTTTCTGGAGAATATGTAGGATATGCCATTATTCTCCACTATTTATTTGAAAGTCTTACACACACTCACACACATTTGACTGTCATTATTTTTCCTATAACTCATGAAATCATAAGTTTGTAAAACTACTCAGAGTAAGAGTAATATTTTTACCTGATATTCCTGTCTGTAATCTTGTATCTCCTCCCTATTCAGTCCTACCAGGGAAAGCTCAGGAGCCTTCTTTTAGTAATGCCACTTCCCCACTCAAATTCTCAATGGCATCATTATTCATCTTCAAATAAACTTACAATTCCACCCATGAGTTTTGTGGATTCCCAGGTTGCCCACTTTTCGTTCCATTCTGCTACCTTTCTACTGGCTCCATTTCCTTGCCACCTAGAAATCAGTTTTCCAGAATCATCTTGATTAAGTATCCTCAGAATACATTGACTCTGCACTAGCTACCTTGGTTAATGAGAAATCCCATTAATCCCTTTGTGACATTTTAATCCTTTCTTACTCTGTGTTTCTGTTATCTTGGCATCTGTATTTTAATATGGGTACTTAGCAGTCTTTAATTTCTTTCTACTGTCCATGCCATAGGCAAAGATTTTTCCTTTGGCAGCTGTGCTCAAATAATATCCTAAATCTTCTCTTTGTACTATATCACTTATCCTTTGCAATGAGTATATGAGTTATGTACTTTTACTAACCTTCAGTTTACAGATAAAAAAGAGAGGGGCGCCTGCATGGCTCAGTCAGTTGAGTGTCCGACACTTGATTTTGGCTCAGGTCATGATCCCAGGGTTGTGGGATTGAGCCCTGTAGAACCTGCTTGGGATTCTCTCTCTTCTGCCGTCTGCTCCTTTCCTCAGCTCACACGCTCCATCTCTCTCTTTTTCTCTAAAAGTAAAAAAAAAAAAAAAAAAAAAAAGAGAGAAACAAAATTAAGAGTGATGAAGTAACTGAGTTCAAATAGCTAGTAATTGATAAAACTGGGTTTTGGACCCAGGTAGACTGCTTTCAGAGCCTGAACTCAAAACTGCTAATCTGTTTGTTGCAAAGGATGAATGTATTTCATTGATTTTGAAAAGGTGAAGAAATTTAAAACCATATCCCAAGCTTTAAAATGACAAATGTTTGCCTGAAAGTACAGTAGGGAAATGAGGTATCTGATTTTAATTAAAAGGCAATAGTATGCTATAGTTCATATATTAAATAATTACAATTCTCTAGTGTCAGTGGTTTTGAAAATTAATTTATACTTAATGAGATATATCCAAATATTAATTATGCTTTGAGAGGGAGAGGGATTAATACAGAACTCATTAATAGATCACATTGATTTATTTTAATATGTATTTATATCATGTCTGAATGATTTAAAGGATATTTTTTGGTTTATTTGGTGCAAGAGTTACATGAACTAAATGTTCAGTAGGGAAATACACTATAGTCTGATTAATTGACTTAACAGAAATAAATCTGGCATGGACCACCGTTGATATTTATTCACAGTCATATGCATATGCAAACTACATAAATACCTGCCCAGGCTGGGGTACTGTAAAGTTATTGGAGTCAGAAATTAGGGAGAACCTAAGTGGTTTCATTGACATTGGCTTATGATCACAATCCTATTCTTGTTGTTATTATTATTAACATGTATTAATTTACCACATCTAAGAACCAATATTAATTTGAAATAAAATGATAATGTACAATGTTTGAGTACTAATTATTCAAAATACAATACTTAAAATGATCAGGAAATAAATGTTCATATCACCAAATTCTGTTTAAATCAGGCTTATTGCAATTGAAATTACCTTACAATGATATGTGTAAAATAGAGACTGAGGCCAATGGCCTGAGGAGAAAATTTTATTTAATATATTTCTTCTAGCATTAAAGTGTTGCTTTCTGAAGAGTCTTTATTCCTGCAGAGAAATCAAGACAACTGGAAAACCCTTGTCTTTCATGCCTGCTGTTTTCTTACTTTATGGAAGTGACATTCATCATTGGTTAGTTGATAGAAACTGAGCAATAAAAGGTTCTGAGACCACATCTGCAGAACCAAAATAACAGAAGGCCTTAAAGTATTCCCATGAACTCAGAATAGTCAGAATAGAATAAAGGAGGAAAATCCTAAATCCACATTTACGTACATTGGCCCAATAGTTTCAATGACACAGTTGTAAAAAGTCATTCTTTACTGTGCTAGACATTTTCCGTATATTTCAAAAGTAAAATGTTTGACTGGAATTTCTGGTATTAAATATTCTGGTATTTCAAATGGAGCCTATGCTCCACATTTCAGGTTCCACATAGAATCAATGCCCACAAATTCTCCCTCTCTGTGCACCTGTTTCATTTGAACTTCATTCTCTATGGTAGGGATTTCCTCTTAAAGAAATCACCTCTCCATCTGCGATTTTGATTGGTCATCTTCAAATGCTTGACAAATAGTTGTCCTGAGTTAATGCTGCAGTGTCATTATTCTAATCTCCTAACAGGAAAGCATCAATTAAGGTTGAAAAAGATCTGAAAATAAAGTTCTTTTGTTAAAAGTACTGATTTAGAAATGCTTTCAAGTATACTTATTAACCAAAATACAGAAATGGATACTGAACTCCTGCATGACCTAACACTCTAAGTAACTTGAGTAAACAGATGAACGTAAATAAAATAATAGAAAAGGACAAGCATTTCCCTCAAGATATTCATGTCTCACATACTGTCTTGTATCATTCTTTGCTGTTATTGAAGCATTTCACGTGTCCTTTGTTGACTTGCTCAGCCCTGCCACCTGAAAGGGGGGTTTGTGGGTATCAGCCAGAGTGTGAATCAGGATGTGGAGATTCAGAGTCAGTCCTTGCCCCTGACACCCACACACCTACTTAATGTTTGAGGAAGCTGGGACTTGTTCCCATGTCACTGCACTCTTAGCCTGGTCCATTTTACTCAACTCACTAAGGAAGCAAAATAATTAGATCCATTGAGACATTAGGTATGAGTCAATGAAATGCAAGAACTTTCAAAGCATTCAATCCCTACATCACCTTGAATGTTGCCAGTATGTTTAATCCAATATGCAATGTGTAGAAATGTGTTAGGAATAGCAGTGAACTGAAAACAGGCAATGACACGGTGTCACTTTGCATTCCCTTAATCCCAAGGATCCTGCCTAAGAGAGCTGAACCCTCTTTTGTTCAAAACAACCTGTAGACTTGAGGGTATTTTTTTCTGATTTTAGAAGAAATCTGTTTTCATTATGGAAAATGTAAAAAAAAATTAAAAAGAAATCGAAAATCACTCCTAATCTCAAACCCAAAAAGAACCCCCTGAACAATGTTGATGTATTTTCCTCCAAAATCTTCATATGCACATGGATATGTAAACATATGTGTGTATGTATGTTTTATAAAATAAAATGTGCATTCTCAAATGAGGATATAAAGTAAATCACTTTTACCTTCCAAACCAAATTATGAAGGGCCATTCTTCTACTGACAGTCATATCGTTCAATTTAAATAGAAAGTTTTGGGGCACCTGGGTGCCTCAGTTGGTTGAGTGTCCGACTGTTGGCTTTGGCTCAGGTCATGAGCTCATTGTTTATGGGATTGAGCCCCACGTTGGGCTCTGCACTGGCATTGTGGAACCTGCTTGGGATTCTCTCTCTCCCTCTCTACCCCTCCCCAGCTTGTGCTCTCTATCTCTCTCTCTAAATAAATTAATTAACATTTAAAAAAGAAATAGTATTTTATCCAGCTATTGTCTGAACAAACTAAAGCTATCTAATTGCAGTATTATGTAATCTTTAAACAGCTTGATATATTTACAGATCAAAGTGTGTAACATAACATCTGGGTTGCTACAGAGATGTCTAAATTTCACCAAGATTAAAGAATTAACAATAAGTAAATTTGTTTCATAAGGATGTTAAAGATTTACCGTAACTTACATACCTACAAACATTTCTTGCATGAGTTTTGTTGGACAGATACAGGTGCAAGATACTATGTGCCTCCAATTTGCCATGTTTTCCCGTCTCATCTGTTTCATTCTTCTGATGTATCCTCTCTACTGATCTATTTCTTCAGTTTAGAATTATTAGTGAAAGTGTTATGTTCTTTAAACTTTCCAACGTGGCCTGCCAAAATGATAATGTGATGGGTACACACATACATGTACACAGACATGATGTGTGCATGCATATATATTCATTCATATCTATCTTTAGGTATGTGTGAACATACGTTAGTGAAGATTTTTATGGTGTTCACGGGACAGAATTAAGGTCATCTGATCTATGTAAGAACCACCATACAGACACATTTTTTTTAATTGCCTGAGAGTTTGGGGAGGATATTTCTCTAGTGATCTGGAACCTTAACACTAGGCTATTGGTTTGACAGAGTCTTTAAGAAATCACTCTGTTATTAGTGAGACAAAAGTTTACCATTATTATGTTGGTTTTTTAAAACTATTTTTGAAAAACTTTGGGGGCAACTTTGGTTTGGATCTTATGGGAAATACCTGACCTGTGTTGGCCATGAGTATTTCATGTTGCCATTGGTGAGAAAGAAGGTGAAGAAGAAAGTGTAACTAGAATTGCATCTATAACAACACGCTGAAGGTGTACAGATTATTGCTTATGTCTCGGTGCTGTTAGAGTCTTGGAAAAAGGCTGGCGTTGTCCTTTGGAGGTAATTTAAGGCGAATTTGGTAGTAACATTCCCAAGAAAGCAGACATGTTAGAATGCTGACTGTATGTCAGACAGAGCTAGCACTACAGCAGTCAGAATTTATAGATCTTCACTTTATAGTTCTGCTCATTAATATGACTCCACCAGATTCTGGCAACTAATCTAGCTCCTATTTGGTACTAATAGGTTTTTCCACTCTCTCCCATGAGAAGCAGTGACTTTACGACCCTAGAAGCATCAAAGGACCTGAAATAGGCATTCACTATTTTTATAGATGAAGTTCATAGCTGACATAATATAAAAAATATAATTTCAACAACTGACTGGCGTTAATCATTGTCGTCATTGTCGTCATCGTCATCATCAATACAGGCTGAATTGTGCCCACCCCCAAATCCCCATGTTAAAGCCCAACCCCCAGTATCTCAGACTTTGACTCTATTTGGTGGCAACAAAAACTGGCAGCATAGCTCCAACGCCTCACTTGTTTTCAGATAGTCAGTGAAGCCAATGCCTTTGGCCTCTGAGGGGTTTTGTTACTTTAACATGAAAAACTGTCATATAAAAACAGGGAGGGGGACAAAACAGAAGAGACTCATAAATATGGAGAACAAACTGAGGGTTACGGGAGGGGTGTGGGAGGGGGGATGGGCTAAAGGGTAAGGGGCACTAAGGAATCTACTCCTGAAATCATTGTTGCACTATATGCTAACTAATTTGGATGTAAATTTTAAAAAAAGAAAAAAGAAAACAAGTTAAAATTAAAAAAAACTGTCTTCAGATTATGGTCCCATTTTTTGCACTTCATTGGGACATCCAGCTTAACTGTAGGAATGCCGCCAATGACAAAATAAATATGGAAAGCAGCAATTTTTTTTGCAGCAACTCAAGATCCCCTTCTGGGGGAGAAACAAACCACTAAAACTGTCATGGTTATGGTTAACTGGCATTTCCTGTTAGAGCTGCTCTCCAACTAGGCCCAGAGACTCACTGAGGAATTGAGTGATAAGGTTATATCCAGTCCTCAGAGGAGCAAGGATGTGGATAATGAGTAACATTTATCCTAGGGAAACTGATCAAGGAAGAGAAGCCATCTTATAAAAAACAAGTCCAGGAAATCTGCATACTCAGAATTATGATTTGAGATGCTAATCCAGAAGTGTGTTTTATTGGTCTATTTAATTTGATTTGGGGAAAAATCTCCCATAAGGATTTGGGGATTTTCAGACCTAAGACACTGGCATAAAAAGTAAAGTTGGATTTTACTAAATCAGTTGCCCCTGTGGAATCAGTTCATCAAGGCTCCTTATAACCAAAGCAGTGTCTTTCAAACTTTAATGTCTTTAAGAATTATCTAGAGAGCTTGTTAAAATGCCACATGTTCAATAGATTCTGATTTATCTGGTCATGACTGGGACCCAGAAACCAGCATTGTATCAAGCCTTTCTTCCCTGATGTAATATATTTTCTAACACATTGTGTTTATTATATACCAGACACTGTTCTGAGTATTTTATTAATGTTAACTTCTTTAAAATCAGAAAATACTACATTTTGTTGACCTGTATTTTATAAGAGAAATGGAGGCAGAGTTTGTTTATTTTTGTTTGTTTATTTTTTTGTTTTGTTTTTTAGCCAAGGACATAATGCTAGTAAGCAGCAAAGCTGGGATTTGAATACAGGCTTTGGTTCCTGAGCCTATGCTCTTGGCCACTATATTATGTGGCCACCTCCTATTGATGCAAACTTTCCAGCATTCAGGCTTTGAGAAACACCACAGTAAAGAGTATTTACATAGATGTAATAACTGACCCCATAAAGTAAGGGATTCCTATCAATCATCTATATTTGTTTGTCATCAATAAGCATTTATTGAACAAATATCCATTGTGCAGATACGGATAATGAGGCCCAAAGAGGTTAAATTATGTGATCAAAGTCAAATTTCTAGAAAGTGGCAAAGCAAAGATGTGCATGCAGGCAATTGGTCACAGAGCCTGTGTTCTTATTTTTTATACATTTAGTCACTAGAGAAAAACATGAGGAGCATGACTGAGTCTCCTGTTTTAAAGTACTGGGGTTTATGTCTTCTTACTGGAAAAGCTGAATGCTCATGCACATGTCTCTTTCTGTCTATGATCAGTGTGCCCAACTCAGGTGTAGAAAAAATTAGTATTGTTACATGCGTTATGTCATTTTACTTTATAATGGGCCGGTGAAATGGGGCACTGTTCTATGGATGAAATTAAATCTCAAGGAGTTAGTTATTTCCTTAAGGTCATATAGCAAAAATGTCCTTGAATCAGAACTAAGGCCCAGGTTTCCAATTTCTGACCTGATCATTTCACTACCAAGCTTCTTGATTAGAGCCACACATACTACTGAAGTCTCTTATACAAAATAATACCCTGCTAAACAGAATTGACAAGCCACTGACTCATACGGAATTGTAGGTATAAGAACAGAGTTCTCAATGATACCCACAAATGATCAGATTGGTTGGAATTAATTTTACTCAGCAGTGCTAAAAGGTTCTAGGAAGTTGAACAAGGCCGTCTGGTCATTCGAGGATAGGCATGTAGTGTTAAAGTGGGCCTGAATGTTATTGTGAAACCAGAAGCTGGCTTGCACGTGACTAAGGGGAAGTGGAAGGTAAGACACAAGCATCTTTTCTGTAAGAATGACTGTTGTGTTTATCACAAATCGCAATGACATGAAACCGAAACATGGATCTAGAGGTTTTAGGTCCAGGAAAATAATAGACTCATCATCCTCAGTGGTCAACATTAAGATTTCATATTTTCTAGCATGTTTTAGCTTCATAAGCTCTGTTAATAGCAGTTGGACATATTTGAATCCCAATACAAAAGACCCAGTGAGGTTAGTGGATAAAGTAGCAATCCCCTTCACTGTAAAGTTGGAACAGGATTTCTTAGAGATGTCAATGGCTTATCTAGTATCTCATAGTTAATTTTACTCAGTCTCCTGATGCCAAGTCTGTCCTCTTGTCACCCATCTGCAGTTGGGAGTTCAGCTGGTTCATGCCTGCCATGTACTAGGCCTTGAGGCAACATTAGTTTTCTCTTTTCTTTCTTTCTGCTAATTAAATTATTTTATTATCTTAAAGTTCTGTGAAATGATCAGGCATTGTAATCTTTATTTTTATGAAGGAGAAACTGAAGCTCAGAAAGCTTCTGTAACTGAACCAAATAAAAGAAAAGTTTAAGCCCAGCAAGCAAAGAATGGGGGAAATGGTACACTGAATATTTGCATTAGGTTTTACACGTTGCGGGTCACATTACAAACAAGATGATTTTCCTCTTAGACCTCTCTCTGTTGTCAGGACTACTAGGAAATTAATTCCTTCGTGGTCCTCTTTGAATCATTTGCACTTAGAATTATTTCATTCTACTCTACTTGTTTATTGTTATATAAGAAAACAATCTCAGGGGCGCCTGGGTGGCTCAGTCAGTTAAGTGTCCGACTTCAGCTCAGGTCACGATCTCGCGGTCTGTGAGTTCGAGCCCCGCGTCGGGCTCTGGGCTGATGGCCCAGAGCCTGGAGCCTGCTTCCGATTCTGTGTCTCCCTCTCTCTCTGCCCCTCCCCCGTCCATGCTCTGTCTCTCTCTGTCCCAAAAATAAATAAACGTTAAAAAAAAATTTTAAAAAAAAAGAAAACAATCTCCAAATTTAGTAGCATAGAACAATGGGATTTCATTATGTATCATGGTTTTTATGGGTCAGAAATTTGGGTAAGGAGATTATTCTTCCGTTGGACATCAACAGAGGTTACTTGATGTTAGTCAGTTGCAAATGCGCTGGATTGGAAAGTCCAACAAGGCTTCTCCTCAGTGCCTTGGAGGAGATAGTCTTTTGGAATGGATGGTACCTTAGGAGTAGATGGATGGGAGGCTGCGTTCAGCTGGGACTATTGACTAAACACCTCAAGTGGCCCCTACAACATGGTGGTCCCACAGCAGTTGGATTTCTTACTTGGTAGCTCAGGGCTTCCAAAGAGAGTGTCCCAAGAGACAGGAAGCTGATAGTGGATTACAGCCTGGGGACAAAGCTAGTAGCATCACTTCTGTATTCTGCTCAAAGCAGTCACAGTGCCTGTTCAGATTCAAGGGATAGAGTGTAGACACCACATTTCAATGAGAAAAATGACAGATAATTTGCAGCCATCTTTAAATATTCTTATTTTTTATATTTCTACTCAATAATGATGAGCATGCAGCATCTAACATGGTTAGTCTAACCTATATAGCATAGAGAAGGAGGATAATGAAACCCGGAGAGTGATAAGCATTAGAGGGTATCTCTTACCTCTGAGGAGAAAGAGTTCCCTAGGCAAAAAGAAAAAAGTTAAATAGTAGTTGGTCTTTGCTATTCTTCTAATATTTTTGCTATCAACCTGTGGGGTGGAAGTTTTGGCAAATATATTGAATAACTGAATTCTTTTCCAGCAGCCACTTCCTGCCACAGCCATATCCATGAGGTTTCCTAAGTCAGTGGTTTCAAACTCGCTGTAATTCTGAATCATACTATTTTGTTTACCTATTTTTAACTTTAATTGAGCCTATTACAAACACACACACACACACACACACACACACACACACACACACACAACTATTTACCATTATAAAGCTTTGACTTTGAGCCTGAACTAGACTAGAAAATATGAGTTGCAAGAACTACTTTTGTTCTCTGGTATAAGATCAAGAACAGCATTTTTCAAGTTGCAGTGAAGTGAAGTGTTAAGAAACAAGCACAAAATATGAAGGTTCCTGCTATTTTGGAGAATGCTGTAATTGACAACCCATTTTTTGAAAATTCACAAAGTTCATATTAGTATATAAAAGTCATTGAGGAAACCAGTTTTACTCAGTGTTAGAATGCTGTTTTCATGGGCCTCCTGTATTTCATGCAACATATAACTATTATATGCCTGCATTTTGCCAAATCTTGTGTTATACCTTGGAATGAGAGCAGTGAACAAAGCAGATGTCAGCCCCTCCCTCAAAGGTTATACAGTATAGTAGGAGAGCCAGGCATCACCCAGGCTCTAAAAAGTCAGTGCCTCCTTTGCACTAGTCATATTTCAAGTATTCAGTAGCCACTTGTCCCAATGGCTTCTGTAAAGAATAGTGCAAAATAAAACCCTTCTATTTTTGCAGAACATTCTCTTAGACCACCTTGCTCTAGATCAGGGTTCCTCAAGTAATAGCCCATTGGCCATAAACTGTCTCATATTTTGCTGCATATTTTTAATATAATTTATTGTCAAATTGGCTAACATACAGTGTGTAAAGTGTGCTCTTGGTTTTTGATTCATCGCTGTGAATCATTGCTTACATACAGCACCCAGTGCTCATCCCAACAGGTGCTCTCCTCAATGCCCATAACCCATTTCCCCCTCCCCCCCCATCCATCCTCAGATTATTCTCTGTATTTAAGAGTCTCTTATGGTTTGCCTCCCTCCCTCTCTGTTTATACTATTTTTCCCCTTCCCTTTCCCAATGGTCTTGTGTTAGGTTTCTCAAGATCCACATATGAGTGAAAACATATGACATCTGTCTCTGACTGATGTATTTCACTCAGGCTAATACCTTCCAGTTCCATCCATATTGCTGCAAATGGCATGATTTCATTCTTTCTCATTGCCAATGTAGTATCCCATTGTATATATAAACCACATCTTCTTTATCCATTCATCAGTTGATGGACATTTAGGCTCTTTCCATAATTTTGCTATTGTTGAAAGTGCTGCTGTAAACATTGGGGTACATGTGCCGCTATGCATCAGCACTCCTGTATCCCTTGGGTAAATTCCTAGTAGTGCTATTGCTGGGTCGTAGGGTATTCTCTTTTTAATTTTTTTAGGAACCTCCACAGTCTTTTCCAGAGTGGCTGCACCAGTTTGCATTCCCACCAACAGCGCAAGAGAGTTCCCTTTTCTCCACATCTTCACCAGCATCTGTTGTTTGCTGAGTTGTTCATTTTAGCCACTCTCACAGTTGTGAGGTGGTATCTCAGTGTGATTTTGATTTGCATTTCCCTGATTATGAGAGACATTGAGCATCTTTTCATGTGTTTGTTGGCCATCTGGATGTCTTCTTTGAAAAAGTGTCTACTCATGTCTTCTGCCCATTGTTTGTTTTTTGGGTGTTGAGTTTGGTAAGTTCTTTATAGATTTTGGTTACTAATCCTTTATCTGATATGTCATTCGCAAATATCTTTTCCCATTCTGTCAATTGCCTTTTGGTTTTATTGATTCCTTTGCTGTGCAGAAGTTTTGTATCTTGATGAGGTCCCAATAGTTCGTTTTTGCTTTTAATTCTCTTGCCTTTGTAGATATGCCATTGCTGCATATTTTTTAAAGATTCAGAAATATATACTGAGCCAAAAGCTAAATAAATATACAGTTTGTTTGAGAAATGTCTAGTTCTATTCCATGTTTCATTTCCAACAGTTATGGAAGAAAGCCCCTGGCTTCCCACAGGCTTACCAAGTTGCCCAACATAGAATTCTGATTGTTCTCTCAGGGGAAAAAAATGTTGCTTAGTATAATTTTAATTGCCCTGTTATTATTGTGAACTTGAGCATCTTTTCATACATTTAAAGAATATTTTTAATTTATTTTACTCTGAACCATCTCATCATATCTTGGGCCCATTCTTTTTTTCAGTTTGTTGATTTTATTCTCCTCAATTTCTTGAAGCTCTTCATGTATTAGGTATATTAAACTTTTGTCTGTGATATAATTTGTAAGCATTTCCTGAGATAGAAGTTACAATTATTATTCTTTGATACAAATATTTGTCCCAATTTGTCTTATTTCGCCTAGAGATTTTTATGGCATGTAGAAGAGTTCAAAAGTTTATGTAATCAGATTTATTGATCTTTTCCATCAGTGCTTTTGGAATCTTAGACACAGGGAATTTCTTATGTCTAGAAATATGAAAAATATAAACAACATTAAAAAATACTTGAATAATTTTGCTTCAGTTTTATTTCTGACTCACTGGGAATTTACTCATTGGGAATGCACTTTGAGAATTGATTCATGGTTTTTTTTTCAATTTTTAGTTTGGTTATCCAGTTGTTTGTACATCATGTATTTACAAGTTTATCCTCTTATTTGAAAACTCATATTCATCATTCATTGATACAGTCTATCTTTCCTTTTAGTGTTTATTTCACTTTCAAGAAATGCAGGGGGTGCTGGTTAGAGGGAAGTACATTTCAGGAACTCAGTATGTATTTGTTATATAAATGAATGAATAAAAGAATGAATTCCCTGAACCGTGGTAGGGATTTGTGTACTCAAGTTTAAATACCATTCCTCTGTACAATTACAGTTAGGGCAACTAAAAATGAAACATACTTAGAGATCTCCAGATCCCTCCCTCCAAAAAAAGTCTCGGACTACAAAAAAGACTCCGATAAAACTGCAGATCTGATTATTAAATAAAATAAATTAATATATATTAAATTGATGACATGAGAAAGAGCCTGATCAGTTGTATATTAAATATTAAAGAGCTTTTAAAACGACATCCCCAATTGTGAGCCTTCATTCATTTGGCCAACCAAGGTTCATGTTATACTTCCTCCATAGTTGACCAGTCTATGAAGAATTCTTTATATGACAGGTTTTTGAGAACTCATAAAAAAGCACTTAATAATCAGAAAGTTCCCACTAGAAATCACTAAAGCCATGAAATGCCAAATCCACTCTGGCTTGCTTTTTGATAGATGACTCTATTAAATTGTTTCATAGAAATCAAATATTATTATATAATACATTTTTATTTTAGTGGCACATGATTCAGTCTTCCATGTTGTTTATGGGATAAATCAGATGAGCATGGCTTAAAATTGTTCACTTAATGTGAAGCAAGGTGGAAAACCACAGACTAAGTACTGATTAAAGTCTGAGGTCAATCCAGAGGGAAAGCTCTTGAGATCATTTTCAGAACTCTGTTCAGGCTCCTTTTTACTATCTGTCAATAACTTCAGTAACACAGAAATGGCTTTAATAAAAAAGTATATAATTTATAGTCAATTTAAATCTGGAATAGGAAGCAAATATGAATTCTAGAAACACTACTCACATTCTAAAGGCTGACATGCCACAACAAAGCAAACAAAATGAAATCTAACCAAAATCTAACTGGATTGGCAGACCATGTTTTAAGAAAACATTTATAAAAGTACATGTGTAGGGAATCTAGGGTTGCAGCAGCTCAAGAAAAAAAATGTTTAACCAAGCAAAATTTCAAGTTGTGTTGACACTTTAAGTTCTAAGATATAAGTAGTAATGTCCTAAAAGTTCCCTTCATCTTTGCCAAAATATTTGCCAGTATCCTAATAGATTATTCCTGCCAAATACTTTCCTCAACAGACATTTATGCAAGTGAGTGTCTCTGCTTTTATATGTTCATCTATTCAACAAAACAGAGTGTGTCCTGTAAAGCATGATAGTGTTGCCTACACTATAACATATTTCACTGTGCACAAAACTAATTATCTTCCTTTTCCTGCTGAGTCTCTCTCTCATTCTCATTTACCTTGAATAGCTGTGAGACCAATAGTGTATTGTAGAGTCTCAGGTTAAGGTGAAGCTCCTGCCTGTGTCATTCATGACTGAGGTGAGCTAGGAAAAATAACATGCAGAGCAAGATCAGGTCCCCTGATCCCCTGATCTTACCTACTAAAAGAGGTTGGAAGTATCACAAAAAGTTAGATCTTATGTTTCCTCAGTCTCTGACACCCAAGTAAATATCATCAGAGTTTCCTAGAACTGTAATAAGAGGACACTGATAACTTGGATACTAATTTATTCTGCTCAGGTGTCTGCTCAGGCTTTCCTCTTATCTGAAACACTCCCAAGTTCTTGCTTTGTTCCCTCTGCCTGCAACTACAGTCCTTATAAGAAGCCTGCCATTCCTCCTAAATTGGAAGTCATCTTATGTTCTACAGAACTTCAGTACTCGTGACTACTTGTTCATAGTTTATCATATACCGTCTTATAACATCACATGGTTCAAAGAAGACAGGATTGCAGTCATGAGAGAAGGCTCGTCTCTGGAAAACACATGGTCTCTGAGTACCACATCTTCATTTATAATTATAAAAGGTCGTACTAGAATATCATTAGACGCGATATCAGTCTAAGACTGTATAGCGTAATGTTTGTATTATATTTAATTTTTTAAATTATCTCTTGGAATACAAATATCTTGTCTTCTTAAAAAGATTATGAGCTCTTTGGAAGCAAGGGAATATATGCATATATATTTATATGTATATATGTATGTCTATATATACACATACATGTATACAATACACATATCTATACACACACACACACACACACATATGCACATACACATTTAATACAATATTAGTATCTTAAACTTTCACAGTAGGGAAGTGCCTGGGTGGCTTAGTCAGTTAAGTATTAGAGTTTGCCTGGTCATGATCTAGTGGTTTGTGAGTTCGAGCACCACATTAGGCTTGCTGCTGTCAGCACACAGCCTGCTTTGGATCCTCTGTCCTCCTAAGAGTACTGATTTTTCCAGCTTCTGAACATGGTATATCCTCCTAAGAGTACTGATTTTTCCAGCTTCTAAACATGGTATATCTCTCTATACATTTAGTTTTTTTCTTTTAATTTTTCAGCAATTTTCTCTTGATTTCAGAGTACAGGTTTTGCACATCTTTTGTTAAATATATATATATATATATATAATGTTAAATATATATGCATTATTTTTTGTGTTCTTGTACACATAATTGTTTTTGAACTTTATTTTATTTGTTAGTAATATATAAAAACAGATTTAAAATATTAACCTAATAGCCACTGAGTTTGCTAAAATTGCCAGTGATAAGAGTTGTTTTGCAGATTCTTGAGGATTTTTTATGTCAATAATCATATCATCCATAGATAAAGGCAATTTCACTTCCTTTCTTATGACTTTTTTTCTTTACGCATTGCAATGGCAAGATTTTGTAATCTAGTGATGAACAGAAATTGTAAGAACAGACATCCATGCCTTGTTTCTGATCTTAGAAGGAAAGTGTTTAATATTTTATCAGTAAATATGATTTGGGCTGTGTAAGTATTTTTCATAGATTCTATTTATCAGATGAAATACATTTTCTTCTATTTATAGTTTGAAAAAGATTCCATCATAATGTTAAAATTGTCAAATTCCTTTTATTTGTTAGATCAGATGGATCTTCTCCTTTTTTATAAACATGATAAATTATAAATTACAAGTGATTAATTACAAATGATTAATTTTCAAATAGTAAATTGACGTTGCATTCCTCAGAATATTCCCCAACATTGAATTGTTACTACTTTGTTAAGGATGTTTATGTAGTTTGTATGTGTGCTGTTATTTGCTTGTTTATTGTTATAGTTTTATCTGTTTTTATTATCCAGTTATTGTCAAAGTCACAAAATAAGTTGTGAAGTGTTGTCTTCTATATTATGCATGAGTTCGTGTATAATGATTTCATTTATTATTTACATGTCTGGCAGAATTTACCCATGGAGCTATGTGAATTTGCAATTCTTCTTGTAAGACGGTATTTAAATTTTTATGTTAAAAAATATATATAACTAATATATATAATAATTACATAATTATATATAATTACATATAATATAATTAATTTATATAATTAACCTAGGGCTGTCCAGGTTACCTATTTCTTTTTGAGTGAGCTTTCACAGTTGTTATTTTTCAAGGAATTTTTTCATTACATCTAAGGTGTCAATTTCTTGGCAGAATGTCGTATGTAATATTACTTCATCATTCTTTAAATGTCTGAAAGACCTTCTATTTCTGATACTAGTGATTTGTAGCCTCTCTATTTTTTGTTGAGTATTATGATCTTAATATTTTCATTGAACAAGTTTTGGCATTATGAATGTTCTCTACTGTGTGCATCTTTTCTGTATGCTGGTTTTGCTCTTAGCATTAATATGTCTTTTCTTCTGTTTAGTTTGGGTTTACTTTGATCTTCTTTTTCTACATCCTATAGGTAGTACTTAAAGATGTACATTATCTCATAATTCCTCAGGCTTAGTTCAATTATTTGTCTTACATATGTATTTTTTTCTCATCTTCTGATTTAATGAAATCTGTTGATAGGTTTTCAAGGTGCAGTGGCCCTTTCCACTGGCTTCTTCAGTCTTCATTTTTTTATGCTCAGTTATTTTAGATGCTTATTTCAGTTCTAACTTTTCCTCTTATTTGTTTTTTATGTTGAATGTATCTTTGCTGAGATTTCCTGTTTCAATTCATTATGAATACATTTCATTTACCTTAGAAAATGTAATTGCTTACCATCTTCATATGATAATTCTGGCCTCTCAGCCATCCAATTTGTCATTTGCTGATTATCTTTTACCTTGGAATTGGGTCACTTTTTTGTTCTTTCTGTATCTAGTCATTTTGGATTGTATCCTGGACATTATGAGTGTTATATTGTATAGGCTCTGGCTTCTGTCCTATTTTTCCCCCAAGGATTGTTTGTATTTATTTATTTTAGCAGGCAATTTATTCATTAAGTCTCAAATTATAGACTGTCACACCTTCAGTTTATAGTGACTCACACCTTCCTTGTTTTTTTTTTTGTTTGTTTATTTGTTTGTTTTTTAATTCTCAGTTGTAAGTTGCTTTAATTGTTTTCATCATCACTTACTTCCCACATTAGTGATTTAGTGATCAACCAGGAACTTAGGCTGTTTATGCAGTATATTAATGGTTCACTGTCTCTGGATCTCTCCTTTCTGCCCTTTCCTCCTCTGCAGCCTTTCTTATTCCATGGCTCTTTCTCTAGTTCCTCTGACCAGTTATCATTTGTCTGTCTTTACTGAAATCACATCTACCACAAGGGTGAAGCACCAATAAAATGGGGATATATTATGTGCTTGTCATGTTTCTCCGCATTTTGACTCCCGTCTAGAAGCTCCCTTCTTTGTTCGACCTCCAAAGCCCTCAGCTAATTGCTTTTTGTATGTTATCCAAAATTTATTGCTTTTATTTACCTGAGGATAAGTTTGTTAGGAGCTCATTTCTCCATCAGAAAAGTACAAACTTCATACTCAATACTTTTTTAATAACTAAGAGAATAATGAAATGAATTTTCCCTCAAATGAAAGATACAGATTTAAGAAATTATGTCAGATTCTTTAGCATATATTTTGAAAAAGAACAATAACAATGGCATATTCTTGAAACTTTTATTTACATATCAATCCTTTTAAATGCCTTAGTTGATTTCAATATATATATTGAAATGCACAGGGCTAAATTGTTCAGGTAATCTATTTTTGTGCATCTTTGGGGAAATGATTTCTGCCTGATTGCCTCTAAAGCATGGTTCATTCACATTTAATTAGCATAAGAGTGGGCCACTTATAACATTAATCCACAAAGCTGAATTTATAATTTGTAAGATATGGCAACTTTGAAGTTGACATTTCTTTTATATCAATGAGATTGCAGCTGCAGATGAAGTGCAAATGGCGTATTATGCAAAATAAAAGTTTAATTATGAGGGAAAACTTCAGTTGAATATTTCTGTTTGATTAATAATCCATAAGCAGATACCATCTAATTTAAATTTACACAAAAGCATAACTGCTGCTGAAAAATTGCTACAATTTAACAGAGACATGGGTCTCAGTCTCTTTCCCCTCTTCTCTGTGTATAGGCAAAGCTAGTAGTCACTTGGATGTGAACTGACCCTTTTAGAATTAAAACCTGGTGAATAGAAAAACAGTGAAAACTTTAAGCAATTCTGTTTCATGTTCATTCACTTATGTACCTTATTCATATCTTTTTTTGGTGCTTATCAGGCTAGAATATATTTTTCGATTTTGGCTGAGATACTTCTTACGAGAGGAAAACATTTATTCATTCATTCAAACTTTTTTTTAATATGAAATTTATTGTCGAATTGGCTTCCATACAACACCCAGTGCTCATTCCAACAGGTGTCCTCCTCAATGCCCATCACCCACCCTTCCCTCCCTCCCACCCCATCAACCCTCAGTATATTCTCAGTTTTTAAGAGTCTCTCATGGTTTGGCTCCCTCCCTCTCATTCAAACTTTTTAAACCATGGCTGATATTCATGGGAATTTTGCTAGTTTGCTAAAGACCGTTTTGGTGTCTAGAATTGAACAAAGAATGTATTCAGGTAAAATGGGCTTCGTGTAAAATATGATGGGTTTCAGTTTTCTCATTATCTGGACTTCAAAATTCTATTCACTTATCCTTATCACTTATCACTTTTGTTTTTGTTTTTGTTTCATTTGTTTGTTTTAGCAGCTCTATCACTCTTGTAACAACGGCGATACAAAAACCAACTATCCAAGTAAAAATTCACGATTAAAGGCTATGTCTTTTTCGCATTAAATACAGTCATATTGTCATGTGGGATTTACCACCTGAAATCTGTAATGCAGATAAATGGTGTTATGTGTGTTCCTATTAAAGTTGATCATACTGACACAATTTGACTATTTGGCAGAAGTTCTATCTCATTAAATAGGAATCTATAGGGGCTAAAGGATGAATTATCACTTAGGTTAATAAGCATTAGATAGGGGTTAGAAAGTCTAATTCCTAACTAGTTGGGCTACACTAATTAATTGTATAACTTTAGGCAAATCATGTGACCTCTCAAGGCCTCTGGTTTCTTCAACTGTGAAATTGATATATTTCATATTAAATCACCTCTTAGATCTCTTTTTTCTCTCAAAAATTAACATTTCCATGAATAATACCCTGAATGCAAGCAAGAATTTAACAGCCTCTGAGTAAAAGTCTAGTTTTCAATAGGATAGAAGGCTTTAAGCCATGATAATCTTCTCATAATCTTATTTACCTGTACATATTTTGAGGACTCAAAGATCTATTAGACATGGTCTCTGTCTGAGGAATGGACTACTTCTATGGAATCACAAGGTTGTACATAAGAAAATATAATGAATATTTCAAAAAGTGATACAGGAATGTATACATTTCCAAAGCCAACGTGCATTTTTAACTCAGAATCTTATAAAGACCTCATAATCAAGTTTATGTCACATTAAATAGTTTATTTCAATCCTTTATTTTCTGTTTATCTTAACATCTGTGTGTAGTAAGGGAGATTATTTCATTCAGTATCTAAAAGAATTTCTTCAAAAATACTTTCTTGGGCATTTCTCTTTGCCCTTTCAAGTAATATACATTTTGCCTTTATTTTTCTTTCTCTTTTTTCATGTGAAGTGGCTGATCTTATAAGACTGTGTTTTTTATGAAAGGAAAAGAAGGTCTTCCTTGCAGGCATATGTTTTATGTGAAAAAAAAAAGTATATATTTGCAAGGTTACATTTCTTCAAGGAGTCAGTCATTGTGCAGTCTGGGTACACACAGATCATATGACAGTGGCTGCAGGGAAGAAGTCAGAGTTTTGCAAATTGCTTTAACTGTATCTGCCAGGGATTCATCTAGTGACACAAAAATGCCACTTAGTCACTGGCTCTTTTGAATAGCATTGCAGTGAATAGACATACATATACATTGGCATATGGCTGTCTTATTTCCTTGAAGTAATTTCCATGAAGTATAATTATTATTAACTAGCTTGAAAGTAAATAATGTAAGATAAATTATTATAATTAATGTCCTTGATATACATTGATATATTACCTTCCAGAAATTTGGCACATTGCCTATTCTACCTGGAATGATTGTGAGCCATGTTTATTTTCATGTTTATTAATTCTAGGTATTATCACTTAAAAATAATTAATCCATATAAATTTTCCCATCTGATAAATGAAATATTGCAAAAATAAAGTCTAGGTTTTCATCAACATTTCCTAGTCAAGATACAGCCTGTCATTGTCCTCTACTTTTTTTTAACGCTTATTTATTTATTTATTTATTTAAAATTTTTTTTAATGTTTATTCATTTTTTGAGAGACAGAGAAACAGAGCGTGAGTGGGGGAGGGGCAGAGAGAGAGGGAGACACAGAATCTGAAGCAGGCTCCAGGCTCTGAGCTCTTAGCACAGAGCCCAATGCAGGGCTTGAACTCATGAACTATGAGATCATGACCTGAGCCGAAGATGGATGTTCAACTCACTGAGCCACCCAGGTGCCCCAAATGTTTGTTTATTTTTAAGAGAGAGAGAGAGGGAGACAGAGTGTGAGTTGGGGAAGGGCAGAGAGAGACAGAGACACAGAATCCGAAGCAGGATCTAGGCTCTGAGCTGTCACCACAGACCCCCACGCGGGGCCTGAACCCATGAACTGTGAGATCATGACCTGAGCCCAAGTCAGACGCTGAACCAACTGAGCCACCCAGGCGCCACATCCTCTACTTTCTTTAGATGGTGAACAAGGGCTCCATAAGCTCTGTGAATTGTGACTTGGAAAAGGCACAAAAAGGAGTCCAGTCTCAACTCTGACAGTGGTAGTGACCAAGAAAATAAAACAGATCTGTTTACTCAGCTTTCTCTGTTCTCCTCGGTGTCTGAAGCAGCAGGGGAGATAAGGTATGAGCTCATGTTCCTGCATAACATTTGGGCACGACAAAACTTGACTAGAAGAACTTGGCCTCCCTTCAGCTATGTATTTTTTTGGTTTTCCTGACAGCTATTACCATGTCAGCTTAAGAGCAGAGAAAAGGAGAAAAGTCACAGTCTTGCCACGTGCAATGCTGGCATGTTTTTAAAGCTGCACCTTGTGCAAAATAAACTGTAACCATTTCAGAGCAGTGATATTTCTTCCACAGAATTTTGATCAATGAACAAGTTTGGCCCACTGTCCCAGAGGTGGGATAAGCACAGGGTCCATTTTTTTTTTCTGTAAGGTAAAATATTTGTGAGATGATTTTTGTCAGGAGACACTTACTAAACAATCTTTATAGACTCTACGCTTCATGCAGAGCTATCTACACACAGTTAAACTAAGGTAAACAACTAAGAGTTTACTTCTTCAGAAAGACATAAAGGGTACCAACAAATGAATGCTGAATAAGAACATGCATTTATAAAGCCTTGGTTTATAAAAGCAGAGACGTCAATGTACCTTAGGTTGTTGGAGAAAACACAAAAAAAGGGACAAACCACAGTCTGAATAAACTTCTCTTCCAGCTATCTTATTTGACAATAGTAGCTTTTGAAACAATGCAATCTTTCAGGATCTATAGATGCTCTTTCAAACAAATTGATGTTGTGTGACCCCAAATGGTGCTTTTTTAATGCAAAACAGGTGATGACAGTTGATTCTCAAGGTTGTCCTCTTGAAAGGGTAGCCTGGTTCTCCATTTTTAGAATTTGTCAACTTTCTCGCCTTCCCTGTACATCCCTCAGAAACTTTAGTCTCCTCGCAGCAGCCTTACATAGAAAACTCTCTCAACTTCTGATTTAATATCAAGCTGCCAAAGTGCAATTCTCACACCTGTCATTTCTTCTCTGACCCCAGAGGGACTCTCTCACCCTAGAGCACTTGCCCACTGAGTGCAACATAACAACACTCTGAGCCTGAACTGGCCAGCCACTGTAGTTCTGTTCTGTCAAGGTAATTGCTATCATGATTCACAAGCACTGTCTCTTTCCCTCAATGAAATGTCACTCAGATTTATCCTACTTCCTTCACCTTGAATACCATCACCTAAATCCAAGCCTTTTTTCATTTCATACCCTACATCTGCAAGAGTCTTTTAACTATTATCTCACTCTCTTCCACTATGCCAATACCAATATTCTTGCCCATTCTACTTTTGTATTAGGTTATTTATTTTTTGAAAACATTAAATAACCATGTCTTTTCCTTGCCAAAACCTCTTCATGAGGCTGTTAAGGTTATTTGTAATCTGAAAGTCTCCAATTTGATCTCTCATTATTACCACAAAAAGTTTAGGAAAGATTAGTTACCTGATGAATTATAATGGTTTCTATTGCATTTTATTCTAATTTTTAAAGTGCTTATTGTAATTTAATAAGTGACTTCATTACCCACTGCAATTTTTTTTACCTTATTCCTTAAATATGAGTTCTATACAGTCTTCCATGATCTCACAACAAAATATTAGGATGGTTAGATGATGATAATGTTACAGAGAAATCAATGTTCACCAGCTTTACAGGAGTAGATCATGGCTATACTTTTGGAATATAAAGGAATTTCATAATTGCCTTTTGGGGCAGATGATGATTAACAGGCATTTATTGGGTATTATCAGTTTCTGAGATCCTCCATATGTTATATCATCTAATGCTAATAAGAAACACACTAGTTACATTGTTCTCTCAGTTTGAAGTTGGGAAGACTGAATTAGACATATCATATAGCATAATTTTTCTACGAAGACACAATTTGGGAGATGGAAGTCAAAATTTTAAACTTTTCTGTCACCCCACGCTGTCTCCCTGGATGTTAAAGATAAAAGTTTTAAACAAAGCCATTGCTTCTCTAATAAGCTCATTGTCTGTTTTCTATTCTACCCAAATTCTTATTAATTTCCCATTCTTAGAAATCAAAACATTTTCTCTTTTTGTCTCAATATAGAATTTAATTATATAGTATATATTTCAGTATCTACAAACTTATTAAGGCATGGAAAATAGGATCTATTAACACCTAGATAATTATCTGTTGAACTCCTGTGATGATTCCCAACCAGAAACAGATAGTACTTTCTTACATTTAAATTTTGTAATCTGGGAGAATAAACAAACTTGGAGGAAGAGGTAGAAGGGGAGGTAGAAAGGTAGATGGGAAAGCAGGTAAAATGAGGAAAGAAGAGAGGAAGAGGGCACCTGGGTAGCTCAGTCGGTTAAGCATCCGACTTTGGCTCAGGTCATGATCTCATGGTTTGTCAGTTGGAGGCCCGCATTGGGCTCTGTTCTGGCACCTCAGAGCCTAGAGCCTGCTTCGGATTCTGTGTCTCCCTCTGTCTCTGCTCCTCCCCCACTCACACTCCATCTCTCTCTCAAAAACAAATAAACATTTTTTTTTTTAAAAGACAGAGGAAGAAAAAAAGAAATATGTTTCAATGTCCTAGCATATAAACAAAATTGGGGCTCTCCAATACTAAGATTATGCCACTCTCAAATACCCAGAGGTAAGCATCCTAAGTCTTAACTGAAACTGAACAAACCAATAAACAAACCAACCTGCACCTGGCATCCTCTCTCATGCTCCATAATCCCAGAATGAAATCCATTGCTTATTTCTTTTCTAAAAGTCTTCATAGAAATTGAATTGGCATGTACATAATTGAAAATTCTTTTAAAAATACCTAAATTTGGATTTATCATTTCCTCAATCCATTTTGGCCTGCCAAGAATCTTCATAAATGTTATAGAATTTTAACAGATTCATAATTCTTCATCTTGTGTCTAGGTCTTTCTCTTAGTCATTCTCTGCTTCTAGAAAATAGGTTTTATATTACTTGATTAGCCATTCATTTAGCTCATGCTCTCTAGAAGGCTCTTCACTCATCTTGGTAGTTAAGTATGACTATAACTTGGAGTCCTACAGAATCCAGTGACTTAATGGGACTATGTCATAATTGAGTAGCCTTCCAAATTGCAAATTAAGCTCTTTGCTTTAATCAAGAGCCTCCAACACCAGTCTTTATAGGTTCTTTTATTTTTTTTTTCTTTTGATAAATATTTTCCCATTTTTATGTGATTTCTAACTTTTCTCATATTCTGAATCAGTCCGTGCTAACAAAAGTGTTTTTCTTCTCAAATTTAAGTGAAGAACTTGGCATTTGACTGTAGTTTTCCTCTTCTTCCATCTAGAATAAACTATAGAGAAATGGAAGGAAAGAGAAGGGGGAGGAAAATGAGCAGTTTCTACCAGGTGTCAAACCATGATATATATTCCAGCCAAGAAGTTTCCCAGCTTGGGATCAAAGGAAATAAAATGTACCCAAGTAAATTATTTTAGAAACAGGAACATTTGCCTTGCCTTGTAAGCTCAAATTCAAATAGTGTTTCTGGAGTACCTACTATGTGATAGCATCATCTTTTTTCAATTTCCCAATGGCATCATGAATGGAAATTACTATGTATCAGGCAGAATCAGCAACTAAGCTCTGACGGGTTAAGCACCTAATTAAAAGTCACACAGATCTCATGACTTCAAGATTCAATGCCTTTGCTATTCTGTATATCTTTATATGATATTCTAGCCCTCTACAGAGTTGTTGTTAATATGAAGATCTCTAGATAAGAATCTCTTTTAATATTTTTAATGTTTATTTATTTTTGAGAGGGACAGAGACAGAATGCGAGTGGGTTAGAAGCAGAGAGAGAGGGAGACACAGAAACAGAAGCAGGCTCCAGGCTCTGAGCTGTCAGCACAGAGCCCGATGTGGGGCTCAAACTCAAGAGCTGTAAGATCATGACCTGAGCGGAAGTTGGATGCTCAACTGATTGAGCCACCCAAGTATCCCCTCTAGATGAAATTTAAATTGACATACAAGTTATTAAAAATTTACTAATTCCTAACATATTTTTAAGATTTTTGTTGGTAACTCAAAAAACTAAAAAGTTATTGTCTCAGAAGTATTTGTTCAATAAAGTTTATTTTTAAGCATTGATAACAATTTTAGAAGCAATCTCAATTCCTGAATCAAGCAAATAAAAATGCTTTTTAAGATTCTATAGGGGAATTTAATCATTAGGTATTTATTTCTCAGTATGCACTTTTACAGGTTTTTTTAAATTTTTGAAAACCACGAATAAAAGAATATAATTAAAATAAGTTTTCATTAATATCACAAGCATTTTTTATCTAAAATAATAGTTTCAAATTAAGCTGTATATATAGAAGACAAAACCAATCTAAACCAATGACACTACTTAAAAATATAAGCCTAAATATGTTCCTATTTTTTCTTGTCTGCTTCATCCTGTGCAACTTGTCACTGAGTACTGATTAATTTCCTTCAAATTGTTTCTTTCCTTCTCCTCTTGAGAGGTGGGTTGTTGGATTGAGCAGTGGATTATAACTACACTCATAAACACTTGGCTGGAGGACTCTCAACCTCTCTAATAGCAGAGCACTTTGAGTTCAAATGAGCCTATGATTTTTGAAGGGGTATCCTTCAAACAGTGAGGAAACATGGTACATCTGTTCATTAGACTCACCCCTGTCTATAAAGATACCACAGAAGGCAGAGTTAAAAGTACAGGATGTGAATGCCAGCAGTGCTGATTTCCTGGGCTAGTTCTCAAGGAGGTTTCTACTTGCCTGGCAAGTCTGGTTAAGTGCTCCTACAACAGAATCCTTAGCCCATAAAATGTTTTTGTCCCTTACTACTTTGAAAAATAGAAAGTGATGGAAGGCATGTCAGGCAAAAAAGAATGAGCTTTTTAATTTTCCTCTTTCACCTCGATTAGAGGTGATTGCAATCTAGTGTGTCATTAACCGTCTCGGGTTAAGATAACTCTTATGTGATTCCAAACTCTCTAAAAGTGGGAAAGAATAAAAATTGTGAGAAGAAAAAGCAAAGATTCACCAAAAACCTTAAAAACTAAAGCCTAAAGTTTTTTGAAAGGATGTTAGCTCTGATGAAGTACTCTTATGACTTTACCCTGTTCTTTCATGTTGGTACTTCCATACTAATGTCAAAGAAGGTATGCTTATCATGTTTGTAGATGGCATAATTCTGGGAGACTTGGTCAATATATTTGGGAAATGATACAAGTTAATTAAATATATCTCAAAGTGTAAAATCTAGACGTTTCTTCACAAAAGGAATAAATCTCACATTTAGTAAAAACAAACCAATGAAAGCAAACATATTTACACAAATATATAGAGACAGGAACTATTTAGCAACTGTTTATGTGGTAAAAACACATGAACACTTTAATTGATTACCTTTAGTACAGTGTCAGTCAACTGCATAATGTGGCTGTTAAAAAAAAAAAGCATCGTCAAGTCATTTTAGTATCATGTTTAGAAACAATGTGTAAAAATACACTCTGGTAATGCTTTCATTGCACTCTATCTTTCTTGCATCCTTTAGCATTTGTTACAGCTTAATGAATTTACTTTAATGAGTGTCTTTCCCACATCTGTGATCTCCACATCACACCTGTTTTATTCACTAATACATATTCAACCTATGCCCAGTAGGGTATACTAGTATACTAGTACATGTATGCTAGTACATGGTCCAAGGTGTATGTTCACAGTGTTTGATAAACGGTATATGAGGATACTTTAATGGGAGTAATATAGCAAAGCTGGGGGCCGGGAAGGTATATCATATATTGCAACCAGGAAACAAGCCCAGAATCATGTGGAAATAATGCAGAGATTAATTTAAATTCAGCATATTTTATTTTAATTATTCTAAAGCTTAGAGATATCCCCAAATGGAGTAAGTTGCACTTCTAATTAAACGTGGTGGAATAAAAAATATGTGTACCTCTGGCCTTGAAGACACCAAGTCAGACGGGGGCAAAGGGCTTACTAAACAGGAACAAAGTGTTAGTCTGTGTCCTAAATGATAAGACATCTCCCGCTCCTTTCCCAGCTGAGATCCAGAAACTCTGCCTGCTAATTCTACTCTCTCATAAAGGAATTTGGAAGGCTCTTAGCTGGGAATGAGATAGTCCAAGTGAAAATATGCACAGATGATGGCACATACTTATCCCAAATAAATGTCTGATCACTTTACAGTGAGGATTATTATTCTTCAAACTGTGTATGTGAGAAGAATTTCCAATCATCCGTTAGTGTCTCTTTCTGAAATGAAAATGATTCAGTGATGATCAGATAGTGTGAATAAGCTTTCAACATAAAAGAAACAGTAAGCAAACTAGAGAAAGGGAACATGAGAGTAACAGAGACAGTGTGGGGAGCATAAGAAGAAAATAATATCATTAATCTCCACAAATAAATTTCAAAAAGTCTTTTGTTAATGAAAAAATGCTATATTAAAGAATGTTTGGAAAAGGGAAAAAGTAGGTATTGGAAATTTCAAATAACTGATGGATACAAGTTTTTTAATTAATAAAAATACAAATAGATGAAGATACTGAAAAAGAGCAAAGAAATTTGGGTATATAATATAAAGGAAAAAATTTAAAAAAAAAACAATCCATAAAGGTCAATGTGAATTCCAGAACAAGAGAACAGAGAAAATTGAAAAGAATATTTTTTAAAAATAATATTCTAGACTGAGTACCAATAGAAATGGATGGTGTGGAAGAGGGGACATTCACACAAGGGCACCTTATGAAATTCCAGAATGTAGAAGATAAAGAGAAGATCCTAAAACTTTACAGAGAAGAGACAATAGATCTGGCATTACAAGGATGGAATATCAGAGTCTTCTCAATGGCAGTTCTAGATGTTAGAAAACATCGGGAAGTACCCTCAAAGTGCAGAGGGGAAATTATTCCCAAGGTAGAGATCCATACCTAGTCAATAGAGCATAGTGTTAAAATGGAGACATTTTCAGGTACACAGAGTCCTAAAAACAGTGACTTTCTCAGGAAACCACTCGATAATATGTTTCAGGGGGGGGGAAATGTATGAAAATAACAAGTAAAGGAGACATGAGATTGGTATCCAGGAGTCAGAGGATCTGTTAAAGGAGGCATGAAAAGGGAATTATCAGGAGGATAATGAAGAGATATTTCAGGATGCTATTTAGAATCTAGAGAATGGCAAGCTGTCACACAGATGTGTCCAAGTTAAAAATAAGCAAAAAAAAAAAAAAATACATAAATTAGTAATAAATAAGCAAACACTCTGATAGATTACTACAGCCTACTGTGACATTTACAATCCATTTGGAGAGTGGGAATAAATTGGCTTTCATTCCATATAATACTAAGAAAAAACTGCTTTAAAGAGTGAATTGTTGGGACACCTGAATGGCTTAGTCAATTGAGTGTCCGACTTCGGCTCAGGTCATGATCTCATGGTTTGTGAGTTTGAGACCCACATCGAGCTCTATGCTGACAGCTTACAGCCTGGAGCCTGCTTTGGATTCTGTGTCTCCCTCTCTCTCCCCCTTCCCAGCTCATGCTTTCTCTCTTTCTCTCAACATAAATAAACATTAAAAAAATTTTTTAAACAGTGAATTGTTTACTTCAGTGAAACTAGATTCACATTAAAAAGTGTAATGGATCGGCTCTTGATAGTATTTATATAATCATTAATAGCAAAACTACCAAATACTTACTAAAGATTATAATATACCTATATCGAATGGATGGATAGATGGGGAATAAATGGTTCTTGGTGGAGATGAGAATGGATATGTTAGAGCTACATTGTCATCTTTGTTAGGGGAAAGTCAATAGAGAACACGTAAAATTTTTAAATCCAGAAAATGCTATGTAATTATTACCAATTGCTGCATAACCCATTATCTTCCAATTTAGTAGCTTAAAATAATATTAAAGATTGGTTATCTCACATAGATTCTGTGGATCAGAAATATGGGAGAGGTTTACATGTGTGGATGGGGTCTCTCATGAAACTAAAGGTAAGATGTTAGCCAGGACTACAGTCACTAAAGCTTGACTGGTGCTAAAGGATCTGCTTCCAGAATGAATCATTCACTTGGATGGCAGGCAGACTATTCGAGGGAGGCCTCTGTGTGCCCCACATATGTCCCTTCCTTAAGAGACCCATGTTTAAGACTGGCTGTTTAAGAGTCACAGCATGGCAGCCGCCTTTCTTATAACAGAGTGAGTGATTGAAGAGAGCATGTGCAGCAGAGGAAATGTCTTCTCTGACGAGTCTCAAAAGTCACAGGTTATGTTCACAATATGCTATTGGCTATTGAGATCCATTCTAAATTCATGAATTGAGAGCACTTGACATTAAGAATACCAGCAGAAGATCATGGGGCCTGTTTTAGAGACTAGCTACCACAAGCAGTGTGTGTGTGTGTGTGTGTGTGTGTGTGTGTGTGTGTGTACATACACATGTATGTACATGTACATACACACACATGCTTAATATGGAATAAATGGTAGAACCATTCCCAATATAGCTAACAGAGAGCTACATGAGCAGAGATCTTAGTATCTGAAAAAGAATAAGTATTGTAATTACCCATGTGAATGAAACTCCATGTTTTGGATCTTCTTGTCCTAAAATGCTTATAAATAGGTAGCATCTTAATCATTGAAGGATATCTTGAGTTACCTAAGAATAAGCTATGTCCCTCCTTTAAATTCTTTTTGTCTGTTTCCCAGTGCCACTACCACAGTGCAAGCAGGATATGAGTACTTAGAATTCACTGCTTTGCAGTAATACCTTCAAGAGAACTGTAAAATTGTCAATACTGAGCAGAATGGTAAAGAAAAGCTAACAGCAAAAAAATAGATGGATGAAAGAAAAAAGAGAAAAGCAATAGTGACCAAAATGAATATCTTTAGAAAGCATACTTCTTAGTAGAACATTGATATTTCTAGGCATGTCAGGAAATTAATCCAACCGCTTGACAATGGTTGGAAATTGGTGTCTTAAGATATACGTCATTTTGTCTACATATCTATATTACATCAGATCGATATAGCTTACATTCTCACAGTGAAAAGGAAATAGAATTTTAATAAAAGCTGGATTGTGTGACTAATATTCTTGAATTGTAGTGCATAAAAAGCCTTCATGCAGGAAATGAAAGAGAAAAAAAATAACCAAGATCCTAACTTTTCAGTAGGGGAATGAAATGTAAAATGATTATAGAAAATAGATCATTTTCAAATTAGTATTCTGCACTTCAGGGGAAGAGCATATTTTTCTCCTGCATAAATTATGTGGGAACACATTTCAAAAACCCAATCTTAATCTAAGCAGTGAACATTTCAAAAAGTAAATTAATATCTTCAAGGGAATGAAATATAGCATCTTCGGGAGCCAACTCTAGTGCCACAGTAATTATGGCTTTGCCAACATTTCCACAACATTCTGAAGCTGCTTTTTCCTGCCCTCCCAGCCTTGTTGATGACAGAAGTTGGTGTCTATACTAGGCTTTGAATACAAAGCTGACCTATTTTGTTTCTTCTTTAAGTGAAACTCCTTTATAACAACATGACTTTTAACTTCTTCAGATGAATATGCATGGCTCCAGATTTCTCTCCTGCTTCAAATATTCTAGTTTACAGAGAGGAGATTATCACAGAATGATTGCATTTCAGGATTAAACTTTGGAATCATGTTGCTGAGGCCATATCATAAGGTGGGGAGCAGCCCATAAACCTTTAAAAGGTGCTGTTCCTGGAGTGAGAAGCCCTGTGTTAGCCTGGCTGGTTATAAGAGGGGTTGCCTATAGTGCCTTAGTCCATCACTTCACTTTTAGGACACTTTGTGTTGTTTATTTTTTTAACTTGTAAAATGAGAGTGCTGACCTTAATACCCTCTGAGATCTCTTGGGGCTCTGATGTTACTCAAGGCTGAATGGCGAGGTGAAGTTTGAACCAAATCTAGAATATGTATCTCTTGTCTCTAAGTTGGGTATCTTAATAGATATTAAATGTATGGTTGTTTGTTTGTGTCCTTTCCTTTCTTTTCCTTCCTTTCTTTCCACTTTATTTTTTTTTTAATTTTAATATGGGTAAGAACATTTAATATGAAAAAAATTTAACATGAGATCTACCCTTTTAAATGTTTAATTGCGCAATACGTTATTTTTGACTATAAGTATAATATCGTCCAGCAGATTTGCTAGAATTTGTTCATTTTATGACACTGAAACTTTATACCTGTTGATTAATAACTAACTTCCCATTTCCCTCCATCCAGCCCCTAGCAACTGCCATTCCATCCCTTCATTTAATGAAGTTGGCTCTTGTCAATACCACACATAAGTGGAATCATGCAGTATTTGTCTTTCTGGTGACTGGCTGCTTTCACTTAGCATGATGTCCTCAAGCTTCATCCATGTTGTCACATCCAGCAAACTTCCCTTCTTTATTTAAGGCTGAAATCGAATCTGTTATATGTTATGTACCACATTTTTCTTTTTTTCTTATTTTTTTAAAATCTTTATTTACTTTTGAGAGAGAGAGAGAGAGAGATCACGAGCAGGGGACAGGCAGAGAGAAAAGGGAGACACAGAATCTGGAGCCGGTTCCAAGTTCGGAGCTGTCAGCACAGAGCCTGAGGTGGGGTGGGGCTCAAACTCACTCGAGATCATGACCTGAGCTGAAGTCGGATGCTTAACCCACTGAGCCACCCAGGCGCCCCTGTACCACATTTTTCTTGATCCACTTGCCCATTGATAGACATTTGGGATGTCTCCACATCTTGACTGTCCTTAATAGTGTTGCAGTGAACATGAGAATGCTTATATCTTTTTGAGATCCTAATTTTCATTATTTTGGGAAAACACCCAGAATTAGGATTGCTGAATGATATGGTAGAGAAAATTTAAGCATTCAGAATACACTTTTTGGCATATGAGAAATATTTACAATATGGCAGGAAAATGATACCCACTTGTGACACTTCCCTGTCTTTCATCACATACAGACATAGCAAGACATGTATCTAGCCAAAATTCATAATTTTATATTGTAGTCAGCTTCTGTGCGCTTGCTTTGACATCTTCTTAATATGACTAACATTTTAATGACTAACATTTTGTGACTAACATTTTATGACTAACATTTTAATGAAGCATGAAATATTCCAAACAAAGTCTCAATTAAGAAAATAAGACCCAGGGCACCTGGGTGGCTCAGTCAGTTGAGCGCCTGACTTCAGCTCAGGTCATGATCTCACAGTTCATAAGTTCGGGCCCCACATAAGTCTTGCTGCCGTAAGCACAGAACCCATTTTGGATCCTGTCCCCCTCTCTCTGCCCCTCCCCTGCTTGTGCTCTCTCTCTTGAAAATAAATAATCATAAAAAAAAGAGAGAGAGAGAGAGACCCAAATATAGGCATTTGGTGACTATTTGCCAGGATATTTTCCTCTGGACCAAAGGTCAAATGCCATTCTGGAAATCAGGAGTGTTTGATTTGAATATAGCATTGCTTTAGTTTAGAGTGATGATTATCCTTGTGAGTTTCTAATTAACTATTTGCAGGGTTATTTTACAATGTGGTTTGGCCAAAAGACTTCAAGCGTGAAGTGTGTGTGTGTGTGTGTGTGTGTGTGTGTGTGTGTGTGTGTGTAATCCACTAGAAAATGCATCATTATAACCATAGTTTCATTTATATACATTTCTTCCACAGGTAACATGAAGTGGTGTGTATCTTTCTAGTTCCCATAAAAACTTCTAACTGGTGATATCTTCTGCCCAAATGTAGGATGTGGGAAGTATGTGTTTTGCACGTACAGAGACCTGGATCAGAATCTCATTTGTCCATGTCAGAGTTATTTTGATCCTGGGAAATTTACTTATATCTCTGAGCCTCAGTTTCTTCCTTTGTAAAATCAGTGCAGTAGTGCCTCTCTTGTAACATTGTGTGTACTGATATTTATTTTAAATATATATATATGCATCTATTTGAACTTTTGTTGATATTCCTAGTACAGTTAGATGCATTAAAAATGCAGAACACAAGCACCTTTTTTTTTCTTTGCCACTTCCATTACTTTCCATTTAATCACAGTGAAAGTATCACAACTGGTAATTTTAAGAATAATCTTACCACTAGGCAGAGTTGATAAATCAATTGTATAAAATGGGACATAAAGCAGAGAATGTGTTTCTTTTTTTAATGACTGCAACCATGACTGTTACATGACTTTCATACTTTGCTGCTGAGAGAGAGCATATTTAGTCAAGAGCTCAAGGAATTATATTCTCATAGTATTTAGTGGTTTGTTTCTGTAACTGGCTGCTGGAGTGATTTCTAGGAAAGCCAGATGCTTGGGTGCTATTTTTATACAAATAGAAAGGAAATCTCTCCATTTACTGGAAATTCCCGGCATGGTATTTTCTAATTTAGTGGGTGACCAGGTGAAGTCTCATATTCATAAATGAAGCTCAGGAAGACCCAATGTTTGGTCCAGTGTTTAATATGCACCAAGAAATATTTGAAGGCGCAATGTAGCTGTGGTTTATGACTTATATGCTGATAGAGTATCTTTTGGTCCTTGCTGTACAGCAACTCTAGTCCGACTGTCATCAGATCAGTTCTTTGCCTCAATGTCCATGAGTTCTTTATGGATAAGTGTCTCTAATTTGTTTATCTAATATGACATGATGTAAAATCTTTCCTGTGACTTCAAGGCACCTGTGCACCGAACAGACTCAGTCTTCTAGTGTTCTCTCTGTTCCAGTTCAATTCCCTGACTCACTCAAGCCTTCATCTTCAGAGAATCTTTTCCTGATGGCTTGACGAAATACTAAAGATACATCCCTCCTCAGAGAAGAAATTGCTTAGAGCCAATACATAACTGTCTCATTTGCATTTCCAGAAGAGCAGACTTTGAGCCATAGATTTGAGTAGAAGTAGGTTGTTTGGGAGATGAGCTTAAGAAACCCCAGTAAGAAAGTGAGACAGGGAAGGATAGGTACATTGTCAAAGCTACCTTGTCATCATGTTAGCATTGGGAGAAAAGTCTAATCCTTTTGAGAAGCCATGGGAAATTGTATATAACACATGCTTTGCATGTCTGCCCACAGGACACAGAGGGATGGGATCGGTCCTTGATTTAAAGGCAACCCCAGGGACATTCATTACCAAGCACTTCTATGGACTGCTGAAGATAATAGTCATGAAACTGGTTATACATATGCATTTTATTTGTGAAAATTTGCTGGCCAATTGCAATGTTATATATTAATTCAGTTGATTTTAAACACATGCATGCACACGTATACACATGCATTTTTTTTTAAATTTCAGACTGTTTTAAAATAGAAGCACATGTTTCGAACAACAACAGAAGGACATTATTTATCTCACTTGGTTGATTATAAATTCTAGAATGGTGTGGAGTTATAAGCTGCATCACTCTTGACTCCACAGACTAGGCAAATGCAAATTCTGCTCATAAGATCACAGCATTACAAAGTAAATGCATTCTTGACGTGCTGCACTTATCTTTGAAAAAAACATATATACATGGTAAAAAAAAACAGTTCATTTTATATTAAACAAAAATCTAGAAACCACTACTTCAAACTGGGAAGTCATATCTGTTTAAGATTATTGAAATTATTTATAGGGATTATGAAAATTAGTGCCAAACCTAGTATTTTGGAAAACTAAAAGAGTCAGTGATTTAACCTGGAATTTGGAATTCCATCTCGAAGTCCCATTCCTTTTTATTTCCAGAGAGAATTTAAATGGAACTTATATTAGAGAATTCAGCTCTTATAGTACATTTTTCAAAAGTAATGTTGTAAGTATTAATTAAATAGAAGTGAGAGATGTATGGAATTAGTCTGAGTTGCTAAACTGACCATTTCAAAAATTAGAGATTTCTTCTTTCTACTATAGGACCTGTGAAATTATTAGCAATTCTAAATTATTCAGACAAGCTTAAATTCAATGAGTTGTGATTTAGATGAAATAGGAAAGTAACTTCATTTGTTAAAACTGTGTAAATTAGCTTTGGAGTCCCAACCTAAGATGCCTAGTTTCATTTTATCATAGCTGTGCTGAGATAGCTTTGAAGTTCATATGCTGAGTAACAGGGCATATTATGCTGGGGAACAGAATTGAACAATCATGATCATAAAAATACTTTTCTGCACATAAAGCAAATATCTATTGTGTGATAATTGTGTGCTAAGTATGTTATCTATGTATTATCTCATTCACTTCTCATAAGTCTATGCGATAGGTACTGTGATATTTTCCATTTTCCCAATGAGATAACTGCATGACAGAGAATTCGGTATGATGACCTTGGTTAGGCAGCTGGTAGGTAAAGGACCAGCTTTAACCTCCAGTGTCCCTGTTGTATCCTAAGTAGGAATGTAGACATTCTGATGAATATATATGTGTATGTATAATGAACATATATGTGTATGTGTGTGTATATCTATATATGTAGATATGTAGATATATTGGTACATATGTATCTGTATAGATAGATATCTATATAAATCTATATAGATATATCTATATATCTAGATATATATGTAGATATATAGATACACACATGTGTATATATATATATATATATATATATATATATATATATCTATATCTATAGATGAATAACTGATGATTTAATACTAGGAAATGTGTGTGTGTGTGTGTGTGTGTGTGTGTGTGTGTGTGTGTACCTCACAAGCACAATATGTCACAAATTACAGGGTTAGTGCAGGTTATGTTTCTTTTTATTTTATTTTCTTGTTTTTTTCTTATTGTCTCTGTAGCATATAACAAAGTTGGCCACAACATCTTTCTGGACCCCATTTTCCCTTGTCTTCCCAGATAAGTACATCCTTCTGGTTGACCTCTTATCTCTCTGATGGTTACTTTTCTGACTCCTTTACAGAGTTTTCTTCTGCCTTTGCAAACTACAGTGGTAGTTTCTAGTGTCTTATTTTTATACTACATATTCTCCTTGGGAAATTTCCCATGTTCAACCACCGTCCCATGCTACTGACTCCAGTCCAGACTGCCCCAGATTTTTAGACTCATATATCCAGCAATCTGCTGGATACCACCATTAAAAGCTTGACCTAAGAAGTTTTTTTACATATAATAAATTATATTCCTATAAACATGTTCTTTTTTTAATGTTTATTTATTTTTGAAAGAGAGAGAAAGAGCATGAGTAGGGTGCGGAGGGTGGGGGGGAGGGAGCAGTGAGAGAAGGAGACATAGAATCTGAAGCAGGCTCCAGGGTCTGAGCTGTCAGCACAGAGCCCAGCACAGGGCTCAAAATCATGGACCGTGAGATCATGACCTGAGCTGAAGTCAGATGCTTAACCGACTGAGCCACCCAGAAGCCCCAACCCATAAACCCGTTTTTATGCCCAATCACCTACACTAGAACCCAGAAAGTCTTACTTGACTCCTCCTACTTTTTCATAAGCTCCCAACCTTAAATTTCATTTTTCAATCTTCATTCATTCTTTTTTTCCCAAATGCTTCACATTTATTTACATATGAAATGTGTTTAATAAAGTCATGATGGATGTAGCATATAACACCTGAAAGCAGCAAAATAAAATATTTACTGTAGTATATCATGCAAGTATCTGTATATACACAGATTAAATTTATATATTTTTAAAATATTTATATATTAGGAATTTTTCCAGATGCTGGGATATAATTATAGACATGATTAAGTACTGCCTTCTTGAGACTTCTATTCTTGTTGAGGAGTTGGGATTGAGAAGACAATAAATCTGTAAAGAGATAAATATGTTTTCTACTAAGGATGAGTGTTTTGAAAAGCACATAAAACAGGTCAGTGGATAAAATGAAAGGAGGTAACATTTTATCTAAAATGTCCATTAAGAGAAATGTGTCAGTTAAGTGAACTTTGTTGCAAATTACCATTGAGGCGGTTAGAAGCCATAAAAGCCTTATCTACAGAGGTGGTATTTAGTCAGGGTTATGAATGATGAAACTAGGGAATTAATGGGGAGTTGGGAAAAGAGGCTGTGGGAAAAGCAAATTCAAAGGTCCCGAAAAATTAACAAGTAGGCACATCTGTGGGCTTCACTTACTGTAAGGTTTTCTCCCTGCAGTATTTGTGTCCACTACCCGGTTCACCCAGGTATTCTAAGCTCTGATTTTTCTTGGTGTAAATCTCTTCACTATGTAGTCAGAGTCACTCATTTATCTAACATACAAATCAGATTGTGTGACTTCAGTGCTTAAAACCTTCCAGTATTCCTGCGTATAGCTGTGTACCACAAAACGTCACAGGCTATAATTCACTTAGCCTGTGATATAAATAGTACTCCCTAGAGTTGTATGCCCTGGTGGCCCTGAATTACATGCCATCAATAGTGAGGGGGGAGGATAAGTTCTTTATGGCATTCTATTTTCTTCTTGATCTGCAGTGTACCTTTACTTGCACTCCTATTTCTCACAATGTCCTACTACTACCTTTATGCCACATGATAGTATCTCATATTTCTGCATCTCTAGTATCCATCCTTCTCTCTGTAAGGACTTGTCAGCTTAGCTCCTGTTCATTCTTTGAACTATAGCTCAGCTATCACCTCCATGGAGTGGCTTTCCCAACCGAGATTAAATATCTGTATTGCAACCCCTGCTCACTTGTTTTTCAATTGTTCATACCATTTATAGTTCTAAAATCCAGGTCTGGACATTATTAGTTCCCTGCTTAAAATACTTCATGTGCCCCCATTATTTATAATAAAGAGTCTAGTATCCTTGGCATGACATTTTCTGTGCTTCATATCTTCATGACAGTTCTCTCGTCCTTTTGAGAAAAGATCAATACTCAAGTATAGACTCACCTATAGCTTCCTGAATAAGCCCAGCTATTTGTAACACTCCTGCCATTACCCCTGCTGATTCCTCTGTGTAACCTTCTGCTATTCTAGTCACCTGCTTTTCTTTTAAGGCTCAGTCAAGATTCACTTAGACAGTGAGCCTTTTTCTAATCCAGACATAGAGCTGCCTTTTCCTGTGCCCTTGCTTTCCTCTGTGTGAACTTCTATTACAACACCTGTTATCATTTATTGAGTTCAGTCATTTGGTATTCTGTTTTCTTCAGTAACCTCACCAAAGATAAGACTTTGCTCTGACTTTGTTTTCCAACAACAGGTGGAGTGGGCACCTGAGAATTGGTTACTATTTGATTGAATAGCTGAATGAGTACTTTTAAATATTCAGAATGGATATTGAAATGGACTCCTTAGTTGAAACCATACTCTTAATAAATATGAGTTAAGGAAAGAGATTTATTCTATCAGTTCAGTTTTCCCCTCAACTTTAAATAGCTCCATATTTCATATATCACATGTTGGATTGTTCTGACACTGCTACTGTATTAATGGGCGTTCTCATCTCTGAATTTTTTGCTCACTGCCATCAGTATGTATCAGCTATCCTTCAGGAAAATGGGTGTTACAACCTGAAAAGCAAGACTTGCTTCCCAAACAGAGCCCTGGTCCAGGTTTGGACTTGACATCTAGTCGCCTGTTGTGTGCTAAACTAGCCCGCCTTTCCACTTTACCTCTCTTCTCTTTCTATACACACTCACACAGTTTTTATGTCAGAAACACAATGTTATGTTTAAGTCATAGCACACATGGCCGAGTTTTAGTTGAAAGAGATCAGATTGTCTAGATTCAGAAGCCTATAGCTACCAATTTTTAGCTTTCCCCACAGTTAGTGTGGAGTAGGATTTATAGAACATTAGTTCTCCACTCTTTGCAGGTTAAAAAAATCTTACATGGTCACATAGAAGATTAACACCCACAAAAAGATAACATGTTATGGTTAGAAATCAGGCCTGTAAAATATTTTCAACTAACAAAAAGTTTGTCATATTTTTTTAATGAAGAAACCATAATTCTTTCCTGTCTATACTAACTATTCTCTTGGAGTTGATACTCTTGGACTGCTTAGGGAGTCATGATCCTCTATCCATTTGCTTAAGAGTATGCCTTTTAAAAATTTTTCTGCCTTTGTATATGATAAAGATCAGTGATGTCTTCTTTCCCAGACACTTCTTTTCTAATCAAATCTTTGCATAGTTACTTAGGGTAGAATGGCCATATAATTTATTGCCCAAGTCAGGTCAGTTTTTGAGAATAAGGAAAGCTCTTACTTATAATTACATCAGTATGGCAGGCATAAATTGGAATGTATGGTCAACCTATTTTGTGAACGTCATTTCTTGTAAAGGGAAATATTTCCAAATAACACAAATCTTAAACACCTCCAGAGACTTACAGCCCATTCTGAAAACATAATGTGCCTTTTATATTTCAAAATGACATGGTTATCTTCCAGGGGCAGAGAGATGGTGACAACGAATGATGTATGATGCATCTGATGAAATCTTTTTGTACTTACGTCCAATTGTTGGGTCCAAACACCAAATGCAGAAATAAGATGCGGAGAATTGTAGTGTTCAAGCATCTCTTTTTTGGATCGTAGAGTGACTATTAACTTTTAAACTATTTTAGATACCATTTCAAACAGTTTTTATTTGGGGCATCTTTTGAACCTAAATGCCAGTGTTCAGAAGTAGAAATAAGCATAAATACTGCAATTACCCTTCTCTCATAAAATATTACATTTTAAATTATAGTAATTATTTTTAGCTATTAATCTTCAAATGTATGATGCTTTACTTGTCTTTGATAATAAATAGACAATGCTTTGTGATACACAGTTGCCTGGGAACATCCCTAAATAGGAAAAAAAGGAGGATGAGCCCTATTTTTTTAGACTCAAATTGTTTTTTCTTTGACTTTACTTTCTATTTCTGTGGGTTCTAAGCTTCATGGATGGTGTAAGGAGGATTTTAGGCATGTAAGGAATATTTCTATAATGGAATTTGATAATGTAAAATCTGTAATATAAATTACAAAATTAAAAAAAAATTCTGTGTATATATTCCTAATAATATGGTTTCTCAAGTGGACTAATCATACCATATAGAGTGCCATCTACTTATAGTTACTTGGTCAACTTCAGAGGTCAATTGCCTCATATTTTTCTCCCTGAACTGTCTCCTGAGCATACATGAATGTTTTCCTCACATTTCTTTACACCTCTACATGCATGATCTTGGCCCTCATTTGGAAGAAAATAGACTATGTTCTTTTTGTGTGGAAATATTCTCCTTTCTACTCTGTAAACTTGACTCTAGAGAAAAAAAAAAGATCATCACCAAATGAAACAAATGTGTCTAAGGATGAGTGTGTTTTTTTAATGTTAGAGTTTTTTGTTGTCATTGTTTATTTTATTTTTCGCATTAAGAAGACTTTCATCATATTTTTTTCTTCTCTCTGTGAAGGTCAAATTAATTGTAACTTTTGTGGATGATCTATGAATAAGTTTGCATCCCTCAGGTTTGAGTTAAAAGCAGTGCTTTTCAAATTATCATACAAAAATAACTGGTTCTCAGTGATCCCAACGACAGCCATGTTTAGGAAATGTTAAATGTGTTTTTCATTATATTTATTAGCATTACCTGCAGCAGGTGTAAGACAACACTTTTTGGAAAATGCTGATTTAAAGGGACTGGGAGCATTTTTAAAGGTATTTCACAAAGGAGACCCCAATGTTGCAGGATTTTTTACCTCAATACCCAGGATTAATTGTCTTGCCACTTCAAAGAATGAAGAGGTGGACACAAATGAGCAGCAGGCAAAATTTATTAGAATATAAAAGAGTAAGAATAGAATGAAAGCTCCCTTTCCAGAGAGGGGACATTGGAAGGACGACAATAGGCAAGGGTCCTTGTTTTATAAGGTTCTGGTCAGTACCCCCAACCTTCCCTCTGGTTCCTCCTCAGGTTCTCCCCTTACTGGCTGGATAACTCTAAGTGCTGGGTTGTCCTTTCCTGATTGGCTCGACTCCATTGTGTGAAGAACCAGGTCATACTGTCCCCTGGTCATACTGTCCCCTCGTGTAACATAGGTTTTATGGTTTACTTTTTTGGTGAGGTATTTTGATTGTCAAATTGCTGAGGGGTACCTAAGGGGAAGTAGGTGGTGTCTGTTACATCCTTAAGAGGGATCTTATGTCCAAGGGTTTGCTGTGGTCAAATGCTCCCAGCATTGTTCCAAATCACGTGTTTTTCCCTACCCAGGGACCTCAGGTCCTAACCTTTCCCTATCTGTTTATTTTATCCTATCTTTTCCCTGTCATAATAAAGGAACCCAACAATCACACCTACTATTAAATTAGTGCACGGGGCTTTTTAAAAAAGCTGGTTATGGACAAATGTCATTGAGTGTTAGGATAACAAATTCAGTCCTCTCCTGAATCCTTCACTTAAGTCATTCTAGACTAGCTGCCAGTAAATATATCCTGTTGGTCATTAAGTCAACTGAAAGAAATCCATTTTCACTACAGGCAAAAATATTGCCCAGTAGGTATAAAGTATAAGAGTTTATTCTTTATATGTGGATTGTAGCATAATCTATTATTACCCAGGCAGTGTGTAATGATTCATTTCCTTGGGTTTAGTCTTTTTGTTGTAATTAGTATCAGAAAAGGATAAGATGAGTCCCCTAAACTCCAAGTCTGTTGTATCTTTGTTCTTGATATTGATGAGGTTATAACAGTTTGGTAAAATTATTCATAGCATGTAGGTACCCATGAGCCACTTTGGGAATCAGATCAAACTGCAGACCTAGAAAAATGCAAATAAGCACATAAATATACATATTTGCATATAATTTCAGGGCTAACAACCTGTATAGTTTATCTTTGGGTCCATGATCTCCAGAGTAAGACTTTGTTACTATAAGACTTGAGTCTCTTCTTTTAAGGATTTTTACTATTATACACATATAATCATTACATCAATTTTGAAGTTTATAAAAATTATTTTCATGTATTTGATAGGATCCAGTATCACCAATTTTGTCATTTCTGATTGAATATACCTTTATGAACCAGTGACATGTTCTAATTTTTCATGGTTTTAAATTAATATGCAGACAGTTCATATCATGCTTTTTAAACAAAAACAATACTTATTTTAATAATATGAGGGAGCAAACTATTCAATACAGAAAATGTTTATGAATCATCAACCAGATGTCAAGCATTGTTCTAGCAATGCATTCATAAAGATGGCTATGATAGAACACCTGCCTTTGGCAACTTACCATCTATATATAACTATAATGTAATGTAACTGACTTTTTCCATGAATTAGATTCCCTAGCCACATTCAGGCATGTCTATAATACACATGGATGCATTTTTTCTCTTATATGTGTATATATTCACACATCTTGCTTCAAAGTTCCAAGAAAATTAACCTGAAAAACACAAACACAAATGGATAAAGGCACATCTAAATTAATGGTAATAATCATTATATCGGATATTTCTCTCTTTTTTAAATGTTTTTAATGTTTATTTATTTTTGAGAGAGAGACCCAGTGTGAGTGGGGGTGGGGCAGGGAGAACAGGGAGACACAGAATCTGAAGCATGGTCCAGGCTCTGAGCTATCAGCACAGAGCTGGATGTGGAGGTTGAACTCACAAACTGTGAGATCATGACCTGAGCTATAGTTGGACACTTAACCAACTGAGCCACCCAGGTGTCCCATATCGGATATTTATAAAGCACTTTTTTTAGGGTTTACACAGATCTTTCATATGTATTTTGTAAATTGAATAGGAAGATTTTTATCATTCCATTCAATTTTCTCTGCCTGGACTAGCCATATGCCATAGATCAGGGCCTTAGCAGTTTTAGAGGTGGGGCTTTCTAATTCGAAATCTTAGGTACTTTTTTTACTTCCATGGTTTCAGTGTATAGCAATTAAGAATTTTTACTTAATTTCAAAAATTAAGAATTTTTGAAAAGTGCTGGGCCGAGTCCTAGAGACTGCATCATTGAACCAGTAAGTCAGAGTCCTTCATGCTTAAAATCTAGAGATCAGAAAATCAAGGAAGAACTTAAGAAAGTATAGAATTAATATGAGGGGCAATGGCTAATTCAGGCTAACAGAGATATGCCAGTTTCTCCATTGTCAAGGGGCAGAAGAACGTGTTTATTTGCATACAGGTGTTTTTCTGAATTCATGCCTATGATTTGCCCAAAATGTGGGCTAAAAACTTTTTCATCTGCGCCTGTGTCTGTGTACGTGTGCATTCTCATAAAATACATGGGTTCTAAGATCATGCACATGCACAACTCATAGTTTGGAAAATTCAATTATTTCTCTAGTAAAAAGAAGCCTTACGAATCAATTATTTTAGAGGTTGGAAACACTCTGCCACTTAAAATAGTTTTTCTTTGTTTTCTAACAAACAAATTAGATATAATTTGCGTGCTATAAAGTTCACTCACTTAAAGTACACAATGCGATTGTTTTTAGTCTATTTCCAGATTTGTGCATCCATCACCATAAAATTGTAGAACATTTTTATCATCCCCCAGAAAGAAACCTTGAATACGTTAGCAATCATTTCCCACTCCCTCCACTGTCCACCCTTCACCCAATCCCCAGCAACAGATTATGCTTATCTACCTTGTCTCTCATATTTGCCTCTTCTGTATAATTCACATGGCATTGTACAATATGTGGTCTTTTGTGTCTGGTTCTTTCACTTTTGTATAATGTTTTTTGAGGCTTATCTGTATTGAAGCACAGTATCAATACTGTATTTTTTTTATTGTCTAAGAGTAGTCATTTGCATGATTATATCACTTTTATTTATCTATCATTTATTTTAGTTCATGGAAATTTGTGCTGTTTCCACTTTTGACCATTAATGCTACTATTCATACAGTTGTTTTTGTGTGTTTGTTTTGAATACGTGTTTTCATTTCTCTTTGGTAGATTCCACTTATGAGTGGAATTACTGGCTCAAATGGTAACTGTCTGTTTAACCTTTTGAGAAGCTGCCAGACGGTTTTCCAAAGTGGCAGCGCCATTTTGCATTACCACCGGCAATGGGTGAGGGTTCTAATTTCTCCACATTCTTGTCAAGACTTTATACACACACCACTTTTTTTTTTTTTTAGTTTAGGCATTTTAGTAGCTGACTAATGATATTGATCTCCTCTGCTTGTTGGAATAAATGAAGGTTTTTCTGGAACATAGACACACCCATTTATTTATTCTTACCATCTGTGGCTATTTTTGCAGTGTAATGGCAGAGCTAAGTAGTTACAGAAGAGATCCTATGGCCTGTAAAGCCTAAATTATTTAGTATCTGACCCTTTTTAGAAGAAGTTTGGCAACCCCTGCTTTAGCAAATCAGAAATTCACATCTTCCATTGTGTTGTGGATTTCCATGCATTGTAGTGCTTAATGAGAGATACAAGTGTATCCAATTATATACTGCAGGGGACTATGAAATGCCTTTGTTTGGATACACATGTGAACTTGCTATTGGTGTAAACTTTGGTGTTAACTTTCTATTCATTCACTCACATTCATTCACTTTGATGCACTCACATTGCACTCACATTCATGTGCATCAAATATTCATGTATTCTGTATGTTTATTAAAGTCTTACTATGTGCCTGTTGCTGTGTAGACTCTGGAGGTATTTCAGTGAGGATGCATAGGGCCTCTTCCCTAACAGAGCAGAGGATTTATGGAATGACCCCCCTTACATGGTGGAAATAGTGAGGTGCAGGGTGCACAGTGGAGTCGCAAGCCTGAGGGAAGATGGGAAGTGAGAACGGATAAGGATTAGTGGAAGGAACCTTCAGAACAGCATTTCCCCAAATGTAAGCATATTTCTCAGTGTTGTGAGAGAAAAAAAAAATCTGGTAATATATTTGGGTCTGAAAAACAGTTCTCTTTCCATATAGTTTCTCAGAGCCTTTAATATGTGAAATGTGCATCATAGATCTCTAGCAGGATTTCCCAAAATTGCCTACTGCCTTTCAGGTTGACAGAGCATTTTCGAGGAGTCTGGGTTCCATGAAAAATTTTCTGAAAAAAAAAAAAAAGATTTAGAACTTTGCTGTTCAAGAATTGAATTGAAGTTAGCAAGGATTCAAAAAAGCTCCTGGAAGCAAAATGAGATCACATACTCAACACCTTTGGTCTCCTAGTACAATGTGACCTTTTAGATCTTGAAACTTTCCCTTGTGTGGATGTTAGGGCTGTAAATTAGTTATGGTAATGCCTCCTTCAAAGGTTCTTTGAAGTTAAGTTTTCCCTTTATTAAATACCTGTCTTTCATTTGAGTTTTTCTAAAGGACTTTAAGATCCTGGAAAAGAAAGTTCAAGGAAAGATAATATAATAGATTATTCTTTCTTGGGCTCTCACACTTTTAAAAGGATTATTCCTTACCTTGTTAAATTAACTTAGATAAATCTCTCAAAGTGAAGTGTTTGGTTCTCAAAAGCTAGGGATATCATTTTATCCTTTTTTCCTTCTAATATTTTCCTTCCTTGACTAATTCATGGCTGGATAATAGTCTGAAAAATACCATCTTAATCCTCTTGCCAAATTTTTGTCAAACTCTCAGAAACTACCCCCCCAAAAAGGAAAACAGGCATTGACAAGGAGGGTCCGTTTAGCAAGACTGGAAGCACAAATATCAGGCTGTCCAGGAGAGCACCCAAACTTCTGTGTACAGCCAGTTACAATTCTGAACTGTGTGAAACTCAGCCTCCATTGCCTGCACTGCCATTTGATACCTGTGTGTTTCGCATGAATAACTGCCTTCCTCTATAACTCACTTTCTTCAGTTGTATGGCCAAGAGAATTAATAATTGTTATTTCAGCCAAGTAGATAGGCGACATGCAAGTAAAGGTAATTACCAGTACATAACATCAGTCTAACAAAGGAAGAAGCATCTGTTAGAAAAAAACAAAAAATTTTTTTGAGAAAAAACTTCGTGGCCAACAGCAAGATTCATCTCTCTTCTTGTGTGACAGTTATTAGCTGGTAAAATCAGTGAAATACAAAAGACTTGATGGATACAGATATTGTGATATCATTATGATCATGAAGGAAATGGACTCAAGTGTAGAAGAGTTAAGGATTCAACACTGGATGGATGTGCAATTATAAGCAATGGTTAATATTTAGAAAGAAGGTCGTTGAGGGTTACTGTCCTCAGTCTGGTCCACTGACTATATTTAGCAGTGTCTACAATAATGATATAAAGCAATTTAATCAAATTTGCCATTGACTTGAAACTGGAAAGGATTGATAATATGTTGGCAAACAGAATGATGACCATACCATATCGACAGGTGCCATGATGTATCTAATTTATGAGCTAATATGTAAAATAAGGAAGTGTGAGGAAAGACCCTTGTTGAGATCAAAAATGCCATCTTAACAGTCTGTGAAGATGCAAGTGTGAAAAACACTTAGGTGTTTAAAATGACTGTAAGAGTAAAATAATTGTTAATAGTGTGATAAGGAGGTGCACGTGCCAGAAATAGTCCAGTACAATTATGATTATGATAACTGCCCACATAGATACAAAATATCTGCAGCAATGCAGATGATGGCTCTACTCAAATTCAGACTTGCTTATAAGTGTTAGAGTCGGTTGTACTCACTCCACTCTGAGGGATAAAGATAAATGTTAATGTATTCTGGGAGAGTTAAGTAGTAGGTGGCAGCTGTCAATAAAAGGATTAAGATATTAGGGTTAGTTGTATAGATGTGAAAATCAGATATAAAAATTGTGCACAGAGAAATAATCTACCAAAACATTTGACTCTGGCAACCGCATATCTGGGAATTTACCGTAAAAATCGTTCTCCACACCCAAGGTTTTGAATTTCAGCATTGCAATTTTAAAGTTATGAGACTTTAAAATACTGGAAACAACCTAAGGTGCTGGTTGAGTGATTTATGTGCGACCACCCAAGGGAATCCTATTTTTCCATGAAAAAAAAATAAAGGATAAAGATGTTTTCTATGAACAGATATAAAGTGATTTCTAGGATTTATGGTATAAAGAATGATTATAGAATGTTAATATTTATGTGTCAAGTATGGTGAATAAGAGTATATGATTCTCAAGAGGTTTCTATTATCTATTTGCCAATACTTCTGGAGCAAAAAGAAACGAAGACAAAACAGAAACTAATGAAAATAGTTAACCCGTGAGGAGTAGCTGAAAATGGGGGAGAGAGACTAGGAATGGGAGTGTGATTTTTCTGAAAACCCCTTTTTATATAATTTGTTTTTAAATTATGAAGCTGTTTCATGCATTCAAAAAACGTAATTAAATGGATGAAAAAGCAGTTGAATGAAATAGAAATAAGTGATCCCAACTGAATATTGAATTAATAACTACTACACCAAAACAGTAATTAATTCAGGTAACTTTTACTTGAATAATTTATTGATGAACATATTAATTAAAATACTTAATTCACATAATGTTATTCATGAACACATGTTTGGATGTATTTTGGAGTACAAAACAGCTATACAAATGTGAGCTTTTTTTAGTAGGTTTGTTGTTGGTAGGTTTGTTGTTGGTCATTCTGAAATGGATGTCTTTATCCTAGGGCAAAAAATAAAATGAGCAAATTATAGATATTGTCCAGAAAAGGGAGATAAAATATAGAATATGATATTGTAGAAGAACACCGTAGTACTGGGTTTTATTTAAAAGTATCAGGAAATTTTTTTAAAAATAAATAAAAATGTCAGTACACACACACATACTTAATATATATTTCAAGCATAAGCACATATTCATCCACCATGAATCCATCTAACTATTCTATGTTCCAATACTATATTCTGCCTTTTGGTTAAAGGATATCATGCTATCTTTTTGTGCATCCAATGCCCACATCCTGACTCATCAGTGCCATTCACCACACACATATTAAAAACTGGAGAACTTAAACTCATAAATGATTTCAGGTCTGGAAGAGGAAAGAATAAGGCGAGTCTGAAGCATCTTGTTATGGCAGTAAGCAAAAAGGAGTGTTCAAAGATTAAGAGGGCAAGAGGCTGAAAGAGTACAGATATTATGTATAGGGAGTTCACATAAAACTAATTGTTTTATTAGCCCCCAATCTGGGGCTATATTTCATCAATGAGAAATACAGAATAACATGTTAAATTTAAAAATAAGTGCATGGGTCCATAGTGACACAAGAAATAAAAAAGAAAGAAAAAATGGGGTGGGTTGGCCCTTTTTTCAAAGGATAATGTATTTTGTAAGGTGGCCTGGACTTTTCAAAGAATTCAATATGAAAGAATAGGAGACGTCAGATCAACTATTCTAAATGAGAACAGACTAAGATGGCATAACCACCCAATGCAACGTATGAACGTTGTATAATGGATTAAAAAGATAAATGTAAAGAATGTTTATAGGGCTACTTATGAAATTTAAACATAGTTTGCGTATTGGATAATGTTAAGATTGATTTTTCTCAGGTATGGTAATGGGTTTGTGGCCATATGTGCTTGAGTGTGTCATGCTGAAATATCATGAAAATCTTCTTTAGATGATTTGATAAAACAGTTCTGTGTGTGTGTGTGTGTGCGTGTGCACATGCATGTATGTATGTGGAGAAAGAGAGATAGAGACGAAGCAGATATGGCAAGAAGTAGTGAGTTTGTGAATCTAAGTGAGGATTACTCAGCTCTTCATTATACTGTTTTTTCCGTTTTTCTTCAAGACTGAAATTCTCAAAATTAAAAATCATAATTCACATATATCTGAATGTGAAAGCAGATTATTATACAGAAATAACATAAAGACGGACACAAAATTCTATCCCCATCTCATATATATAATAGTAAAATTGCAAGAGTCAAAGGAAAATGGAATCTTAAAAGATTCTGAAGGAATGACAGACTACAGAAGATGGGAAATTTATTAAACAGGCCTCTTACCAACAACCAAGAAAAAGAAACACAAATATAGTGGAATAATATCTTCAGTGAGCTGAGAGAGCTTAATATTCTACTCCTAGTAATAAATATTTCATGAGCAAGGGTGAAAAAAGATAGTGCGAAACATAAAGGACTTTTTTAAAAAAATTTTAAAATATAATTTCTTGTCAAATTGGCTAACATACAGTGTGTAAAGCGTGCTCTTAGTTTTTGGGATAGTTTCCCGTGGTTTATCGCTTACATACAATACCCAGTGTTCATCCCAACAAGAGCCCTCCTCAATGTCCATCACCCATTTTCCCTCACCCCCCTGCCATCCTGCAGTTTGTTCTCTGCATTGAAGAGTCTCTTATGGTTTGCCTCCATCCCTATCTGTAATTATTTTTTGCCCTTACCTTCCCCCATGGTCTTCTGTTAAGTTTCTCAAGATCCACATATGAGTGAAAACATATGACATTTGTCCTCTGACTTATTTCACTCAACATAAAACCTTCCGGTTCCATCCACATTGCTGCAAATGGCATGATTTCATTCTTCCTCATTGCCAGGTAATATTCCATTGTATATATAAACCACATCTTCTTTATCCATTCATCAGTTGATGGACATTTAGGCTATTTCCATAATTTGGCTATTGTTGAAAGTGCTGTTATAACAATTGGAGTACATGTGCCCCTGTGCATCAGCATTCCTGTATCCCTTGGCTAAATTCCTAGTAAAGCTATTTCTAGGTCTTAGGGTATTTCTATTTTTAATATTTTGAGGAAACTCCACACTGTTTTCCAGAGTGGCTGCACCAGTTTGCATTCCCACCAACAGTGCAAGAGGGTTCCCATTTCTCCACATCCTCGCCAGCATTTGTATTTTCCCGAGTTGTTCATTTTAGCCACTCTGACCGGTGTGAGGTGGTACCTCAGTGTGACTTTGATTTGTATTTTCCTGATGATGAGTGATGTTGAGCATCTTTTCATGTGTCTGTTGGCTATCTGGATGTCTTCTTTGGAAAAGTGTCTATTCATGTCATAAAAGACTTAATAAATGGAATTCTGAAGGTATAATTTAGGCAGAAGGAAATGGTACCATGTGGAAAGATGCAAGAAGAAATTGTGAGCAATTATATTGGTAAAATGTGGTTAAAGATTTTTTTTAAATGCCTGTATAAAGCAATGATAATTGGAAATTTTTTCAAGAGGAAGCAATCTTCTTAGAGCTTAAAAACAAAAAAACAAAAACTTCACCACAAAATCACCTGTAGAAACATGAATAGAGTAATAGACTGTAGTCTTTGTATGGTTTGGGAAGTGGGTAACTTAATTATCCTTAAATTTGTTAAGTTAAATTAGAATAACTACTGAAAGAATAGACATATAGCACAAACATCCAAAACTGGGTAGAAAAATAAAATAAGAAAACAAGAGACAGACAAGCAAGACTCGGGAAATGTGAAAAATGCAATTCAGTCACAGAGGAAGATTGGGCAACAATGACAGAAGAGATTGTGGAGTTGACAAGAACGTGACAGTTCTCGGCTCAGAATCCTCTTAGGGGAGAATTCCCAAGAGCTGAAGAAACTAGCACTTGTAAGTTATGAGTAGTGATTATTTTATGAGAATTAAGATGAAAAATATTACTGAATTTACTAGTGAGTCCAGAAATAGAACATATTCTATAGGCATGAGTCTTTGATGAATTTTACCTTTACTTGGGGGAGGAAGGTCCATACAAATGATCTAAGGGCAGGTCTACACAGCTTTCACCAACTGACATTAATAGTGATGATGCCAGTCAGAACAAACTTGTGTGAAGTTCGGTAAGCCTGATTATTATAAGTCTGTGACCTCTAGTAAGATTCCTGTGTCCAGTGCATGCATGACATTCAGTTGCTATAATTGAAATGTAAGTGAAGAGCGAAGGCATTGAATCATGGTAAAATGAGAGAGTGGCGTGTAGGATAATAGCCAGAAACCTGATGTCATGTTAGGTTTAGAAGAGAATCTGAGGGTTAATAAAGTCTTTGGAATGCAAAGATCACTCTTCCTCTGAAGAGGACTTATAAAAATCTCTGATATATATAGTTTCATATGCATCTGTGGTTCTGCCTAATTTTAATGGGTACTGCTTTGTGATTGTTTGGAAAGAAAAGTATCATGAGACTTTGAAATCTATCAGTTGATTGCACATTTCTTGTTCAGTCAAAACTTACTCAGAATTCTAAGTGTACATTGACTAAGACTGCTTGAAAGGTTGGTAATGGGTGATTTAATTCTCTGATATTATATGTGATTGCAATCTGGAAGGCTGAACTCTTTTGGTGATGGCCAACCATGCAGTAAGGAGGTTAACACAATTTGCAATGGTAATCGTTCCTTCATCTATATATTTCAATCAACCTTGGCATTTATCTCTAAGGACAGATCCAAGTGCCTGTAAACCAGAATTCTTCAGGAGACAGAATTGGCGTTTTCTTTTCTTAATTCTTAGACTCTAGGTCAAAACATCTGATGAAGGTTTTATGGCTAAAATATCAATATTGATCTCTGGGGATAAAAGAGGAACACCTGAATTTTTCTTTATCTTTTCCCCATAGGTCACTCAAAATAACCTGGTATGCTATCTTTAAAAATAAAGTAGGTCTCAATTGTCTTACTGTGTTTTTTATATCCCCCTATGGACCATAAAATATGAAGGGTCTGGACTGAGATTTGAGTTGCTTTAGTAAGTGTATACATTTGATTTCAGTCAACAAAACAGAGCTACCAAAATCATGGAAGCATAGGGAGTTACTATAGGAATTTGACCTTAACACAAATATGGGAGCAGCAGATGAGGTGAAGGTCTTTAATGGGGAGTAGAAGGGCTAGGAAAAGAATCTTGTCCAAAACTCTGGCCCAAATAGCCAGGTGAGAGCTTGCAGGGAAATGAAAGTCACCAAATATGTCTACCACCAAAGTGGAACACTAAAGGGGGAATTTGAGGCAAGAGTTCTAAGAATATGTTGTCTACAGGAGCCATGGCCTCTGTGGGCCCATAGCTATGTGCTCAGTGGTAGGTCAAGGGCTGCCATTGGTCAGCAGGATTGGCATCTGGAAAGATGTGCTGGAATCTAAGAAGAGGAGAATAAGCCAGGGCATGCCATGCACCTGGGTTTATGCATCCGTGTGTCCTTTCTTTGAAAACCTTCCGAAAGTAGTGGCTCCTTTTTCTTTTCTACCTTCCATATCGAACAAAGCTTTCTCTTCTCTCACCTGGAACTATAGAGAAAAGAGTATCTGGGAAATGTAATACCCAGGATTAGTCTGACGTAACACAACCAAATTCCTCTAGTGAGAAGCTGATGATTTTCATGTAGCTTAGTACAAATAGGAGTCTAAAGCAGTTGGCAAACTGGGAAGAAGAGACCAACAATCATAAGAAAATAAGTCAGGTGCTGTATACAAAAATTCATTATCCAGAAGAGGGAAGACAGGAAAAAATGGAAGTCCAGAGGATTTCCATCTTCTGTCCTGATGTTCTATGTCATGCCAGTATGTAGGAGGTCAAGGGTCAGAAGTTGGCAGTGGGAACCAGAGTTAAAACAAGGCTTCCCTCTGAGATATCAAAGGGTCATAGATAAATGAAGCTCAAATTTGTTGCATTTTTTTCTTCTCCAACTGTAATTAGCAGGACATTAATATCAGCAAATTTTGAGGTGCTTATTAAAAATACAGATTTCTGGAACCTACTTTCAGATCTAGGAATCAGAGTCTCTGGGGTTCAGACTCAGGAATCTGAATTTTTAACAAGATGTTCAGATGGTTCTTCTGTACAGTGAAGTTTAGAAACTTGTAACTAGTGGAGTGGCTAATATGTGCCAAGCTTATGTCAGGTCTTTGAGGCACTGCTGTATTTCAGCTCTGAGAGCAGAGACTGAGTTAGAGTCATTAAGGAGTAAATGAAAATTTAAAAAAAAAGAAAAAAGAAAAGAAAAAAAGTAAAAGAAAAAAGCTAACCAAGAGGTTTTGCTATCTTTTAGAGAAGAGAAAATTGAGGTTAGAAATGACAAATAAATTATTCATGTTGCATATCTAGTAAGTGACCAGGTCCATATTCTAATTTAGATCTGTTTAGTTCCAACATGTATCTTTGGGTTGTTGAATATGGTTAACAAACAAATAACAACATACACACACATGCACACAAGCTTGCTAAATTAGTCAAACATACTAAACAAATATTAGTGATACCCCACAGGAAAGGAAAAGGTATACTCATCTCCTAAGCCTGTGTCTCTCATTAAACTAAAGATATTTTTTTAAATTTTTTAATGTTTATTTATTTTTGAGAGACAGAGAGAGACAGAGCATGATTGGGAGAGGAACAGAGAAAGAGGGAGACACAGAATCTGAAGCAGGCTTCAGGCTGTGAGCTGTCAGCACAGAGCCCGATGTGGGGCTCAAACCCACATACCGTGAGATCATGACCTGAGCCAAAGTCACATGCCTAATTGACTGACCCACCCAGGCACCCCTAAGCTAAGGATTTCTAAGAAAAGTCCTTGAGGCTGAGATCCTCCCTGAAAAGCAAGCAAAAAGTAATGCATAAAGTAAAGGGGCTGAGAAAATCCCTCCCAAGGAAGTGAAGACTTCACATTTTACCCTGTTTCCTGCTCAACCCCTCCTCCCTCGGCAGACCCACCATATATACCAAACAAGTTCTGTGTATGATTTTTCTCATCTTTGTGTGTCCTTAGCATACTGAGAGTTTATATTTATTCTCAAAGGGGAAAAAAAATCTTTGGCTTGTTTAGTTGGTATTAATTGTACAATTAATACACAAAACCTGATTTCTTTCCCCTACATTTTTGAGAGCAATACTATGGACTCACGTTGGCCAAGTTATTTAATTGTATTTTTGAAGGACTAGGCGAGTGTGAGTGAGCAAGCCGTGGAATCAGATTGCAGCCTTGGAGGTAAGCCTAGCTGTGGCAGCTGAAATGTGACCTGAATCCCTGCATTCTAATTTAGACTCTGCTAGGAAGCGTCCTGGGCACTGCTACATTGCTGGGCTTATAACAACTAGAGCTGGCCCACGTGGTGTCACTTGCCTTGGGAATTAGATAATTCTTCTGTATGAAAGATGACTTTGCAGGAGCTGGCTTTTATACATGGACATTACAAACATTAGTTTACAAAATACAAAATTTCAGTCCCTCAGCCTTAATTTTATACTATTAGCTATCCGTTCACCAAATAATGGTTAAAGCTGTCTTTTTTCACATATTTTGCTGAATTCCTTCTTAGCCCAAAAAGATATAAATTATAAAATCACTTTGGAAATATGTAGAGTAATATATGTGATATGATGTATTTATAGCACGTGTGAATCACTTTTATATCAGCAGTGATCTATTGGTTCCAGTATCTCAACTCTGGATGCTTTCTAGTATATCTCCTAAGTCAGGCCATCATCTCTCACTGGCTTACTAGTCTCCTGAGCCATCTCCCTATTTTCTGTTCGGCTTCCTCAAGAGTCCATTGTCTACTCAGAGTAATTGAGGTCCTATCTTTCCCTTGCAGTAAAAGTCTGTCAGAACAAGTTTTTCCCGGGCTTCAAGGCCCTGCATTATTTGTCCTCGCGTGTTTTTCCAGGCCCCATATTTATAACAGTGTTCGTTTACGTCTGTATATTCTGCCTCATGGACTTGCTTTCCAGTCATCAAATGCACCCAACTCATTCCTCTTCCCATTTTGTTCAAATATTACCTCAGAGAAACCTCTTTTAAACCAGCCTCAACCAATTAACCCAGACTTCTTTCCTCTACCATTATTCTCATTTTATTTTCTTCATAGCACTTACCACTGTCTGAATTTATTTACTGACTTATGTGTTTATTATTAGTTTCTTGATACTAAAGTACAAGCTCATAAGGGTAGTAATACTTTAGTCATGTATCCCCAGTTCCTAGAAGAATGTGTGCCATATACTGGGTTCAATGCAAATGTTGAATAAGTGAAAGAAAAAATGGAAGGGATTCACTTATATGGGATAGCGTGGTAACTGGCTAGATTCGGGGAAATTATGGGATATGAATGGCACCAAAGAAAGCCTTTTTATGTCATTTCATATATCAGAGTCTTACAAAATATCATGCTTTTCAGCCACAGGGTCTGAAATAATGAAACAGAACATACTAGCTGGCCTTGGAACCAACTTTGCCCTTAGGCAGATGGAGTAATGAGCAGAGAGCTCATGCAGAATTTAAGTTGATCATTTAAATAAAAATCCTCTTCAACACACAGAAAGGATGGGTATGGCATTAGTTTCTAAGTCATTGGATTTGCAGTGGTTAGATAATTATAAATATGTTATTTGCTTGTTGTATATTACTATAACTCTAATCCAAATGTCGCCTCTCTTTTCAACTTGGGTATAAATTTAAATAGAAAAGGAGAAATGCCTCATAAATACAATCTGAAGATATTTCACAAATAAGATACTGTGGTGTTTAATTTTATGTTTGACCAAATATTTAGACAAACGCTATTCTGGATATTTCTGTGAAGATTTGTTTTGTTTTGTTGTTGTTGTTGTTTTCTGGATATGGTTAATATTTAAATCACTAGACTTTTTGAAAGCAGATTATCCTCCATAACGTGGGTGGGCCTCATCTAATTTGTTGAAGGCTGTAATAGAACAAAGACTGACTTCCTGGAGAGGGAAAGAATTCTGCCAGCAGACTGCCTTTGAACTCAAACTCAATCTTTTCTGAGTCCCCATACTGCTAGCCTACTCCATCAGATTTTGGACTTGCCAGTCCTTTACAATCATATGAACCCATGACTTAAAATATATCTCTCCAGATAGATGGATAGATAGATAGGTAAACAGGTAGGTAGGTAAGTAGATACACAGACTGATAGATTGATTGATTGGCTTTGGTTCTGTTTCTCTGGAGAACCCTCACCAATACAGACAATATTTCAGATTATAGATGTAAAATACACTACTGAGAAAAGTTTACATAACCTGTCCAAATATTTATCTGGTTATTATTTCAATTAAATATTATTGACCCCATCTGTCACTTCTGAAAGTCTATCAGATTACTACTCAGAATCAAGAGATGATAAATAATGTCTTATGAAATATGATATCATTTAAATTATTTAACATACATGAAGAAGGAAAAGAAGGAATAAATTGAACTTAGTTCTTTTCCTTTGCTTTAGCAATTGAAGTCAGTCTTGGCCCTGCCAATAAAATTCTCAGGGGAGAGGGAGAAAAGATAGAAAAAACAAGTGTGACAATAGTAGTGTTAGTGAAATTGCTGCCTTAGTGGGTTAGTCTTAGAGAAACTTACAAGACGTACAACTCGTTGCTGTAGTTCAAAGTTATGCTCAGCAGTTTTTATTTTAATTGCTCTAGATACTCTACTGTGACATTGGCTGCTGGGCTGCATAGAGAGTTTAAAGAATCAAGTCGTATTTTATAGTTAACATGATTGCTAATAAAGAACAGTATAGCATGAAAAATTCCAGAGACAGTAAAACTGAAGGTTCAAGGGCCCTATGTGTGCAGATTGTGAAATACATATTCCACACAAAGGTGTGAAAAGGTGAATAAAGATGAACCCATGACATAGTGGATGAACTCATGACAAAAGGTATGGTGTCTAATTCCAAATCCTGGATGACACTGGGGGCATGGGATAAGTCCCATATGAAGTTATATCAACAGAATTATTCTCCAGGTCTCTTTTTAAGTTAACAAGAATTACATATAGTTTTGGTAGCATTAAGGGTGCTTGTAAATGTAGCCATGTTCAGCATACTTTTAGAAAATTGATCACAGGATTTTTGGTGTGTGTTCCCATGAAATGACGTCAGTTCTATCTAAAGATTTTTACTTTTGTTAAGGTAGCTCTCAATTTAACAAACACTTATGGATTCCTACAACATACCAGCCACTGATGGGCTTAGTCAGTTATTTTGTGTGTGGTCACAGCTCAGGACAAGACAAGTAATTTTCTAAATATTCCTTTTGGAATATCTGGTGAAACTTGTATTAGAAATGCACTTAGCAACATGGAGGAACTGGAGAGTGTTATGCCAAGTGAAATAAGTCATACAGAGAAAGACAGATACCATATGTTTTCACTCTTATGTGGATCCTAAGAAACTTAACAGAAGACCATGGGGGAGAGGAAGGGGAAAAAGAGTTAGAGAGGGAGGGAGCCAAACCATAAGAGACTCTTAAAAACTGAGAATAAACTGAGGGTTGATGGGGTGGGGGGGTGGGAAGGAGGAGAAAGTGGGTGATGGGCATTGAGGAAGGCACCTGTTGGGATGAGCACTGGGTGTTGTATGGAAAACAATTTGACAATAAATTTCATATTAAAAAAAATGCACTTAGAGATGCTTCATGTGGTTCCCACGCTCATCCTTGTTGGTGTTCTCCTGTCATTGTCAATTATCAGAACCGTCAGCACCTGACTGGCCAACCAGGTCAGTCGAATTTGATTCTCTGCAATCCACTTAACAGTTCTGAACCGGGCTGCACACTGTATACCAACTGTGGTTAACCATCCTAGAAATTAGAAAAAAAACTGAACCATGTCTAATGTGCAAAAAACAAACATTGTGTTTACATATTATGAATAGGAGTGTTTGTGTGGGGTGATATTCAATACCCAGCATAAGTTCCCATAATTTAATCAGTTTATATGACTTATACCTACCAAAGATATAATTATTTATGTTGAAATATAAACATGTCCAACAACTTAATTGTGTTCTGTGTTTCTTTGCAATGGTGAGCAAGATAGGGGAAAAGTTATAGGGTAGTGAAGTCAGTTTCCTAAGGCAACTTGCACAGGAACTTGACTTTTGGGTTTACAGCTTCACCCTGTTGTTTTAAGTGTGTACTTTAGTGGTGCTGTGAAAAGATCCTGTAATATCAGATAAGAAGCCAGGACCCAGACGGTTTTATGAAAAGGGTCCTGAGAAGTGATATTGCTTTGAAGTCCCAAACTCATTTCCTTGTATTCCGAGTCCAACCCCCCCGGATGTATATCGTTTTGTTGCATTGAGTTTTAAAATTTTTGCATTAGTTACCAACATTGAGAGTGGTGAGTTTTTTCACAAAGATGATAATTTGCAGTTTATTTAGAAAATTTATAAGACCTGGTATACATTCCTGCATGCCCATGATCAGTTGCAGCTGAGAAGCTCTATATATATCCCTTTTCAGATGAGTCCAGTGATCCCTGGGGCTTCACAGTCCCCATCAGCAACTTTCTCTTTACATCACCTACCTGGACTCTGTAATCATATGTGTTTGTAACCCCTCATTTAGCTTAAATCCTTCACTTTCCCCCATGTAAATATTTTGCCTAAAATTATGGAAAATGAAACTTGCTTGTACAGAGTCATCCTGCCGTGTGCCCTTCTTCCTTACTATAAACAACTTTATATTGTTTAGGGTGCTATATATCTAATTAAAAATCAAAACAAAACAAAAAGTATAAAATCCTTAAGTGTCCAGCCTCGCCTGCAACCAAAAGTGTTGGTCATGTGACATACTATGTTCCAATATTATATAAATAGAAATATATTGGGGATTCCTGGGAAAGTTTTGTCTTAATGTAAGACATTAAAGTGACACTGGAATGACCACAAGATAATGATTATTGAGACAAAAGGCATAATATAAGTATCATAATCAGGAAACATAGAAGAGCTTGAATATATTAAGCCATTGTGGTTGACTTTTTTGTTGTTTATTTACTTTGAGAGAGGATGAGTGGGGAAAGGCAGAGAGAGAGGGATAGAGAGAATCCTAAGCAAGCTCCCCGCTATCAGCACAGAGCCTGATGCCTGACTCCATCTCACAAACGTTGAGATCATGAGTTGAGCCAAAATCAAGAGTTGGACGCTTAACTGCCTAACGAACTGAGCCACCCAGGTGCCCCCGCGGTTGACGTTTCTTAAATGGAGCAAATATTACCCTGATAACTGATAGACATATATGTTTCCCTTTGCATCACACACACACTCATGGACACACACATTTTGCTCCCTTTTGACCTCGCTATTTATTGTTTTATTCATTAGAGCAACAGAGGATTGTTGAGGGCTTGTTATAAGTCAATCACCGTACTGGTCCTGTTTCTATCTGGGAGTAACAGTGATCAGACTGTGGCACATTGCTCCGAGTTCTCATATTCATATGCTCATGAAGACCAAGAAAGTGAGACAAGGTAGTGCATCCTACTTAGATCTTTAAGGATTCTTACGGTGGGGCTGTCGGCGCTGTGAATGGGAACACAGCCTGACTCTTGATAAAAGAATTGAGGACTTAACAATGGGAACTTCTATTATTTATTCACAAAATTAATAGATAAGGAAATAAAGGTCTATAAACAAACAATAAAATTGATTCTCAGGAGGACTCTGTTAGTTCTATCTGCACTATTATTGGTGCTGAAACACTAGTGGATTTAAAATGTAATGCCATTAAGACATAGGTGAGAATATGTTTATGTGTTTTTTATGGGTGTGTGTATGTTTAATATACATTTAGATGTTTTATTTGCCTTTCCTGATTAATAGGTAAGAAAATATTGTGTGGGTGGCTATGCTGAAAGATTGTTTGACCTAATTTAACATATTCTTAGATCTTTGAATGAATCCTATTTTCAAAATATTTCATATTGGAAGGTTAAAAATATTTCAAACAAGTTCTGAAAAAGTTGACAACCTTGAGCCTCAGTTTCCTCCTCTTTAAGTAAAGATGTTGACTTGTACCATTACTAAGTTCCTTTCAGATCCAGTGTTTTTAGAATTCTAGAAAGCCACTTTCTAATGCATTTTTTTCCTACCACTCTGTGTGTATTACTTGTTCCTGGATCACTCTCAACAGATGAGGAAGATCGTGGGCATATAAATTAATCAGAAGTGGTAGGTCATGAATATGAAGTAAGATATTTTCCTTTTATAGTAACCACAAAAAAATCCCCATCACATTGAGATGAAGGAAAATCATTCACTACACTCTAGAGAGTAGAGACTTATCTATATATTTGCAACTCCTTTGGGCTCTGGAGCATGGACAGAAAGAAGGAAGAGAACATAGAAGTCAGAAGGCACATCAAGACCTTTTCTTTCCTTAGCATGCAGCAGCCAGAGAAGGAAGACAGCTTCTCTCATGTGTATCACTGATTTAACGAACATCCCTCTAGGCAATGTGCACAGAAATACATTCCTAATGATAGAATTTCAGGCACTAAAATAGGCAGTTGAGGATGAAATACTGGCACAAAGGAAGCTTTCCAAACCTCTCCAAGTGGCTATATAATGATTATACTCATTCATTAATTCTTTGTACAAACAAGAACTTAGTGGCTAGTATTTGCAGGACACTGTGACAGAAATTTCAGAAACACTATTATATAAGGCAAGATATTTCCTATAGGGAGTTCACATAATTAAAATATAATAAGATAAATGCTGTGTTAGAAATAGTACATGATACAAGATAAATTCATAAACAGAGGACTGGGATAACTTGGGTAAGGATGTGACTACACCCAGGAAAGACTCTTATCACTTTTATTTTGGTAAGAAGGAAGAATTGTTTTTTTAAAGTTACTTTATCTGCATGTCCAGAGGGATAGTAAGTAACCACCCCACCTTAATCTAACTTACCAAGACAGATACAAGCAGGTTTTCACTTAAGGGACCATGAAAAGCATCCACTAGAGTAAGACGAATGGTGAGCCTTTATGATTCCTTTATTTAAAAGTAATCCATAGACATTTTGTTCACCCTAGGATGCCCTGACTAATTTACATCAATTATATCAACATGGGAGGGAGGCAATAAGGATCTGTAAAAGCAAGAGTAGAGTAAAGCATGAGTTCATAGATTAATGGAATAGAGATCCCAACCCAGTTGGAAAGCAAAGCAATAATTGAAATCATATGAAGGATTGTCATCATTTATCTTTGTTCCTTTAGCACCTAGCAAAGATAGAATGAGCCAAAATTTAATAGATTAATGGAGTAGAGATACCAACCCAGTTGGAAAGCAAAACAATAATTGAGGCCAAGCAGAGGTCCTAGATAGGTGAGTCCATGTTATTATGATTTTCCTAAAAATATCTTTCCAGCATTGATGGGAAGGAAGCCATTGGGAAAAGAGAGGAAACACTGTAATAGGAAGAATGAGAGTATTAATAACAGAAAATAATGTATCTGTCCTTGAAGGGATTAGTGAATTAACATTAATAAATAACCAGAGTACCTGGGTCAAACTTCAATACAAGCGAGAACAGTTACTCTTATGTTATTTTCTCTGAGTTCATTGTCGACCAAAAGGATTATTATGGACTTTGACAGAATTAAGTGCCAATTAACAAAGTAAGATGGAAGGTTATTATGGAGAATTTTCCATCATTTATATTAATTTCATAAAATACATTTTAGAAAATATAGTTTAGAATTTCCTGTATTCATATTCTTGAAATTCAGTCTTTATTCTTCCTTCAAGATGTTCTTTATATAGGAACATAATACTTTTAGGAAGCTATTGATCAATGTCCTATTAATATATTCATTCTTTTATATGACCTTTTAAAAATATAGTTAATTTGATTTTAAACTACTTTAAAATAATCTTTGGGGTTAACAATGTTCTGCTTTCAATGGTGAAAAAGGAGAGAATTAAATTTCACATTTATTCACCATATGGATTTTTATGTGTTTTATATTATTTAATTAGAATGGAAATGTGTTCTATATTTTCAGAGTAGTTTCTCCCTTAGTTTTTCATATTAATTCAAGGAGTTAGAAAATAAATATACCTTCATTCTTCTTCCTATGTATTTTTCTTATATTTTTCTTCTAACCAGCCACCAGACTTCATTTCCACCTTTAACACCTAGAAACAAGCCTGGCTGCTCTTAAGGTCATCTGCCCAATATCGCATTTTCTCTAATATGGAAGAACTAACACACATTTTTGTTCATGGCATGTCAAATATGTCAATTCAATTAACTTCTGGATTTGTTGACAGAAAACAGACTTTCAAAAAAGCATGTGATATTTTCCATGTGGCCAGTACTAATTCGTTGGCACAGAGAATTTCTATAATATGAATGATACTCAGTTTTCTCTTTGATGGCCCCACTCTAAAAATAGATTTTAAATCAATAGATCTTAGTGACACAGAATTTCAATCATGTGTTTTTTTTTTTAAGGTAGATACTTAAAAATGCCTTTAGTTACTTCATCTTGAGTCTAGTGCTGTTGAAAGATTTCTTATTAATGTGATAATTTCAGGGAATACCTTAAAGTTTTCACTTTTTTGACATGACAACTTTTATCTCCTTGATCTTGAAAAATCTGTGTCAAGATAAAGGTACGTGTTGGCATACCGTAGACAGGGAGTTATACAATTGGCATCTAATAACGATAATTGTGTTTTTATTCTTTTCTGATAAATGAAGTGTTAATGTATGAGCCTGGTTATGACTATAATTTTCTTTTTAGTTCTACATATTGCTGTCAAAGTTCATGGTACTGTCTCATATATTTTGGCATATAACCCACCTGCTGGAAAAAAAAATAGAGTATCTTTCTATTGTTTGCGGAATTGTTTATTTCTTAGAATGTAACTTCTTTCATGTGCTGACTCTTATCTGCCTCTGCTCCCCAGCCTCATCTGCCCTCTTCTTTTCATGGTATTTTCTGCTCCAGCAATGTTGCTATAGTTTAATCCTGACACACTCCCTGATCCCCCCTAGGTGTCCATGTTTTACCCATAGTTTTACTCTTCTGGCAGTACTTAAAAAAAAAGTTGCAGACAGGGGAAGGGAGGGGAAGGAAGAAACAAAGAAAGAACTCCTACTCATTTCTCAAGACTCACCTCAAGTGCGCCTTCCCAAACCCCCTCCCACTCCCAGATAGCTCGTTTCTACTATACCTTGTACTGTCCTACCACCTACCAAATTCTTGTGGTGTTGTAAAGTGTCTGTGTGTGTGTGTGTGTGTGTGTGTGTGTGTGTGTGTGTGTGTGTGTATTTTTCGCATTCATATGATTAGAAAGTGGAAGGAAGCATCAGAGTTTTGTCTGTCCCTGTGTGCCTTATCACCTAGTAGTAACTAGGGCTAAAACTTTCTTTTTGAAAGAAGCAATAAATAGAAACTATAAGTTTATATTAAAATAAAAAAAGAGAACAAAACAAACAAACAAGCCAACACAATAGAAATGATACACCTAACCCTATTTATATAATGGAAGTAGACATGTAAATTAGTCTTTCTAGTTGGTACCACATTGTAAGTGCCACATTATAAACTTTGTAAGAACATAACTGGGACCTTTTATTCCTTCTGTTGCCCTTCTTTCCCTTTCTACCCTGAATTATCTTCTAAACTGTTTCACCCAAGTAAGAAGTTAATTTATATTAAACAATAAGAGGAAGAAAACTAATTTTAAGAGAGAGATGGCATATTCTTTATCCTCCATTTATACTGACAGTTTTACTTGTGAAGAGAATTAGCAGATAGTTTCCATGCATTGTGCACGTTTTCATCTATCTGTCTGTCTATCCATCTATCTATCTATCTATCTAGGCACTGAGATTCAAAAGGAATTGGCTCATACAATTGTGGATGCAGAAATATCCAACACTGGCCCTCAGCAAACTGCAGACTCAGGAGTCTAGACCCAGAGTCTAATGGCCTGGGTACCAGAAAAGCCAATAGTTTAAATTCTAGTCCTAGCCTGAGTCTAAAGGCAGGAGAAGACCAATGTCCCAGCTTAAAGACAGTCAGGAAGAGATATCAAATTCTGTCTTATTCTGCCTTTTGTTCTATTCACGCCTTCACTGTGTTGGATGAAGAGAGCACACAATGCCCATGTTGAGGAGAGCAGTCTGCTTCACTCCAGTCTGTTGGTCCAAATGTTAATCTCTTTCAGGAACACTCTCACAGACACGTCCAAATTAATGTTTAACCAAATAACTAGGCACCCTAGGGCCCAATGAGGTTGATATATAAAACTAGCCATCATAATACATTTCAAACAAGGGAAATATTGGTGGATATATGATAAGGAAAGATAGGATTCATTAGGCAGAAAGGGAGAGGCTAGGGCTTGAAGGTCCCTGGGGGGTGGGGGGGGGGTGGGCGGAAAACACAAATTTTAAAACATTTCTGGGGTGTCTGGGTGGCTCAGTTAAGCATCAGACTTCCACTCAGGTCATGATCTCAGGGTTCCTGGCTTCAAGCCCTGCATCAGGCTCTGTGCTAACAGCTCAGAGCCTGGAGGCTGCTTTGGATTCTGTCTCCCTCTCTCTCTGACCCTCCCCCACTCACACTCTCTCAAAAACAAATAAACATTAAAAAAATATTTAAAACATTTCTTCTGGGAACGTCTGACCTCAAGCAAACTCCCTCAGATATAAAGCTCCTCCTAAGAATGCAACAGATACCACCTATTCCCCCTCAGGTTTCCCTCAGCAATTTGACAAACAAAAGATCTAACTAAATATTAGTAGACCAAAAAACAAATGACCCACAAGGAATATTACGGCCATAGACCACATACAATGGAAATGAGCCAATCAAAAAGGAAGGACTAGTTATTTAGAATTACCTAGCCATTGAGGGTAGGGCCTGAGAAGAAACGAGGGACAGGTGGTGACCCAAACCCTATAAAATAAAGTCCCTTGCCTATAGTCACTGGCATTCACTTTTGAATGCCTTCTGCCTGTAAAGAGAACTTTCCTACAATTCTTACCTTCTAATTTTATACTCTAATAAAATCCTTGCCTTCTTGCTCCCTTTATCCTTTATTGTCCACCTGTTCATTCTTTAAAGTGGCAAGACAACGAGCCCTGGGTACTGAGGTAAAAACTCCTGTAACACATTCGCTTAAAAGTGAATTTTCAACATACAGGTTATAATCATATTTTACAAGAGGCACAAGGGGAGTGAAAGCACAAAGGAGAATGGATTCCATGCCTCACACACAGCAAGCAATATTTATTCAATGAATAATTGAGATCATCAATTAGTTAGATATGCCAAATTTAGAATAGTTACAGGTAATTCAAAGGACAAAGTACAATATCAAGGCAAAAGAGAAGACAAAATAGGTAAGGCAGAATAAGAGAAAGTATAATAAAGGATATATCCATTTAGCTCAATATGTAAGATAACTACAGGTGTAGGTATGGTCTCAAGTAGAAAAAAAGGAAAGTATTCTTAGAGTAACAAACGATGACCACACACAAGAAATATCAAACTGTAGCTTCTCCTGTTGTGAATCCATCCTAATTAGTACCAGTAGCTTGCTGTTTACACTAGAAGTCTCATTGTCATCCACATGCTTAAAAACGTCTTAGAGAAACTCCACTGTCTAAATTAAATTCAAGCTACTTTGTATCCCACAAATGAACCTACCAATTTGCCTTGCTTTTCATTTCCAGCCTCATTTCTCACCACTGCCTCCCCTGGATGCCATAAATTCTGTCCATAATTAACTTAAATTCCTCCTCTCGCCTAAATGACTCCATCCCCCTTTTCCAACTGATGAGCCCTATTCCTTGAAAGGCAAGTGTCTGTTGATAATGACAATGATGAGGATGATAATGTCATGGGGAAAAGAGGAGAGTGGTGTTTATAGTTCTCTTTTATTGATTATTTCTGGCCAGCCCCAGTAGTGAATATCATAACTATATTATTTTATTTAATTCTAATAATAAGCCTAGTTTTTATTATTCACAGTTTATTGTTGAGGAAATTATAGTGTAAAGAGAATGATTGACTTATTCAAGGTCACTCACTTAATAAGAATAATTTGCATTGAGTCTGAAAACCAAATCCACTCAGCAAACTACCAAAATGGATTTTCTAAGGACTCTTTGATTAATAATAAAATTTAAAAACTCATAAAGCCCTCCTGTATGTTCTCTTTATATTGTATCTAATTATATCAGAATTATTTACACATCAGTCTACTCAATTTGATTTAATTTCCTTGAGTCTAGGAATCAGTTCAGTCCAGACGGCTTCCCCCATGCCCTGTATAGTGTTCAGTTCATCATAAGCACTTTATAATCTTTTATTAACATAAACAAATATAAAAAATTAATTCTAAATATACCCAAATGAAGGCTATAAACCTAATAGTAAAAATAAGAAAGCAAATTGCCTTTGCTATTTTAAACATTGGGAGAGAAAACCTTATTAAAATTTCCCTCTATGGGAATGTCAATAGATATATACATCGGATGAAAATAAGCACAAAATTTAATTATTTTTCTTAATTATTATTAAAGGAAAGTCTTTGAAAAGAGAAGTGCCAAAGGATGTAAAAACAGAAAGATCAGGAAATGTACCAAATTGACAGTGATTGGCTAAGCAAAGCGAACAGTCTATAAATCATTGTTTTGGTGTGAGAGTTCTTGTATCAGTCACAGAAAGCATGAAAATTAAGTAATTTGCTTTAAGTAATCTTGTCATAGGAAAACACTGTGTGCTTCTTCCTATTTTTTTTTCTTTTCAATGAATCCCTTGTATGGTTGCCCATTAAGAGGTAGGATAACAATCTTTATTGTTTATAGACCAATCAATATCTTTCAATCCCAATGTGTAAGCTCTTTGTCACCATTATGACAGGAGAGGGCAAAGGAGGTACAATAAATATTAGCATGGACAAGATGAAGTAGCTGATAGACTCATTAGAGTAATTATCAGGGACAGAGAAAGCTGGCTCCTGACATTAATTCCCAAAACTTTGACCTTAGGATTGGACTTTTTCATGGAATTCAGCTTCGCTTTTCTAATTTTTAAAACTTCTGCATTTATTCTCTAATTTCTTTTGTCTTTTTCAAGATTTTTTTTTGGTAAATAATTCGTCCAACTAAATAATTAAACAGCAATTAATGTTTTTTGTTTGCTTGTTTGGAACTTTACCCTGTTGTGGTTTTGTAAATGCATTTAACTGGAGGTAGAGGTGGGTTGACATTTAGACTTCATTATCACTTTATACTAAAGCATATATTGCCTTTTTGTAATATGTATAGTGTCCCAAATACACAACTTGTTTAAGTGTCTTTATTTATAAGTATTTGGCCAAATAAGCAGAGTAGATATTGAGCAATTATGTGATTCTGGGGCTCAGATTTGAAAAAATAAAAAAATAAAAAAACAATTTGCTACCTCTATAGTATGTATTCTTTATATAGTATATATTTAAAAAGCACTTCTTAGTAGTGTACACGTATCAGAATAAACTCTTTTTTTTGCTTTAATCAAGTGTACCAACGGTTCAGAAAATTTTTCATATCAAATCCTATAAGAATTAAATCATATTGTATAAACTTAAAATCTGTGAAAGTCACAATTTGTACTTTACTCACTGATTATATTTATTTACATCATATATACTACATCCTCCCCTTTCTAGATGACTTTATTGAGTGATTGGTTCAGGTACATAGACATAAATTATCAAGTCATATCAATCCTTGTTCTTTTCCTCCTTTAAGTAAATTGTCTTCAAATTCACAATTCTTATTGCTTACTTAAATCAATAGCAAAAGAAAATTAATAAATATACAAATTATTGAGAGGTTAATCACATAATTAATCAATAGCTTCCTATTGAGTTGATTCTAATCTTTAGAGAATTAGCTTTTTATTTAAGATAAATAAGTTTCAGGGCACCTGGGTGGCTCAGTCAGTTAAGTGTCCAACTTCAGCTAGGTCATGATCTCACAGTTTATGGGTTCAAGCCCCGTGTTGGGCTTTGTGCTGACAGCTCAGAGCCTGGAGCCTGCTTCAGATTCTGTGTCTCCCTCTTTCTCTGCCCTTCTCCCACCGTGATCTGTCTCTGTCTCTCTCTCAAAAATAAACATTAAAAAACCTTTCAAAAACAGATAAATAAGATTCAGGGTACTGGGTGGCTCAGTTGGTTAAGCATCTAACTCTTGGTTTCGACTCATGTCATCATCTCACAGTTCCTGTGTTCAAACCCTGCATTTGGCTCCATGCTGATAGTGCAAAGTCAGCTTGGAATTCTCTCTCTGTTCTCTCTCTGTCCCTCTCCTGCTCGTGCTCACTCTCTCTCTCTCTCTCAAAATAAATAAACTGAAAAAAAGGACAAATACATTTCTAGGGGAAGACAGAGAAAAGATAAAGTGAAGAAGCTTTGGTGATTGGATGTTAAGTCAGTAAGACAGTGATGCATTGCAAGATACTGTTCATATTTTGAAGTGCATTTTCTCTTTTCTTTGTGTGTGTGTGTTATGTATGTATTATGTAGGCATTTACTTATATTTAAATTCAAGTTAGTTAACATCCAGTGTAGTATTAGTTTCAGAAGTAGATTTTAGTGATTCATCACTTACATATAACACCCAGTGCTCATCCCAAGTGTCCTCCTTTATGCCCATAATTCATCTAGCCCATCTCCCACCCACCTCCCTCCAGCAACCCTCAGTTTGTTCTCTGTATTTAAGTCTCTTATGGTTTGCTTCCCTCTCTGTTTCATTTGTTTTTTGTTTCCCTTCCCCTATGTTCATCTCTTTTGTTTTTTAAATTCCACATATGAATGAAGTCATAAGGTATATGTCTTTCTCTGACTGACTTCTTTCACTTAGCATAATAAATTCAAGTTCCATCCACATTGTTGCAAATAGCAAGATTTCATTCTTTTTGATTGCCAAGTAATATTCTGGTGCGTGTATGTATGTGTACCACATCATCTTTATCCATTCATCAGTTGATGAACATTTGGGCTCTTTCTATAATTTTGCAGTTGTTGATAGCACTGCTATAAACATTGGGGTGCATGTGCCCCTTAAAATCAGCATTTTTGTACCCCTTGGATAAATACCTAGTAGTGAAACTACTGGGTCACAGGGTAGTTCTATTTTTTTTTTTTTTTTTTTTTTGAGGAATCTGCATACTGTTTTTGAGACTGGCTGAAACAGTTTGCATTCCCACCAATAGTACAAAGTGTCCCCCTTTCTCTACATCCTTGCCAACATCTATTGTTTCCTGTGTTGTTAATTTTAGCCATTTGACAGGTGTGAGGTGGTATCTCATTATGGTTTTGATTTGTTTTTCCCTCATGATGAGTGACGTTGAGCATCTTCTCATTTGTCTGTTAGCCATCTGGATGTCTTCTTTGGAAAAGTGTCTATTCATGTCTTTTGCCCATTTCTTCACTGGATTATTTGCTTTTTTGGATGTTCTGTTTGGTAAGCTCTTTATAGATCTTGGATACTAATCCTTTATCTGATAGGTCAGTTGCAAATATCTTCTCCCATTCTGTCAGTTGCCTTTTAGTTTTGTTGATTGTTTCCTTTACTGTGCAGAAGCTTTTTATAGTTCATTTTTTGCTTGTGTTTCTCTTGCCTCCAGAGACATGTCTAGGAACAAGTTGCTGTGGCTAAGGCCAAGGAGGTTGCTGCATGTGTTCTCCTCTAGGATTTTGATGGTTCCCTGGCTTGCATTTAGGTTTTTCATCTCTTTTGAATTTATTTTTGTGTATGGTATAAGAAAGTGGCCCAGTTTCATTCTTATGTATGTCTCTGTCCAGTTTTTCCAACACCATTTTCTGAAAAGACTGTCTTTTTTTCATTAGATATTCCTTCCTGCTTTATTGAAGATTAGTTGGCTATACATTTGTGGGTCTATTTCTGGGTTTTCTATTCTGTTCAATTCATCTATTGTTTTGTTTTGTTTTGTTTGTGCCATACATACTGTCTTGATGATTACAGCTTTGTAATATAGCTTGAAGTCCATTAGCTTTGGTTTTCTTTCCCAACATTACTTTGGCTATTCGGGATTGTTTCTGGTTCCATAAAAATTTTAGAATTGTTTGTTCTAGCTCTGTGAAGGATGAACTGCTTTTTTAAGCTTAAATTTGTAATTTGGCACATATTATTTTTTAATTCTGGGGAACTGAAAAACTGGAAGATGAGATAGCTGTAGAATATTTTATATATAGTACTGAAAATATGAAAGAACCTTGGTTTCTCGTTTTCTTGCATCTTTGCATAAAAAAGAAGAAAGTGAAATTTGTGGGTATGAAAAAGGAAAATTAGAAATTCTAGTTAATGGTTTTGTGTTTACAAAGTTTTCATGATTTTGATTAGAGATGTTCATGTTTAAAGTTCAGATAATAAAAGTGTTATAAAGAAGAAAATTAAAGTTAACCGAAATTCTACTAGTTGAAGGAAACCACCATTATGTTTAACATATATTCATTCCTCAGGAACATACATAAGATATATGTATAAGCACAACTACAATGTTGACATGCTCACTTCCTTATAAAAATGTAATCATTCTATTTTTTCATATAATTTGTCATGACCAGCTTACATAATACTATGGTAAATTTATCTTAAATTATGTTTATCAGCCCTAGAAAATTAACATTATTTTGCTCTCTTGGCATTAAAACACAATTATGTATCAGAAGTAAACTTAGAGTTAACCTCTTTTACTTGTTTATTTTATGAAATGAATATTTCTATAAACCTAAAAGTAGGTAAAGAGAGAATAACAGCAGCAATAGATTTTCTCAGAAAATTACATGTGAACTTGATTAATAAATGGTGATAATAATGGTAGAACAAACTTCTCATGACTTTAAAACCAGCTGTGTGAAAATTAGGCACTCATAGATCAGGTTCAGTATTTATAGTAGTACTTGAATCTGAAATCAACAAGAGTACATTTCTTATAATTTATGAAACTTAGAAAATACAGTACCTTTCTCTAGTTCTTTTTTTTTTTGAGCCATTAATTCATCCTTATCTTTGCATTTATTGTTTTTCCTCCTTTTAATCTTACCCACTTCTTTTCTTTTTTTAAGTTCATTTATTTATTTATTTTGAGAGAGAGAAAGAGAGCATGTGCATCCAGGAGCAGAAGAAGGCCATAGAGAGAGGAAAAGAGAATCCCAAGCATGCTTCACACTGTCCTTGGGAGCTCTGGAATCATGAGATCATAACCTGAGCCAAAATCCAAAAGTCAGCTGTTTCACCAACTGAGCCACCCAGGCACCCCTTACTTCTTTTCACTCAGTTAAGTTCACTTGCTCTGCTTTATTATGTAATGCCTTGAATTCTCAACCACAATTCCAAACTTGCCTCTTCAGAACTTAAATTACTAATGTGAATGGTCATTGATTATTACTTTATAGATTCTTTTTCTTTTAATGTTTATTTATTTATGAAGGATAGAGAGACGGACCATGAGCAGGGCATGGGCAGAGAGAGAGGGAGACACAGAATCTGAAGCAGGCTCTGAGCCATCAGCACAGAGCCCTACATGGGGCCTGAACTCACAAGCTGTGAGATCATGACTTGAGCCAAAGTCGGATGCTTACCCAACCGAGCCACCCAGGTGCCCCAGAAATTCTTGGGTTTTTTAAATGTTGCTGAGCAATTTAAATGAATCTAAAAAATGTAATCACATGATTTTTTTAAATAAAAATGATATGTCTTAATTTGCATTAGGTCCTTCATATTTATGTTCTTTCCACATTAATGGCTACTAAAAATAAATAGTATCAAAAAATTATCTTGAAGACTTTGAATATTGAAGACTTTACATTAGTATTTAAATCTGCACATCTAAAAAGAACCCACGGGGCGCCTGGGTGGCTCAGTCAGCTAAGCGTCCGACTTCAGCTCAGGTCACGATCTCACAGTTCGTGGGTTCGAGCCCCGCATTGGGCTCTGTGCTGACAGCTCAGAGCCTGGAGCCTGTTTCAGATTCTGTGTCTCCCTCTCTCTCTGACCCTCCCCCGTTCATGCTCTATCTCTCTCTGTCTTAAAAATAAATAAACGTTAAAAAAATTTTAAAAAAATAAAATAAAATAAAATAAAATAAAATAAAATAAAATAAAATAAAATAAATAAAAAGAACCCACTTCAGTAGCCCATAGTGGAACATATATTCATGTTGCCATTTTTTTCTTCCAATATTTAAGGTATTATATGTGATGTAAAAATTGTATTATTCAATATAAAAAACTAATTAAGTTTTATGTGACAGTGATATGATAATCTTTCAAGATAAATTGTATGCACTGTTCTTTTTTTGGAAATAATTCACCTATTCTGGATTGTTGCATTGTATTTAGAAGTATACATCCAAATGCTAGCAATATCTCTCTCTCCTGAAAGCTTAGCAAATGCAGTCTGAAAAAGACAACTATAGCTTCTTAAAATGAACATAATTGATTACTGGTTGATAAGTACATGGCAGGGGTTTCTATCCACCATCCCATCACTATTTTTCTGCTAAAACTATATAATGCACTTAGGTTTGACCCATTCACTTGTCTTTTTTTTTTTTTTTTTTTGCCTAAGTCTCTTTCCTGACCATGTTTCCCTCCTTGACAACATTTTTTTTTCTTAAGGATGAATTAAATGTATTAACTTCTCTCCCTCCCTCTCTCTCTCTGTCTCTCTCTTTGTATTTATTTTAGTTTGTCAGCAAATATTAGTTATAACTTGCTGTATTTCACTCTCCAAAGTGTTACTATCATTTATAAATTATGACCCATGGTAGGCACTGGTTGTTATCAATCACCGGGGAGTAATTGATGTTGATTGAATGAAATCAATGTGATGTTTGCAGAGCTATGACCTCGTCAGTTAACTTGGGTGCAACAAATCAATTAGATCTATAGGGACTGAATCTTAAAGATAACTGAAAGTAGATTTCCATTAATTTAGAAGAACAAAAATGGCTTTTATCTTTGACTAGTCCTTTCTTTATAACATGGGATAGTCTAAAAACTCTGCAAAAAATCATTACTAATCTTTTTTATGTAGAATCACATACTAATGAAAGTTGTTGAGAGTACTAAACATGAAAGAAAGCTTGTTTAACCTCACATTTTATAAATAAACTATATAAATGCAAAGACCAGAGAGGGGGAATTGTTCCAGGTAGTAAGTACAGTGAGCCTTTATCAAACTTGGGACCAGGACTCTCTCTTCCAGACCAACTCCTCATCGCATCTCCTAAAAAATGCTGTTTCTTTTTCTACAATGAAAGTGATTTGCCAAACATAATTTATGATTAAATCTATTTCCAATTAGCTTCAAAATGCAGATAGAGTCCACTTTAATATACATCTGTAAAAAGCTGCCATTCAGCCAAGACCCTAAGACTGCATTTAGATATGGAAAGAAACAAATTTTCATGAGTTGTGTTGATTTAGCCACGAATCAGTGGTTTTGATTTAGCCACTTTTTTCCCCAAATGCCTATGAATTTGATGTTGAGATAGTACTTTCATAGTATGCATTTAAATGTAAGATAATAGCTTTAATAATAATATAATAATTTTAATAATACAATAGGTTTTTATAGGTCTGCTATGCAGAGACACTTTCAAAGATCATGAGTCTTGGTCAGTTTAACAGAAGGAATTCAGTCAGTAACCATTGCAAAGAAGAATTCATTAGTTTTCATTCATTTACCAGTTCCACCAGCCCCAGACCAACTTCTTTCTTTTTTCATTTTTTAATTAATTAACTATACCTTAAGTGCTAAAAGCAATGAGTTATTTTAAGAATTTATTTATTTTTTGTATGTCATCATTTCTAGTTTTGCCATTTTGTACTCACAAACAAGTCACAGATGGATTAATCATTATGTTATCAAAGGATATAAATACATGGTGTGGAGGCCAATTTAAGAAGTAGATTGTCCTAGAATTTTATAATAGCTTCCGTTTATTGAAGGCCTGGTCAGTGAACTGGGCATGCTCCATATATCATTTCCAAATTGTAACTGGCAATTACTAAAGGATTATCTCATTGAAATCCCTCCCTTTACGAAATGAGAAACCGAGTCTCAGAAAATTTGAGCATATTACCCAAGTTTAAATAACTGAAGAATGGAAAACCCAAATGCTAGCTAGCTCTTGGTCTCTGGATTCACAGTCTTATGTTTTCACTTCTACCAACAGTCTGATTTTGTAGAATTATATTTTGAGAATTTAGAGGTAATAACTTTGGTCTTTTAAGTCATCATCAGTTGAAGCAAATAGACTAAGGAAAAACCATGTCACTAGATAGTGTGATTATTACTGAATGTCAGATTTCTTTATTAATTTCTTTGCAAAAATTTTTTTAAAATACTTTATTATAAATATTTTGACACCAAAGCTGGTTTTACTGTTCATATGGTTGCAAGTAGAACTTAAATAAATGCTGTAAGAAAATATGGTATGGAAACATCAACGAAATCTTACTCTCAGTTGGTAGTCAGACCTGCTATATAAATTGTGGGGCCCAGGGCAGGATGAACAGGAGACCTTTGTTCATGAAGCAGAAAGAAAGTGTCATTAAACTTACTAAAAGATACATATTTTTTCATTCTTCTGTGGTCTCTCTCAAATTGTCATGGTGTTGGATTTTTATTATTATTATTATTATTATTATTATTTGCTATTTAATGTTATTCTTATTAAGGAAAATTTAAATTTAAATCTTGGCATCAGTTTTAGCATTTGTACTTATATTGTGCAATACCGATTTTAAATGAAAATATGAGTTTTCATCTTATCTGTAGAACTGCTGAAATTACACAGTTCCTATTTCTTTGTTTGTATATGCATATGTATTTCTTTCCAACTGGGCAATAGCAATGCTGAATGAAATTAATTCAACTGGTTTTATTTTACATTTGATATACACATATTCTGCCAATAATCTCTACCTTTGGCTTAATGATGAGTAAGACAGGAACTTAAATGGTAAAGGAATTATGGGCATTTGTCTTTCCCTTTCCTCCAGTGACATTATTTTAAGCATACATGGTTGACTAACATAGGGAGGTAACACATGTAAAATGAATACAGTATGGTTCCTTGATCATTGATGTTTCTCTATTTATTCAAACAAGCTCTTCTTCAAACAGAGAGCCCCTTGAGGCTGGCAGCATCCCCTCTTACTCAGTTGTAGACATGACATACTTATCTTGTACTCAATTTAGGTATCACTGAACTCAGACACATTATGGGCTTACCAGAATTCTGTGCTTAGGAGGCATCATAAATACTACATGTGAACGGAGCGCATGCCTGTTCTGAGTGTCTCCTCTGATCACATGCATGCTCTGCTTTCCCAACAAACTTAAATTACAAAACACAAATTCAAAGATGTAATTGTTAAAAATGTCAAGGTGGTGAAAACCAGTCCAGTTTCATGTCCCTGAAACCAATTCAGCCAGTAGTACCTGCAAAGGTAAAAACATACTGTATCTTCAGAACACTTGTTATGTAAAGAGGAATTAAAGAAAGACTTTTCCATTCAGGAGATTTTTTTTTTCCTACAAGAATATTTCTTTGAAATTTGAGAAATTTCAGGAAATCAAGGAGCCTTTAAGAGAATACTTAGTAAATTTGACAGTGGACAAATTACAAAATCGTTTTATTGTTTGGCTCCAAAGTCTCTAAACTAGATTGGAATTTAAGCTGTATTGGAGCTGTGTGTTTCTTGGGAGAAAACACATGTGCTTTAGAATCAGAAAATCTATTCTTTTGCCAACTATGTAAACACAGGAAAATTATATGACCTCATGTATAAATGGGGATAATTGTGCTCATATCTTGGAGTTTTGTTTGAACCAACTGTAATAATACAGAGAAGGTCTAATCATGGTTCCTAGATGAATATGTCATTTGGCATAATAGACATTTTTTAGATTGTAGCTTTTTTTTTTTTTTTTTAATTTTGGAGATACCCTGTGACCCTGGAGGAAAAATCTCCTTATTAATATGCTCTAAATGCCAAAAATACTTTTGGAAATTAAATCAAAATTTGAACAGTGTATACTGGAGCCTTTGAAAGTACCACCAAAGATAAAAACAGAAAGTAAAGGGGAAAAAATTCCAAGATTTCATAATGAGTTGTTCAAAACTGCAAGGAAAGAATCAGACCAAAGAGAAAGCTATTCCACAAAGAGAGCATTGTTCAAGGGGAATCAGGAGTGCATTTTAGAGATCTGTCTGGAGGACAGTCCGGGAGCAAGAGTCCCATGAGGCCCTCTTTGCTCTCTGTAGCCTCTACTAATCTTGTTTTCCTTTCAGTCAGTACCTTTCACTGTATCATTTAATTCTGTTTTTTTTTATAACATTATCTACTCCAAATGTCTGTTTCTCATGTTCGTGGCAACATTTCAGATTTCTTAAGCATTAAAAACAAACAAACAAACCTCTAAAAAATGTGCCTTTTTTCTCTTTTGCTTCCCCATTGTGGAGTACAGTCCAGGTGAATTGTTTTTCAGATGCTTGTCTTGTTTTCCACATTTCTGTGACCATATCCAGAGTCATTATAAAATAAAGTAATACATCAAATATTTGGATGTAAAATGAGAGGCTTAGGCTAAATAAATAATAAAGATGTGGGGTCCAAAATTTTATTATGCAAATGTCTCTGGGAAACAGGGATTCCTTTAGTGAAAGTAGAGTATTTGGAGCCTAATAATTCAGATTGCTTATTTATATCATGTAAATCCCTTGGAAAGTAATATTCAATCTATTTGAAGTACAACAACCTGATTGAAATTACCATCTTATTACAGGTCCCATATAACTCTTGTTCTTATGCTTTCTTTTCATTTTCTCTGGTTTTAAGTCTTTTTCTGATTATTTTCATAGTTGCATTGTGTGGATGTGTGTGTTTTTTTGTTTCATTTTGCTTTGCTGTAATCATGAGAGTCTTTGTTTATATTTAGAATCAATAGTCTATCCTATAAGAATATCCTTTTTGTACCACATTTATAGACCAACTTCTTAACTAATTGTTGGGTTAATGTTATTTCTACAACTGTTCTTAAAAACCAGTAATTTTCTGTGTCATCATGCAAAAAGCCAAGAATAATAATAATGAGAAATAATTATGTAATCAATTAATGATTTATTTGCTATAAATGTTAACATGATTGTTTTACATGAAATATTGTATTTCTATTTGGCTGTGCACAGGATAACATAATTTAATTGGCTTCTGTGGGGATTTCTTAGGATGTAGGCATGTAACTTAGACCACCAATAACGAACTTCAGTTCAGAATTATTCAGTATGAAAGAGAAGGCTCCCTGTGGTGTCTCTGAGTTTTGTTAGGTTAATGGTCACACAAGTGTTGGCGTTCCACTGGCATCAGCTGCCATCAGTCATGTTTCTAGCCCCGAAGTGGTTTTGGTGGAGAGAAAGTGGTGCAAGTTTTCTGTAGGGTTCCATGTATCACCATTTTTTGTGTGTGTGCCAGCCAGTTTCATGGTGTAGTTTCAACCAATATTTCCAGAAACTTAGCACCTGTCATTGGTCTTTTAGTGTTCCCAACTCTTCTTTGAGATCCCTCATACTTAACTAATACATGCCTTTTGGGTTTAATTAGCTAAAATCCAATTCTGTCACTAGTAGTCAAGAATTCTGATAGAGTTTGCCTTAAGCCTTTATTCAAATAATGGAGACCTAAACATGAATAAACATAGCATGCTACTGGGAACATGTCTAGGCACATGTTAGGACCACTGCGTCTTTGTGTTTAAAAAAAAAGTACTCCTACTTCAGGTAGACAAATTATGAAAAGCTCTTTCTCGATGCCTGTTCATCCATGGGCACACTGCTTGACAAGTGCTCAGCAGGTTGTGTGATGAAAGGTGCTTTCTCTTCTGGTCAGACACAGTTCTGTGCAGGAGGATGGCCAGCATTTAGGTTGGCCTTCAGTCTTCTCTCCTCTGCTGGGTTGTTTTATATACAGAACAAGGTGTACAACCATATAAAATAGCCCTGATATAATATACATATAGAACATATATGTATGCATTTATGTGCATATGTGTGGTACGCCAGTGATGGTATTTTTTTAAGTTTTTTTATTTTGAGAGGGAGAGATAGCATGAAAGTGGGGGAGGGGAAGAGGGAGAGGAGAAAGAAAATCCCAAGCAGGCTGTGCACTGTCAACTCAAAGCCCTACACCAGGCTCAAGCTCACAAAACTGTGAGATCGTGACCTGAGCCGAAACCAAGAGTTGATGCTTAACCGTCAGAGCCACCCAGGCACCTCTCCCCTTGCCCTAAAGTGATGGTATTAAATTATTTTAAATTGATTTTGTTAAATCATTAAATTTTATTCAGAGTCAAATTACCATCTTCTTAGAGTTTAAACATGTTAAGATACTTTGGAAATGATATGAATGTACTAATTATTTGATACTGATAACATTTTTTAATTGAAAAACTCTTTAGTCCAAGTATATAATAAATGAAATACAAAAATATACTGGAAGAATGCAAAGTGCAATAGCCAAAAGTGATATAAAATGTCAATTACAGATTACAAATTGTTGGTTCTTCAGCAGGGAAGGTTGTGACCTCTGTTTAATCTCCGTACAGATCCGGATTGAAGTCCTCAATCTTACTTTTCTCACCATTAGCTGTTATATATTTAGACTACATAACTAATGTTACTACTTAATCTGCATCTTTCAGTTGTGTTATTCTCCCTGCTATCACACTAAGAAAAATGATGAAAATAAAATCAGGGCTGGGAGAGATTTGTCTGCTGGAAAAGGGAATGCTTAATTGCATGAAGGGTGACAAAGGAGAAACAGTTGGTGTTCTTACTGCAACCCAATGTCTCCTGTGCTAATCTTCGTACTTGTTGTTTCTCCCTTATCCCAAAAACAGGTTGATGATGCAGGACCATGGACGCCAAAGCAGTGCTGATTGATACTTTCAGAGCTGTGTCATAGTCCTTTTATACTAATCCTAAAACCGCTTCAACCCAATGGCTAAGTCTGTGTTGTCCACACTTATCAGCATGTGGCCTTTTGAATTTAAATTAATACTAAATAAAATTACATGTTCAGCTCCTCCATTGCACTAGCCACATTTCAAGTACTCTTTTGCCACCTGTGGTCTGTGGCACAGAGCAGGTTGAACATTTCTGTCACGGCAGAAAGTCCAGTTGACCATGTGGGCCTATGCACTTACTTTGAAATTAATTTTCATTTTGAATTTACAGTTCCCTGGAATCTTGCTTTAAATATTCCAATGGCATAATAAAATCCCATTCCCATATTGATTGTGTTCTTCCCATTTAGTAGCTGACACTAGATAATTAGGGAATGAAAGGCAGCAAAGCAGCATTTTGGCCTTTAACCCTTTTGACAAAGATATACTTCCTTTTAGCACAACTTGTTTGCTACAGTAGACTACTGTACTTCATCGAATCTGACATATCATCACTTAAAAGATGCACCATTATTTTGTGTTCCAGTAAGCTTGGCATTCTATTTGTTTCAGAGTCCTCAATTTCAGAGGCGTTAAAATGTGAAAACAGTGCACAACTTAGACTTCTTGAAATATGATGAAAATCTAAATCTTCACTTATAATATCTTGCAACATAGAGTAAAACAGTTTAAATACAGAAAACCATTCTTGGTAGTGTCTTAATAGATTGAGAATTTTCTTAAAATAGCCCTCTATTCCTTTCTTCATCTATACCTGGCTTTATCTCAGATAGCAAATAACTCCTCTATTTTTTGGGGGGTGGGGGGGTTGTTTTATTAAGATATAATTTAGGGGCTCCTGGATGGCTTAGTTAGTTAAGTGTCTGAGTCTTTATTTCAGCTCAGGTCATGATCTCTGGCATGAAATCAAGCTCTGTGCTGATCATGGAGACTGCTTAAGAGTCTCTCTCTCCCTCTCTCTTTCCTTCCCCCACTCGTGTGTACACAGGCTCACATGCTCACTTTCTCTCTCTCAAAAAATAAAAATATTACTCTTGAAACCAATACTATACTGTATATTAACTAACTTGAATTTAAGTAAATAAATAAGTAAACAAAATCTTTGAAGATGTAATTTAAATGCATGAAAATAAGCCCTTTTTAGTGTTCAGGTCTACAAGTTTTAATAACTCCATGTAGTCATGGCACCTACAGTCAAGACACAGAATGGTGCCATCACACCAAAAAATTACCCCATGTTACATGGTACTTAGCTCCTCTCTCTATTTTTTATTTTTGTAAAATTTATTTATTTATTTTGAGAGAGGGAGAGACAGTGTGGGTGGGGGGAGGGGCAGAGAGAGAGAGAGACAGACAGGTAATTCCAAACAGGTTTCATGCTGCCAGCACAGAGCACAACACGGGGCTTGAACTCATGAAACTGCAAGATCATGATCTGAGTGAAACTAAGAGTCAGACACTTAACCAACTGAGCCACCCCGGCACCCCCTTAACTCTTCTCTTTAATCTCAGCTCATGGCAAGTATTGGTTTGTTTGCTGTCTATAGTTTCATGTTTTCTAAAATGTCATATAAATGGAAATCATGTACCTTTTAAATCTAATTTCTGTTTTTCTCTTACTTATGAGTGAGGTCCATGCATATTGCTGTGTGTATCAGTAATTTGTTTCTTTATATTCTTAAATTATATTTGTTTGAATTGATATACCACAAGCTATTCATCTATTTCTCTAGTTGAAGGACATTTAGGTAGTTTCAAGTTGATGATCATGTAAAAATAAAATATAAACCTTTGGACACAGGATTTTTTTATGAACATAGATTTACATTTCTCTGAGAAATACCTAAGAACGGGGATGGCTGAATCTTATGGTAAACATAAATCTAACTTTATAAGGAACTGGGAACTTATTTTCTAAAGTACCATTTGGTAATACCATCAAAAATGTTTGAAACTTCCATTTGCTCCATATAATCACAATTTTGTATCATCAGCATTATCCTTATTTTGACATTCTAATAAGTGTATAGTGGTATTTGAATTTTCCTAATAATCATCTTGAAAATTTTTTCATTGCTTAATTTCTATCTATGTATATTCTTTAGATAAGTTTTCAAATCTCCCACCCCTTCTTTTTTATTTATTTTATTTATTTTTTTGGTTGGAAGAGTTAGTTTTATTATTTAAATAGGTGAGGGTGAGGGTGAAGGTGAAGGTTCTTTGTTTATTTTGGAACCAGGCCCTCTATCATATAGGATTTCAAATACTTTTTCCCAATCTGTGGTTAACTATATCATTTTGATATAAATGATATGTTTGAAAATCAGACATTCTTAGTTTTGATGAAATCCACTTTAATTTTTGTCATTTATGCACTATGTCTTTGGCTTTCTAGCTAAGAAATTTTGCCTAGTCAAATATCACAAAGATTTTCTCCAGTATTGTTTCCTTGTGGAACTTTTAGGTTTCACATTGAGGTCTAGGATTCATTATTAGTTAATTTTAACATATGATACAAAATATGGATAAATGTTTATTGTTTTATACATAAATATCCAATTATTCTAGCACCATTTGTTGAAAAGTCTGATTATTCCTTCTCCATTAAACCATTGAATTGCCATGGAATCTTTGTTTGAAATTCACTATGTGTATGTATGTGTGTGTATACACACACACACACACACACATATGCACATGTGTATATATATGTATATGTACATGTGTATAAATATATGTACATGTACATGTATGTGTGTGTATGTACACACACACACATACACATTTCTAGACTCCTTCTTATTCTGTGATTGGGCCCCTCATTTCTTTAATATCATATTGTGTTGAATACTGTACCTTTATAAGAAACCTTAAAATCAGACTGTGTGTGTCCTCCAACTTTGTTCTTACAAATTGTTTTGACTTTTGTAAGTTCTGTTTTGGTTTGGTTTGTTCATAACTCATATACATTTTATAATTATTTTGTGTATATATTTTGCTGGAGTTTTATTTGAAATTGTGTTAGAGCTATAGATCAGTTTTGGGAGAATTGACATCTCAAGTACATAGAGTGTTCTAATCCATGAATACCATATATGACAGCATACTTACGTTGTCTAATCAGTGTTTAGTAGTTTTAAGTATATAAATTTTGCATATTTGTTTAGATTTATATTTAAGTATTTCATAATTTTGACACTAGTATAAATGGTACTGCTTTTTCAAATCAATTCCCAGTTATTTATTGCCAGCATATAACTTTTTGAAATTTTTCTATATCAACATGTTATCCTTTAACATTGCTAATTTATTAACATTGTTTCATTTATCAGTTCTAGAAACTTAATATAGATTCTTTGGATTTTTTACATAGACAATTATGTCAGTTAAGAATAGACACAGTTTTATTTATATTTCCTTTCCAATAAGTATATATGTTATTTCATTTTCTAGTTAGGAATTCCAATATGATGTTCAACAAGAATGGGGAGAATGGATTCCTTGCCTTGCTTCCAAGGGTAGATAAGCGTTTAATATTTCATCATAAAGAATGACATTAGCTGTATGTTTTGGTAATACTATATATCACATTGAGGATATTTGCTTCTAATTATAGTTGTTCAAAAATTTTAATCATGAATGGATATTAAATGTCAAGTGATTTTTCTGCATCAATTACAATATAATGTGATGGGGGTGTTGAATGTGAAATATAATACTTGATTTTCAAATAATAAAGCAGTCTTGCATCTGGAATAAATTCTATTTGGTCATTATATATATATATTTTTTCATTAGAATTTTGTTTTGAGGCTTTCTGTGCCTATGCTCATCAAGCATATTGGACAGTTGTATCTATTTTAATGCCTTTATCTCATTTTCATATTAAATAATGCTGGCCTCATAAAATTAGTTGGGGAGTATTCTGTTCTCTCCTGTATTCTGGTAATGTGTGTGTTGTATTGGTATTTGTCCTACTTTAAAGGCTTAATAGAGTTCACCCATGAAGCCATTGTGACTTGCAGTTTTCTTTGTTTCAAAATTATATTAGCTATTAATTTAATTTCTTTAATATATCTAGTACTCTTTAGGTAACCTGTATCATTTTAAGATTTTGTAGTTTTATGTTTCAAGAAATTTGTCCATTTCACTTATCAAATTTATAGATACAGAAGTGTACTAACTGCCCCCTTATATCTTTCTAATGGTTTGGTGATACTCTTATGTCCAATGTTTCTGGTTTTGTTTTCCCTTTTCTTTTTCTTTTGTTAGTCTTATTATAGGATTGTCAACATAAACGATCTTTGAAAAGAACATGTTTTTGCTTTCAGTGATTTTATTATTCGTCCTCATTTTCTTTTTTTTTTTTTTAATTTTTTTTTTTAACGTTTATTTATTTTTGAGACAGAGAGAGCCAAAGCATGAACGGGGGAGGGTCAGAGAGAGGGAGACACAGAATCTGAAACAGGCTCCAGGCTCCGAGCTGTCAGCACAGAGCCCGACGCGGGGCTCAAACTCACGGACCGCGAGATCATGACCTGAGCCGAAGTCGGCGGCCCAACCGACTGAGCCACCCAGGCGCCCCTCGTCCTCATTTTCATTGATTTTTTTTCTTGTCCTTGAGTATGGTAGTATTTAGTAGGATGGTATTACAAATCAATGCAGTTTTGTTGTTGAGTTGGCTATCTCTTATCCAACCTCAGAATAAATTAGTTTAATTTCTTTCTTCCTAACAAATACATTTCAGCGAGTTAATATCATGTGGAACATGTCTAATTAGGAATAATATAGGCTAAGAAGGAATTTTGTAAGGAACATTTTCTATCTCTTCATTCAACTCCAAGTATCATAGTCTTGAATGGAGTTGTTAATTAGGAGTTTAAGGAGTCTAGATATTTCTTTTTTAAAGATTTTATTTTTAAATATCTCTACATCCAGTATGGGGCTCAAACTCACAACCCCAAGATCAAGAGTCATAGGCTCTACGACTGATCCAGCCAGGTTCTCCAAGAGTCTATATATTTCTAAGGCTAAATGATTACACATAATTGTGCAATTAAAACCCAGTGTAGTTCAGGATGACTACATTAATTGACATTGTATAAAAAAAACTCTACATAATATAATTATTTAAAGCACTTTTAAAATTTTTTTAATGTTTATTTATTTTTGAGAGAGAGAGAGAGAGCACATGAGCAGGGGAGGGGCAGAGAAAGAGGGAGACACAGAATCTAAAGCAGGCTCTAGGCTACAAGCTGTCAGCACAGAGCCCAACATGGGGCTCAAACCCACGAACCATGAGATCATGTTGGGGAGTATTCTGTTCTCTCCTGAGCCGAAGATGGACACTCAACCAACTGAGCCACCCAGGCTCCCCTCAAGCATGTTATTCCTAATAACCATAGAAACAATGTTAATGACATCTAATGTTTATTGGGCCCTGAATTATCCCAAGGACTTCACAATATCTCATTTTATATACACAGTAAACCTATGAGATAGTCCCATGATCATCCTTTTTTCCAGATATGGAACTGAAACTGTCCCCTGTTCAGAATATAGTCAATGGAATTTAAATGTAATGGGTTGCTGAGACTAAATCCCTGTAGCACATCAAGTGCCTTAACCAGGTCATTGACAAAACTGTATTTCTTCTGTCCGGTCTTTGTTATCTACTTATTATTCAGTGTCTTCTCTATTTCCCTGAATCCCCATCCTGTTTTCTTCTAATCCAAGTCAGAACCATGACTGTTAGCTCAACTGTGGGTTCTTATTTCTATTTCAGAAAGTTCAAAGCCTCAATTAGGAATAATTCTTTTAAATTAAAGAAAATACAGCATCTTCTACAATGGTCTTTTAAAAAAAGATGGTTTCCCTATACAATTGAGTGTGTAATACCAGATTAGTGTCTATTACTCTGAGCCTAGCTTCTCTCTTTGAATGGGCCAGGAATGATATTTGATACCTAGGTACTTCTGGATTCTGACCATGATACAGCATTGAGAAGAGATTTTAAAACCTTGTACTTTTGCTGAAAAGAATAACTTCCTTGTTGCAGTCTAAACTGAAAAGGATGATTAATTTTACATTAGGGAAGAACATTGACTTCGAAGCCCTTTTCTCATATTCTGTAATGAAACTTCTTTAGCCCCCGATGGTTCTGTCCAATTACTTTCTGCCCAAACGAAGAGAATTTTGATAGAGCAGAAGAACATTTCCCAAACCTGCCTGACAATAAGGTGACATGAGGCACCCACCAAAATACAGATTTCAGTGTCTCATCTCAGGTGATCTCCTAGAAATCATATTTTTATAAAGTGCTTCTAATCAATTTTATGATTCAGAAAATTTGAAGAACATACATACAGAATACAATTTTTTAGAAAGAGGAGGGTCAGGATAATTTGGAGTCATAAAACATTAATCAGTCAAAGTGTAACACGAGGCTTTTGGAATGAAGCAGAAATGGGCACAAAAGTGAAGAAAACAGATCTATGTACTTCAGTTTTAAAATTATTTTCCCTGGATCTTCTGATTTTTGTATAAGTCATATATACTAACCCCCCTTTGCAAGTAGTTACAAGTTTGTGGCATTTAGCTTCCTAAGGGAGAAAAACATCTGTTCTTGAACCTCAGGTTCTGATTCCTCGTCTACGTGATGGTTTCTGGATGATCTCTGGCATTTTCTTCTTTTTTTTTTAAATTTTTTTAAATGTTTATTTCTGAGACAGAGAGAGACAGAGCATGAACGGGGGAGGGTCAGAGAGAGAGGGAGACACAGAATCCGAAGCAGGCTCCAGGCTCTGAGCTGTCAGAACACAGCCCGACACAGGGCTCAAATCCACGAACCATGAGATCATGACCTGAGCCGAAGTCGGACACTTAACCGACTGAGCCACCCAGGCGCCCCTCTGGCATTTTCAATATTCAGTTGGTTTGGCTGAGCTTCAGGGCTGAAGATTTGGCCCCTTCTGGAAGACACCCCTGTTTGGGGCAATAACCGGGATGGCATGGATCACATGCCAGGCCAGTTGAATATACATGCAGCATGTGAGATTGAAAGTCAATTTGTTATGTATTTGAGTTTCATGCCACCGGGAACCTTACAAGTATAGATGTCAGGGGGATTTTATGTTGAAAGTAGTGGAGTATTATCTTTGCTACGAGAGAAAACAACTTTCTTCAGATATTAATATCACCATTAGAATAATTCCTCTGTAAAGTTCTGTCCTGAGTTCTCTTTCCTTTTGGGGAAAAAAAAAAAGTGTTTTTTTTTCATCAGGTTAGTATTCAGGTCATTTTTCATAAGCAGCATATAAAAGACCACATTAATCTTTATCAGTGCCTGCCTGTATTTTTATCACAAGGTCAGTTATTCTGAAATACTTCCAGCCCACAACTCTTTCCCTTAATAAGAATCCCTCTTTATTAACCCCCCCAGTAACCACCCATCCTTTAAAAGAAAGGCATTGATTTTCTTCAAAGATGTTATCATCTCCAGGAAACTAAGGCAAGCAAAGTTGTGTCACTTGTCCAAGTTTTCACAGTAACTGTCGAGCCATACACACAATCCACACAAACACTTTAATACCCAGCAATCTTCACTCCTACCATGAAGACAGATAAATATGAGGATGAAAGATATTAAATAAAAACAGGAAAAAATGAATGATGCTTATGACCGATATATTGGTGTTTTAAGAAATGACTCAGTTTTTTTTTAAGGTGATGAACAAAAACATTTCCATTTACAATATTGAATCCTCTTAGTTTGACTAGAATTTAATCAGAAGATTAAGACTTGCACTTGAATAATCAAGATTTAGAATATATAATGTCACTAAAAAAGATGAAAATGAACTAATCTTCTCAGGTGTGAAAGTATATTTTAAGGTTGTATTATAGTGATTCTAGTCAGGTAAAGGCAAAGAAATAAATAAGGTGAAAATCATCCAGAAAAAGTCAAGCATATATAAGATGTAGGAATATTTTAATAAAGAAAAAATACTAAACTGATTATATTGGGCAACTCCTTGCTTATTTGGGGAATACAAAAAAATACACAAAAAACAAAAGACAAAAAACTGGAGTTATACTTCACACTTTTAAGAAAAAATGTTTTTAAGTGCATTGAAGAGATCATGGATCTTATCTTTTAATGTTTTTTTTTTAATTTTATAAATTTTTAAAACATTTTAAGACTTTTTCAAAGCTTTTACATTTTTAATGAACTATAATCTCAAATAAGATTTGGAGAATAAATATAAATTTTTTTTCACTTTTAATTTTTTTAGTGGAAATATAGTTGACACTTGGTTACATTAGTTTAAGTATGTTTTACATAGTGATTTGACAAGTTTGTACAGGAGATCATGGATGTTAAAATTACCATAAAAAATACTTGTGCAAAGTGTGTAATGTTGAGTTAGTAAAGCTTCTCTTGACCTACTACTAGTTTCTAAAATAGGAAATGACTGTTAGAAATAATCACATAAAGATTTTAAATTTGGGGTGCATGGGTGCCTCAGATGGTTAAACGTCCGACTTCAGCTCAGGTCATGATCTCACAGTCTGTGGGTTTGAGCCCTGTGTCAGGCTCTGTGCTGACAGCTCACAGCCTGGAGCCTGCTTGGGATTCTATGTCTCCCTGTTTCTCGGCCTCACCCTGCCACCTTGCACACACACACTCTCTCTCTTAAAAATAAACATTAAAAAAAAAAAAGATTTAAAATGTTTCTGTAGAACACACACACAGTTGAAAAGACAAGCAATTGTGTAAAATATTTGTTTCAGTCATGAAAACAAAATTATGATTTACAATGTAATAAGAGCTTTTAGAAATCAATGAGAAAAAAAGAAACATGAATAACCCCATAGAAAATACACTGATAGACACAAATGAAGAAATATAAAATATTAAGAGCTATGACAAGATATTCAAACCAAATCAAAGTCAAATTGCAACTCTAAATAATTATGTTTGTGTTTGTTTTTGTCTTTCAAAGAACCCAAATCAGCACAACAGGTAGCATTATTTTATTGTGGCATTAAGCGCACACATACACACACACACACACACACACACACACACCCCACACGTATAGCACATAGCAGTATAAATTGTTTTCAGTCTTTGTAGAATTTGACTAGTTAATATGAAACAAAATATAAAACATGAATATCTTCTGATCTAAAAGTTTGCTCCTGGGAATATATCCTAAGGATATACATGAATGGGCAATGAACATAATCTCAGCATTTTGTATAATATGTGAAAAATCTGATCATCAGAGCTATTAATATGTAAATACTTCTGTAAATTATCATACATTCTTGAAAATGATATTTATTATTATTTTTTCCAATATTTAAAAATTATTCAATGCAGAGGACTATTGTCTATGGAAGTATAGTGTGAAAAGTGACAAATACAAAATTTATACAACTACAATTTTTTTCCTGCTTAATAGTAAGACATATTGAAATATAACTGACATAAAATATTCTATCAGTTTGGGTGTATATGATAGTGATTTAATATTTTATATATTATGAAATGTTCCCTATGATAACTTGAGTTATCATCTGTCACCATATAAAGTTACTATAAAATTATTGATGATATTCCCTATCTGTATATCCACATGACTTATTTATTTTATAACTGGAAGTTTGTACTTGTTAATCCCATTCACTTTTTGTGCCTGCACCCACATCCCTACTGCCACCGGTAACCAACAAGTTGTTTCCTATATCTGTGAGTCTTTTTCTGTTTTGTTTCATTCATTTGTTTTGATTTTTAGATTACATATAATAAGTGAAATCATACAGTATCTGTTTGACTTATTTCACTTAGCATAACACCCTCTAAGTCCTTCCGTGTTGTCACAACGGCTATATTTCATTCTTTCATAATGGATGTGTAATATTTATATGTAATGTATATAATAAAATAGATGAAGATATCTATCTATCACATCATCTTCATCCATTCATGTATCTACGGACATTTAGTTTGCTTCCATATCTTAGATATTATAAATAATGCTACAATGATCATAGGCGTGCATATTTCTCTTCAAATTGGTATTTTAATTTTCCTCAAATACCCAGTACTGGGATTGCCAGATTGTATGGTAGTCCTATTTTAAAATTTTTGAGGAACCTCCATGCTGTTTTCCGTGGTAGTTGCACCAGTTTACATTCCCGCCGACAGTATACAAGGGTTTTTTCTCCACACCCTCACCAACACTTGTTATTTTTTGTCCTTTGGATAATAATCAATCTGACAGGTGTGAGGTGTTGTCTCCTTGTGGTTTTGATTTGCATTTCCCATTTGATAAGTGATGTTAAGCCTTTTTTCATGTGCCTGTTGGCCATGTATATGTCTTCTGTGGAAAAAAAAATGTCTATTTAAGTCCTTTTCCCATTTTTAATTTTTTGTATTAAATTGTGTAGCATCTTTTTTTCTATTTTGGATATTAACCCCTTATTGAATGTATGATTTATAAATATCTTCTCCCATTCAGTAGATTGCCTTTTCATGTTGTTGGTGGTTTTCTTCACTGTACAAAAGTTTTAGTTTTATGTAATCCCATTTGTTTATTTTAGATTTTGTTGCCCTTGCCTGAGGAGACTGCCCCCCCCCCCCAAAAAAAAACTGCTAAGATGATGTTAAAAAGTTTATTACCTGTGTTGTCTTAAAGGAGTTTTATGGTTTCAGGTCCTACATTCAAGTCTTTAATCCATTTTGAATTTGTTTTCATAAATGGTATGAGACAGTTGTCTAGTTTCATTCTTTTCCATGTAGCTGTTCAGTTATCCCCACACCCTTTGTTGAAGAGACTGACTTTTCCATTTTATATTCTTACCTCCTTTGCAATTGCCATAGATTAATAGACCCTAAAGCTGTGGGTTTATTTATGGTCTCTTTATTCTATTCTCCTGATCTATGTGTCTGTTTTTGTGCAGATTGTTTTAATTACTACTACAGCTTTGTAGTATAGCTTGAAATCAGGTGCATGATACTTCCAGCTTTGTTTTACTTTTTCCTGATTCCTTTGGGTATTCAGGGTCTTTTGTGGTTCCAAACAAATTTTAGGATTCTTTTTCTAGTTCTGTAAAAAAAATGCCATTGGTGTTTAAATGGGGATTACATTAAATTTGTAGATTGGTTTGGGGGGTATCAACATTTTAACAATATTAATTCTTTCAATTCCTGAGTGCAGTATATTTTCCCATTCATTTGTGTCATCTTCAGTTTCCTTCATCAGTGTCTTAGTTTTCAAAGTACAGGTCTTTTACTCCATGGTTAAAGTTATCCTTAGGGATTTTATTCTTTTTTGATACAATTGTAAATGGGATTATTGTCTTAATGTCTCTTTCTGATAGCTCATTATTCACATATAGAAATGCAACCCATTTCTGTATGTTAATTTTATATCTTGAAACTTTACTGAATTCATTGATGTGTTCTAGTAAGTTTTTGGTGTCTTTAAGGTTTTCTATATAGTTTCATGTCATCTACAAATAGCAACAGTTTTACTTCTTCCTTTACAGTTTAGATGTCTTTTATTTGTTTTCATTGCCTAATTGCTGTGACTAGGACTTCCAGTACTATGTTGAATAAAAGTGCCAAGAATGGGCCTCTTGTTACCGATCTTCAAGAGAAAGCTTTCAACTTCTTAACACCGAATATGATGTTTGTCATGACCTTGTTGTCATATGTGGCCTTTGTTATGCTGAGGTATGTTCCTTCCATACCCCCTGTGTTGAGAGTTTTTATCATAAATAGATGTTAGGGGTGCCTGGGTGGCTCAGTCAGTCGAATGTCCGCTTCTTGATTTCAGCTCAGGTCATGATTCCAGGTTTGTGGGATCTAGCCCTCTGTTGGACTCTGTTCTGAGCATGAAGCCTACTTGAGATTCTCTCTCTCTTTTCCTCTTCCCCTCTCATCTGCCTGCATGCTTGCTTGCTCTCTCTCTCTCTCTAAATAAAATAAAATTAAATTAAAATAAAATGAGGTTAAATTTTGTCAAATGATTTTTCTGAATCAGTAGAGATGATCATATGATTTTTCTCTTTTCTGTTGTTAATGTATTGTATCATGTTGAGTGATTTGTGAATGGTGAACAATCCCACATCCCTGGAATAAATCTTGATAGTGCTGTCTGATACTATTAACATATTGTATTAAGTTTGCCAATATTTTTAGAAGATTTCTGCATCTATGTTCAAAAGAAATATTCGCTTCTAATTTAATTTCCTTTCCTTTTTTTGTTGTTTTGTTTGTTTTGTTTTTCATAGTGTCTTTGGTTTTGGTATCAGGGTATTGCTTGTCTGGTAAAATGAGTTTGGAAGCATTCCTTCCTCTTCAATTTTTTGGAATAATTTGAGAATAATAGGCATTAACACTTTAAATGTTTGGTGGAATTCACCTATAAGGCCATATGGTCCTGAACCTCTGTTTGTTGGGAGTTTTTAAAATTATTGATTTAATTTCATTACTAGTTCAGATTTCTATCTATTCAGATTTCCTATTTCTTCATGGTTCAGTTTTAGAAGATTTTGTACTTCTAGTAACATCCATTTCTTCTAGTTATTTTTTTAATGTGTTTGCATATAATTGTTCATAGTATTCTCTTTTTGATCGTTTGTACTTCTGTGGTATCAGTTGTAACTTCTCTTTTATTCCAGGTTCTATTAATTTGAGCACTCCTCCTTTTTTGCTTGATGAGTCTGGCTAGAGGTTTATTGATTTTATCTTTTGAAAGAAGCAGCTTTTAGTTTCACTGATCTTTTCTATTGATTCTAGTCTCTATTTCATTTATTTCTGCTCTTATCTTTGACCATTTCTTTCCTTCTACTAATGTTGGGCTTCATTTTTTTCTTTATTTTTCTTTTTTCAATTCCCTTACATATAAAATTAGATTTAATTGAGATTTTTCTTATTTTTTGAGGTAAGCCTATATCACAATGAACTTCCCTCTTGGGGCTGCTTTTGCTTCATCCCAAAGATTTTAGAATATTGTGGTTCCATTTTCATTGCTCCCAAGGTAATTTTTAATTTCTTGAGTTCTCTGTTGAGCCATTTGTTTGTTTTGCCTCCATGTGTCTGGGGTTTTTGCAGTTTTCTTCTTGTAATTGATTTCTAGTTTTATAACATTTTGTTAGAAAATATGCTTGATATGATTTTAATGTTCTTAAATTTATAAGTATCTGTTTTATGGCCTAACTGGTGATCTATTATGAATAATATTACATGTGCATTGAAAAGAATATGTATTCAGTAGTTAGATGAAATGTTTTATATATATATATATATATATATATATATATATATATATATATTTATGTATATATATACACACATATATTATATATATTACATGTATAGTATGTAATATATAATATTATATATAATATATACACAGACACACATATGTATATATTAAGTCCACCTGGTGTACTCTGTCTTTTAAGGTCAATGTTTCCATATTGACTTTCTGTCTGGATGATCTATCTATTGATATAAGTGGGATATTAAAGTTCCCTACTATACTGTGTTATTGCCAATTTCTTTCTTTATGTCTGTTAATATTTGCTTTATATATTTAGGTGCTTCTATTTTGGTTGCATAAATATTTATGGGTTATGTCCTCTTCTTAGCATTATCATTATGTAATATACTTCTTTGTCCTAGTTACATTCCTTGTTTTAAAGTCTATTTTGTCTGGTATGAGTATTGCTAATCCAACTATTTTTCTTTCCATTTTCATAGAATATTCTTTATCACCCCTTCACCTTCTGTCTGTGTATATCTTTAGGTCTGTGTTGAAGGCAGTGTATATAACTGGATCTTGTTTTTAGTTTGTTTGTTCAAAGTATAATATACAGTGTTAGTTTCAGGTGTACAATATAATGATTCAACAATTATATTACTCATTGCTCATCACAATAAGAGTACTCTTAATCTTCAACTTCAACTCTGTCCCTTCTGGAAGTCACTTGTTTGTTTTCTCTATTTAAGAGTATTTTTTTGTGTCTCTTTCCATTTATTTTCCTTGTTTATTTCTTAAATTTCACATATGAGTGAAATCATATGTATTTATCTTTCTTTGTCTGACTTGTTTCACTTAGCATTATACCCTCTAGGTCAACTCATGTTATTGCCAATGGCTACATCTCCTTCATTTTATGATTAATATGCCATTGTCTGTTTATACTACATGTTTTTTAACCAATTAATTATGGACACTTGGGTTGCTTCTATATCTTGCCTATTATAAATAACGCTGCCTTAAACATAAGGGTGCATGTATCTTTTCAAATTAGTGTTATTGTTTTCTTTGGATAAATACCCAGTAGTGGAATTACTAGATCATATGGTAATTCTACTTTTAATTTTTTGAAAAACCTCCATACTTTTATTAAAATGGCTGGGTCTTGTTTTGTTATTGTTTCTGTTTGTTTATTGCATTTATTCAGTCACTCTACACGTTTTGATTGGAGCATTTATCCCATTTACATTTAAAATAATTATTGATAAGTATGTACTTACAGATATTTTCTAATTTTTTTCTGGTTGTTTTTGTAGTTCTCTGTTCCTTTCTTTTCTTGGTCTTACTTTATGATTTGATGACTGTCTTTTGTGTTACGTTTGGGTTTCTTTCTCTTTATTTTTTGTGCATTTATTGTAGATTTTCGGTTTGTGGTTACTATGAGGTTCATACATATGGACTTATATATAGTGTAGATTATTTTAAGCTGATTGTCATGTAAGTTCAAATGCCCTATATTTTTACTACTCCGACCCTGTTTTTAGTAACATTATGTTTTACATCTTTTTACTTTGTGTATTCTTTAACTACTAATTGTTGTTACAGGTGATTTCACAATTTTTGTCTTTTAACATTCATACTAAATATTTAAGTGGCCAACCCACATCCTTTTTAATATATTTGCCTTTACCAGTGAGATTTTTTCTTTCATATGCTTTCCTATTTCTAGTTATGGTTTTTATTTTTTAATTAAAGAAGACCCTTTAACAAGTCTTATAATGTTAGTTTAGTGGTGATAAACCAGTGCTTCACTTGGAAACTGTTTATCTCTCTTTCAATTCCAAATAATAACCTTGGCAGATACAGTATTCTGGTTAGGTTTTTTGTTTTTTGTTTTTATTTTTATTTTTCCTTTTAGCACTTTAATTATATCCTGTCACTCCTTTCTGGCCTGCAAAGTTTCTGCTGAAAAATCAGCTTGTAGCCTGCCAGTATTTCCCTTATATGTGATAATTTGTTTTGTTTTTCTCTTGCTGACTTTTATATTCTGTTTACCTTTAGCTGTTGCCATTTTAATTATATTATATCATGATGTATATCTCTTTGGGTTCATCTTCTTTGATACTCTCTATCCTTCTTAGACCTGGATGTCTGTTTCCTTCTCTAGGTTAGGGAATTTTTCAGCCATTATTACTTCAAATTAGTCTTCTGCCCTTTCTCTCTTCTCTTTCTGGGATCCCTATAATGTGAATGCTATTGCTTTTGATGTTGTCTCTGAGATCCTTAAATTATTCTTAATTTTTTTAAAATTCTTTTTGTTTTTCTTTTTGCTGTTCTGTTTGCATGACACTCTTCTGTCTCCCGGAACATTGATCCATTCTTCTGTTGTGGATTTCCATAGTGTATTTTTCATTTCAGTTACTGTATTCCGTAACTGTGGTTGGTTCTTATATTTTTGTCATTGTTTTTGTTGTTGTTGTTGAAGTGCACACTGTGTTCTTCCATTCTTCTCCCACTTTTGTTAAGCATCATTATGGCCATTACTTTGAAGTCTTTATCAGGTAAATTACTAGTCTCTGTTTCATTAGTGTATGTGTGTTTTCCCCACTGTTTTTTTTTTTTTTTCTTGTTCTTTTATTTGGAACCTATTTCTCTGTCTCCTCATTGTGGATTTTTATGTTAGACAAACATAAAAACATTATGAGTTAGATGGAATAGCTGCCTCTACTGGTCTTGAAGGAGTGGCCTTGTGTCAGAGTATTATTTTTGTAAACTGTGTATGCCTGGTGGCTTTGACAAGCCAACTGGGGCTGAAGTGGGCACAAGTTGCGGGAGATCCCAAAATGTGCATTACTGGGCTGTCTTGGTGGGATGGCTGGAATTGGTGAGGGCTAGGAACTCAAGGTGCACTGGGGCAGCCCTAGCAGTCCAGTTAGAGTATCTGGACCCTACTCCCATCTGTGCTATCAAGGTGAAGAGAGAACATAAAAAATGGTGCTCATTAGCACCTCTGACTCCAGAGAGAATTCCAGTAGTTCCCTGCCTGTGTCAGTTACTCTAGGGTTAGTAAATGGATTTTTTTTTTTTATCTCTAAGGCTGTAGTTGTCCTTTAAATTGCTCGGTTTTTGTTTTCATTTTGTTGTTGTTTGTTTGTTTTTGCTGCGCCTCAGGGCAGGGGAGACCCTTCAGTGGTATCTCCTTACTGTAGGTTTCACATCAGTGTAGGGTTCCTGTCATTACTGTGTCTCTGTCTCTTCTACCCTTCTCTATATGGTCTCTTCAGTGTTTGCTGTGTGGAAGCTGTTCAATCAGCCTCCAGTTCTTTTGAAGAAATTACTCTACATATAGGTGTAGATTTGGTGTCTCTTTGGGAGGAGGTGAATTAAGAGTCTTCCTATGCCACCATGTTGGACACTCTGGTCATAAGACTTTTATTCAAGATATTAAAAAGTTGCCAATTGAAATTGGTTTGAGTTTTTCTGGCTCTATTCTCTTGGCATAACCTCATGGAATAACTAAATAATTCCCATACAGTTTTTCCTCTAAATTTTGTATCAAAACAGTTGGATATATCTTGCTTGCTGTATTTTCCTGATGCGCAGATTAAATATTTCAAATAAATTTCTCACGAAAACATAAACTACATTTTAATTCAATTTAAATGAAGAGAGAACTTTTTCACCAAAGTTTCTGGGGAAAGAATGGACCACTTTCTAAGTTACATACTTGGTTCAGTCACTGGGAACCTGCAAAATATTTGTATGTGGAAACGTTGATTTTCATTCTTGACTTTCTAGTTCTAACACTACATAGGAATAAGGTTGAGTTTGTCTCTCACTCTGTCCTCTTACAATGTATTTATTTCTGCATTGACATGCTAGAGAGAAAACTAGTTTATACATGGTTAGATGATGTATAAATTTATTTCAGCACAAACTGAAAACCTACTGTACCAGTGTCAGTAATTAACCTTTACATGCTATTCAGGTTATCAAACCAGACATTTTCAGTGATTGGACATTCGAAATAGTTTAATGCCAATTGGTGTGAAAGTAGCTTATTTGCATTAATTAATGCAGAAAGGTCTGGTACATGAAAATATTTTTATTATAAAGAGTGGCATTGTCAATGAGGTTGGTACTTTAATCAGAGGTATATTATGGTGAAATTTCCATGTCAAATAATTAAGAAACTTTGATTATGGAGTATCATTGAAATGAAATTTTGTATTATAGACCTCTCATGAACTGAATTCTAAGATCAATTTGAAGGGGTTTGTCTGTGATGATCAGTTAATTTATCTAACATGGAATATATCAGAGATTGGTTTATTCTATTTATTCAAAGATCTCCTATTGTATAATACATTATATTCATCTTGTGCTGGCTATTGATAATGTTCAGCCCAGTTGGATTATATTCTGAGCACAGCAGTCCTACCTGGAATTGAGAAATGATGCCCAGGTAATTTTTGGTGTTACCTGCTTTTTAGACTTGAATCATCAACTATCCTTTTTCTTAAGTAAAATTAATGTATTATATGGAAACATGTTTACCTAATACAATCTCCTATTAGGTTTCTACTTACACACTATGCTGAAAGTATCACATTTCAATTCAGAGTGACTATACTATTTAGTTCAGAATGAATACATGATGAATACTAAAATAGCCAGAATAATATCCTATTTTTTTTTCCAAATGGGAACCCATCTAGACCCAATTAGGGCAAGGAGAAATATAAATATTACTTTTACTATGTATCTTCTGTGGCGATGGCTTTGTGATGCCTACAAGCTAACTAACAGAATGACTAAATTCGTCTTCTGGCAGATAGTGTTTTTTTTTTAGTAGTAGTAGTAGTAAGTTTATTTTTATTTGTTTTATATAGGTTTGGGCATAAATAGAGATGAAGTCAAGCAACACCTAAACGTTATCTTTTTCACCAACATTTATATTTAGTTTCACCATCTCGAGTATGTTCCTGTGCTTACCACTTATTGTAATGGTGAAGTAATTAAAGAATACTACATAATTCATGTTTGTGGTAACACATTAAAACAGTCCTTGCCTGTTTGGAATCAGTAAGATTTAGACTGCAATCTTGGTTTTACTAACTGTATATCTTGGTGAATAATATCTAAAAGTTTATGATGAACATTAAGTGAGGAAACAAATGAAAGTAGATTAAAATACTGAAAAATATTAATATACCCTTAATCCCTCCGATGTTTACTTTCCCTTTCAACCAATACTTGATCAGCATTCACAAAGCTTTTTTCATATAATGTTTTAGGAAAATTTCTGTAGAGCTGCAGCTTAAAATTTTATGAATTGTTTTTACTATATTCGAGTATTCTGATAGCTTAATTCTTCACTGAATAATAAAGATAAAATTTTTTCCAGCAAAAGAGTCACTACTTACTCATCTTAAAAGGGATTCCATCATCCTAGAACAAGCTTGACATCATCATACCACTTACTTCCAAGAGAAACAAGTGCCCTTTTACCTATATTGTTTTTTTATCTCCCTGGCATTTATTTGTAAATGCTATTAACTCAGAGACTTGCTTCCTCACATTGTAGTTTCCCTAACTGCTTGAGTCCATGGCAAATCCATAATCCTATTTTAAATATTCTCCAGGCCGTGAAAATCCATGCTCTTTATACCAATTCGGCAGTTTAACTGCAGTGCAGAAAAAGCTTTGGCACCCTGAGATATAAACCTCTGGTTTAATCGTAAATTACTGGAGTGCCCTGTTCTTGTTTCCTGTAAGCGTAACTCTCCTTGACACGAATCCCCATAGATGTGTTAGGTAATAACTGATATTCCAAGGAAAAAAAAATGTGAAAAACAGCTAAAGGAGAAGGGGATTTACATTTTTAATCTGATCTATTAGATCATCTTTCTAAAATGAAATCTCTCTTCACTATGGTAATCACAATTAATTCATGCCTACTCCTGTCAATAAATCTTTGCATGATGGCTTAATAGGTCTTTCAGAAATGAATCTTTTGCAAAGCTGGAGCCGTGCTTCCTGTCCCAGCTCCCTGAAAGAGAATGTGCAGAGAGATTAAGTCACAATAATCAGACAGATGTGAGCTCAAATTGTGGCTCTGTCTCCTACTTAAACTTTCAGTGCTTCACTTATCGTGAGAATTGTGAATGATAGTATATATTTCTTACGGTGTACTTAAATGTTAATATATTTAAAGCACTCAGCTGAGTCCAGGGTGTAGTATATGCTCAATTCAAAAATTGTTCTTGTTAACAGTTACAATCTTGAAACCAATAAGATTAATTGATTCTTGGAAAGCCTATAGGTATATTATCTGCAATTCCTAATTTAACCATGACCTGCAACAGAGTGCTCTATACTAATGTAATGCTTCTCAACCTTGTCACCCTGACTGGATCAAGAGCTCCTTGGGGACAGGAATTACATTTATTATGGCCTTTGCATTTGGCAAGGAACTGAACTTACGAGCTTGCACATAGCTAGTATTCAATAAATGTTTATAAATCGACAGATAAAATAGAGTAAAATAAAAATGATCAATTGATATTCTTTTGTATTTTATCCTATTTTTAAATAATCTTTATTATTATTATTGTTTAAGTGTTTATTTATTTTTGAGAGCGAAAGAGAGCAAGGGAGGGGAACAGAGACAGGAAAAGAGAGAATCCCAAGCAGGTTCTGTGCGATAAGCGCAGAGCCCAACAAGTAGCTCGACCCCATGAACTATGAGATCATGACCTAAGCTGAAATCAGGAGTCAGAAACTGAACTGATTGAGCCACCCAGGTGACCCACAATCTTTGTTTTTTTTTTTTTTTTTTTAATGGTACTAAGTGCAGGGCTTGTGTCAAAGAAGTTGCTTAAAAGATGTTTGATAAACGAATGGAGGTAGCTAGCTTTCATTTGCAGAACATGAATGCCACCATTCTGGATAACTTTTGTGTTTTTCTTGTGTCCAAGTTCTGGCAAGTCTTAAATATGCTTATTTTTTGTTTCTTTCTTCCAGTAATATAGCATGCTATGTCTATATTACCAATACTGTTGATCTTTATTATTTGTGGATTCCAGATTTCCAAATTTAGTTGTTTTCTAAAATTTACTTATAACCTCAAGATCAATACTCTGTGTTTCTTAGGCATTTCCAGACACATGCAGAGCTGCAAAACATTTGGGCTGCCTGATACATACTTGCCGAGCTGAGATCAAACAGGATGATACTCTGCCTTCTTGTTTCAGCTATCATACCGTGAATTAGTGTCCTTTTCATAGTCCTTTTAGTGCTCTGCTTTTCACAGTTGTATTTTGTGTTGATGCGTTTGCTGTTTAAAATACCCCCCCAAGCACAGTGCTGAAGTGCTCTCTAGTGTTGTGGCTAGGTACAAGAGGCTGTGATATGCTTTACAAAGAAAGCACACGTGTCAGATAAACTTTATTCAGGCATGAGTTGTAATGCTGCTGGCCAGGAGTTCAGAGTTAATGAATCAACAATATTAAATATTAAATAGTGTCTTTCGAAAGAAATACACATGAAACAATGTTATGTACTGATTGGTTGATAGAAATGTTGTGACCAGAGACTCATAGGAAACTAGCTGTGTATTTCTTCTAGGAGGCGATGGTTCTGTATTTGCTAATTCAGTGTTTGCGATGGCTTACAGCACAAAACTACAGCAAATAAGGAGAACCAATTATCCTACCCTTAGCAATGAACACTTAGTAATCAACCTCTTCTTGAGGTTCCAAAGTAATGTAGAAAAATAGGGATGAGACTGGATTGCAGGATCTTATGAAGCTTTCTGTTCCACCCAAAATCTTTGGCATCATGAGATTTAATAATTGGACATCGCAAGGCTAGTTTCCAGAAGTAAGCTTTGATCAAGTTGTTACATAGTATTTCTTAAGTTTGCCCCACTCCCACTACCTTTGCCATAACCCTTCACACTCTCTAACAGGCAGTGGAACATCATTTGCAGAGATGCGATGAATATGTGATTTCGGGCTGTGAAATATCTTTCTCCCCAAGGATCTCATCAGACGTTCACTTTGGCTCTCATTATGCAGCAGCCAATCATTACAGGAAAAAGACTGTTCCTAACCTTCGTGACTCGATCTTTATCCTCTCATCCTGCAATAAAACCTACATAGCTAATGTAGAAGAGGAATTTGGGATAAAAGGAAATGAGGAAATGATAAAAACAATAGACATCCTATCCACGGAGTAGGAGGGAGAAGGAGAGAGAAAGATTGGGAGAGAGAGAGAGAGAAATGCAGATTAACACAGTGTTAGACCAGTGCACCTTAATAAAGATGTTCAGTAAAGCTAAATCAAATTCTCTTTGAAAAATCCCCCTTTTGAAATCTCTGCAGCACTATGCAAACAAATGTATGAAACTTCTACCTCTAACCCTGTTCAAGATCCTTCCTACTTTATACTTATTATATTCTATTGTGGGCATCGAGTACTATTTTAATTATGGAAAGTTATAAAACAGGAAGTGTTTGAGATCTGCTGGAAGTATACACACACACACACACACACACACACACTCCAAAGACAAGTGGACTCAGAGGAAAGCCCTAAACTAGGAATAAATGGTTAGTTTCTAGTTATCTGTAGACGGCAGACTACTGGCTTTGTGAGACACCTGTAAAAGAGGTGAAACCCCACAATTGGTTACTTCAGCTTGCTGTGAGTCTGAAGACAAGTTAAGGTTAATTTTATTGTGGACTTCCACCTCAACGCATGAACTATGGGGGAAAATGTTGTACTGGGCTAAGAACTATGAAGCAAAAAGTGGGTTTATATATCCCCCTTTCCAAAGTACATCATTTGGAGGACATCATTTGGAAACCTTTTGATTCATGCATTGAGAAGAGTCAGCAAAGTCTGTAATAAGAATTACAGAAAGAGAGCAAAATTCAGTGGTTATATCTGGTTTTGTCTTGGTTGTTTTGGCCTCCTTTGACTAAAACACTAATGCCCAGGAACTCTTTCTCTCAAGATGCCTGTGAACCTAGAATTCAGCTAGAGTGTGTTGGCTAATTAACAGGCAGGATGAAGAGACGAACTCCTTTTACCCATAACGTCATTGACACATTTGTCTGCTTGGAAGACAAAGTGCTCACTTGGCAGTTTGCTTTGGCAACAGAACTTTCTGAGATGGGGAAAAAATGTTTATAGAGGTGGTCACATTTCTTATCTTTTTGTCAGCTCTCGTAGTAAATTCAAGGTTTAAAATTTGTAGTCAAATATGGAATTTTATAGCATAAAGTGTGAATGCCAAAATAGCAACCAGGAAAAGTTATTTTTGCTTCTGCAACTCTACAGCAAAGGCAATCTTAGATTTAATAGTGATTTTAAAAGGAATGGGAGAATAAAGCTTCATTATAAAACACAATACTATAATAAATGGTGGAAGAATTGTGATTTTAATGCAAATAGACAATGCTAGTATTGTCTGCCCAAAATATGTGGCCAATCATGTTTAATTGAACCTATTATTGCAAAAGGAAGAAATAGCAATTTGACTTCTAGGGAGTTTTAATTGACAATATTATAATATTTGTGCAGTGTACATCCAGTACTGGAATAAAAGAGGCTTTTATAATTATGTGCTGAAAAAAGAAAGTAACAATATAAGTTTTCCCCGAAGATGTCCTAGCAGGGGGAAAAAAAGAAAAAGTTCAGGATATACAGCAGGAATGTGTCTAATGTGATTGAAGCAGAGACTAGGTAAAGGGAAGTAGTGGAATGGTAAAGCTGGAAAAGTGTGTGTAGAAACCAAAGTACCAAAAGCCTTGAACATCATTGAAGCTTGAACTTTATTTTATAGGCAATGAGGAATCATTTGGTATTTTAAACAAGACAGCAATATAATCACAATTATATTAAGTATGGACTAGGTTGAATAAGGGGTTGGAAGGACAGTCAGAGGAGTCATGAGGCTTCTGGAGTAAGGCTCAGAACTGGAACAGTTCACATTTGATTTCTCTCTAAAATCAATTCTTGGACTTCCTGGATTTTATTAAGAACATATCTGCACCTTAAGATAGAGCTTTTATTGCAACCTAGGGTCCATAACTCTTTTTTTCTTTTAATTTCAGATTTTTCATTATTCCTATACTGCTTCATATGTGATTTACAATATACACACAAGGTAAGTTCTTTGATTCTGGTCTTCATTAGCAGTTGTCCAACTAAATTATTGGTGTAAATGTCAATTTGTTCATGTAAAAATATTTACCTTTTTTCAAGGGAAGTTTGGGAGTTAAATCCTCCAGAAGTAGAGGACTCCATCTTGCAGTATGCAGCCTGGGGTGTCCAAGGCCAGCAGCTGGTAAGCACAGGCGTCGGTATTCACCAAACACTGTCAGCCATGGCCCCGTAGAAAACGTTTACAGAAGCCACTTCCTTTTGCAAACTGTCTGTTATGCTTGATGTTTTCTATTTACCTTCCATCTTCCATCTGGTATTCCAATTTAAGAATATATGAAATAATACAGGTATTATTTTATTAATTAATTAAAAAAGAAAAAAGTTTATAAATCATGGAACCTAGAAGAGATCCAAGAATACCGAGGTCTAGTTCTGTGGAATTTCCGTTACATAACATTGTCAAGTTTATTTATTCTTTCTTTAAAATTTTGTTGTTTATTTCTGAGAGATAGAGACAAGCATGAGTGGGGGTGGGGGCAGAAAGAGGGAGACACAGAATCAGAAGCAGGCTCTAGGCTCTGAGATTTCAGCACAGAGCCTCACGCGGGGCTCCAACCCACAAACTGCGAGATCATGACCTGAGTTGAAGTCAGATGCTTAAGTGACTGAGCCACCCAGGTGCCCCATCGTCGTTTGTTTATTCTTAATGCATTATTCAGAGTAAAAACTTAAGACTGAAGTCTACACTTGACACTGGTTTGTTAGGGGAAGATTTCTTGTCATATTAGATTTTGAAATTATCACCAACTCAAAAAGACCATTACTGATGCATAAAAGCAGTTTGAGCAACACTATATTTTTGTCCATGTCTTATGGTGAAAGTATAAAGACCTTAAGGGGATATTGCTCAGGAAGTGGTATTGCTTGGTTATATGGCATGTGAATGCTCAAATGTAGTACATGCTGCCAAACTGACTTCTAAATTGCTTGCATATTTATATGCAGACCAGCGACACTTTGAGAATTCCCGTTGGTACTATATTCTCACCAATGCCTTCTTTTTCCATATTATCGCATTGTTTCTTAATAATGACATTATTGCTTCTTCCATTCCAATTTTTATGCTTTCTGTCTTATTAAGATGTGCGTGCTCTACTTACCCTATGAATGTGGCTAGGTTTGGTGTGGTATTTGTGTGTGTATGGGAGAGATTTTTAAGAACTCATCCTATTATGGTAATAAAATTAAGTCTTGCATTTTTAAAATTAGTTTCATAATTTATACATTTCTTTTTTTTAATCAAAAATTTTTAATGTTTATTTATTTCTGAGACAGAGAGCATGAGTGGGGGAGGGGCAGAGAGAGAGGGAGATACAGAATCCGAAGCAGGCCCCAGGCTCTGAGCTGTCAGCACAGAGCCCGACGCGGGGCTCGAACCCACAGACCGCCAGATCATGACCTGAGCCAAAGTCGGACGCTCAACCGACTGAGCCACGCAGGCGCCCCAATAATTTATACATTTCTAAAAATCCATCTCACCTAAACTTCCACTGGTTAGCATAATGTTTTTATCCCTTTTTACAATATTTTTTTAATCTTTGTATTTTGTACTTTTTTCTTTTCCTATGTTATTTAGAAGTACTTTCTTCTTTTCATGATCAACTTTGATATTTGTAAACTTCACATATGTCTTCTCAAAGGCCAAATTTTAAATTTATACAGTCCTTTCTATTATAATGTTAGTATTTTATTTTTCTTTTCTAATACAGAAACACTGATTCTATATTTTCTCTAAATTTTGCTTTACTTTCATCCAGCAAGTTGATAATATTTTTATTAGTATTTAATTTGAATATTATTTCAGTGTTCATGTATGTTCTTCTTTTCACATCGGCTATTTTGATCTTTGTTTTTAAGTTTACAGAAATGTAGAATTAGTTTTAAAACTATATATGGAGTTCATAAACATCTTTGTAATAAACTTTATCTATTATCTAGTTTATAAACTTTGAAGTTTATAAGACTTGATTTTTACCTTATAATAAACTTACGTTTTCATGTGATAGGTGTGGTGTTTAATATATGCATATTAGATCTGTCTTGATAATTACATTTTTAAGACTTTTATTTCTTTGCTGGTGATAGTGGGTGTGGTCTTTTACTTTAGCATGCTATCAGTTTTGCATTATGTAATTTAAACTATGATTTTAAGAGTGAGGCAGTTTAAATGTTAAATAAATCTTTCAGGATGGAATTGTTGATACTCTTATCAATATGGTATTCTACTTGCCTTTAATGGTTCTGATTGACCAACCCTAACTCTGACTTTTAGGAGAGTCCATGAAGGGAAGTTAGAATCCTCTAGATTTTTTTTTTTTTTAATTGTTGCTTCAACAACGGCTGGGTGGGCTAAGGTGTGTTTCTTATTGCCTATGGGCCTCAAATTCCTCATTATAAAACAGAAATGTCTGCATCATCATCTCATTATGATAATTAATTTGGGAAATCTAAATATTCCCCTTAGTGAGGTATACATTATTATTTTTATTTCATTTTATAAATCTAAGAAATACTTTTATAGGATGATTGGTGAGATAGGGAGGTAGTACAAGATATGTCACATCTCAAGAAGGCTGTAGAATAATATATTGCTATTAAATAGTGCTTCTGTTCGTTAGAAAAGCTTCTCCACCTAAAATATTCTAGAATTGAATATACCTGTGATAGAACCTCTGCTAGTGATTGGCCATGTGATCTTGGCCAAGTCTTTTTTCCTCTTGGTACCTCATTTTCTTCAGCAGAAAAGTGAGGACCTTTGACCATGCTTGTTGGCTTTGTTCATGGAATATGATATATTTTTATATATCCATAATATATATATTATGCTACATAATATATTTTTAAGTATTATATTTTTAAAAAAGAATGAAATTATTTTTAAAAATATTTTTGGAATGACTGGAATAAAGAAGGGGGAGCATGAGAGGTTGAAAAGGGTTGTAGAGTAATTGCCTTAGCAGATTTTCTTCTTTTCTTTTTTTTTTTTGTTGTTTCTTTCTTCCTCCCTCCCTCCCTCCCTCCCTCCCTCTCTCTCTCTTTCTCTTTCTTTTTTTCTTTTCTTTCTTTCCTTCCTTCCTTCCTTCCTTCCTTCCTTCCTTCCTTCCTCTCTTCCTTCTTTCCTTCCTTCTTTTTTTCTTTTCTTTTGTTTTTTCTTTTCTTTCTTCTATAGTTATCCACTCTGAAATATTTCCAGAGTCAACTGTGCAGTAGATGACTGTTTTAGAGTAAGAAATACATTTTTCATATGCAGAAAGAACTTTCATTGTATCTTGGTGGATGTGTTCCTTAAACATGTAAACTAGTTGTTTGATGGAATATTAAAAAAAGGAAACTATTTTCAACATAGAAAAAATCAACAGTAAAATAATTTTTTATTTAAAAAATTTTTTAACGTTTATATATTTTTGAGAGAAACAGAGCATGAGCAGGCGAGGGGCAGAGAGAGAGAGGGAGGCACAGAATCCGAAGCAGGCTCCAGGCTCTGAGTTGTCCGCACAGAACCCGATGCCAGGCTCCAACCCACAGACCACGAGATCATGACCTGAGCTGAAGCCAGATGCCCAACTGACATAGCCACCCAGGATTCCCAATAATTTTTTTGAAAGGATATTTATTTTGAGAGAGCGAGAGAGAGAGAGAGCGCATAAGCAAGGGAGGAGGGTCAGAGAGAGAGAAAGAGAATCCCAAGCAGTTTTTTGTTGTCAGCGTACAGCCTGACATGGGGCTCAAACTCATGAACTGTGAGATTGTGACCTGAGCCAAAATCAAGAGTTTGATGCTTAACCAACTGAGCCACCTAGGCACCCCTTATCCCTGGTCTTTAGTCCCCTACATGTTTAACATGGCTTTAGGAACTCAGACAAAGAAGACTTTGGGAAAACAAAGGTTTACCAAAAATATTGAAAGAAGCATACACAAAGTTGCCAGACATTAGAAGCTGCTTAAACATCTTTACACTTGTATTTCACAAAGAAATCCTATATGACACTCTATTCACTGTGATATCCACACTGAATGCTTGAATGATTGATTAAATAATTATGAAGGAAACAAGCTAGTAATTTAAAATGCAGTGAATTATAAACATCATGCTTGGCTTTACCTTTTTCATATTCAAAAATTTTTGTAACAGTATATTTAGTATACATATATAGATCTGTCTTAGATCCATTCCATTACGATATTCCTAAAAAGTGGCAGCAGAAACTGCCTAGGATATGCTAGATATGGAGATGCCAGGTTGGATTCAGAGAAGGCATGAATCAGTGTAGGACTGTGGTGAGTGAGCAGCAAAAAATGGGCAGTCGCTCTAGTTTTACCTGTTTTACTCTGATGCTGTCAACAAGAGAGCTGGTCCATTAGGCCAAAGGCAAATTCCAAACACAGAAATTTCCAGAAACTAAAAACCCAAGACAATTTCATGTTTTTCTCACTGGAGAGTCCTTCAGAAAATCTTTGAAACTTTCATGAGTTTTATATAACTCTTATTCTCCTAGCCTTAGAGGTACCAAAATTTGTGCCAAAGTAATAGTTTGACACCCTGAGGGAAGTTGTATTAATTGCTGGCATTTTCTTTAATGCTTCCTACTTGTTATGGATTGTTTTTCAGTATAGTTGAGAAAATAATAAAAAGGACAAAAAATTTATAAAAATCATAGATCCTCTCATGGGAGTCATTTTTTAGGTGGTTAATTCCTGGGTCCATTTCTTACTAAATGTTGACCTTAAGAATATTACTTAATTTCTGTATGCCTTACTCTCCTTATCTTTAAAATGGTGGGGAACTGGAGAGTGTTATGTTAAGTGAAATAAGTCATACAGAGAAAGACAGATACCCTATGTTTTCACTCTTATGTGGATCCTGAGAAACTTAACAGAAGTCCATGGCAGAGGGGAAGGAAAAAAAAAGTTAGAGAAGGAGGGAACCAAACCATGGGAGACTCTTAAAAACTGAGAACAAACTGAGGATTGATGCGGGGGGTGGGAGGGAGGGGAGGGTGGGTGATGGGTATTGAGGAGGACACCTGCTGGGATGAGCACTGGTGTTGTATGGAAATCAATTTGACAATAAATTTCATATTAAAAAAGTAAATAAATTAAATTAAAAAAAAATAAAACGGTGAGAGTAGTGGTACTTCACCAATAGTGCTAGTCTGGTGTTTAACATATAAGCATAAAGCACATTGAATAATATCTTGCATATAGTATTTTAGAGGTTAATTTTTACTATTTTTTAAAAAAGATTTTTTAGGTTTATTTATTTATTTTGGGGGAGAGAGAGAGAGAGAGAGAGAGAATTAGCAGAAGAGGGGCAGAGAGAAAGAGGGGGACAGAGGATCTGAAGTGGGCTCCGAGCTGAGAGCAGAGAGCCTGATGCCTGTGGGGCTCGAACTCACAAATCATGAGATCATGACCTGAGCCAAAGCTGGATGCTTTATTGACTAAGCCACCCAGACACCCCTAAAATGATTTTTAAAAGTATCTTTGTCACTTGAATTTTAACTTGTTTGGGAATTTTTGTTTCACTAGTTTTGAGGAGAATGAAGTCTAAGTTCTTTGTCATGGCATATCCCAAAATCCCTTGGGTAAGTTTTGGGATAAAGTCCGTATTTGTCAAGGTTATCCTTCGTATGCATGTAAACATAGATTCAATATAAATTAAAGGATGCATCTCTACAAATGGCTAATTGTCCATTTCATGTGAGTATGACAGGCTTTGTCAATATTTGAAGCCATCAGCAAACTTGGCAATATGATTTTATTAGATGAGTCATTATAATACTTTAATTAGTTTTGCATTAAATTAATTAAAGAGGCCTGTAGTGTTTATAAACTAAGGACAATTAACTTCCCATCCTTAAATCTCAGTTTTTAATTTTATTTGCTATGAAAGAAATCCCTGGTTGTAGAGAAGAGAGGTAAGAGGTTGATATAATTTATAGATAAAGAGGGTCTGAATTAGAATCAAAGGGAAAATTTTTCAGCACCAGTGAGATGGGGGCATTTTGCAGGTGGTAAACTTTGTGGGGAAAAAAAGAAACAAAACTTACACAATACAACATTATTGACACATACAACATGTACACTCTAAACAACATTTAGAGCAGGTTGTGAGTAGACTACTATAGTGGTTATAAAACAAAATGAAGGGTCCCAAAACATGTATACCAAACATATGTGTACTATATGTATACATGGATGTGGATGTGGATTTTCTGTAAAGGGAAGAAGATTTTAAGGAATCAGCTCATGCAACCGTGGGGCAGTCTGGTAAGCTGAAAACTCAGATGAGAGTTCATTTTATAATCTTGAGCAGAAGTCTTGAGGCAGAAGGCCTTCTTTAGGAAACCTGTTTTTTACTGTTAAAGCCTTCAACTGATTGGATAAGGACCACTCACATTATTCTTTTCTAAAAATCAACTGATTGTAAATGTCAATCTCATCTACAAACTGCTTTTACAAGACGTGTTTGACCAAGCAGTCAGACACCATAACCTAGCCACGCTGACACATAAAATTAGCCATCATGGCATAGTAACCACTTGATTTGATTCCCACTTGTCCTTTCCTACAGTAACACACTTTAATTCAGATCATCGTCTTTCACATAAATATCCCTCTTCACTCGCTGGCCACTCTAACCCATCCAGCATCCACAGAGGTATGTGTTAAAAATGCAGATTATTAACAGCTCCCACAGGTGATAAAATGTCACTGCTATGACACACAAGATGCAGCTAAGGTGACACATCCTGTGGCTCCTGCCACTCCACTGCAGAGCAGAAGCACAGGTTTTTTTCTCTACGTAAACCAAAACTCTGTAATCTCCAGAGAGTGATTATGATTACACCCTCTGAGTGTCCTCTCCCGCATAATGTTTGTACCTTTGAATCATTCTCTTTGGTGTATCCCCTCATTGTTTTCTTTTCATTAGATGTCTTTGTCAAATACTAAAATGCAAAATGCTAACATATTCCTCTTCTCTGATAATTCCACCCCCCCCCCCCGAATTTCTACAGGCTAAGTGAATTGCTTGCTTCTCAGGAGTCTAACATTCTTCCATTTTATCTCAAATCATTTAAGATTTTATTTATTCACATTGCTGTCTTTCACCACTGACTTCCAGTCATTTCCAGAGCATATGGAATACAGAATATGTTAAACATTTCCCTCCCTCCCTCTCACCTAAGCCCTCCCTTCCTCTATGTCTCTTTCTTTCCATCTTTCCCTCCTCTTCCTCCTTCTTCTATGTAAAACTCATTTTAGCCCAAGGCAAAATGTAAATTTAATGAGTATCTGGTTGCATTAAGAAATTAATGAAAGGCTGACAGTGGTTTGTGTGGAGGATCAGATACAGCAAAGAGTTTTGAGGATGGCATGATGTGAAGCGTAGTCATGCATGAAAGGTTGGGTCTGGTCAAAGAGTTTGTGTTAGACTGTAAGTAATTCAGTTTAGAGGCAGAGAGCTAAATTTAGAGGCTACTATAATCTGGAAATGATTTGGTAAATAATATATTTAAGAGATAAGTATGTCAAGTATTTAACTGAGATATAAAACTTGATCATAGTCAAGTAATAAAAATTGTCTTCTACTCATTCACATACATTAAGTTATACAAATATGATTTATCAATGTATTTCTACACTTAATATACAAGTGTATTCCTAAATCTCATTTTAGACTCCCAATTTTTTAGGCCACTTTATTGAGAACAAATAAAGATTGATACATACAAATGGCCGCACTTTGCATTGAGTACAAACAAAAAAGTGTACATATTTTGTGTAAAACTTGAGCTGAAGAGAAGTATATACCTGTGAAACAATCATCACATTCAATACCATAAATGTATCCATCAAGTCCAAAAGTTTCCCACTGCCCTATTTATTTTTTGTGTGTGATGAGAACATTTAACATAACATAGATTCCTTCTTTGATATTGCTAATATCTTTTCAATCTATTCAGGCTAAACTAAAATCATTACACCCATCCTTCCAGTGGCATTAACCTTTAAAAATATTCAGTGTTTTACTCATCACAATCTAGGTATTTGGAGAAATTACTTTTTCTATATTTTATTACCTATATTATTGAAAAATGTAATGTTTTAGGTAATTCTCCAAGTACAAGTACAAAGTCACAACCTTTCCCATCACCTGCATTTTTGTTATTACTAGTATTGCTTTAAAATTTATAATAAAATCTTCAGTGTTTAGCAATGGTTCCATGCCTCCAGGAAATTTTCAATTTCCTTGATGTAATTGTTTACATTTAATAGTTCATTAATGGAAATTTTGAACCATTTCCTTGACTTTTCTAGTATGACCTTAGTCCTCATGGGTTTAAGGGAGGTGTTTAAAGTAGCATTTTTCAAACATGTCATCGAAATCTCATGTTTCCTAGTAAATACTGAAATGTTTTTACTGGACATTCCATTAAGTAATTTTTTAAGTATAAAAGTAATTATTTTAATTATTATTAACATATGTTTGGGAAATATATGATAAACATATACAAATATACTGTATATAAGAGATACATATGTATATACCCATGCACACCACAAATGCACACAGACACACACACTCACACCTGCTGCTGACTTCATGTATATTTTGGGATGAAAGGCTTAGGCCTGAAGTTCTAGCATATTCGAGGTGTCCCAAGTAGATGAAGAAAGGGCCAATAAGAGTCAAATTCTAGTTCAAGTCAGAACTTCACAGTAGTGTGTGCGATGGTCATTGCTAGGACATTAATTGCTACAGGAAAACTGCTACACCCTGAAACCGGAAAATTTACATCCTCAACATCCTCAACTATTTATTGCAATGATTATTTCCCATATAAATGAATTTTGAGCATTTTTTTACCTCATTCATCTTCATTAGTGGAGATGACTGAAAACATATTACCTTTTTCATGTTATCTGTAACAAAATTTAATGTTCCTGTTTTTTGTTACAGAAAACAAAAGCAATTCCTCTTAGCACATTTAGTACTAGGCACACCTAAAGTCAAACGGGTCTCACTTCAAATTTGACATAAGGAAAGTATCAAGAGGCTGATATAATTTCTTTACTCAGTATTAGACTGGAAAGAATCCAGTGAACCATAATAGGATAACTGCTTGGGTTTAACAAAAATAATAAAAACACCCTTAAAATGTCCCAGACATCTTGACTGATAAATTTGTAGTATATTCAGGTATATGTTTACATTAATATAGTAGGTATGTAAATATGACAGGAAATACATTCTCATGCAAGTAAAATACCATACCATATGTAAATATGACAGGAAATACATTCTCATACAAGTAAAATACCATTACAGTGTAGGTGTATGTATAGAAAAGGAAAAAGAAATATGCAATTACCATATATACTGTAAAGGAAAATTAACTTGCAATTGCTGTAAAAATTACCTACCCACATATCAATTAAGCACTCCTGTAGACTGCTTGTGCCTTGTATTTAAATAGTATATTTATGACTTTTCTATCTAAAGTCAGAGATTTTTCAAAGAAATAGAAAATAAAGTTCTGATTCTCTATAAGCATACATTTCCTCTAAAGTGTTGCATATTTCAGTGTAAGGAGAATCTGAGCAACTTGCATACTGTTAGTTGTACTCTTACTGCTTTTAAGCTATCTGTACTGGCTTTAGTAAAAATCACTTGGTGGAGCGCCTGACTGGTTCATTCGGTTAAGTGTCCGACTTCTCTCAGGTCATGATCTCCTGGTTCATGGTTCGAGCCCCATGCCAGGTTCTGTGTTAATAGCTCGGAGCCTGGAACCTGCTTCAAATTCTGTGTCTCCCTCTTTATCTGTCCCTCCTCCACTCACACTCTGTCTCTCTCTCTCTCTCTCTCTCAAAAATAAATAAACATTAAAAAAAAAAGAAGTCACTTGGTAAGTATATGCTGACTTGGTCTTGCAGACTGCCTGGGACTGTGAACCCTCTGAAGGCAGGTGCTCCAACTGTGTAATGCTCATAGCGTGTATAATTGTAAAGTGAGCTGTAGGCATGTATTTTCCCTTGAGAATAATAAAAGAGAAGCTGCTGACGGAAGATGTTGCAACCTGTGTGAGCATGTGAAAAGAGAAGTTATTTAAATGCTGACAGTTTCTAGTTGAGGCCAGCCCTAGAGATTTTGAGGGGAAGTAGAAATATTGTCAGGCTTATACAAAAAAGAAAAGAAAAGAAAATCATCAATCTGCTCAGTGCTGTTTGAGATAAACTTTACCTGTGTTGTATTTTTAATGTTTTATTCCACACTTAGAAAAACCAAACGGAAATCAATTCTTTATCATAGAAAGTACCAATATTAATAATGAGACATCTGAAATTTACTTACTTCTTTTGGGGGAAAGGAGGAGACTTCATCCCTATTTAAAGTGCTCCCCTTGGTTCACCTAGATGAGTTATAAAATGTTGTAGAGGTTCTAACTATATGTTATGAACATGCAACTCACTAGGGATATAAAAGGCACAATTTCTATATTCCAGGACCTCACAGAAAATAGAGCTAAAGGTAGGGATTCCCACCTCTTGGAACACCTGAAACAGAAGGGTTCCAATGTGGTCTTCACCTTGCAGGGGGCCCTCTCTGAGGTGATGGGGCAGTTTCTTGGAGAAAGTGACCTGAAAGCTGAGTGTTGAAGTTACACAAGACCCTTGAACAACAGTGCAGAGGTTAGGGGTGCCAACCCCACGTGCAGTCAGAAATCCACCTGTAACTTTTGACCTCCCCCAAACTTAACTACTAAGAGCCTACTGTTGACCAGAAGCCTTATCAATTAACACATATATTGCATGTTATATGCATTATGTACTGTACTCTTACAATGAAGTAAGCTAGAGAAAACAAAATGTTGTTAAGAAAATTATAAGGAAGAGAAAATACATTCATGGTACTGTATGGAATTTGTCGAAAAAAAATCGACATTATAAGTGGACCCACACAGTTCAGATGCATTGACATTCAAGGGTCATCTGAACATTCCAGGACCTTTATTTAAAGGCATTCCTCTAGACTATAAGGAAGTTCTCAATGTAAGAAGAAACAGAATATATGTATATGGAATCACATGCTTTAATTGATTGGCTTATATTTTTAATAACAAAAAGCTATAACTTAGATGTTAGTGACAAATGTGAAAAGGTAAAAAGAATCAAATAAGCCAGAAGAATAAAATATGCCAGCAGATTTGTATCAGAAAGAATCACTATTGTTTGTTTCCTAGTTCTAATAAGAATTCACTATATTTCCCTTAACTTATGTTTAAACAGTTTTGAGTTATTTAGCAATAATGAGGTAAATGTAACGACCATATCTTTTTTTTACCCATTTTCCCACAAAATAGCAATTTTTCTGGCAATTATTTTCTCAAGCTGCTCCTAACATTAAATTTAATAATAAATTTTGGTGTAAGAACCATGGAGGCTCCAGGGTTGCAGATTTTTTAGCTATAAATTTAGGTCATGCATAACCCGATGTACTGAACACTGTAGACAGTTCCTGCTAAGAAGTCATTGGAGTAGAATAACAATGTAGATGATAATCACTAAAATCTATTATTTCATTGCAACCAGGGTTTGGCATATCTCTTATTCTTACTCTGACCATACAGGGTTATCCTACAAGGATAACAAGGCACATTCTATCAGTGGTCTAAGTAGAAACTTTAAAAATAAAAGTATAAGAATGTTATTTTAAGATGTGAGCCATCCTACACAACCCCTAATATTGGGGGAAAAAAAAGATCCCAATTATGAAAGTTTAGTATTCTAGTGATTTACTTTGTTTTATTTAAATGACATGAAAAGAACTCACTGATGGAAATGGTTGTCTGCATTATGGCAAGATTTTTCTTGTCAGAAATAACTTTAAATGGTGCATTCAGGAGCTCTCCCCTTGTTCTGGTCCTTAAAAACAACAAAGGAAATGAAAATGTGAAAAGAAACTCAATGTTTTATGATACTATTAGTCAACCACAGCATAAACTGTAATCTCTAAGGGACATAAAGTAATAATTCCCCAGAGCCAGAAAAAGATTGAAAGCAAATATATACTTTACCACCTTATGGGAAACACAAATTGACAATTTTAGCTGGTAATTTCAACACTTGTCTTACAGTACAAGATAGGACAAGTAGATAGAACATCAGAAACAATATAAAATATATGGTCAACACAATCAACCAACATGATGTCATTGTCGTTTGCAAAACACTATACCCGGCAATTACAGAATACATGGAATATATACAAGTGCACACAATGGGCCATGAAACAGTTTCAATAAGTGTACCAGAATGGGAATTATACACAGCATGATTTTGGACCACAAAAAAGTTAAATTAAAAAAAATCACACACACACACACACACACACACACACACACACACACACATTTTTATTGGACTAAGAATATGTCCAAAAGAAATACAGTATTAGATATCTAGCAGTTCCAAATGTAGGTTTCGTCCTGTAAATATATTCCACATGTGCCTAAAGATATATGAAAAGAAAATTCACTGGAACACTGTTTATAATTTAAAAAGCAAAATAAAACACTAGAAACAATTTAAATAAGTTATCATTATTAGACCAGTAAAAATTTAGGGTGCATAAATATAAAATATTGAGAAGCCATTAAAATTAATATGATTCTTCTACATGTGCAGATATGCAATGCCATCCAGTAAAAAAAGGCCACAGTATTAATCAGTATGCTCTCAATATTAAAATACCTATTACATATATTATATACATATAGCTATAAGATATATTATATATTAAATATTTATTTTACACATTTATATTATTTATATTATTAAATATATATCTAATTATAGTTACGTGTATGCATATATTTATATATCATATATTACATTTCATTATATTATATAATATGTATTTTATATTATATAATGTAACATAATTATATATTATATAAAATATATTGTAATTATAATATATTGCATACATTATTTATTTAGTGTAATATTATTATATATTATAAATTATTATATACTATAAAATGTTTATTCAATATAAAATCATGCATAATTATAATTATACTATTATATTAATTTACACTATACTATATTATACTGCACTGTATATTATATTATATTATATTATATTATATTATATTATATTATATTATATTATATTATATTATATGTGTTGAGAAGTGACCAGGGTTGTCCTCTTTAGAGGAATACTCCCCTGAGAGAACTGGAGTTTGAGAGACATTTTATATTATTTAATTTTTGTCAGAGCATTTCTTATATTTTAAATGAAATATTTTTAAATATTATTATAAATGACAAAAAGTTTTAAAACAAAGTTGAGGGACACCTGGGTGGCTCAGTATGTTAAGCGTCTGACCCTTGATTAGCTCAGGTCATGATCTCATGTTTCATGAGTTTGGGCCCCAAGTCAGTCTCTGCACTGTCAGCACAGAACCTGCTTGGTATTCTCTCTCTTCCTCTCTCTCTGCTCACATGCACATGGTATCTCTCTCAAAATAAATAAATATTTTTAAAAAATGGATTACCTTTAACACAGCATGTAGAATCAGGCACTTCAAGGACTTTCAAAATAGAGAAAATTTTGACAAGTTTTACATGTATATATATTTATAGTAAATGTATTTATGTATGTATATGTTGTAAATTTAAAAATTTATAAGTACTTTATATATATACACTACAGATACTTGAAATACTTGAATTATATATATATATATCCATATATATATCCACTATATATGTGTGTGTGTGTGTGTGTGTGTGTGTGTGTGTGTATATAGTGGGTAAACAGAATGTATATGTCTTGTGTCTGAAGTATGTGTTATCAATGATCATATAGAATGGTAAGAGGTTTTACCTCTGCTATAAATACGAAATATAACTGGGGACAAAGGTGACAAAATGGAGGGGTGCCTGGGTGGCTAAGTTGGTTAAGCGTCCGACTTGATAACAGCTCAGATCTTGATCAGGTCATGAGTTCAAGCCCCGCATTGAGCTCCACACTGGATGTGGAGCCTACTAAAAAAAAAAAAAAAAAAATGTAAAAATAATTACTGGTTCAGAGTAGTATATTAATAGGTAGTTTAGTCTTTAAAATATATTTGAGAGGTGCCTGGGTGGTTTAGTTGATTAAACCTCCAACCTCAGCTCAGGTCATGATCTCACAGTACATGGGTTTGAGCCCCGCATCAGGCTTTGTGCTGACAGCTCAGAGCCTGGAGCCTGCCTCAGATTCTGTGTCTCCCTCTTTCTCTGCCTCTCCTGGACTCATGCTCTGTCTCTCTCTCTCTATCAAAAATGAATAAACATTAAAAAAATAAAATATTTAAAATATATTTGATACTGTTTTATATTAGAAGATAAATTATAGTTTGAGAAAGAGAAAGGGACATAAAGAATTACATATTTAAAGCTGAATAAAAGAACCATAGCTTGGTCCTTCAGTTTCCTTGTGAGGGGGAAAAAAATGCTGATCGTGAAGATGAATGTTAAAAGATTTTGGTCGGGGTGGCGCCTGGTGGCTTATTAAATTAAGCGTCTGATTCTTGATTTCTGCTCAGGTCATTATCTCACAGTTTCTGGGATTGAGCCTGTCAGTGCAGAGCCTTCTTGGGATTCTTTCTCTCCCTCATTTGATCATACTCTATCTCAAAATAAATAAATATTAAATAATGTGTTCAGTATCTTGATTCTAATGTGTTCTGATATGAACAGGAGAATGAAGATAATTACATATAAAATTCGGTACTCAAATCTTTATTAAAAATTATCCTACTAATTACATTCTACATCCCAGAACTAAACTAAAACGACCCGGGGAACATAGCTAAACTTGGCTATTCATTTAAGAACACACGCAAAAAAGCGTGTTCATTAGTTTCTTTGTCTTCTGTTTATGTTATCCAAATTCAATGTCTTCCTAAAGAACTTTCCCTAAGAAAACTTACAGCATCTTCTGGGTTTTTTTTTTTTTTTCTGATCAAGTTTATGTCTCTCAAAAAGCCCTATCCTGTCCCCAGAAAGGTAATGTCGTATGTCTAGTGGCCTATCAGATCTTTGGATTCTTTGAACTATAGTTGTCCTCACGTGCAAACCGCCGTCACTTTTTTGAAATTACGTTATTAGCCTGATATCAAGAGATTCAATCTTAAAAGGAAAAAGAAAAGTATTACCCTAGGAATATGATAAATGTCGCTGGAAAACAATTTTCCATTTTTGGAGCATTCTCCAATTAAAAGAACTTTGACTAAAGTTGAATACATGACTCCTCACCTCAGATAGGTAAGAGTGGACTGTTACAAGCTTCATGTGAATTCATCTGTAAAATCCAGACAAAACATTAACAAAGCAAAATGAAACTACCCAAGGATTCTGGAGACTGAACAAAACCGTGCAAACTTGGGAGGGAAGTGACAGTTCACAGAAAAGTGAATAGTAAAGTGTGTGTGCTCCATTTTGTTTTCTGTAGGGTTGTCTCTTACAAGCAGGCATGTTTGAGACAGAGGTGGATATGTAGGGAGCTGATTCTCTGAAAGGAAAACCCAGTCTCTTCTGACAGGAGCAAGAGTAGTAAGAGCCACTGGGTGACCATGACCGTGACTCCCAGAGTAAGGGAGAAACCCTGAGTTCAAGATGAGGTGTGACCCGTTGCGTGAATGAACCCAGCCAGCACTGTGGCTGGACCTGAGCTACACATGCTTGAACTTTTAAGCCACGTCTTTACAGTCGCTTTTCTGTGTTCCTTGAGAGTCAGGAAAATAAATGCATACAAAGGAATGAAAATCTAGGATATATCAGCATACAAGTGTGTGTGTGTGTGTGTGTGTGTGTGTGTGTGTGTGTGTATGTGTGTACTGTATTTTAAACACACACATATAAAAATACTAAAAAAAAATAGCATTGGACATTCCTAGAATTGAAAAATACCTAAAATTAAACAACAACTAGATGGGATTCAGAGTAGAATGGAAATGACAGATCAGTCCATGACATACAGATCACTACATATCATTAAATCTGAAAAAGAAAAAAAATAGTGAGAAGATTAAAAAAAGAAAAAAAAAATAGAGCCTAGGGACCAGCAGGAAAATTACAGAAAGTCTTATATGACAGTAACTGGAATTTTAAAAGGAGAGGAGAGAAGAAAACAGGAAAACTCTTTGAAGAAATGATATCCAGATATTCTAAAATTATTGGAAGACATAAATGTACATATTCAAGGTGTTCAGCGACCACACTCCCCCCCCCCAAAAAAAAACACCCAGTAAATTCTATGAGAACCTCCCCTGGGCACTTATTAGTCAAACTGTTGAAAATAAAAAGAAAGAGAAAATGTTGAAGCTGCCAGAGAAACACCACAACATGTTAGATACAAAAGGACAACAGTTAGAATGCCTGCAAACTTCTTGTCAGAAACCATGGAGAATCAAGGTGAAATAAAGGTAATTTCAGATAAAATAAAATAAGATAAAATAAGGGAATTTGTCTCAACCTGTCCCATGCTGTAAGAAATGTTCTTTCAGTCTGAAGAAATATGATACCAGAGGAAATCAGATCTTAGGAACAAAAGAACAGCGGAAATGTTAAATGTATAAGTAAACAGCGAACACTAAGCTGTGTCTTCATTTCTGTATAAAACATGTAACCATTAAAAGCAAAAATGGTAATAAGGCTTTGAGGGTATACATGTATGCATGTGTGATAGTCTTGACAACAGGAACAATGAAAATGGTAAGAGAGTAAGAAACTGTACCTTTTCAACATTTCTATATTTTTCATGACCTTCTTAACTTCCCTAATGATAACTTATACATGGCACTTCAAAATGTGAGTTGACTAATAAAAATCAAATTGTCTTAACTTTAGAATTTAAAGGTATGTGATCGTTTATTTCCATCAAACACTAGGTGGAATCATGCATTCATAAACAACGTTCCTTTTTTTGTTAACATTTTTGTTCCTAGTACATTTGAGAAATTGAGACAAGGCATTTTGAGAGTGCCTCTTGAATGATCAGTGATTTATATTTGTTTCAACATTTTTCTAGAACATTGTAAACTTTTGAGATTTTGGTTAAGGGTCTTATTTCCAAAACCTAAGCTGAATTATCTCAGTAGCTCATCTAGTTTTAATCATGCAGTTTTCCTAGCAGCATGAATTACTCCCAAAGGTCAAGACCTTCAAAAATCTAGTGAATAAAATGTGGAAAATATTTACTGAAAAAAACAAAAACAAAACCCAGGCACTTGAATTTGGAAAGAACACTAAGTTTGTTGTTAGAATCTGCTATGTGTTAGTCATTCTAGATCATTGGTTGGAGTAAAATTCAATAACTGCTGAGCCTATAAAATCCAAAAGCAGAAGGTGATAAGTCAGGAAATACTTGGAACAAAATTGCAATGCATATAGCATAGTAACATGCAGATAAGGCTTGTTAAATGCATCTCTTTAAATTATTTATTTATTTATTTATTTATTTATTTATTTATTTATTTATTGTTTTTTTGTTTTTTGTTTTTTTTTCTTTGAGAGACAGAATCCCAGGATGGAGACAGAGGCAGAGAGAGAGAGAATCCCAGGATGGAGACAGAGGGGAGCGGTGGGAGAGAGAGAGAGAGAGAGAGAGAGAGAGAGAGAGAGATTGAGATTGAGAGGGAAGTGGGGCTCACCCAAAGAGGAGCTTGTGCTCCCATTATGTGGGGCTCACGTTCACTTGGAGCAGGGCTCAAGCACACCCCATGTGTGACTCGAACTCACAAACTTTGAGATCATGACCTCAGCCAAAGTCAGACACTTAACATCTGAGCCACCCAGGCACCCCTAAATGCATCTCTTTTTAAAGGGAGAAAATAGGGGGTTTGTTTTCTTGAAATCATTGTTTCTTGATTTAGAGTTTGCCACTGATGTGTATCTATTCATAGAAAATAAAAAAAAGACTTGACAAAACAAAAAAAGTTATTGGAAAGATACTTGGGAATGATTTGACATGTTTGCTCAGGAAAGTTAGCTTGTTATATCAGAGATTTTAAAAGATAAAAAGAATGAGCGATATGCTAGGATAGAAGGAGTCTGTCTCTGTTGATCTGGTGGCATTATATTTGTGGGGATTTTTTAGTGTTTATTTATTTATTTTTTGAGAGGGAGAGAGATCAGGGGAGGAACAGAGAGAGAGAGGGAAAGAAGGAATCCCAAGAAGGCTTCAGCTGTCAGCACAGAGCCCGACGCAGGGCTTGATCTCACGAATTGTGAGATCATGACCCTAGTGGAAATCAAGAGTTGGATGCTTAACCAACTGAGCCACCCAGGCGCCCCGTGGCTATATATTTGATGGGACTATAAATTGAGAGTTACTTTGGATTCTTGTGCATCTCAAATGGAGTTTTAAGGTAACTCTAGCAGGGGCACATAGGATGGATATGTCCTAGTGTGGGGGACTGAGTTGGACGAAGTCCACTGAAGTGACTGTCCTTCTAATAAAATACTGAAATGCTAACCCATTACAATTGTGGGTATTAAAGGAAAAGCTGTATAATAGTATGGATGAGAATTATTTTAGAATGTATTTATTTATTTGACAGAGAGACAGAGACAGAGAGGAGGAGAGGGCAGAGAGAGAATCTAAGCAGGCTCTGTGTTCATCTGGGAGCCCGACCCAGGGCTCAGTCTCATAACCCTGAGATCTCGACCAGAGCAGAAATTAAGAGTCGGACACCTAACCAACTGAACCACTCAGGCACCCCAGGATAAGAATTATTTTTGTGGATTTTTAGTAAACCATGGACATGTGAGGAGACCTGTTGTCCTGCAAGACAAGATAAGAAAGATCAGAGTTAAGTTCTCATGCATGACTTGAAAGGCATAACAAAATGGTGGATCCAAGGGGGAAAGAATGGAAAGTTGACAAGTGAAGCCTGTCTTGGACTGAGGTTTCCCTTTTAAAGTATCATGTAGTTGAGTAGATTCGCATTGAAGTCAGGATAATATGTAAATACAAATCGGTCAGTTTGTGAGATCCTCACCCATGTTTTTAAAGAAAATATGAAAAGGTTGTTCTAAATTGATCACATTAATTCCAGTCAATCTTTAACATTATTTTCTTTGGGATGAGATTTGTGATTGCTACTGAACTTTGATGTCATAGAGTTGACCCACATCTTAGAGGAAGTACTATGCTATTTGAAAGCTATGAAAATAATTGGTCCTTAAGGATGCAAATAATGATCCAGATACCAGTTCATTTTTATTTAAGAAATAGAACCTATTTTAAAATGCAGTTTAAGATTTTTCCCTTAGAATATTAGACCTGCCAGATATCCTGATTTAAAAAAAAATCATGATCAAGTTCATTTAAGAAATGCGATATCATGAATTTCAATGATTCGTAATGGGATAAGCGAAATTTTTGAAGAATTCCATTTTAAAAAGAAAATAGAAAGACAGAAAAAAGAAAGAAAAAATAATTTTGCTTAATTCAGTGTTTTCTTATATTGCCCTATACCAAGGGACAGTAAACTTTTTCTGTAAAGGTCCAGATAGTAAATATTTTTTTTAATTTTTAAAAATTATTTGTCTTTATTTTTGAGAGGCAGAGAGAGAGAGAGAGACATAGTGCAAGTGGGGGAGGGGCAGAGAGGGAGACATAGAATCTGAAGCAGGCTCCAGGCTCTGAGCTGTCTGCACAGAGCCTAACACGGGGCCCAAACTCACGAACCGTGAGATCATGACCTGAGCCAAAGTCAGACGCTCAACCGACTGAGCCACCCAGGCACCCCGAGATAGTATATATTTTTGATTTTGCAGGACAACAGGTAAAATTGAGAGGGTTTTATACAGGTACTTATGTAACAAGACAGAAAACAAATTGTCATAACATTTTATTGAGGTAACTAAAAATCATAATTAAGTGCAATGTTTTGTAATACATGTCTACTAATGAGATTATTTTCTTGTGGGGAATCTTTTTACTTACCTGAAATTCCAAGTAAGTGTCCCCTCTCATCAAATCACAAATGTTGGTCTGCAAAAACCATTCATAGCTTGTGAACCATGCAATATCAAAGACAGGCTAGACTTTGCTCATGCACCATAATTTGTAGAACTCTGCCCTCGACCATGGCACTCATTTTCATATAATGCCTACTTGTTAGAACTAGTGCTTTAGAATATCACTTCTCTCATTTGAGCCAGAGATTGGTAAAGCTGATTGGCATGAACCTCATATGAAAAGGATTTTTTTATAATGGGGTGGAAATGTTACGTTCTAAAGGAACAATACAGAGCAGTGAGCAGCTTGAGGTATGAGATAGTAATCAAGTGTCACTAGACAGGGCTGCCGGGTAATGATGCCCTCAAGGGAGACCAGATTCAGTTACAGCGAAGTGATAGAAGGAACTTTCAGAGAAGAAACAGGGTCAGGGGCAGTTGGTTGGTTTGGGAGTGACTGTTTTCAAATGTAGCGTGAAAGAGTATGGACACGGGGGTTGGCAAAAGGTCTGGGAGTGCTGAGCGTTATTATTTTGATGACAGCAAGGTGGAGGATCAGTTGTCAGTAACAACAGTTACAATTTTGGGATTACTGAAATAACCAAGAACAAGTGATAAGTGAGAGATTTAGTTGATTAAGTCCAGGAGAGGAAGGTGATCTCAAAACCTGGGGCAAGGAGACTTCCTTGTTCCGATGATGGGATCCTAAGGAAGCCTGATGGTCTTCTTCGGTTGGATAAATGCTATTATAAAACATTTATTGCTTAAACTATGTGAAGGATTCTGGACAGCAGACTTGAAGCCTAAATATTTTGAGGAAATAAGTGAAAAAATTCTGGGTGCATTTCCTCAAATCTCAGTCTTCTCCTTTTTGCAGTTCTCTTTTTCATCCTTCTCCATATTACTTTTAAATCCACCCCCCAAGAAAAAATCTTTTCATAGAGATTTTCCTGAAAGCTCCAATCACACTATGCTCACTTTTCATCTTTTCTTATCCCATTCTCCATTTACAAACCCAGAAATGGGTATGCACTGGTGGTGGCACCCCAGAATCCTGCTTCTTCAATCCATCGTATATCTTTTCAAGTGTTATGATACCCAGTCAACAGTGGCAACTGCGTTTGGACTTTCTCAAAAACCATCTTGCTCTCTGCCTAAGCATCTTCTTTTCTCTTTCTTTCTCTCTTTTTTTTAAAGTTTGTATTTAAATTCCAGTTAGTTTAACATAGAGTGTAATATTAGTTTCGGGTGTCCAATATAGTGATTCAACACCTCCATACATCACCCAGTGCTCATCAGGACAAGTGCACTCCTCGATTTGCATCACCTATTTCCCCCATTCCCCCATCCACCTCTTCTCTGGTAGCCTTCCGTTTATTCTCTAGTTAAGAATCTATTTCAAGGAGCTTGGGTGGCTCAGTCCCTTATGTGTCTGATTGATTTCAGCTCAGGTCATGATCTCACAGTTCCTGGCATCAAGCCTGAGTTGGGCTCTGTGCTGACAGAGTGGAGCCTGCTTGGATTGTTTTTCTCTCCCGCCCCCTCTCTCTCTGTCCCTCTAGCCCTCGTGCTCGCTCGCTCTCTCTCGCTCTCTCTCTCTCAAAATAAATGAAAATTAACAAAGTAAAAGGGTCTATTTCTTGGTTTGCCTCCCTCTCTCTCTTCTTTTTCCTCTCCTCATTTTGTTTCTTAAATTCAAAATATGAATGAAATCATATGATACTGCATTTTCTTTTCTATTTGTCACTGTTTTATCTGTTCTAACATTAAAGTATTATATACATCAAACTTAGAAACTCACCTACCTCCCACTAATGGCTAATATGAAAAGCAGTCCATTTTAACACAAGGCATATTATTTGTTTACTGTATTAATACCTGTAGAATAAGGACACCCATGTGGGAACAGTGTTTGGAGGTTTATTCTGAGATAGGCTTTGCCTTAGTAGTTAATATTACAGTATCATTGGGATCCCATTTCAATTCCTAATGCTCAACCAGAACATGGTACAGAAAATAATAGTTCAGATTAATTCAAAATGAAATGAAAGATCGTAGGATCATGATTTAAGATATTCAGGGCACTCTATACACCTTTGTATCTTCACAAGTGGACTAATATTTTAGTGTGTTTTTAGTTTGAACTGGTTTTCAGAATGATCATCCAAACCACTAAAAGGAAAATTGTTAAGAAAGCATCTCCTTATCTTCATATGTTTCCCACACTTCTCTCTAGTTCTCCGATAATTCTTTGATATCTAGTCTGGCCTCACTCCCTCCTATCACACATCTCTTTGCCTTTTCATCTCTCTTATTTTCCTTTCTGTTTTTTTTCCTCTTCACTGTGTTTTCAGTTTCAGATCATCTAAACTTGTCTTTCCTCATGCTATTTCCTCTACTTGGAATATTGTTTTACCTTTCTGTGCCTGGAAACATCTACTGGAACTCATAGGCTCAGCTAGAATGCCACGTCTCATCTGAAACCTTTTCTCTTCCTCCTTTTCCTCAGTCAACTTTGGACTATAGGCATCCTCCACTCTTGGAAAGTGCACGTTACAGCACCTTGCCTTACAAAGCACCTACCTTTTTCACTAAAAGCGAAAAATTTTCTCCAGAGTTATTTCAGTTAGTGAAAACAGGTACAAAGGTAGGTGTTTCACAAAAGTGAAGTGGCCTTACCCAAACTTCTGGAAAGCGGGGGAAATCCATATTTCATGTCTTTGGCTTACATTCCAGTAATGTATGCATCACTGTATCACAGAAGTGCCATATTTTGTTAGCGTTTTTCTTATATTTCTTATTTTAAACTGTGAATTCATCAGCAACAGGGACTAAGACTTAGTGTTATTATAGATGTGGTACATATTAGGAATGCTATAGAACTGCAAATGAATGAGTTAAATAAAAAATGTACAACCATCACCCCTCCATGTATACCCCCCCCACCCTACACGTAACTTGCTGTCTTTTTTCCTCTTTAAACCTTCTTCATTAAGAGAGTTAAAAATATTTCCCCATTCGTAAATATATAGTATTTACATATGTCTTCAAATAATATGAAACATGTAATATCATCTGACGTTAGCTTTTGAAAAAGTGCCATTTTGCTGGGAATTCTATATAACCGATCTGTCCAAGGTGGATTTTTCTGTTTTGTGTGTCAATACCTTTTTCAGGGAGAAACAAATAAAGCAAATACAGACAAAACCCACATATATGTGATGGCAAGTGGATGAGATTACAAAGGCAAAGGTTGCCTTATAGGTGGGTTAATACACGAGTCCTGAAGAGTATGTTTTGCTCATAATTTTAGCCTAAACAATTTAGGCTTTATTCTTTATTGAATGCTGAGTAATAGAATACTTCTTTGAGCATTGACTATGTTGAAGCGCTGACCACAAGATGCAGTTTTGTGATTTTACTAATTGGATGGAAGTAGAGACCTGAAGGGAGGGGCACCACTGAATAACTGATGGAAAAGAACCAAAAATGAAATGCTGAGAGTCAGAAATTGCTCTTTTACGTACCCTCTTACATGCTTTTATGCATAAAAATAAAAAGTGATTTGGGTATACTGTGTTGCAATTACACATACATCAGAGGTGGATTTGATCACACCCCGTTGCAGTAGGCAGATTAACTGACATGCAGAAGCATGACGGATGGCTGTTTCAGTAGAACCTCATGAGGTAGGGAAATATTTCAAGTGCTTTTATTCTGAATCCCACGTTATGCTTGAATTGAAAGGATTCTCATCTTCAGTTTATCATTGGCTCACTTAAATTCGAGTTCATAAGAACATTAACTAGAATAAACAAATTAATTCTGGACATAGACATTACATTACCAAGTTCAACCGTTCTATGTCATTTTACTGATATCCACTATTTTGGGAGAATATAGTAAAAAAAAAAAAAAAATTAGGTGTTTCTGTATTGTTTAAAAAAAAAAAAAAACAGCCAAACAAACACCTACATTTCTCCATTTGTGGCCGAGGATCCCCTGAAATTGCATGAAGTGGAATAAAGAGTCTAGAGCCGTGGGAGAATGTGCATGGGAGATAGCCAAGGCTGGTTCCACCTTCTGCATTTTTCAATTTGTTTTCTTATCAGCATGCCTATAAACTGGAAAGCATTAGGCACAGACTCATTGATAAGCATATGAGAATTTCTTCCAGTCTCCCTCAACCGTCCTTCAGGGACTCTATTTTAAGAATGTAGGAGTCCCCATTTGAAATAAAAGGAGTCATAATACAAATACAAAAACAAATTGTTTTAGCAACAGAGGCTAAAGTGCATATGCACCATGCTTTTTTTTTTTTTTTTTTTTTTTTTGCAAATCTTGGGGTGGATGAAAGGGAGGACAGCTAGCTGCAGAAAAAAGAGGGGTTAACTCAGTTTGTTCCCAACACAAGACGGTGAAGGGCTTTCCTTACCCATGAGGTGGCTGTTAAACTGTTGCTTGCCATCTGGCAATTAGGATTCCTGGAAGTAAGCAAGAGAAATACTCAGGTTCATTTCAAGAGAAAATGAATTCACTAAAAGAATAGCTGAAACCTGTCAGAATCAGTGAGAAGGTTGGAATTCCGTGACCAGGAGTCACGAGGAGTCAGGCACTGTTGAACACTGGAATGCGTTCAGGAATTTGGGATGCCGCAGGAAATATGATTAGGCTGCTGAACTGGCAGTATATCAGTGGGCATCCTGCCTCTGCCTTTGCTGGACCCTTAAGAATTTGCTGTTGCTCGTGTGACTTATTTTTCAGCTGCAACTTTATTCCTTCAAGATTCAAAGTCATAGGTGGAATCATGACCTAGAGGAGTTTATCTGGCTTTTTGTCTTTAAGATTAGAGATTAGGCTCTGCTCCCCCACCCCCAACCCCGCCCCAGTACTCGCATAATGCAAGAATCCTCCAAAATAAATGGAAGTCAGATCTAAGTGGCCAAATAAGAAAAAAAAAAAAAAGTACATTATGTACATTACATTATGATATAGAGAAACAGAGGGTAAAGTAATTAATTCACCTTCTTCAAATCCTTAAGCTTCTTTTTAGGGTAACTGGATAGGACTGTTTGATTTTCCTGAAATTATAATAATATTTTATGACCAATACTTACTAGCTTCAATTAGTTTTGTAAAAGTTGAGCATCTATGTGCAGGTACATACAGCAACATTCATGATCTGTTCTAGGTTTCTTTAATCCTGTAGACCACCATGAAAAGTAGTAATATCACCACATTTTAAATGAGGAAACACTATCAGAGAAGTGAAGTAACTGAAGTGCCCAGTTTTATAAAGAGATCTACCAGGATTAGGTCTCATGTCTCTCTGATAAAAATCCCATTCTCTTGCTTTTCTTTTTATGTTCCATTTCAGGTTCGAATGCCATGACACATATTAAGCAGTCCCCATACATTGGCTTTATGTTTTGTTGTCTACCACACCTAGTTAACTTGTGTGTGCTTGTGTTGGGAAATCACATTAGATCGTAAGATCTTGTCCTTATATGCCCGAGGCTCAGTACAGTGCCTAGAATATAAACGGTACCAGATACATCATACATGCTTGTTTTTTGATGGAGAACTAGAAGGGAAGAAAGGGAAGCAGGTGGGTGGTGAAGGAGAAATGAAAGAGGAGAACATGGGGTAGAGGGGGAAATGGATACACAGTGACTAGGTCATTCCATCCTCTAGCATTTGACACATAAATCAGTACATAGGATATTTTTAATAATGTAATAATGTTTATAACTGTCTTCTATAGGTCCCATTTTATTACTGGAGACCCATAAATATTTTTATTAATTTCAATTATCAAAATGTGCTATTTACCATAAGGCCTTCTCTTATCCTAGATGAGTTTGATGGACTGACATTTCCAACTGATAGTCTGCCATTGTTACATTTCACTGATTGGAGTTTACTGTCAGTTGTCTGTTTGCTAACTTTTATCTGGGGTCCATTTTTCTCCTAAAAAGGCATGGATGCAAGGGCTTTGGAACTGGGAAGTGACTTACATAATTATGAATTTAAGACAAAGGGATATATTTCACTTCTTTGAAAATGCATAATGTTCTGTAAAGGTTTGAGGAAATAGGAACTCTTTGAAAGGGCTTCCTGATATGAATAATTGCAAATGTCAAGGGATGAGTGTTCTCTGATAGTGATTATATCTCTAGAATGTCAGGTACTGGTGCAAAGGTGAGATGAATGATTTGAGTGAGTTGTTCTATAGCCGAGAGATGGTCCCGCAGAGAAATGAAAGCACTACTCTATAACCAACAGAGAGGTTTATTCAAAGCCAAATGTCAAAGGTAATCAAACTATTTAACTTGTGCTCATAGCTTTACTTTGCATTATATAAACGGACACTCAGAATTTATTACATCCTGGCAAATTAAGGAAACAGAATTTTTATGAAGTTGAATGATGCACTATAGTTTTCGGTGAAATATCGGTAATCTTTTTGGTAGTATTTTAACTGAATTGTGGTTACACATAAATATTCTGCATATTATTTTTTTTTCCTTTTTCTTTAGTTTTAATATAGATGTAGTACTTTCTCATATACACAGCGTCCAGAATAGAAATCAGAACCCCTCTTCTGTCCTTTACTAGTCACTGTTCCCCTCCAAGGATAATCTTTGTCCTGACTGACAATATCATTATTGGTTACTATAAAGAGCTCTGCTATGAGCATTCTTGTATATGTCCCTTGACTGACTGACTGACTGACTGACATATATGATTGAAAATTAAAAATCTGTTCTTGGAAAGCAAAAGGCAAGCAAAGGTTCCACACGAATTTTGGAACCTGTGTTGGGCCAGGGAGTATGATGAAGTTGGAGTATAATTGGTGGTTCAGAGGCCAGAAGGAGCCAAGGCCATGGTTGACTGAATGTTCAGATTCTCACTGAGCAGGGTAAAAGGTGAAAACTGCCTATGATTTGAACGGTATGAAAGTAGTGTTAAAACTGCAGTAATTGACTCTGGAGAGTGAAGCTTTAAAGGATCCAACTGAGAGATACTCAAATGGAATTCACAAATGTTTTAGACATAAGCAGGACATCATATGTTAGGAATAATTACTCCATGTTTATAATTATTACACCTATTAAGCAGAATATTTGAATTATCCTTCTGCCAGGGGTCTCATATTTCCACCTTCAATTCATTTATTGCCACCAGTTATTTTCCTAAATATTTTCCTAATTACTCATCTGCTTGTAAACAACTTATAGCTGTCAGTTATTGAAAATACGGAATTCAGGGGCGCCTGGGTGGCGCAGTCGGTTAAGCGTCCGACTTCAGCCAGGTCACGATCTCGCGGTCTGTGAGTTCGAGCCCCGCGTCAGGCTCTGGGCTGATGGCTCGGAGCCTGGAGCCTGTTTCCGATTCTGTGTCTCCCTCTCTCTCTGCCCCTCCCCCGTTCATGCTCTGTCTCTCTCTGTCCCAAAAATAAAAAAAAAAAAAAAAAAAAAAATACGGAATTCAAATCATCCGGTCTAGCATCCAAGCTGCTCTATGGTTGACCACCATCTTAACATTTATTTTTATTTCTTAAATTTTATTTATTTATTTTGAGAGAGAGTGAAGGGGAGAGTCAGAGAAAGAGAGAGAGAGAAAGAGAGAGAATCCCAGGCAGGCTCCATGCTGTAAGCACAGGGCTCGAACTCACCAACTGTAAGATTATGACCCAAGCCAAAATCAAGAGTTGGACACTTAGCCAACTGAGCTAATCAGACACCCCAATTTTTAGACAGTCATAGGTATATAGGAAGTGTTCCTGAATCTTAAAAAAAAAAAAAAAAAAAAAAAAAAAAAAGTTCCTCTAAAATTTCCATAGTTGTTCACCTTTGGCTTTAGCTCATTCTGTTCCCTTAGCCCATTCTGTTTCCCTTAGTTCTAAGGGAAATGTCCCTTAGACATTTCTTTTCTCTACCTTCCTAATCCCATGAAATCACTCCTTGTCTTTTATGACATTGTTTACATTCAGTATCTCATAAATGTCTCATGAGTCACTTCCCCCCACCCTGAGCTCTGCCACTCATGCCTAAGCCCTGTAATATGTATTTTTTTTCTTCATTCAAATTTAGGAATTTACCTGCCCATCACATAAAATTATAATCTTCTTGAACATAGGGACTACACATTAAAATCTTTATAGCCCCAGGCTATAAGCCCCAGGCACACTTAGCAGAGTACTTTTGGACAACAAATTGCAAATTGGCTTTTAAAAGTTTACGGAATTAAACTAAATTATTTTATTCATGGAGCATACACATGCAAAACAATTTACCTCAAAATCATTGGTTCTCAGCTGGAGGTGATTTTGTCCTTCCCCTCCAGAGGACATTGGGTAATGTCTGGAGACAATTTTGGTTGTCACAACTGAGAGAAAGGGCTGTCACTGGCATCTTGTATGTAGCAGTAAGGGATGCTGCTAATCATCCCACAATGTCAGGGTAGTCGTCCACAACAAAGAAATATCCAGGCCTCAAGGCACCTGGGTGGCTCAGTTGGTTAGGCATTGGACTCTTGATTTAGGCTCAAGTCATGGTTTTACAGTGTGTGGGATCTAGCCCTGTGTTAGGCTCTGCCATGAGTGTGGAGCCTGCTTGGAATTCTCTTTCTCCCTCTCTCCCTGCCCCTTCCCTGTTCATGCTCTTTTTTTCTCTCTCTCTCAAAATAAATAAATAAAATTTTTAAAAAGATATCCAGTCCTTAATGTCAGTAGGTTGAAAAACCCTACTACTCCAAGAAAACATCCTTTATCATTAGTTTCATATTTTTAAAAAATTAATATAAAGAATCACCTACTATTCATGTAGAGCCTATATGCCTAATTTCTGTATCACTGTCATTTTTTATTATCACTGAAATTATTGTTGGTACTTTACACATCTACTAACCTTTATACTTTACATACATGTATAAATGTAATCAAGTCTTTTTAGCATATTTTCCCAGTCTTTTCTGTTTGACTACCTGTTTCTTATTCCTTTCTCTTACTGTATAGCTACTTTCCAACACATAAACCCATATTAAAAGGCTAGCATATATCCTTGCAGAGTCACAGGCATACATACATGTATTTATATGTGGATATATACACATGTATGTAAATATAATACATACGTATATAGGTATCCTTAAATTTCCTCATGTTTATATATATGTGTTTATTTATAATATGTATAAATATTTTAAACTACAACTGAACCACTATGGCTTAAGTTGACATGTTAGACCAACTGTTAATGGCAAATGTCTTCAATTCCTATCTACCAACTCTCTTTTTGCACAAAGTAACTAAAACTCATCTAGCAAAGAAGATGAGATTAGTTTGCAAGAGAGTCTGGGAAATGGGAATTTGGGGCTTTGAATGGCCCACAGTTATAAAAGACTATATTGGGGCAGGCATGGAACTAACTACAACAGATAATGAATGACCAATGTATATCTGTTGGTGATATTCCTGCTAGTATAATTTTGTATAAGTAGTGCTATTGTTTAGTGCAAAAAATGGGTTCACATTGAAATAACTTTTATGTCTTTTGTCCTTTGACAATATCTCAGTGAAACTTCTTCCCATCAGTTCACATAACACTACTTTGTTTTCCTCAAAACCTGAATGTTATAACATGATGCAGATGAATCATAATCCATTCAGGTATTTGCTTTGATGGGTTTTCACTTTGACTTCTCCTTTTGGCCATTATAAACACTGCTGATATAAATATTATCCGTCAGCATTTCCTACTTATTTGTGATTTTTCTTTCTTTTTTTGCCCTAAAAGAGAAGGTCCCAGGTTTGGGATAGCTGATGAGATTTCCCATATCATTTTCCCATATGGCCATACTACTTTATATTTCTACAATCAACATAAGAAAGGACTCCATTCACTACATTCCTACCAGCAATATCTGTTATCTGGTATATTTTCTTAATTATAATTTTTTCCCAGAAAGCAAGTCACAGTAAAAGGCAACCCAAATACTATCCCAACTAGACTGTTTCATATCCTCTAACACCATTACACTGCATGGGGATTTTTGAGTAATTCACAATTTTCTTTTTTTTTTTTTAATTTGTTTTTTAACGTTTTATTTATTGTTTTTAATTTTTAATGTTTTTATTTATTTTTGAGACAGAGAGGACAGAGCATGAGCAGGGGAGGGACAGAGAGAGAGGGAGACATAGAATCCCAACAGGCTCCAGGCTCCAAGCTGTCAGCACAGAGCCCAATGTGGGGCTGGAACTCATGGACCTGAGATCATGACTTCAACTCATTTCAGACGGGTAACCGACTGAGCCACCTAGGCACCCCTTTGTTTTATTTATTCTTAGAGAGAGAGAGAGCATGAGTGGGTGAGGGGCGGAGTGAGAGAGGGACACAGAATCTGAAGCAGGCTCCAGGCTGTGAGCTGTCAGCACAGACTCTGATGCAGGGCTCGAATCCACAAGCTGTGAGAACATGACCTGAGCTGAAGTCAGACGCCCAACCGAGCCACCCAGGTGCCCCTTCACAATTTTCTAATTTAAAATTATCATGACAGTCAGTGAATGTGGAATAACTTTTCAGTAACACTTCAGCAAAAATAGGTCTGATATTCAATTATATTCCTGTTTTATTTTGCTGTTTTTCTAAGCTCATTAAAAGTTTGCAAGAGTCTGCTACTATCAGGCATTGTCTCTAGTTGAATCAGGCACAGTAGGCTAATGTACATTGTCATTACTCTCAGTTCCAAAATCATAATGACTTTTAACATTAAATGTTCACTTCTTACTATGTGTCCATCACAGTTTGGCTATGTGCTCCAAGCTTCTTCACAGCAATCAAAGCCAATGGGTGCCCACCATCAGAAGCATTGTGGGTGGTTATGGCAGTGGAAAGAAAAGGTGAATAATTGGCCCTTATAGACGCCTGCTCAGCAGTGACACATGCTATGTCCAATAACTTGAGAATGACCTATCAACTAGCACACTGATTAATTTCTTGGAACGTTTATTACATACTTGTTGCCATGAGTCGGCACATAGTACTTTGTCTTCCTGTTGCCTTTCTGATGTCTTTAACAGTTTTGAATAATTTTGTAAGTGTATTAAGACCATTGATTTTGGGGATTCTTGGGTGGCCCAGTCAGTTAGGCTTCCAAGTCTTGGTTTCGGTTTAGGTCATGATCTCATGGTATTGTGGGTTCAGGCCCTGCATCTGTCTCTGTGATGGTAGGGTGAGGCCTGCTTGGGATTCTCTCTCTCCCCCTGTCTTTCTCTGCCCCTCCCCCACACATGCTGTCTCTGTGTTTCTCAAAATAAATAAATAAACTTAAAAAAAAACAACTTAGAAGACCATTGATTTTCAAAAACTGTGTAGTTGGCTTGCTTTGTAAATTGAAGAGTTAAATGGTAAAATAGCTATCCATTCCTATTTGTTATACTGTTTAGGTGGCTCATTGAAAGAATTGATTAACAGCATCAAAAAAAAAAAAGTAAACAGCTTAATCAATAACACTAGGATAAATAGCATTACAGTTTGTCATATTTTCAATGTGATTTAAATCTAGTTTAAGTCCTCGATGATTGACATTTCGATCCAGTTTAATTCTATCAGAGTGCCCATGTAGTACCTGTGAATATTTGCAGTTCTCCTATTGTTAAGCTAATAGTTAGAGTTTGTGATGATTATTTGAAACTAATATAATTCAAGGAAAAACTTCGGCTATTTAAAAGAGGTCAGAAGATTACAAATGTACATTTTCATGAAGGCAGCTACAAATTTTTCGTCCATAGAAGAAAGATCTTGTGGACATTCCCTGGTATTTAAGCTTTCAGCAAATGGCATTAAAATTCAGATTCCATATTGCTTGTTCTTTTACATTGAAGCAGATGTCAGTTTCATATGGATTCTGAATATCATCCAATCTGTTCTTCAAATATAAATGTAATTACTGGTCAATGGTTTTGGATAATTTATACATCTGCTGAAATCGTGGAGGTTTTATCAATTGTTTTGACTTAGAGTTTGTTCCCTTCAGAAAGCTGAGGATCTGGAACTACATTACTTTGGATTAAGTCACCTCTACCCCCAAGAATAGCCACATGTCCTTAAGTATTCTGGGTGTAGGTGATCTGAACTGTTGTTGCTCACAAGCCCTAATAGAAGATTCAGGTACAAAAAGGGTATTCCTTCCATGTAGGGAAGACTTTGTGTGCCAGTTTGTGAAGGCACTTTGTGTGTGCCTGTTTGTGAAAGGCAAAAAGAGGTAGTTGACAAAAGATGTAAAGCTTAAATTAAGCTCTAGATGGCTAGAATAAAGTTAATATTTTTCCTTGGTTATAAGGGATTGTGCAAGTTGTTAAAACCAACTTCCACCCAGTTTTAAGACACCTGAGGTATAGTTCTCAAGCTTTAAGCTAGGTATGATGCATGTGATTTCAATAATGAACTTCTTTCTGGGGCTCCTGGGTGTCTCAGTGGGTTGATTTTGGCTCAGGTCATGATCTCACAGTTTGTGAGATCGGGCCCTACGTCCGGCTCCATGCTGACAGTGGAGCCTGCTTGGGAATCTCTCTCTCCCTCTCTCTCTGCCCGCATGTGCCCCCTCTCTCAAAATAAATATTTGAAAAAGAAAAAAATAAATAAATGTATTTTCTTTCACTTGAAAACTTTCTAAATGAAATGAAAGCAGCAAGTGTCATTTGTTATTACCTCTCTTCTTTCATTATTAGTAGAACACTACTACTGTTAGTATATTACTACTACTCCTAATCCATATTTTACCAACATAATATGCAATGCTGGCCAATAGTTTGGGAGAATTTACACATCGGCTGAAGCTGGAGAGGGTTTTTGTTTTGTTTTGTTTTATTTATTTAAAATTTGTAGCCTCCAAAAAGCTTAGGATTTTGAACCAAATTAGCTCGTGTTTCTAGTGATAGTCATGTATTATATGTTCTACATTTATTATGTCATGTATGCTTCACAACAGATCACTAAGGCAGGTGTGAGACGTCCCACGTTTTATAAAAGAGAAGACTGAGATTTAAAAACTTTAAGAAAACTGTCAAAATCATTCAAATTTTGAATTTAGGCTGCCTGATTATAAAGCCCTCTCTTTTGAACACCCTGTTATAGCTGTCTTTCTCCCCACCCTCCCCCCAAATCCTCATCCTTACATTGGCATTCTTACCTGTAATACAAATTACATGTAGTGTTGGAATGATTAATTAGATCTGCTGTTTATATCCTTGCCAAATCACCAGAATCAAAGTAGAATATCAATGAGATTTTCTGGATATTAATATGGTTTTCATTATTTTTCACACCGAGATTTAAAATCTAGGACCTAATGAGAGGATTATATCAGAAGTTCTTGTGTTTGCTCTGTTTGCTACTGTGCAGTGGTCCTGTAGCATGCTGGAACACAAGGGCACTAACCATCTTCTACCTTCCTAGTAGAATGTTCAGTCTAGATATCAGCTTGTTTTCCATTTGACAGTCTTCTACTCCCCCCAACATGTGGATGAAACATGATTCCCTGAAGGTTATATTATCACATGGACGAGCAGTTTGAAAGGTTTGCATTAAAAGTATTCAAATGTAGGGCGCCTGGTTGGCTCAGTCAGTAGAGCATGTGACTCTTAATCTTAGGGTTGTGTGTTCAAGCCCCACATTGGATATAGAGATTGTTCAAAATTAAAATAAAAAAAATCAAATATGGGTTATAGATAATTTTATCCTGAATTTTCTCTATTAAAGACACATCACTGGGGCGCCTGGGTGGCTCAGTCGGTTGAGCGTCCCACTTTGGCTCAGGTCATGATCTCATGGTCCGTGAGTTCGAGCTGTGCTGACAGCTCAGAGCCTGGAGCCTGCTTCAGATTCTGTGTCTCCCTCTCTCTCTGACCCTCCCCCATTCATGCTCTGTCTCTCTCTGTCTCAAAAATAAATAAAACATTAAAAAAAATTTTTTTTTTAAAAAGACACATCCCTTTGTGTGGACAGATTCTGCTCAATTTCTACTGTTGTTCCTATTGTGGGGGCTGTTGTTGATGATGATATTATTTTGGAAGACTTTGTGGTGAGTTCCAATTAAAACTCTCTCTTGAACCCTCAAACACACATTGATTATTATTGCTATGCTATTAAGGAAAGATTTGCCAGCAAAGAGTGGGGCATAGCAAGATGTGTTCCATTAATCAATTCAAGGGAATTTTGCCATCCTTTCCTTTCATCAGGGTATTAGTGAGTCAGGATGGATGGAATCAGAAAGATTCTCTAGAGATTATCTTATTGATGACCAAGTCCATTTTTGTAAAAGACCCCAAATTGAAGCTCTTAAGCCATCTGTTGGCTGTTACTAAAATGGCATCTGATACAGTTTATCAGTCTCTTAAGTATGCAAAGAGTTAGTAAAACCCAAATCAATTTTGTGGTATAAAAAATAGATGAAATAGATGAAAAATTGTTGTAGAAAAAACAGATATCAAAGCTTAAATACCAGTACTATGTAGTTTCTAAATCATAATTTGATACTGATATGATAAGGAAGGAAAGTGCCGTTAATAATTGAAAACAATGCAAATGTGTGCACTAAATAAAAAGAAACAGAAAGCAGGAAAATAATACGACACTTAGGTCCTCAGCTATTATTCTATAGCATGAAAGTATTTTTTTAGTATGAAAGTATTTTTTAAAAACTTCCTAATATGTTGGTATGTTTTTCTTTTTCTTCTTTCTTTTTTGGTTTGCTTTATATGTTTCTGGAACCAGATTTATATTTTTGAAAATAATATCTACTATCAACCTGATATAAAGAGCAGTTCATTGCGGCTGACATCTTCCGGAAAAGAAGGAATTATTTTTAATGGGATTGCTGACTGGTTATATGAAGGTGAGTTGAATAGATTTAGTTTCAGAAGAACACAAATGACATATTTTTATACAAAATCTGTAAAAGAACTCTATTCGTTCTAGAACAAGACTTAGAGCTCCATTTCTTCTTATTTTCACTCAAAATTGCCTTCATGATTTCATGTCTTTGCATGCACTCGTATTTTGACTGGTTGTGATTCATGTCTACTAATATGATTCCACATTTGGTGTGTGTGTGTACACATACACATACATTTTGTTCAGATTAGATAGATTTTATTTTGGTGATGCTTAACTAATGAAAGTGAATGATCACCTTATGTCACCCTGGAATTCGATTCTGAATTTTTCTGACTGTGGAAAAGAAGAAACAAAAACCTTTACTGTTGAAAAAGTACTTGAAAGCCACTTGATTTTAGTCATTCCCATTAAGAACAGTCTGTCACATTTTAAAAGCCATTGCATGGGGAGCAAAATAAAACCCACCTAAAGAGTTATTTGCAGTTATTGTTGAACCAAGTTTTCATGAGAGTTAAGAATATAAAAAGGAATCAGGTAATGAAAATCTCTATCCAATTTTAGCATCCACCAATTGTCAGCTAGGTTATAGGCACAGATTTCCTGGGGAAGATTCAAAGCTTGAGGTTAATACTTAGGTTTCAGACTCCACAACTGATCTTGGCAAAACATCGAGATTTAAACTAAGTTAGTTGTATTTGATTAGAAATTATAAAGCTAAGGCTCTTCTAGAAAATAAATTTTATTTCTTGAGCAATACTGCCAAATGCAATCTTTCTACCTCAGAGTCGATATTTTTAATTCTGTAAGAAAAGTAAATCACTTACCTCATTCTTTTGTTCATCCAGTCTATCATTAAACAGATATTATTAAAGACTTACTACTTTCCAAGTATTTGTAAGGGTGCTGAGATACATCAGGGAACTAAACAAAGTATACTTTGAGGACCTTACATTAAGAGAAACATTTTGCCGGGTGTAGCTATTTTATTAATGAAGAGACATTGTAACCTTTGAAATTTATATGCATATGTGCACATGTATATCTATATCTATATTTTTTATGTGTATGCTAGCATCAAATAATAAAATATTTTAGAGACCACAGTTTATTCTGAGGAGTAGCGGAAGCTACTTTGGAAATATCAATAATAATTACGGTATGAAATTTAAAAAATTCAAACACGCAGAGTAATAAGTAGGTTTCTTTGGTTCAGAGTGTCAGAAGCTGACAAAAAGGTAAGTTATTGGTGGGGCCTGAGATGGCCCAATGAATTAAAGAAACATCTGGAGAACAAACTTGAAACTTAGGTAGTTCCAGGAATCTAGTTAGCAAGAACTAACCATCTTTTATGTAGAGGAGCTGGGTAAGAGATGCCCTTTATCTTCAAAATATTGTCAGTACTGTGTGAGACCCTGAGGGATGAAGAGACTATGTTAGTGCAGCGTGGTAAACGGTCAAATCAGAGTAAACATAGGATTCTATAAGAACAAAGAAGATTTAGCCCATTCTAGGCATTTGCAAACATTTTCCTAAAGGAGAAACCCTCTGAGTTGACACTGAAAGATTAACAAAGAAAGTAGGTAAGAAAGAAATAGCCCAAGTATTCATCAATTGATGAGTGGATAAAGAGGTGGTGTGTATATACAATGGAATATTACTCAGACATTAAAATGAATGAAATCCTGCCATTTGCAATGACATGGATGGAGCTAGAGAGTATTTTGCTAAGCAAAGTAAGTCAGTCAGAGAAAGACAAATACCATATGACTTCACCTATATGTGGAATTTAAGAAACAAAACAAATGAACAGAAGAGAGAGAGAGGCAAACCAAGAAACTCTTATCTCTCTCTTAACCGTAGAGAACAAACTGATGGTTACCAAGGGGGAGGTGGGTTGGGGAGTGGGTTAAATAAGTGGTGGAAATTAAGGAGTACACTTGTGATGAGCACCAGATGTATGGAAGTGTTGAATCACTGTATCGTATACCTGAAACTAACATTACACTCTATGTTAACTAAACTGGAATTGAAATTAAAATACTTTAAAAAGAAGAAATTAGGGAAATGTAAGCAACAGTTTGCAAAAGCATAGCAAAGTTAAATAGCTCCGTGTGCACCTTGGGAACTAAAATATGCTTGACATTATTTGGGCATAAAATTTGAGAAAAAGGAAGACAGCAAGAACCAAGGGATGGTGACCCTAAAAATAATCCAGGATTTTGATTATTTTTTCACCTCATAAAGGGGGAAACTAATAGAGCTTTTCAAGTAAGGGAGTGTCAGCATTAGATCTTCCATATAAATAGGCCATTTTGAGTACAGCCTAAAGCTGGGATCAAATAGCAGAAAGAACCAGTGAGCAGCTGGGGGGCTTTTTCTATGTTCCGTCAAGACATAATGAGCAATAGTACCAGGGTTAAAGCAGTAAGGAGGGGAGATTCTAAAATTGACGAGGCAGCAAAATAGATCTTAGTGGTTAAAAGGATGGAGTAGATGAGAAGTCAAGAATGATTTTTTGGCTTCTGGTTTGGGTCGCTAGTAAACAGTGGTGACAGACCCAGTGAGCAGGCATTCCTAGTGATGCATACATCAGGGATGCAAAACTTAATTTAGTGGGAACATTGGTGCCTCACAGTGTGCTAGCATGCTACCTTGGGTAACAAAATGTGATCCAAGGAACTTCTAAGTCAACTCGGTGTAGAATGTACTGACTTGACCACTGAACAAGATGATTTGGGTCTCTATCCTTTACATAGGATATGTCATATTGCGTGACTTTGTGTAATTTTTGGCATTACATTTTTAAGAAAATTGACAAAAGAGAAATTAAAGACCATTATCTTACAAATAAGGTTATTTTCTTAATTAAAGAATGAAATTATATATATTCCAGTAGAGAGTGAACACTGTGTCAGAGACAGGAAAGACAAAGAAATAACAAAAGTCTTCCGTAATAAGTCTGTAGGCCTGACACTTTCCAAAAAAGAAATTGAAAACTTAGAGTTTTTGCCATTCAAATGAAACTCAGTCCCTTGGCTCTTATTCTTATCTTATCTTATCTTATCTTATCTTATCTTAGGCATACTAGCAAATTCCAAATGTGCTATGTGATTGAATCCTCACAGTACTAGCATATTTATTCGTTTACAGAAGAAACCAAGACTCAGGGATAGGTGACTTGGACGTGGCCTTAAAGTTCATGAATGCCAGAGGTGGCACTTGAATATGTGTCCTCAAATCCAGTGCTTAGTCCTGATCTACTTTACCTGTTTCACTTCAGTGCCTTTCATCGTTCCCTAAGGAATGGCATACATTATGGACCCGAGCCATTAGATTTCCCTGGTATATTTCCTCAAGCAAAGACTCTGACCACAGACTTACCTCAGTCCTCACTTTACTTCCAAGAGAAGGAACTATACCAAGGGAATCAGTGTTAAGGTTTGACAGAGGGATTTAGGCCATTCAGATGTCATTAATGTTTCCCTCAATATTTTGCCTGTCATCCCCAACCTGTATTTCAAGAGCCACACAATACCTTCACTTTCTTCTATCACTTTGCTTTTCCAAGATTCCATCAGCTCCCAGATTCCAAACCTTCTCTTTTCCCTTCAGTACACTCACCACAGCACAGTGATCTTCAGCAGTATGTATGTGACATTCTAGTGTGGAGATTTCCTTCTTGTAACTTTACAGAAATCAATTACAATCTGAATAGTGTGTGTGGGAGACTCCAGAAGTAACATGTAACATTTCCACCTTGTTTATTGAAATTTGCCTTTAGCAAATATCATAGGGGAAAAAAAAAAGATTCAAGAAGGAGTCACATAAAGGATAATAAAATGTTTTCGTGGCACATTTAAGGGCATGGCTTAAACTTTTTAAGTCTAGGCCAATCTGTGAGTGTGGCTGTTAATCCCAACCAAAGGCACTTATGTCGAGATTTTAAGTCTTTAAAAGTATAATTTTAAAGCCTCTTTGTATTTGTAGTATTATTCAATTCCTAAGGAAAGTCAAGGAAAATAAAATATGTGTTTTAAAGAGTTGAAGTTTAGAAGAAAAATAAAACATCATGCTCAAAATGAAGTATCACTTTAAACATAATTCACACAAAATGCATCTAATGTTATTCATATAAATTGGCTCACTTAACATAGTAACTTAACTAAATAAAATATCACATGAATGTTTTGCTAAAAAAACCCTGAAGTTCACAGCTGCCAAGTTTACAGCTTTGAAAAATTTCATAAAGTATTGAACCTATTAACTAGAAACAAAAATTGACTATCACTTTAAGTTATTTGAGCATATGAAATATTGGAACTACTGTGCCTAAATGATTTATAAATGTATTTTTAAGGAATTCTTCCTCAATATTCAATTCAGTAGTTACTGAGTATATATATCTTTCCAGGATTATCTGAGTACAATGTGATGAGGAATAGGGTTTCTATGTTTTGGGTATTTCCAACTTACTGGAGTGAAAAACTGTAAACAACTGTTATATAAGGAACCATTTGGAGCATGGTCAATAGATATATAAATAAAAGAATTAATTCTAATGGGATAGAGGAATATAGAGTCACTTAATAGAAGAAATGGTCTGTGCATTGAGCTTTAAGAATGACAAGAAGAAAGAAGTGAGAGAAAAAATTCACGGCATTAACAATACCCTTTCAAGAGATGGAAATCGGTACATTTTTGGTTGCTCACTGAGAATAACACAAAATGCCTATTTTTGCTTTTTTTCCTTCCTTCTCTTGGATACAGGACATCTCATTCATCCATTCATTGATTTAACAAATATTTATTGAGCACTTACTAACTCTCAGTAAAACTGGACTATGGCAGATAAGAGAAAAAAATTAGAGGGGCAGCCATGGAAGCCAGAGGAAGACAGAATAACAATGCTGATTCTCTGGAAGTCAAATAAGCTAAGGATTCCACAGTTACTGTTGGATTTGCTACCAGAAATTGATGAAAGCAAAATCAGTCAATTTGTGGTACCAGAAGCAGGACGGCAGTGGATAGAGGTGTAAATGGGAAGAGAAAAGTTTATGAATATAGACAACTCTTTGAAGAAACTTGACAGTGAGATACAAGAAATAAAGGGGAAAAGTCATCCATAGACCCCTATGACTGGCAGTAGCATACTCAGGAAATCTTATCTGTCTAAATTGATATACCACAAATAGATGAAATCAGCTTACTTTTCAGAATAGCATGTTAATCTGAACACAATGATTATATATTAGTTTTCTCTAAGTGCTTTGTGTTGAGGCTATGTTTCTAAGTGTTTTTGATATAAAACAACATGTGTTGAAAACTCCATCTGTTCTGCACTGAGATTTTCTAATCATTGTAATAAAGACAAAGAACCAAACCTTTATTGGAATGGAATGGAATGCAATTTGTAGAAATACATTGTTTGTAAATAATATAATATAATTAAACAGGAAGTTTCATTCCATGAGTAAGAGCCCCTATTAGATGTAATTAAAAAAGTGTGTGCATTATCCAAGAGAACTCTTAAGCAGATGCATATTAAAGATTCTTTTAGGGGCGCCTGGGTGGCGCAGTCGGTTAAGCGTCCGACTTCAGCCAGGTCACGATCTCGTGGTCCGTGAGTTCGAGCCCCGCGTCGGGCTCTGGGCTGATGGCTCGGAGCCTGGAGCCTGTTTCCGATTCTGTGTCTCCCTCTCTCTCTGCCCCTCCCCCGTTCATGCTCTGTCTCTCTCTGTCCCAAAAATAAATAAATAAAAAATGTAAAAAAAAAAAAAAATAAAGATTCTTTTATTTATCTCCTGCCCATTTCAGTTAGCTTGATTTTTTGTACCTGAAGGAAGTCACATAACTTTTTGTGTGTACTACTTTGCTATTTTAACATTTTTGTGAGGAACAACTTTAGACATGGATCGCACTAAAATAAATTAGAATAGACGATACCTAGTTTCTCCTGAATAGTGTTCTCAAATCTCGGCCATTCTTATTCTTGGGCAGTACTTGTGCATACATATTTGCAGCTAGGATAGAACCCACTTCTTAGAAACCCTGAGTGTTGATTTTAGGCAACGCAATCTGATCTCTCTGTACCTTTAAGTCTCACAAGAATTTACACCCATTTGGCATTTAGCCTTTTTTTTCCTCAGTGTGTCCTGTGGATGGGTCTCCTCATATGAATTGCAAGTAACTTGTACAAATCAGGATCAGAATTACAATTGGAAAAAAATGGCACATTCAAAGTAGTATTAAACAATTTATCAACGAAGGGGTCACTTATCAAAGACAAGGGATATGTAGCAATCTATGGCTGGTAATGATTTAGTCATTAACACCTGAAATGGAAAGGGTATGTAAGCTGTTACTAGAACCTACAAAGAAGGAATCGTATAGTTTTTGCAGTAACAGAAGCAGTAAGTTTTGGTTGGGAAACATAGCCAGACTCACATGATTCCAATGGGTGAGAACCAAGAAAAAAAAAAGCATGCAAAAAAACCTTTATTTTCTTCATTTGATTTGTCTGGTTTCATCTTGGCCATGGCCAACAAAAACTCAGAGATAAAGTGGTATTATTATTACTTAAACAAAAACTTTGTGTCTTTGAAAGAACACATGAAATTCCATCTGCTACTGTTTCATTGTAGAATGGCATCAGTCCAGTTTATATTCCTGAAATTTATAACTACAGCCAACACTTGTGTTTTTCATATAAGGCTTCAGGGGAAATGCCCCAATTAAATAAGAAATAAGGCCTTACCTAGTAATCATAGCTCCTTTGTCAATTAATGATTCATTTTTGCCTTTACCTTTTGCCAGCATTTTGACTACATAGGTTATTTACCTAGTAGATCAAACCAAAATTTTATCCCTGCCCAATCTTATTCCTTTGCTTCTTTTTCTTAATTAGGTTGCTACAATTTCAATTTTGCATTGAAATGGAAATTGGAATGTGGAAAATGTAGAATTGGAAAATGAGATAGAGTTGAACAAAGGAGTATTTGTGACTCTCCTGAGTCCAGATATATTTTTTCTTTCCTCTCCTTTGTATAGTGAAGACATATATATTCTTCCTGAAAGATGAGATTATCAGACAGACACACAGTGACTATGTTTTCTGTCAGTTTTTTTTTTTCCTCCAGGCCTATTGAGCCCCAAATGGTCAGGGGGAAATTTCAGCTTCTAATTCAGAGGAACATGATTATGACATTTCCTGTTAGAAGCAATCCTCCCTTAGGCATTTGGACTTCTAAAACCACTGATCTCCTTATCTTGAATACAAGAAACAAAATATGTCCAGTGTCCAGTGGGTTAATGGGGTGATGGTGAAAGAGAATGCTACACTCCTACCCCTTAGTTCCCAGATCTGTGCTTCCTGGCTATGCAAGAGAAACACATATGTATGATGACATCCTAACTTTAAGGTTGTTATAGGGCCAAAACCGAGATAGAAAAGACTAGTTCACACTTCCATCAAGCCAGGTACATATAGCTAATGGAGAACACTGAATTTTATGGTCTGAGCCTATTGCCCTTCTTTTTGCTATAAAATCTTTTCTGTTCGGTGGTGATGTGGGTAAATCATTGTGATAATGGGTACGCTATTCTGTAAGTCCATGAATAGCAGTGCTGACAGGACTTCAAGCAACCAAGGCATATCTAAACCAGAGTACATGTCTGTCTTTGTAATGACAAAATGCTACCCATTCTTGATGGAATGGTTCCCATGTGATCTACCTGTCACCAGGTAGCCAGCTGGTCCTGTTGGGAAATCATGCCATTTCAAGAGTTTAATGACAGCCACTCTTTTTGGCAGGTAATGGTGGGAGCCCAAGCAGACTGACCTGTACTTAGTAGTCATATTGTCCATCTGATTATTGAGAGCCTCCTCTGGTATGCAGTGGAGGAGAGCCTGCTCTCCTCCACTGTGTTCTGGTGGATATCAAGTAGGACACTACTATCTTCACATTTTTACATGTTCACCCCTCCTGACAGATGGATGCAGTTATCTTTCCCTACATTTCCTTGTCACTAATTTTCTAATTTTAGTCTTCCCATAACGCTGCTCAGGTCTTTTGTTAGTTACCGTGCATGAGTCAGGGTGGACCCATGCTTCAAGCCAATTCTCCTTCCACAAAAGGTAGAAAACTAAGTATCTTGTTCAAAAGTCTGCCAACTTGGAGGATTTATGTTTAGTTTGGTCTTTTAATGTCATTCCCCAGTCAGACTGTAGTACAGAGCCTATCCAATTTCACAGTCTTCAAGTACATCATACAGACCTGCCCATAAACCAGGCCTGCATTTATTCCTCCCCTGTCAACATGTATTAGAAAACACATCTTGAGATTTTGACATGAGCTGAGGAGACAGAGTAAAGCAGAGGATGCAGTACTCTGGGCATTTTACTTCTGTGTTCTGTCCCAGTCCCATATATACCCCTTCTATTTTATAGTGGGATATTGCTTTATGTGTTTAGTTTTATGGTCAGTGAATCAGATAACATTTAGTTCATGATGGGCAATTGGGGTTGCATAGACACTTGGCATCCCATGGTCAGACTAATTGCTTCTGCAAGTCCCCAGTAGAGATCTGCTTTTGAAATAGAGAACATTAATCAGCACAGGAGGAAATGGCCTTTCTCTAAAGCCTGTAATTTCTATGTTTTGATTGCCATATAGTGAGTGTCAGAAGCTCTGCACAGCATCTCTGTTTACCATGAATATTTATATTAACATTGTATCTGCTGGTTCACAAGGTAAAGGTGGCAGAAAGGGTTGTACCATGGCCTTGATGTGCTGCATAGCCCTTTCTTGCACAGACTCTGCTCAGAACGGGCAGCTTCACAGGTTGTCTGGGAAGTAGAACAGGGCATCATATGTGAATATGCTTTAAGCTGTTTCTTCAGAATCTGAAGAATCTATTCCCTCTTCGCTTTTGCATGAGTACAATTCCAACAAATTTTCTCTCACTTTAGAAGATATATCTCGGTGTGTACTATGCTACTAGATCTCCAAATTCTCCCCTAGGGATATAGAACTCATAAACTTTACAGGGATTTATCTTCACTCTGCCTTTATGCAGAGGATGTCTCCCTCCCTTGGATAGAGGCTGCCTCTGTCAGCAAGAAGACTTGTGGGAATTTTCAGGTTCAGCATCTTCAGCCATAAAATTAGACACATACAGCAACATTCCACTATAAAATGTTTTATTTATGAGACTGGTCCAGAAAGCATAAGCATACTGCACACATTTACCTAAGCATCTTTTTCCTATGTGCCAGGGTCCCAGTACTTCTCCGCTAATATCTCTGTCTTAGCTTAAACAAACAAACAAACAAAAACAGAGTTGAGCCACTAAATTTGTGTTGTAGCCCTGCAACCCTTGCTGTGTACTCTTGGACCTCTGCCTTACCTACAACTACAGAAGAGACAGACTCCTTCAAAGATGCCCTGATGATCTTTTTTGTATCCCTGATTTTGCAGTCATGGTTTCAATTTCAGTTTATGTCTATGTACTCTCCCTGAGGTGTCATATGAACCATGTGAACTTCACTTTATAATCTTTAGAGTTGCCATTGTTGTGGAAATCAAGTGCCACCACCAATTACCCTCCCCAAACCTTTCCTCTCTATCTGCATTTCATTCTGTGTCATCACCCGTGACAGTGGATTACTCATGATTCCATTCTTTGCTATGGATTATTTATGCTCCAGTTCCTTCCTGGAAAGGTGATTGTTACCTCGAAGGTAGTGCAGATATAGATGGATATAGATATACAGATATAGATACAGAGATAGATCTCCAAGGTAATCTCAAAGTCTCACTTTAAAGGTCCCTTTTCTGAGTCTATTGCTGGTATTCTTCACGGCATTTGTCAAGGTACCAAAAGGAAAGAGCTGGCACATTCAGTAATCTGAAGAAGATCTATTTACAAAGAGACCACATTTATGAAGTGAAACCATAAAGGACAGAGATATAATCTAGACCAGTAGCAACCAAGCTATTATACCACCCCTATGTCCATAGAGATGAACCATGCATTGCAAGATACAAAAGGAGAACATTGCATAGAAAAGACTGCATCCATAGGATTAGTGACATTATTTAAAACATACAGCAAGCCTGAAGTGCCATTTCAGGATAAGGCCAAGGGAGTGAATACTCTGATTTCACCCTTCTCCTTCTATTCTCTTGCCATTGTACCCTAATGGCCATGCTCTGGAAAGCATGACAGCCCTTTTACTGTAGTTGATAACAAGTTAACTTACTGGGCCAGAAGGCAGGTATAGACAAATGAATAGTGGATCTGGTCACATGAATGATATCCAATATATTTCTTATTCTATTTCCTGAGAGCTCAAAATAATTTCATGAATCTAGTTTGTCAAGGCATTGACAAATGCCGAAATTCAACTTGTTTGATGATGGAGATATGATCGAATGCAAATATAAATGAATGGTGACATGAATATGGTTTTATGCCGTATCTCAGTCTTCAGTTACTGTTCTTAGTCTTTTTATTCCAATAGTGCTTTCACCTTCTTTCTTCACATTTGCTGATGGTCTGTGAAATCCTGACTTCATTGCTTCACCCTTTCCTTCCATTGCATCTGCTTCCCCTGGTACTAAAAGGGTAACTCAGAAATAAAGAATTCTTCATGATGTTGATAAAACCCAACACACCGCATAGGAAAAAAATGTATATGTGCGATGGAGATTTCAAGGACAGATGTTTGTGGGTCACTGAGCCCACATCTCTACAGTTGGTTTCAAATAACACTCATTTATTCTAGAGGAACTTCTGCATTCTCATATTGCCCACTGGTGGTCACCAGATGGAGAAAGGCTTGCCTTCCTGATGATAAATGACTCGTTGGTGCCTAACATGATTATTCCTCGATTTACCGGAGCATTGTATCCCAAAGGAAAGCAGTATCCATATCCTAAGGTAAGTATCGTAGAAGTACTAGTTTGTTCTCTCTCTTTGCACCATTGACTTGATTGATAGTATCCTTGGTTCGTGAACAAATTGTCTTTGCAGAAAAAGCAGAAGCTTTTCCTACTGGTCAGCTGACTCATCTTTTTAGAGCTTGCAGTAGCCTGTACACACTGTTCTGGTAGGAAGAGGTAGAGATGATTAAGGGCTTGGGAATGGTTACTTTTGCTGCATTTATTTCCCTTTGATGCTCTCATTCTTGTTTTCCCTCACCTTCCCAGTTAGAAAAAAGGTGAGAAGAGATAAGGGGCAGCACTGATGCTAAGGCACAGGTTTCTCCAAAAGTACATTCTGTTTGTTAACATTTGTTAGTTCTAGTTGGTAATAGGTGTTATAAGGGAAGAAAAAGTTTCATGGTTAAATGAGTTGAAATTTCTTAGTCAAAAAAAAAGAAAAATCCAACTTCGCTCAGATTATTTCGTAGAGCATTTAATATACTATATGTTAATGTGCATTATAAATCTCCCATAAAAAATTGACTAAGCATAAAGTATCTCCAGTAAGGAATAGACTAAGCATAAAGAATCTCTATAAAGAATTTATTAGTATTAGTATTAACATCAGCATTATTTTGGCAGAGCATACTCTGGAACATACTTTATAACATGCTGGGGTAGAGCCATAGCCAGGCATGGCTAAGATAGATGGAATTGTTTTATTGAGTGAGGCAAATATGGAAATCTTGCCCAGAGAGCAAAACCATTTTCAAGTAGGGAGCAGGTTGCAAAACATCTGGAGTGTAACTGTTTTTTCTACTGTATGGCATTTTTGATACCTTAAGTTCTATTTTTAAAGGTGTATTTACCCCATGATTATATTACAAAGAAAAAGGCTCATAAGTGAGGACCCTTATGCATTAATCATGTAAAGATGTTTTATAGGAAAGTTTTTAAATTCCACTTTACACAGTTCACCTCTTAATTTGGTAAGAGATGGCTGCTAATTCGATTTAGAAGCTATTTTTTAGCCATTCCTTTCGTGTGTTGTACTTTATATTTCCCAAGCATGATAGGTTTTGTACCTTTCAACTTGTGCATTACATTAATTGGTCAAAGTATTGGACAAATTACCCATGACACATATTATTCTATACTTGCAGTGAAGGCATGGTCTGGGTAGGGGTGACTTTCTCTATTTTCCTCTCATCTACCAGACCCAAGTTACTCAAGGTAGGGAAAGAGAGGAGAGGAGAGGAGAGGAGGAGAGGGGAGGGGAGGGGAGGGGAGAGGGAGGAGAGGGGAGGGAGAAAGGAAAGGAAAGAGAGGAAAGGAAGGAAGGGAAGGAGGGTGGGAAGAAAGGAGATGGAGGGAGGGAGGGAGGAAGGAAGGAAGGAAGGAAGCAAGGAAGGATGGATGCTGGCTTGAATATAGAGAGTCAGGAATAAGAAGATTGTTTACTCAGTGAGATTCTGTACCATCGGTTGTGGCTTTGTTTTTTGGGTTTTGTTTGCTTGCTTGTTTGTTTTCTCTCAATCTTGTCTTCCTTCCATAGACTGTAGGTAGTATTAAATGACTGGCTTATAGCTGAGAAAGACAGGAGAATTGAGAGGAATCTAATTTTATGATTTTGAAATATTATGTATAGGGTCTTTTCTGGATATAAGTTAAAAGCCGTATATATTCTATGCTCTTCAGGAGAAAATGGCAACCTGGCCTAACAACAAAATAATCACATTCACGAAGAGATTTTTATTGTACTTCAAGTACACAACTTATGACTTCTCTAATATAGATTTAGCCATGTTTTACGAATGACAGTTTGTTCCTATAAGGCATAACTGCATCTTTCCCCCAAAAAATTACTGAAAAGACTTCTCAAATGTATTAATTCTCACATCATTTGATTTACTTATGATAATGAAAATTCACCTGACAATTTAAATACAAAATGAAATGGCATATTGTGAAAAGCATATGTGAATAGGCAAGATATTCACACACAACTGTTTAGTTTGTTCACTGCAAAAAGGAAATAAAATCAGCCCCAGGGAAGAAACAAATTTTTTTGTAATTCATGTCCCAAGAGGAGTGGGGAATTGTAGGACTCACGCTAAGAACCATACGCAATAGGTGCGTTTTCAAATTGCCTTCTCAGTTAGAGGCTGCTGGTGCTTGAACTGGGACACTCCTAGACCTCATAATTTTAAAAGACTGAGGCAAACACATAAACAAATAGAAATATCTGAGAAAATTTGATTCAGAAAATACTGCGTTGATAAATCTAGACATTTTGTTATTAATAGGTTAATTATTTTATAATTCTCAATAATAAAGCTAGGCATAAAATAATCTTTGCTATTATGTAAATCATGTGTGCTAATAATATGCTTCATATTTTCAGAGATAGTTTCACTATTTTTTTTTCCTTATTTGGACTTCTTCACAATTGCCTCTATTTATAAATGGACAAACTGAGCTCTCTAAAAGGCTAAGTCCTTCTATAAAAGTCAGAGTTATTTTAAGAACAGGGAAATAACTCAAATTTATTGATTCTGTCCCTCTTTGTAAAACTACCAGAGGTTAACTTATATATCTGAGGACATATCTGGAATCGAAATATCATCTTGTCAAATTAACAAATATATGTGTAGCTATGTTTGCTCCATTTACTCCTAATGACTTAGTAAGATATACATACGATTCTTAGTCTCACACATGAAATAGATAGATGGATAGGTAGGTAGGTAGGTAGGCAGGCAGAGAGAGAGAGAGAGAGAGAGAGAAAGAGAGAGAGAGAGAGAGAGAGAGAGGTGATGGATGGATGGATGGATACATAAGATATATAAATAATAGATACATAGATAAAGACAGGTAATGCAAGGTAAAAGTCCTGAGTGTGTGTTAATTACCACCACTGAGGAGTATTAAACACAAAGAAACATTAGCTATTCTAGTAGCCATGCCAAGAGAAAGAATCATAAATCTTCGGGAGGTTTTTACTAGGAATCCCTGCCCAGGTACTTAAGACCATAGGACTGGAAGAAAGTAGGTCTGAGCTTGATCCTTGTTCTCAGAATAAGTTTCAGTATCATTTTGGATAAATTACTTAAACTTTGAAAGTCATTATTTTCCACTCTGGTTTAAAGAAAAACAAAACATTTGTCAGTTCTTCCACTAACAACTGTATTATTTTGATTTGCTCTTACTTTTGCAATAAACTTACAAAAAGTAGTACTTTAGACATTGAAGTAATTCATAGAGTTCACACTAAATTGTGCTTCAAATTAAACTAGATTAAAATAAGTGCAGCAAATACTCAATGTGGTCAGGTTTACTAATGAAATACTTACACTAAACAAATATATTTGTATTTTACTTAATTCAGCATGATTCAGAACTCATAAAATACCCTATCATTAGCAATTCAGCACAAAAGAGATGCACAGTTCTATCTCAGTAACCTCAGGTTAATCTTCTTAATTAAAGCATTATCTCGTTTAATGACAATTTAGTTGCCAGTAAAATAAGGTTAATTATTATTGAGGCTTGTGTTTCAGAATTATAGAGGAAGGATTCTGTAGATATGCAGTCTTTCTGGAAAATGTGACTGTAAAAAGCAAATAGATGAACTCCTCTAATTTGCAAAGTATTGAAATGATCCAGATATTGAAAGGTGTGAATGAACTTGCAGTGTGCACTTAATTTCAAAACTCCATGGAGAGATAAAAATCTAATTGAGATTATAGACTGATGGACAGCTGAGTTTTGGAAATAGCCTAATGTTTGTTTTTTATCTAAAATTGGCCACATGTATACACAAACTTTAGTTTGTTTTCATGTAAAAGCTAACAGGGTTATCGGTGATCCCATACAGGTAGAAGCATAGCAGAGTTGCAAACATTAAAAACAAACAAACGAACAAAAAAACTATCTTATGGTATGGTAAATACCATCTGTGTCTTTGACAAAGTATGTCATAAAATTATTCATCATTGATAAGAACTGACAAAAAGATCAATTTAATTTCTCTTTTTCTAAATGAGTTTATTGAAAAATAAAAAATAATAGGCACAATTTTTCAACAACTAGAAAATTCAGTGTCTTTATGATAGCTATCTTTTTAATTTGCTACTATATACTGTTTTAGACATTTTTTAAACTTTAGACATTTTTAGAAATTACTGTTTTGTTAGTCTATGTGACAAAATTATGAGCTATTTTTAAGCTACAGAAGGGAAACCTACTTTGACTCAAAACTGCTGACATGTGACATATTCTCAGAGAAGTATTGTCTCATTTTTGATAATCAAACAATACTTGAGGATCTTTAACATCTTGCCCATCGTCTATATTCAGTAAATAAGAGTCATGTCCCATGACATGAGAAATGCTGGTTAAATCTTATTAAACAAGCCTTCCTGCCCTCTGGGTAATTCTGATGCAGGTTAACACCTTTGGTAACCACTGAACTGTAATATATAATATATATATGTATATATTACACATGTATCCAATATGTGTATATATGTATACAATATTATATATTATTATATGTTATATATTATTATACATTATTGAATATATATGATTACTACATATACTAGCAATAATATATATTATTGAAAAAATATATACATATATATCAGTGTCTTATAAAATTTGCATACTAATTATAGCTATCTGAGAGTCTTGTTAAAACACAGAATCTTGGGCCCACAACTATAGATTGTGATTTTGAGTTTGTGTAGGGCCTAGTATTTGTGTTTCTAAGATGCCAGGTGATACTGATGGATACTTGCTGCTGGTCAAAGTTCAACACTTTGAATGGCACTAGTAAATATTGTATCCCAGCTCTAATTTTTAGTATATGTGGTCAAACTAAAGAAATGGTTAGATTGAAAAAATGGATAAGGCTGTTTTTTTCAGGGAGGGTCATGACAATTAAATTGAAACAGTAGTGATGTGAAAGGGAGCTCCTGTGTGTGGTATAAAACTAAACTGTCCAAGACAGATGTGCCCAGAACTTGAGGGTTTTAAAATAATGAAAAACTTTACAAAATCTGACACCAGGTCCTACTCCATGAGGCAGGATCATAGCTTATCTTCCAGGAAGCCCTTCAGTATATGAACCATTGCCATCATCTCTCTTTATAGCATTGTTTCTGTAGTGGAAGACATTCCTGACCCCTTTCTTTGGCTCAGAACCTCTGACCTGTGTATGATACACTTCCACAGGTGTGCTAGTTATTTTTGTGTATTATTAAGACTTTATTTTTTAGAGCAGTTTAAGGTTCACAGCAGAATTGAGAGAAAGGGACAGAATTCCCATATGCCATCTGCACGCACACATGCATAGCCTCTCCCAATATCAGCATCACTCACTACAATGGTGCATTTGTTATAATTGATGAAGCTACACTGACATATCATAATCACCCAAAGTCCATAGTTTCCATTATAGTTCACTTTTGGTGTTGTGCATTCTGTAGATTTGGACAAATATATGACATGTATCCATCATTATGGTATCACAGAGTATTTTTCACTGCCCTAAAATTCCTCTGTGCTTCACCCATTCATCCCTTTGCCCTCCATGCTAGTCCCTCCATGCTAGTCATATTTAATAGCCTAATAACACAGTTCTCATGGAGCTATTACTGAGTGTTGGTGGAATGCATTACGTTGCTTCTGGTCCTGTTCAACTTTGGGTTTTATCAATGCCAATTACTTGGACATGGATTTTTCATTTTCATTCTCCTCTTTAAATCACTTTTATCATCCTCCTTAGATTTTGTCAGTCTTCTAATTTAACCCACTTTTAATTTCCTTGTCTTTCTTTGTATATCTCAGATAGCCTTCTCCTAAAACATCAGTCACACCCCAACAACACATCGGTACTTTGTTCAGAAACACATTGCACCACCAGTAGTCAACTGATTCTGTAAGTCATTTATTCACATACACATTCTTGTATTCATTCCAAACTGCTTGGAATATATTGGTAAAAGGTCCCATTTCTTCCCCCTATGAGTTCATAGTATATTTAGAAAGACTTTGGAAACTATTGCCTAGGAATGAACTGACGCATGACTGCAGCAGGGAAGAGCATCCCGGGTTTACATGCCGGCTTCCTCAGTTATTAGATATCCCATCTTCCACTGTTTGCTTGGCTTCTCCATTGTCATCTGGAAAAGGGTTATAATTATGTCTTAAGTGGAAAGTAGGAATATTTAATAGGTTGTTTAATGTAATGTCTTTACTATATACTGTGAGCCAGAAACATACTAATGCTCTAGGCTAGTTATTACCTATTCTTATCACTGTCTTTCTACTCCTCTAGCTCGGTACTTAGTGAGGGCAGTATGTTCTGTGGCCCACCACCTCTGAAGGGGCACTTGCACCCCATGTAGTGTTCACTACAGTTTAAAAGGAAATCTAGGAATGTTTAATGCAATGGAAGGGATTAGGTATTGGGGAATTTTAAGCATGTGCTACCTAGATTGGCAGGTCATCTTCTTCGTTTTCTTCTTCTTCTTTTAATTAGCTAAGGTTTTCTCTCATTGCATTTCTTATCCTATAATGTAAGTAGCAGCTTGTTCTACTCATTGTTTTGTAAAGCCAGCCCTTCTGGTGTTATCCTAGGGAAAGAACACAGTAGCGATGCCTAATGAATAAAGCCATCATGATTTTCCATCACCTTTAATTGTCTGACTAAAATGCTTGAGAAACAGCAATCTACAAAAACAATTGAAGGCAATCAGGTTGTTGAATTTGAAATCATTTCTACTTTAGAGAAATTAAACTTTTTCCGTATTCTAATGCAGAATTGTAAAGGAATCGAAACACTTTCCTTTTCAATATAATTTAATGCTTAATATGTTTGTATTACAACTCTCATTTTCTCAAAGGCAGGTCAAATGAACCCAACCATCAAATTATATGTTGTAAACCTATATGGACCAACTCATACTTTGGAACTCATGCCACCTGACAGCTTTAAATCAAGGTATGCAATCTCCATTTTATTTTTACTTGGAAATAGTTACTTTAACTTCAATTATCATTTTGTTGCAATTTAGAGAGAGGTGATAAGCTCAACAAATCCACTTGAAAATAAATCTGAGGTTGTCCCATTAGTGCAGGAATGAACTCATTCTGGATTTCTTGTTGTTCTAGGGAGCATTTAAAGTTTCCAAGTGATTAGCAGCACTACAAAATGAGAAAATGTATGATACTGAGAATTAGGCCTTTTGCAGGAGATGTGACAGGGAGATGGGAGCAAAGGATAATTTTTCCATTGAATTTTCTTCCTGGAAATGCCTCTTTTAAAAGGACCTGAAAAGAGATCTTTAAAAGAGTACAGTCTTCCTAGAATTTGTGTGGTTTTTCCAGAAGAAATTCTCCCTATAACTTGGGAGTGATTCCCTAGGTTTCTTCTCCAGGCAGGGAAATGTAATGAGATGTTGTTTTAAAACATCCTACATAAGAAGCCTTCTTATTTAGGAAGTTTGAATGGAAATAGAAGAAACACTTTATGTGTCAGAAGCATAATTTTAATATTAGCAAAATTTCTAGTAATGAACAGTGAATCAAATATCCATGTGGATTTTGAAATTCAGAATCGTCTCAAACTTCAAGGGTATTCTTTAAAATAGTGCAGCCCTTTAAAACTTTACAAAGGTCCTGGGGAAGGAATAGGTAGCTGACTTAGGAAAATACTTTCACACTATATTGGATGATATGGGGCTAAACTCAAACTTTGTTTTGATGCCATCAACAATCAGTCCTAGGGGATTGATTCACCTATAAATTCCACTCAAATGTTGATCCATCAATGTATTCAGGAAAATTACATCAGAATTGGGGATTTTCACAGATATTATAGCTTGAAGTATGTGGAAATGTTTCCTACTTATAAAGTTATTAAAAATTTATGGAAGGCTTATACCAGAAGGGCACCCCTAACTACCTAATATAATTTGTTCCTCTTAGTGATGGAAAAGATGAGGCTTGGGGAGAAAATTGAACCCCAAGATTAGTTGGTAGCAGAAGTAGAAAATGTGGTAAAGCCTCCTACAAGTTACAGAGCATTTCATGCAGGTCATGATGGAAGACCTTACAGGACCACTGGAATTAACATTTAGAAGGCAATAGAGTTGGCCAAATCAGGTAGGAACTCTAATTCCGCACTCGGTCTGCTAGCCATGAAGGAATTAAGCACAGATGAAATAATGATGGAAGCCATTTGTATTTTAGGTCCTGAGCTCTTGTCTTTTTCTTCAGTTTGTTTTAATGCTCTTAATTAACAGAGAAGGTCACTAGACTGGAGTGTCTGAGTCAAATCTCTGCCATCATTTCATTAGGTGACCTTGGGCAAATCTCTCCCTCTCTCTCTCTCTCTCTCTCTGGGTCTGAATAACTTCATCTTAAAGTAATACACACACACACACACACACACACTTCATTTTCATTAATCATTTGAAATCTTTGAAGTGGAAGTCAACTTTACAATATCCAGTCTTCTTCTGAGAAAAAGTGGTGATTCTGGACCTTGACCTTATAACCCCAGAGGCTGCTAGAGAGTTCACCCAATAGGATATAGCAATGTCACCAAACACAAAAATTCTTAAAGATAGAATCAATTATCATTTATTGGGTTACTAGTTAAGTGTATGTCTGTAATATTTGAGGTACAATATGATAAAATTAGTCACCCATGCCGAAAAGGGATGTATGTATGTGTGTGTATGTGTGTGTGTATGTGTGTATGTATGCATGCGCAATAATATAAAAGATCCCGCTAAAAGTGAGGAAGAATCTTGTGAAGAAAGATTTCTTAAATGTAATTCAGGTATGTTGATTTAGTGATGAATTTGGTCTACAATTTTGGGAGAGTCATGTATTAACTTATGTATACAATGCACCAAACAATTTGGCTTTTTCTGCCTCATGGTCTTACATTAAGTGCATGTGAAGTGTACCAAAATGTATGATTTTTGTTGAAAAACTCAAGATCAAAATTTACTTTAAAACTGATACTTTAAAATATTTCTCCTGCTTCAGTTTTACAGAAATGTATTTCCTTACTCATTTGTTTCTGGTAGAGAGCTTCAATCCAGTTCACAGAGGAGTAATAAATGAATTTTAGATCATTTTAGAGCACTTGATGCTCTATGTATAGGTATTAGGTCCAGAGACACACAAACATGAACAAAATAAATATATCCATGGTGTGAATCAAACAAAGTTGCATTCCTCTAGCTTCACATAAGATGGAAACCAAACTTTTATGTTTTCTTTGATTTTGTTTTAGGATTATTAACATCTCTAATATATAATACTTAGTATTTTAGCCATATAGAAATTAGCTAGAAAACTATTGTGCCCTCCTAGTGAGAGATCTAAGAGAGTGTACTGGTTTTCATAATTGAATGGTCAGGGTCCTAAAAATTAACAAAATGGCACACTCAAGACGGGTAAGTGAAATGCAATTAATTAAGGGACTATTAACAAAAATGTGGGCAGGATTAAGGGGAAACACAAAGGATGGGAAAGCAATTTAAAGTCGGCTATCAGGGAAAGGTATGGTGGTCCCAGGACTAAAGGAATGAAGCACAGGCTGTTATGAATCCAGAAGCCTGTAGTTCTGAAGAATAGGATGGACCAGTAGGATGTGTCCACAGATTAAGCAATTCAGTCATTGCCAAGCCATACCCTAATAGTGAGTGGGTCCTGGGAATTAATACCCTGAACTCTCTCTCCTCTCAACCTTTGAGTATCCTGCAGAGGCCTTCCACTGTCAAGGCATCCTCACTGTAGAGGCCAGCCTCTGGAAACTGCAGAGGGACAGTTGGAGAACGGACCTGGCAAACAGAGAGTATTCCATACAAATAATTTAAGAATATATTTGCTCTAAGAAGTTTATCATTGTTTAGGCATAGGTTGGAGATGTCCCCGCCAGAACACTATGATTTTTCTGAAGCCACGTGAGAAGTGTTCTGTGCCTGTGTCTAGTACTGTTTCTGTTTCTGTCTCTCTGCCTCTCTGTCTCTCTGAGTGTGTATGTGTGTGTGTGTGTGTGTGTGTGTGTGTGTGTGTGTGTCTGTCTGTCTGTCTTTAAATCTCTCTATTTCTATACAGTGTTCTGTCTGTGTTTGGTGCTGTTTCTATCTCTGTCTCTTTGCCTCTCTGTTTCTGTCTATTCCTGTGTGTGTGTGTGTCTTCAGTGTCTCTATTTCTATACAGACACATACACATACACACTCATATGCAAACATATACACACATCTATGATTTATCTGAACTGATGCATGTGCTTCTCCTGCAAACTTCCCATATTTTTCTTATGTGTATGGTGAGTCATGTAACTGCATTAGTGTACTTTAGACATGACGCTTACCTTTGGTAACACCTGTTTCCCTCTCTTAACTTATTTTCCTTTTTCTCTTTCTAATTTTCTTTATCATGTTATTCTTAAATCTTTCTAAGCTAACTCAAATTCTTTTTAAAAAAAATTATATATGTAAATATATAAAGTAAATTTTTGTTGTCAACTATCAGTACCAGTATTCTCATATTTATTAGTGACCGTATTCCTACAAATTCCCAGAAATACAAATCATTATTTTTTAATGTATAAATGTAAACAAGCATAAATTAATTTTATTAGTTTCATCCTTTCCCCATGCTCTGTTAAGACCATCTATGCTCTCTTTTTTGTGGAGTTTGTGTTGTGTTCATAACATATGGTTTCATAGCTACCCATATCATTTGAAATTCTATTTAAACTCTCAGTAGCAGAATACCCAAATAGTTAATTTAGCCCGTAATAATGTACATATCTACTCCTTTTTTGGGTATGCTATCTAAACATCTACTATATTTTTATAATATCTTCAGATCTGCACAACAGCAATCAATACATGACTCTTATTCTATTGCTCTGTGTATTTATGAACTATCTTTTTTTTTCTTTTTCTTTTTTTCCACTAAATCTGAACCTCATATATGACCATCTCTTAGCTTTTTCTCCCTCTCATAAAATCACCATCATGACAATAATAATAATTGAATATATATGTGCATACCATATAGGGAGGAAGACTTATAAATAGAAAAAGCATCGCTTAGGCCTTGAGCTACCTTATAAGCTCGTATTCTTTCATTCTCATTCCAAAGAGCAAGGTTTGTATAGAATTTGAAGAGGTTAGGTCATTTGTTTTGGTCTGTTGATTCTTTACTTGGTTGATTGATTAATTGATTTATAACAACTAATGTTCATAATTATAATAGAAATATGTCCCCAAGGTAGAATCAGCATTCGGTAGATCTTCCCTTCAACCAGATACTTAAACTCTACTCAAAGAATGTAAAGTAAATTTCTATCCATTTATATGGTTTTAAAAATAAAAGGATACCATAGCTTGGAGAAAGGCATAATTTCTTTTCCTTTTTCCTTCCCCCATACTTCTTTATTTTTTCAAAAAGCATATTTGTGATTCAGCTAAAGATCTTTTATCAAACAAATTCAGATCATGAATGAAACTTTTCTTCAACAGTAATTCAGCTCATACTCTTTAATTATTGTCTGTGTTGATTCTTCAGAATGTAGCACAGTAGGAAATAAGATAATGCCCCTTCATGAACATTCCAGACCCATTTGGGAGTTAAATGATTCACCTCATCTTTTTTTTTAAGTTTATTTATTGATTTTGAGAGAGACAGCAGCCTCACTCTCTTATGAGTGGAGGAGGAACAGAGAGGGAGAGAAAAAATCCCAAGCAGATTTGTGCTGTCAGCACAGAGCCAGACACAGGGCTTGATCTCATAAGCTGTGAGATCGTGACCTGAGCCAAGATCAAGAGTTGGCCACTCAACCTACTGAGTCACCCAGGCTCCCCTGATAATTCATCTCATCTTAAGGGGAAGTAACATTTTGTAAATTTTTACACTATGATTGTAAGGTATTATAAGCATTCCTTACCTTTACTGGAATTTATAAGTAAAATTTTAAAATATATATTTAAGTTCTAGGCATTTTCCAGATTGTTTTGAGGAAGTGATTATCCTTTGTATTCAGATATCTCCAGGCTGAGGAGAGACAGTAATGTTTTATCTGTAGTTTCTCCTTACTCTGTGTCTTTGACTTGATAGTTTGTCCTTCCTGTATCGTTGAAGTATGTCTAGTCTATACTGTATCTTTCTTTTCTGCCAAGGAGTGTTGTTTCTTCCAAGAGAGTCAAGTTAATAACAATTTCTCTGTTCATAGAAATGTCCTAAGTGACCCTTCTTACAAGTAATGCATAGTTATTAACAGAAGTCTTTGGAATTGACTAGCGATGAGTTGGTCACGCATGCCATGACCATACAGTTATGGGTAGAGATCCCGGACTATCTGGAAGAGAGAGAGTTTGGTGCCACTATATACGTACAAAGATTATGTTGTGAACTTGGAGTGGTGATTGGACAGGAAGCCAGTGAAAACGCATGTGTGACTTCTAGCATAGTACCTGTCTGCTGATGATGCTGGGGCCTCCATTCCTCGTGCCCTTGTGAACAATTAGATCTTCTGTGCCAGACCACCCAGCTGATAGAAAGTCTTTCTTGACTTGAGTGCAATCCCTCTAACCTGCTTGTCTCTGTCTCTGTGGCTCAAGAGGATGAACTCCTCGAGGACTTCCTGGGTTATCCAGAGCCATGGAGACTAGGAACAAGCAGGAAAGCCAGTTGTAAGGAAGGGACACTTCCGCTGGTCACTGGTCGTGGGACACCAGATCTAATGTGTTCCTGAGATGGATTTCCAGGAGGGCATCAGCAGCAGGCAGGCCAAGGAGTGTGATTTCCAGGTAAGGGCCCTTCCCTATTCCCTCATTTGAGGAAGCCTGATTGCTTATGAGCAAACTAAGGGGAAGTGCACCTAGGATCCTGAGACAAGGAAAGAAAGAATACAGGGTGTGACTTACTTCTTATGTGCTAAGCTTTACTTTAACTTTCATTTTAGATAATCAAAACACTTTATCGTGGAAATTTCAGTGGTTTGAAGTTACCCCTGATAAACCTTATAAATTCAATTTTGGGGAGAACTCTCATCTTTCATATTATAAATAAGGGTTTATCCTAAGATAGATGGCATCACAGTAAATTGTGCTTGTAGGCATAAGACACATTACATACAAACACACTAATCACATTATCTAATCAAAGAGAAATGTTAAGTGGTATGAATATAAATTAATTATTTTAACTTTACACCTAAATTAGTGTTCCCCTTTAAAAATCACTTATTCACCAGATTTGCACTGGTTGAATTTCAGTTGTTTTATTAACATGAAATCTTGTTAAAAGTCAAGATTTTCTACTGTAGGTAATAAATATGTGTCAACGTCTGTGAAGACATTATAAAGAAGATGTTCTTGCAACATTACACTTGAGGGCTACTTTGGAAGGGAAAACCCTTAAGATGAATATTTAAATTATGTTTGTTGTGGCCGCTGTTAATTATTTTAAAAATTGTTCATGTTGGTTGTCATCTCATTTGGCACAATATATAGTATTACTCACTTTAGCTAATTAAGACAAATTTCTGATTGGGTTTGAAAATTTATGTATGCCAGTTCTATCTAGATTTTTCTATAAATTAACCTCTGTGATTTTGTAGTCTGTGGTCAGTTGTTTACAATAATCACACTATTTTTTTTTTGAAAAAAAAATCACACTATTTTTTAACTTTAATTGTGAATAACATTTGCACCAATTAATCAGAAATATATATTGTCAGAAATCAGCATTTCTTTTCCTGATTATAGTATCCACTATCATTTTCTTCCATGCTCAATCCTCTAGATAAATCTATTAGAGGTTAGTACCTATATTTCCCCCTTTTTGATATTCACACTGCTGAACATGATAATGCGTGCAAAATAGTTTAATCAAAACACAGTAAAAATGAACAGGGCATCATTCTTTGAAGAATCCCAAAGACTGATCCTAAACCAGTTGCATATTTGATTCAAAGTTGCCTTTGTTAGCTATTTAGAGAACTTCATGTAATGATTTCAGTGGGTTTCTTGGCAAGTTTCAAGTGAGACTTAGCTGGTGTTGAAGGGTGCCAGATGTCTTCAAGAGATTGCTGAAGAAAATATGGCAGGGTTCACTGTATGATAAGTTTTGCTTGCCCTTCTACTGACATCTTCACTCTGATGGGCTGACAGGTTTTCTGGAGAAAGTGGTAGTTATTCAGTAATGTTAGAAACGTAAGATGCATATAACTAAATGTCTAACCCACCTTTGTCTAAGGACAGGTGATTTGTATCACAAAGCTTTTCTCCCATAGGTGGTCTTTTCCTAAATCACATAAAAACTGGGTGGATTAATTTTAAGACAGTGCTTATGGATGGCACTTCTCAAGCCATTTCTAAATCACCTCATCTATTCTGAAACTGGGCAAATTTGTTGGAAAGGTTTTTTTTTTCCTTTTTATTATAAATTGAATCACTATTGACAATTGTATTTTGTCTGTATGGGTTGAGGATTTTTTGATACACTGTGTAATTTCCTAAACATAAAATCTACAATGAAAGAAATATATACTAATTATAAGAGGAAAAAAATATAAGCTTTCCTAATCTAGAAGTAGCCTTAGAACATTCTGGGCCCCACTAATTAGCATCCTCACTATACCAAAGGTTCAATGTCCCTCATCTCCCTCATTTTGATTTCTTCATTTTAAACTGTTTTAAATAAGAGTTAAAATTATAATATATGTATATGTATATATTTATGTATGTGTGTGTGTGTATGCCTGTGTGCGTAGAATAAGATTGGGATTGGCCCCCGGGTAAAGTGAAATAACACAGAGATCATGTATAAGAAAAAATTGTTAAATCAAAAATAAGTTGTGCCTTGTAATTAATGGTTGCATTTTTACAAAAATAGAATATAGCTTAAAAAATTATGCTTATTGCACCTGTTAGTGTTAATCAATAGAAAATTAAAAAATATATTCATATATGTCTATCACCTTGATTATTTTATTTTTCCAAGGATTTCCTTTCTGGAATATCATTCACTTTCAAATTTATTCTCAAATTTTCTGTATATTTGTACCTGTATGTATATGTACATGTGTTAACATACATACACATATATTTGTATTTATGTGTGCATGAGTATTCAGAATAGCAGATGTGTATACATACATAAATAGAAATTAATGTGATATGGCATCCTTATAGTGTTTCATTTATCCTTATATATAAAATAACAAGTGTATATTATTGATGCCATACAGGTTCTCTGGCTCTAAATGTAAATTTTAATTTTGTTTCCGAACTAGAGAATATTATATCACTATGGTTAAATGGGTAAGCAATACGAAGACGGTGGTCAGATGGTTAAACCGGCCTCAGAACATTTCCATCCTCACGGTCTGTGAGACCACCACTGGCGCTTGTAGTAGAGTGAGTATAATTTACTTTTCTTTCATGCCTCAAATGAAGCATTTTATGCTACTCACAAAGGGAAATCAGGCAATCCATTGTACAAAAACCAATGTTTAAGTTCCAAAGGTAGTTGGGAAAGAGTCCTTCTATTAGGAGTATATATTTTAATCCATAAATCATCTAAACTTTGAAGTGAGAAATATATGATAAGCAAAAGAGAACAAACCAAGATTTAAAAAAAATGAATTCTTGTATTAAGGGGATTCTAAATCACATTAGTTTAATTCCGAAATACATTTTTCTCTCCATAGTTTGACTTTGATTAACTTGAGAATACGGAATATTTTTCCTGTTTTCTTCAAACACATTCCAAAATTCAATTTTTATGGTCATTCAGATTAGTCTTATAAAATAATGGACAGTATCTCTATTTTTAAATTAAGAAGAGTAAAAACTAAAATGGTCCTTGAACCACTGTGATTTTGAAAGCTGGTTGCATTTCTATTTCTATAATCAGTTTTTATAACTCTGCAATAAATCCTGTACGTGTAATTTTTAAACTTCTTTACAGAGAGGAATACTATAATCAGTTTAAGTTGCTCTGTTGTACGCTTCTATTGTTACTTGCCAAAGTATTCCCAATTATTTAACAACAGAAATTTTCAAACTTCTGTTTCTAAAATTGTTTTGATGTTTATTTATTTTTCAGAGAGAGAGAGAGAGAGGGAGAGAGAGGAGAGGAGGGAGAGCAAGCAGGGGAGGGGCAGAGAGAGATGGGTGTCACAGAATTCCGAAGCAGGCTCCAGGCTCTGAGCTATCAGCACAGAGCCCGATGCAGGGCTCAAACCCACGATCTGTGAGACCATGGCCTGAGCCGAAGCTGGACACTTAACTGGCTGAGCCACCCAGACTTCTGTTTCTAGGCAAGATGGTGTACATGTTGAGAGTCCAGCATCTCTGCTGTTGCCAACTATAAAACTATACAAAATGTATTAAACAACTATTCTCAGACAATAGCAGGATAAGGACACAAGTAGTGAAATAAAATAAACACAGGATAAGCCTACCTTTCTGTGGGGGCTACTTTGAGATCACAGTGCAAGTTAATGAGGCCCTAGAAAAGCACAGTGGTATCACTGATGTCAGTAGGCAGGGAGAATCAGTTTGAGACTGTTGTGGTGGCTGAAATTTGGAGGACAAGTACCACCAGATTGGGAGTTGCAGAGAGAAGAGCTCTCCGGCAATCCATGTAGAGGGACTCTCAAGACTGTAGCTCAATGCTTAACTGTGCAAGTACATGACACGCTTCACACAGAGAAGCAAAAGGAGAATCTGCAGGTTGCACAACGCTTGGAGACTTTGGAGTGCTCAGCAGCAAACATAGAGCACTCTCACTGAAAACCCTTTGCATTCAACTCACAGCCCAGAAAGAAAATGCATTAGGAATAAGGTTGTTCTGTACTCTTTACAATAAACCTTTATATCTAACCTGGGAAGGATGAAGTGCATGCCTATAAATTAGCTGTCTTCCCAGAAGATAGTTTACTCTTTTAAAAGGAAAATTAAAATTTAAAATATCAATTACACAATCAAAACATACTATATATGTAGAAAAATAGAAAATGTAACCTGCCTGTCTCTCACCCCCCTGCCAAAATATTTATAAAAGCAGACTTACACACAATAGAGTTACTAAAATTAACAGATACAGATTTTTAAAAAATCTGTTTGAAAGATAGTTGGTAAATTAAAGGGTGGCCCTAATTAATGAATAGATGAGACATTTCAGTAGGTAAATAAACTGTAAAACAGAGAACAATGAAATTTCAGGAACTCAAAACAACAGTAACTGAAATGAAAAATTGTCTGGATGGGTTGAAACACAAACTGGACACTGTTGTTGTCAGGGAAATAAAAACAATTCAAACTGAAGTCCTGAGGAAAAAAATGACTGGAAAAAAAAATGAACAAAGCCTCAATTACCTGTAGAACAATATGAGCTGATGTATATGTATGATGGAATATATACAGAAGGCAAGACATGAGATATTGTGGCAGGAAAAAAAACGAATTAATGACTTAAGGGGCACCTGGGTGGCTCAGTCAGTTAAGTGTCTCACTTCGTCTCAGTTCATGATCTCACGGTTCGTGGGTTCAAGCCCCACGTCGTGCTCTCTGCTTTCAACTCAGAGCCTGCTTGAGATCCTGTCACCCTCTCTCTCTGCCCCTTGCCCACCCCTCCTTCTCTTTCTCAAAAATAAATAAGCATTTAAAAAAAGAAATAATGACTTAAAATATCCCAAATTTGCAACAAAATAAAACAAAACATTAACCTATATATCTAAGAAGTTAGCAAACCCCAAACAAGATAAAAACAAAGAAAATAAGTAGGCACATAATATTCAAATTATTGCAAACCAAAGATTAAGAGGGAAAAAAATGAAAACAGCTTGAGAGAAAAATATATTACATATGGGAGAATATAATGATGAAAATTACTGCCTCTGTGTCATCAGAAACAACATAAGCCAGAAAGCAGTGGAATGCATTTTTAAAGGACTAGAAGAAAAACAGTGTAAACTAGAAGTCTATGTCCTGTGAAAATAACTTTCAAGCATGAAGACAGACATTTACAGATGAGTAAAAACTGAGATAATTCATCACAAGTAGATCTGTGTAAATAACATCAAATTAAGTTATTCAGTCTGAAAAAAAAAATAGCACCAGATGGAAACTCAAGTCTAAATGAAGGAAAGAAAGGTGCCAAAAATGGTAAATATGTGAGGAAAATAAAAATGTCTTCTAGTTTTTTTTTATATATATTCTAAAAGGTAATTGATAATTTAAGTAAATCAAAACTATCAAACTAAAAGGCTTGTACACAGCCAAAGAAATAGTGAAGAAAATTGAAAAGCCGGCCTATGCAATGGAAGAATATATTTGCAAATCATATATCTGACTAGGAGTTAAGTCTAAAATATATAATGATCTCATATAACTCAATAGCAAAATAAAACAAAAACAAAAAAATCTAATAATCTCATTTAAAAATGGACAAAGGACCTGAATAGACATTTTTCCAAAGAAGATATTCAAATAGCCAACAGGTATATGAGAAGATGCTCGGCATCACTAATCATTAGGGAAATTCAGTCAAAACCACAATGACCCTTACACTTGTTAGAATGGCTATTATCAAAAAGACAAGAGATAAATAGAATCAGGGCGATGGAGAAAGGGAATCCTGTGCACTGTGGTAGGAATGTATATTGGTACAGTCACTGTGGAAAACAGTATGGCAGATATAAATTAAAAGTAAAACTTCTATATGATCTAGCAATTCAACCTCTGGGTATGTATCTCAAGGAAACGAAATCATTATTCAAAGGCCTCTTTGTCAGCCCATGTTCATTGCAGCATCATTTACAATAGCCAAAACATGGGGTAAATATGTCCATCAGTGGATGGATGGATGAAAAATGTCACACACACACACACACACACACACACACACACACCACACTGGAATAACTATTCAGCCATAAAAAATGAAGAAATCCTACAATTTGTGACAACAGGGAGGGAACTTGAGGGCATTTATTCTAAATGAGGTGAGTCAGATGGAGAAAGACAAATACAGTATGATCTCACTTGTATGTGTATTGAAAAAAAAAACTTAGAGAAAAAGAGATTGTTTGCAAAGGGGAGGGTGTGGGTGGGAGTGGGGAAACCGGGTGAAGGTGGTTAAAAGATACAAACTTCCAGTTACAAGATAAGTAAGTTCTGGGGAAGTAATGTACAACATAATTATGATAGTTAACAATACTTTATTGTATATTTGAAAGTTGCTAAGAGAATAAATCTTAAAAGTTCTTATCACAAGGAGAAAAAATGCAGTTACGTGGGGTAATGGATATTAACTAAACTTGTGGTAACCACTTCATAATATATACATATATGAAGTCATAATGTTGTATACCTTAAACTTATACAATGTTATATGTCAATTATATCTCAATAAAACTGGATAAAAAGGAATAAATTTTATAATTTCTACAATCTCCAGAGAGTGGAGAAGGAAGGAAACTTTTCAGTTCATTTTGTAAGCATAGTATAATCCTCTTACCAAAACTAGGCAAGGCCATATGAGAGAACACTTTAGACTGATGTCTCATGCACGTATATACAAAAAATTCCTTAAACATATTAACATATCAACTGTGGCAATATAGAGAATTGTGCACTGTGACTAAGTGGGGTTTATTTTGGTAATTTATGATTGGTTTAATACTGAAAAACAATCAGTGTAATTCATTATTTTAATGGAAGGAAAGAATTAAAATAAACAGTTATCTCAATAGATGAAAAAAACCAGTTGACAAAATTCATCACTCATTCATGATAACTTCAACATAAATGAATAGAAAAAAATTTTTCAATTTGATAAAGGATACCCACAAAATACCCCAATAAATAGACTCTATGGTAAAACATTTTCCTTAGTTATCTTAATACCAGCAATAAGGTAAGGATATACATTCTCACTCTGTTATTCAAACTTTATTAGAGATTCTAACCAGAGTAACTTGGTGAGGAATAAATATCATGGTGATTGGCAAGGAAGAAGTAAAATTCTATTTGTGGATGGCATTATTGCATAAATAAAAAGTAAGAAATCTACAAAAAAAGACTAGAATGGGTCACAATTCACAAATCAGTGTACCAGTTTAAATTATTTGTTCAATTTCCTGATTTTTATCATTTTACTATAAATAAATGTGAGTATATAGGATACTGTAATTTTCTTGAACACTTACTGAATTATTTAGGGGTAAATGGATATAATGACTCAAAATTTCTGTTAAATTGTTTAGAAAAAGTATATTTTTAACATTCAATTGATTTTGAAAAAATATATTTTTTTGCCTTCTTTTCAAATGGTTTAAGAACAGGAGAGAGATATAATAATAAAGCAAATAGAACAAAATAGAAATTAATGAGGGATATGTCTAAAGGCTGTACAAATGTTTCTTGAACTGGTCTTTTAACTTCTCTGTAAGATTGTATTTTTTTTCAAAATAAAGATTTGGGAAGCATCAAAATGTGTTTCTAGATTCAGAGTATTACAGTGGGAAAAATGCCACTAAAATCTTTAAAACATTAAATACATAAGGATAAATTTAACAAATAGCATGCAAAATCCTCATATTGAAAACTACATTTTTGAAAGGCATTAAGGATGACCTAAATAAATAAAAGATATGCCACATGTTTGAGCTGAAAGGCTTAATATTGTAGATGGCATCCTACTTAAAGTGAACTGTAGTTTCTTTTTTTTTTTTTAACATTTTATTTATTTTTGAGACAGGGAGAGACAGAGCATGAACGGGGGAGGGGCAGAGAGAGAGGGGGAGACAGATTGAAACAGGCTCCAGGCTCTGAGCTGTCAGCACAGAGCCTGACGCGGGGCTCGAACTCACAGACTATGAGATCATGACCTGAGCTGAAGTCGGACGCTCAACCGACTGAGCCACCCAGGCGCCCCTGTAGTTTCAATACAATACAAATTCCCAGCAGATTGATCAATTGATCTAGTAGAAACAGATAAGCTGTTTCTTAATGTATATGGAAGTGTAAAAGACCCAATGAGCTATACAATCTTGTTAAAAAAACCAACAGTGCTGGAGAAGTTGCCCTACTGGATTTCAGGATTAACTGGAAGCCACAGAAACTGAGAGATTATAGTGGAGGCATAAGGACACACAAACAGATCAACTGAATTGACTGATAAAAGTTTCCGGAAATAGATTTCCTATTTATATGATCAATCGATTTTTATCAGAGGTGCCAAAACAATCCAAAGGTGGAAGATGATTCTGGAACAATCAATAACCAAAGGAAAAATACAGTGGTATTTAACATCCTGTACCATATTCTAAAATTAATTTGAGATAAATTGCAGTCCTAAATCTAAGAGATAATACTGTCAATCTTCTAGATAAAAATATGAGATATAATTAGTTATACCGAAGAGGCAAAAAGTCATTAATCATAAAAGAAAAAATAATACATTAGGCATCATCAAACTTAGAAAGTTCTCAACAAAGTCACCATTAAGAAACAGCCACAGGGGTGCCTAAGTGGCTGAGTGGCCTCTGACTCTTGGTTCTGGCACAGGTTTGTGAGATGAAACCCCACATAGGGCTCTGCACTGAGAGCTGCTTGGGACTCTTTCTCTCCCTCTCTGCCCCTCTGCTTCTCTTTCTCTCTTTCTCTCTCTCTCTCAAAAATAAATATAAAAAAGAAAAGAAAGAGAAACAGCCACAGAATAGGAGAAAATATTTTGCAAAATGTGTTATCACACAAATATATGCATCTCAATAATGAAAAGACAGACCAATTAAAAAGATCAAAATGTGAACAGAAATGTATAAGGAAGTAATAAATTCATGAAGAAGTATTCAACATTATTAGACATTAGGAAAATATAGATTAAATCATAATAAAATAGCACTACATACCATTAGAATGACTAAAATTAAAACAACAAAAAGGTGACATTAACTATTGAGGAGGATGTAGAAAATTTCAGTTCTTATTCTTTTTCTTTTTTTTTTGCCATTATTAGTCTTTTTTGGTTTTGTTTTTTTTAATTTTTTTTTTTTAATTTACATCCAAATTAGCGTACAGTGCAACATGATTTCAGGAGTAGATTCTTTAATGCCCCTTACCCATTAGGCCCATCCCCCCCCACAACCCCTCCAGTAACCCTCAGTTTGTTCTCCATATTTATGAGTCTCCCTGTTTTTATATTACTTTTGCTTCCCTTCCCTTATGTTCATCTGTTTTGTCTCTTAAAGTCCTCATATGAGTGAAGTCATATGATTTTTGTCTTTCTCTGACTAATTTCACTTAGCATAATACCCTCCAGTTCCATCCATGTAGTTGCAAATGGCAAAATTTCCTTCTTTTTGATTGCCGAGTAATACTCCATTGTGTATGTGTGTATATATAGATATATAGACATATATATATATATATACACACACCACATCTTCTTTATCCATTCATCCATCGATGGACATTTGGGCTCTTTCCATACTTTGGCTATTTTCCATAGCACTGCTATAAGAACATTGGGGTGCATGTGGCCCTTTGAAACAGCACACCTGTATCCCTTGGATAAATACCTAGTAGTGCAATTGCTGGGGTGTAGGGTAGTTCTATTTTTAATTTTTTGAGGAACCTCCATACTGTTTTCCAGAGTGGCTGCACCAGCTTGCATTCCCACCAACAATGCAAAAGGGATCCTCTTTCTCTGCATCCTCGCCAACATCTATTGTTGGCCTGAGTTGTTAATGTTAGCCATTCTGACAGGTGTAAGGAGATATCTCATTGTGGTTTTGATTTGTATTTCCCTGATGATGAGCGATGTTGAGCATTTTTCCATGTGTCGGTTGGCCATCTGGATGTCTTCTTTGGAGAAGCATCTATTCATGTCTTTTGCCCATTTGTTTACTGGATTATTTGTTTTTTGGGTGTTGAGTTTGATAAGTTCTTTATAGATTTTGGATACTAACCCTTTATCCGATATGTCATTTGCAAATATCTTCTCCCATTCTGTTGGTTGCCTTTTAGTTTTGATGATTGTTTCCTTCGCTGTGCAGAAGCTTTTTATTTTGATGAGGTCCAGTAGTTCATTTTTGCTTTTGTTTTCCTTGCCTCCGGAGACGTGGTAAGAAGTTGCTGTGGCCAAGATCAAAGAGGTTTTTGCCTGCTTTCTCCTCGAGGATTTTGATGGCTTCTTGTCTTACATTTAGGTCTTTCATCCATTTTGAGTTTATTTTTGTGTGTTGTGTAAGAAAGTGGTCCAGCTTCATTCTTCTGCATGTTGCTGTCCAGTTTTCACAGCACCACTTGCTGAAGAGACTGTATTAATTCCATTGGATATTCTTTCCTGCTTTGTCAAACATTAGTTGGCCCTACATTTGTGGGTCCATTTCTTGGTTCTCTATTCTGTTCCATTGATCTGAGTGTCTATTCTTGTGCCAGTTCCATACTGTCTTGATGATTACAGCTTTGTAGTATAGCTTGAAGTCCGGGATTGTGATGCCTCCTGCTTTGGTTTTCTTTTTCAAGATTGCTTTGGCTATTTGGGGTCTTTTCTGGTTCCATGCAAATTTTAGGATTATTTGTTCTAGCTCTGTGAAGAATGCTGGTGTTATTTTGATAGGGATTGCATTGAATATGTAGATTGTTTTGGGTAGTATCGACATTTTAACAATATTTGTTCTTCCTATCCATGTGCATGGAATCTTTTTCCATTTTTTTGTATCTTCAATTTCTTTCATAAGCTTTCTATAGTTTTCAGTGTATAGATTTTTCACCTCTTTGGTTAGATTTATTCCTAGGTATTTAATGGTTTAGTTCTTATTCTTCATGAGAAGAAGTGTAAGATGATACAGCTACTTTAAAAAATGATTTTGCAAGTTCAAGTAAAATTAAATGTACATATATAAACATGTATATATTATAGTGTATATTATGTACATGAATGAATGTGAGTATATGTGTGTGTGTGTGTGTGTGTGTGTGTACCCATGCGCGCAGGCGCACACACACACACACACACACACACACACACACACATACATCCAATAGCTCCATTCCTAGATATTTGGACAAGAAATAAAAACCTGTGTCCACCAAAGGATGTGTAAAAAAAAACAACTTTAGAGATGATTCATTTATCGTAGCTAAAAACTAGAAGCTATCAAATTATCCATTAACAAGGAATAGATAAACAAAATGTGCCATATCTGCACAACAGAATTCTGCTTGAAAATTCAAAAAGAAACAGAATACTGATATGCCCAAAAAATATGAGTGAATCTCAAAAACATAGTGTGACAAAAGTCCCACTTAGAAGAATATATAATATATAATTTCAGTAATCTGAACTTCTAACACAGGTGAAATTAATGGGGAAAGAGTTCAGAAGAGTGACCACCTTTTTGGAACCTCTAGGAAGGAGCACAAGAGAATGTGTGAGGAAGTGAAAAGACCTTGTATCTTTATGGGAAGTAAATATATTTGTTAAAACTCATCGCTTATACTGGAGATCTGTACATTTCACTATATGCAAATTATACTCCAATATTTTTAAAACATAATTTTTAAATGGTCTATAAAAGAGAAAAGAGGAAGAAACTTACCTTTGGAGTGATGAGCATAGATGTGTAGATTAAGTTCGATGCATCAACCATGTACTTACTGGCTTTGGCTAATGCTCTTTACATATAGCTTATATTTATTAGAAATATTTCAATCAACCTCTTTCATCTGATTAGCTTATAGAAAGACTAAGATCTCACCATTCATTTGTTAAAGTGTTCTAGACGATTTCTTATTCAGCTGATTGCTAAATGATTTAGAAATTGGCATGTGTATATTCTAGTTAGAGAAAGCGTGTCATCTTTTCTATATAATGATAAGCTATGTAGGCAATGTCAAGAATGTATCAAAATGCTTCAGTAGAAAATAGATATAGGAACTGTATCATACTGATTTGGTACCTTATTGATATTCTATTTCTCATCCATCTATGGAGTTAAATAAAGGTTTTACTCTCTGCTGGAACTGAAATAAGACAAATGCATGTCAAACTTTAGACTTTCATGAATTCTAAAAAAATTAGTAATGCTTTGGGGTGCCTGGGTTCAATTGGTTAAGTATCTAACTCTTCATTTGGGCTCATGTCCTGATCTCACACTTCGGGAGACTGAGCCCTGCGTTGGGCTCCACACTGACAGCACAGTACCTGCTTGGGATTCTGGCGGTCTCTCTCTCTCTCTCTCTCTCTCTCTCTGTGCCCCTTTTCCATTTTCACTGTTGCTCTCTCTCTCAAATAAACAAATAAATAAACAAACATTACAAAAATTTTAATAAATAAACATTAAAAAGGGGCATTGATATATTTTTGTGTGTGTGTCTATGTTTTATAGATAGCAAGGTGCAAGAGGTGCAAATAGAAAGTCAAGGAATAATTTAGTTAGATGTTTCCTCAATATCCACATGTAGAAAAATCTATTAATAAATAAAAACAGGCCCTGAAAATAGAAAGTGATTGATTTTAATGTAATAATAATATGGCTTTAAAAGAGAAAACTGGTAAAAAAAAAATTATAAATAATTATTAATAACAGTTTAAAGTGAATACTTCTGCATATTGATAAAATTTATAATATATTGTGATTTTATTTTCTTCATTTAAATACCTTTAGTATAGACTGTTCTAGAATACAAGATTTTCATAAATTACTGTATGTAAAGAGTACTAATAAAATTTATTTTATCTACACATATTTAACTTGAGATTAATCTAGTTTTGCTCTGTGAAATAATGACCTCAGTTCTGATCATTTGCAAGATAATTTTAATGGAACATAAAATTTTGCCATTTCAAATTTTTAATTCTTTTTCCTTAAGAAAAGAAAATGACTATGAAGGAGAGTGCATTGAATGTTAAAAGAACATCTACCTTTTCATTTCATTGTTGGCAGTTAGCCCAGTTCTTTTGAAGGACTTAATAATTTTGTTTCCTGATGATGCCTAGAGGTGAAAAGAGACAGTGCCTAGTGGTTCAAAACAGTTTGAATGAGGTAATCAAACAGCACTGGAAAATGATCTTCTATCCGTGGTGACATACTACTGGGAATTCTAAAAGAGTTCACCAAAGAAAAGATTTTATAATTAAATTATCATTTAATCCCAATTCTGTACTTATTCATTCATTTTAAGTCAGTAGTGACAATGGGATCTCTCATGGTATTTCATCAGTTGAAGAGAGAAAAAAAAATAATACCTTAAGGATAATGTGTTAAAGAAGTTAAATTGATGCATGCACATTTTGGTGTTTAGATGCTTCATGGAGTTCATTGTTTCTTTTCAGAAATATGAGATGACATCAGATACGTGGCTCTCCAAACAGGTACGGCACAGGAGGTTGCTTTATGTTGCATTTCGGCCATTGTGCTCATTCCATTTACCCAGTGGCTGTATAATAATTTTCTCTCAAAAGTTATCTCAGTAATATGACTTTAAGGCTTTGCTATGTTTGGCTAAGTAAGTCTTTTCCATTAAAATATTTATGACTGGCCTTTCTGTGACATCATTTATGAAAAGGCTACTTCCTTTTTTTTTTAAGATGGTAAGTTACAGAGTAACTACTAGGATCCATTTTCAGGATCATTCATATAAGTAAACTTTTGTGTAGATGAAAGAGGAAAAAGTTGTGACCCATTAAAGCTGGAAATTGTCAGCATTGTTCAAATTTCCCAGAAGATTGACCAAACCTCCACGTATATTAGGTATGTGGACATTGTTTAGATAGATGCTTCTTTCCTTAGATGTATCCTAGATCATGATGCTAGTTTGTGACATACTTGGGGCTGGAATCCAGACCACAATAGAATAACTACTAAATGTCCCCTCAACATGGTCTCATACCAGACATTTCAGAAGGAAACACAAGCAGAGTATCCAAATATGGCTGAACCCATTTTACTACTGACTCCATTACTGTTTTTTTCTTTTCTTTTCTTCCCTTTTTTTTTTGCAAAAGGAAGTGTTTTGTTTGGTTTGCTTTTGATTTTTGTTCTTTGCAGTGATCTTTTATATTATCTCCTGAAGTGCCATACACATCTATGGTTTCAGTGACCACCCAGGTATTGAGACCTCTAGATGTATAGCCCTGGGCAGCTCACTTGGCTGAGTTCTCAAACATCCAAATTCATGCTTGGAAACTTCTCCTACGTCTGTAAAAGTAACTGCACACTCCACAGGTCCACAGTGGACATATTCCCCTTCTAGTGACTATATGCATTCTTTTCATCATAGGAGTCAAGGACATAATTACCCATCCAGCTATTAAAAATTGGAAACCTAGCAGTCATTCTTAAACTTTTTCCCGTTCTTTTCTGCACATATTATTCAACACCAATTTCTTCAATTTTACATCAGAAGATCTCAAGTCAATTTACTTTACTCCAATTCACAAACAGCACCCAGGATCAATCTGCTGGTACTGCAGCACCTCTCTCACTGCTAAACACTCAACCCCTCGGGCACATGCCAGTCTGTTCGCCACACTGCAGGCTGGCTGAGGGACCTGTGCACAGCATGCATTTTGGTGCCTCTAGCCACGTCACTGTCACACTCCCACTCTCACAACTGGAACAATTCTTGTTGATTCCTTCTCCATTGTGGCACATTAGCACTCATACTTCAAGGTTTGGTATGAACCTTTCCTCTGAACAGAATTCTCTCAACTACTTTCTTTTGTGCAGCCTGATCATTTTTCAAACCTCAGCTTAAATCACCCACTTAAAAAATCACCTCCTCCAACCACCATAACCAAATCCCATTTCTTAATAAGAGTTATTTGAAAGTCAAGTGTAATCTTTTTTGTGATACTTACACAATTATTTCTGTGAACTTTTTCCTAAATTCACAAGGGCAGGAGGAATATTCATCTTTTGTTTCCCATTATAAACTAAATGCCTAATACAGAGTCTGGTTATAACAAAATTTCCATAAATACTTGGTGAATAAATAAAGAAAAAGAAGGTCTGTAAATAAGCTAAAACTTTTCTTGTTTGAAGCCTAGGCATACCAAATCTACAGCTAGATAGATAAATAGATATTAATATGGACTACTTAATCTTCATGAAATTGGAGGAAAAAACCCAACTTTGGTCTTATAGTCAGTAATGGACTTTCTTAAGTTAGATACTGAAAATAATAACAATGAGAAACAACATCATAATGGATATTGATATATTCTGAATTGTACTGTATTATTAAACCTATTTTGCTATCATTTTTATTGCCAGTGACATTCATAATAGTCTGACATGTATCAACATAGTATATGCTCTTTTGGAATTATGTTATCTACATTTTAAATCCAAAATTTATGAATGTTTAATAGAAACTTTTTTTAAAGCAAAGAAACTAGTTATCAATTATTCAGTAAAAAAAAATGCAGGTGGTAGTTTGTCACAGTTGAGGTTTTCTCTAGAAGTTCTTAGGGAATTTTATAAAATATTTAAAATTTGATGAAATTTAAAGTATGAGACTGATAGTATTGAGATGAACCAAATTTCTAAGACAACTAGGAATTAAGTATAATCATCATATGCTCACTTTCTGGATAGTAGGAAGAACAGAGAGAATGTGGCCTGGCTTTCAAGAGGCTTGTGATAACCCATGTACAAAACTATTGGTCAAGAAATAGAGTTTGGTATCCCCAATCCATTGTTCTGTGTGTCATAAACATTGACTTGCTTACAATCGTAAAAGTAGACAGTGAAATTGGCTCCATTTCCATTATTTGATTCTAGGAAAAGGTTGGCATAGAGCCCTATTTATATGTAGATATTGCCTCATGGTGAAGGGTTTTAAGCCCAGCAATGCATTTAGGAATATAGTATCCATCTGCTCCTTTGCTGAACCATTTATAAGACATTAGAATTGGAAAGGGCTTGGGGGGGTGGGGTAGACAAATATAAAAAGGAGAATTCTCAGATAATCCTGTACCTTAAAAAGGCAATTTACTTTTGGAGCAAATCACAAGGAGAGAATAGGGAAGGAGCTGATAAGTTGGAGCAAATGTGGATAGAATGATATATATATAACAAATATTTTGCCTGTTGTAAACATGCATTCATCTATCCAATTATGAGCTGGACACCTACTGGGTCCTAGGCAATAAAGCTAAAAAGATAAAATTATAAACTTAGTTTAATTATTACTTGCCTTGTGAAAGAAGCCAACCATATAATAGAATGCATTGAATGTCATGATAGAGATAAATACAGTGTAATTGTTAGAATCTCTAAGGAGAGATTTCTTAACTACGAGACACTCTCTAACCAGGGAAATTTGGTAATGGTTTCTGTTCCTTGAGTTTAAGAAAAAAAAAAAAGTAAGATTCAATACAAAAAGCAAAGCAAAAAAGTTGTTCCAAGCAGAAGATGTTTCATGTACAAAGGCAAAAGAGAGAGATTCCAGAGGGCAAGAGAGGGAACCTACAGAATTATTGACTCTATCATAGTTGAAAGATGTGATTCACTCAGGTATCTTGTCAGTATTTATTATATACCTAGCAATGCAATGTTTTCATCCTTGAACTGTATATTCCTTCAGTTTTACATTTTTACATATGTCATATATTTTCATGAGTGTCCATGAAGTAGAGAAGAAAAATATTAGCCTTATATCTCTATCAAGGGATATTCTCACTAATAAAGCTGAAACCAGACTCTTGAGATTATGAAAATAGTTACTAATTTACTTATTCAAGTAAAATAAGTAAATAATTATTAAGCACAATTTATGTAACAGTCATTATCTAGGTGCTGGAGGTAGAGCAGTGAAGAATTCAAGGGTCCTCTCTCATGGAGTTTACATTCCTGAGGAACTTCACCTACTTGCCTATCTACTTGCCCACCTGCATACATACACGCATATACAAAAAAAATGCATACCTACCTGAAATAAAATATGTTGGATACTGTTAGGTACTATGGAAAAAAAAAAAAACAGAAGTAGGTAAAAAGAGATGAGGGATTCAGACAGAGTTGGCTGATCTGGCTTCTAAGATCACCCTCTGTATGGGGTAATGGGAAAACACCTCACTGTTAAGGTGATACAGAGCCAAGATATGAAAGAGATGAAAGAAAGAACCAGGCAGAATAAAAAGTGCAAAGGCCCTGGAGCAGGATCATGCACAATGAGGAAGCAGGAGAATGAAAGGAGATGAGATCAGAAAGAGAGTGGAGGGCCAGATCATCTGAAAGGGTTTATAGGGCATTTTAAAGACCTGCAAAAAAAGTAACCATAGCAAAAGTCTTTCTTTTACCGGATGTATAATCACTGTCACTAATCCAACAGAAAAGAACTGAATGTTTTTCAGACAAATCCATTTTCTTAATGTTTCCCCTGGAGCAAAAGGAAAGCAGTCTATATGCATAACTTCCATCATTTAATTTTCAGAAAATAATTCTATTGATGTAACATGCCACTTAGAGCTTAATTAAAAAATCATCAAATGGGCATTTGTATTTGTGTATTTTTGAGGGGGTGAACAATGAAGATGGGAAGTTTGAATTAAATGATTTTCAATGGATTCCTTCCAATTTTGCAGCCTTTTAATTTCAGCATTTCAGTACATTTATATATGCATCAACAGAAATGTATGTTCAAGTAACTAGAGTGGCTGGGTGAAATATTTCAGAAAAAAATATATTAGATACTGTTTGGTTTTTGTAAGCCAGTCATTAAAGAATTTGTTCTGGTAGAGTCAAAACAAAGAGACAGAAAGGGCATTGATGGTGCTTCCAGGGAGTGGGGTAGGGAGGAATGGGAAGTTACTGTTTAACGGACACAGTTTCTAGTTGGGACACATGAAAATTTTCTGAAGATAGATGGTGGTGGTGCATTCACATTATTTTTAAAATAATTTGACCGTTTTGCAAACAAAAGTCCAATACCATCTTGATGTCATCACGTGCACTTCTGTTTTTAGAATGAGGAGCCAGTGTTTTCTAGAGACGGCAGCACATTCTTTATGACAGTTCCTGTTAAGCAAGGGGGCCGTGGAGAATTTCACCACATAGCGATGTTTCTTGTCCAGGTACGTGCTGGCTCCTTTCTGTGTTTGGTTTCATTGCTGTCATACTCACGAAGGTACAATTCTTAGGGCATATTCTGAACCTACAGTTAATGCCTGTGAAATCCAGGCATACATTTAACCCAAGGACTAAGTTCTAGAAAGAGGATCCCCCTCCATAACTATAAATTCAAACTGTACTTTCCCATATAATAGTCTCAACACTCAAGAGAATTTAGTGAGCCATAATATATGCTAAGAGACTTGGGCCTTGGATTAGAGAGAATTGAATACATGAAAATTACCAACCCCTACTTTCAGAGATTGGAGGACAATTTAGAGAAAATTTTTCATTCAACAAATATGTATATTCCCTATTTTGTGTAAGCAGTATTTTCAAGGTGCTATAAATGTTTTAAATATTTGAAGCAAGCTAATTTCTGGGGCACCTGGGGGGCTCAGTTGGTTAAGTGTCTGACTCTTGCTTTAGGCTTAGGTCAGGATCTCACCGTTCATAAGTTTAAGCCCTAGGTTGGGCTCCACACTGTCAGTTGCAGCATCAGAATACTTGGTATTCTCTTTCTTTCTCTCTCTGGCCCTCCCCCTCGGATGTGCTCAGTTTCTCTCTTTCAAAATACATAAACGTAAATGAATGAATGAATGAATGAGTGAATAAATAAATAAGTGCTTGAAGCACACTAAATGTCCATCAAAAACTGAATAGTTGAATACTTTATGATAACCCCCCACAAGGAAATACAATGCATATTTGAAAAACCAGGATAAAATGTATTGTCAGTGACACAGAGTCTGTGCTATATTTTTATAGACTTTCCAATAAAAATAAGGAAAGGGTTATTTTTCTTTTAAATTCCAAATGAGTTAGCAGACCATACAGTTTTATCCAATTATTTAAAAATGGGAGAATTCACAAATGGTTTAAATGTGACAAGGTTAATGAGTCAATTTGAATGTAATGGTCAATAACAAACATTCAGGAGAACTGGTTTCCTTCAAAATCAAATAAATAAACATCCTAGTCTCAGGCAAAAGATAATTTACAAAGGCAAAGGATGTGGATAAATTGCAATCCTCTATGAGAGTTTACAAACAAACTAGCCAAAAATCAATTTCACACTTACAAAATATAGAGTAAATATAAATGTGCCAAAAGATCCCTAAACAACCTGGCTACATTTATGTTGTTAGAACCTTCACAAGCCTTGTGCAAATTCTCAAACTTTTATCATAATCTATATACATATTTATGTGCAGCAGCTCAGTGCCTTGAATTCTCAAAATCTTATGTTGGTAGTTTAAAATTTAACACATGTCTAAGTTCTGTACCTATTAAAACAACTGCCATGACTTTAATTTGAATTAAAGCCAAAATAAGTAATTTGGAACATATATAATTTTCACAATAAAGATGTGGATTAATTTTCATAGTATATCATTTAAGTTGGAAAATAGGTTATAGACTAAGCTATAATATCTCATTTATGTTTGAAATAAATGTATCTATATATGCCTAAACTTTTTGATGATTTTATATGTATTAAAATGATTATATCAGACAGCACTAAGGGGGCTATTTTTTTTTTTTTTTATGTAAACTGGAAGAAGTTTCACTAGCAAATTATTCTACCTGATTAACTTTTGCTAGCTAATTATAAATTTTGTTATCATAAATACTAGATCTTTTGGTCAAAAATAATATATCACACTATAAGTGTGGGTGCGGGGCTCAAACCCACTAAACGCAAATGTTAACACTGTGACATTTTATTAAATTTTTAATGTTTATTTTTGGGAAGGAAAGAGAGACAGAGAAGCAAGGGAGAAGCAGAGAAAAAAAGGGAGACACAGAATCTGAAGCAGGCTCCAGGCTCCGAGCTGTCAGCAATAGAGCCTGATGCGGGGCTTGAACTCACAAACCTCGAGATCATGACCTGAGCTAAAGTCAGACACTCAACTGACTGAGCCACCCAGGCACCCCATTTTATTAAATTTTTAAACCACAGTATTTTATATTCACAAAACTATGTGAAAACCCAGGTTGTCCAAATTGCATACAAATTGTAAATACAGCAAATGATAGGGGAAGATGTATAATACACCATTATATATACAATTCCAAGAAGACAATCTATTTAACAAATTAAGGAGAGAAATAGTGTCTTTTAAAAAGTGTTGGATTGGAAGGGAATGGGAGGTGCTAATGCTGGCCTGTAGGAATTGAGACATTTATGAACCAACAGAAGTTTCTTTATAAGCCTTGGAAAGAAATACCTTCTTCCCCCAATCAAAACAGCCTGACATGTAGTCTAATTCATTATTCCTGAAGTGTTCAGAACAACTTCATAGAGTAGATGTGTTTACTTTGTTCCTCTTCTATATGAAGATTATAACAAAGCTTTCATTGAAGTAGAAAAGATTTTGATCTATTCCGGTTGCAGTTCAGAGAATTTGTGGCTTGCCTCAGTGAGAAATAAACATGACTGCACTATTATTTATGGATGTTTTGGCAATGTGGATAAAATTAATCTACTTTGTTAATGAGTTAGAGGTCAGTGGTTAGATAAATGTACGTTATACCTAAGTTTACACACAGACACAATCTTAGTAAACAGTTTGAATTCCTTTCCCTCAAAAAAAAAAGTTTTTAAAGTTTTTATTTATTTTTGAGAGAGAGAGAGAGAGAAAGAGAGAGCATGAGAAGGGGAGGGGCAGAGAGAGAGGGAGACACAGAATCTGAAGCAGGTTCCAGGCTCCAAGCTGTCAGCACAGAGCCTGATGCGGGGCTTGAACCCACTAAACGCAAGATCATGACCAGAGCTGAAGTCGGATGCTTAACTGACTGAGCCACCCAGGCACCCCCACCTCAATTTTTTTAAATAGTTTACAAAAAAGATCTTTTAAGAATCCTCTAAGATTATGATATTGACACATATATATGCTATGAAAATCTTAGAATTCGAAGCTGAATTAACTCATTTAAAATCAAACACAGTCTCCTCACCTCACACATCACACTGTAAATAAATTTGTATATATAGGTATTTCTAATTCCTTTTAACATTGAAAAATATTTAATTTTCTTTTGAATATTGCAATCAAAGCACATGTATGGATTTGTAGTATTTAAAGAATAATGTATAAGAATTCTTATATTATTTATTATATTCTTAATGTTTAATATTAGTCTCCAATGTCATTTTAATAGCTGTTCAACATTCTGCCAAATAGGTTTAGTATACTCTATTTAAATGAATCAATTTTAATCAGCATTAAAGTTACTCTAATTTTGATACGAGAAATTACTCAGAGGTAAACATTCATATGCATAAGTATTTATTTATGATTATTACCACAAAAATATATTTTAAGATATCAGAGATATGTAGGCAAAGTGTATGTGTACATACGTTTTTAAGTTTTGCTATGGAGTGGCAAATTGGCTCTCCAAAAATAGTGTAATAACTTAGAGTCTAAATAGTAATGCATATACCAACATTGATGACTTCTTACACTCTTTCTTCCTTGACCTGCTGCCAGTGAGGAGGAATGATGAGAACAGAGTTTGACAGCCAACCAGCAGGATGAGCACCCTTTGATCCTTAGCTATATTTGAGAGCTTCCTCACTGACTGAAAATGTATTTATCTGTATGAAGTATCTCACTAAATGAAGTTAGTAATTTTCTCCAAACATTTTGCTCTCTTTGACAATGAGTAGGTAGATGGAAACTATTAATTGGAGACCAGGCTATAAAATTAGCCTTTCAGGCTATTTTCGTTAAGAGGGTGATGGTTGTCATTACACATATTCTAGTATTTATTTTTCTCATTTACAAAGGCATTCCTTACTAATTTCAAAAAATAAAACTAGAAAGAATTTATGTTTCCCTCCTTTTAGACAAGATTATAATTTTATGTTAACTATAGAATATCATAGTTTAAGTTCTAATTATAAAGCATACTTTTCCCATAATGCTACATAATTTTGAGAAACAGTTCTTTAGAAGATTAATATTTAGTTGACTGGATGTAGATAGTTAACCAGTATAATTCAGTGTTTAATTCAGTGGCAATTTGTTGTAACTATATCTGTCACTATACAAAAAGCTAGTTTATATTATGGATCCTTTATTTAGTTTTGATTAACAGCCCTGGAGTTCCTGCATCAAAAGTAAGATATTTGTAAACTCATATATATATGTGTACACACACATATAAACTCATACATATACACATATATGTATGTGTGTATATATATGTATATAAAATTTATTTCTAGATTACTTTCCATATGAATATGTGATAACAGAATTTCCCTACTTTCATAAGTTACCTTAAAGATAATATGAATAAAAATAAAAACTGGCTTTTCTAAAAATCTATAAAGTAATTGCTCTTTTGAGTAAAATATACACTGTGCAGTATTAATATCAGTTTATGTGGTTCTTGAGTCAAACAATGATGCAAAACTTCTTTCCCTCAGAACATCAGACTTGCAATTGCTTCACAAGTTTTCTCCTACCTCTCTCTCCATAGCAGTCCTCATATAGACCTTTAACTTCTGAATTGCCTTGTCTGGAACTCTAATATCCTGCATTCGCTGTAATGCAGGCTGCAGTTAAGTAAAAAGGTTTTTGCCAAAGACATGGCTACCTTTTTTCTCTCAGATATGGAGTAAGCAGAGTTTCAATCATGCTAAGTGGTTCAGATTCATAAATGAAAGGAACTGCCCTGTCATCTTCCTAAATTGTGTTAAATGAAAAATTATATATGTTGGTGAATCCATTCTCTTTCTCTACACAGCAATACAAAGTTTTGCTCATGAGAGCTGATGATTTCACTTGGAACAATTTTAAATGCCATTATTCATTACAAAAACTGTAGAAAATGGCATGCCCCCAATTCACAATTCTATCACCTAATCAACCCAATAAATTTTTTTTCATTAAATTTCACTGCTGTATCTGATTAGGACATTGTCTGAAAACAATTAGCTCACCTCGTGTGATAAATAGTAAATTATAGCATGCTATTTTAAGCACTATATCACTTATTTAGAAGCTGTAGAAATTAAACAGAATTTAATATAAGAAATTTGAATGAACAGTGTGTAATCAGGTAAAAAGCACATATATTATGAAATTTTCACTGATACCAATCTTCCAAATTTTTAAATAGAAATACAAGATTAATATTTAACTTTGCTAAGTAAGAGAAAATCTATACCAATTTGAGGAGAGGTAATCTGATTTCTAATGGTGTCTAATACCTTATTCTCAAATTTTATTTGGCAATAAAAACACTTGATCTGCATCCTAGATTTCCATCCCACTAATGAATGAAAATCATTAGTTGTATCGCCATTTAGTCTAAAATTAAAAGTGAAATATGAGTTTAAAGTACATTGCCATGTTGCCCTTGTCAAAAGTCCACTATGCTTTCATATTTATCATCATTTTTTTGTATTCTACCAAGTTAATATAATAGAGACCATGGTTGCATGGAAAGAATTATTACTGCACAGTGAGAATGATTCTTCTTTCCTCTTTGTTCAGTTATCTTAGCTGTGATTGTCTTTGGAAAGTGGACTGAAAACTAACTGAGATACAGACACTCCTCGGGAAGATTAGTCAAGTTTCTTGATATTTATTTTGAACTCACTGTATGAGCCATCTACCATATTTTGATTTGTATTATTAGGATTGTTTACCTCCAGTCCAGATCAAATGTAATATGCTCGCTGATGCAATATAATCTGATATGCAGTAGTGGAGAATAGTTGAGTCTTACAACTATATCTGTAGAACTATAAAAGACAGGCTATGCTCTTATATGTGAAATGAAGTTGCACTTATTCCTCAGCCCAGATTTGCCCTCGTGGATATAAAGTGAGCAAAGCAATTACAGATGCTTGAACTGAAATCTAAAAATTGTGAGGCTGTTGTTAAGGCTTCCAACAAGAAAACTTTTGGTCCTAAGTTAGAAGAAAAATATTTTTATGCTGGATGCATCATTGAAATGAATAATGTGTAATTTTTAATATTGGGTACACTGTGTTCAGACATTGTCTCAAAGCATTGAGTTTTGCTCATGATAACTTGTACTTTTTAATTTTTTTAAGTATTTTTTAAGTTTATTAATTTGAGAGAGAGAGAGAGAGATTGTGAGCAGGGGAGGGGCAGAGAGAGAGGGAGAGAGAGAGAGTCCCAAGCAGGCTCTACACTGTCAGTGCAGAGCCCCATTTAGGGCTCAAACTCACGAACCATGGGATCATGACCTGAACTGAAATCAAGAGTCAAACTTAATTGTTTGCTTAACCAACTGAGCCAGCCAGGCTCCCCACTCATGATCACGTTTAATGTGGACACTCTTCTATCCTTGAATACATACCTACAAATAACAAAATTTTCTGAAAAAATGGAGAAAATATAATCAAGCTAGAAATCTTGAAACCAAGGCATCTCTAGATATGTTCAAATAATAGAGCACAATTTCTGTACCTTTCAATGTTTTGAGATATTGTTCATCTTAAAATTGGGCACCAAAGATGCACTAAAACCTTAAGCTGTTAGTATTCTGTCCTTGGCTCATTCAAAGCAAGGTCTGATAATGACTACTGGAATCCAAAGTTATAATCAAGAAGTCATAGGTTTGGGGTGTCTGGCTGGTTCAGTTGGTTAAGTATTCTACTCTTGGATTTTTGCTCAGGTCATGATCGAACAGTTCGTGAGTTCAAGCCCTGCATGGGACTCTGCACTCACAACGCAGAGCCTTCTTGGGATTCTCTTTCTCCTTTCTCTCTGACCCTCCCCTACTAATGGCTTTCTTTCACTCTCTCTTTCAAAAATTAAATCAACCTAAAAAAAAGTGTAAGTTACACAAAGGAGGCAGAACTGCATATTTAAACTGTATTTTAAAATACTATTAACTTTATGCCAACAAATTTGAGAACCTGAATGAAATAAATAAATTCTAAAAAAAAAAAAAATATTTAAGAAACAATGTGATTGTCCCATAATATTAAGGAAATGGAGCAGCATTTTAAAACAGTGTTTTCAGGGGCACCTGGGTGACTCAGTAGGTTAAGGGTCTAATTTCAGCTCAGGGCATGATCTCGCAGTTCGTGAGTTCGAGCCCTATGTCCAGCTCTGTGCTGACAGCTCAGAGCCTGGAGCCTGCTTCAGATTGTCTGTCTCCCTCTCTCTCTCTGCCCCTCCCCTGCTCACACTCTGTATCTCTTTCTCTCTCTCTCTCAAAAATAAATGAACATTAAAAAAAAAATTAAACATTTTCACATCAAGTACAGGTGGTTTTGAAAACTGGGCTCTACCAAAATTCAAGAAGCATGCACTTAAAATGTATAGAAATATATTCAAAAAGGAGAAAAAGATGGAATATTTTTTGATACATTTAATGATACAGATATCATCTTATAACCAAAATCAAATGAAGACAGTATGGAAAGGACAGTTACAGGTCACTTAAGAACTTCTAAACCAAGTAGTGGCAAACTGAATTCTTCAATGGATTTTAAAAAATACTGTTATTTTTCACAGAAGAATGCTGTTTGCTTAAAATTTAAATATCTATGATATAATTCACTGCATTTTCATCTACATGAAAAAATATAATCATCTTAATAGATGCAGAAACAGCCTCCAATAAATTCCACAAATCCATGTTCAAAAACCTTACAAATTTAGGAACAAAAACAATTTCTTTATGCTGATAAAGGCATTCACCAAAAGCTTAGGTTATATAGCATAGTCTATACCGTGGAACATTAGTTACATTCCTTTTAAAATTCAACATTGAAACTTTGTATATTGACAGATGGTAAGTAGACTTAACCTGGGGATCACTTCTTAATGTGTGCAATATTGAAGCACTATGATGTACACCTGAAATTATAAGATATTTTATGTCAATTAAACCTAAAGCAAAAATAAATGAAATAAAAAAAGTAAAAGTTAGCACTGAGACAAGGAATCACAGTGAAGTACCTTGAATATGCACAAAACCAAATATGATTTTTTTTAATACCACCTAAGAAAGAAAGAAAGAAACAAGCTTGACAGACCCATCTCTTGGAATATTGTGGTGAAGGGAAAGGTAGAAACTAGAAACTGGTGATAGAAATTAAGGACCCCCCAGGGGAAAAAATGTGTATCTATATATATACACATATATATTAGCTGCATATATATATGTGTGTGTGTGTGTATACACACACACACACACACACACACACACATACACATACATATACATATAGGCTGTCAGAAAACGCGTATCTACTCCTAATGGTGTTACCTTGGGGTGCTTGAGAAACAAGTTCTTAGAGTACTAGAGATAGCATTCCTTAGGGATGCAGCTCCTTAGGGTACTAGTAATAGAAGTTTAGTGGCTCACCTAATCTTTCACCACTATTAGGCATCTATATCCTAGGAAATCCAAGATTTTTATAAAGAAGAAATATGGCTGGCAGTAGACACGCAGTTGCTATGTGAGGTAAACAGAAAGTGAGAATAAAAAAAAATATTTAATAGATAAAGCTACCCCTCTCCCAAAATCAACTATGAAGCAGAAGGATCCAGTAGTATAATACTCCCCAAATAACTAAGTATCACTAAATAAGCACTTGTAGATATGAAATTATCAAATGTGAAATTCAAAACTCAGAAAAGCCTTCAAAAAGTATAAAGAAAAGTTGTAACCCAAAAAGTAACAGATTTCAGGAAGAATATTGAAAAAAAAAATAGTACAAAATCGTAAGAAACTAATGGAAAGATGACCAAGGGTAAATAAATATTGCCAAAAATATACTAGTGGTTATCAGGAAGAGAGATAAAAATAAGTAAATAAATGAAATAAAGTAGAGAGGATCAGAAGTAGCTAAGACAGGGAAATAATATGCAACTGATATTTAATTGGGTTTCTTAAAGGAGAGAAGCAGAAGACTGGAAGAAAGGCAACATTAAAACTATAATCCAGGGGCACCTGGGTAGCTCATTCAGTTGAGCCTCTGACTTTGGCTCAGGTCATCAACTTTGGGGTGTGTGAGTTCCAGCCTCGCGTCGGGTTTTGTTCTGACAGCTGAGAGCCTGGAGCCTGCTTCAAGATTCTGTGTCTCCCGGGGCACCTGGGTCAGTCAGTCAGTTGAGTGTCTGACTTGAGCTCATGTCATGAGATCACAGCTTGTGAGTCCGAGCCCTGTGTTGGGCTCTGTGCTGACAGCTTGGAGCCTGGAGCCTGCTTCGGATTCTGTGTCTCCCTCACTTTCTGTCCCTAACCCACTCGCATTCTGTCTCTGTCTCTCTCAACAATAAATAAACACTAAAAAAAAAAAAAAGATTCTGTGTCTCCCTCTCCCTCTCTCTGTTCCTCCCCCGCTTGCACTCTCTCTCTCAAAAATAAATAAAGATTAAAGAAAATTAAAAACCATAATCCACAGCAAATCAGAACAACAGAAATGGTCAAGAAACAAAAGATAACTGTGAGAGGGATAAGAACATTTTTGAAGTTGTTAATATAATGATAACATGTAAAACTAAAATAAAAACCTAGCACTGGATTTAAAAACATTTTTAAAAATTACTAAAAGACTTCCTACAAAAAAACTCATTAAATATGACATCCATAATGAATATATAAAATATGATGGAGGTTTTTAAAATAGTTTTATAAAAGAGGTTTATAAAACAGTTATACCCAATAAATGTATTTTGGCTTAATTTATGTACTACAATTAAAAAAAGTTTTTCATATTGCTTCTTGAAATTCATGCAATTCAATCTTTTTGCAAAATACACATTTAAGAAAAAAGGATTTAGAAAGGGTAAATCCTAATGCTAGACAAGAGAATTTTCATGCCGCAAAGCATTAAGAAGACCAAAAGAAGATACTTTATAATGTTCAAGGGTGCAAATCACAAAGAAAGTATATTAGTTAAAAATGTATCCACATCTTGGATAGTATAGTCACCACCTTCATAAAGTAGATATGCACAAAAAGTATTTGATATGTGGAAACTTCTTTTACCTTCCTCAGTCCAAAGTGAATTATATGATGTTCATATATATATATATATATATATATATATATATACACACACATATATATATGCATATATATATGTTCATATATACACATATATATTGTTATATATAATATATTGTATTATTTTTATATTTTTATTATATTAACTATATTATTACATATAATATAGATTTTATTTTATAAATATAAATATATAAATATAATATATAATTTTGAACACATCCAAATGAAGAAATCCTTTTTAAGTGTATAGGGAACACTGACAAAAGTTGAACATACATTAGTTATTTTAAAAGCTCAATAAGTTCTATAAATTGAAAATTACATGAAAGCATGCTGTGATTACAATGTAATATGCCTAGAAATCAAGAATATATTCCTAACAAGTTTTCTGGCTAGAAACATTTTTAAAGTAAATCCAATTAAACAATTTCTTTGAAAAGTTCAAATTTGCAAAGTTATAAAACAGTAATAATAATAAGAATGAAAACACCTTTCAGAATCAGATGTCAGAAAAAAAATCATAGCTCTAAAAACCTATAAAAACTAAAATGGAAGTATGAAATTAAATGAGTTTAATTTCAGGTAGCAAATTATCAGCAAAATCCAACATAAGTCAGAAAGATGAAAATAAATTTGAAGCAGAAATGAGGTACATTATACATTATATAGAAAGATGTAGAATAAATTTTAAAAAAGTAATGTTTTCTCCTTGAAAACACACACACACAGACACACACACACGCACACACACAAAACATAAGCTGGCCCAATCAAGGAGAAAGAAAACAAATCAAAGGAGAAAGAAAACACATATAATTGGAAATGGCTGGTGGGAAATAACAGAGGACATTTCAGTAGATTTTGAGAGAGTATTTTGTAGAACTCTATGTCAACTAATTTGAAAACGTAGATGAAATGAACAATTTCATGAGGAAATACATTTAGCCAAAACTGCCCCAGGAGACACAGACAGCTCACATTGACTCATGACAGAGAAGAAATGTAATGTCATTGAAGAACTGCACCACAAAGGAGCACCAGGGCCCATGTGATTTTATAAGAGAACCAGACATTCAAGGGTAATGCCAACACAGTTTGAACTGTTGTACAGCATAGGCTTTCTTTACAGTTGCTATAAAAGCCTTTTGCAAAATTTCATACCAATTCCTGGTTTAAAAAAAAAAAAAATTAAAAGGACACCTGGGCGGCTCTGTCAGTTAAGTGTCCAACTTTGGCTCAGGTCATGATGTCACGGTTCATGAGTTCAAGCCCTGCATTGGGCTCCCCGCTGACAGTGTGGAGCCTGCTTGGGATTCTCTTTCTCCCTCTCTCTCTGCCCCTCCTCTCTCTCTCTCTCTCTCTCTCTCTCCAAAATAAATATTTAAAAAATTAAAAATCTAGGAATTGGAGGATAATTTCTTAATGTGATAAAACCTATATGCCTCAGTCCATAATCCAACAAAGTGGCATTCCCATTAAGCTCAGAAAGAAGGAAGGATGCACAGTATCTTCACATTTTTGTTTTGGACGTATTTGTGTAAATCAGATGAAAGTAAACAACTAGCCATAAGATTTGGAAAAGTATTCAGTGAGATAGGATACATATTTAGCATATGGAAATGAACAGTTGTTCCTATATGCTAACAATAACCATTTAGAGTGTATGGAATAGGAAGCCATTCACAATAGCAACAAAATATAAAATACTTAGTGACATAAGAAAATGAAATGTATTTGAGATATATATAAAATATATAAATGTACAAAATGTACAAAACCTGTATGAGGACAATGTTAAAACATTCCTGAAAGACATAAAGTAGACTTGAACAAATGGGAAAATATCCCTGCTCTGTGATAAAATGAAGATCGTAAAGAGGTGAGTATTAATTATAAATTTTATATTATCCCAATAAGAAATTCTAACAAGTTTTATATGTTTGAATGAGATATGCTTATTTTTAGGTTCATTTAGAAAAATAAGTATGCAGTAATATCTGAGGAAATACCAAAAAAAAAAGTAAGAAGGGCTGAATTCTAAATAATATGGATGTTAAAAAATCTATAACTAGAAATGTGTGGTTTTAGGACATGAATTAACAGAGATTAAAGGAACAGAATATACAGTATAGAAAAAGACATATATATATATATGTTATATATATATACATATATATATATAAAATAGAGATGGAACTTCAAAGTACTGGAAAAATGAATTTTTTTAATAAAACAGTTTTGGAAAAATTGAATATCATAAGGAAAAAGAAAAGTAGTTGCTTACTACCACCATAATTCCAAAATGATCAGAAATCTAACTTTGAGAAAGAAAACCTTACATGTACCAGGAGAAAACATCAATAAATTATTTGTAATCTTAGTTTGAAGAAAGCCTTTATACTATGCACCAATAGCCAGAGACAATATAAAAATACGATGGTAAATTTTATTACATAAAGATTAGAAGAATATTTTTGGTCTTTCATCCATTTTGAATTTATTTTTGTGTATGGTGTAAGAAAGTGGTCTAGCTTCATTCTTTTGCATGTTGCTGTCTAGTCCTCCCAGCACCATTTGCTAAAGAGACTGTCTTTTTTCCTCTGGATACCCTTTCTTGCTTTGTCAAAGATTAGTTGTGCATACATTTGTGAGTTCAATTCTGGGTTCTCTATTCTATTCCATTAGTTTGTATGTCTGTTTTTGTCCCAATACTATACCGGCTTGATGACTGCAGCTTTGTAGTATAGGCTAAAATCTGGGATTGGGATGCCTCCAGCTTTGGTTTTCTTTTTCAACACTACTTTGGTTATTCTGGGTCTTTTGTGGTTCCATTACAAATTCTAGCTCTGAGAAGAATGCTGGTGCTATATTGATAGGGATTGCATTGTATGTGTAGATTGCTTTGGGTAATATGACATTTTAACAATATTTGTTCTTCCAACACATGAGGATGGAATGTTTTTTCCATTTCTTTGTATCTTCTTTAATTTCCTTCATAAGCTTTCTACAGTTTTCAGCGTACAGATCTTTTACCTCTTTGGTTAGGTTTATTCCTAGGTATTTTACGGTTCTTGGTACAATTGTAAAGAGGATCTTCTGTCGCTGCATTATTAGTGTACAGAAATGCAACAAATTTCTGCACGTTGATTCTATATCCTGCTACTTGGCTGAATTCAAAGACCTAAATATGAGCCAGGAAACCATCAAAATCCTAGAGGAGAAAACAGGCAACAGCTTCTTTGACCTCGGCCACAGCAATTTCTTACTTGACATGTCTCCAAAGGCAAGGGAAATAAAAGCAAAAATGAACTATTGGGACCTCATCAAGATACAAAACTTCTGCACAGCAAAGGAAACAATCAACAAAACTAAAAGGCAAGCAACAGAATAGGAGAAAATATTTGCAAATTACATATCAGTTAAGGATTTGTATCCAAAATCTATAAAGAACTTACCAAACTCAACACCCAAAAAAAACAAATAACCCAGTGAAGAAATGGGCAGAAGACATGAAGAGACACTTTTCCAAAGACATCCAGATGGCTAACAGACACATGAAAAGATGCTCAACATTGCTCATCATCAGAGAAATAAGTATCAAAACCACACTGAAATACCACAACACAGCAGTCAGAGTGGCTGAAATTAACTACTCAGGAAACAATAGATGTTGGCGAGGATGTGAAGAAAGGGGAACACTCCTGCACTGTTGGTAGGAATGCAAACTGGTGCAGCCACTCTGGAAAACAGTGTGGAGGTTCCTCAAAAAATTAAAAAAATTATTACCCTGTGACCCAGCAATAGCACTACTAGGAATTTATCCAAAGGAAACAGGAGTGCTGATTCATAGGGGCACATGTATCCCAATGTTTATAGCAACACTTTCAACAATAGCTAAATTATGGAAAGAGCCCAAATGTCCATCAACTGATGAATGGATAAAGAAGATGTGGTTTATATATACAATAGAATACTACTCGGTGATGAAAAAGAATGAAATCCTGCCATTTGCAACAACGTGGATGGAACTGGAGGGTATTATGTTAAGTTAAATAAATCAGTCAGAGAAAGATATCATATGTTTTCACTCATGTGGAATTTGAGAAACTTAACAGAAGACCATGGGGGAAGGGGGAAGAGAAGGGGAAAAAATAGTTACAGAGAGGGAGGGAGGCAAACCACAAGAGACTCTTAAATACAGAGAACAGACTGAGGGTTGATGGGGGTTGAGGGTCGAGGGGACAGGCGGGGAGGGAAAATGGGTGATGGGCATTGAGGAGGGCACTTGCTGGGATGAGCACCAGGTGTTGTATATGAGTTATGAATCACAGGAATCTACTCCTGAAGCCAAGAGAGACTATGCTGTATACACTGTATGTTAGCTAACTTGACAACAAATTATATAAAAGATACATATATTGGAAAAATAGTACCATAACCAATGTCAAGATAAAACAACAATCCAGAACATACCTGCAGCTTATAGCTCACATAATGAATATAAAGACAAAGAGAACTGTTGAAAAATGAAGACCAAAACACAAAAGAAATCTGATAATAAAAACAAACATTAGCAGAGATTCAGATAATGATTGACTCTCATTTATAATTGTGCAAATGACACATTATATATGTTATATTATACATATATGCATATATATGAAGCTTAACTTTTTTCCTAAGAGAAATGCAAAATGAAATTACACCAGTATACCTGTGACAAGTTGGGTTTCACAGGAAGCCAAGTGAAGAGAAGATTAGCCTGCAGGACCATTTTCACACAGGACATCAATAACTTTGGAAAGTTACACAAGGAAGCAAAATTGGCCAGAAAAATGTGGGCTCCAGGGCCATCTGAATGAAGGCCTCCGCTGATTCCACAAAGAGTTCTAGACTGGGGTGGCTCTCAGAGAAGTCCCAAGTGAGAGCAATAGGGTTGGGCTTGTATCCTTCAGTACTGATCAGTCCCATTGGATGTGGACTGCCCTTGAACAGAGGTCTAATCTTGGATGAGACATTGTCTTCAGTCCCGGCAACCCTCAGAGAAGAAGACTGACAGCTGAGCACTTTCTTCCAACAGCACTTCTAGGTGCTGCCAAGGTCCTTCCTTCCAGAGAGGGTTCCCATTGGCATGTCCTAGTGTCTACTACACCACCATTTCTTCCCTATCGGATTGGCAAAAATTCAAACACTGAACAACATACTCTGCAACATGCCCATGAGAAAATAAGTACCTTATACATTGCTGGTAGATGTGCAAGACGATACTTCCCTTATAGAGGAGCATACCCTGACAATATTTCCCTACACATTAAATCACAAGCATATGTACAGAGTTAACCACTGTGGCATCATTTGAGATGTGCGTCTTAGGAGGCTCATTATAGTATATCCACACTTTGGAGAACTATGTAGGAATAAAAAGGATGGAAGAAGATCTGTAACAAGAAAACATGCCCTGTGTTCTCTGATTTATCTCTAGCTTATATGTGTATGTGTATCTGGGTTTACATTTATAGTTATGAAATATTAATGTTTCACTTATAAAACATTTCCCCCCAGAAAAGGATAAAGACCTAATAACTTTTTTGTATGTGATGAGAATGGCATGAAACCAAGACTTTTTGCAGGGATGCTCCCTCTGTCTGTCTGTCTGTCTCTGTCTCTCTCTTGTAATCTTAGTTTGAAGATATATATATATATATATATATATATATACACACACACACACACACACATACACACACATACACACACATACACTATATGTTTGAACTATCTACGTATTTTTAAAATAATATTGGGGCACCTGGATGACCCAGTCAGTTAAGCATCTGACTTCAGCTTAGGTCATGATCTCATGGTTTGTGAGTTTGAATCCCACAGCAGGGTCTCTTCTCTCAATGCAGAGTCTGCTTTGGATCCTCTCTCTCCTTCTCTCTCTGCCCTTCCTCTGCTCACACTCTTGCTTTCTCTCTCAAAAATAAAATAAACCTTAAGAAAATAAAAAGAGGGGCACCTGGTTGGTGGCTCAGTTGGTTAAGCCTCCGACTTCGGCTCAGGTCATGATCTCGTGGTCTGCGAGTTCGAGCCCCACATCAGGCTCTGTGCTGACAGCTCAGAGCCTGGAGCCTGCTTCTGATTCTGTGTCTCCCTCTCTCTCTCTGCCCCTCCCCCACTCATTTTCTGTCTCTCTCTGTCTCAGAAATAAATAAACATTAAAAAAATTAAAAAAAAATAAAACGAATATTAAATAGAAAACATGAGGACACCAAAGCTTTGTTGAAATACTAAGAGAAGCAAATGCACCTGAATGTAAATCAAACGGATATGGATTTTACTTAAAGATGATACTAAGAACACATATACACACATGCACACAGAGAGAGAACATAGGGATATCTCTCTAGCTAGCCATCTATCTCTTCTGAAAAGGCCCACAACTAATAACATTAGAGTAGCAATTAGCACACATAACCCCAGATCTTTATATCTAAATACTGTAATCCAGTAGAAAAACTCATTGGAGAAATGACTGATTACAGTTAGGAGGTAGGGGAAGTAAAAGGATCTCAGAACATGTGATTGTGCAGAAAACAAAGTGCTCAAAGACAAATGTAATCATTTCTAAAGAATAGAGGTGTTGGTTTGAAGGAGTGCCCAATAACCAAATTGTGACAATTTTAACATCATAAAGAATAAGAACAATCATGGAATGTAATATATTACATTAAATATGGTTAAGTATGTCGTCATATGAAGAGGAGGGAGAGCAAGGATGAGAGTGAACACAGGCAAGGGGAAATAGTTTTCTTCACAGAAGAATGCTACCTGATAAATACAAAAGTGATATTAGAATTAGAAAATCACTTTGAAATGATAGTTTATTCAGGGAAAGGTCATGAATGGATGCTAAACCTATGACGTGAAAGTTAATGGAGAAGATGCTCACATAATGTGCAAGTCTCATCCCACTTTTAATTAAAAGGCAAAATGTATTTTTCAATGCATATGTCACAGTTACCATGTAAACAGCATTGTCATGAGTGGGAAGATGTGTAATGGTATTCTTCCTAATATGAAGCAGAAGAGGTATCCAATATCACCTGTGTAATATTCTTGCCTAAAATATTTAGCCTAAATTAAAGCATAAGAAAACAATCAGACAAATCCAAAATGCTGGACATTCTATAAGACCATTGGACCAAGAGTCTAAAAAATGGTTAATATTATAGAAATCAAAAAAGATAAATGTTTTTCTTTAAGAGAGATTAAAGAGATGATAACCCAATATATGTAAATATTTATTAAGACATCTATTTTATCTAAATATATAAATGTACATATTTATATGTCTAAACGTAATATATATACACACACACACACACACACACACACATATATATGGTTACTTGGGGCTGTTGTGGAAATTAGGGTATAGACTGTATGTTTAGATGATATTAACATAAATATTCATATGTGTTATTTGCTTACATGTGGAAATCGTCTTAATCTTGAGAGATGTATATTGAAGTATTTAGGCAAAAATATCCTGATGTTTGCAACTTACTTTTAAATGATTCAGCAAACAACGAAAGAGGGAGGGCAAATATTCAACGTGTTGATATAAGATGGTGAATCCAGGTAATGATCTCATGGGTGTTTATGTAGTATTCACTCAACATTTCTGTAGGCTTGAACATTTTCTCAATAAAAAGAAAACAAATGTGGTACCATTTCATACTCATTAGATTGACCAAAAATTAAATAATCTAATGAAATTAACTGCCAGTAAGGAAGCGGCAAGGATGAGAAGCAATGGGAACTCACATTGCTAGTAGACTGTAAGTAGGGGCGACTTTGGAAAATACTTTGTCACTATCTAGTTAAGTAGAAGACATGTTTACTAATGACCAATCCCACTTCTTGGCGCTTGTCTCAAGAAAATCCTGCCATGTGCATGACGAGACCTTGATAAAACTGTTCATAGGCGACTTGTTTTTAAGAACTAAAATTTGGAAATGCTCAAATGTCAATAAAACATAAATTATGCTATATTCACATAAAATACGACATAGTGGTGGAAACCAACTATGGCTGCAAACATCAACATAAATTAATCTCAGAAATAAATTCTTGTGTGAAAATAGCAAACCACAACATGATGCAATGGTGTAAAGGTTAAAAGTATACAATAGCGTTTATTTACAATAAAATATGTTGTGAAATGTTTCACCTAAAGCTGTCCAAACTGTAGTTGTTGGCCATTTAGATGAGCGTTACCGAAGTCCTGTGTCTTTACTAAATGCCAAGATGACATCCTGTGTCAAAGTGTTGCACAGGCGATCATCACCTAGAGGTGTCTTCTAATGCTTTTCCCACAGTAATGGAGAAAAGGCACTCTTCTACCCGGATCAATGTTTACATGAATGTGTGTGCATTCTCGAGAATGAAAACAAGAAACTGAGTGTTAGCTGCAAATTGGAGAATTAAAAGCGATACAGGTAGTTGGTATTTTTGTGTTGACCAGAGAGATGCTGTTTAAATAAAAAAAAGAAAATCAATATTTTCTATTTCTTTGCAGAGTAAAAGTGAGCAAATTACTGTGCGGCATCTGACATCAGGAAACTGGGAAGTGATAAAGATCTTGGCATACGATGAAACTACTCAAAAAATGTGAGCATTTTGGTTCTCTAGTCAGATTGGTAGTCACAGTTGTCAAACGCAATCTTTCGGCCAGATTGATGTTTTGCTTACCGTGGTCCTAGTCCAGACACCTTGGCCATGGAAACAGCAACATTCTCTTTAAAGACTCTCCCTACCCTTCACCCAGAGAGACACTTGCACACACACATTTACACAGATACGTACACACTTAGACTGAGAGAGATCACAGAGAAGTGTGATATGATATTTTAAGAACAAAAAGATGTGTTTCCCAAACGGATCAAAGTTCAGTGGTTGAATGAGAGAACAGGCCGGAGCTCGAAGATTCAAGTGAAAACTCAGCGTGGCAAAAATTGATCTGTGCCTGATGTGTGTGTTTTCTCTTTCCTGGGCAGTTACTTTCTGAGCACCGAGTCTTCGCCCAGAGGGAGGCAGCTGTACAGGTAAGCAAGGTGCAAAGACTTGGCTGTGCAGGTTGATTTCTCAGTGGCCATCTACACACCTTAAGGATAGGATGGAAAACTCTGCAGTTTCATTTTTGACATGACGGAACCTCACGCTCTTGGTCCAGTCTCTCACGTCTGGACCTTTGCAAGCCTGAACGTTGGGACCTGAAGTGAAGACCATCCAGCTGCTCCTTTTGTAATTTTTTTCCTCACCTGCTTTTACAGTCTCAAAGTGTCTTTTTTTTTTTTTTTAAGGCTTGCATTTCTCAACTACCCATCTCACGGGAGTTTACGTATTTTCCTGAGTGGACTTTTCTTCCGCTAAGCCTCATTTTGAATTTTCAGTGCATTTATATTGTACACCGGTAACTTATTCCCAAAGTAAAACCATTGTGAACACTTAGAAGAGTAGATCAAGGGGAAGGGAAGTTTTTCTCCCCTGCCCCCACGATGTGCAAAACCTGGTAAGATTATTATTTGAGCCAGTAACACTCACTGCTTAGTAAAATAAAGCATTAGATGGGGAATGTTCTCATCTGCCCAATTTTCCCAGATGGAAAGTTATATTCATAAAATATGCTTAAGGTCATACCTATTTAGTATTAAAACATCTCCTCACTCAGAAAGCTTTCACCAGGATCTCATAAGAATGACTTTTATTTTTGTCTGGCAAGCAACTTATTAATTCTAGACTTTATATACACTTTCAAATTTCCATTTCGCAGATTCATTTTTAAAGTGTCAAAACTGCCATGGCATATTCTCAGTGGAAATTCATCATGTTTGAAGAAGTGTCACCACTGATCCTTACCCAGTAGCCTAGACTTTCCTTTGAGAGTAAAAATGCATGTTTAAAGCACCCTAAACTCCCTCTAATACACTGCACACTCTTATTTATGCATAAATTGCTTTCATCTGAAGCGTCTATTTTTATCACCTCTCTCAATAGGTGATTTTTGGATTCTTTGTTTTATGGGGTTTTTGTTTTGTGTTTCTCTTGAGTCTGAAACCCATAGTCTCAATTCTAATGACTTCCAAGGGAAGGAAAGCTGTTTATTTAAAGAGACTGATGCTAGTGGTTGGTTTAGAGATCTTGATGAACGTAGTGGTCACTTTGTGCTTTTTGGTGACCTGAAGCTTATCTTGAAGCGTATACTCCGGTTGATACTGGCAGTTGTGAACAATTTAAGGTTGTGGAACTAGTATATCTAAGTGTTATTTCTCTCATTTTATGAAACTCTTAAAGAAAAATCACAGTGTCAAAAGATTAGACTAGGCCCATTTCAGCCAATGGAACTATCTCAATCTCTCTCCCCAATATGATTAGCCTAAAATGTGATCTGAATCAAAATGACTTCTTAGATTTGTGTGCTTGTCTTTGTTCTCTAGTGACTGAGGCAGCAGTCTGTCTATGAACTGTACTAGTGGAGCAGGCCATGTTATAAAGGAAATATAGTACCAATAAATTTCCCCTTAAGTTGCTCAGCAAATGCCAGTTGGCTTGACTGTAAGATAATGTTACTGTTTAACTCAGAAAACTCAATCACTGTCTTACCCAGGTCATAAAAATAATCATTGGTTGACCAAATTTATGGGATGAGATAGACCTGTGAAGAATCACAGATGCTGCCATAGTCAGTGTTAGAATGAACGTTGTCTCAAAATGTGCATTTCTTTATTTCAATAGATTATCATAATTTAGACTATGATCTAAGTAATGATAAATACTAACATAAATCTCTGAGGAACTTGAATCTGAAAAGTTATATGAAGGAGAGAGGGAAAGGGTTTAAATCCTAGTTATGTCATTTCACTAGGCACGCATTCTTCTCTGTGGAGAGTGCTGCACAACATTGTGACTATAATTAAAGACACTGAATTTTATACTTAAAAATGATTAAAATGGAAAGTGCTATGGTGTAGGTGTATTTGAATGTATATACACACATAGAGCAATTTCAAAGAGAAAAAATAAGGTATGATTACCTTTGCAAGTTATCATAAGGGTGAAATGGCCTAATGTATTAAGTGCTTCGTGTGTGTATTGATCGGTTAGGCCAGTAAAGGAAAATCTGGATTCTAATGAGCTCAGAATGTTTCAAATGTGAAATTTTGAGTTCATGAACGATACTTAACATCTATTCTCAATTGCTTCTGGTGCCCACGCCAATATTCCTGTACCCATCCCCGTGTCTACAGCATACTGCACATCAAAATGACTATCATTCATTTACAAATGTATATCCAGAATCATGTTTCAGTATTTTCTCCAAGTATAAGATGAAGCTTCACCAGCATTTCCAACTGTCAGAATAATCTATGATACATCTCTCTTTATAAAATATTCTACACAGGAAATTTAACCTTGGGTAAATATCTCCATCCCTCTGACCTTAAGCATCATTGTTTGTAAAATAAAGAGATGATGACTTGTCTCTTTACCTACCTCCCTGATGTCTCAAAGTATGCATGATCATGAAGATTATATTATCGCACAAAACATAATTTTCCTTTACCAAAAATTTCAGGGCAAGTGTTAAGTGCCAGTATTTCCCATGTATCTATTTAGTGGTAAAATTTGACAGATAACCAAATTCTAATGTTTAGAATTCTGAATTCAGGAAATCATGAGATTGATTCTTTGTGTGACTTGTGAAAACTTTCATTAGTTCTTTCAACTAATATTTATTGATGGTGACTTTATTCTAGTCTCTGTGGGCACTTCCTTTTAAAACTTTACAAAGAAATATCTATGGAGAAAAGGCAGATAAGAATAAGTTCTATTGAGTCCTGTGGAAATCAGTTCCTTTATTTTAGAAGCATGCATATATACTTTAATATACATATAAGCATACATGATTTTAATTTTATCACAGAGAAGAGAACTGTGTCTCTTAACATTAGTAATGGAAATTGACTTTGTGTTTATATGGTAAGTCCTAATTGACAAGGAGCCTCAATATAAGCAGTGCTGTAGCTCCTGAGTTTATGTTAATGTTTAAATATATGCCACATATTCATGTACCTGGAATGGTACCATTTCTAATTTTCTTTTTCTTTCCCCAGTGCTTCTACTGAAGGATTACTGAATCGTCAATGCATTTCATGTAATTTCATGAAAGAACAATGTACATATTTTGGTGCCAGTTTTAGTCCTATGAATCAACATTTCCTATTATTCTGTAAAGGTAATAAATTATTTTATTTGATCAGTATCTATTACCATCACAAGTAACTATTGCTCTCTAGCTATATGATTTGATACTCTAAATTTGTTTGTAATAAATTATGAATTTACTGAGATAAAAATTGCATCTTCATGTAGAAAACATAATTGGGAGTCAACATTTACTCGTGACCACTAAGGGCTGTTTGAACGTGACTTGTTTAAAAAAGTGAACAAGCATATTTACATCAGCAAAGTCCTGCTACAGCAATAAACTAATTTACCTAGTCTTTAGGGGAAAAAAAAAACAAAACAGTCCTCTTATTGAAATATTGGCTTGGCTGTTAAGAGGTTTAGGTTCTACAGAAATTTAACTGCCTGGGTCTAGCATCCTGAAGTTCAGAGAGATTACATTCACCCTAATTAGATCTATCAGGTAAAAATATTCTATAATCTTATATAGGAGTATGGTATATCTATGTTATACTGATAGGAATCATTGCCCCTTAAAAAGATACTGTAATTCTCAAAGATCAGATGGGAGACATCTGTCCCTTATAATGTGATGGACTGAGTGTTCTTGCTTTAGCTGGTACCTGAAGCTGTCCTGTTTTTAAGACACCCTGAGGAATAAATCAACACATGCTCTTTTTAGTTTTTTTTTTTTTTCCTCTTGGTATCTGAAAACAAAGTAATCAAAAAAGTACTTGTTTGATGACATCAGGGAAAACCATTAGACCTCTAGTTACAGTTCTGCAGAGGAATAAAGCTTCAAGATAACATCTTACAGTTACACTGAATTAACTAGTATATCTGAAATATTTGGTGATTCCAGTTAAGGTATTTTTTTCAATTAGTATATAATTAGAACCAAATTTTTATTCATCTTATGGATGAGATATTTCCATTCCAGAGTGTGCATTCTTTCTTTCTTGGCTGAGTGGAAACAATTTAATTTTGGATGAACAAATGAGGGGTCATGAATCAGCATTCTGAGTATCACTAACTGTTCTATAAAAGAGTAGTGAAAGAGTAAGGAGCTTAAGATTGGGAACCGTAGAAATGTAGAAGTACAAGGGCATTTTGGAGAAGGGAAAAGCTTAAAAATAATCTGTGCAAATGGTTTCTTTCCCCATATATTCTTTTCTTTAATAAAATAGCCATAGGTAGTGATTAAATGTAGTTATCTGGTTTCTGTTTCATTATGTTTTTAATATGAAATACTTCCATTTGGAAAAAATAACACTGTCATGAATTGTTACTCATATCTTTAAAATATTTATACAAATTTTTAATTTATACATATTTTTAATATGTATGTTTGTAAAATCCAGGCCCAGGCATCCCAATGGTCAGTCTCCATAGCACGGAAAACCCAGCGAGTAAGTACACAAACCGGACAATGTGGAAGAGTCATGGTGGGCACTGGTACGAGGTATTATATATTCTGAGTGTCATATTCTTATAGAACCTTTTTCAAAGGTGTTTCCAGTATGGGGAAAGATGAGTAAGTACCATCAACTTGACCTTGTTTATGTAAGAGAAACAGTAAAGCAAGTGGTTTGAGCCATGTTACAGCTGGAATTGAATCTTGCATGCCTGAAATAGGGTGTCTACTGTATCCAAATTGGTGAGGCCTGACTGAAGAGGCCCATTTAGGTACATTTCAGCCTACTAGCCCCTTAGTGCTCTGGTTCATGTTTTTCCTGGGCTTCATATAGATTATTCCTCCTTTTTGTGTACTTTTGGGAAAAATATGAAAAATGTTACTTTTTATATCCATTTCCAGATATCCAGGGCTTTCTAGTTTTATACATTCATTTATTCTTTTATGTATTTAACTCTGCATCATCTATTAAGTGAGAATTTACTTTATCAAATAGGACAGAGGTTGGCTGGACCTTGCTTGTCCTATATGGTCAACGTGTTTAAGAAATTAGTAAAGTACTTATGTAAATGCGTGCTTGATTGAAGTAATTTTCAAAATGAATAGCCAGATACTTCCTGCCTTCCTTTCTTCCATGTAACCTTCCCTTCTTTAATTTTATTTGATAAATACTCTTCTGGTCTAATGATTTACATTAGGCCACTATGATCTAATAAATCCTATATTTATCAACTTATTTCTCAGAACACCCTCTGAGATAATTTTTTTATTATCCTCTTCTAAGGATGAGGAAACTTAGTCACAAGGAGGTTAAATAACTTGCCTAATTCATACTAATAGGTAGCAGAGCCAGGAATCATCTGAGACGTCTGACTCCAGAATAGGGTTTGTAATTGATGTAGGAGACTTATGAGTCACTATTGCTTGGTGTTAGGGGTTCATACTGGAAAAGGATCTAGGGTCCATGTTCCTTTAGAAATCCAGGGTAGGGTCCAATCAAAGGTGAGTGACAGGTGAATAATAGTTGTTCTTTCATGAATCATCAAAGGTAGGAGGTATTGATGCCAGTGTCGGCAGAGGTCTATTTGAAGCTAATGTCCTGGAACATGTTTGGGATCCAGTTCTTAGATGTTAGTTATCACGTGGTAAGGACCTAGGACAAAACCCAGAGAATGATTAGCTTTTTTGCTTCCCCTTAAAGTGGGAACATGGCTTCTTTGGCGTGTTCAGAGGCAAAATACAAAAATGTGGCCTAGCAGAAAAAACAGCAGAGACCCAGCCTTTCTAAAATGGATTCCCCTCAGTTTTCCTACTTCATAATCACAACCATAAGATGGCAACTTATTTTGCTTTTGTCTTTCACATCTTGTATTTAAGAAGGAGTCTTACTTAGATGCCTTGACATAATGGAGATGCAGGCATTAGACTAATGTTGAAAGACAATATTATTTTTAGAGAACAGAGGAAGACCGTTTATGCTCTTCAAATACCAACATATGGAGATTTCCTCCCTGTTCTAGAAAAAGACACAATTGCTTAGTTTGTGATGGAGTTTTGTGTGGTTGGGAATAGGTGAACATATCATTTAGTTTCTAGTTATCAGTATACATTTTAAAGAGGTTATGGTAAGCAAATTAATCTGTTCAGTATTAACACTAATGTCAATGATAATAAAACAGAATATTTGATAAAATAGAGGCTTGCATTTTACAGATTATGAGTTCATTACATACCTTTTGTGAGATCTGAGACAAATTAGCATCTCATAGGATCAATTTCCTTGTAGGCAAATTAGCAAATGAATTTTTCAGGAAGATGAGATATATTTGCAACATAGGATGCACTGAATATGTATTATATTGCATATTCTGCCAAAATGATGGTTTTCTAAAAATTTCCAATCTGACTTTAACTTCATTCTACTGTTACAAGGCAATGTTTTCTAGTAATATCTACTGCAAACAATGAAACATTTTTGTTATGAGTGAAATAAGCCAATTATGATTATCTCAGGGTCAAAAAAACCAAAAAGGGGCACGTGGAGTAGTCAGGTGCTTAATTTTCTTTTTAAAAGACATGTATTGAGATAAAACACATTCAATATCAAGTAAATTTTGGAGTTAATGGATTTTGGATTAATCTTTGTTACACTAATGAACTAATCATAATTCATTTGGGGCCACATGAAGTAAAATAGGATATGAAAAGAAAAATGAAAATAACAAACATGAAAACCTTTAAACCTAATAGTTATCAAAGAAATGCAGAGTGAAACATTGTCATATAATTTTCCAAACAAATTAATAACATCAAAAACTTACATTGCTAATAAGGATATACTCTCATAACTTGCCAGAGGAAATATAAATTATAGCAATCTCTTGGAAAAAATAAGTCATAAGCCTTAAGTGTTCTGTATCTATTTACCTGGTATTTTTTCTCTTAATGGTTTATACTGAGGAAATCATGCTAAGTAGAGAACATCTAACAGCATTATTGATGATAGAGCATTATTGATGATAGTGGGGGAAAAAACAAATAATAAAAGAGGGGGATTTGTAAATAAACTTTAATTAAATATTAATTGGTGCCCTGAATATCTTCCGATTGTCCTCCCAGAACCACTGGATCTCAGTTTCTTTCCCCTTTGGTTTCCGCCTCAGAAGTTATCTATACGGATGACTTAGGTTCTGTTCCATTTGGCTGCCAGTTAGTTTCAGCTAAAGTGAATCTCCTGGATGACTGAAGAGAGGGAGAAAAGAGGTTTTGGGACTATCTATTCTTCCATCCCTATCTATCCCTGTGGCGTTACCCCAGGTTGCCACAACTCCTAGCTGAAGGTCACATTGGATTCACACAACCATCACTGCTCTCTGCCCTTGACCTGCAAGCATAGCCACTAAGCCCTGGGTTACTGTCCCTTATGAACTCCTGTCCATTGTCCGTATATTTGTAAATAGTTTTTCATTAAAATGTTATCAAATTATTCTAAGTCAACATCAGTTTCCTATTAGGATTAAAAATAAAAATGTTTATAAAAGACAAGTCTTCAAAAATGTTTAAACTATATTTTTAAGTGATCAAGGAGTCCAGATGTTTATGTCACACTAACAAAACTGAAATGCATCTAAAATTGTAAGAAAATAATACAAGTGTTAAAATTCTTGGATTTGCTTAGCAGCCTTCCAGGTGACCTTTATTCTTTCTTCTTGAGTATTCCCTAACACTCTACAATGAACATGTATTGCATACATATACATGTATATACATATATATACATACATATGTATGTGTGTGAGTGTATATATATATATACATATACATACACACATATATGTGTGTACATATGTATGTATATACACACATATTACTTTTTGAATGAAAAACCCCTCATTAATATGCTCAGTGACTTGAGAGGAGGTATAAATATGTAAAACTTTAGTTATTTCAAAAATCCTTTATCTCATATTATTACCATTTTCTCTTTCTTCTTTTTACATTTTCATCTTTTCTTTCTCCTTAATTTAGCATATATGATTGTCTCCTTCTTCCCATCTCATCTCATGTTCTCATCTCTCTTTACTTCTCTTCTACTTTCTTTTCTTTCCCTTTCTTCTTCCCAATTTTCTGTTTTCAATTTCTTCTCTTTTAAGATCACATCTTAACATTTCTTCCTCTTCACACTATTTTGCCAAAAAACTATGTATTGTTTTTGGAATTTATGAAAAAAAAATGCTACCAACTCTTAATATTTTCAAAATGGCTTTACTATTTCCTATATTTTTTTTTCTTACAATATTTCTTTGTTTAAAATAGAATTGACTTTTTTTGCCCCATGCCTAAATGAATGGCCTTTTTATTTAGAAGTAAAAAATTTCTCAACTGCCCTGTACTCATGTATTTAGTTTATATGTAATTAGGTTTATTTTTTCCATTGATATTTGATAATAAAGAGAAATCATTAGTATATAACACTCATTGGTGCCTCTGGCTGTATCTATTGATTTATTCATTCGTCAATTAGCCATGTTAATAAACCACTTGTCATTTATTTAAAAAATAGCCAACAAGATGATCTGCTAGAGGTATAAAAGTAAAAATTTAGTAGGATTTATTCTTTAAAAACTGTCCTCCTTGTAGTTAGCAAATATCAGGTGACACTGGCTTCCTCTAAATACAAAACAAATGGTTTTATCCACAATTAAGTGCATTTTTATGACTATTCTTAGATTATAGATGCTGAATCTTTGATTAAGGTATATAGAGTTTAAGCATACACATTTTAATTTTTATAACTGAATATTTGGTATAGCTGCCTTGAAAATATCCTATTTGAATATCTGGAATTTCTTACATTTTAGTGATAGAAGAAACCTCTGAGAACATCTAATTTCCCAAATTTGTATTGTAGAGGATGGCACTTATTTACAAGAGATGTAGTTTGATGTGCCTGCAATCACACACAGAATTCAAAGGACAGTGCAGGAAACAAAGTTAGATGGTTCTAATTTCCTCTGATAGAAGTGGACACAATTTCAAGGAAGCAAGTCAGCAGAAAGGCAAAGAATGTGAATGTACAAAGATGAAGAGATGAAAATATTCAAACTTGCAAGATAAAAGTTGTTCCATGTGGCTGGAAAGAAACATTTAAGTTACAAGCAAAGATATATGTATGGGTGATAGGGGCAAGCTGGAGCCAGGTCATAAGTGTCTTATGTTTCATTCTAAGGAGTTTAGATTTAACAAAGTATCAACGATAGGGGCGCCTGGGTGGCTCAGTCTGTTAAGCATCCAACTTCGGCTCAGGTCACCATCTCATGGTTCGTGGGTTCAAGCCCTGCATCAGGCTCTGTACTGACAGCTTAGAGCCTGAAGCCTATTTCAGATTCTGTGTCTCCCTCTTTCTCTCTGCCCCTCCCCCACTCATGCTCTGTTTCCCTCTGTCTCAAAAATAAACATTAAAAAAAATTTAAAGTATCAATGATAAACCACTGACAATTAAAAAAAAAAATAAATTTGTATTCTGGCCATGGAGTCACTGAACTAAAAGTAGAAAAAGCCTCTTGCTAGGGGGAAAAAAAAAAAAAAAAAAAAGAAAGGAAAAGAGAAAAACTGGATAAAATAAATAATACTTTTCAAGCATCTGACAATAGTCAGGATAGGACTCTGATCCCTAGAAGGGAAATTAGCGAGATTAATGTAATCACCCTGGCTTTCTGGCTGGAATCTTTTTCTGAATCTCAGTGCAATGAAGAACAATCCAAGAAGAGTACAGTGGTATCTCAGAGTCATACTAAAGACAGAGATTGGAGTTCATAAAGGTTGAAGCTTTGGGAATGTTGAGAAGATGGGCAAATACAATGGATAGGAAGAGGCAAATGGGGACAAAACAAAACAGAAATCTTAATAGGGCTGTGGAGGATCATCTGAAGTCCACTGCAGAAAACACCTAGCTGGGCAGACGTAGGAAGATGCTTTGTGAGCTTGGGAGAAGCCAGAGCTCAAAAAGTGCGGGGATATGATAAAAGTTCCAATCAGGCAACATACCAGAATGTTCTCCTAGGAGACAGCCCACAAGAGTCATGCCTTAGTAGTAGAGCAGCACTAGCCGCATAGCAGAGGTCAACCAAACCCACACTAAAAAAGATATTTTTCAGAGCCTTGAAATGATTACGCTGAACTGCAAATAGCTTAAACATATGCCAGAACAAAGTCCAACAGTTTCCAAAAGAACAAAATCCAAAGCACTGTAAATATCATAATGGTCAGAATCCAATAAAACACTACTGGCTTTGTGAGGAAGCTAGAAAATGTGATGCATAACTGGGAAAAAAGCTAGTAAATAGAAACAGACTCAGAAATGACAGGGAGGGAACCTTCTGACAAATACAGTAAACCAGCTATTACATATATGATTTTGAAAATCAAGCAAAGGTTGATACAATGTGAATATAAATAGGATATTTTCAAAGGAACTTTATGAACTTAAAATATCTGCAATAAAAACTTCACTGGAAAGTACTGAAAGTAAATTAGACACTACAAAAAAATCAGCAAAATTGAAACATTATCAAGAGAAACTTCCAAACACAAAAAGAACAAGAATGGAAGACATGAACAGAGCCTAAGCTAATGTAGGTCATGATCTGTATCTATGATATTTTTAACTGGAGTCAAAAGGAGAGGCATGCAATAAAACATATGATGAAATAATGGTCAAATCCAAATAAGATGAAAAGTATAAAATAGCTCAACAAGCCTCAAGCAGGATGTATCCCAATAGAAAAGGTTATTTAAAAAACAAAACAACCTTACATCATCAAAATTAGAAGGACATATTATATCCACACATTACATACATGGTAGCAAAGCCAAGAATTAATGCAAATGTCTCACCAGGGGGAAAAAAAATAGAGCAGTCTTTAAAATGATGATGGAAGAATTCCAGAGAAGGTGGCAGAATAGGACAACCCCAAGCACATCTTGTCCCAGGGATACAACTAGGTAACACTCACATCAGTGTAAATAACCCAGAAAATGCCAAGAAGACTAGCAGAACACAGTCCACAACTAAGGGGACTCTGGCACTGTCTGCGGGAGGGAGGGATGCTGCCATGGCACAGAGGGGAGTGAAGCAGACTGTCACATTGGGGAGCCCACATGGGGAAAACAAATCCTCATGACATTTGGCTTCAAAAACCAGAGGGGCTGAACTTCACGAGTTTTTACAACCAACAGTACTCAAAACGTAAAATTTGAAAACTGAGTGCACTCAGGGATCGCCTGGGTGGCTCAGTTGGTTAAACTTTGGACTCATGTTTTAGGCTCAGGTCATGATCTCATGGTTCTTGAGTTCAAGCCCCACCTCAGCCTTCACACTGACAGCGGGAAGCCTGCTTGGGATTCTCTCTCTGCCCCTCCTCTGCTCATGTGCTCGCTCTCTCTCTCTCAGTAAATAAACTTAAAAAAATTTTAAAAAAATGAGTGGACTCAGCTCTGGGAGAACGCTGAGAGCAAGAGGAAACTGAGTCCCCACCCTTAAAGAGACAGCACAAGAAACAGTCCACAGAGACACAGCATAGAGGCAGCATACAGAAGGGAGATTTCTTCACTAATCAATCTCATGAGTGTGCTGGAGTGCCAGGGATCCTTGAGAGACTTCAGAAACAAAGAAGCTGGTGGGCACCATTTCCTGCCCCCACCTCCCAGCATAAACACATGACCACTTACAGGAACCAGTAGGGTCCAGACACTCGCTATTTGGTAACACTGCACATCCTGCACACCTCCGTACCCTGCACTTTGGATCTGCCCCCTCCAGCCAGGCTGGCCTTGGTCCTAGAAAATGCAGATCCCCTCCCCCAGAGGATAAACACAACCTTACTAACACCACCACCCCTCCCCCATGCACTTTGTGGATCCTTGCCCGTGGCAGAGCCAACCCCTCCAACATGCTCTTGGCCAGAACCCAACCAAAAGTTGCCACAAGTCTGGCAGTGTGCAAGGAGCCCTGACAAGGGCCAACAGATCTCCAAAGTAACTCCAGTCCCAGGAACCGGGGAAGATAACCACATACACTACTCCAGCTGTGACCCCAGTAGTGGGCAGGAGACAGAGCACTGGTCTGACTGAAGGCCCCACCCACCAAGAAAAAGCTTCTCAGGGGACAAACAGGTAAAGCATTCTGCAGTCTGGTTTGACTGTATCTGTGGTAAACACCTGGTCTGACACAACTCAAGCCCAAGGCAGCCCAAGACTGCCCCGCTAACACAAAAGGACCAAGCATTGCCTACAAAAGACAAAGAGAGGCATTGCAGAGGACTGGACTGGTGGAAAAAGTGGCAAGGCACACACAGCACATGTAGGAATCATGCCCGAAGTGTCGGTTCTGCGGAACAGGGGACACTGCACTGAAGGGCGCTACAGGGCCTCGTCTTTGTAAGGCACTACTTTCAAGAGTATGAGACGTAGCTGACTTTCCTAACACACAGAAACAGACGCAAAGATTTAGACAAAATGGGAAGAGGGAGTATGTCTGAAATGAAAGAACAGGAAAAAAATTACAGCAGGAGACCTCAGTGAGACAGACCCAAATAATATGCTTAATAGAGAATTTAAATTAATGATCATAAAGAGATCTACTGGACCTGAGTAAAGAATGGAGGACATCACTGAGACATTTAACAAAGAGCAAACACAGAACAAAGAACACAATCAGATATGAAGAACTTAATAAGTGATATTAAAAATACACTAGATGGCATAAATAGTAGACTAGAGGAAGGAGAAGAATGGATCAGTGACCTGGAAGACAGAGTAACTGAAAGCAATCAGCCTAAGCAGGTGGAGGGAAAAAAAAGTTATGCAAAATGAGAATAGACTTAACATCAAGTGTAATAGCATTCACATTATTGGGATAAGAGAAGAAGAGAGAGAAAAGGGTGTAGAAAATATATCTGAAGAAATAATAGCTGAAAACTTCCCAACTCTAGGGAAGGATCCGGGAGGCACAGAGAGCCCCCAACAAAATCAACCCAAAGAAGTCCAACCAAGATACACAGTAATTGAAAAGGCAAAAATAGTTATAGAATATTAAAAGCAGCAAGAGAAAAGAAAATACTTATATACAGAGGAAACCCCATAAAGCTGTCAGGTGATTTTTCAGGTCAGAAAGGAGTGACATGATATATTCAAAATGCTAAAAGGAAAAAAATCTGCAGAAAGAATGCTCAATCCAGGAAGACTATCATTAAGACTAGAAGGAGACAGGGGTACCTGGGTGGCTTAGTCAGTTAAGTGTCTGACTTTGGCTCAGGTCATGGTCTCACAGTTCATGGGTTTGAGCCCCGCATCAGGCTCTGTGCTGACAGCTCAGAGCCTGGAGCCTGTTTCAGATTCTGTGTCTCCATCTTTTCTCTGCCCCTGCTCCACTCTCATTCTACCTGCCTGCCTCCCTGTCTCTCTCCCTCCCTCTCTCTCTCTCTCTCTCTCTCTCTCTCTCTCTCAAAATAAATAAACATTAAAAAATAAAAAGACTAGAAGGAGACAGAAAAAGGTTTCCAGGAGCTGGCTATTTGAAAAGATTAATAAAATTGATAATCCTATAGCAGGACTCATCAAAAATATTAAATAATTAAATAATTGAGAGAGAGAGACAGAGAGAGAGAGACAGAGAGGACTCAAAGAAAATCAGAAGTGAAAGAGGAGAAATGACAACTAACACCAGAGAAATAAAAAGGATTATAAAGGAATATGAAAGGTTATATACCAACTAATTGGACAACCTAGAAGAAATGGATAAATTCCTAGAAACCTATAACCTCACCAAACTGTATCATGAAGAAATAGAAAATTTGAACAGACTGAGTACAAGCAATGAAATTTAATCAGTAGTCAAAAAACCCAAAACAAAAATAAGTCCAGGACCAAACGGCTTCACAGGCGAATTCTACCAAACACTTAAAGAACAGATAATAACTATTCCTCTCAAAATATGCCATAAAGCAGAAGAGAAAGGAAAGCTACCAAATTCTATGAGGCCAGCATTACACTGATGCCAAAACTAGATACAGACATTATGAAAAAAGAATTATAGGCCAGTATCTCTGATAAACATAGATGTAAAACTCCTCAGCAAAATACTAGCCAACTGGATCCTACATTAACCAAAAAAAACAAAAAAAAAAAAACCAAAAAAAAAATCATTCACCTGAACCAAATGGGTTTTATTCCTGGGATGCATGCATAGTTCAACATTCACAATCCACTCAACATGAATCATCACATCACTAAGATAAAGGATAAAAACCATATGATCATTTCAATAGATGTAGAAAAAACATTTGAAAGGGTACAACATGATGAAACCCTCAACAAACTAGGTTTAGAAGGAACATAACTGACCATAATAAGGGCCATATATGAAAAAGCCACAGATAACAATATACTCCATGGTGAAAAACTGAGAGCATTTCCCCTAAGGTCAGGAAAAACACAGGGACATCTCACTTTTATTAAACATGATAGTGGAAGTCCAAGCAGCAGCAATCAGACAACAAAAAGAAATGGAAAACATCCAATTGGTGAGTAAGAAGTATAAAATGTTCACTATTTGCAGATGATATGATACTATATATAGAAAACCCTAAAGAATCCACCAAAAAACTAATGGAATAGATGAATTTGGTAAGGTTGCGGGATACAAAATCAGTATATAGAAATCTGTTGCATTTCTATTCACTAATAATAAAGCAGCAAAGAGAATTTAAACAATCCCATTTACATTTGCACCAAAAATAAGAAAATACCTAGGAATAAAATGAACTAAGGAAGTGAAACATCTGTACTCTGAAAACCATAAAACATTGATGAAAGAAGTTGAAGAGGACACAAAGAAATGGAAACATATTTCATGATCATGTACTGAAAGAACAAATATTGTTAAAATGCCCATACTGCCCAAAGGATCTATAGATTTAATGAAATATCTATCAAAATATGAACAGCATTTTCCAAAGAAATAGAATAATCCTAAAATTTGTATGAAACCACAAAAGACCCCTAACAGTCAAAGCAATCTTGAAAAAGCAAAAGTTGGAGGTATCATGATTTCAGACCTCAAGTTATAGTACAGGCTGTAGTGGTAGTAGCAGTAGTAGTAGTAATAATATAGAGTATTTTATATACACACACACACACACACCACATATATATAGTATATCCATACTGTATGTATAATATACACATACTGTATAATAATTACATACTGGAATATAGTATATGTTCTGTTCCATTGATCTAAGTGTCTATTTTGTGCCAGAACTATATGCATATATGTATATATATGTAAATATATGCACACTATATATGTATTATATACACAGTACTATATGTGATATTATTACTACATATATACTGTATATACTATGTACTATATATATGTATACTATATATGCAGTACTATATATTATTATGTATATACTGTAATATACATTACTGTATTACTATACTATATATAGTTATATACTATACTATAATACATATTACTACCTATATGTGATGTATATACAGTACTATATATAATATAGTACTAGTATATATGCTAGTATAGTATAGTTTAATATACATAGTACTGTATATACTGTAATACATATTGCTATACTATATATGTAGTATCGACTATATAGTATATATTATGATATATAGTTTATATATATAGTATATATGTATAGTATATATATTATATATACTATGTATATTACATATAGTACTGTATGTACATAGTATATATGTAGTAATTATATAACATATATATAGCACTGTGTATATATAATATAGTATAATACATACATAATGTAGTGTGTACATATATATAGTACTAGCACAAAATAGACACGCAGAATAGAAAGACCAGAAGTAAACTGACAATTATAGGGTCAATTAATCTTCAATGAAAGAGGCAAGAAAGTGCATTGGGGTAAAGACAGACTCTTCAACAAATGATGTTGGGAAAACTGGACAGCTGCGTGCAAAAGAATGAATCTGGACCATTTTTTTACACCATACACAAAAATAAACACAAAATAAGGACCTAAATGTAAGACATGAAATCATAAAAATCCTGGAATAGAGCACAGGCAGCAGTAATTTTTCTTACATCAGCTGTAGCAATAATCTTCTAGATAGTTCTCCTGAGGCAAGGGAAATAAAAGCAAAAATGAACTATTGGAACTACATCAAAATCAAAAGCTTCTGCACAGTGAAGGAAATAATGAACAAAACTAAATGATATCCTACAGAATGGGAGAAGATATTTTTGAAACAACATATCCAATAAAGGGTTAGCATCCAAAATATATAAATAATTGATACAACTCAACACCCCTAAAACAAATAATCAACTTAAAAACTGGACAGAAGACATGAACAAACATTTCTCCAAAGATATACAGATGGCCAACAGACACATGAAAAGATGCTCAATATCACTCATTATCAGGGAAATGCAAATCAAAACCACAATGAAGTATCACTTCACTCTTATCAGAATGGTTAAAATCAACACCACAGGAAACAACATTGTTGGCAATAAAGAGAGAAAATGGAATCCTCGTGCACTATCCGTGGGAATGCAAACTGTACAGCCACTGTGAAAAGTAGTATGGAGGTTCCTTAAAAAGTTAAAAATATAAGTACCATACAATCCAGTAATCACACTACTGGATATTCACCCAAAGAATACAAAAACACTAATTCGAAAGGCAATATGTACCCCTATGTTTATTGCAGCATCACTTATAATAGCCAAATTATGGAAGCAGCCCAAGTGTTCACTGATAGATGAATGGATAAAGAAGATGTGAGATACACACACACACACACACACACACACACACACACACACACACACAGGAATATTGTTCAGCCATAAAAAAGAATACAATCTTGCCATTTGCAACAACATGGGTGTACCTACAGAGTATAATGCTAAGTGAAGCAAATCAGAGAAAGACTAATACCATATGATTTCACTCATATATGGAGTTTAAGAAAGAAAACAAATGAACGAAAGGGAAAAAAAAAGAGAAACCAAAAATCAGAGTCTAACTACAGACCAGTTTACTCTGGTAAACATGGCTACCAGAGGTGGGGGGTGGGGGATGGGTGAAATAAGTGAAGGAGATTAACAATACACTTATGATGAGCACTGAGTAATGTATAGAACTGTTGAATCACAGGGCGCCTGGGTGGCTGAGTTGGTTAAGCGTCCAACTTCAGCTGAGGTTGTGATCTCACGGTTCGTGGGTTTGAGCCCTGCATTGGGCTCTGTGCTAGCAGGTCAGAGTTTGGAGCCTGCTTTAGATTTTGTTTCCTTCTCTCTGTGCCCCTTCCCTGCTCTCTGCTCTCTTTTTTTTTTTTTTTAATTTTTTTTTTTAACGTTTATTTATTTTTGAGACAGAGAGAGACACAGCATGAACGGGGGAGGGGCAGAGAGAGAGGGAAACACAGAATCGGAAGCAGGCTTCAGGCTCTGAGCCATCAGCCCAGAGCCCGACGCAGGGCTCGAACTCGCAGACTGCGAGATCGTGACCTGAGCCAAAGTCGGACGCCTAACCGACTGAGCCACCCAGGCGCCCCTGCTCTCTCTCTTAAAAATAAACACACATTAAAAAAATAAAAAAGAATTGTTGAATCACTATAATACTGTATATTAAGTGTACTGGAATTAAAGTTAATTAATTAAATGATGCTGAAAAAGAAAACATAATTCTTAACCTGGATAATGATATTAGAAAAGAGCTTTCAAAAGTGAAGCCAAAATAAGGAATGGAGAAGAGCTGAGAATGTTTTGTTATGAGACCTGAACTTCTACGTAGGACATAAATCAAAGAATAATTTAGAACACTAATTAGAAAATATTTTGAGCCACAGAAAAACACCTGACAATGTGACAAGAAATTTTGGCTCTAAATTCTTGCTTTGTAAAGAAGGAAATCAATTATCTAAGCTTCTGCCTTAAGTAGGTAGAAAAAGAAAAGCAAATTACATTGAAGGGAGGAATAATAAAAAGTGGAAATAAATGATGACATAAATGGACTAGCAGTAGAGAAAATATACAGAAGTAAATATTGTTTTAAAGATCAATAAAATTGATAAAGTTCTGTACAGTCACCAAAGAAAATGTACATTCTCATCATCCATTTTCATTAACGAACTACATAATGTTAATAACAGATCCTACACACATTAGAATGATAGTAATAGAATATTATAAGTAATCTTAAGGCAGTAAACTTCATATTTTAGATGAAATGGGTCTAAACAGGCAGGGTAAGTACAATATAAAAATATCTCATTATCTACTAAAAAAAATCTTCCCACAAAGAAAATTCCAGTTACCTTCACTGGTGCATTCTGTGCAATATTCAATACATTTATACCAAGCTTACACAAAATCTCAGAAAATATAAGGCCAGCATTCCAAATTCCAAATCCAGCATAAACATTATAAGGACAAATAATAATAAAAACAAGGAAGGAAGAAAGGGAGGGAGGGAGGAAGGAAGACCTTTTTAATGAATATAGATGCAAAATTTGCTAACTAAATACCAGCAAGTAAAATCTACCAGTTTGTAAAAGAATATTATGAGTACATTGAGTTTACCTGAAGAATCCATGATTGCTATAATATTCAATAATCAATCAATGTAATTCACCTTATTTTACTGTTAATGCTGAGGATTAGAAGAAAAAATTTGATAAATATGAAAACCAGTAACAATAAATTAATAATAGAAAGAATAGAAATTCCTTCATAAGATGAATTGGAATCTACAAAAATCCTACAACTGACATCATACTTAATATTCAAAGACTGACTACTTTCCCCCAATATTGGGGAAGAATGTCCACTCTCACCCCTCTATGCATCACTGTATTATTTAGCCAATGAAATGAGGGAAGAAAAGAAATATAAGTAGAAAACTATCTTTCTTTGCCGAAGATATACCTGTAACAAACCAAACAAAAATATGGAATTGAGACACTTTCACAAAACTTTTAGCAATGAGTGAATTTTTCATGGTTACAGTTATAGTACACAAAAATCAACTGTTTTATGAAATACAATGCAATGCAAAATTTGAAAATAGTTCAAAATGTTTAAAGTAACAAGAAATCTGACAATATCCAATAATAAATCTAATAAAAATGTGAAAGTCCCCTAAAATGAAAAACAACAATCATTGCTGGGAGATCTTAAAGGCTCAGTGGATATACATACATACTTATGAATTAGAGGGCTCACTATGTGAAATCTCTCCAATAAATTTATAGATTTAATGTATCAATAAAAATTCCAACAAGTTGCTGATGTTCAAATTCCAACAAGTTGCTGATGTTCTTTTCATGGTTTGTCAACTTGTTTTTTGATTTTTTATTTTTTACATTGTCTATTTGCCATAGTCTCAAATTCACTAATTGTTTCTTCTACAGTAGCTACTATGCTACTAATCCCACCTACTATTTTTTTCATTTTAGATCTTATAGTTTTTATGAATATCAGATTTTACTGTTTTTAATCTTTAGAATTCTAATTTGTGTCTTATTTTTAAATTTCATTCATATATCCCCTTAAGATCCTCATGCCTATTTTTTTTTCACCTTAATAAACACAAGCGATAGAATTATATTCTCTATGTTAATGTTATTTTCAATCCATTATATCATTTGTATTATTTCTAGGTTATTTTTATTGACTGGATTTTTTACTCATCATGGGTAATATTTTCCTGATATTTCCAATAATTTTATATTTTATTTTATTTACTATATTTATTTATATATTATATTTTATTTACTATGCCTGGGCATAGTAAATGTCATTTCATTGGGTCCTAGATAACTTTGAATTCTTTTAAATATTCTTAAGCAGAGTAGGACCATGATCAGATTTGCATTTTGAAGATGTAAATGTTAATTCCAAGAATAGGGCATGTGGACAAAATTTCACTGAAATAAGAAAGGTCAGTTAGAAAACTTGTAGAAATCTACAAGGAGAAGAATTTTAAAGAGTTTAATCAGTGCCTCACACAGTGCTTAGCAAATGACAATCACTGGATGATTATTTGTTGTGCTGCACTTATTCCTGATCAATACATAGTAGTTAGTTATTTAAATTAACTTTTTTGATTTATAGAGTATTTTATATTGGAAAGCAATTCTATGCTGAAGGAAGCTATCCTGAAGAAGAAGATAGTGAAGTCAGAAATTAAAATGCTTCATATTGATGACTATGGTAAAGTTTTGTGCATGCTATGTTATTTAACAACAATTTTCTATGAATCATAGTTTTACATGTAAATGACTCTCCATCTTTAATATTTTGCTCTTTCTTTAAAAGAACTTCCTTTACAGTTGTCCTTTCCCAAAGATTTTACGGACCGAAACCAGTATGCTCTTCTGTTAATAATGTAAGTATTTCATTTGTTTTTGAAATGAAGGAATATAAAGCTTTTATAATTTTTCATATGCCTCACACGACAGCATTCTGATTAAAAAACAAAAGAAGTCCTATGTGTGTAGTTAACTGGGGCAGCTGTCAGTGGTATGGATTTGTCAAGGACACCACCATTAAATAATATGCAGGGATGTGTAATTTGTTTGTACTTCTTACCTCTGAAATTGAATTCGATGTTACTACTGGGAATAGTGACACATATGGTTTGGTTTATGATATCTGTTTAGCAATTACTCAAGCCCTATGTTCACTTTTTCATTTTGTTTGTTTTCATATATAATATTGGTCTATTGTTTTCCTTCTTTGTGATATTTTTGTCATATCAAAGTTATGCTGGGTTCATAAAAGCCATTTTTTTTGTTATTGGAAGACTACTTAATATGAGATGTACTCTCTTGACAAATTTTAAGCACACAGTAAAGTACTGTTAACCATAGGCACAGTGTTGCATAGCACATCTCTAGAACTGACTCATCTTCAATGACTGAAACTTTATACCCACTGAATAGCAACTCCCCATTTCCCCCTCCCCTGGAAAACACCATTCTACTCTCTGCCTCTAGGAATTTGATTATTTTAGATGCCTCATGAGAGTGGAATCATGAAATATTTGACTTTTTGGCTTATTTCACTTAGGTCCTTAATGTCCTTAAGGTGCATCTATGTTGTCATAGTTAGGACCTATGCTCTTTATCAGTTGCTTATGCAACATTGAGGAAACATTTTCTTCCATTGCTGAAACCACAATGCTTATACTTGTGTCACTCCTGCCAGTTTTCCTTCCTGGCTTCATGGCCAGCAGGAAGCACCCGCCATGCTCAGAAAACCTTTTAGGTTTTTTCCAACTTGGAATTGAATTCATTCATACTTTCTGTGAGATCATACTTTGACATATAGCATTAGGCACAGAGGCCCATAACATGTAATGGTTGATTAAACTGATATAGATGTAGCATTTCATTCTCAAGAGTTATTATTTTCCTTATTAAGAAACCAGCCAGAATATTGCTATGACAATGCTTAAAATGGTCTGTAATTATATCAGAGCCTTAATAGGAAAAGAGAAATGAAAATAACATTACTTGTTGACTACTTAATATAGAGGGTAAGTATTCAGTCTGTGAAATCAAACCTCCTGGCTTCAAGTTCCAGTTTTGTCATGTATTAGCTGTGTCCTTGAGCAAGTTACTTAACCTCATATAAGACTCAGTTTCTCCAAATATAAAACAAGCATTAAAGTACAGCCTACCTGTTATGTCTGCTTTTTAGATTAAATGAAATACAACATGTAAAGTGTCATGCACGTATGACTGTTTTAATTATTTTGATTACAGTTCATTATTTGTATACAGATTGCATTGACTTTATTTAGATTCTTTAATAAATAGAAACAAGTTGTCACTTAATTTTAAGCAGCTAAACACAGAAAATATTATACTTAATATTTTCCCACACTCCAGTATCTATTCCTAATGTTAATGCCTTGACCTCATCTAGTTTGTCATGCCCATCTGGTTCTCCTTTGTCCCTAATAACCAGAAGGCCCTGGAAGTTCTTGGTGGCTTGCTGAGAAGGTTGTTATTTGCTCTTTTATAGGTCTCTTCTCTTTCACTACCTGTTTTCAATCCCTAATTGAATTATATGTGTGATTTATTGAAAATAAACTTTTAAGGCATTAAAATATTTGAAAGGCATTAAATATTTTAAGGCATTAAAATATATGAAAATATTTAAGGCATTAAAATGAAACAAAAAAGAAAAAAATCTTAACCCTGTCTTCTGTCTCAGTCATATCTCCAAAAGGGGCTGTTCTTTTTGTTCACTGTGTGACGGGGATGTGGTTCTCAGGGAAAAGAACCCTACCAGGCATTCTTCTGTGAAGCATGCCTCACTTGTTCACATAGATGTGTAAGAAATTATCCTCGCTTGCCTATTCATTGGCTCCAGAATAATGTCACACATAGGGGGGGAAAAGTAGACAGAAGTTACAGATTCTCTGTGTAGCCTTGAGTCAGAGAAACTAATGGGCTCGTTTTGGTATCCAATATGAGGTTTAGTCTGAGTGACTTTTTGTTTTTAAGAAGAAATTAGTTTGTAAGAGATTAGCACAAGACAATTTTTGTTGTTAAAAAGAGATAATCATTTTTTTTAGAGGCAGGATAGTACAATAAAGTTACTGATTTAAGAGTCAGGTAGCCTGGGTTCAAATCTCAGCTCAAAGATTTACCAATACATTGCTTATGTTTTCTAAGCTTCAGCTTCCTTATAAATAAAAGTTGGAGATGATAACTTGGGATAATTTATAGAGACACGTCACCATAGTGTTTGGTGGAGGATAAACACTTGCATGTAGTGTTTAACAAATTGAAACCACAAACGTAGTTATTTTTGGTACTAGTAATTTTAATATTTAAAATTATCAGCTTCCACAGATCCACCCCTTCAGACAGTGTCTCTCAGACTGGGTGCTGCAGGGCCCTGCCTACAGAAAAATGGCAGCACTCAAAGGTTACTAGCCCCCGCCCTCCCTGTGGGTGCTGCAGCCCTGGCAGCATGAAAGCGGCCCCTACAATAGTCAGCACCATTCCACTGTGTCTCATGCCCCTGAGAGAGGGAAAGATAAAACACACACACCAGTCAAAGACATAGCAGTGGGCCAGAGGCCAACAACTAGTCTGACTGCATGCCCCACCCGCCAACGAAATCTTCTCAGAGGGCAACCAGGGAAAGTGTCCTGCAGTTTGGTGCTAATGTCTTTGGCAAATGCCTGGTCTGACTCAACTCAAGTCCAAGGCATTCCCAGACTGGTCCACTGACACTACAAGGGAGTAAACACTGCCCACAACAAGCAAAGAAAGCTATTGCAGATGACTGGGCTGAAGGAAATAGCAGCTCAGCCACAACAGCAGGGTTCACACATCACACATAGAAGACCTTGCACCAGGTTCTGGTGAACAGCAGACACTATACAGCAGGACACTAAGACCCTCTTCTTCATACGGACATTACTTGCAAGTGCAGATGTGGCTGTCTCCCTTCACACACAAAAACCTACACATAAAGTTATACAAAATGAGGAGACAGGAATATGTCCCAAATAAAAGAATAAGAAAAAAATTACAGCAAGAGACCAAAGCAAAATGGAGATAAGTAATACGTCTCATAGAGAATTTAAAGTAATGATGATAAAGATACTCATCAGACTTGAGAAAAGAGTAGAGAACATTAATGGGACACTTAATGAGGTAAAAAAAAAAAAGAACCGATTATGGATAAGGAATACACTAAACTAATTTAAAAATATGCTAGATGTAATAAATAGTAGACTAGATGAAGCAGGATTGGATCAGTGACCTGAAGGACAGAGTAATAGAAAGTAACCAAGCTGAGCAGATGAGTGTGTGTGTGTATTTTTTTTTTCAAGAATGAAACTAGACTTAGAGAACTCAACAACACCATCAAATGTAATAATATTTGCTTTATATGGATCACAGAAGGAGAAGAGAAAGAAAAGGAGACAGAAAATTTCAAGAAATAATAGCTGTAAACCTCCCAAATCTGGAGAAACAGAAATCCAGATCTACTAGGCACAGAGATCCCCCCAAAAAATCAACCCAAGAAGTCCACACCCAGATACATAGTAATTAAGTTGGGAAAAGTAGTGATAGAGAATTTTAAAAGCAGCAAAAGAAAAGATAGCAGTTACATAAAAAGGAAACATCAAAAGGCTGATAGCTGATTTTTTAGTAGAAATCTGGCAAGCCAAAGGGAGTGGCATGATGTATTCCAAGTGCGGAAAGAGAAAAATCTGCAGCCAAGAATATTCTATCCAGCAAGAAAGGAATAGGAGAGAGAAAGAGTTTTCCAAACGAAAGTTAAAGGAATTCATGACCACTAAACCAGTCCTACAAGAAATGTTATAAGGGACTCATTGAGTGGAAAGGAAAGACCATGAGCTAGAGTAAGGAAAGTAGGAAGCACAAAAGCAGTAAAAATAAGTATATTTATAAAAATAAGTCAAGGAACTCAAAGGGATGAGGATAAAAGGATGTAAAGTATGATACCATACACCTAAAATGTGCTCAGTGTAGACAGCTACATACAGAGATGTTATATACAAATCAAATGGTAACCACAGATAAAAAACCAGTGATATGCCAAAAAAAATAGAGAAAGGAATCCAAGTATATCACTAAAGAAAACCGAGTTATCATGAGAGAAGAAAGCAAGGGAAGAAAGGAAGAGAGAACTATAAATAACCATAAAAAATAATAATAATAGATACCTTCCTATCTGTAATTATGTTGAATGTAAATGGATTAAATGCTCCAATCAAAAGACAGAGGGTGAAAAATGAATGAAATAACAAGACCTATCTATATTCTGCATACAAGAGACTCATCAGACCTAAAGATACATGCAAGTTGAGAGTGAGGGGATGGGGAAGCATTTGTCATGCAAATGGATGTGAATAGAAAGGGTAGCAATACTTGTATTGGACAAATAGACTTTAAAACAAAGACTAGCAGAAGAGAAGAGCACTATATTATCATTCAGGGGACAACCCAACAAGAGGATATAACAATTACAACTATTTATGTACTGAGGGGTGCCTGAGGTCTCAGTGAGTTAAGTCACTCTTGATTGGGCTTAGGTCATGATCTCACTATTGTGAGACACTGTGGAGCCTGCTTAAAATTCTTTCCCACACTCTGCCCCTCTCCTGCTTGCACATTTACTCTTTCTCTCATAAAATTTATAAACAAATAAATGTGCATCCAATATGGGAGCACCCAAATACAGCAGTTAATAACAAACATAAAGGAAGTAATCAAAAGTGATACAATAGTAGCAGACTTTAACACCCCACTTACATCAATGGACAGATCATCCAAACAGAGTATCAACAAGGAAACACTGGCTTTGAATGACACATTGGATCAGATAAATCTAATAGATACATTCAGAACATTCCATCCTAAAAAAGCAGAATATACATTCAAGTGCACATGGAATGTTCTCCAGAACAGATAGTAGGCCACAAAATAAGTCTGAACAGATTCAAACAGATTGAAGTCATACCATGTTTCTTTTCTGACCACATATCTATGAAACTATAAATCAACCCCAAGAAAAATTCTTGAAAGAACACAAATACATTGATGTTAAATAAGATGCTACCAAGAAATCAAAGAAAAACATACATGGAGACAAATAAAAAAGAAAACACAAGGATCCAAAATCTTGGGATACAGAGAAAGTCCCTCAAAATACAAGAAAAATATTAAACAACCTAACCTTACACCTAAAGGAGCTAGAAAAAGAACAAACAAAACCCCAAACCAGTAGAAGGAAGGAACTCAGGTTAGAACAGATCAATGAAACTAGGAGCTGATTCCTTGAAAAGACCAAACAATTCTGAAGCACATTTAGCCATATTCATTAAAAAAGAGAGAGACTTAAATAAACAAAACCAGAAAGTAAGGAGGATAAATTACAACTGATACGACAGAAATACAGAGGATTATAAGAATATTATGAAGAATTACATGGCAACAAATTGGACAACCTAGAAGAAATGGGCACATTCCTAAAAACATATAACCTAAACCAAAACTGAAGCAGAAAGCAAGAGAAATTTGAACAGACCAATTACTACCAATGAAATTGAATCAGTAATTAAAGAATTCTCAGCAAACAAAAATCCAAGACCAGATGGGTTAGCAGGGGAATTCTACTAAACATTTAAGGAACAGTTAATACCTTTTCTCTTCAAATTATTCCAAAATAAAAGAGGAAGGAAAACTTACAGACTTATTCTATGAGGCCTGCATTACCCTGATACCAAAACCAGATAAAACAAAGAGAGAGGAAGAGAGAGAGCAAGAGAGAACTACAGGCCAATATCTGTGATGAAAACAGATGCAAAAATCTGCAACAAAATACCAGCAAATTGAATCTAACAATATATTAAAGAAGTCATTCATCAAAATCAAATGGGATTTATTCCCAGGATGCAAGAGTGGTTCAACACTTGCAAATCCATCAATATGATACATCACATCAATAAGACAAAGGATAAAAACCATATGATCATTTTAATAGATGCAGAAAAAGACATTTGGCAAAGTAAACCATCCATTAATGATACTAACCCTCAGAAAAATAGGTTTAGAGGAAATCTACCTCAACATAATAAAGGCCATATATGAAATACTCACAGCTAACATTATGGTCAATGGTGAAAAACTGAGACCTTTCTCCCTAAAATCAGGAACAAGACAAGGATGTCCACTCTTTCCACTTTTATTCAACATAGTACTGAAAATCCTAGTCATAGTAATCAGACAAGAGAAACCAATAAAAAGCATCCAATTTGGTAAAGAAGTAAAACTTTCAGTATTTGCAATGACATGGTATTATATATAGAAACCCAAAAGACTCCACTAAAAATTACTAGAACTGATAAATGAATTCAGTGAGGTTGCTAAATACAAAATCAATGTACAGAAATCTGTTCCATTTCTATACACTAATAATGAAGCAAAAGAATTAGAAATTTAAAAAAGCATTCCTAATTACAATTACACCAAAAATAATAAAATCCTTAGGAAAAACTTAAATCAAGAAAGTGAAAGAGCTGTGCTCTGAAAAATATAAAACATTGGTGTCAGAAATAGAAGAAAACACAAATCGAAAGATATTCCATGCTCATGGATTAAAAGAACAAATATTGTTAAAATATCTTTACTACCCAAAGCAGTCTATGGATTTAATGAAATCTCCATTGAAATACCATTAGTATTTTTCACAAAACTAGAATGAATAATCCTAAAACTTGTTTGGCACTACAAAAGACCATGAATAACCAAAACAGTCTTGAAAAAGCAAAGCAAAGCTGGAGGCATCACAATTCCAGACCTCAAGTTATATTACAAAGTTGTAGTAATCAAAACAGTATGGTAATGGCACAAAAGACTGATCAATGGCATAGAAAACACACAAATAAACACACACCTATATGGTCAATTAATCTTCCACAAAGCAGGAAAGAATATCCAAAGGGAAAAAGACAGTCTCTTCAACAAACGGTATTGGGAAACTGGACAGCTTACATGCAAAAGAATGAAACCAGACCATTTTCTTACACCATACACAAAAAGAAACTCAAAATGGATTAAGGGCCTAAATGTGAGACACAAAACCATAAAAATCCTAGAAGAGAACACACACAGGAAGTAACTTTTACCTAGGCCATAGCAACATTTTTCTAGATACGTTTCCTAAAGTAAGGGAAATAAAAGCAAAAATAAATTATTGGGACTATATCAAAATAAAAAGCTCTGCACAGCAAAGGAAAAAAATCAACAAAACCAAAAATTAACCTATGGAATGGGAGAAGATATTTGCAAACGACATATCTGATAAGGGGTTAGTATCCAAAATATATAAAGAACTGATACAACTCAGCAGTCAGCAAACAAATAATCCAATTAAAAATGGGCAGAAGACATGAGCAGACATCCAAAGAAGACACACAGATGCCCAACAGACACATGAAAAGCTGTTCAACATCACTCATCACCAGGGGAATGCAAATCAAAACCATAATGAGGTAACACTTCACTCCTATCAGAATGGCTAAAATCAACAACATAAGAAGCAACAGGTGTTGGCAAGGATTTAGAGAAAATGAAATCCTTACACACAGTTGGTAGGAATGCAAATTGGTGCAGCTACCGTGGAAAGCAGTATGGAGGTTCCTCCAAAAACTAAAATAGAGCTACTCTATGATCCAGTACTGAGTTTTTACCCAAAGAATATAAAAAAATAATTTGAAAGGCAATATGCACCCCTATGTTTACTGCAGCATCATTTACGATAGCCAAATTATGGAAGCAGCTCAAGTTCCATCAACAGATGAATGAATAAATAAGATGTGTATATATATGTGTGTGTGTACACACACACACACACACACACACACACACAGTGAAATATTATTCAGCCATAAAAAGAATGAAATACTGCCATTTGTAACAACATGGATGGAACTAGAGAGGGCAATGCTAAGTGAAATAAGTTGATCAGAGAAGAACAAATACCATATGATTTCAATCACATGTGAAATGTAAGAAACAAAAAGGGAAAAGTAGACAAACCAAGAACCACACTCTTAACTATTTATACTTACAATTACTTATACTTATTGAACAGACGGGTAGTTACCAGAGGGGAGGTGAGTGGGAGGATGGGTGAAATAGATGATAGGAACTAAAGAATACACTTAGCACAATAAGCACTGAGATATGAAATTGTTCAATCATTATATTATATACCTAAAATATAACACTGTATGTTAACTGTACTAGAATTAAAATGAAAAACTTAAAAAATAAAAATGTCAAAGATCATGAAAAAATTATGGAGGAGAAAGATGATCCAGTAGGCATTATGGTCTTTGAAAGCTATTTGATTTTACACATATCATACAATTAAAAATATACTTTCAGAAAATATTTTTTAATTATCAGTAGAATTATGTAATATGTAATTCAGCACCCATGAAATTATTTAATAGACATTCATTACAAAAGCAGGTAAAATAATGTAGTCAGGCCTACAGAATTTGCTAATTTTTGGTTGATACAGGGAAAAATGAAAGTATTTTTTTTAAGTTTTATTTCTTTATTTTGAGAGAGAGAGAGAGAGAGTACATGAGTGGGGGAGGAGCAGAGAGAGATAGGGAGAGAGAGAATTACAAGCAGGCTCTTCACTGTCAGAACAGAGCCCAATGTGGGGCTCAAACTCAAGAACCATGAGATTGGGGCACCTGGGTGGCTCAGTCGGTTAAACGTCCGACTTTGGCTCAGGTGATGATCTCACAGTTCCTGGGTTCGCGCCCCATGTTAGGCTCTGTGCTGACAGCTCAGAGCCTGGAGCCTGCTTCCGATTCTGTGTCTCCCTCTCTCTTTGCCCCTCCCCCGCTTGCACTATCTCTTTGTCTCTCAAAAATAAACAAACATTAAGAACCATGAGATCATGACCTGAGCTGAAACCAAGAGTCAGATGCCTAACCAACTGAACCACCCAGGTGCCTTGAAAGTATTTTTTAAGTTTATTTATTTATTTTGAGACAGAGAGAGTGATTGGGGGAGAGGGAGAGAGAGGGAAAGAAAGGATCCCAACCAGGCTTCACACTGGGCGTGGAGCCTGACACGGGCTCTGTCTCACAACTGTAAGATCACGCCCTTAGCCCAAATCAAGAAATGGATACTTAACCAACTGAGCCATCCCGGAGCCCCTAAATGAAAGTATTTTTATTTATATATGCTGATTATACTAAATGTTAATTTACTTCATCCAAACTGCTTGTTTTTCAGAGGTAAATTCCCAGAACTTTTACAGAATAGGACTTACTAAACCAACCCAGGATTTTTCTTTTTTGATGTCATTTTAAAAAGTGGTATAGTGTTTTAAGCTGATCATTTCTAAAATACTTATGCTTGGAAACCTACATGGGTGAGAATGGCTTAAGCGGTTTTTAACTGTTTTTGCCGGTTGCTTATAATTTAAAGGCATATCTTTTTTAAGATTAAAGTATCTGCAGTGACAAGTAGAGTCCCCACTGTAAAAAAAAATAATAATAAATATTTATTTTCTTTACCTAAATGGATGATTAGATAGTGAGGAATAATAAAGTGACTATTATTTAAATGATGCTAAGATATGATTTGGTGATTTTGGTGTCACTACTTTTTTGCTTTTTTGTATAGTGTATCTAGCACTTAACAGACTGTAAGTCATTTCTTCACCTGTACAGATGGAATTACATCCAGGAAATTCTAAGATGACTGCATTAGTTGGAGACAGGCTGCAGCAAATACCAGAGTAGCTGGAAGGAAGACTGGCCTTAAAGAAAGTAGACTCTGACAGTTTGGAATTCCCTTTCTACCAAATCTTCATTATGGAACCTCAGAAGAAATGGTCCTCTGAGGATCTCTGTATGGCCAGATTTTCTGAAACCCAAACCTAATTTCATGATATAGGAAGTAAAAGTGAATCAATGGTAACAGTATATTTTACTGTAATAGAAAAGCTAAGAAGCATTACCACTACAGATAAATCTCATGACCTCCATTTACAGTGGTCTCTATGGAGTCATGACCACCTTCTCTTTCCTATTCTGTATTCTCCTTTTGGATACCTAATTATCTTTCTCCTGTCTTTCTATTTAACATTATAGGGAGCCCTTAAGAACCCAGTGTCTATATTCATCTTTATAACTATACTATATACATGTATATCCATTTCAGCATTTATCATCTTGAATTTTTTTTTTAGTATTCTTATTTTCTACTCATATATACATAATTTAGTGTAACACATTTACATGCTGCTTTATGTGCAAAAAACTACGCCAGTGGCTGTGGGAAGATAAAAAGATCACAAGCATCTTGAAATACATAATCCTTTTTTAGATTTGTTAAATGTGTCTCCATAATGCCTGGCACATATAGAAGAATCCTAAAAAACTTACTAATCTGTCATTCTTTTAATAGTGCAAAACTAAGGATTGAGATAGCCTACAGTTATAAATGTTTATTTTATACATAAATAAATATGAACTTAAATGCCTAGACCCTGGTAGGAAGCAATCCAGATAGATGTACTCTTATTAAAGATGAAAGGTTGTTTGTTTGCTATATCCATGAAGATAAGCAGTATGGATCTGGAGAGTTTCGTTCAGTGCCAAGAAATCACTATTCCTTTCCATTTTCTACTCTTTCATGTTCAACTTATCCATGCTACACTTGACAAAGGTCTAACTCTGGGAGGCAGTGTCTGTGAAACAAATTACATTAATTTCCAGAATGCCTCTATGACTTTGTTTCTTCTTCCATCCATTTTCCTTCAAATTCTAATAAATTTATGGCCATCCATCAAGTCTTATGTTCCTGAAGCTTTCTTTCACCCTCCTTATCCAGCCGTCTGTAACTTATTACAATTCCAAATCTGTGTTTCCTCCTACAGCCACAGCTTTCTGTCCAAAGTCTCTCCATATATCTTGAATCATATCAATCATATGGTCACTTTTCTAGTTTACTCTAATTTTTGTCAGGATGTCTTTACACACTATTTAGGAAATTTCTGACTCTCACTAGATTTTGGACCAAGGTTTCTGGAGGAAGATCCACAGTCTAGAAGTGAATATTGAGAGAAATAATTCATAGAATGGTTTATGGAATATTTAAACAATTTAAGAAAACATAAAAAATCTTTACACATGCCATATGCCTCCTAGTGTTTAGCTTTTGGAGTAAGAGTCACTCCACAAAAACATATTGAGTGAATAAATGGATGATGTCCAGAAAGCAAATGACATGATCACTATTAGTTTTCACACTAAGCCATTCTAACTAGAAAGCATGATTCATTTTTATCTAGAGCTTCATCAATCAGTGTTATGCATATCAGAGCACTGCAACATGGTCATCTAGATGGAAGTGAGCTGTTTGTCAGCTCTGTTCTGTATAATTATTCCATTAAATAGCAGGATATAATTAAGTGATACAGATGTAGTGAGTGAAATTATATAGCCATGCATGTCCCACAATCAAGATAACATCATTGCTTTTTTCATAAACACACTTTCAACAAACAATGGATATTGTTTATAATTTTGAATAATATGCTCATGGGACCACAGTGTCTTGCCTTGATCTTTGAACCAATGGGGTTGTCCAAGAGCCCACACTCTTTCTGAAGCCCCATAGAGGCAGACACCATGTCTGGATGAGTCAGTTCTTTTTCCTTTTCTTTAATTTTCTTTTCTTTTTAAGTTTATTTGAGGGAGGGAGAGAGAGAACATGCACGAACAGGGGAAGGGGCAGAGAGAGAGGCAGAACAAGACTACCAATTCCACTGACAGTGTGAAGCCTGACACAGGGTTCCATCTCACTAATGAACCATGAGATCATGACCTGAGCTGAAATCAAGAGCTGGACATTTAACCAACTGAGCCACCTAGGCGCCCCTGGATGAGTCAATTTAATCTGCTACACTGCTCTCTACCTACACTTCCTTTTCTGTACTTTATTGTTCTATCTGCTCTAAGTTGCTTTTCCACTCTGATGCTAGAGTGAACTTTGTGTGATCCATATCTGGAAATGTGGCACTCTACCCCTAGTAGAGATTCAGTCTCTGGATATTTAAAAACAAACAAGCAAACAAAAACAACCAAACAACAAAAAAACTATTTTATTCTGCAAAATAGGAGCTTCCCAATCATTCCTCTGTGTTTTTTACAGTCTTCCAGTACCTTGATTTTTTTTAAACAACTGGAAAAGTTCTCCTTAACATTTTAAGATGTATTTCCTCATATTCTGTGCTCACCTCTGTTGTACCATGTAACCACAACAGATTACAATATTTTATTTGCTCTCTATTAACTGTAAACTCCTTGTTTATAAGAACTCCTTTTGTATGGTTTTGTCTTAACATAGTGACGGGCTTTATCTGTGTTCAGGAAATACTGAATGAATGAATGAATGAATGAATAAATGAATGAATGACCAAACAAATCAGTCAACCCTGAGTTAGTCATTAGGAATGAATTCAGCCAAGATAGGGAAAAAGGGAGAAAGAAATTATTTGAGAGTTTATAATGTGTTTAAATTCAGCCTTTGAATGAGTCAATTTCTTTGCAGTGTAGTTTCCCCCTCAGAAAAATGTGAGGTCCATTTCTCATTTCTCTAATAGTCTTTCTGGAAAATGCTTAATAATGACTGATTTTCATGTTATCTTTTCACTGTTTCTCTTTTATTTTTGATTATTGAGCTTCTTAAATTAGTAAGATTATTTATTGGATAAAGGACATCATTTTAAGGATGTATAGATACCACCTTTAAAGCTTACTGAAACCATGAAAGATAAATATCATTGTCTTCATTTTAACACAAGGAAACTGTGACTAAAATATATCATGTATATTATCTCTAACATCAGGAGCAGGACAAAATTAGGGTTTGAACTTAAGTTTTATTTATTTCTTTTTTGGATCAATAATCTCTTTTTATTACTCAATTCTTCCTGGGTACATAGTCCATTGCATATTTGATTTTGGAAAATTATCAAAACTGCTGACCAGAATTAGAGACTTTACTACAACCAAATTCTTAGGACCTTTTTTGTTGTTGTTGTTGTTGTCCCCACTTAGATGTATAATAATCTCTAGATTGTAACCTTTTCCAACAGGACCATGTTAATGATTATAGGAATCATGATTAAGTTCCTAGATATTCCACATGAGAGATCAAATTCTCACCTAGACTATTTAATAAAATTCCAAATTCTAATAAAATTGTTCACTTTCTGAAAAGTGTTTATAACCACCAATTTTTCTGTGGACTCATATACTTTTGAATGGGTAAGACAGCCAGGAGTAAGTTTGTTTGGTTTCCCAAGAGTAAATGCACATCTATTCCACAAGTTCTCTAACATCTTTTGATCTCACACTTGTTCATGCTAAATACAGACCTACTTCATTATCAAGTTCTTACGAAACTAACACATATTGATTGCATATGGATGACAGAGTCAGTATTCGCCTCAAAGAGGGATTATTTATAAGGGGCAAAGCTTAAATTGTAAGTTTCTGATTTTTCTCATTTTTAAAGATTTCCCACATTTAAATGGATAGAAAATTCTCCCACTCTTTAATGCAGATGAAATGATTAGGAAAAGACAGTGGCATTTAATCCAGGTAATGGAAGGGGAAAGGGTGATCATCACTTTCCATATTTTTTATGAACAAATTGGACCTTGTTCTTTCATAATCTATAGATAATGCATCTTAAATGTCATCATTAATTTCTGTATTATTTACAAGTGTACAAACTCAAAATTGATATCTTGAGAAGGTTCCACAGGGGGGAAAAATTCTAAGTTTACAGAAAATGTGTATATACTGCAGCAGTTATCAGATTATCTTTTATGATTCTTTTAAATTGACAGATTTTTCTCCATATAAATACATAAAAATCACTTCTATGACTTTTTTATTGTAACCATTTTAGCTCTCTTCTCTTAATACAGATATTGATGATTTCATATGAATGACATGAATTATAGTTTCGTATGAACAATATTGATTACTAGTACCAATGAAAACATACAAGTATATTGTATATTTAAAGGTATAGCTCCTAAACACTTTTCATAAAAAAATATTTGATAATTTACTGTTTCTAAAGTTTTGATGGTCATACACTGGGTCATAAATGTAAGAATATACCTATATTTAAATCATTCTCTTTTTCTGGTTTAATAGTTTATTTTTTTCTAAAATCCACAATAGAAGAAAATATTAAGTATGTTACTAGTTTAACATGTATTTGAAAATTTAAATCAAAGATGCTGAGAAACTTTCTCCTTTGACAATCTAACAAAACCCCGAGTACATCAATGACATGTTATTTGAGGGTTCTCAAATCTTCTTCCTTTTTGCCTTAAATATAAAAACATTCATATAAGACTATACAGCATACAGGCAAAGCAGAATTAAGGAGTATCAATGAGGATTAGAAGCTCTGCCAGAAGCAAAGACTTTTCTTTTATGACATCACATGTATATTACTAAGAAACAAGTATTATACAAAATCACATGCTAACATTTACAGAATATCTAGGAGAAATGAGACTGGGGAAGAAATTCAAAACTATTAAACTTTTGTAAACAAAACCACAATTCAGACGTTAAGATTCCTAGTAAAATTCTTGTAGGGTTAAATCAAATAGCATTTTTAATCTAGAGTTACTCCATTTTATTCAACCTGGAAATGGGCACTTCCTCTTTGAGAGCATTCTCTTTCAGCCATTTTTCATTGTACCATTTTTATAAAAATTACAAACCAAATCTAGGTGTGCCCTGTTTCATTCACTATTTATTCTATTCCCTGTTTTTGCAACATCTATAATCAGAACTCTCAGTTGTCATCAAATAGCCTAATCCAGAGGGACCCAGTGATTTCGAGAGCTACTATGCCATCCATAACATGCCCTTAATCAAGGCGCTTCTACTGAGTTTCACATTTTTTCTTGAAGTCTTAATATATTGCGAGGGCTTTCCCTTTCATCTTAAGAAAGTGTGTTTCTGACTACCTGCAAATATTAATGTCTTTGGAAAATCTGTGCAGAAACCACAGTGATGTCTATGTCGCCATCATTTCCCTTTTAATCCATCACATGAAATATAGCATATCAACTGAACACACGTCGAACAGAACCTACTGCATCTTTAAGAATTAAAGCATAAGGGGTGCCTGGGTGGCTCAGTCAGTTAAGCGTCCAACTCTTGGTTTCAGCTCAGGTCATGATCTCACGGTTCCTGAGTTTGAGCACCACATCAGGCTCTGTGCTGGTGGTGTGGAACCTTCTTTTTTTTTTTTTTTTTTTTTTTTTTTGGTGTGGAACCTTCTTGAGATTCTGTTTCTCCCTCTCTCTCTGCCCTTCCCCTGCTGTGCTTTCTCTCAAAATAAATTAATTTAAAAAAGAATTAAAAGTATAAAAAGATATGTATACATATATATAATACACATATAGCTTCATATGTGTGGATATTCTTGTAAAAAATCATCTGTGTATCATGCAGTTTACAATGCTTATACATTATTTTATTTTGTCCAATGAATATAATAGGGCAGATGTTATAATCAGAAGTGGTAGGTAATGTGTTACATGTTAGACATATACTAAAAGGTGAACACTTAGCCAAAAGGTACATTTTCAGACTTTTACTACTTTTCCCTAAAATTTCTAAGATAAAAACCTTCAAAAGATATGGTATAAATTTGGGAAAAGGCCCAGAGTCAGAACTTGGAAAAAAAAAGGCCTTTATTTTATTTATTTTTTAAATGTTTATCTATCTTTGAGACAGAGAGAGACAGAACATGAGCAGGGGAGGGGCAGAGAGAGAAGGAGACAAAGAATCCGAAGCAGGCTCCAGGCTCTGAGCTGTCAGCCCAGAGCCTGACGTGGGGCTCAAACTCACAAACCACAAGATCATGACCTGAGCCGAAGTTGGATGCTTAACTGACTCAGCCACCCAGGCACCTCAAGGCTTTTAAAACCTTAAATTCTTAATTCTCTTTCAGCTAAGAATTCCAAATTCCTTTTGAGAATGTAATTGCTCATATGCCAAAGATAGTGAAGTGGGCCTACTGTATAAGACATTTACCTAACAGTTATATAAAATAAAGAATGAGGTTGATTCTCCTCTGAGTGATCCATTTATGCAATGTGCTAAACTTTCTTTTGACTGTGACCCTCTCTAAAGAGGTCCAAGGAACGGGATCAAATGCTGTTTTACCTCAGTGATGATACAGGCATTCCTAGTAATTGAAACTAAAGATCAGCAAATTCCTTCCTTTCTACCTCCTCACCCATTTGTTAGAAATTATCCCAAATGGAAACTGGCCAATGGATACGAATTAATGTACTAAGACTTTGACAGCAGAGATGATTAGGAGATTGGAACTTGCTCTCATTTTATTGCACAATTTCTATCTGTGAGATATCCCTGAGGCCCTTTTCCATTGGTTCTCTTCCAATATTTTCATGTGCTTAGATGTTTATCCTGAGGTTAATTTTGTGTGGATAATACTAACAGTCCATTTTTGAGTTTTATAGCTGGTTCATTAATATCCATGCTGTTCAGTGTTTCATCCTGCATTCTGATAAGTTTTTCATTTTTCAGCTTCCTACAACAATAGAAATAACTTGATTTAATGAACTGGATTCTGCTTTTTCTTCATTGCACTAATGATAATCATTATGCAATTTTTGTATCATGCTAAGGATATAATCTGTGGCTTTTAATCAAGAGAAACCAAAGAACAAAATATGATTAAATTCCTTTCAAAGCAAGGAAGAATACCTTTAATAGAAATTGAACCTGATATGAGAAAGGCTACTTATTAAAAATTAGGAAGAGGGCACTGATAGCATGGAGCCTGCTTGGGATTCTCTTTCTCTGTCCCTCCCCCATTTGTGCATGCTTGCTCTCTCTCTCTCTCTCAAAACAAACAAAGAAACAAACCTTAAAAAACAGGAAGTGGGAGAAAGGAGTAGCAGGGTAGTGGAAGGATGAAAAAACAGATCCCATTTTACTAACACAAAATACCCTCCCAAATTCAAGATCCAAATTCTGATCAAGAAAAAGTATTACTTATCTCAACAGCTTTTTCAATATAAAGAAAACTTACTGAAAAAAAATAATGCCTTAAAAATAAAAAAGACCTAATTTCTATGGCATACATTTTATAATCGAGAAAAGCATACCAGGGTAAGATTTTTCTGTTTTTATCTAATTTTATTTATTTTTTATTTTTGGTGCTAGAAAAATTATACATCTGTGGAAGCAAAAGAAAGAACTTACACATACAGGGATGCACATAGTACAAACACAAATAGCCATGTGTGGAAAGTAACCAAATAGACAGACAGACACACACACACACACACACACACATGTCTACATATACACATCTTTCATTCTAATTAACTGAAAGACCCACCCACTGTGAAAAGCAGAACTTTTGTTTGTTTTTATGTTTACTTATTTTGAGAAAGAGTGAGAACATGAGCAAGAGAGGGGCAAAGAGAGATTGAGAATCCCAAGGGAGCTCCTCACTGCCAGTACAGAGCCCAATGCAAGGCTTTATCTCACCAACCTGCAGATCCTGACCTGAGCAGAAATCAAGAGCTGGACGCTTAACTGACCAAGCCACCCAGGTGCCCCCAAAGTAGAACATTTTTAATGCAACTGAATTTGTTCCTTAGACTAAGCAAAATAAGAAAAACTTGACTATTGTTAAACAAAGGCTCAGCAATTATCAATGCAGAATTGCCTAGGGAATCACCAGATATGGCAGCTCAGCTTCCAAGAGGGAAACAGAAAATGAAAAGGTCAAGTCCTATAGCATTGGACAGAACTGGGTTAATTAATATTTAGTATCTATCAAGAACCAGACACTGTGCTATGTTTGCATATATTTTTTTTTCTCATTTAATCCTTGCCATTATTTTACTAGGGAGACAGTCTTATTATCATCCTCTACACCAAAGATAAGCAAACTTAGGGACTTAGGCATAGGGAAGGGAAGTAATTTGTCTAAAGCCACTGGACCTGGGCTCAACTCACTTTGGTTTTACCATCATACCACCCTGTGCTCTTTCCAGGATGGAACTCCCACATCCCTGCAATCCCTAATTCCAGTGGATTGATGCAGGTAGTTTTTCTAAAAGGTTTAATGTGAACAGGATCTATGAATGCAAGTATATGAACACAAGTGTTGAAGAGTAATACAATTTGAGTATTTGGTTGATAAGCCTAATTTTGTATGTATTCTCAACTAGGCTTTATCATTACTACCACCAGAAACACCGGCTTTGCCAGTGTAAGAAAGGGTCTAAGTAGAGGCCTAAATAACCTGGACCATATCATGGGGTGCCTGGGTGGCTCAGTTGGTTAAGCATCCGACTCAGGTCATTATCTTGTGGTTCATGAGTTCGAGCTCCACATTGGGCTCTCTGCTGTCAGCATGACAGCAGAACTAGTTATGATATTCAGCCAAAATTGTATTATAAACAAACCACAGATCAGAAATTTACAGATATTAATAATACTCCTAATGGAAGAAGAGGGGCATGTGGACAAGAAACAGTTCTCTGACAGGCAAAAATAATAATTCTCATATGATATAGTAAATATACAACAAAACTCATCCTGCCATTCTGCATGTAGGACAATCCATCCATGAGAAGAAATCTAAGGATCATAAAATAAGAAACAGAAGGAATCGGCCAAGAGGCCTTTAGCCCACATACATATGTATGTATGTATTGCTTCAAAGAGGTCAAACTTCATATATGTTACAACTAAATCATCCCTAACTATAAACTTCTATTTAGTAAAATTCATATTAAGGCAAAGAAAATATTGTTTAAGGCTAATGTCCTGTAAAACTCACCAATTATGAAATGAAGGATCTCCTAAAGACAAAATCAGAAGGGTTGACAATTGATTTTCCTTAAAAATTTAGTGTGGCGATGGCTCTTTGTGGCATCAGTTTTATTTTTGTTTTCCCTAAGCTCACCTTCCATTGTATTCTTTTCCCTTACTTTCACACGTTTTAAGTCTATCCTATCTAAAATAAAATTGCAACACTTAGTTGTCAATGATTCTAGCTTTCATCTAGCTTTCATGCAGCTGAAATCTATCTATTCTAGGCCCAGAAAGAGGAAAGAACCGAGGTGACTAACCAATTCTGTGTCTCCTCCTCTCACATCCCACTGGACAGATACACAGCTATCAGTATAGCAGCTTTAAAATTCTGCCATGTAGGAAAACAAATTCTGTCACGCAATAGATCAGTCAAGTAAAGAGTACTCATTAGAAAATATTTTCTTCAGGCACCTGAGTGGCACATTCAGTTGGGCATCCAACTTGATTCCGGTTCAGGTCATGAACCCAGGGTCATGGGATCGAGCCCCATGTCTGGCTCTGTGCTGAGTGTGGAGACTGCTTAAGATTGTCCCTCTCCCTCTCCCCTTCCCCACCTTAAAAAAATATATTTCCCTTCCATTTATTATAACCTTAGTTTTACTGTTAGGGAAAGGCTTTTAAAAATGTACTGTAATTTTAACTATTTACAACATAGTATTTTACAAACAAGAACAATAAAAATAAAAACAGCATATAATTACTCAGGGAAACTCAGCACTTCCTAACAAAGTCAGGACCAAAATCTATGTTTTTTGAACATAAATTCAAGCTCCGTACATGAATTTAAGTAGCACTTTGTGAACTTGACCAAACATTGCAGTCTGAACAATTTGATTGTTCTTCACACTTTAATTCAGGTTTGGTATAGGTATTCTGTTAGGTCATAAAGATTGTTTTGTCATTTTAAAGGTCTGTTAAATATCATGTATAAAACTCATCTTCCTTTCTATATTTTACTATATGCCCATATCTTGAACTCTTCATCCATTCAGGCACGTGTAGTGTTGAAGGTATTGAAATAAATGAGGAGCCTGTCTCCCAAGAACTTAACCTCTAAGAAAAGCTTAGTATTAATTTTATTTTTCTACCTGGGTTAGGAAATAAATGTTGTGATCTTTCCACTGCTTAAAACAGATGTAAATGTTCTTTTACCACAGCTTTTGAACAAAATTGTATGTCCCCACTCTCAGCCTTGAAACGCCCTCCTTTCTATGGGTCCCCAGAGTTTTCAGAGACAGAGAGTCAAACAAAATAGTGCAGGAAGATGACTGTACACCTGAACCTAATACAATACCATATGTTAACTATACTAGAATCAAGATTTTTAAAAATTATGTATAAACACTTAGATCTTAAAAAAATTTACAAAGATGAAGGTGACACTCAGAGAAAGACAAAAGGGAACAAAATAAACTGGAGCTCACCAATTCTACACGACCAAAATACATGAGTCGTGGCCCCCTCTTATCGGTGGGTGATTTGGAGTACTTCTTTGTGGTCATTCTCACTGCCACGTGTCTTACTATTTCTATCTCACCGAATAAGCAGTATTTTTTGCCTTCATTTGCAGAAAAATAATCTAGTATTTCTTGCTCAACACTTTGTGAAGAATCTCCATCCCGTTCCTGCAATTGTTTGGCTTTTTCCTTATAAGGACAATGCTTAGCATAATTCATGTTCTTTGATAACTCATCTTGAAATAGATATGCATGTAACATACACCAAAAAAGAACAATGAACCCAACTAGATGGAGAAATGTGTTAAGATCTTTGGTAATGTATTGATATCATTTTCTATTCTAACACTGAAAAACTGTAAAGACAATGTTGAAGTTAAACATGGCAATTAAGAGAAAATACCAAAGGAGTGGAATTGTATTTTTTCATTGGGTATTGCAAACTTTAAGGGATTAAAGGTTTTTGTTTATAAAACTCTACAAACATTTATTAATCATTAAGTTTGAAAAATGTGCCTTATTTTAAACTGTATCTTAAGATAATTTGCCTGCCATAAAATGTCTATGACTTAACATTTTGTCTACACTTACATTAGCTTTGAACTCAACTCATTAAACTGCTGTGAACAATGCAATGGGGTTCATATATAAATTGGAAAACTATTATCTTACATATCAACAAAACATTTTACAGTGTGATCTTACTCCAAAGGGTCTGTTCATTAGTTTTATATTTTCTTAGAAGTCTTTAGGTATCATTGGTCCATCTGACATAATACATCATATGACATGACACATTACCTTTATCCACAGATACTGCCCAGTTTGATTTCTGCACAACTGGCCCAAAGCCTTTATATAGTTTTTTTTTTGTTTTTTTTTTTTTTGGTTTTTTAACTGCAAGGAAATATGCTCAATATAAGCAAAACTGCTCACAAACAGAAAAGCAACAGGTTTCTACTGTGTGATGAATCTAAACATTGTTTTACATTTCTTACTATATTTTGTAAAATATTTCAAATACATCATGCCATTTAATGTACACGAAACTCTTGGAGACAAGGATGCCAGTATTTTGCCAGTATTAAAGACAAGGACACAAAGAGTCTTTGAGCCTTAGCGTCTTGCCTATCAACATTCAGAGTAAAGTATGACCATCTGGTCATATTTTTACTAAGTTTAAAAACTGAAGTTAAGGGGTGCCTGGGTGGCTCAGTCGGTTAAGCGGCCGACTTCGGCTCAGGTCATGATCTCGCAGCCCGTGAGTTCGGGCCCCGCGTCGGGCTCTGTGCTGACAGCTCAGAGCCTGGAGCCTGTTTCAGATTCTGTGTCTCCCTCTCTCTCTGGCCCTCCCCCGTTCATGCCCTGTCTCTCTCTGTCTCAAAAATAAATAAAAACGTTAAAAAAAATTAAAAAAAAAGAAATGCTTATGGAAAGTTAATGTATTTTTCTTCCTTTCTCTCATTTGAAAAATGAGTTACAATAATCTCGTATGAACAGTTTTAAATCTTGTTTCATGTTTTCAGTGCATTAGAGAACTTTTCATTTGAAATTTTACAAAGGAAAATGGCATTATACTTTCAGGTTTCTTATCAAGGATTAACAGATACTTTCAGGCTTCTTATCAAGGATTAACAGAAATTTTAATAGGCAACCTGGGTCTTTTCCAAAATTTTGAAATAGTAAGTGCGAAAGCTAAAATTTCTACCACGTGGTCAATTGCTCTTGTTTTGGTCCAATGTGTTGGTATTTACAGGGATGAAGAACCAGGAGGCCAGCTGGTTACAGATAAGTTCCACATTGACTGGGATTCAGTACTTGTTGACACAGATAATGTTATCACGGCACGATTTGATGGCAGAGGAAGTGGATTCCAGGGCCTGAAAATTCTGCAGGAGATTCATCGAAGGTTAGGTTCAGTGGAAGTAAAGGACCAAATAGCAGCTGTGAAGTAAGTGGGTCCGCAGTTTCCTACTGTTTTTCCTTTAATGCAGAAGCTAGGTATATGATACATTACCTCTGAATCATGCACTTTAGTACAGCAATCTGTACTTTAGTGAATAGACAATTTTCTAAGTTAGTCATATAGACTTGCATTCATTTCTTCAAGTACTTTTCACTCATCACAGGTAATAAAACAATTATCGAACTTCCACCTCCTTGGAATTAAAATTCACTTTAGATTTATAAAAATTGGAGCAACCTTAATTAAACCACTCTAGTATTTATTTACAATAACCTACAAAGTCTATTATTTCCCAGTTAACTATAATCTTGAACTTTCACAGACACCATTCCCCCGCTGGCAGGAGTGACCTAGAAAACTAGTAGGTTCTTTAAACCAGGACACAGAAACTGGCTGGGATATTGTCAAAATGTAGATCTGTAGGCCTGAAATGGGGTCCCCAATTCGGCATTTGTATCTTCCTACCAGGTGATGCCCAAACAACTGGACCATCACTTAGAGTAGCAAGATAAAGCTCCAACCACTAAAGTATTTCTGGTTTGACTTCTGGGTTTTGTGTGTACATTTGCATGTGTGTGGGTGCCAAAAATGAATTCCCATGTGTGTTTAACTCAAGAGAATATAACGTTTTTTTTTTTCCTCATTGCAGATTTCTACTGAAACAGCCATACGTTGATTCCAAAAGATTAAGCATTTTTGGAAAGGTAAATAGAAATGTTATGCATACGTATATAAGCACACAGATTTACATATGTGTATTATACATATAGGTATATACATGTGTTTGTATGTGTGCATATATAATTTCCCCATTTTACTATAATCTCTCTGTACCATTCTTTAAAATGTAATATTATAATTAATACTATATACATTCAGTCATTTGTTAATCCAGCAATTATCTATAATCCAATTGGTGCTGGTATTATAAGTAGAGCAGCAACTAAACAACAACAATAAAATCTGTTTTCGTAAAGCATATCTTCTAGAAAGAAGAACTTGATAAACACATAAATGCAAAACATGGTTTCATATAGCATGAAGTCTTACAAGGAAACCAAAAAACAAAAAAAGTGGACACAAGTTAACTCTAGAAAGGGCTAATGTTCTTAGATTAAGGGGTCAAGTAAGGCCCCTTGGATTAAGTGATATTTAGGCTGATACCTGAATAACAAAAGGGAGCCAATTGTACCAATCTCTTGAGGCAGGGTGTTCTCTATAGAAGGATCAAGTACCACAGCCTTAGGGATGACTTACATGGCTCAGAAACTGAAAGAGGACCAATATTCATAATTAGGTCTGTGGTGTTTTCTGCGTTTACTTCTCATTGCAGTAATTTTACGTCAGGTCCGATATCATTTTCACAGTGTGGATAGAGACTCCACATAGATACTCACTGAGCACCTAGTTTATGCATATCACTAGGCTAGATACTATACAGGTGCTAAAATGAAAGGAAGGAGGTCTAGTACTATTTTAGTTTGGAGACAAAGAAAATTATTGGTGTTCATGGATTTAAATATAAAACAAGTTTTACTATCCATAAGTGAACTCAGAGATACAGGACCAGAATAACCGACAGTTTTACCGGGGGTAAATTTTTGTGGTATTCACTGACAAATAGGTATATGGAAAGCTATTTAACAAATGAATAAATTGTAAATCAGCCCAAACCACCACCACTCTCCCCTGACTTCAGATACCTGCAGTGTACCATGTCTTTGCTTTACTGTATTCTTGCTCTTCACAATATTCAGGAGATTGACAGGGACAATGCTTCTCTGACACAAGTACAAATAAATAAATGAAAACCTACCCCTATACCTTATTTAATATTGATTTTATTTTTGAGAGAGAGAGAGAGAGAGAGACAGAGCATGAGTGGGGGAGGGGCAGAGAGCGAGGGTGACACAGAATCTGAATCAGGCTCCACACTCCATGCTGTCAGCACAGAGGTCAATGCGGGGCTGGAAAAGCAAGAACCCGTGAATTCATTACCTCAGCCAAAGTTGGGTGCTTAACGAACTGAGTCACCCAGGCGACCCCCCCCCCCCCATCATTACTAAGAAAGATATTAGCAAAATAATGGAAATGTCTAAGAAAGTGATCATTCCAAAGACATGGAAACTCTCAACAAATTAACAAGTGCACACAGTGAAGACTTATCACATGCGAGAGCATGGATGAACCTTGAGGACACTGTGCTCAGTGAAGTGAACCAGTCATAGAGTGACAAATACTGCGTGGTCCCACTTACATAAAATATCTAGAGTAGTCAATTTCATGAAGACAGAGAGTGGAATGGTGATTACCAAGGGCTAGGTGGAGGGGGAAAAATAAAGTTTGTTGCTTAATAGGTAATGGGATCTCAGATTTGGAAAATGAAAAAGTTGTAGAGATTTGTTTCACAATACAGACACTAGACAAGACACAATACACTACATACTACTGAACTGTGCACCTAAAAGTGGTTAAGTTGGTAATACTGTATTAGGTGTTTGTTACCACATACACAGCGCATAAAATTGACAACATTTTACTCTTTTTTTTTTTTTAACGTTTTTTATTTATTTTTGGGACAGAGAGAGACAGAGCATGAACGGGGGAGGGGCAGAGAGAGAGGGAGACACAGAATCGGAAACAGGCTCCAGGCTCCGAGCCATCAGCCCAGAGCCTGACGCGGGGCTCGAACTCACAGACCGCGAGATCGTGAGATCGTGACCTGGCTGAAGTCGGTCGCTTAACCGACTGCGCCACCCAGGCGCCCCAACATTTTACTCTTTAATGGTCCTGAGATATGTAATAATTTACAAAGGACTTAGTTCTTATGTATTTCAAGGTTCTACTTACTATACACATACATAAGTATAAAAGATCAAATAAGCTACACACACATTCATTATTATGGAAATTTAGATTCAAAAGGTTGTAAAATGCCTTATAGAAAAAGTCTAACATAAATTGGATAGTGAAAGTCATTCAGCAAGTAGAGGACAAGGAAAAGGCTCTCATGTAAATGTTCAAAGAACATGAAATAAAATAATTGACTATAATTAAGGCTCATATAAAGGAATGAAAAGTGACAAAACCAAAATGACGTCTTGGCACAGACCTTAGAAAGTCCTTCATATTAACTAGAAAGCTGAGTGCTAGTCTATAAACAGGAAGAAATAAAGCTCTAGGCCTCAGATTTAGAAGTTCAAAATCCCATATTTATCATTTTATTAGGGGGCTGATGAACCTCAGGGTAATTGACAGTCTAAATATATGAAAGACTGACATAGGATATAAACAAAGAAATATAATTAGATTTTAAATGGAAAAAAATGTTCCATTTCCAATTAACCAAATATGCTTATCTGTGACTGAATTATAATTTAGAAGGTGGCTTTCTGAGCATACAAAGGAACATTGTTAGCTTCAAGACTCCTAAGTCTTGTAATTTTTTTTTCTTGGAATGTACTTGTTTTGTTTCCATATCAAATAAAATAATCCTAAACTCATAAAATTGGCTGGGGACTAATCATCTTGGTTTTCTGGAATTAGATTGTAAATGTACCTGGGGCTGTTTCTTTCTCTGTTGGAAATTTTTAATTAATATTTACATTGATTTAATCAAGACTATCAAGATTTTTCCATTTCTTCCGAAGTCAGTTTTAGTACTTTTAAAATAATTGTTTCCATTTCATATATATTTAAAGACTATTTTTAAAGCATAGTATATATTGTCTTACTATACATTTAATCATTTCACTGTGGTGATAAGGTCTCATTTGACTCCCAGTTTGGTTTATTAGTGCCTTTCTGCCTTTGCTTGTCTTAGGTTTCATGCACAGTCTCTCTTACTTGCTCTTTTCTCCCTGCTTGACTCCCTTCCATCCCCCATCCCACCTCCTTTTTTAATGAACCGTATTTTGGCTTAGCTGTTCTCATCTTTGTTTTTGATTTCCCTAATTTCTGCCCTTACCATCATTATTTTCTTTCTTCTACTTTTTAAATCTATTTTGTTCTTAAATTATTGAGTTGAATGTCTAGCTTATTAACTTTCAGCAGTCTTCCTTTCATTTGAGTCATAAAATCCCTTTGCATTAGTCCCTCAGGTTTTTCCCACCAGTGCCAACAGGTGGCTATCCCCAGAACCTAACCTAACCTTACATAATGTGTCATAATTTTAATGTTCATTCTATCAAGAAATCATATCTAAATGTTAATGGTAAGAAAACTTCTAGAAAAAAATTTCTCGCTTATATGTTAAAAAAAAAAAGGAAAAGACTAACTAAATGAATTGAAAATGGATGGCAAAATTCAAAACCTATAAACATGATACATAGAATGGATATTGCTATGATTACCAGGCTACATCAATGGGGAATAAAATTAATTCATTCCATAAACATTTATCAAGTGTGTACTATGTGCCTAGTATGTCTGAATGTGCTGGACATACAGCAGTCACAAAAACAAACAAGTTTTCTTGAATTTCTAGTTCGGTGAGTAAAGATAAATAAAAGACAACTTACTTAGTACAATATATGAAATGTCAGTTAATGATAGGACAATTCAGAAAAATAAAGCAGAGAGGCAGATAGGTGGCCCAAGATAAAGATAAGGTAGCAATTTTCATTCATAAGACAGGAAAGATTTCACTAGGAAATCATGTTTGATCTAAGTCAGGGAAATTTGAGGACGCAAGAAACACAGATATCTAGGAACGAAAAAAATATATATATAAAGAAAGAAAAAAAAAGTATAAACATAGGAATATGGAAACTTGTTAAAACTTTACTTAGGGAGGTAATTATTTAAAACTATAAAATATTCTCCATTGGGATAGGTCTTGTTACTAACATGGAGTCACTTCTAAAAGGTTGAAGCTTTTAATATATAGAATATGAAGGAAACAATCAAGGCAGAATTGTAAGAATTGTGATAAAATTTGTGATCACATTAAACAAATAAAGATTTAATGCAAAATAAAACTGCAATAAACTGTTACTCCTAACGTGCAGTATTTTTATTTCAAATTAATTCATTGTGTACTATAAGTGATATGTGGTTTACAAAGAATCACGAATCTGAGGATAGGAAATATCTTTTTTGTTGTTAATTTTTTTATTCTTTATTTTTGAGAGAGCAAGGAGCAAGCACATGTGGGGGAGGGGCAGAGAGCGAGAGAAAGAGAGAGAGAGAGAGAGAGAGAGACACACACACACACACACACACACCGAATCCTAAGCAGGCTCCAGGCTCTGAGCTATCAGCCCAGAGCTTGATGCAGGGGTCAAACCCAAGAGTCCTGAGATCATGACCTGGGCTGAAGTCAGATGCTTAACTGACTGAGCCATCCAGGCGCCCCAGGAAATATCTTTTTTTTTAATTCTATCAGTATATCTTTTTGACTATTCATGAACTCTCTCGGGAATACTCAAAAAACTCAATGATTACCTTAAAACACAAGGCACATGAAAATGTTAGCTCAGTAAAATGGTATTACAGACTCTACTGCCTGCTCCTCTAAGTCCATCTACCTATTAGATTCAGTTTCTTCTACTATGGGTATATCTTTTTTAAGATACAAAAAATCTCAGGAAACATTTCCATACTTTAAATTCACCAGACAACAACTTATAAAAGATAGATTCTAATGCTAAAATGCTTTGCAAATGGAAAGGACATAACAACGAATGGAAAAATACGATCACTGAGAAACCAATGAAATGACAGACAGCACAACTGAACAGAACAGCCTAAGTATTAACTACTTTTGATCTATAGCAAATAAAAAACACCCCCTATTTGATTAAATCAATATGATGACCCACATTTTCTGGCATCTTCCTGATAATTATCTTCTGATAATTAAAGTTATAATACTGTATCCAGCTAGAACTTATATCTGATTTCCACCCTATTCCAGAATGTATTTTTTCAGAACCCTTTCATGATCTATTCTTGCATTCAGTGAATAAATATAAAATGGCAGAGAGGAAGGTGAGCAATTAAAATTTAATTTATTCTAACGCCTCCCAGTGTTTATTTTTCTTTTAAAAATAGAAGTTATTTTGTTGAAATAAATTAAATTAAAGCAGTATTTTGGGGTTAGGTTTTTGAATGCTATAGAGAGAATTTTATTTAACTGCTTTCACTATCATTAAGTCTTAAAGAGTATTTAGCTTCATTAATCTCAAATTTTCATGTAAAAAGTGGTAAAATGTAACTCTTTGGGCAGCAACAATGATTTACAGCCCTGGTTTCACTTTAGAATCACACGGAAAACCCTACAGCCCATTCTCCACAGATTGAACTGTTTTCGAGAACATTGCTATATATGTTTAAATCTCCACTGGTGTAGGGAATGCTGATTGAAGCTAGGGAGATGTTTGGGCAGGGATATTCATTATATTATTATATTGTAAGAACTTGTCATTGAAAATGTGGAGCAACAGCCTAGGCATCCCCTGGAATCTACTGAATTAGAATAGGCATTTTAACAAGATCTCCAAGTGATTTGAATGAACTTTTGAATTGAAAGGCATTGTTCTGGAATCTGCCCCTTCTCTGGAAGACACCATTCGATTTAATTCCTGGAGAGAATCAGACTGAGATTTATGTGAAATGGGAGTAAAAAACAAACAAACAAAAAGCATAATACCAATTTATTAATTTATATTAGTAAATTGTGATGTATAGCTGTTCTGTGGATTGGAATATTCACCCATTCTCTCAAAGTAGTCAGGTTATATAAACAACCAAATTATTATCAATTGAAAGTCTGCTGTAATTCCATTGTGGAACTAGAACCAGAAAAGTTATCAACAGAGGTGTGCATCAACTGAGATACATTTTTCACTGTGGAAACAGTGTTGCCCCATGGGACATACTTGAAACCTCTTGGGTTGCAACATCTTGGTCTTACCTCCCTGATCAAGAACAAGGAACAATATGCTGGAAAAGCTCCCTTTAAGGACAGAACTTTTAGGGGTTTTCTACACTTTTGCTCTATAATAGTTACTTACTTACTTGCTTTGCAGAACTCATCCCATCCCTGCATATTTCTGAAGGGGAGAATATGCCATCCCAGAAAATGCCTCTTTGGCATAAGGATTATTTTGAGCTGATTCTTTTAAAAAACAGCAGACACAGGAGAAGCTTTGGAAACAGAAGTTACTCTTTTGTAAGAGACATTTACATGTATAAAGGAAATCTCCGTTTGTGTCTCCCTCCCTGAACCAGTATGAAAAGATTGACTCTAAATCATAAAGAAACCCTTATTAACAGAAGGCACTGACTGCAAATCAGACTTAAATCTGCCTAACCAACCTTATCCTTGTTTATAGTTCTTTTCCTGGTAACCTCCCATAACAGCTCCCTCCAACATCTATCTTTTTCTTTTTTAATGCTTATTTTAAAAGAGAGTGAGAAAATGTGTATGAGTGTGGGGGGGGGGGGTGATGAGAGAGAGAGAGAGAGAGAGAGAGAGAGAGAGAGAGAGAGAGAGAGAGAAGGGAGGGAGGGAGGGAGGGAGGGAGGGAGGGAGGGAGGGAGGGAGGGAGAGGGAGAGGGAGAGAAACAAAGAGAGAATGCCAGGCAAGCTCGGTGCTGTCAGTCCAGAGCCTGATGTGGGGCTCAATCTCAGGAACCGAACCATGAGATCATGACCTGAGCCAAAATCAAAAGTCCAGTGCTTAACTGACTGAGCCACCCAGGTACCCCACGCTCAACATCTTTCTTTTGTCTTTGGCTAACTATGGTATTTAAGGTGGTGGCTTGGGCCATTTTTAAGGAGTTATTCAGTTTCACTGGGTATCTCCCATGTGTACATGAGGTATGCATGTTAATAAACATTTTTTCTCTTTTTTTCCTTTTTTTTTTTTTTTTTGAGAGAGAGAGGGAAAGAGGTCACACAAGAGGCAGAAGAAGAGAGAGAGAGAATCCCAAGCAATATGCCCAGTTCAATTCCACGACTGTGAGATCATGACCTGAGCCGAAATCAAAAGTTGGACATTCAACTGAGCCACACAGGCACCCCCCCCAATTGTTTTTTCTCTTGATAATCTTTTATTACAAGGCATCAGCAATGAATTCAGAGGATTGAGGGAAACTGTTCTTCCTTTCCACTTCTTTCTTTATATGTGTTAACACTCTTAAGCCTACTACTTCTGAATTTTGCTGACCTAAGGATATTTTTATATCTTACAAAAACAATAAGTAAAGGCACTCTGTGATGGCTTATGTCTATAAAGGATAATTTTACATCCCTCAGTTCCCAATTGTTGGAGAAGCTTTGCTCAAGCTTCTGGGTACTAGCCAACTAATCTAGGACAAAACAGACATGTGCAAAGGATGAAAAATCATTTTCCCTCTACCCTTCTGAACTCTTGTCTGAGACCCCTGTAATAAAAGACAGATCCACAAGAGAAAAACAACAGAAGTTGATTGACATGTACACCTCACGCATGTATACATGGGACATACCCAGGTAAAGTGAGTAACTCTCTCAGGTGAGTTTAGAATTCAGGCTTACATACCATCTTAATAGAGAAAGGGGAGTGGGATATAGGCCTTTTAGGAGACTGATTATTAGCAAAGATGAATGGGACCTTAGAAGAACAGATAGGAAATGTGATACTTTGTGACAATCTCTCCAGGTGTGTTGTGGACTTCTAGTGACGAGTCAATCTTCCTTAGTTGATGACACTCCCAGGAAGGGGATCTATGACAATTGAGTTCTTTCTGGAGGATCTGTCTTTAGGCAGATAGCGGGAGTTCAGAGAAAGGCTTTCCCTGTCATTTCTTATTCTCCAAGTGCCTGCAGCTCAAAATAATCAATAGGCAAAGTGGTGTATTTTGGGGTGGCATATTCTGCTACCCTTTGTTCTCTCAGATACTTCGGTAATCTCTGACTGCATTTAGGACTTTGATGTCAATTATTTAAAAATCATCCCAATTTTTAAATAATAGTCCAAATAAGCATAAATGAGATTCTGTATTTCGCATCTCAAGAATTTAGTGAAGACAGATTACTATTGCATAGGACAACACTAATATCATCTGGTAATCTTTAAAGTAGACCTCATCATGAACAAATTACATCAGAATTTCTGAGGCTAAGGCCTGGGTATTCATTGTTTTTGTATCTCCCAGGATACTCTGATATCTAGCAAGATGAAGAACACTGCTCAGAGTACAGCTAAAAATTAATTTATAAAATGAATATATAACTCAGTAGGTCATTCCCTTAGCCCAAATCTATTAAATTGTTAAAATCTCTTCTGGAATTTTCCTGGACAAATCATGGACTACAAAAGAAAACTGGACATCTTGATTTTTTTTTTAAGAATTTAAATTAGTTCAGGGTGCCTGAGTGGCTCAGTCAGTTAAGCGGCCAACCTCAGCTCAGGTCATGATCTCGCGGTCCGTAAGTTCAAGCCCTGCGTTGGGTTCTGTGCTGACAGCTCAGAGCCTGGAGCCTGTTTCAGATTCTGTGTCTCCCTCTCTCTGACCCTCCCCCGTTCATGCTCTGTCTCTCTCTGTCTCAAAAATAAATAAACGTTAAAAAATTTTTTAATAAAAAAATAAAAAAAGAATTTAAATTAGTTCAAAAGCTTTGCAGGAGGACATTTAAAAATTAAATTTGAAAAATAATCCAACTCATGTAACTAGTAATATTATTTATCAATCTCATTTCATTCAAATAGTGAATTGTGTGGGACTGAAAGCAGAATCTGTATTTGTGAAAATAGATTATAAATATTTAATTCTTATTTCCTATTTCTACATAACCATCATTTTTAAATATTTCACTAAATGTACATATGTAATTTGCTGAAAATGATGTGTGAGTTAATAAGGGCTATATTTCCCTAGCTTTGAATGGTTTGGAGTTGTTCCCAAATATACTACATGAGATGAGAGAGCAAACATTGGACACTGGTGATATATAATTAATTTTATATTTTCCCTAAAGTTATTAAAATAGCTTGTTAAAAATTTAAATTATTTTCCAATTTTTCAGCTGGACAAAGTGTATCTTAGTGTATTCTTTCCTCAAGTCTGAGACATCAGAAGACATTCTGTTATGCATATTACCAAATAGTGATCAAAAGCTAAAATTATCTCCAGGGATAATTGATGCGCGCGCACACACACACACACACACCACATGCATTATTATTATTATTATTGTTATTTTTTAATTTTGCCAGGGGTATGGAGGCTATATTGCATCAATGATCTTAAAATCAGATGAAAAGCTTTTTAAATGTGGATCAGTGATTGCACCCATCACAGACTTGAAGTTGTATGGTGAGTACTTCCCACAAATTGACCTAATGTATTGATTTGTAAAAAAAAAAAAAAAAAAGAAAATCCCAATGCAGAAGAGCTCAGTTGACCTCACTTATTGTGTGCTATCAGAGATGTTTTCAGCTGTTTATCACCTCACTGATTCAATCAATTTTACTGGAGCATGTGAAATGTAGAAATCAAATAATGAAATAAGCTAGTCAAATGATTTTTAAATTCTAAAATTTCTGTTTTCTTGGGTCACAGCCTCAGCATTCTCTGAAAGATATCTTGGTATGCCATCTAGGGAAGAAAGCACATACCAGGTAACAAAATTTAAAATAATCTAGAAAGAGTATACTTGTTCTAAAAATTCAGTCAAATTACAAATATAAGTAGATCTATATAGAGATATTTGTGCTTTCCTTATAGGCATCCAGTGTCCTCCATAATATTCATGGCTTAAAAGAAGAAAATATATTAATAATTCACGGGACTGCTGACAGTAAGTATCGTATTTGCTGCTACTGCTTGATGGGGTCTGACCTTGAACAAAGGGGTACATCTATGAACTTACTTACAAAGGACCCTGTAAACTTTCTGAAGGTGATAGCAGAGGATAGCGGCACAAAGAAGTCAATTTGTGATAGGGAGTAGGAAGAAGGAAGTCAAGACCAAGAAGAAAGGAAGTTGTGAGTCTCAATGACAACACCATCCAATAAAACTTTCTGGGATGATGGGAATGTTCTGTACTTGTGCTGTGGAACACTACAGCCACCAGCCACATATGGCTCTTGAACACTTGAAATGTGTTTAATATGATCAGGAACTGAATTTTAAATTGTTTAATTCTAATTAATTAAAAATTTAATAACCACATATGGCTGGTGACTGCCACTGTGGCGTTACTCAGCACACTTCAAATGGAAACTAGCCGAGAAAACAACAGGATAGCAAAAAGATGCCAGCACTGAGATAAAATTCTGATGAGATCACTCATTTAAAGTTAACACAAAAAACTTTCTAAAGAGCCCTTTTATATCACTTCTCCTTTTTTCATCACTTTAAACACTGGATATGGATGTGATTGATATTACTAGTAATAAATATAATTTTATATTCTCTTTGAAGTGTTTAGGGTTCAAAGAATTTATATATATATTTATTATTTTATGTGATACTTTACAACAGAATGCTGAGTATTTATAGCTCCATTCACAGATGAGAAAAATCAATTTCAAGGAGGAAACTGATTTAACAAAGGCTGTGTGGCTCATGAGCAGAGTCAAAGCCTTGAATCAGTATTTCCTAACACCTGAACTTGATTTTGTTGGCCTACCCTGCCCCGACTCTGTAGTTTTACCCTAATTTACAGACAATATCCCTAAAAAGGTCTCATAGCAAAGGCTATATAAGCTGTTTACCTTAACTTAAAGTATGTCAGGACATGATTAGAGTGTAGATCAATACTGATGTATGTATGTGTGTGTGTGTATGCATATATATATACACACACACGTGTTTATATATATACACATGTATATGTATATATATATAAATACACAGTCTACAGCATATAACGTATGTGTATATAGTGTGTATATATAGTGTATACTTCAAATACACACACCACGTATAATGTATTATTCACTACGTAAATTTACACAGTATGTGTATATTTGAATAAACAGGTAAATGGACAAGAAGAAACAAATCACCCTTAGGTATAATTCCAAATAATTTATGTAGGTACACTCCCTCAAGGAAGCAAAGCTTTAACTCTCCTCCCTTACCCCTTAAGAATGGGTTGTACTTAGTGATTTGCTTCTAAAGAGTACTGTACGGAAAAGGGGGGAAAAGAGGGAAAAGAGTGACTTTACAATAGAGAAACTCAATAAATAACATCTCAGCCAGGTGATCAAGGTTAACATCTCAGCCAGGTGATCAAGTAACGTTGATGGTATGCACCTTTGACATCAGTTCATGAGAAAGGCATTCTCTATGGTCTTGTCCCAAAAACCCATTACCTCAGTCTACCCACGAGAAAAACATTAGACAAACCCAAATGAGGTATATTCTGCCAAACATTTGACCTGTACTCCTCAGAATTGTCAAGGTCATCAAAAACAAGTCTGACGATTTCTCATTGATCAGAAGAGGTTAAGGAGTCATGATATCTAAATGTTTCTTAATTGTAACAAATGGGCCATAATAATGTGAGATGTTAACAATAGGGGGATTTGGGTAAGGGACATACATGGACTCTCTGTATGGTCTTTTCAACTTTTCTGAAAATCTCCAAAAATTATAAAATTTTAAAAAATACTTAGATGACCTCATACCTGTGTTGGGTTAAATATAGGAAAAAGAGGATAAACATTTTGAGACATTAGAATCTTGTTCTAAGGTATTAAGATCTTACATGTATATTAATAGTGGCAACAAAAAATAGAAATCAAGTGTTGAGTATATGTCAGAAAATATACCAAAAGCTCTTAAGATTACACTATCCTTTTTTCACAAAAACGTTGCATAACAGGTATTATTACTCTTAACTGATTGGGGAAGTAAATATTATGGAATGTATCTAACCTGCCAAATATCACACAACTACTAATTCATAGAAAGGGGGTTTGAATCTGTCATGAAGGCTCCTTTTCATTGTGCTCTGAAGCGTCAGTTGTGAGAATAAGTTCTCTTGGGTGTTAAATTATTTTACATCTGGTCATTACCCTAGAATGTATTAGTGCTATCCAAATGTCTCTGTCAATGTGTTGCAGCTATTAAAATCATGTTCTTCCTGTCTGACTCAGTCATGGATCTGGGTTTTCACCCCACTGATAACATGCTAGCAGAGGTTCAGCACTGGCCACTTCAGAGGAAAAGCACCTGTGCGTGAATGCGCGCACCTGTGCGTGCATGGCGCGCGCGTGCGCGCACACGCGCACACACACACACACACACACACACACACACACACACACACTCTTATACACCCACCACATACATACACCTCATAAGGGCCTGGTGGATTATAGGTGCTCAATGGTATTGTAATAGTACTATTATTAATATTACCCCCAAAAACTATCAACAAATTAGTTCACAAAGACAATCAGACCCTTAATACTCCTGTTTTAGGATGGGGGCTAGTGATAAATTCCAACAGGATTCACACCAGAAACTAAACAAATAAAATCTAACTATAAGATATATTTGTACATTTATCTTCTCAGCTGAATCCATACAGTGAAATGACAGTCCTTTTCAAACTTTTTTTTCGATAATAAACAACTGAGCTCTGTTAGGGATCGTTTTACCTTAATCATTGTGTCCCCCCCCCCCCCCAATCAGCATTTCTCATAACTGTTACATTTACAGGGTGATTTTCAAACTTACTTAGAAGTAACATGATGGGGCGCCTGGGTGGCTCAGTCGGTTGAGCGACCGACTTTGGCTCGGGTCATGATCTCGCCGTTCATGAGTTCGAGCCCCTCATCAGGCTCTGTGCTGACAGCTTGGAGCCTGGAGCCTGCTTGGGATTATGTGTCTCCTTCTCTCTCTGCCCCTCCCCCACTCACACTTTGTCTCTCTCTCCTTCAAAAGTAAATAAACATTAAAAAAAATTTAAAAAAAAAAGTAGTAACATGGTCTTAACAGAAGACCATGGGGGAGGGGAAGGAAAAAAAAAGTTAGGGAGGGAGCCAAACCATAAGAGACTCTTAAAAACTGAGGGTTGATGGGGGAAGGGAGGGTGGGTCATGGGTATTGAGGAGGTCACCTGTTGGGATGAGCACTGGGTGTTGTATGGAAACCAATTTGACAATAAATGTAATATTAAAAAAAAAAGAAGTAATATGGTAATACTCTAAGTACAAAAGGAAGAAGTTGAAAAAGATCTTGGGTAGATTTTAAAAAGATTTAAGTGATCTTTTGGAATCTTTTATTGTCTACTATGTAGTAGGATTAAGCAGCATCATAGAATTAGAGCAATGAAGAAGATTAAACTATTTAAGTCCAACCTAGTTTGATAAAGACACCTAAAGGTTAGCTTAAAAGTTATTTAAAGAAATTTAAAGATGCACAAAGTATAGGAATAAATAGCCAGGCAGCATCTGAGCAAAGTGCTGTACAAAGAGGTTTGAGTGATCCATCTGTCTTCAGAGCTAGTTAGGGCAATTTACACAGCCCCAAGCTACTGTGCCGTGTATTTCAGAGTTTTGGACCTCAGGTTCAGGCAGAGAGGGAAGACAGAAGGAAACAGGAGAAACCTGTATGATCCCCATTAAATACTGAGTCCTTCAATAATGAGATGTAGAGTCTAATTTCTTAACATGGAATAATTTTTTCCAATTTAAAATAAAACAAAATGTCAGTATCTGACAGAGACTGGGCCCCAGTAATCCTCAGAGAGGAACGGAAAGATGGTTTGCTATATTACCATACAGATAGATATTCAGTGTGTTAAATAGTTGTAATGATATAACATATTTGAACAATTAGAAATAAACAGATGATAAAGTAAATTTAAATACCATCCTTTACAATAAGTACAGCCTCAGTAGTAGCTCCTGTGTCAATCTATTTTTTTGTAATGTTTAGTTTTTTTTTTTTCATAAACCTCAAAGTTTTATCAGCATCGTATCTTATTGGCTTTTGAGTTGATGTGCAATGTATGTGAGGTAACATAATCTTTTTAAAAAATGATTTAAAACATTCTGATCCTAACAAATGTATTTGCATTGAATAATATAATTTAATTTCTTACAGCAAAAGTCCATTTCCAGCATTCAGCAGAATTAATCAAACATCTAATAAAAGCTGGAGTGAATTATACTATGCAGGTAAGCCACTTTTTCACAAGACTGTTTTCCTACCTTGGTTTTTAGTTATGGGATACAGAACACAGCTTCTGTACTACTCTGTCTCCCATGCTATTATTTTTAACTGTGATTTTTACGTATCAAAGATTGTGGGCTGTTTTCCCGTTACCATGCTGAGAAGGCAGATCAGCTCATGCTTGATAACTAAATTGAATAAACTTCCAAAAGCATCTTTTTCCTCTCAGACTTTTATCTCTATCATGAATAACGAATTGTCTTAAAGGCTTAATTTCTATTTCCCTTCTAGTCCCTTTATCATCCTTTATTACGTGCGCAACCACATATAGTAAATGGTATCCAAGACTTACTTTATAGCGATCACTAGGCTAGATGGATCAATACGACAGATCTTACACCTTTAAGGAACTTTCCATCTGAGGGAGGAGTCACAGAAGGGGGAAAAGAAGTGATTTTCATTTTTCAGCATTTTAAAGAACCAAAAGTAGTTCAACATTTCTACAACGCACGTACCAGGGTTAGGATGATGACCCATGGAGATATAGAGATAGATGGTAGGTCATGCCACAATACGAAGGAGTAGGAGGCTTTCGTCACAGCAGTGAGGCACCATCTAAAAAAAGTTATACTTAGATACTTGCTTCAGCAGCACATATACTGAAACTGGAACAATACAGAGAAGATTGGTAGGGCCCCTGCACAAAGGTGGCATGCAAATTCATGAAGCGTTCTATATTTTTTGTATGAAACTGGTGAATTACTGTGCTGTGCATCTGAAACCAACATAATACTGTAAGTCAACTGGAATTAAAATAAAAACTTGAAAATATTAAAAAAGTAAAAAATAAGTGATGTCATGTTAATAGTAAAAGTAATAAAAAGTTTAAGAAATAAAAAAAAAAATAAAAACTGTACACCCAGGAATTGACAAATATTTATATTTGTAATTTTAGAAAAATTACTAATGTCTTTTATATTGGAGGGGTCATTGTCAAGATAAAATTTGTACCGGACAAGATTAAACAGACAAGGAAGACTTTATTTAAGACTATTGCAAAAGGGGAGAGAAATTAAATCTTTTGAAATAGAGGGCTGGAGAGTATTTAATAACTCAGGTGGAGGGAATCATAGGTCATCTGTGTGTGGTAATTCACCTTACCAAAAGGAAAAGTAAACTTTGTTTATGACAAAAGGTAGTTTTACAACTTGGAGGAGGGTTTATCCCCTTCAATATTTACATTTAGGAGAAATGGCTTTTAGGTCCTTGAGAAGGACATTTCCTAAATTGTAAAAGTGGCACTACTGAAGAAGATTTACACACAAAGGGACAGAGAATTTACAAAATTGCGAGTTTTCTAGAGCGAATGCTCTTAAGAAAAGAAAGGTCAGGGCCCTATAGTTGGGAAGAAACTTTAAAATTTAGTCAAGCTGAGGGGAATGTTAGTGTTCTTAGCCAACACGAACACAGAGAGCTCTACTTTTTTTGACCAATGAATTTTGATTTAAATACATAGAAAATTGTATTTTATCTCAATTATTACCATGGGATCATAATTACAAAAAGAAAAGTTGGGCACAAAGAACTCAAGAGTTAAATTAGGTTAGATTTTGGTCAGATATTACTTTCCAAAGTTCCCTTGCCATTGGGCTAAAGGAATGAACTCTGAGGGACAGTATCTATTTGGTAACTTTAAATCTCTTCCTCCCTCAATATCTTAGATCTACCCAGATGAAGGTCATAACATATCTGAGAAGAGCAAGTATCATCTCTACAGCACAATCCTCAGATTCTTCAGTGATTGTTTAAAGGAAGAAATACCCGTGTTACCACAGGAACCAGAAGAAGATGAATAACGGACCCTATTTATATAGAACTGAAGGGGATATTGAGGCTCAATGGAACCTAACCAAGAGACTGTAATATTGTACATGCTCCAGAATTCCAAGGGCAGCTTAAGGAGGTGACACTGGAACAGCACACTCAGAGACAATGAACTAGAATTTGAAACCAGATGTCCAAGTCTACTGTGTTGCTAAGGGTGCAGAACCTGTTTCTTTGTGTAAGGAAGGTCTAAGGGTTGGTTTCCTGGGAGAAATTAGTTTTGCATTAAAGTAGGAGTAGTGCATGTTTTCTTCTGTTATCCCCCTCTTTGTTCTGTAACTAGTTGCTCTCATTTTAATTTCAGTGGCCACCATCATCTTTGCATAGGATGCACACTTACTTATCAGTACCACACCCCTGATCTTTGATGGCTGAGCTGCAATCTAACACCTTACTGTATCTTTACAAGTGCAATTCCTTCATTGTCTATTATTATGCTTACGAAAATATTCAGTTAATAAAAAACAGAGTATTTTATGTAATTTCTGTTTATAAAAAGACATTATTAAATGGGTCAAGGGTCATATAGAAATACGGATTTCAGCACCTTCCAAAGTTCAGCCAGTTATCAGTAGATACAGTATCTTTAAAACAACACACGAGTGTATGTCTCACAATATATAGACACACGTGTGCATATACAGTCAATAAATCTATCTTTACATGTTATTCATGCTACAAAGGATAAACTTCTGATGAATTAGAAGAGATGCTCTTTTACAGGCTGTAATGGATGCTTTGTTTAATGAGCCAAATATGATGAAACATTTTTTCCAATTCAGACTCTAGCTGTTGCTTTCCTATAAATGTTTGGGTTGTGTTTGGTATCGTTTTTAGTGGTTACTAGTTTTCTAGTTGCAATTTAATTTTTTGAATATGATACCTTGTCACATGTAAATTAGATACTTAAATATTAAATTATAGTTTCTGATAAAGAAATTTTGTTAACAATGCAATGCCACTGAGTGCTATTTTGCTCTTTTGGTGGAGAAGGCTTTTTTTAAAACACTTGGTCCTTTTACTTCTCTCTCTCAATGCAGAATCAATTCTCATTTTCATTGTAAAAGCAAAGAGCTGGATTATTTCATTCGCCAGTTCCTATTAGTATTCTGTGCCTGCCCACTTCATCTGTTACTGTTTAATTTAAATCCTTCTGGTGAGAATTAGAAATGAAATATTTTTTATTCATTGGCCAAAAAGTTCACAAACAGCAGTGTTTGCTATTTGAGTTGAAGGCACAAATGCATTAATTCCTGTGCTGTATTGACTTGCAGTAGTAAGTAACTGAGAGTGTAAAATAAACTTGACTGTCTGAAGTCAAATTTAAGTCATGAGAATATTAAATTTGGTGACTAAAATCACTTTGGTGACTTAAGGGATCTTCTCAGATGTCTGAAAGTCTGTAATCAAGCTTAGAAGTTCAGATAATTCTAGGCAGCGTGCTATGTTTTTGTGGTTTCTCTCAAATTCCTCAGGACAGGCTGGATATCATGACATTAGAACACCAGGAGGAAACTTAAAGATGTCACAGAACTGCTCAGTAACCCTCCTGTTTGTTTAAAGGATCAACTCCAAAATCTGGGTATTTGGAAACGTAGAGATTGTTTTTTAGATATTCGACTTTTCTTCTGGATGCTATGGTATTGTGTCTTCACTGCTCCGCTGAATTCAGTTTAAAATGGGAAAGGCTCACTTTTCTGAGAGACCCATTTCAGGTCTTTTTCAAGAATAGTAAACACATTTTTTAAAAAAAATAAGTTTTAATGTTTAAAAGGAAAGTTTTGCCTATTTTATTAAGATGGAAATTTCTTTTTAGGCTGATTTGAAGTCCAGCTGAAGCTTTTTAATCAATATTTTAAATTTCAACCACTAGAGTTTTTTATGATGCAAATAATTATGTTGTCTGAAAGATGTGGTTTTATTGAATGTCTATTTGAGCAACATTTTAAAAGTATTTACCTTTTACTGTTCATCATTTCTCCTGTTTTATTACTATTATCAATGTTTATCTATTTTTCAATTAATTTAATACAGTTTCTAATGTGAAAGACATTTGTCTGGAACCCACTTTCACCTTAAAAGCTAAATGGACCTCCAGTGAAAACATACTGCTTAATAGGAAGGTGGACATTTTTCATCTCCCGTGATTCTTTGAGTTTTAATCACTGGGCTGCTTTAGAAAAGGGAGTGCTCACCGACATAGACACCAGTTATTAGAAGAATCATGTGACTGAACGTTCTCCTTGATACATTTGCCCTTGGTTACAATCCAACTATTTCACGTGTATTTGTGCATTCTATCTGCTTCCTAGAACTCCGGCAGCAGGCTTTTTAAGTGTGATTTGCCCCTTAAAGGTAAAAACCTCAAGACAAACTAAAAATTCTATAATAAAACAGGTAAGCAGTATCAAATCATCCACATAGATACACACATAACCTTTCAAAACTACATTTTTAAATTTTTTTAATGTTTATTTATTTTTGAGAGAGATAGAGACAGAGCATGAGCGGGGGAGGGGCAGAGAGAGAGAGGGAGACACAGAATCGGAAGCAGGCTCCAGGCCCGGAGCGGTCAGCACAGAGCCCGACGCGGGGCTCGAATTCATGAGCCGTGAGATCGTGACCCGAGCCCAAGTCAGACACCTAACCGACTGAGCAACCCAGGCACCCCTCAAAACTATTTTTAAAAGAAAAAAGTGTTGTTTCTGTTACTTTTTATGTTAATTGCCTCCATGGAGGTCTCTGATTCAACACCTAGACACTAAGGAGACCATGAGATCTGTTTGACTTTCCCTGGGAACTAAAGGAAGATACTCTTCAAAACGTGGGTCTTAGTTCACCCTGAGAGGGTGTCTTTTCTGATTGGATACTTAGCATAGGAATCACCTTTGAGTGTCATGCACATTCCAGTTGTAGATCAACTAGAAAGAGGTGATGTGAACATGGGTCTTTACCATACGGGGGATTATTTAAGCCATTGTCCTCAAGTGGTGGGCTTTGAAACAGAAGAATCTGGGATTGAATTGCTCTCAAATTTCAAAGATCATGGAGAGCGCCTGGCCTGTATAAAGAATCACGTATGAAATACCTCCTCGTCTCTCCTCAAATGCTCTCACCACCTTCACATCGTACAGCACCCAGCAGTGCATAAATAAAACTTTCCCTCCGCTGCGTTCTCTTTCCCTTTCTGTCTGGGGATTCTCTGCCATAATATCAGCTCTCTACAGGAACCAACATTCTCATTCACTTACGCACTACAAATATACATCAGGATGTTCATACCCATACTCAAACCCGGTTAATGGAAGACAGGAGCGGTTGACTACATGTTCCCCATTTTCTTTCCTCAGATAGTCTGCATGGTCCTTACAAGGCCCCACGGGACTCAGCTGCATACCTTTCTATTTCCCATTTCCCCTATTCATCTCATCTCAGTCCCTCACTTGTATCTCCTAGAATCAGTTCTCAAAATAAAATACACATGCATCAGGCTGTACTCTGGGGGGAAACCTTTTGGCCCACAAGAGTATAGCAATGTGAATACTACAGGATGAGCAAATAAAATGAGAATAAAGAGGTGGTTCCTTTTCAGGTTTGAATAGCTGTTTTTTTAATGTTCATTTTTGGGGGAGAGAGAGAAAGTGGGGCAGGGACAGAGAGAGAGGGAGACAGGATCTATAGCCAACTCTGCACTGACAGCAGCAAGCCTGACATGGGACCCAACCTCATAAACTGTGAGATCATGACTGGAGCTGAAGTTAGATGCTCAAATGACTGAGCCACCCAGGCACCCCTGGAACAAGCTGTTTCTACCTAAAATTTCCTGGATGCTTACTAATACCAAGTATCAACTAAGTGTTCTACATTCATTATCAAATTAAACTTCTCAGTGTGCCCTCAAGTATGTAAAATGATTCCCATTTTACAGATAAGGAAATGGGACTCTCAGAGGAGTATGTAAGGTGCCCACACTAATATAACTAATGAGTGAATAGCTGAAAACCTAGTTCCAGCCATTTGAGAAGGCTTTCTGCTCTATAGTACTCTTCAAGTAGGAGGGGTTTCATCTCAGAAAGGATTCTGAGTATTTAAACATATAGTTTCAGATATTTTAAAGAATGATTTGATACAATAATACTGAAAGGTAATGATAGGCTAATGCACCACTCTAGCCATATTTGAAGCTACGTGGATTCACTGACGTCAAGAGGATGTATGTGATATTAAAGCATATTTTGTTTTTGATTGGAAATATGCAAGAATTATTCACATCCATGGAAACCCTTGCCCAGAAGACAATGACCATATATCTAAGATGTCATTAGTAAAATCCCTTGCTTGGACATTATGCCAAGAACATTCCAAAATCATTCCAAGAGGCATTAAAAACATTATGTTGATCAAAGCACCCAGGCTTGTAAACATGAAAACCCTACCTAATCTTCAAATATTAAAACCCAGAAAGCACACTGCAACATTTAGAGTCATACCTGACATCCGCAATCCTCTTTATAATATGACTTAGGAAAACTGCATTACCTCCCATTTGTCTATCACTAGAAGAAATGTTTTTGTTTTTACCACTGATCAGATCTGCTAGCAACAGTCATTCCATTGGGCAAATTTCCAGCAATTTTGGGAGGAAGAGTCTGTAAATTAAAAAATTTCCTTTCTCATCAAAGACAAGGCAGACAGATTAAAAAAAAGTCCTATCAAAGTACAATTTTGATTATTTTTCTTTTAGACTTCCAATTAAGTTTAAGATAGTCTGATACAAGCGTTGTAGGCTTGTGATACAGCAGCTTGGTTAAGAGAAAAGTCTCTGGGCTGATTCTCGCAATGTCCTCTATCAGACTTGGCACCATTTTAACTAAGCAATCTTTGGCATAAGTGAAGCTTAATAATACAGAAGTCCAAAAGAGTCAATAGAAGAGGAATTCATGTATGTTCAACATCTAGGCGCTCTGTCACATCATCTCAATGAATGCCCAAACCAACCATGTGAGACAAGTGCTGTTCTTAGAGGAAATCAACATTCAGAGAAGTTAAACAATTTTCCACAGGGTCACACAGTTATTAAACTGTTAATAAACCAGGATTGGAACACAGACCATGGTGACCTCAAAGCTTTCACATGTGATAACCCTATCTATGAATTTTTTAGCTGGTGAATTCTTAAGGTCCATCCTGCATATCTTCAGGTTGGGTTAAACTTTCAAGTCCCTCACTATTCAGGGTCGCCACTTAGTATGCATCTGATTTCAAGTAACGATGCAAACTTAAAAGTGGCTTAAATACCCGTGACCCAATATGTGGGCAGTTTGGGTACTAGCTGAGAGTTCCTTAGAAATGCAGACTCTCAGGCACCATCCTGGCCCTCCAAATCAGAAAGATTTGGTGGTAACAAATCTCAAGTGATTTATATGCTGAGTAAAAGTTTGAGAGACACTGGCTTAAAGAACAAGAACCTTTATATACTCACATCACAACAGAGCTAAAATTGGGTGCTTCTGGGGGACAGTTGAACAGATCAGTGTGGAAATCAAATCCCAGGCTCTTCCCACTTTGCCACTTCTCTAGCTTCCCTTTGTTATCTGGCTCCTTCATTAGCTTCTACATAACCACAACTGCCCCAACTGGTGTGTCCTTTCACAACAGTATCCCAGGCTAGATAGATAAAGAGTGACTATGGTTTTTATCAGGAAAGATGACTTTCTCCAGAAGTCTCCAACAGAATTCCTTTCAAAACCTTCTGTCCAGGCTTTGGCTGCATGCCCCTATTGTACGTAGGTATTCAGGTGTGGCAGGCTAGGAAGTTACATATCTGAAATTGCCTTCCCCTTAGTGGGGTGCAAATAAGAATGTAAGAACAAGGACAATGGCTGTAAGGCAGGTGCTCAGTGTAGGACACAGAAGAAATAGGTAGATCCTACCCAAGGTGGTAAGAGCCTACTTGCTGATATTTTCACTACAGAGAGATCAAGACATTGAACAGTGAGGACCTGGGGTTTACACACACCCTTCGTTTGTAGGGATCTCACCTTTCCTCCCAGAAATCCCCCCAAATCTGCCCCACCCTCTCTTCTGAAGAGTTGGTATGCTCCTTCCCTAGCTGACATTTTCTCTTTTCACCTTTGCTCTTCATTATCAACATGGTTTCTAGTGCAGGCAGGCAGTTTTGAAATTTGATTGCTGTGCTAGCAGTCCCATTTTGCAGGCTTTATTTGCTCTAACAGGATTTATGATGCCTTGATTATCTCCGTATGGTCTGAATTGCTAGTCACACCATTAATTCTCCTGATTGATGGATTACATAAGGCATATTCCAATGGGAAAAGCAAAAGAAACACAGGTAACACAGCCTCCCCATTCACAAGCTCTTTTAATGGGAGTAATTGTCATTACACTCCAACTCTCTATCCCTTTAGGACACCATGTGTGACTTTTAATGATCTGTATGATGTAATTGGATTCTGAGCCTCTGGGGAGAACAAGTTGTAAATTCTCTTGCCCAGGATAAATGGAAAATTTCAACTTCAAGGTTGACTTCAAATCATGTAATAAGGAAAAGACGTTTTGTGCCTACTATGCGGCAGGTACTGTGCTATTTGATATAGCATTAGGATCCCCACCCCCACTTTTTGAACACTTAATTTAATTAACATGTCAAATGTATAAATGGCTATTTTTATTCAAATGTTATAGCTAAAGGAGTCATCATTTACTAAAAAGTATCAGCATATTCAATCTTGGTTTGATTTTCACTGAGTCATTTATAATGCTCCCTTATGGCACATGCTAGTCCCTTGGACCTGTTCCCTTTGAATAACTATCTCATGATGAATTTACTTGTTTTTCCCAAGTCAAAAGGACTCCACAGTCCACTGTCGCACTGGCTAGCAGTGGGTCTGTACGCAGCTACCTATCCCACATCAATTTAGAGAAATTTGGAGTGAAGTCCTGCCATTTCCTAACAATTCTTTCTCAATTCAAATAACCCCTGAAAGAGGGACCGTGATTACAAAATTTTGGGTTAAGTTTAATTTTCTTATTTTGTGGTGTGTTAGATTTGTTTTAACTGAAGAATACATAGCCTATAAAAACATAAGTATTTCCACAGGATTAAAAATGATAAATAAAACAAACTGCTGCCCCCAGCTCACTATCTGCCTTAGGATCTCAGTTCAGTCTTTCTCTAGCTTAGACGCAATACAAGTCATACACATTGTATTTTACCAGCCTTCCTCAAGGCCAGAAAATCATATAATTTGCCTGCTTTCCATTTGTTCCCAAATTGATAGGTATTAGTAAAAGAAGTTAAAAAGTTTGGTATATGAAATCTATATGTTTTAACTTCATCTGGACTCTGTACAATATTTTGAAATTTAATTTAGTTTATCCTCATTTACTTCGTCAAATTCTATCTCCCAGTTATTTTGAATTCTTCTCAAAACCTAAATTCCCTCTCATTACTCTACGTCATTGAGCATAATGCCTCATTCATGTATACTTTTTAATGTGTGTGATTTATACTATACCCTAGTCTGTTTATAATTTGCTCAGGAAATAAAAGGTAATAACAGCTAACATTAACTCATTGCTTAGTCTGGGCCAGGACCCAGGGAAGCCACCTTGGCTCCTCTGGGCAACCCACTTGTCTTTACACTTTAGCAAATAACCTTAGCCCAACCTCAGCCCATGTGATTCACCTATGTATATCTATACATTATGCATTCTTTCCTAGAACGAACAGAGAACTTGTGCACATCACAAAACAAAAACCAGACCCTTTACACAATGCCTGGGCACTAAGGGACCAGACCCCCTTGAACAACCCCCAGGGCACTAAGGGACCTGACCCCCTTGCACAACCTCCGAGCACTAACATCTGTAGCTGGCACCATCGAGTCTGCACGTAATCAAGAAATATTATGACCTTACTGATTAACTGCCCTAAATCCCTTTAAAAATCCCTGGGCCAGACAGAAACCTTGAAGTTGACCTTTGGAGAAGAGTCCCCCATTTCCCCAGGTGGCCCGCCTTGGCCTCCTGAATAAAGCTCATATTCCTTTCCAATCAAGACTCCCTCATGAGTAATGGCTTTTCTAGCAATAGGCAGCTGAACTTAAGTTTCGGTAACACCAGGATAAGCTCATTAACAGATTTATTTCACCTTTAAAGCAGCTGCGGAAATTAAGTACAATTACTATCCTAATTATTATATAAGGAAACTGTAAGCTTAATAAAGTTGAGTTACTGAAAGCCTATGGATTACTCAAGTAAGACTCACAGGTTAGTGCAATCAAAGAAAAAACATTAAAGAACTAAAGCTTTCTCACTCACATGAGGTAAAAAATGGGCAGGTGTCATATATATGGTTTTACTCTCACCTGTTATTGGAAACACCTGTCTCCAAGCTGTAACCTCAAGGTTGAAGGAGACACCCAATAGCAGCTTTCAATTGCCATCTCTCAGGAGTGATATCCATCACACCTGCCTGTAGTCCGTTTTTCAGGATAGCTCTCAGGGTCCAACCTAATATCAAAGAGATTAGAAAATTCAGGGAGGCAAATGTAGAATTTAGGGAGTGCTAGCTATCACTGGCACAGTCCACAATTCTGAATAGGAGACATTTCATGTACTCCTTTGATTTCCCCCTTACACGGAGCACAATAGACCCCACCCCAAGAGACGTAATCCCAATCCTTTCCAGCAAAGACCCCGTGATTTCTGGGAGAACAGGGCTGAAGACGGTGGTGTAGGAAGATCTGGCACTCACCTCTTCCCACGGACAAAGCAAATTTACAACTACATATGCAGTAATTTTCTCGGGAAAAGACTTGACAACTGGTCCAAACAAAGCCTCCACAACAAAGGATAAAAAGGGCAGCATCCAAAGCAGGTAGAAGAGGTAGGGTCTCACCAGAGAGACCCTCTAACAAACAGACAAAACACTTCAGGTGTAGCAATCCACAATCAGAAGGCAACTCCAAAATACAAGACTTTTCCCTGGAAAGCAAGGGCTGTGTGCTTTACATCAGGCACCCCAATCCCTAGATCCTACACAGGAGACATGAGCACCCAAACTCCTGGTTCTGAAGACAAAGGGGGATTCTCTATAGGAAAACCACAGGCTGTAGGGAAAGGAGAACCTCCTCTTAAAGGGCCCATGCAAGGACTCACTTGCCCCACGACCCAGCGCAAAAACACCTTTGAAAAGCTCCTGGAGAATATTTGAAGGAGACACACTTACTAATCTTAAAGTGTCTGCGGCGGAGATGGGAACTCATTGGGACTCGCTCCAGCAACAGAGACACCAGAGGACGCCAGAGTCCGGCGGATCTCGCTCAAACTTGCAAAGGCCAGGCTGACCTGCGTCCTTTGGAAATTCTCGGAACCTGTTAAGTACCAGGGCGCATGCGCTGCAGAAGGTTCCCGTCGGCCTTGGAGCAGCCGCGCCTGCGATCAGAGTGAGTCCCTGTTTGTTGTTATTAGTTACCGAACGAGTCCCACAGTGAGGTGTGGAGACGTTTACAATTTAAAACGGTCCACGACGGTGGACGAGGACCAGATAACCAAAATACATAGTGCCATTTGGAAAGGGACGTAGGGGGTAGGTCGGCTTCCAGAGTAGCATGGCTTCCCGAGCTTTCTTGCGTGATAGGAACCCAATTCCCTTCTTCAGTGTTACGCAGTTGCATGCTGTTTACATATTTTTAACATTAAAAAATATTAATGTATTTCTGGGGGGCTGGGTGGCTCAGTCCGTTAAGCATCGCTCTCGGTTTTCGCTCAGGTCACCAGCTCAGGGTTTGGTAAATTCCAGCCTCCCCATCCCCCCGCCCCTTGTCGGGCTCAGTGCTGGCAGCACAGAGCCTGCTTGGGATTCTCTGTCTCTCTCTGTCTCTCTCTGTCGCTCCCTCTCTGTGCTTCCCCTGCTTGCACACTGAAAATAAATAAACTTACAAAAATTAATGTATTTCTTAAATCTACCTGTAAGCCGGTGTAAAGTCAGTAACTAAACCTAAATTATTATTATTATTATTATTTTTAAGTTTGTTTCTATTTCTTTTGAGAGAGACAGCAAGCCGGGGAGGGGCAGAGAGAGAGAGGAAGACAGAATCCCAAGCAGGCTCCGTGATGTCAGGGCAGAGACCGACTCAGGGCCTGAACTCAAGAACTGTGAGATCATGACCTGAGCCAAAATCAAAAGCCAGCTGTTTAAATGACTGAGTCACTCAGGTGCCCAAAACCTAAATTCTTTTTAAAGCATAGTTTAAGAATGTGCACAATCTTTGGAGGAATAGGGTACCAGAACTTCTTTACCTGTCACTCAACATATAGGTAGCTAATAGCAATAGAAGACTATGTCCCTTAATCTGAGCTTCATTTTTATCTATTGAAAAGAAAGATTTTAATCCTGACACTTTCCCTTTATGATCAATAAACCGTGACTTTTTGAATCCCAAGACCCAGATACATAGACTCTTTCTATGACCTTCTACTTAAATTTCTTTTTGAATGAACTCTAATTCATAAAACCATACAAATGATGTTTTAAAGTGTATAATCCCTGGGGCTCCTGGCTGGCTCAGTCAGAGGAGCCTGTGACTCTTGATCTCAGGGTCATGAGTTCGACTCCCATGTTGGGTATAGAGATTACTCAAATAAATAAACCAAAGAAATAAAAGTGTACAATCAAATGGTTTGTAGTCTATACACAAAGTTATGCAAATATTATTTTCAGAACATTTCTGCCATCCCAGAAAGAAACCTTATATCCTAACCTTATGTCCCATGTCTACTTTTCCTTAGCCCCTGACAAGCACTAATCAGTTTTCTTTCTCTACAGACCTGCCTATTCTGGAATTTTAATGTAAATGGAATCATACAATATGTGGACTTTAGTGATTGGCTTCTTTCATTTAGCATAATCCATGTTGTAGCATGTATCAACTTCCATTTTTTTTTTTTTTTTTTTGTGGCTGAGTAATAACCCATTAAGTGGATATACCACATTTTCTTAATCCACTCATCAGTTGGTAGACATTTGGCATTTTGTCACTTTGGGGCTATTATGAATAACGTTACTATAAATAATCTAGTTTTTGTGTGGACAGGTTTTCAACTCTGCTGGCTATGCACCTAGGAGGGGAGTTACTTGGTCATATGAGAACTGGTTTAGTTTGTGAGGAACTTCCAAACTGGTTTCCAATATGGCTGCACTATTTTACATTACTACCAGTAATGTGAAAGGGTCCAATTTCTCCACATCCTGAAAATGCTAGGTTTTTTTTTTTTTTTTTATTGTTAAACATCCTAGTGCGTGTGAAGTATCTTGTAGTTTTGATTGGAATTTACCTAATGCCTAATGGTATTGAGGATCTTTTCATTTACTTACTAGTCATTTGTCTTCTTTAGAGAAATATCCAATCAAAATGGTTGCCACTTTTTAATTGTGTTATTTTTTAAGAGTCTTTCAATATTCTGATAATGGTTTCTTATCAGATATAGGATTTGCAGATAATTTCTCCCCTTATGTGGGTCTTTAATATAAGATATTGTCTCTTTATGCTCTTCTAAATTTTATATCAACTTTGCTTGATCCATCTGTTCATTAAGTATCCCAAAGTTTGAAATTCTACATCTCTTCCTTCTTAATTAAAAAATTTTTGTAAAGAAAAAAAAGTTTCTATAAAGAAAATTTAATGCCACCAAACCTTTTCCTACAGTACGTGTGGGAAAAGCAGGACAAATGCCTGAGTTTTCCCTTCTACTTAAACATTTTCAAGATGATTAATTGATTTCCTATCATTTTCCAAATTTACCAAGAAATTATTTTAATTTTAAAAAATTGTTAGAAACTTATAAATTTAAACACGTAGTGTGGCTTTTAATTCTTTGAAGTTATTATCCAAACTGATGCTTTACAGCATGCCTGTCTGAGTTGATCTTTAAGTTTGTTCCTGAGTCCTTTTGTTATAATCCAGGTAGTTTGTGATAGCTTCTTTTCTTTGTGTTATGCCCAAATATTCTGCACTTTCTTTGTATTTCTTTCCCCTAACTTGGAGCTCTGGTTCTTTACAGTGAAATTGAATTTGTACATTATGATTTGAACAGAAGTGCTCAGTGCTACTAGGTTAATTATTATTTCTAGGCTTTTTCAGTGGACAGAGTGAGAAAATTAAAAAAAAAAAATGCTATCCACTGAGTACCCATTTAATAAAACTAATTCATTTATTTTAACCTATAAATCAACATTAGAGTCTCAGGGAAAACATACCAACCTTGCCACTAATAATAAGATTAGTAAATCATATTTAGTTTATTTTTTCAGTTTTTTCAATCCTTGGAGTATAGAGATGAATTAATGTATTTAAAAATCATTTAAAGGAAAAAAAGTCCTTTGTTTTTAAAACTTTCTTTTTCTTTTAATATTTATTCTTGAGACAGAGAGAGAGAGAGAGAGGCAGAGACTGAGAGTGCAAGCAGGGGAGAGGCAGAGAGAGAGGGAGATACAGAATCAGAAGCAGGCACCAGCTCTAGGCTCCAGGCTCCAGGCTCCAGGCTCCGAGCTGTCAGCACAGAGCCTGATGCAGGGCTCGAACTCAGGAAACTGAGGAACCTTGAGATCATGACCTAAGCTGAAGTTGGACGCTTAACTGACTGAGCCACTTAGGTGCTCCCCCAAAATTCCTTTATACACTTGTTCTTTGTACTCAATATAAAGTTAGAATTATTGGTTTTATTTTTCTTTAAATATTTAATCTCTGCTTATTACACTGAACTTCATTGTATAATAATATAACATACTTGCATTATTAAAAATTAAATATATATAAAAAGAAATAAAAACTAGGTCTTACTCTTCTTCACTCTACTCATTCTCTCCCCATACATGCCACTGAAAATATGGATTATGTATTCATTTTAGCACTATGATTTAAAAAATATGCATAGATTGATACTAATCTCTATCTTCTTAAATAAACAGTAACATATTAAGACACATTTCTCCACTTAAATTTTTCACTCAACAATAAATCCTGGCGATCACTCTGTAGGATTATCAGGATGTATTCCTTATGCTTCATTACTGGTGCATATTGCAATCATGTAATAGTGGTAATACCCACTATTTGGAGGCATCGTATTAAATTTATAAATTAACTTCAGGAGAATATCTTTATAATGTTGATCCTCCCTAAGAAAGAACACAGCATGTTTGGATTTATGTTTCATTCAGAAGTATTTTGTAGTTTCGCTCATATGAATTTACACATCTCATATTAACCCAGATATTTTCATCTATTTTTCTGTTCGTGTGTTTGTTATACGATATAATTTCTTCTCTTAGAATTTGTTTTTTTTTTGTATCCATGAAGGCTATTGATTTTTCTATGTTGTTTTCTGAACCAGCTACTTTACAGAATTCACTTAACTTTTAGATAAGTTTATCTTGATTCCTTTAGGAGGTTATCAGATATATATTATCATATGCAAATAGAGGCACTTTTATTTCTTTTTCTGTTTTTATGCCTCTTATTGCTTTCACTAGCCTGTTTGCATTTGCTGAAAATATGGGACATCCCTTTTTATTTATTATTATTATCATTATTATTATTAACGTTTGTTTCTTTGTGAAGGAAAGAGAGAGACAGAACTTCCAAGGGGGAGGGGCAGAGAAAGAGAGAGACACAGAATCAGAAGCAGGCTCCAGGCTCTGAGCTGTTAGTAAAGCTAACAGCTGTTTCCTTATTAAGAGAGAGGGTAACTATTGGGTTGAGATATTTTATTATTTAGCTTATGTGGGTATTGAATTTTGTCATATATCGTGATGGTACCTATTGAGAGGATCATTTTTTTTCTTCTAAGATATTTTAATATGAATTGTGAATAGATTTCCTAATATTGAGTGCCCTTGCAACAGTGGTATAATGCTATATAAGTTTTAAATAGAATATTAAATTCTCTTTACTAATATTTTATTTAAGCTTTTTGTATTGGTATTTAAAAGGGAGTTTGGTATAAAGTTTTCTTTCATGGCTGTGACTTTTTCCCCCTGGTTTTTGATCAATGTTATGCTTGTTTCAAGGAATTGTGGACATTTTTACTTAGTGTTTCCATGTTCTGGAATGATTTAAGTAGCATTGACAATGACAATTGACAACCTTAAAAGGTTTTTTGTTGTTGTTGTTGTTTTAATTTCTTAAGAACGTCTCAGCCATAGATCACATTTGCTTTTTATTTGTATGAGTGTGTATGTGCATGTGTGTGTGGGGGGGGTGTCTTTATTTATAGTCATCTTGGTCTCTAGTCTTACTGTCTCCAATTTGACTCAAATCTTTATTACCAATGATTTTTAAAATTCTTTCATGTAGGAGTTAACATTTATTTGAATATATTTGTTCAGAGTAGCTTATTTTTTGTTGTCATTTTGTTTTTCTTTCCATAATTTTGAACAGCACAAAGTATCTTTTCTGATTTTGTGTGTTTGTCTTTTCTTGTTTGTTTTTGAAATTAAATTATCTATGAGATTTTAGTTTGCCTGTCCCTGCAAAAAGTAATATTTCATTTTGTTCGTTCTGTTGTTTTCCTGTTTTCTAACTTATTAATGTATCCTTTTATCTTATTACCTTATTCTTTGTACTTTATTTCTGTGGACTTTATTCTTCTTCAACTTTTGGGTTTAATGTTTTATTCATTTTTGTTTGGTTTTAATGCTGAGATTTTTCCTTTACTAAGTACTTTTGTCTATCTCATTGCTTCTGTATCATGTCTTATTATTATTATCAGTAAATTTCAAATTTTTAATTTATTCTTGGATGACAAATGAATTGTCAAATAGAATATGTATGGTTTTATTATTATTATTATTATTATTATTACAGTGGAAAAGACTTGTTTTAAAATCACATCTGGTGTTATTACACAGTAGTGATAGAACACTATTTAAATTACATGTTTTGAAATATGGGATATTCCTTGTAGCCTGAGATATGGTCATTTGGTAATATTTTTCTAATGAGTGTTCATTATGCATTTTGAAAAGAAAGTTTAATTTCTAGAACTGGAGTTCACTGGATAATATATTATATGTATATATTACTGGCCCTTAAAAAGTCTTAATTTGTAGCCAGTGATTAACATTTGTCCTTCTTGGTAGAGAGGTGGGCAGTGGGGGCAGGGGCACCTTTAAAAAATATAGTCCTGTTTTTGGCAAATAGGGAGAGAACAGAGAGCTTTTCGTGTATCTGTTTCTTGTCTCCTGCTTTCAGCTCAAAATAATCCTTACATCAAAGTGACATATTTTTGGGTAAATATATATTCTGCTACCCTACAGCTGTTAAGTTTTTTATATTATCACTAATATTTTGTCCACTTCATCTGTCTTCAGTTGAGAGAGATGTGTTAGAGTCTCCTACTGTCAGTCTGTATTCTATATCTATTTTTTCTTACACCCTGTAATATCTGCTTTATAAAAGTTGCTAGGTTATCTGGAGCCTGGATGTCTAAACAGTTTTCTACTTTTATAATTAAAGTTTCGTTTCTGAAATTAGTTTTAATTTTTTAAACTTACCTAAATTCTTCCAATATACTCTTTCAAATTACTCTTTTTCTCCAACTACCTCATTATAAGTTTAATTCTAATATATGCTATTATTTTGATTCTTATAGTATTCTCTTAATTTCTTGACATTTACTTTAAAATATTTTATAGTAGCTTTAATCTACTTTGTTATAATTTTCTTATATTCTTCTAGTATCAGCACTAACTAGTTTGAGAATATTTCCATGTAAATGCTTGGCAACAAACAGAAGTAGTGCTGATTACATATATATTATAATTCATCCAAGAATAACCACATTAACATTTTACTGCTGATGCAAAATCAGTGGGGTTGGGCATTATAAGTGCTAGCATTTAGCAAACAACCAAAGCAGTGACACTAAATAGAACTAGTAGGCACTGCACTCTTCATTGTCATATACTTACAGGAAAACAAAACAAAACAACCAAACCAGTGTCACTTAAAAATGTTTCTGATGAAGCAATGAAAAAATATGAACCTTATTAAATGTCAACCAACAAGGACATGTCTTTTTAATATTTGGTGTGATTAAATAAGCAATATGCATAAAGCACTTTTCCTGCATACCAAACTATGATGGTTGTCTTGAGGAAAGATATTTTTTTGTGTGCCATTGTGTGATTTGAAAGCTGAGCTAGTTATTTTTCTAGTGAAACACCATTTTTACATGAAACAAAAAATTACCGACTGATAAATTATGTTTATTCAGACTTGGAGTTTTGAAGAAATATTTTTGAAAATTAACAAATTCAGGCTATAGTTTTGAGAAAAAGCTGATTTTATTTGTTATCTGTAAAAAATCTGTACTTTCAAATGAACATTAAAATTTAGGAAGGGGCACCTGGGTGGCTCAGTGGATGGAGCATCTGACTTCAGCTCAGGTCATGATCTCAGTTTGTGAGTTTGAGCTCTGCGTCGGGCTCTGTGCTGACAGCTCAGAGCCTTGGAGCCTGCTTTGGATTCTGTGTCTCCCTCTCTCTCTCTGTCCCTCCGCTGCTCACGCTCTATCTCTCTCTTTCTCTCTCAAATATAAGTAAACATTAAAATGTTTTTTAAAAAAATTAGGAAAACGTAGTTATCTTACACCGTGATCTTGACAGCTTTTCAACATTTATGAATTTTAGGGTGAGATTATTAAGAATGTGATTTTTCATATCATATTAAATATCTGCAAGAATTGCCTAATTTAGTGGATCAGTATTTCCACAATGGCCAGTTAATGATGATACAAAATCATGCATCAATTGCAAGTAGACCCCAACAGTTTCTCATATTTTGGGGGCTTTGTCCTGAAAGGAAATTTTAGTGGATCATTTTAAGGGTTCAGAGATCCCCAATTACTCTAGCACCATTTGACTTTACCTCCCAGCAGTCGATTTCCCCATTCACTGGAGGCTTGAAGCCACTTTCCATTGTCTGCAGCTGTTCTCACATTGCATCTTTACGCTCTCCAAACTCTCTTCTCCTTCCTTCTGTACTACTGCTAGTACAACACAGGTTTTTTATTGTTGTTTTTTTGCTCCACTTATATTTTGGGGACTATGGATGTGCTTGGTCACTTAATTTTGTTCTAGATGCTGGCCATATGCTTATTGTTTTTGCTGTCTTGACGCTTATATTTACTTCTGTGCAAATGTTCAGGGACATTCTAAAACTATGTTACTGCCATCCTCTCAAAATTCTCCTGCCCAAAGTAACATGAATTAGAATTAATAATATTAATAATAACACAACAACTCTTGATATGGGACTCTGCTGCTTGATGTCAGTGAGGATGTATTGATAGCCAAAGTCCATTTGCTAAAACTAGGGCTAATATTTTACTGTAATTACTACAGTCATAAATGATGTGTGCTCTTTTTCTCAAGACAAAGATCTGACTTCAGTTAGCATGTTTTGGGGCACCTGGGTGGCTCAGTTGGTTAAGTGTCAGACTTGGGCGCAGGTCATGATCTCCTGGTTCTTGAGTTCGATCCCTTCATTGGGCTCTGAGCCTAGAGCCTGCTTCTGATTCTGTGTCCCCCTCTCTGCCCTTTCTCAACACACACTCTGTCTCTCTCTCTCAAAAGTAAATAAACATTAAAAAAATAAATATATGGTTAGTATGCCTTGCTTGTGATTAAATATTTTAATTATTCCTGTAAAAAAGTGTAAATGTATATATTTTATTTATTTAGGTAAATTTAAACCTCAGAAAGACATGAAAAGAGACTGGATAAAAGAATTGGAAGGGACCTGATTTGTTGCCCTCTGCAAATGAATATTTTCTTCCATTATTAATAAGATGAAATTGTTATTAGAACTTTTCCTCTTCAACAAATTTTTATATGCAAGCAGAAATAGTTCAAAAAAGAAATAGCATTATCTAATCACATATTATAAAAGAACTACTCAATTTGTAGCATAAATCTTAAACTGTGAGAGCATATTTTTCCCCAGAGCTCAAAAGAAAACTTAAATATGCAAACACAATCTGTGAGATCCTTGAGTAAAGACATCATCTTTATACATCGTTGAACCCCTGAGATGTAGTAGAAATTGACATTCAGAAGGTACTCCATAAAGATGTTTTGATTTTCTGAAATGAGAGGCCTACTTGAATTAGTGAAAACTACATTCAAACACATATGCTGAAAATATGATTTATAATTTCATGTGCAGTTGAACATTTAGAAATGGAGTAAAATTTGTGATTTGCAGCAGGAGAGCTTTATCCAACTTCTTAAATATGTCACTGAAAATGCAGTTGAGCGCATTGATTGACTGTATGTGAAGAGTAGATTCCCTATTTTCCTAGTTTCCAAATGGAACACATTAGTCTGAAAAATATGACTTACTATGTGAGCAATCTTTCTTTTGAAAAATAGATCAATCAAACCACAGAATTTACATAAACCGATGAGGTATCAAAGGTAATCATTTAAGTCCAAGTTGTTATAGAACAAAGATTCATCATTATGAATCTAAAATATTGAAAGAAAAAAGTGAGTAAATATCACTAGTAACTTTTAACTGAGGCTGTATCTTATTTAATTTATGTTTTATGTGTATATTCATATCTCTAAATGTTTAAATATGAACCAAGTGTGAATGCAAGCAAGAAAGGAAGCAAGCAATTTCCAAGAAAAATACCATACCTGTAAGGAAACCATTTCAGTCAGAAGTAAGAAATTTCTGTATGGAAAAGGGTTCTTAAAGGAAAGGATAGAGATTGAAGACAAAGCAGCAAAAATTAGCCATGAATGAAATTGCACGTAAGAGATCTCAGAAATTGACTAGACATACACTTAAAACTGATTAAAAAATAAGTAAATAAATAAATAAATATAGGCCAAAATCTGTGGTTGATCATATTCCTTGACCAACTTTCAGCATATCTCCACAAAATGTTACCTGAAAATGGTCTTTTCCATTCACTTTTATTTCTTAACAGAAACCATTTCAATTACCATATTTTTAAATTAAAATGTAATATTTTCAAGCATAAATATGACTATATTTAATTATATTTGCCAAATATTTATAAATAGATATCTTAGGAGAATAGTTTTTTGGAAGAGACTAGAATTTTACCTTAAACAAATACATGTTTCTCAATACGGGTAAGATTTTTCTCTTTCTCTTTTTTTAAACAAATTTTTTTTAATGCTTATTTATTTTTGGGAGAGAGAGACAGAGAGAGAGACAGAGAGAGAGAACATGAGTGGAGAGGGACAGAAGGAGAGGGAGACACAGAATCTGAAGCAGGCTCCAAGCTTTAAGCTGTCAGCACAGAGCCAGACACAGGGCTTGAACTCATGAGCCATGGGATCATGACCTGAGATCATGACACTTAGCTGACTGAGCCACACAGTCTTTCTCTTATAAGATTAATTCACTTTGGTATTATTGAAACTCTGTATTTTATATTTTAGGGAAGGTAAAGAACCTTCTTTCTCTATTCTCCTAGGTTCTCTGTCTGGGACCCTGCAAATTAGATTGTCTAAAGACAGATTAACAAGAGAAAAGCAAGCCCTTTATTAACACATGTGGTTCACAAATGTACAGGAGAAACTCAGTGATAAATAACTCAAAGGGGTGGTTAGAACTTGGAATTATATAGCATTTTAACAAAGAACAACAGATTTGTAGACAAATGACAATACGTAAAAAAAGGGCTTCATATTTCCGAGAGAGACAAACCATAGGAAAGTAAATATATAGGGACACTGATGGAAAGTAAGGGCTGTTTAATAAGGTTTATTATATAGATTCCTCTTAACGTCTTTTATGGACTGGTAAGATTCACCAGTGATTAGAGCCTAAGCCTGCTTTGATGCAAATTGAAGATGAGGTGGGGTGGGCAGAAAGCTGTTTTTGCTTCTTTGTGGTCTTCAGCTCAAAATTTTTTTGCCAAAGTGACATATTTTGGGTGACATATTCTGATCTTCTACAGTATAAGTGCTTTTGGATAGATAAACCAAGGCCAAAATTACCTCTTTTACCTATTAGAGTAATTAATACAAAGACAGCTTACTGGCATGGACAATGTAAATTCATGGGCTGGAATGTCCAAAGAGGATCATGAGTGTGTAGAAACCTTTTAGGAGCATGTGGGGAAGAGTGTTTAGTGTCCTGAAGGGTGGATTTGTCTTCCATCTGTACTCTAACCATGTCTGTGATCTTGCCAAGTTATATCAACCAATATTAACATGAGTGCTTATTGTCCTTGAACTTGTGGTGAATGAGTTTATCTTAATAGTTAAAATTACTCTTTAGAATTTACATTTGTATCTTTCAGATGTTGTCTTAGAGTGGAGGACTGTAAAAAGGTCAATTAACAATTGATAAAGAGTAGGCAGATTGTTTCAGGGTGTTTTCAAGAGTGTTATAAGGCTCTTCTGATCAAAATTTCTCTTGCTCATCTGGAATGATACTTAAAATTCCTCCCATTGAAACTGTTCCTTTAGATTAAGTGATTGTCTCTAGACGGCCTTGAGTGAAATGGAAAGCACCGTTATAAAGGGTAACACATTTACATTAATACAAAATGATTGATGTAAAGAGGAAATAGAGTAGGGACATGGGGCACTGACTATTAGAAAATTTCAGTGAAAGGAGTCTTGCTGGGCAGGAAAGACCCAGCAAGTGTTAAGGTGGTAGACTTTACAGCAGCAAGAAGAAACACAGTGCTTTGAAAATAAGAACAAAGGAAAGTCTAGAATTATTTAATGTTCATTTACTAGAGGATGGGGATAGTTAGTGAGCATATAGTACCTCTGGATGTGCTTTGCTAACACCCTCCTCAACAATTTTTCCCTTCTGTATCTCTATTCCAAATTTCTTCATTTAAACTTCAAAGATTCCTCTCTGCAAGTTTAGAACATGGACTGACTCTTCCATTTCCTTTTTAATGCTTGAGGTTACCTTGTAAATATTTTACCTACTTTGGTCATAGAAATGTTCCCAGGATTTGCAATGGCTTCTTTATATTTTATTGGTGTTGAACAGGGATCTTACACATGATGCCGATATATAAGTTCAGTGACGGATGGCCCAGTACAGTGGTTTAATGATCTGATAATATAAAGCTCAGTGTTACTAAAAGAGATGAGACATCCAAAGGACTTAACATGGTGTCTGGGTGATAGTTCTTTACTTTTATGTAACTAATCCAGATGGTCATTTATTATGAAGTGGTGAAATAAATAATTTTCTTAAAAGTATTTTTAATTTCTTCAGCCAGAAGCCCCATATTTTGGTTTTGGAATTATGAGGGATTTTGATACATCCATTGATTATCTCCAAGATTTAACACAGAACCAGGAAAATATAAAAGATTGCTGAGTATATGTAGATTGATCAGGCATATTAATAAACACAATAGATTCTTGTGTTGGTTTTCTGAACAAGTTTTCAATTTCTGTGGATCTTGATACATTTTAATTGGTTAAATCTTATATTAATGTCATATGCTGACTATTCCTAGTGTCAGGAAACCCCTGGAAAAATCCAAATGTAAACATTTGAAGTTAACAACAACTAGTAATTTCGGAGGTACAAAAATAGAAATTAGTTGAAAAATAGAAAGAGGACAAAGCAAATAATAGTCACTGCTAAAATTATTTACATAGTGTTTTGGAATCTAAACTATACTTTTTCAAAAAGGTTTTAGTGCCAATGCATATTTTTTTAAACTTGGTAACTAAGACTGTATTGACTATAGAGAAGATAAACTTGAGATGAATTAAGAAAATAGATTAATTTCAAGTTGGGTCAATTATGGCAAGAAGTCCAAAATGAGAAGTAGTCACAAGTAGGAAAATCTAAGTGGGAAGCCCTTAAACACTGAGAAGTACAGGGAGTGAATTTGTAATAAGTCTTAAGGCGAGCATATATGGGACTCCTGGAGTACATGAGAAAACAAATCATTACGCTTGGATGATACCAGTATCTATTAACAATTTACCATAACATTTAGCCATAATATCCCATCACCCAATCATTCTAAATTAAAACATAAGCGAGTAGTATAAAGGTACTCTCTGAGGGGGCTAAATCCATAAAATTTACTTATTACTCAATCATTTCACATAAAGCAGAAGATTCTAGGGATAATTTCCAAGGACCATTCAATCTCCAAAGGGGCTCTGCTAACTAGCCTTTCAAAATACCTCAAAATAGAGGTATTTTTGAGATCTTTTCCAATGGTTAAATTCTAGGGTTCTAAGAAATAGAATATTTTTATTTAAAAAAATTTTTTTTAACGTTTATTTATTTTTGAGACAGAGAGAGACAGAGCATGAACGGGGGAGGGTCAGAGAGAGGGAGACGCAGAATCTGAAACAGGCTCCAGGCTCTGAGCTGCCAGCACAGAGCCCGACGCAGGGCTCGAACTCACAGACCACGAGATCATGACCCGAGCCGAAGTCGGCCGCTCAACCGACTGAGCCACCCAGGCGCCCCAAAAATAGAATATTTTTAAAGACTAGCAAAGTAGACAATCATTTTTTAAAGAGCAAAGAAAAATTATACTTTGGGGTTTAGGGTTAAAGAAGAGCGAATTCAAAAAATGACGAAATACTTGGTGGCTATAACTCAAATTAATACTAACAATCTAAATGTCATGATCTTTCTCCAAACTGCTAGTGTACAACCTAAACTCTGAAGTCTCTTAGCTTTCTATCTCTTGAAATTTCCACTTATCTTAATAAGTATCCATCAGGTATAGAGACCACAAAGTACCCTACAAGTTTTCCTATCTAATTCTGGTTTTCTCTTGTTGGTGCCCTTGACTTAGGAAGCAGCCAAAGGATGCCTCCTTGCTCTCCCTGTCATTGTTGCTCTCTAAAGAGAGTGTGACCACCACTTGTGTTCTCTCCACATTACCAAAGTTGCCAAAATTGTTCTGTAAGTAAGTCTAGAGTTTCTGGCCATATTTTATCATTTAATCCTCAATACTTACTCCCAGTTTACACATACACACACACACACCACACCCCGAAATGGTTTTATCAATGCCAAGAGTTTCTGTATCTTAGATTTCTGACTTAGATCTCAGTTTATAGTTGCTTGGACCCATTCTAAGAAATCTGGTAAGGAACCAAAGACATTCTATTGACTGGTTTTCCCAGAATTGAATTCCCTAACTTTATTTGTTTCTCTAAAGGAAAGCCTTCATGACATTGTCTTTCAAACACTTCCAATATTTTAGAAGTAGGCAAAATTTGAATCTCAGCATTGAATTTGAATGTTGAATATCAATTTGTTAGAAGAGAATATTTCATTTGCACCAAACATAGAAACTACTTAAACAGGCATAAGGAGAAAATAAAGGATGTCTAATTACAATGTATAGAGACTCAAGCAAAGTCATCAGGATATGGTCCATTGTTTTATGGATTGGACTTTCTATTTTCTCTCCTGGTTTCATTCTCTCAACATTGTGAGCCCTACCCATCTCAAGGCTTATATCTTATTAGTTGGGTTTCAATGAGGATAGAATTCTCTTCCCTTGGTAGTTCCAACAAAAGCCTGAGAATGCATACCGTTAGCCTTTTGGGTTATATGGCCGTTCATGGATCAGTTGTTATGGGTATAGGAATTATATGCCCTGAATGAGTAAGCCTGGCTCTCCTTAAATCAGTAGTTGAGGTCAGCCATATGTGTGACTTCATGAACTGAGACAGAGGAAGAAGATATTCCCATTGGAAAACCAAGGCACACATACTGAAAGAAATGGTAAAGAATAGTAGGCATCTGTGCTCACTAGTACTGATAAAAAATACTCTTGGTGTAGTATCTTTATCTTTACCAGTTGAGGAATTTTCTTGCTAAAAGATAATTTTCTTATTAAAAAATAAGGAAGAAAAATAAGTTCAAATTTCTATTTACACAGTTTTCTCAATTCATATCCTTGGGACATAGGCTTTATCCGTCCTTTGCACTGCTTTTGAGAAGGCACAGCATAATTTTAACAAACACATTTTCATCTTTTCCAGCATTTGGCCTTATGACTTTATATCATCCGTGTAAATGTTATAGGAATTGGATTGACCATTTGCAAAGAGGAAAAAAGCTAGCAATGTGTGTTGGTAGAGAATCAATTCTAGAAACAAATAAAGTATAACCCCAGCCTGTTAACCTTAGTATTTAAGCAAATATCACACATTCTGACAGTGCATCGTAAACAGACACCTCTTCCTCATAGGAACCCCCTTCCAGATTTGTGAGTATGGGGGAGTTTCCCATGTTAACCTCATCACCGTAAGTAGAAAATTGTTAGGGTAGTCCATTTTTCCAGTTTTATAGAATATGAAATCTTGGTAAGGTTTGGGGATTTATTTGTCTCCTCCCTTGATGTTGTTCTTCCTAAATATAAGATGTGGAGGTAGCAAGTGTAGGCTTGTGAGGATAATCCAAATGCTAGTCCCAGATCTCCTATGGCCTATGCCTATATCTGTGTGTAAGTAATTTTAACAATTGGTAGTTCAGTCTCTTCATATTAAAAGATGATAGTAACTCCCTTCTCTTTTTTCTCTTTATATTTCTCATTCAGTTCATCAGCAATATCCCACAATTTATCTACCATCACATTCACTTTTAGCCACTTTAAGAAAGCCTTCCTTTGTCTACTTTCTCCTTCCCCACAGGCCACATCTAAGGGGTGCAGGCTTGATGGTTCCTTTTGCATTGATCGTCGTATTTAGCATCACATTGATAGTTGGGCTAGAAATTAAAATAAGTGGTGTGTTTAACAAAGGTTGTGCTGGACAAAAGCACACTCTATTTGATCATGATAGGCTACACTAACATAATCAGGGATTAGTAAGTTTTACTGTGGGAATGACAGCTAGTAAGTCAGGAGTAGTGGCAACAGAATCTAAGCAAGTCCATAGAAGGAAAATAATATCAAAAGCTATGGTGCTGGAAAGTGTACATATGTGTGTGCGTGTGTGAAGTATTTAAGTTGATACAACAGTTAAAAGAAAAAGAGAAAATAAGTTTAGACATTACACCCTTGGGATAGAGGACTGCTAGGGATAGTACTGGGACCTGAATGAGTTTCCAATTCAAGAGTCTTACTTACACAGGTTTTGAAACTGTCATTTTTCTCCCCCCCTTTAACTTAACCACCATTAACTTAGGCAACCAAAGCCAGCACATGCTCCTTGTAGTATGAAAAAATAAAATACCATTTAAAGTAGTTATTCCAGGGGCACCTGGGTGGCTCAGTCAGTTAAGTGCCTGACTTCACCTCAGGTCATGATCTCACAGTTCATGGGTTAGAGCCCCACGTCGGGCTCTGTGCTGACAGCTCACAGCCTGGAGCCTGCTTCAGATTCTGTGTCTCCCTCTCTCTCTGCCCCTTCTCCACTCACACACTCTCTCTCTCCTTCAAAAATAAACACACATAAAGAAATTTAAAGTAGTTATTCCAAGTTAATTTGCAAGTAATGGATCCTCAGAAAGGCTTGGAGGTTATGATACTGGCAATGGTACAAGTAGCAGGTAGTAACTCGTGGTTTGTCTGTGAATCTGAAGATTAAGCCATTTCATAAAATATTTCTATACCAAAAGAAAAAAACAAAGCAGAGCTTTGACTGCAGCTTTAAATGTAGGCACATTAAAAGTAAAGGTTTACTTCTCATACCTCAAAATGACTACAATAGAAAAAACACAAGACGAAGGAGAAAAAAGACTGAGTGTTATCATCCAAACATTTCAAGGTATGTTTTTTCCTTATAACTGATACTGTGAGATAATGTAAACCTAGCCCTTGAGATACGGGAGTGCATTTTTGAGAAAACCTGAGGTCTAAAGATGATAGGATTTCATGATCAAGATCAGGACCTTCATAGTCAAACCTCTGGCACCCAGGAATTTGAATGAGATTATTTAGGAAGCATTGAAAGTGACTGGGGTATTGGAGATTCCTGACACTTAAAAACCATACAAATCTGCTCTTAATTTATCAGTACACGTAGAGTAAATGCTATCAGAATGCTCTGTGCACCTGAAAAAAATGTCAAAAAAATCAGATTAACAAAGAAAGAAATGGATTATGAAGAATTAAAAAAAAATTTTTTTAATGTTTATTTTTGAGACAGAGCATGAGCGAGGGGAGGGGCAGAGAGAGAGGGAGACACAGAATCTGAAGCAGGCTGCAGGCTCTGAGCTGTTAGCACAGAGACCGACGTGGGGGCTCAAACTCATGAACCGCGAGATCATGACCTGAGCCAAAGTCAGACGCTCAACTGACTGAGCCACTCAGGCGCCCCATTATGAAGAATTTTTATAGAACCTTGTAAAAGAAGCCAAAAAGTAAATATGTAATTTAAGTAAATATGTATATTAAGGGCTTCTGATGAGAAGCTTATCAAATAGGTAATTATACTGAGATGATTGGTTCCTTGTTTGTTTGTGGAGGTGTATAAGGAGATGACACACTGTTCAGTGTGTTAATATCCATATTTAGTAGCTGTCAAATCTTTCTGGGTTAACTGATATAAACCTAAACCCAGTAGTGGTCCATGCTGCTCAACATTGAAGAAATAAAAGACCACCTGCTATGGGAGGAAAGAAAGTGGGATTGCATCTATCACATGTATCTGGCTGACTCACTCCTCCTTTAAAGTCCCTTCCAGGATGCAAAATAAGAAGCTGTCAGAGGTGGAAATAGCCCTTGCCTGTTAGTCCTACCTGAGCCAAAAAAAAAAAAAAAAAAAAAGCTAATGAGAAAGGAAAACATAAATAGTCCTATTGACTATAGCAGGAGTGGGAGCCTATAAGGCATATGCTTAGTTAGAATTGAACATTTCATGCAGTTAAAAAAACAACAACAGATTAATCATTAAATCCCAAAGGCTTAATAGCAAAGGTTTATTTCTCTCTCAGGAAGTGATAGGGATTACAGACTGAAAAGGTGTGTAGGGATTTTTACTAACCCAACCAGTAAGTGGCCCTGATTCCTCACAGCCTGTGGAGTTGAACTACCATCTGACTGTGCAACTATAAGGAGGCTGGACAATGTTAGTCAAAAGTGAGGTGAACATTACTATTTCTATCATACTCACCCATTCTGGTTCCAGACTCTCCCCTTATTCCCTTTTCCATAGAGCACACTCTATCTTCCCCCCAAGGGAGACAAACCCTACATTTTTTTTTGAGTATGAAGCTCAAAGTTCAAGAAACCTAGGTGATGTATGGTGATCTCTACCTTGACCTTATAGTTGTTTCCTCTGGGTCTCAGGACCAATTAACTTAAAAAGACAATTTATCCCACCACATCCAGTAAACAATAGTAAATAGGATTGACATAGCTATAATTAATACCTCACTTCAAGAAGGAGAAGTACATAAATACTCTGAAAACCCACTGGGTAGGATGTTGTGTGGGTCCTCACCCCCAAGAGAGACTATTGACCAGGCCCAAATCTCTCACCCTGAGAAGTGTTCCACTGTCCAACAGCCCCCAAGATTCTTTTCTATTATTCTTCCTTCTCTATTATTCATCTTGACCATATCTAAGGCTGAGAAATAACCTTTTCCTGGATCATGTGCAGCTTTCTCAACACACTTTTTTCCATAAAAGGTTAGGGTCTCATTGCTCTTTATTTTTGTTCTTTAATGTTTATTTATTTTTGAGACAGAGGCAGAACACAAGCAGGGGAGGGGCAGAGAGAGAGGGAGGCACAGAATCCAAACCAGGGTCCAGGCTCTGGGCTGTCAGCACAGAGCCCAACATGGTGCTTGAACTCACAAACCGTTAATCCATGACCTGAGCCAAAGTCAGAAATTAACTGACTGAGCCACACAGGCACCCCTCCCAACGCTTTTTAAAATACAGTCTCTTTTAGTCTAGAGTCGAAAACCTGGTTACTATGCTCCTTATGAACTGTATTTGGTCTGCATCATGTGACAGTAATCCTGCCCGCAGTTCTATTTCAAATATACTTTTTAAGATAATTTCTTGCTCTTTGTTATTACTCTCTCCTTCTTTCTGACCCCTCTCCTTCTCACACACTAAATGGATTTAAAGGTGGCTACCTTGAATTTATATGATTAGTTAAAATAGTCATTATTATAAACTTCCCTACTAATTATTTCATAAACTGAGAGGATTTAATGGGTGCCACACTTTAGTCTAATCTTTCCACAGAGGCAATCAATTAGAATATTTTGCTAGCTAGATATCTATTACTCAAATTCTCTCATTGTAATATTTGACCTTTTGCAATTATTTAGAGACCTATTTTTTTTAAGCAATCTCACCAGTGTGGGACTCGAACTCATGACCTGGAGATCAGTAGTTACATGCTCTACCTACTGAGCCAGCCAGGTACCTTTTGACTGTTTGCATTTGAAAGTTGGCTTTCCTTATACTTCAACTGCTTCCTAAATTTCTGAGATTTCTCTATTCCCTTCATTTTTTTAAATGTTTATTTATTTTGAGAAAGCAGGTGAGAGAGTGGAGGGAGGGGCAGAGAGAGAGAATCCCAAGCAGGCTCCATGCTGTCAGTGAGGAATCCTATGCGGGGCTCCCTCTCATAACCATGAGATCATGCCTGAGCTGAAATCAAGAGTCAGATGCTCAACTGACTGAGCCACCCAGGGGACCCTATTCCCTCATTTCTTCTCATAAAGTCAATAGTCCTTTCTTGAATTCAGCTTTTTCCTGAAGTGCCTTCCTGATGTATCTGAAAACAAGCAAAGCCCACCACTAATGTTATGTCCTTTGCCAAGCTCTTTGTGCAGATGTATAATTTCCTAATATAGGACTTGCTTTCCAGGTTTCCACAGGTAATAGTGTTGCCTGCTATTTTGTCATTTTATCATATGGATCTCTACCTTTTTGGACTCATAGTTTACTCACCCATGAAGCCTAACTATTAAAACGAAAGCCATGGCTTTTGTTTGGTTCTGCAAATTATCATTTTCCTGTTTTTGGTTTGCTTGTTTGTTTCCTGTTTCTTTTTCTTTTTTTTTCTTTAATTTGTGTTTTTAAAAACCAATAGGAAAGGCTATGCTGTGATAATAATAATCCCCAAATAATTTTATGAACAAACTGGCAGATGACATTTATAGTTTTCAAGAGAAACTTTTTCTTGCTTATGCTTTGCTCCATTATCTTGTGCCTCCATCATTGAAACATACATGCACACACAAACAAAATTATCTTTTTGGTTGTCGTAAAAGGAGAGACTAGAGAACCATGCATGTTTGTCTGGAAGTTTAATTTTATTGCCTTAGCTCTACATTTTGCTTTCCTACACAACCCAATGGCCAAGCCTCATTTCTCTGAAGAAGCTTTGAAAATTTAGGGCTGCAAATGGAATATTTGGTAAGCATTACAGTCTCTTTCACAGCAGATTCATGTGGCACCTATTAAGTGTCAGATATGGGCTTAGTCAATGGCTTGGAGACTTCAAATCCCTTTTAATAACTAGATAAAGTATACTAGATAAACTATATCCATAGCTCACAGGAAGAATGGACTTGCTATGGGGAATGTCCTGAAGATAATTAAGAAAAAAATCCTCTTATTCGGAATACTATTTTTGTACGTAACCACAAGAAAATAATCATAGCCCTTTGGATAGAGAGTAGTTCAAGACAAAAAGATAGACATTAATAGGTGGATCATTCAACTAAAAAAGGGTTTTGTGAAATAGTTCTGCCCAGCAGCCCCTCAGCATTCTGTTGTGACAAGTCAGGACAATTTTATTCCCTCTCAGGACTTCTGAATATGAGACAAAGAGAGCCAGTCACTAGGAGACATAGAAAGAAAGAAAGAAAGAAAGAAAGAAAGAAAGAAAGAAAGAAAGAAAGAAAGAAAGAAAGAAAGAAAAGGGTGACTGGGTGAGCTGATTGGCAAAGCCTTATATTAAGCAATAAATGTTTTTGTTTTCAGTACATTAGAAGACCACAGGTCACTAGAACCTTATGTCCTGAGATGACTCTTATCATAAATGTCCACTTACTGAGGTAGAGTGTCTCTGTTCCTTGCAATTTGAAATATCCTGACTCACGTAAAAAGTGAATATGTGTATGTTATTGACTGAATTGTGTCCCTTAAAAATTCATACATTAAATGTCCTAATCCCAAATGTGATGGTATTTGAAAGTAAAGCCAATAAAGAGGTAATAAAGTTATAAGGTTAGTGCTGTGGTCCAATAGGATAGGAGTTCTTACAAGGAAGAGACACCAGAGTTCTCTCTTTTTCTCTCTGAATGCACACAGAAGAAAGAAGGCCATGTGAGGACACAGCAAGAAGTCAGCTATCTGCAAAACAGGAAAGGAGGACTAAGAAGGAGCTAGCTCTTAGGACACCTTGATCTTAAACTTCTGCCTCCAGAACTGCGAGAAAGTAAGTTTCTGCTGTTCAAACCATTCAATCTGTGATATATTTTAATAAGAGTTTAATCAGATTATTATTATGATGATGATGATGATGTCTTGGTATCAGCAAACTGTGCCTACTATACTGCTTTTCTTTTAAGAACCTCTTTCCACAAATTTATTTTTTGTTTCACGAAAGATTGATTGTTTTGTTTTGATTTTTGCAGCTTGTGTGGTAGTGTAATGATTGGAAGATCAGGAAAGGGGTGCTAGGGTGGCTCAGTCAGTTAAGCATACGACTCTTGGTTTCGGCTTAGGTCATGATCTTATAGTTCGTGAGTTGGAGCCTTGCACTGAGCTCTGCGTTGATGGCATGGAGCCTGCTTTCAATTCTCTCTGTCCCCCTCTCTCTCTGCCCCTCTCCTGCTCGTTCTCTGTCTCCCTGTCTCTCAAAATAAATAAATAAACTTAAAAAAAAAATAAGATCAACAAAGACAACCCATGGACTTTACAAATTAAGAACACTAAGCAAATGTGAACATTATTAGTATTTTGATAATCCCCATGGATGCTGATAGGGAAAACTGAGGTAATTATATGGACCAGTGGCCCTTGATATTTATAAAATATATAATGATATTTTGTTCACTGCTCCACTTTTTTGGAAAGCTTTTTCTAAAACAATATATGTTTAGTTTTGTTTTTAAATAGTAAACTTTTTTTTTCTATTTTAGTCATATTTACTAAATTTATACAACAAATTATGAACACTTACCAAAATGTCACACACAGAACGAGGTGCTGAGGTGTCATCAGTCAGCAAAACAGACACAAATCCCTGCCCTCGTGGAGCCTGGTAAGAGGAGGCAGGCAATAAACATTATAAATCCACTAAATATCTGATATGCTGTATGATGATCTACACTATCTTGTTGGAAGGGAGATTTGGGTGGGAGGAATTCAAATTTAACCGAAGGTGGCACTGGGTTAGAAAACCTGAAGCGGATATGAGACAGTCATGCGTATACCTGAGGGAAAGATCATTCAAGTCAGAGGGAACAATGCACACAAAGACCTGAACTGAGAGCATGTTGGGCATGTTTAAGAAGTAGCAAGGAGGTCAGCATGGCTGGAGAGCTGTGATGAGGGGAAAACAGTGGGAGATGAGATCAGAAAGGTAATCATGTGGGTCCTTGTCTATTGAACGACTTGGCTTTTGCCCTCAGAGAGAAAGAAGCAACTGAAGTGTTGAGTAAAGCAGCAACATGCCCTGCTTTATAGTTTAACAAGATCATTCTGGCTACTGCATTGGAAATAGACTGAAGGAAGGCAAGGGGATAGACATGAGACCAGTTAGGAGGCTACCTTAGTAACCGAGGGGAGATGGTAGTGGCCTGCATCAGGAGCATTGGGGTGGAGGAGTTGAGAAAATGACTAATTTTGGACGTATTCTGAATATAAAATCCTCAGGATGTGCTAAGATACTGGATGTAAAGTATGACAGAGAGGACTGAAGAGTAACTCTAAAATTACTGACCAGAAAATGTCATTAACTGAGGTGGCTTAGGCGGGAGGCAGCACACGTGTTGGAGGTAGTTAGGAGAGTTAACAGTTCCCTGTCGACAATGTCAATTTTCAAGTATCTAGCATGTCTGTGTGTAAGGTGTTAGGTGGGTAGTTAGGTATTTGATTCTGGAATCGAGGGGAATGGAACAGAACTTTTGAGAGTTGTTGGTGAATAGGTGACAGTTAAAGCCACTGCATAAGATGATACATACCACAGAGGAAGATGTGTAGATAGACAAGATGAAAAACTCCAGGGTTGGGCTGTGTGGCACAATTGGAGATTCTGATAGATGTGGCAACTTTTATGAAACTATTGTCAGGTCTTTATTTCAGTATTTCTTTGATCTATTCATATATATTACATCCAGATTACCTTATAAAATAATTCTGGACATTGAGTTCCTTACATATAAAATAAATCTTTATTGCATCAAAAAATGTGTTCTTGGGATGCCTGGGTGGCTCAGTAGGTTAAGTGTCCAGCTTCGGCTCAGGTCATAATCTCACAATTCATGGGTTTGAGCCCCGTATGGGGCTCTGTGCTGACAGCTCACAGCCTGGAGCCTGCTTTGGATTCTGTGTCTCCCTCTCTCTGCCCCTCCCCTGTTCACACTCTGTCTCTCAAAGATGAATAAACATTAAAAAAAAATTAAAAAAAACAGTGTGTGCTTTAAGACTAAGTCATTTGTAGTATATCTTCCTTTTAGGTCTTGGTGAATTTTCATATTTTTAAGTTTACTGATTTTATGGACATCCTTAAGTATATTTGCTTTCATGTTTTCAGCCTTGTCATTTTAGATTGTGAAATCTAATTTGTTCGTATTCCTAAACATCATTTCATGATGAGCCATAATGATTGCAGTTTTCAAGAAGCTTAAAACTTAGTTGGCAATAAACAAAGACATATATAAATAACTAATCTCAAGTGTGTTGCATGTTAAAAAGAAAATACAAGAGGGTAAAGGGGTAGGGAGTGACATCAGTGGGTGACAGGTAATCTGTTTTATGTTAGAGATCAGGAAAAGCCTCTCTAAAAAGATACCTCTAAGAAGAATAATGAAGAAGATCCAATGGGTGCATACACACAGACACACATACAAGTAACAGGGAAGGTTGTTACAGAGAAAGGGAAGGGCAGTTGTAATAAATATATAAGTATTCATTCATTTTGCAAACATTTACATAATAGCTGCTAGATGCTATAATTTTAATAATATAGTCCCAATCTTGAAGATCTTAGCGTCTCTGGGTCTAATGAGCACTCTTATCAAGCTTTATTCGATATCAACAACTAATTACCAGAACTCATGGAGGTGTGAGGTGAGTTTTGAACAGCAGGTTTTCTTCATTAAAAACAAGTTTCATGTTCCTTGGGAATAGTTAGGTCATTTTGTGAGGTCTGCTTCTGTTTTCTCTGCGCCTTTCTGCCACTTGTCCTTATTTATATGCATCATGCAACAAGCCACACACTCTTTGTGAAATCTTTTCAGTGTCCAGCTGCGTCACTGACAGAACATTGATGCCCTTTGCCCTTCATTTTATACCCCTTCTACTTGATGCATACTTTGAACGTCACACCCTTTCTACACTGTGCATATACTCCTTTCTGCCTACTTTCGTTTCCTGCAGAATGTAATTCACTACATTGTTTTTTCTTCAGAGTTGTCACCTGTTTCTACGTACTGTCCTGTTTCTTAAACTTTTAATTTTAGAATAGTTTTAGATTGACAGAAAAGTTATGAAGATGGTGCAGAGTACTCATATACCCCTGACCTAAATTCTGCTCTAATTCATATCTTGCATCAGTATCATACATTTGCAGCATTGATGGACCAATACTTATATATTGTTGTTAACTGAAGTGCATACTTTATTTAGAGTCCCTTAATTTTTACCTAATATCCATTTTGTCTTCCACAGTCCCATCTAGTACTTTGGGACCCCAAAAGAGTTCAGTTCTTTCTGGCACATGGACTGCAGTGCTTTTGATCATCTCATTGGCTTAGGAGAAGTAAACAGCTGAATTAGGAGATAGAAGGAAAGCAAAAATCACTGAGGTTTCATGCCTGATAATTCATTGTTATCCAGCTTCATGGATGGGCCAATTTTTCTAACCTGAAACTGTCCGTTTGTTTGTTTTGTTTATTTTTATTTTTTTCTCCTAAAATATATTTAATAAGTACTATTTATTGTCACTTTTTATCTATTGACCTATCTACCCTCACTCTATACCCCCCTAAAATCTAGTTTCCATTCTACCTTACACTAGAACTGACTCGAAAAGTGTCAGTTATTTCTCAGCTGCCATATCAGCAAAAATTAAACATTTTCACAACAGACTCCATACACAATGACTCAGGTTCTTGTCCTCTTAGATCAATATTATTATTACTATTGATCAATATATTGATAAATATATTATTATCAATATTGTTGCCCTCTTAGATCAATATCCTGGCCCCTACTGTGACCCTCTCTCTCTGAATTTTAGTCCAGTTGCATAAGGATAGGGATATTATCAGCTTCAAATATAATGGGAATTGTTTTTAAATAATTCTAGCACAAGGCAAAAGTCCACAGTGTTACAAATTTTCCAGTGAAATAAACCTCACAGGACTTTTAAAATGTATTCCCAGGACATTTTATCTGAATTGCTGTCACAATTTCTAATGTTTTATTGTGTATTTTAGGTTTCTGAGCATGTCCCTTCTTTCCTTTGGCAGTTGAGAAATTAAGATAGATTCCATATTTTAATTAACTTAGCATGTTTTCCATGATACAGGGAGCAGTATTCACCAGTTTGATAGATCACTGAAATAAGCTGATTCCAGTTACCACAGTTGCTATGTTGTTAACAGTTGTTTTAAGAACTTTCCTTTCTTTATTCCTTTTTTTATCCAGGCAAGAAGCCATTTATACATATACATATATACATACATATACATATATAGGTAATTTATATACATATTCTGCCTTCAAGGAGGTGGATCAAAATCCCCACCCGTTAAGTGTGGGGTGTACACAGTGAATTCTTTCTAAAGAGTACCATATAGGAAAGGAAGAGGAAGTAACTTAATTAGGGAAACCGACGAACACTTCCTGCAGGTGATCAACGTTGACAGCAACAGCAATGAGTCATGTTAATAGTACATATCCTTTGATACGGTGTTGATGAAAATGGCACTTGATATCTATGGTCTTTCTCCAAATAACATAACCCAAAATAATCATGAGGAAAAAAAATCAGATCTACCCCAATTGAGGAACATCCAATAAAGTACCTGACCAAATCTTCTGAAAACTATCAAGTTCATCAAAAACAAGAGAAACCGTCACAGCCAGAACTCTAAAGAGACAAGATTGATGACTCAATGTAATATGGGATCGTAGATGAGATTGTAGAACAGTAACAGTAGCAACAGCAACAACAAAAGGACACTAGGTAAAAACGTAGGGAAGTTGAATAAAGTAAGGACCTTAGTGAATAATAATGTCTCACTGTATCAGTCATCACTGCCTTATGTTTCCTTTCCAGGTTTATTTTCTCTTGCTCCCCCATATGAGTCTTCAACTGTAGTTAAATTAGTATATTTGTGTCCCTCTACACAGAACCTTATTTCCTGTGTCCACATCTTCACATTAGCTTTCCTACCCATCAGTCAACCAAAACTTCTTCCCTGCTCCACTCCCATCTCCCTATCAAAACTGTATCAAACATTAATTTTCCATTTCAAATCATTTTTATGTTTGTCCTTACATTGCCTCAACCTAAAGAAACTTTCCTTCCCTCCACAGCTGTAAGAATTATTATCTGTGTTATTTATTTCACTCTTCATGTGCTAGTTTACACAATTATTTTTCCATTTGTATTTTGGAAGGCCATATTTTATAGTTTTGTACACATCTGCCCTTGCTGTACAGAAAGTACATTTCCCAGGATTACTTTTCCACTTCACAGTTGACCCCAAGAGAAATATGTGTGTGATAGGGCAGGTAAAAGGCAAACAGCTCTGGAGGTTGGTGCAAAGTATAGGGACTATTGTAGCTCACACGTGTTGCTGATCTTCTGGCTCATCTTGCTTCTGCAGGGTGGCAACCTGGCCTGCAGGCCTTCAAATCCCACAGGACCTCCTCCGTCTAGTCTTGGGCCAGGCACATGTGCAGCTCCATGATGAAAGGTTGCAGCTTCTCCTCTAGGTCATCAGTGTAATCAGGTGAAATCAGATTCAGGTTTCAGGTTGTCCTTGTGGGTTTCCTTTATGGATTTCATTCTTTCCCCCCTTATTCTACATCATATACAGGTTTCCATTCTGTCTGCTAATCTTGCTGGCCCTTAGTGTTCATGGTCTCGCATGAACTTCATCACCAGCAGTCAAGTGTGCATTGTGCATACTCTAGGATGACAACTAACATATATATAATTATATATATATATATATAATTATATATATATTATATTATATTATATTATATTATATTATATTATATTATATTATATTATATTATATTATATATTATATTAATATAATTATAATATATATATAATTATATATTATAATATATAATTAAAAATACATGCAATTAAAATGATAAAAGGGAAATGGAATCATGTAAAATGTTTATTTAAAACTCTTAGAAAGCAGGTAAAGAAAGGACAAGAAAAAATATTGCAATTAGTAGTTACAATCATAGTAGATATTAAGCCATATCTACCAATAATAATTTTAAATGTGACTGCCCTAAATACACTAAAAATATAGAGATTGTCAGGGCACCTGGGTGGCTCAGTTGATTAAGCATCCAACTTGGCTTAGGTCATGATCTCATGGTTTATAGGTTTGAGCTCTGCCTTGGGCTGTACGCTGATAGCTTAGACCCTGGAGCCTGCTTCAGTTTCTGTGTCTCCCTCTCTTTCTCTCTGTGCCCCTCCTCTGCTTGTGCTCTCTCTTTCTCACTGTCTCTATTTCTCTCTCTCTCTTTCTCTCTCTAAAAAATAAATAAATAAAATTTAAAAGTAAAATAAAATATAGAGATTGTCAGAGAAAATAAAAAATAAGACCCACCTATCATCCAAAAAAAAAAAAAAAGAAAAAGAAAAAGAAATACACTTTAAATATAAGAACTCAGCTAGGTTAAAAGAGATGGAGAATGATTTACCTTCCTAATACTGATCAAAAGAAAGGTGAAGTTAATTATATTAATTTCAGACAAAGCAGATTACAAAGCCAGGAAATCATCAGAGAAGGGAGGGGCATTACAAAAATGATAAAGGGGTTAGTTCTTCAAGAAGACAAACAACAATTCTTAATGTGTATGTGCATAATAGCAGAGAATGAAAATATGTGGAATAAAAACTAATAGAACTAGAAGAGGACAACTATTTTAGGTGAAGACTTCAACACCCTTCTAATAATGGACAGACCCGTTAGGCAGAAAACCAGCAAGGACACAACTGAATTCAACTGACCATCAGTCAACTGGATCTAATTGGCATTTATAGAATACGTCAGCAGACAACAGCAGAATACAGCTTCTCAAGTTCCCATGGAACATTTATCAAGACAGACCATATTCTGGGTCAGAAAACATACCTTAACACATTTAAAATAATAGAATGTATACAATGTGTACTCTCAAACCACAAGGAAATTAAATTAGAAATAAAAAAAAAGAAAAATAGCTGGGAATTCACAAAAATACTTGGCGATGGAAAAAGTCAATTCTTAGTAACACATAGGTCCAAGAGACAATCTTAATAAATAATTTTTGAGCTGTTATAATAAAAATTATATCTTACCAAAGTTTGTGGGATACAGAGAAAGTAGTGCTTTTTTTTGTTAAGATTATAAAAACTTTATTTTCAAGGTTTTAACATGTGACATATTTCTTGAATAAATGGAAAGTATCCAATACACTGAAATATAAATCATCGTACATATAACACATGGCAGGATAAAACAAAACAATAAGATTCCACAATCCCTGCAGTAGTCATGGTCTTATTCTCAGATGCTTCCTCCATCTGCCAAATGTGTTTTGCTAGATTGTATAACTCACCATGCCTTCTGGGATCACACTTAGCCACATCTGTAGCCCAAAGAGCATTCAACTGGATGGACTGTGGTGTTGTTGGCTCTGTTCAAATGCAAGGCAGTCATATTCAAACAATGTATTGAACATCCTTTAAATATCGAAGTGAGGAACATGAAGGCAACATTATAATACTAGCAGAAAGTTTTTAGCAAATTAGCACAGCTGTGTAATGCTTGAGGATGAAAAGTCACTTGCCAACTTCATTTCTTTGGTTTCTTAGGCAGTGACCAGTGAAGTAGCAAGATGTGGAGGAAATGATAACATTGAACACATATAATAGAAAAGAATAAATGTCTGAAATCAATAATCTAAGCTTCCACCTTAGAAAATAAAACAATAACTTAGCTTAAAGCAGTCAGAATAAAATCAGTAAGAGTAAAATCAACGAAGTTGAAAAGAGGGAAATGATAAAAATCAATAAAATCAAAACCTGGCTCTTTGAAAAGATCAGTAAACTTGATATACCTTTAGCCACAGAACCAAGAAAAAAGAGAGAAGACACAAAATCAAAGTGTCCTAATGTGGGAAATAAGTTTAAGAATGCTGTGTGCTTGCACCAATGGGTTCACAAGACTTAGGGTCTAAAGCTGCCACAGGGCGAAAGCACCCAAGGCCAGTCATTAAGTAAGACAAAGCATAGAGGTGGAAAGCCACCACCCGCGGGAAGAGCCCAAGGTTAGTCACTAAGTAAAACAAGGCCTAGGGCAGGAAACAGCCTCCTTGGGACCAAAATGTCCAAAAACATTTAGAGGAGGAAAGCTGCTACAAGGCAAAAGCACCCAAGCTTAGCTAGTGAAAAGGGTGCCTTGTTAGGCTTGAGGCAAGGCTCCAGCAATCTTACACTTTGGAGACAACAGCTACTTGGCTGTATTGCCCACAGAGAAATACTGTCCATCTGGAGTCTGGCTCCAATATATCATTGTGCTTTAATCTTAATTTCTAATGCCACTCACCCCACAAACCCTTTGCTTCTCACACGCACAAATTAATGGTCACTATCTTATTTTTTTCTTCTGCACATTCACCACATATGGAAAACCTTGAGAGCTCAAAAAATACAGAGACAAAAGCCCTCTCAGGGCCTCTTGTCTCCTCCCGGACATTAGCCCCTCTCGTATTCAGTTCTGCATCCGCTCTCTGGACACGTGAGAACTCCAGACTCAAAGTTTGCAACATCCTAATAACCAGGAAACCAGTGGTGTAAGTTCTTGTCCAAAAGCTGGGAGGCTCGATACCAGTTTGGGTCCAAAGACAGGAAGACCAACATTCTAGCTCAAAGCAGCCAGACAGCAGTTATCTCTTACTTAGTCTTCTTTGTTCTCTTTGGGATTCCAGTTGATTGGATGAGGCCCCTTCACTTTAAGGAAGGCAGTCTAGTCTGCCTTACTCAGTCAACTGATTCAAATGTCAACCACATCCAGAAACACCCTTATAGACGCACCCAGAATAATGTTTGGCCAAATGTCTGGTCATCCAGTGGTCAAGTCAAGTTGACTCATGATGTTAATCATCACATATCGAATGAGAAATGAAAGAAAACTCACTACTGAGCCCATAGACATTAGAGGAAAATAAAGTACTGTTATGAACAATTATATGAATTGGACTAATTTCTTGACAGACACAACCTATCAAAAACTAAACAAGGAGAAATAAATAATCTGAAAAAGTTCATAACTATTATAAAATTTTAACAACAATCAATAGTTTTCCAAAATTAAAAGGACTAGGCCCAGAGGGTAAATGCTACTGAATGTTTTAAGGAAGAAATTATTCCAATTTCCTGTAATATCTTTAAAAAAACATAAGCAGATGGGTATCTCCTGCCTCATTCTATGAGGCTAATATTGTCATAAAATCTGATAAAGAAATGATAGGAAAACTGTTACAGACCAGTATCTCCTATAAATGTATATGCAGAATTCTCAGCAAACTTTGCAAATCAAATCCAAGAATGTAGAAAGAGAAAAATTCCCAATTACTATTCGAATTTATTCCAGATTTGTAAGTCTGATTCAACATTTAAAAATGAATTTATGTAATCCATTACAGTAACAGGCTAAATCATATGATCATATGAATGGATGAAAAAAAAGCATTTGACAAAACTCAGCATTTGTTCAAGGTAAAATAAGGCTATGAATAGAGAAGAACTTTCTTAATAAAGAATATCTCCAAAATTGGTGGGGTTTTTTTGGTTTTATTTTTTATTTTAGTTTCTGGTTCAAATCAAACACTATAAAAATGTAACATTGTAAAACCACAACAACACTAACTGAATAGAAGCTGAATGAAAGAGACAAGTGACCACAGATGAAAAGAAATATAGTTTTTGCAAAAATAGTTGGGGAAAATCACTAAACAGATGGACCACTACTGCCTTCAACAATCAAAAGAATAAAAAATAAAATAAAAAATAAAGCACACTAGGGAAGAGAGGAATCTAATTTCCATAGTTACCATTTTATAATATTCAGATGTTCAGTTCTCAAGAAAAAATAACGAAGCAACTAAGCAGATTATGCAGTTTTATATACAGTGTTCTCTGAGGAGGCAAGGATTGATCAAAGACCTGCATAAACAGAGTGAATGAACCACAGAAATACCTCAGTACACTCCAGGCAGAAAGAAACTTAGAAAAACCGTAGTTAAGGTTTTCACTGATGTTTTGGGAAACAAAAAATTTTGGGGCAAATAAGGTTTGAGGAGAGGTAGCCATTGTCCAGATTACAAAAGTCAAGAAATTTGACTACAGTGCTCACTCATCTTTAGATATCTTATTTAATAAATTTGTGACCCTGGATTATTTCTGATTCTCTTATTTCTTACCTGTGAAATCAACTACAATTACATATTCATTGTTATAAGCCCAAGATAGGAATGTGAAGTTGTCTAGGATGCTGGTTCTATTGTGTTCTTTGATCTAGAAAAGGGTTACATGGATTTTTCATTTTGCATACACTCATGACTTACGCATTTTACTGCATGTGTGTTGAACTACAATCAAAATTTAAAAATACATAGCTATTTTACAGTGCTTTTGTAAAAAATAAACAAAGTAATAAGTACATATGTATATATGTGAAGCAAAGTAGCTAGTACAGATTAGTCAGTACCTCTTATCCTTTTCTTGTTGTTTTTTTTCCTCTAGCATAGCTGTCCTAGAGATTTCATAGTCCTTCTAGTTTACCTTTGTTTTCAAAAGAGCTGATTATACAGAAAATAAAACAAATTTTAGGAAAAAAAAATTAAGAATGTGCTCAGTGCTAGAAGAAAAAAATCCAAACAAATCAAATTTTACCACCAGCCAGCAACCTATCCCTACCCTAACCAAAATATTCCAATCCTCTTCTCTTTTTCCTTAAAAAAAATTATTTTTCCTTCTGTGAATAGTTGCATTTCATTTCTCAGAAACATTTACTTAGTTTTCCTACCTTCTTCCCAGTTATCTTCCCTAAACATTTTTGGTCAGTTTCAAAAATAATAATAGGTAAGAAGAAGAAGGCAAGGGTAGCAGTTAGAACAAGCCAGAATTCTTCAAAGCAGTGAAGCTTGAGGAAAGACTATATTTGGAAGTTAATAGTGTACCTTTCAATTTTTTTCTATCCCTTTCTATATTTAATACCTCAATGATTCTGAACATCTAAGTTTTTTTTTTTTCCTTGCTCTTATAATAATGCTCTGCATTTATTTTTATCTGGATACTTCCATCATTTCATTGGAATTTAGAAACAGAAAAATAAACATGTGATTGTGTGGCATTCTGATGGGAAAGAACTGTTTTTCTAATACATATTTTCTTCTTTTTCACTGTTTATTTATTTTGAGTGAGAGCATGAGCAGGGTAGGGGCAGAGAGGGAGGGAGACAGAACCCACGAGTAATGAAATCATGACCTGAACCAAAATCAAGAGCAGATATTTAACCGAGTCACCCAAGCACCCCTGTAATACATATTTTTAATATATATTCAGAAAGAACTTTTTTCTATAGTATTATAATACTTTATGTTTCAGCTTTTGGAATCAGAGTTACACTGGCTTTTGAAAAATGGATATCTTTTTTTTTTTTTTTTTTTTTAATCACTTGTAATCATTCCTCAATGTAAAGATTATTTAATCTTAGTGTGTGAAAGAATTCTCCTAAGTCACCATCTGGGCGGCCATGCTGAAACTTTACTTCACAAATATTGGTATATTTATTTATACTAAAGAAGAGTGATTGTAAATTAGTAATAACAGTCACAGGATGCTTTTGACTTGCCTAAATTTTCTTCCCTTAAAACCTTTCCTCACTTGAGGACACCCTCAGCTGAAGAAACCAACAAGTCCTCAGACTCTCCTTCTTATGTAATTTTCCTTGAAGAAATTCTCAGCCCAACACATAAGCAAGTAAAAGTATACACCACTTCCCCTAACATGACACCATTTCAGAATTGTCTCTGTGGTGTTTTTCATGCCCTGGGAAATCAACAAACTTTGTGTTCTTGTAACATAACAGGATGCTTTATTTGAGGGAGGGAATTTTTATAATTTGGAGGAGGCATTGAGAGTCAGCAATAAATCTTAATGACATAGGCTAGGACCTTTTTACCAGACAACTTCTAGAAATATCTTTTGAGGTTGTTTCATTTCTTCTGCTTGATAATCCTGACCTAAGCTGCATCTGAGCCCCAATTTCATTAAACTTCTCAGTCTATGAGTTTTATTTTATCCCATAAAAATTAGAATTCACCTGTCCGAGTATTTGTTACTCTCATCAGAGCTGTCTGCCTACAACATCTTGGTGACATTATGTTCTTCATCTAACCTCATATTTGCCTTGTCCTATTTTATTTAAAAAAAAAATGTTGTTTGCCTAAGAATAAAAAATACTGTAGAATGATCAACAGAGAGAGTCCTAATAAAACGGACTAAAACCATTCTTGAGTACTACTAAGTTTCATGTTTTGTCAGGCTAGCATCTTGTAGTGGGCAAACTTCTCCCTAGGTTACTATCCAAAATGCTGATGTGAGTTCTGTAGGCTTTATCCTGCCTTTGTGTCCCTGAGAGTTGATTTGGGAAGTGAAATCCCCTTAGAGATGGAGAAGCCATCTTGTTACTACATGAGAAAATCCAAGAAAAATCACAGAGAAGCTGATTAATTGCCTTGAAATCATTTAATTACCCAATTAGTCAATCATTGGCTATCTACCTGTGCACTTCTGATTCTGTGGAGGTTTTCTGGTCTGTGGATTTATAATCTAGACTTCTTCTTGGCCTCAGTTTTCTCATCTGTAAACATCGGATAATAAAAATATCTCAATCTTAGAGAGTTATTTTGAGGATGAGTAAAATAAAAGAGAAATTGCTTAGAAAAATGCTCATTATATACAAAGTGGTCAATAAATGCCAGCTGTTATTATATATTCATTGTCATAGTTAAGTTTCTTTCATCAGATGTTCTATTATGTGCAACCACAGGAGCACTAGCCATTACAACCACTACATCCTTCACACATGTAGCTGCCTGCTGGCAGCTGTGGGTGGTTATGTTCCATGGCATATACTGCAATGATAGGTTAGGCTTTGATTGTTTTTCCTTCAATAACATTAAAGATGATTTCTCATCTAATGAATTCATTTAAGACATTGTTTCTTTTTTCTTTCCTTGTTCAAAGGCATTGATAAACTGAGCATCATCCTCCTCCAAAACAAAGTGAATTAAACTAGAGCCAAGAAGACTCTTGACCTGTCCAAGTTATTCTTTTCTAATACCACACTGAAATTTCTGATGTTGTTGCCACCATTTAATCCCCACTGAAGAATATCTGTGTATTTGATGATTTTTGGGGGGAGGAGGGTCATCATCATTAAATTTATTTATTTTTTTATTAAAAATTTTTTAATGTTTATTTATCTTTGAGAGAAAGAGACAGAGCACGAGCAGTGGAGGAGCAGAGAGAGAGGGAGGCACAGAATCTGAAACAGGCTCCAGACTCTGAGCTGTCAGCCCAGAATCCAATGTGGGACTTGAACTCGGGAACAACAAGGTGATGACAGAGGCTGAAGCCAGACGCTCAACTGACTGAGCCACCCAGGCGCCCCTAGATTTGTTTTTTATCAAAAAAGTATTTTTGGAATAAGACAGCATCTGAGTACAAGGCATCTGTATCACAGATATGATACATCTGTATCTTTACTTGTGATATTCCACACCTGTCAATGAACTGTTATTAACAGTCTTTCTTCCATTAGATTGTCTAGGTTTGTCGGACTTTTGCATAGGAAATATAATGTGAAGTGGTTGGTGGAGGCCTGGCTGTTACTTTGGTGTCAGTGAACACTCATTTTCCTTTCTATACTTCTTTTAAGAGGTCAAATGCCTTATTTCACCCTCCCCACTCTCGGCTTCTCATCTCTCTCCCTTCCCAACTCTCTACTGTTATGATTTTTACCTAATTTATGAAGGGAATGAGAACATTGATTTTTAACAAATAACCCACTGAAGTTATGAAAGATATCTAGGATTCAAGGTGTAGTCACAGTATTTCAAGGGCATATAGTGTACTATATGTGTCCTTCAAACTTTCAGGCAGTAACAGTACCACTCCAAGTATGGAAATAGGAATACTGCTAAAAATAGGTTAAAATGTGTACTATATCTTGACTTCTCATTTTTATCTTTCAACTAACTTATAAAAATTAATAACTATTTGAACAGAAATAGCTTCCATATTTTTTTCTTGTTTTTCTGAAGTCAAGCTATACTTGGTATCACCATAAATCTCTTCTCACCTCACATAAAAGTTTAGTATCTCACAAGCAGATGGGTGTGGCGAGGGAAACTAAAAAAGAAGATTGAATAATCAAATCAAATTATTATAGTCCTTACATCCCTCAGCCTTTCAAAGAAAGCTTGACTGGATTGAGTGGTTTATATATGCTCCTGTCAAATATGCTAAATGCCAAGAACCCACGTAATTTTTTTAGAGCACTATTTTCATACTTAATTTGATGGACAGTGTAGTGTTCCCTTTCTACCATAGCAAGTGGCAGAAAACAGCAAGATAGTAAATCAAATTTTAATAAAAAGGATTTTAACAAGAATAAGATATGTCCCATTAATTTGATCTTGTTAAAGTAGAAGGCATTAATTAATAAATGAATGAAACATTAATGGGGATCAAATATGTAGAGAATCAAGAGACACTAGAAACCATACTAGAGAGTCAGGAGTGAATGTTCAGTCATAAGTATCTGCCCGAGGCTTACTTTTGTTGTTATTCCACTATATTCCTCTTTTTAAATACAATTCAGTGTGTAGTGCAGTGCACTGAATTTGAGATATTGGTAAACACATATAATTTTGCCCCCCATTCTTTTTGTCTTCTTCCATCCCTCAGGTCCTTTCTTAATACATGGTTTATGCCCACTATGAACTGAATGTTTGTATGTATCCCAGAATTCGTATATTGCAGCCCTTATCACCAATCTGATAGCATTTGAGAGCTAATTAGATTTAGATGAGGTCATAATGGATGATGGATTAGTACCCTTAAAAAAGGAGAAAGAGGGCTCCTGGGTGGCTCAGCTGATTGAGTGGCAGACTGTAGCTCAGGTCATGATCTCACGGTTCATGGGTTCGAGCCCTGTGTCTGGCTCTGTGCTGACAGTTCAGAGCCTGAGCCTGCTTTGGACTGTGTCTCCCTCTCTGTGCCCCACCCCCATTTTCACTCTGTCTGTCTCTCTCTCTCACAAAAAATAAATAAACATTTAAAAAAATTAAAAAAAACAAAACAAAACAAAAAGCAAAGGAGATAGAGACAGGGGATCTCACTGCATGGCTGAACCAGAGAACCAGGGAAGGGTCTTATGAAGATATAATCAGGAAGAGCCCTATCGTGCTGGCCCCTAGACCTCAGATGTCTAGCCTCCAGAACCATGAGATACTTGTTTGTTGTTTAAGCCATCTAGTCTGTGGTATTTCATTACAGCAGTACAAGCTAGGTGCTTAATTTGACTTTTCCGATCTTCAAAGTCAGGGTTGCCTTGGCCTCACTTGATAGGGCTTAAAGCATCTTAAATGATTAGCTTTTCATAAACAAATTTCCCTTCCCTGAAGACCTTCTGAAATCCATTCTTATTTGTTAAAAGATGATATTTTGCGGGGAGAGGTGTTCCAAGCAATGTAAATAAATCTGGAGTGATATCCTTTTATGTCCCAGTAACTGTTGATACTCTTGAACATATTGGCTTATCAGATTTCTTAGTTGTCATCTGAAAATGTGCAAGTTTTTCCTGATGGAATGTGTGAGAGGATAGAAATATTTCATATTGAGTAGAGGCATGGGTACCTAAATATTACTAAGAAGAAAAGCAGTTTGGGGTCTTTGGCTGTGGAAATAAAACCATGTCTCATTCTATTAAGGGTAATAATAGACCTCTCCCTCCTGTTTTGCAGTGATCAAAAATTGGAGGGGGGGGGTAGGTGAGGAGAGTGGAGAGATTTTGAAACGTATCCTGATGTTTTCTTTTCACTCTGGGTTCTTTTAAATTTTGGCAGCAGTTGGAGTTTGCACTAGATATGGCCTCTTTTTGACAAAGATGATTTCTATAAAGAAGTGATGTCCACTGAATAAAAGCCAATAGCCACATGTGGAACTAAAATTAATTAAACTTAAAGAAACTTAAAAATAGGTTCTCCTTTAAAAATAGGTTCCACAAGCCACATTTCAAGGGCTCAGCATAGACAGCACAGTGTAGAACATTGCCATCATCATAGAAAGTTTTATCAGAGGTGGTTTTCAAGATACAGCTATAGCCAATAAATATTTCTATATAATTTTAATTAATTTAACCAAGTTAGTTAAATTATGCCTTATTCATACGGACCTAAAGACATCTATCTCTTCTGTGATTAGAATACAATAATTGAGCATTATAAAAATCTACAACTATCTTACTTAAAGGTGAAATGTTTGAGAAAAGGAACAGTGTAAAGTGGATTGCTATTGTAACTATAAACATTTACTAATTAACAATTTTGAGTCACTAACAAGTACAATAGGTTGACAAAAAGAAATCAAGGTAAAGGAATTAGAAAAATTAATCATTACTTACATATTATATGGTATATATGGAAAAATATCTAAAGGATTTTTTTTGTTAAATATTGTTTTTAGTAAGAAAGTTTGCAAAACATATTAAATCAATATGTTTTAAAAGAGATTGTGTTTCTATATAAAAGGAACAAACAGAAATGGAAATAATCTGTGTGTAATTTCCAATAGCATCAAAGTAAAAGTACCTAGGAATAAATCTAAACAAAGATACACAAGAATTTTATGGTACCACATGTAAAACTGTTGAAGATCATTCGAGAAGATCTAAATGAATGAAATAATATACAGTGTTTCTCAACTGGAAAACTCAATTGTAGAAAGAAGCCAGTTCTCCTCACATTAATCTCTAGATACAAAGCAATCTCAGTAAAAAATTCCAACAGTTAGGTTATGTGTGTGTATATGTATATATTTAAATTGACGTCCTGAATTCTAGCATTTTTACAGAAGTAGAAAGGGCTACTACTATCAAGATTTTTGAAAGAGAAAAAATGGGAGAATTTAGTAGTTAGAAAACTTACAATAAAATTACAGTAATTAAGATAGAACAGAAATATGAAAGAATAACATTAGAAAATATAATAGAACAGGAACTAGAAACTGCATAAATATGACAACAAACACTGCTATTTTCTGCTATTTAGAAAAGTCAAGGAATAAGGAACATAAGCACAATTCATTAGTCTTTAGCAGTTCTAATATCTTGTTGAGCAGACATTGTAAAGAATCCCCTACCTTGAGATTAGTGGTTAGGAATAACCTCATAAGATCTGAATTTGACTCTATATACCCTTACACACATCCATACACACATATATGTATAGTGCGGGCGTGTGTGTGTATGTGTGTGTGTGTGTGTGTGTAACCTTGACATTATCAACTGGGGTCTTGCCTATCAAAAACTGAAAAGCCTAAGACCTGATATTCTACCATGCTTGCAATTTACCAAGTTAGCCTGCCATAGTTTCGCATGTATTGGCAGAAAACATGAGACTCTTGGGATGAAGACAAAATTTTTATTATTCATAGCAATAGCACTAGTCAGAATGTCAGCATTTTCTTATCCCTGTCTCCTGAGCCCCAATTCCCTCCGGGTGATATACAAAGGGCCAGATGATCCCTGAACACACAGTGGGCAGCATTATAGAAAAAAAGTCATGCACTTAGGGAACTCATGTATTCAAAATGAGCAGTAAGAGTACCTGATTTGGAGGGATACATTATTTTCATTATACTGGACAGTAAACATTCCAGACTTTTGCCTGAATAGACATTATTTCTATTTCCCAAAGCTGCTCACTATATAAACATCTTTGCATAGATAGTTCAAAACGAAACCAGTTAATGCCTCTGCTAGCAAGACAGAAACATGAGAAATCCATGGAGAATTGTTTCCTAACATGCATTTTCATCCTCCTCCTTGGCCACTTCTAAAGTATACTTGGTGAATAAGTCCTCCAGGGCGGGTAGGACCAAGGATTGGGGAAATGTTTCCTGTTGGTAAAGGATTTAAGTTCCTAAGATGTTTTGTAAATATCATATAGTCAAAAATATTTTTAGTTCAGGACTCTTCAAAGCTTAGTTTAAAAAAATGTAGCTTCCTACCTATGTGATCTTGAGTTCCATGTGTTATTAGCCATATGCATAGATCTAGATGTTTCTCTGGCTTTGGATTTAATGTGGATATGCTGAGCCTATCAGCTTGGTGACACAAGTCTCCTTACCCTGAAAAACTTTGTTCAACTGTTAAGGTTCCATGGGCATCTCAACTCATTCAGCCCTTTAAACTGTTTTTTGCCTGGATTTACCCTAAATTTGACATTTGCCATTATGTGAGTTCTAACTGAACTTTCTTGCTCATAGAATTTTACATTTTTATCTTTTACTGTTTAGGATTATTAATAAGTTGCAATGCCCAGTTCTTCATAACCATAAATTCCTGAACTTTTTATATTTCCTTTAATTCCTTCTTGCGAATAGATTTTTTTTTCTTAAAGCAACCATAGTAAGTGCAACCAAAAAGAAGCCAATCCATACATATTATTACCATTCTGATTTTTAACATCAATCTCTAAAGCTACGAATATATGAGCTATATTATCTGTTTTTCAAATCACGGGCAGAATTATTACCTAGTATTTTGCCTGTACATTTTATGGATTGTCATGTGTCCAACTCTTAATATTAGATTTCTCTCTGTAGCCAGTCACATATTTTAGTTTATGATGATGATGATGATGATGATGATAGTACCCTAATTCTAGGATCCAGTTTCTATAACACATTCTGTAACAGTTTCTATAGTAAACAATCCTTTAAATCCCAAGATTAAAGCAAAGATATCTTTCTCCTGCATCATATATGTCTACTGAATGTTGGTAGGAATGTTCTCTTTCTAGTAGTCTTTTAGCAACCTAAGCAGACAGATCAGCTACCATTTTAAATGTTACTGGGCACTGAGCTAGAGGAAGTAAGAAGTAGGGCAGGGGAAGGGGACTCTTGCCCTGGCAATTAAGTATTTTCACCAGAAGAGACACATTTGTGGTTCTTACCACTCATGGTCATAACTAGCCACATGCCTCACTCAACCACATGGGGTCAGCAAGTATGGTTGGCCCATGTGTCTAAATGATGATGATTCTGAAATATCTGGTCAGCAAAATTAATGATAACCATAATACCCTGATGATAGTTTTGGTTGTCACAAGTGGAAGGGACTGTACTACTGGAATCTAGTGTGGAGGCCAGGGATATTGCTAAATATACTATACTGCCCTGGGCAGCCCCCAGGCCCAACAAAAAACTACCCAGTCCCAATGTCAGTAGTGCTGATGTTGAGAAATCCTGCCTTTTAGAAACTAATCTATTTGCAGAGGAATATACATTCAAGATTGTTAATAACTTCATTGTTAAAAATTAGGAAACAAAACCCCAAAAAACCAATTGGATCCAATTTGAATACCAGTTAATAGTATAATAGATAAATAAAAACAATTTATAAAAATAAACCAAAGGTAAGTAGAATAACACAAATGAAGATCTCAAATGAAATATTGAACAAAAGAAATGTTACATAGGAATGCACATAGTATGTTCCATTAATATATGGTTCAAAAACAAGCAAAAGTAAAGCATTAATTTTAAGGGTTCATTCATAAGTAGGAAATTAGAGGGGTGTCTGGGTGGCTCAGTTGGTTAATTGTCTGACTCTTGATTTTGGTTCATGTCATAATCTCACAGTTTGTGGGTTAGAGCCCCGATTTGGGCTCTAGCATGTAGCCTGTTTGGGATTCTCTCTCTGCCCCTCCCCTGCTCTCTTTCAAAATAAATAAACTTTAAAAAAACATGAGTGGAAAATTAGAAATAAAATATAAGTTCAAATTATCATAAAAGTTGAGATTGTCCTCAGAGTAAGGAAAACAGGATGTAAGAGCAATATATGGTAGGGGGTGCTTCCAAAGTTCTGGAGAGTTCTGTGCCTTCATCTGGTAAGTTGTCACCTGAGCATTCACTTGATGATAAAGGAGGAGGAGGAGTAAATCCAGCGGCCTGCCCCCTTTCAGAATGGCACCTTAGACCTGAGGACACATGCATTGGGTGGACACATTCTGTCACCTGATCAGACTAAATGTTTATCTGAATCCTGCTACTGGAATATTGCTACTTCTATCATAGATGCTGAAGGGAATATGAAAGCAAGGCCTGGGTGGAATACTTAAACGGAGTGAATAATAAGGTAGAAGTTTGGGAATGGAGAGAGAGAAGCTGAGGTGTAAGTAATTGGTGATAACAGGAAACTTAGGAGTTGATTTGAGAAAAAACAAAACAAAACAAAAAACACTCTGTACTTCTTTCAAATGGTTCTCTGAACAATTAGAGTTGGGAGGATGTAGCCTCTACAAACTCTTCTCCCCACCTGTGTGGCATGCATAATCTCTACATTGGGGGGGGGGGGGTTGTTATTTGACTAAGCAGTGTAGCACAGGGAAAACGTGAATTTGTTTGAGATTAGATAAACCTGTACTCGAATACTAGCTTCTCTGTTTACTATATATGTGATCTCGGGAAAGAAATTTAACAATATCTAAGTGTTTGTCTGTAAAAACTAGATATACTAATATTCACTTACTAGGGCTAAGTGTAATTAAGAAGCATGTGGAATGATGCCTGGCAAAAAGTAACTTTAATCAATAGCATCAGCTATCATTATTGTCATTAATAGTAGTAGCAGTAGCCAGAGTGCCTGATAGTGTTTACTAATATGTTCCCGGTGAAAGTCCATAAATGCTTTGGGTAGAGTGTTTGATCTGATAGAGTGTGCATCTTATTCTTATCTCATCCTTGTTAATTTTCTTTTCATCTACATAGTTGTAAAAGCAGGAGTAATAAAGAGGAAATTATACTTTTGTAGAAGATACCACAGACAATTAGTATACACAAAAGTATACTACAAAATCCACAATTATTTAATTACACAAGAGTACTTGGACAAAACTCAGCAATAAGAAAACAATAAGATAACCACTACACAACTATGAGAATGGCCAAAATCCAGAACACTGACAACAGAGAAAATATTGGCATTAGTTGGTTGTGGGAATACAAAATAATACATCTCCTTTGAAATACACTGGCAGTTCCTTGACATACTCTAGCCATACAACCCAGTAATCACACTCCCTGGTTTTTACGTAAAGGAGTTGAAAACTCTGTCCACACAAAAATCTTTTCACAAGTGTTTTTGTAACAGCTTTATTCATAATTACTAAAACTTGAAAGCAACCAAAATGTTCTTCAGTGGGTAAATGTATAAGTAAACTGTGGATTATTATTCACTATTAAAAATAAATGAGGGGCGCCTGGGTGGCTCAATCAGTTAATCGCCTGACTTGGGGCTCAGGTCATGATCTCATGGTTCATGGATTTGAGCCCTGCATCGGGCTCTGTGCTGACAGCTCAGAGCCTAGAGCCTGCTTAGGATTCTGTGTCTCCCCCTGTCTCTGCCCCTCCCCCACTCATGCTCTGTCTCTCTGTCTCTCTCTCAATAATGAATAAGCATTTAAAAAATTACAGATACATGAGCTGTCACTCAGATCAATGGAACAGAGTAGAGAACCCAGAAATAGACCCACAAATGTATGGCCAACTAATCTTTGACAAGGCAGGAAAGAATATCCAATGGAATAAAGACAGTCTCTTCAGCAAATGATGCTGGGAAAACTGGACAGCAACATGCAGAAAAATGAACTTGGATCACTTTCTTAGACCATACACAAAAGTAAGCTCAAAATGGATGAAAGACCTAAACATAAGACAGGAAGCCATCAAAATCCTAGAGGAGAAAGCAGGCAAAAACCTCTTTGGCCTCGGCTGCAGCAACTTCTTACACAACATGTCTCCAGAGTCAGGGAAAACAAAAGCAAAAATGAACTATTGGGACCTCATCAAAAGAAAAAAAGTTTCTGCACAGTGAAGGAAACAGTTAGCAAAACTAAAAGGCAACCAATGGAATGGGAGAGGATATTTGCAAATGACACATCAGATAAGGGTTAGTATCTGAAATCTATAAAGAACTTATCAAACTCAACACCCAGAAAACAAATAATACACTAAAGAAATGGGCAAAAGACATGAATAGATGCTTCTCCAAAGAAGACATCCAGGTGGTGAAAGGACACATGAAAAAATGCTCAAATCACTCATCACCAGGGAAACACAAATTAAAACCACAATGAGATACCACCTCACACCTGTCAGAATGGCTAAGGTTAACAGTGTAGGCAACAACAGATGTTGGCAAGGATGCAGAGAAAGAAGATCTCTTTTGTACTGTTGATGGGAATGCAAACTGGTGCAGCCACTGTGGAAAACAGTATGGCGGTTCCTCAAAAAATAAAAATAGAACTACCCTATAACCCAGCAATTGCACTACTAGGTATTTATCCAAGGGGTACAGTTGTGCTGTTTCAAAGGGGCATATGCACCCCAATGTTTATGGCAGCACTATTGACAACAGCCAAAGTATGGAAGTATGGAAGGAGCCCAAATGTCCATCTACGGATGAATGGATAAAGAAAATGTTGTGTGTGTGTGTGTGTGTGTGTGTGTATGACACACACACACACACACACACACACAATGGAGTATTACTCGGCAATCAAAAAATGAAATCTTGCCATTTGCAACTATGTGGATAGAACTGGAGGGTATTATGCTAAGCTAAATTAGTCAGAGAAAGACAAATATCATATGACTTCATTCATATGAGAAACTTAAGATACAGAACAAATGAACATAAGGGAAGGGAAGCAAAAATAATATAAAAACAGGGAGGGGACAAAACATAAGAGACTCTTAAATACAGAGAACAAACTGAGGATTTCTGGAGGGGTTGTGGATGGGGGGATGAGCTAAATGGGCAAGGGGCGTTAAGGAGGACACTTGTTTGGATGAGCACTGGGTGTTATACATAGGGGATGAATCACTGGAATCTACTCCTGAAATCATTATTGGACTATATGCTAACTAATTTGGATGTAAATTAAAATAAATAAATAGTTGTTACCATAGAAAATAATAAAAAATAAATGAGCTATCAAGCCATGAAAAGGCACGGAGGAAACTTAAATGCATATTAATAGTGAAAGAAATCAATCTGACAAGTCAGCATACTTTGTGCTTCCAACTATATGAAATTCTAGAAAGGACAAAATTATGGAGACAGTAAAAGTATCAATGGTTTCGCAGGGCTGTGGAGGAGAGAAGGAAGAGATGAAGAGACAGAACAGAGAATTTTTAGGGCAGTGAAAATACTCTGTATGATATTATAATGGTGGATGAATGTCATTCTACATTTGTCCAAACCCATAGAATGTAGGACACTAAGTGCAAACCCTAATGTAAACTATGGACTTTGGATGATAATGATGTGTCAATGTAGGTCTATAGATTGAAACAAATGTACCCCTGGTGTAGTGTGGCCATAGTGGGCAAGGTTCTATGTCTGTGGAAACAGGAATACATGGGGATTCTCTGTACTTTATGCTCAATTTTGCTGTGAACCTAAAACTTCTCTAAAAACAAAGTTTATTAATTTGAAGGGGGGAAAAAAGAGTGGTTTTGTTGAGCTGACCTGAGTTTGAAGAAAAAAAAAGAATAGAAAATTTAGGTTATGTAAGAGTGTTTGCCACCTTGATTAGTTGGGTATCTTTATTGATTCTTGTGGCATGATACATATATATATATATAAGTTAAACTGTTCTGGTGAAGAATCATACAATTAATCAAATGGAAATGAGTCAAACAGAAAGTTAATCTAACATTAAATTATCTGAAACATCCCCTATTCCATAAAAACAGGCTGAAAAACATTGACACATACTCCATCTCTCTTCATTCATTTTACTTCTTTATAGAGAGATGTGCATAATTAAAGTGTCAGTGTTTCCAGGAACACATGGCTAAATAAGACATTCATGTCACTTTGTCTTTATGATAACTTCATGGAAAGTTATTCAATTAATTAGACTAACCCCCAGTATAAAGGGAGACATCTCTATGTAAGTCGCTATGAGGCAGGAGTGACTAAATCAGACTGCTGGAGTTGCCTTTGAGCCAAGTTTTGACAGGTGTTTTGACCTCTTTCTCTTCTTCTTTCTTTTTTTCTTTCTTTTCTCCCAACCCCATGGAGTTTTGACTTGTTCAAAATGTGACAGTGAAACAGAATAGGCTGCATTTGACTGTTTTCTAAAAGAAAGGAAAACATTTGGGAGTGGGAAATCAACCACGGTGCATTTCTGATCTGTCTGATACATGCTATGCCTCTTAAATGCATTGCCTCTCAGTTCCAAATCGCCCCTTCTTTGTTCTCCTTTGAGATATTGAAACTATACCCTGTAGACATTTCTCCCTTATAGCTGTCTCATTGTTAGGGTTTGTCACTAGAAGGAGCTGGAGGGACATTGTAAGAGGAAGGGGTTTCCTGCTTCTGTGTATTATTTCCAAGAGCATGGCAGGCAGCGAATCAGCATCTAAGAGGTCTAATAGTACTCTCTTCAGGAAGCTTCATAGACTAGCTATGGCTTTCACTATCCAGTGGGATTTTTCCCATCTGGCAGGCCACTTTTGCATATGAGTTCTGGCCTGCTCATTCTGGCAAATTTCTTCATCTCTGGAAGGCTGGTGTTCTTGTAGTAGCAACATACTCTCCAAAGGGGTATGAATTGAATATGGGAATGGGAAGCTATTTTAAGTCTGTCCTTCTATGTACACTCCCTCAGCTCTTCAGGGTACTAGTAGTTGATTTAAGCCTTTTCCACTTCTGTAAATATAGTTTCCTTTTAACCTTCAACCACCTACTTGATCATTCTGTACATAAAATCCCAACCCCCCCCCTTTAAATTTCCACTATGGTTTATGTCTTCTGACTGATACACATGTATTAAGTACCTATTGCTTGACAATAGGAAGTCCAAACATGGCGGTTTAAGTCCAATTATTTTTATTAGAGGAGGCTAGGGCAAAAGCCTGCTTCTTCCATAATATTGCTTGGTAAGAAAGCAACTGTTTAAGTTGAGCATCCATGCCATCAATGAAGACTAATAAAAAATTTAGTATATCCAAGATTTGTCCCGGCTTTTCATGGTGCATGTGTTTATTTGTAGTATGTGATCTCTACAGATAAACCCGCTAACTCTTCAGTTTCTTGAAACTATTATATTATCTGCTATACTTACTGGCACAATTCTACTTTCTTTATCACTAACATGTGGAAAAGGACATTATGGTGAATTAATCCAGCGACTACTACATGAATGCATTGTTTTATAATGGTCTAATTGTCTTACATTTTTTTTTTACCAGAATAAGAATTGCATTGTACTTCACATATAGAAGTCAAGCAGCTAAGTATTTGGATATAAATGCATATCCTGTCTGCTGGATAAGATAAATTGCAGAATTCATAGTACTTTTTCTGCTGCTTCTCCTAGGTATAGATTTCCCTCAAGTTAAAATGTGAATGTTTGTTAGAAGGATTTTTATGCATGAGTATAAATATCAGAAAGAAGAGAATTTTCCCAATAATTTCTCCTTGATTTACCATAGTGAAGGGTATCTAGCACCTGTTTGCTAAATGGTTTATCTACTTGACTTAGCACTATGAGAGGGGATCCTGGTGATACTTTAAAATTCAAATATCCTGAATCTCCCCCTGGTTATTTGTTATAAATTACTCCATTTTTTCTTCTTCAGTTCTAATCCTTGTTTTCTCATTTTACTCCACTTTAAGTCACATATTACCTGTATTAATTTCTTTGTTACTGCCCTCACCCTATCATGTTCAATGACTTTAAACGGAAGACAGTAATATATAATGAAAACCAAAAACCCACTTTGTGTTCTAACTGCTTCTTGATTAATATTTTATCTTAAGTTACTTAAATGCTCTGAGCCTTTCTTTAAATTATGATAATAATATGGTCCATGTGATATTTAATTATATAATTATATTAGTTAGGGTCTGCCTAGATAATGCTTTGTAACAAAGAGTCCCATAATCTCAATAAGCATTTATTGTTCAAACCTCTAAAAGTCTTGTAGGACAGTTCTACTGAGGAGATAGTTCAGGTACATCCCCATCACTCTGGGAACTACAGCTACCTGGGCATAATCTTACTATGAGTGATGCTAAAACTGAAAAGACCGTGCTAAACCAAAGTTTAAATACTCATATTTAAATGCTTTGTTTACATTACCTCCACTAATATTCCATTAACCAAGACAAGCCATGTGACTATCCTCAAGTCAGTGAAACAAGGATGTACATTCCACATATTCTTCAAGCAAGCACTGTGAAACACACAGGAAAGTATGCAGATGTATTAATCTATTACAGGAAGGAAGTGAAGATTTGGAAACTACTGTCCAATCTGACATAGTCTTACCTCTTGTTTATAAGCACTTACTTCCCTGTTACATGCAAATTCCTCATCCCAAAGAAGACACATCAGTAATGTCAGTGTTATCCAATAACTGCATGAATCTCATTGTTTAAAATCTCATGTTCTGCATCATAGCTGTATGTAGTTCCTCTTTTCTTGGAAACCTATGAAGTAAAAGGATAACGTATTTTCTCCCTCCCCCAAGTAAAACAGGGATAGAAAAACCATGTTAACAATCCCATTTGGAAAGGAGCAAAGAGGTACACAGAAGACTAGCTCAGAACAATTCCACAGTCCTTCTGGGTAAATGTTGAAAAGTTTTGCCACTCACATGGTAGGAATGCTTCTTGATTAAGCTGCTATTTTGCTAGTCAATAGGTCCTAAAACATTGTTCTTAACAATTCTTGGCTCTGCCCCGTGACATCATGCCTGTTGTACAATATGGTGTTCTACTGCATATAGATTACTTCAGGTTGCTTACTTTTACCTCCGACATTGCAAAAGACCTTTCCTTGATAGCAGCTTTCTTTTAGAACACTAGTTACAAAAGAGATTTGTGTATGTGTTTATGCATTGCAATAAGCCTGTGAAAATATTTGCTTTCTCCTAAGCCATTAGGAAAATGCAAACACAAAACAAGAAATGTGATCACCCTCTCACCTATCCATTTGTCGTAAATAGTTTATATCTGGTGTTCTAGAGTTTGCAGAGAAACTGCCACTCACACAGGTGATGAGAGTCTAAATTGGTAAACTTTCTTGCAGAGCAATTTGTTGAGTATCTACAGTAAAAAGTATGCATCTTTTGAATATTTTCTGGGAGTTTAGCCACTGGACACATGTCAAAAAAGGCCAGTTCTTTATGTGAAGAGTTTACTGCAGCATATTTGCAATGACCAAAATTAAATAAAATAAATAAAAATTGTTTCATTAAAAGATTCAAAAATAATCTAAGTTTCCAAGAATACATCACCAGTTAAGTATAGTATGCTACTTAGGTACAACTAAGTACAGAAAGCTGTGCAATTATTGAAAGGAATAAAGGAGATCAGTACTGGCAGAAATGAGATTATAGCTAAGATATATTCCTAAATGGAAAAGAAAAACAAAGTGAGGCCTTTTATGTTTTAAAATTTGTCAAAGCACTGATTTGTTGATAGATACACCCTCCCATCCTCCCTTCCCTATCCCAACCTTCCCTTCCCTATCCCTGCCCCCCCCCCCCCCCACATACATGCTTTTATTTCTGCTAGAGGAATACAAAATAAAGGATACAGATAAGATGTGGTTTGGGGGAGAGTGACTACTCTTTTTTAATGACTTTCAAATTCTTTTAATTTTCTAAAGTGAGCAATGTTACTTAAAAAAATGGAAGGAAAAGTAGAAAAGAAAGTTACTCTGCCGATGATGTGTTACTTAATGGTTCGGAAAATATTTGGTATGTGGCAAATGAATCTATAGATCCTGAGATCTTCTATGGTAGGGTAGTGGATGTGAAATAGGATGTCGTGGAGAGAGCATGCTTTGGACTGGCTGCTACCCCTGAAGCAGAGTGAGAATATCAGGTGAGAGATGGGGGTGGTCAGGGGGCTTTCTATAAAATCAGCAGTTTAGCATAGTGATTGGATAAGATATTTATGAAGTCACTTGGTCTGAGTTCAGTTCTCAGTGCTAACATTTACTATGTGACCTTGGGCATGGTTTTTGTTGTTTCCGTGTCTTAGTTTCCCCATCAGTAAAATTCAGTTGATGGTAATAATGCCTATATCTTGGAGGATTTGTGAGAATTAAAATGCTATTCAGAAAAAGCTTTTAGGATTGTGATTTGCGAAGAGTAAGCCATAAATAAATGTTAAACAATATTGTAATTAACAAGACTTTAAGAAGCATTAGTTGTGGTAAAAGTAGGCTATCTTTTTGAAGAATATCACTGGCATGATAGGGTGACTGAATGAGGTTTGGAAGAAGTCTACTGCATTTCTGGTAGTGCTTGAACACTTTGGTTTTAGCTCTTTCCTGCTCAAAAGGGGCCTTTGTTTTTAGAATATTAAGAAAATTGAAGCTGATCATCTCTGGCTGATAGGTCAGATTTTTTTTTTTCATGTCTTTCTAATAGAAATTCAATACAAGTACAAAATTCCTTTGGTCTCAATAGATCTGAAAAAAATGTTAAGAATTTGGCTAACTGCATCCAATGAAAGCTTTTCTCCCTGAATACTGAGCTTGTTCTCTGGATAATATATGAATTTACTCCTTAAGAATTACGTGTGAAAGTCTTCCTCATCTCTACTCTTAATACTAATTTGGGAAAATCATCCAATTTGTTTACGTATATTGATGGTACATCATCCTGGTTCATGTCACCTAAAATGAAGCCAAGACAGGCTCAGTAAAATTCAGGTTCACATTACCCTTGTAATGCCTGTTTTTGTTCCCCTTGTTCTTCCAAGTGTATGCTTCCACAGAATTGTAAGCCACGTGCTCTGCTTCTTAAAATCATTGTGTTGTTATTTTTCATGCCCTTTGTGTCATGTTGCTACATGCCATACTGAAACTATCTTCTTTCCCCATAAAAGTAAAACTTTAAACATAAATAAGTAAAATATACATGTAGATCAGCAACTTCTTCACAAATCGTCTGTCAAACAAAACAAAACAACAAACAAAACAAAACCAAACCAAATCCAGACCTGATTAAAGAAGACCTGTTGGGAAAGGGCTATTGCAAGGGAGGAGGAGCTAATGCAGTAGGGAGAACATTCTGACCATAAGGTATGCAAGTGTCTCAAAGGTTCCACAAAAGCAGTGATTTTTTGTTGTTGTTGTTTTTGTTTTTGTTTTTTTTTTGTTTTTTGTTTTTTTATAGAGAGGAGTGAACAGGGAGGAACCAGAGTGGGGAAGTAGGATGAAGGGTGTGCTGTGACCTTGATGGGCCAGAAGACCACATGCTATTTCTCTCTGGGGCCAGTCTATTCTCAGGCGGGGCTTTTAGGTCATATGCTGGCTGGGGCCAAGGGTTCAAATGAATAGACAATTATTGAATACAAATATGGGCCAAAGTTCAGGGCCGGGGGGCGGGGGGGGGGGGGGGAAGAAAGAAGATTGACCAAAGTTTGGTTAACAAGCAGTAGAAATAAACAAAGAACAACCAATTGCCTTAAGCAGAGGTTTATTTATCCCGAGCTCCCTGTGTCAAGGGTGTGAGCCACCATCACCTGGGTTTGCAGAGACACAGAAGCAGGTAGAATGAGAAAGCTTTCTAGCAGAAAAGAGAGGGAAACTCAGGTGAACTGGTAGGAGGCTGTTGTGTGGGGGAAGCTGTACGTGGGCTAACTAGAGGTGGAGTTCTCTGTGTGATTGGTGAGGGGTGCAGTTTGGCTTTCTCGTTGGTGCTAAGTTGAAAACAGGTACAAGAATGAGGGAAACTGTTAGTTATTAATTCCTGGCCATTAGTTGACTGCTAAAGAAGTAATTGTTTAGCTTTTTGGATTATCACTAGGGATAGCAATCTGGCTTCCTGGCTGGGTTGTTGTAGGTAAGGGTTTGGTTCCCTGAGCAGGTTGCTGTAAGCTTGGGGTCAAAATTCTGTATTTATATATGGTCTGGCTATTGCTCATTCCTATATTCCTTCTGTCAAAGCTTTTTGTTCTGATGAGTCAGTAAGAACAAAACACTTGAGCTAATCACTTAGAGGATAAGAATGGGAATTCTGAGTGTGTTTTTGGATTTTGGGCTTGTCATAGGTAAACAAGGGAGGCATCTAAGGTGGTTCTGTGCAGTAAGCCATTTCCAGGAACACAAAAGGGCGGGGGGAATTTTTTAGAAAAAATAATTAATGTTTATTTTTCAGAGAGAGAGACAGACAGAGGGTGAGTGGGGGAGGGGCAGAGAGAGAAGGAGATACAGAATCTGAAGCAGGCTCCAGCACAGAGCTGAGCTGTCAGCACAGAACCCCACATGGGGCTTGAACCCATGAATTGTGAAATCATGACCTGAGCCGAAGTCTGAAGCTACCCTACTAAACCACCCAGGCACCCTGGGGGGATTTTTTAACTTTGCTGTTTTCCAGGATCATAGAGTTTATGTAAAATTCAGCATTCTCTGACCCATATGTATACAGCAATATACATATGTATGTGGATAGATATGTAAGTGTTAATTATGGACACAAACACCTCATAGAAGTTAATGT